>NC_136073.1:243612414-245106860 GCF_964261635.1 Lissotriton helveticus
TCATTCATACATCAATCAGCCCACTACAAACAACAAAAAACAAAACATAAATGATTTGATAAATGCTGGAATAATAATATTCACATCAAAAAAAGCCAATGTTTGTTTCACAACAAAATGAATCTGTGCAATATTTTCACATCAACTAATAATTTCTCAATTTTAGGCTTCTAGAAAGTCTATGCGTTTCGAACACCCATTATTTTGGAGTTCTCATCAGGACAGTATCTGTAATGGAAGAACAGAAATGGCTTTTAGGAAAGGGGTCAGCTTTTCTATGCTGCCTATGCCCAATACTCAAGTTTCCTCACCTACCTTGCTCTCATCAAAGCAAACTGCAATTGTAGTTGGAGCCTCAGTCTACAAGAATATATCAAAGAAACCACCATCAGAAACAAGAACAATTCAAACGTGCATGATCCAACATATAAACACATCCTCTACTCTTTCTCACTTACTTGGAGGTATAGGTTCATCCGTTTGGATTTTTACCTGGCTCGCCACTGTCTAGGGAAGGAGCAAATAAGTATTCGAAATTACTGACACGCTCTCTCATATGTACCTCAAATTCATAAAAGTGCAGGTTCTGAAAAACGCCGCTTACCTCGTGGAGCGAGTCAGGCGCGTTGTATGTTTCTTGACTAATTTGAAATCAGATACTTCAGTTATCATAAAACAGGCCGACAAAGGCGGATCAATAGTTGTCTGGGACAAAGAACTATATATACAAGAAGTCAGCAGACAACTGGACGACGTAACATGTTATCGAAAAATTCAAAAAGATCCAACATCAGACTTAAAAAATGAACTATTTGCCTTCCTGGATGAAAGTTTCACACAGGGATTCCTAGGAAAAAAAGAGCATGAATTTTTGAAAACAAAACATCCGAGAACACCTCTATTATATGTATTGCCTAAAATACATAAGGATGCTACTGCACCCCCTGGCCGCCCAATAGTGTCAGGATGTGGATCCTTATTGGAACCGATTTCCAAATTTGTGGACTTTTTCCTAAAGCCTTTTCTTTGTCAGGTTAGATCATACCTACAAGATACAACCGACTTTTTAAACAAGCTCTCTACCATCCAGTTTGATAAAGACACTGATTTAATGGTTACCATGGACATCACGTCCCTCTACACTAAAATACCACAGGAGGAAGGCATCAATGTTCTTGAAGCGTATCTTGATGAGCGAGAACGACCACACAAAGTGCCAACTTCATTTATAAGAAAACTGGCAGAATTCGCTCTAAAGAAAAATTACTTCAATTTCACTGGGGAATTTTTCTTTCAGACAGGAGGCGTGGCTATGGGCTGCCCTTTTGCCCCGGAATTGGCCATTCTGTTTATGGCTAAATATGAAGAAACATTTGTGTATAACAACAATCCTTTCGCCCAATGGATAACCCATTGGCATCATTTTTTTGTTGTTTGTAGTGGGCTGATTGATGTATGAATGAAGACTGAATGTTGATTAGGATGCACTATTTTGTAAATATGTAAGTTTCGCATGAGAATAGTATATCACAATTGTTGTGTACACCAGTTTTAATATTTGCACAATATATGTATAAATTGTTACTGAAATAAGAAAAGTTTAATTAAAAATTAAAGAAAATAAAAGAAGTGGAATTAAATTCAACGAACACATTGCCTCACCCGTGTGTTTTGATGAAACGTAAGCTTGAGTTTTAAATTAGCGGCATTGGCACTTTTTCTGTTCATTATATGCTTGTGGCAAGCTATGCCGGTGGGAGCCCATACCCAGTGGTTTTGTTTAGATCATTAATAAGCACAGCGTGAACTTTCAGCTCCAAATGCGGTCTCTTTCACTTTTGCATACCGCGCTTGTTTTATTTATTTATTCTTTTCTTTGTCAGCCACTCTCACTGCAGGCAGGACGTGTTTCTTTTTATTAATGGAGCATTGCGCTTTAATGCGCTTACATTTTATTTTTTATTAACGGAGCATTGCGCTTTATTGCGCTTTAAATTTTAAATGCAGTACTGGGCTGTACAGAGCCCTGATTGCTGTGCGTGCCCTACATGAACGGATATTTTTTGTTGTGTAATGTACAGTACTGGGCTGTACAGAACCCTCATTTCTGTGTGTGCCCTACATGAACGGATATTTGTTTGTTGTGTAGTGTGCAGTACTGGGCTGTACAGAGCCCTCATTGCTGTGCGTGCGCTGCATGAACGGATATAATAGGCTCTTGCTCTACAAGGTCTGCTGGCTGTTTGTTTTGAAAATTCATACAGCGCAAACTGAACTCAAGACTAGTAGAGACCTTTACAAGACACCCAGTTACATTACATGAGCCACTCTCCCTGCAGACACGACGTGTTTTTTTTATTAACGTAGCATTGCGCTTTAATGCGCTTAAAATTTTAAATGCAGGACTGGGCTGTACAGAGCGATCATCATGCGTGATTAATCAATTAATCTCCCCATGGTCCCCCTGTTTACTATAAACGGGGTGCTAAGGGACATTCACATGCGCTATAAGAAAGGACCACCCTGTTAAATCTGTTTCGTGTCCTATCTACTTGCTGTTTTTTGTTACTAATATTCGGCCTCTTTCTGCTCTCCCATGTGCCCACTTCGAGATCCTCCTCTCCTTCTGCATTCTGCCACCATACTCCTACCCAATAGTCGCCACCACCACCACCACATCCACCACCACGTCCACCACCATGTCCACCACCACGTCCACCACCACGTCCACCACCACCACGTCCACCAGGCCATGTCCACCACTACCACGTTGACCACGATGACCACCACGTCCACCACCACCATGCCCACCACGTCCACCATGTCCACCACCATTACCATGTCCACCACCACCATGTTCACAACCACGTCCACCACCACTTCCACCACCACCACGTCCACCAGCACCATATCCACCACCACCACCACGTCCACCACCATGTCCACCACCATGTCCACCACATCCACCACCACTCTTCCACCACCATGTCCACCACCACCACGTCCATGCCCACCACATCCATGACCACCATGTCCACCTCGTCCACCACGTCCATCAACACCACGTCCACCACCACCACAGTGTCCACCACCACGTCCACCACGTACACAACCACCACGTCCACCACCACCACGTCCACCACCATGTTAACCACCACCACGTCCACCTCCACCACATCCACCTCCACCACGTCCACCACCACCACGTCCACCACCATGCCCTCCACCACCATGCCCTCCACCACCACCATGCCCTCCACCACTTCCACCACATCCACCACCACCACGACCTCCACCACCACCACATCCTCCACCACCACGTCCTCCACCACCACGTCCTCCACCACCACATCCTTCACCACCACCACGTCCTCCACCACCACCACCACGTCCACCACCACCACATCCACCACGTCCACCACCACGTCCACCACCACCACCACCATGTCCACCACCACCACCACGTCCACCACCACCACATCCACCACCACGTCCACCACCATGTCCACCACCACCACGTCCACCATGACCATGTCCACCACCACGTTCAATTGGCTCCTCTAATAGTCCTTGCACCTGCCGGTGATCAGGCACCCCCTCTGGTCCCAGTTGGAGCTCAGTGGTTGCTCAGCTTGTAGAGGTGGACCTCAGCAAGGCCTTCCAGTGCTAGAGGTCGGCCCTTCTCTGCACACAAGTCCTCAGACCAGCAAATAGAAGTTGGCACGGAAACTGAAATAGCAAAAAGATATTTTATTAACCTCATGAGTTGTAACTACATTCACACAACACCCTTCGGAAGTGTATGAAGTAGCACAAGGAATAGAAGATACATGGGTCTTTTATACCCAGTCAGGAGCTCAAAAGAAGGCGGTACAAGCACACATAGGAGAGTTACATACATAGATGGTCATACAGAACTTCACAGACAACAAAGAAGGAGGAGCCAACAGGTGCTGACTTTAGTAGAAACATCCTGACAGTAACAAATCTAAGCAGGTGCATGGGCAGCTACAAACTCCTCTGGGCATGTACAGAGTAGCAGAGGCTAAGTATAGCCAGTTCTTTGAGCAAAGCACAAGGGCAAACAACAGTGAAGAAGGAAAGAGCACATGGCGAGCACATGGTCAACAAGATGGCTGCCTGAAACAAGATGGCTTCAGCTAAATGCTAACAGCGATCTCTGTCAAATTTTCACAAGCTGACACATGTATTCACTCGCCGGTCCACCACGGCAGGGCCTCATCAAGTGCGGCCAGCGCCGATGGATATGCCTAAACTGCCTCACCTTGCTGCCCACAGGAGGTACCTCCACCTCACTCTGCGTTGCACACTCAATGTGCACCAGACCGCTATGGGCAACTACCCGCACTGTCAGCAAATCTGGAAACAGGCGCACTTTAACACTGCTCACTGCGACAAAACTTGCGCACGCCAGCCAGCCGCTGGGTTGCTTCATGCAGCAGGGTAACACCCCTCATCGCCAATGTTGTGGGAGGCCCCTAGAAGGTAAGTGCCACTGGGATAAGGCCTCACTAGGTGCTTATCAATGATGGCACACACACATGCTGTGCTCATTACGTGCAGTGACACATGCTGTGGCTGCACCTTTATTTAAATACCTCAGGACCGAGACCGCCCCGAGAAGGTACATTGCTACATGTTAATGTAGTGGCTGGATGGCTCACTATACAACGCTTCCTGGTATCTTGCAGACCAAACAGATCATTGTTGTCCTTAGTTGATGGAAACACAGAAGTTTTAGACTCTTTGCGAGTGATGACATTTCCATAATCCCAAATCGGCCACAAATGCTTTCATTTCATGTAGGTCGCCTGCGCCCTTCGTGCCAAGGTCTCGAAGGAGGACAATGGTCCGTAGTTTATTCTGTGGTCTGATTGCAACAAAGCTCAATTGATTTCCCAATGGAACAGGAGCTGAAGTACAAAGGAGCAGAGGCTGTTGTCAGAGTTTGCTAATGTAGAAGAAGTAAAGAATTCAGACAGCAGGCCAGTTCCTCAGTGAGAGCCAAGCGCAGCATAGTACAGAATACGTAGCAACCTGAATCCTATGGTAGCCCACTAGAGAGCAAAAACAATCTTCAATGTAGTAAACAACACATTTTGTTATGCATATCGGATGCCAGTTTGGAGATTAAAGACCCTCGCTCAAAAGAGATGTTGATGTCAAAGCCAAGCGACCTGGCCCTGTATCATCTAAAATGTGACAGTATCATGTGTCTTATGGAGCAGCTGATAATTAGTACAGTTGGAAAATAGCCATTCTGGCTTTCATTTATGGCTAGGGTTCCTATCGGCATCTCTGTTTGTTTACCCTATTCCCATTTCTACTTATAAAATGTTCTCTGCATAGCATGATACAAAGTTTGTTTTTATTGCTGATAACTTATAGATGCTTGATGTTACAGTTTAACTTATGGGAGCTAAGAGGTTTGTGTATGTGTGTGTTCATGTGTGTCTGCATGTTTGTATTTAAGTACTGCCTTTTCCATTTTTTCGTCTTTTCCATCCCTAATAACTCAGAGTGACTCCTTGACAGGACCTGGGTACATATAAGCTCCACTTCTATAGCTAGGAGCACATGGGTGGATGCCAGGTCCATGTCTTTATCTAAAAGGGCATGAGTATATGCCGGCACTACTTAAATACCTAAGTCCTCCGGAGTGCATGCAAGTTCTAACATGGTCAGCGACTAGCTGCCGCCTCCCCCCCCAAACCGGCACCCAACACCCAGAAACGTGGACACGAGACGTCTTTACTTTTGGAAGGCGGGCGCTAGTCGCCCGGCCGTATTTATTAAAATATGAAATTAAAAAAGGTTTTAATTGCATGATCAACAATTTATACAAAAATCCGCAGGACATTAGATACAAAATTATTGTCAACAAGTTTGAGAGCCTGACCTTAACAAAACTCTAATACATGTTGTTTCCTAACCGAGTCTAACATCCTCATCTTGATTTTTGTACATTTCTGGCCATATGGCAAGGTCACTACCGGTGTCAGGTCCTACAAGCTGCGCCTCCCCTAGAGACGTGCGCATGCGCAGTGTTACCCCGGGAATTGCCCGGTCTACGCCCTGAACTCCATTTACCCACTAAAGGAGGGCCCTTACTCTGCGCCATCCGGTGACGTCATGAGTCCACGCGCGCGGGGTGGCTACCAGCCTAAGGAAAGCGTGAACTACTCCTACCCGCGCTCCTTTGCTTTGCAGCATCCATTACCTTGCCCCTGGAGTTCTAGGAGTGGCCCGCAGGCCCCTCCCCCTGGGCGGGAACCTCCATAGGATGATGCCCGCCCCCTCAGACCTCAAATATGTGCTCACCGATAATGACCTTACCGCCACAGGCCAGCATTGTTAACCGACGATCTGGCCTCCCCCTGCCTAGACCTACCCTAGAAAGTTCTCACTTTAGCAAAACCTTCCAACCAGGCCCTGACATCATCAGACCACAGGACCCCTCCTTCCTCCGTCAAATGTACTCCCCTCACCAGGTAGAACAAATACCCCATGTTGGATCATCTGCAACCGAGGGGGGCTTGAAATAATTTGTCCCACTGTGTGTTGATCCTCTTTATCGAGTGATTCAACGCCCTGACCGAGTCCCTGCCACCACGGGATAAGTTGAGACCCTACTACTGTGCCACCCGGGCCAGTCCTGAAGACCCACCCACAGTGGAGATGAACCCATCAATGAGTATTCGCCTCCCCAGTTTGGCCAATTCAGTCCCCCCTAGGTGAAGTATCACCACTGACAGGGGGTCGGGCTGCTGAGCTAAAAGTCCCTGAAAGAAGTTCCTGAACTGACCAGGGCACAGACCCTCAAACCAACTCTTCCCTGTCCTGCGTCCAGCATGTTGCTTGTGCTGGCACATTGTAGCTCCTCCACTTCTGGTGATGAGTTCCTCCCCTGCGTGACAGGTTTGAGAAACTGCAAGAACCAGGAAAAGACCAAGCAAACCTGGGTGACAATTCCCACTTCCACCTTAGGGAATGGGTAGCACTTACACCTGCCAGCAATACTTGGGCCCTTGGTGTCCTCTTTCTCGACGTATGCTTCCCTTTTGACGTCCACCCGCTGCTGATGTTGCGGTGTGGAGCACTCCTCAGATATCCGCCATGGACCCAGCCGTGACTGACGTAAGCATCCCTTGAGCTGTCCACCTGTTGCAGCTGTTGTGATGTGGGGCACTCCAGATGTCCACCATGGACCCGGCCATACATAAATGGAAAAGATAAACACAAACCATTAGTGTTTCTGGCGATAACTGCTGTACACGTGCTAGTCTTACATTGCCATCACTTGCTAAGTTTTAGATAAGAGTAGCGCCAGCTGCATACTCATTGACACTTCCGACTGTAAGTGTTAAGCATAGCCTCAGTTTGTGTCCCATGTAGTGTGACTGAATTAGTGTTACGGAGAGTGCCCTGTAGAAAGACCTTTATTAGGAATAATATCCCGTGCGCAGTACAGTGACCCAGTGGCAGTGCCACAATATCCCGTATGCAGTACAGTGACCCAATGGCAATGCCATGGCACATTTATGGCTACTAAAAATTCCGCTGTAGACCAGGACATCACCTCCTATTCCTTATTTTCCACCCACGCCTTTAGGCCATAGGGTCTATGTTAGAAAAGGCCAGGCTTTTTGCCAGTGCAGCATCTAAGGCTAACAGGATTAGCACAGCCCTAACTATGCCAGGCCGGAAGCTGACCCAAAGGGCCTTTTACGCTCGCCACTTTGGCTTCTGGTCAATAACATCCACGGCAACCGTACTTGATCCCACACATCTCCAGAACTATGTGATGCCGCAACTAGGTTCTTGGGCACCTTCTAGGTGTGGCAGCAGGGTGTGTCGGATTATCATTACCCCCAAGTAATCTTTCTACAGGCTCTAGGCCCTGTCTCTATGCCATTTGTGATTCCCCTACCTCTTTACTTATATATGGCTTTGGTACACCCCCAGAGCTCAATGTATCGGGTGCTAAATTACTGTGTGCTATATAGGTTTACAGACTGTAATTATTCGCCTCTAATCACATTATAGGCTCAACGTATATTGTGCCAATTTACTTGTGTGTTAAATAGGTTCGCTGACTGTAATGTCATGCCTTTAGCCTCGTAAAGGAACTAGATGATGTGTGCAGAACAAATACATGTATTTGTTATACACCTGTTCTCTGTCCATTTACACATTCTTGAAATTATAGACTGGTAAATCATACTGCTCTACTTTCCTTCAAGACTTAGCCTGAAGGCTGCACGCGATACAGCTACCACTAGGATAGCTTTCCTAATAAGGTTGACTTTAACCTATCATGAAGGGTTGTTTGGACTGGTGCAATGTCCCCCCTTGAATACTGAGCAGCGCCTCAGATGTTGATTACCTTACAATGAAATAAGTCCCTTGCTTGGTTTTCTTCTTTGGCTTGCAAAGGAATGTTGGACCTGGGAAACTGGCTTTCACAGTCTCGACAAGCCCTACCCTTAGATGTGCGTTAATCCCCAGGAGGACCCCAAGAGAAAGGGGGTATACCTTATTCGTGAATAGTTCCATGATCGTTCTAACTATCACCTCAGCAGACACCAATCATTGTAATTCTAGAGTGTCAAGTTTGCCTTATGTCAATGGCTGTTCCTTGCGTGAGATAAATAAGCAGGCAAGTGCCTGGAGGACATCAATCAAGAAGCCCAGGAATTTTACAAAACAAACTGTGTCTATCTCAAACCGTTCAGACGTTACAAAATTGCAGCAATCGATGTTGCCTTGCCGTCGAAGGACCTAGCTGTTGCCTATTGCTATATTGAAGTGTTACAGCCCGTACTAATGAGATGGAACCTGTGCATAGACATGGGAAACAATGTCGGAGTAATATTATCAGTAGCAACAGTTCAAGTTCAGCATGTTTGTCAATATAAACACTTACTAGCATTTTAGAATGTTAGGCAACCCAAAACAAAGACAGTGCTCTCTTATAACATGTATATACCACTTTTAGCACATACCCACACAACCCACAACATTTCATTCCTGAGGGAGGGTTGAGGACGGAAACACGAGGGAGGGTTGTGGATGAAAACACAAGCCTATGGTCACCGCTGGCCATGGTCCCAGTGTGCTTTACTCCGGAACACCAGTGATGTATAATTACTTCATCCGGTCTAGACATGGTCAGCTTCCTACAAAACCTTACCAATAATCGCCCATCCTAATAAGTGATTTATTTATGCCCTGCCTCTAAGTAGATTTTCTACTTTATGACAATTCCCAGGGAGTGTCTGGTGCTGGAAGAAAGAGGCATGTGGTGAAACCAAGACAACACTACCTTAGTGTCAAACTCAAAGCCGTCGAGGCGGCCGTTTGTTGTGGGAACTATGTTTTGTTTGGACGCACGAAGAAAATTGAAAACTTATAAATGTAGTGTGTCAAAACTGAAAAAGGTGCTCTAGGGAATACTTAAAAAGGGAATACTTCGTGTGAGAAACAACACTAAAGTCAACCCCACCATGCTGGAACTAACACACCTCTGGTCGGCCAATAGAGAGTGCTGTCCGTGCTTATTTAGAGTGGAGCAGTTAATCTTGTTCAGCTGCAGCAAGTCCATTCTAGAAAACAGGCTTTGTGCTTATAGCATGGCCTGCATAGTTTATGAGGCAGATGTGTTCAGTGTTAAGTTGTACACGGCTTTCCTCTTAGGGCTATTAGACAACATGTTCAGATGGAAAGTGTTCCTCGTAAGAACAACACATGATGATTCTTGGACATCATGGATCAAATGAGATATAATCAGTCACCGCGGTTGCTTTGAATAGCAAAAGCAACAGACTGATGCAAAGGGAATTATGTTAGCACGTGACCGTACTACCGTACTACAAAACAAACATATCCCTCAACAAATTAATTTTTGTGTTTTACATCAACTGACAGAGACTGCATAAAATGCAATGTAAACCTCAACCATGTGTGTTTGCCTTAAGGAGAGAGAGTCTATAGGTGTACAATATCTATCCGATCCGGCGTCTCTTACTTTGGGTAGCACCCTCATTGCTCTATAGCTCACTATCAAGGCCCGTGGAATTCTATGGCAAGGGTGAACTAAATTATTTGACATACCTGACTAAATTATGCAACAAGAAAAGAAAAATTATATGGCATAGTGCGGCACATTCTGGGCAGTGGTATTTCTCTATTTTCTCATCTTAAATACAATCTGCGCAAAAACCAACTTCATAGCACCAATTCAACACATGACTGCAGCAATCATCATCCGAAATGCGGCCAGTTAAATGTATCAAAGGCTCTGCCACAGTGTGCATTCCCATATTGCACCTCTGGTTAGTAACTCTTAATCCATTTAAACTACAAACAAAATTATTTTTTGTTGCACTTTCAAAGTGATGTAGCACATTGTGAATTATGCGGCAAGTGCGGAAAGAGGAACACATACTTTTAAAGTCCCTTCTCACTAGGTAATGTGGGGGTGGCCTAAGTTTGCCAACACGCAAAGCACAAAATTCGAAATACTGGGCCGCAGAAAAGGTGTGTCTTGACTTGTCTGTACATCATTATCTTTTGTGTGGTTTAAACAGACCATAATCTTGCTCCAGCCTGCTCATTACACCACCAATCACGTCCATTCACATCACGAAGTCGCTGACATACCAGCTCTTCAGGGAGCAGAGACAGTTGCACTCTGCTCTATGCAATTGGCATGCCCTTGACTCTAAATGCAAAGTCGTTTGAAGCAGTCCATTATAGTTCTCATACATCATGGTGACCACTCCATTGCAACAGCTGAGCAGCGAAGTGACTGCCTATCATTAAAGAGAGATGCGGTGTTGCTTGCCACATAATGACTTCTGCCCCACCCACTACATGTTAACAAGTTCATCTACATGTGTTAGCTCTCATATGCACGTGCTGTAAAGGACGTAAAGGTATGTTTCTTTGAATAACGCTGCATATCACTTAAGGAAAGATTGACTTCGAGTACAGTCCGAGTAATCGCCCTTAACATAAATAACAGAAAGGGGGCCATGGCAGGGTCCACTGGGAGGTGCCACAGATCACGTGACTTTAATCAGAAGCAACACACCCACACTATTCCAGAAACGATTAGCTGCCTCCTCCTAGCACACAATAAATGTAACAATTAATTAAATCTTGTAACCACATAGAGGAAGGAGAAGCAGCTGAACAGCCAGATCTGTAGGCTTTTGTATTAGGGGACAAGTTTCGAGTCATCATCTTGTGATCCTGGGCAAATCACTAAATCGCCCCGTGGCTTAAAAAAGGCAACTTGACCTGGCTCGCAAGCAAAGCGCCCACCGTTCAAGTTCGCGCCATACAGATCAAAATATCAACATGCATGCCGCCCTCTGGTGGCCAAGTCCGTGCCGCATACGAATGCCAAACTCGGCGAAAATCTGCTCAATACCCACTCATACCCGAGGCACGTCCCAAACAAGGCGCAGCTGTGCGCTGCCCACCACACGCAACACACAGAAGCTGCCCCACACACGCAGCACGTCCGACTCTGGCAAAGTCGCCAACCTGCCCCTCACAGCTCGCGCACATTCACAACCAGTGCACATCTCTATCCGTGCAACTCCAAAGTGTAGCACAAACATACAATCGGAGCACAATCGCCCAACCAGAGACCCACAACTCCGAACAGGGTGAACTGTGGACAGACCAACCACAGTTTGTAGCATAGCAAACTGTGGCCACACAAATAAACAGTGCTCCGGCGATGCGTTCCATCTCCAAATAAACAGTGCTCCGGCGGCGATGCCAGGCACCGAGCCCGTGGCGCTATGCACTAACATCACGCGCCCCACCCCCGAGCCAAAGCACACTGAGCCATCCCGCCGCCCACCCACAGCAGCATCACAGACCTGCACAGTGTAAACACAGGCTCCGAGGCTCACCACTCAGCCCCAGTGTCCTGCCCGCATCACGGGCTCCACCGCCGAGATCCCGTCGGAGCTGCCCGTCCAGTCCCACTCCGGCGCCACACCCCTCGCCGAGGCCTCATCCGATGTTCCAACTCTTCCCGCAATAAACAGGGGGGTCAACACGGCTCCGGAACCTGCAAAAGGAAAGAAAAGAAGTCAACAAACAAAGAAGCCCCGAGCGCGGGGCACACCGTACTGTGAGGGAGCGTCCAGGGACAAGGGGGTCTCCTGGGCGCTCCCCACCTCTTTATTCCCGAGGGGCCAGGCGGGGGGGGCACGCCCCCCCCAGCCCGCCCTTCCTGTAGCCCGCCCCCCCCGACCCGGACCTTTTACCTTGTATCCGGGTCAGGGAGGCCGCCGGCCAATCGGTGGTGGGTCGCGCCCCCCAGGGCCCGCCCCCACCACCGAGAGACAACAATGGAGAAAGGGGGAGAGACGGTCGCCGCGCCGCCATGCGTGCGGGGGGGCCGAGGGCCCCCCCTTTTCATTTTGTAGATAAGGCGTCCTCAGTACTGAAGAAGTGTAATTTTGATCTCATCTGATATAATGTAGGAGTGCATCATACTCAAGCACAACCAGCACTCAAATATATTCTGTTGTAATTAATGTACTACAGGGAGAGGAGTATTGCATACTGAAAGTACTTCTTTCAAAATATGTGTTTAGAATGTGGTTAATAAAGTTACGTGACAATTTGTGTATTAACGTGGCAAATAAATTAACATGAAAGGTCTTATTGTGAGATTATTATTTAGGATGTGTGCAATTAGTATTTGACATTCATATGTATAACCTGAACTAATCATGTGTAGGTATAATTATAATGACACTTTCATGTGGATGAGAAGCTGCATTTAACTTTATTTTGTAGAAATGGGCACATATCTTTCTTTCTTTCTTTCTTTCTTTCTTTCTTTCTTTCTTTCTTTCTTTCTTTCTTTCTTTCTTTCTTTCTTTCCTGATTATGTCCTTACCCAAATGCTTTTAGTTTAGGGTTGCCCTTGTTAAGGTAGGTATATGGTCGTTAAAGAGAATCATCTGTTGCAATTTAACCTTAATTTCTTTTTCCTGAATGTCTGCGTCATCATCTTAGAGTTAGTCATTTGCTTTGTATTATATAGAGTAAATCTCTTAAGGAGATTTGGACTTATTCTGATCTTTTTGTACTCTTATATGATTATGCTGAGATTGACCCAAATTGATTTGTTTCCAAATTTATAACTAAAACCTACTAATCACAGAAGAAGGAGTAGAGTGGATTAATGTTTAGCCACATTGTTTGCACTATATTGAGATATTAACCAGTGAATTTCCTTTCACCGCTCGCTCTTCTAGAAAGTCTTGTTCATCTGGAGAAATTGTGTAAATCGGCCAAGGCTTTATACTAACCAATGAACTTATATAACTCAGACTTCATGGGTGCATGCCGCTTTGCAATTATAGCTGGGTACTCATTGGAGTATGCAAGCTATACTTCTATAGTTAAGAGCTCCTTACTAATTCTGTAGATAAGAAGTCTTGGATACTAGCCAACTTACTGTAATAGCTCATAGGTGCATGCCAGCTGTGCTTCTAACACTGGGCGATCATGGGGCCTCGCTACTCTACTTCTACAGCTAGGAGTTCAAGTATATATGCCAGTTGCACTTAAGAAACTCAGAACACTTGGATGCATGTCACTCTACTTCTATAGCTAAGAGCTCACAAGTACATGCCAACTCTTCTACCATAGCCAAGAGGTCATATATGCATGCCAGTTTTACTTCTAAAGCTAAAAGATCATGGGTCCACTCCACGCTACTTCTAAATCTGGGAGCTCCCTGAATGCTCGCCAGATTTTCATCTATCGCTAAGAGTCATGCATGCATACCAGATCCACTTTTTTTAGCTAAAAGGTCATGCATGCACGTACATTTTAATTCTATAGCACAGACCTTTTGGATACATATCAGCTTTTTCTTACATACATAAGACATCATAGGTGTTTGCAAGTGGTACTTAGGGACCTCAGAGCTCATGGGAGCATGCCAACTTTACTTCTATGATAGGTCATGGATGCATGTCAACTTTGTGTCTAAGGCTGAGAGATCTTGGCTGCACACCAGCTCTACTTTTATGGCTAAGAGGTCATGGCTGCATGCCATATTTACTTCCAAAGCTGAGAGATCTTCGGTGCATGTCGCTTTACTTTTATAGCTGAGAGCCCATAGGAGCATTCCAGATCTACTTCTAAAGCTAAGAGGTCATTAGTAGATGCCAGCTCTACTTCTACATCTAAGAGATCATGAATGCATGCCAACTTTACTTCAATGCATTGTTGAAATTTGAAAGGGTTCTTGGCCCCCAACGAGCAGTAGCAATCCAGGAGACTCAAACCCCCAAAGAACAGCATGCCAGGATATGCGCATGCTGAGTGGTGAGTGCAGAGGGCGGTACCATCTGTCGCACCTATAGCACTCCCCGCAATCCTGCTGCATGGGATGCATTGTTGAAATTTGAAGGAGGTTCTTGGCCCCCAATGAGTGGTAATAATCCAGGGGACTCCAACTCTCAATGAACAACGTGCCAGGAGACGCACATGTTGAGTGGTGACTGCAGGAGGAGTGGCCTCCAACCGAGCAGTACACCAGGAGGATTGTGTATCTTGTAGCTCCAGTTGTATTGACCCATTCTCCTTGGTGTTGTCTCACTGAGGATAGGATCATCTTATGGGCAAAAGGAAGGCCACCCCATGCAAATCGCTATCTGCCCCGGCACTACCCGAATTACAACTATCAATGGCTTTCTGGCCCAGGCGGTTGGGGTAATGTCTAAAGTGATCGATCTCACTGAGTGCAGATTGTTCTTGACAGGGCAAGGCCCTCTACTGCATAGAATGAGCATTGAGCCCTTGTCTGAGAGTGACCCTATTGATTGTGGCTCAGCTTGGACCCTGAGAACTCCTCTCCGATGTGCATCCCTCCAACCCAGCTGCACACTTGCAGCTCAACTGCTATTGTGCCATCTGATAGCGACCTGCTCCAGGTGTCTAGTGAGTCTCGGAGTCGTAGCCCAGCGTGAAAATGAAGGAGTAGCTCTGCTAATACAAATGGGAAATCCACTCAGCTTGACTGCAATCCTCTGAACAAGGCTCCTTCCCGGCAACTTGTCCAATGCAGGGTACTTGGTTAACTCACTTTAAGCAGAATTTGAAGCCATCCTTACTGCCAGGCTAGCACTTGTTTCTTCCCAGCTGTCATCCATTGAGTCAAATCTGTTGCATCTTGTGGAAGCTTTATGTGGACGATGCACTGATATATCTCTGGGGTGGCATGATGGTTCTATTAGAACTGATAGAATTGCTGGACCAATTAGGGAGCATTTCTGGGCTGCTCGTGAATTAGGACAAATCCCTTTTATTCCCGCTACAATTGCTGACCCCAGAGCAGAGGAGCAAGCTACCACCAGCACCGTTCCCTTGGTCCTACAACACCTTAAAGTATTTAGGAGTCCTGGTATATCGATCAGAAACAGACCGATGTCATGAATGAGCCACTCTTGTGGTCGGATACTTGATGATGACCACCAACCATCACCATCATAAACTGACTTTAGGGTGTTACTTTATTCTAGCCTTAATGTAGACCGTTATATATATAATATAATGTTTTTGTGATGTTTTACGCGCTTGCCAGTGCGCGGTTTGAGGACCCGTTCTCTAAGTGTCCTGCGGCATACTGGTAATGTGGCAAGTTTTCTTCCGAGGTATCGGACTCTGCAGGACCGCCTCGGGATCTGGCCTAGCAAGTGGACGCTGTGAGCAACAGTCCGTGACTTCACGGGGAAGAGGGATTATTACGTCACCTCTTCACGGCCCGGCTCGACTCAGTATTTGGAGGCAGAACGTTGGGGACTCGAGGGAGTTACGGACTTGACAATACGGGGTAACTCTACAACATTTAACCCCCTCCCTTACCTGGCAGTACAGCCTCCATGAAGGACACCACTGGGGCTCTGCATGCTGATTATTTTGGAACATTGGATTCTGGGAGATGTAATCTACAACTGCAACTGCTATCAGTGTAACGGAGCCAGCTGACCTCACGTCATTGCGAGGGCCTTAGCAATATAAGGGAGGGAGTTGGAGTAACAACGCCAAGCTGTGGCATCTGAGGAAGGCTCATTTGAGCCGAAATGCATTATGCCATACGAAGCTTTCAATAAAAGAACTCCTGCCGAATTCCCCGCTGTGTCCCCTGGCCTATTTGATGGAAGGGGTCGTTTTTGTGATGTTTTAAGCGCTTGCCAGTGTGCGGTTTGAGGACCCGTTCTCTAAGTGTCCTGCGGCATACTGGTAATGTGGTTAGTTTTCTCCCGAGGTATCGGACTCTGCAGGACCGCCTCGGGATATGGCCTAGCAAGTGGGCGCTGTGAGCAACAGTCCGTGACTTCACGGGGAAGAGGGATTATTACGTCACCTCTTCACGGCCCGGCTCGACTCAGTAATTCGAGGCAGATCGTTGGGGACTCGAGGGAGTTCCGGACTTGACAATACGGGGTAACTCTACAACATTTAAACCCCTCCCTTACCAGGCAGTACAGCTTCCATGAAGGACACCACGGGGGCTCCGCATGCTGATTATTTTGGAACATTGGATTCTGGGAGATGTAGTCTACAACTGCAGCTGCTATCAGTGTAACGGAGCCAGCTGACCTCACATCATTGGGAGGGCCTTAGCAATATAAGGGAGGGAGTTGGAGTAACAACGCCAAGCTGTGGCATCTGAGGAAGGCTCATCTGAGCCGAAATGCATTATGCCATACGAAGCTTTCAATAAAAGAACTCCCGCCGAATTCCAAGCTGTGTCCTCTGGCCTCTTTGATGGAAGGGGTCGTTTTTGTGATGATTTACGCGCTTGCCAGTGCGCGGTTTGAAGACCCGTTCTCTAAGTGTCCTGCGGCATACTGGTAATGTGGCAAGTTTTCTCCCGAGGTATCGGACTCTGCAGGACCACCTTGGGATCTGGCCTAGCAAGTGGCCGCTGTGAGCAACAGTCCGTGACTTCACGGGGAAGAGGGATTATTACATCACCTCTTCACGGCTCGGCTCGACTCAGTATTTGGAGGCAGAACGTTGGGGACTCGAGGGAGTTCCGGACTTGACAATACGGGGTAAGTCTTCAACATTTAACCCCCTCCCTTACCTGGCAGTACAGCTTCCATGAAGGACACCACTGGGGCTCCGCATGCTGATTATTTTGGAATATTGGATTCTGGGAGATGTAGTCTACAACTGCAGCTGCTATCAGTGTAACGGAGCCAGCTGACCTCACATCATTGGGAGGGCCTTAGCAATATAAGGGAGGGAGTTGGAGTAACAACGCCAAGCTGTGGCATCTGAGGAAGGCTCATTTGAGCCGAAATGCATTATGCCATACGAAGCTTTCAATAAAAGAACTCCCGCCAAATTCCCCCCTGTGTCCTCTGGCCTCTTTGATGGAAGGGGTCGTTTTTGTGATATATATATATCTCCAGCCACTTGCAGAACCAAATTTAGGAAGAGCCATCCGGAAACAAATTGCTTGCAGCAGTATTTTATTCAAGGTGACAGCGTGCCAGCACAGAAATTTCAAACCGGTAAAAACATCCAGAATTAGAAGCCAGACGCGTTTCAGGTTGTGAGACCTTTCATCAGTGTCTTGTTGGGAATGCAGGGGGAAGGCGATTTCAGGCACCTACTGTTCTTATCGTAACTCCCCGCCCGGTTGGGCGTGGCCACTCGGCATCCTGGGATACGTAGTCCGTGCCGTAGTCAACCCCAGTGGGTTCGCATTCTCCCCGCCTCAATGTCCTTCAATAAATGGTGACCTTGCTTAAAATCTATGCCAAGTGTAATTGTCGCCACCAAGCTGTGAGCGCACACCTTCCTGCATAGGTGTATGCTCATTTCCGTTCCGCCAAAGGCAGCATCTGTGAAGCCGCCACGGACTTGCCTCATAAGCAGTAGGCTCTTTCCCACGACCTTGGCAGGCCGTGAAATCTCCAGCCACTTGCAGAACCAAATTTAGGAAGAGCCATCCGGAAACAAATTGCTTGCAGCAGTATTTTATTCAAGGTGACAGCGTGCCAGCACAGAAATTTCAAACAGGTAAAAACATCCAGAATTAGAAGCCAGACGCGTTTCAGGTTGTGAGACCTTTCATCAGTGGCTTGTTGGGAATGCAGGGGGAAGGCGATTTCAGGCACCTACTGTTCTTATCGTAACTCCCCGACCGGTTGGGCGTGGCCACTCGGCATCCTGGGATACGTAGTCCATGCCGTAGTCAACCCCAGTGGGTTCGCATTCTCCCCGCCTCAATGTCCTTCAATAAATGGTGACCTTGCTTAAAATCTATGCCAAGTTTAATTGTCGCCACCAAGCTGTGAGCGCACACCTTCCTGCATAGGTGTATGCTCATTTCCGTTCCGCCAAAGGCAGCATCTGTGAAGCCGCCACGGACTTGCCTCATAAGCAGTAGGCTCTTTCCCACGACCTTGGCAGGCCGTTAAATCTCCAGCCACTTGCAGAACCAAATTTAGGAAGAGCCATCCGGAAACAAATTGCTTGCAGCAGTATTTTATTCAAGGTGACAGCGTGCCAGCACAGAAATTTATATATACCTGCCTAGTGAGAACAATTATGTAGAATAGTATATTTTGATATAAACTCTTACCATTGACTTTGACATGGCCTCATGTCAATCTTGTTCTTTAACTTTATCTTGCTTCACGGCAGTGCTTCCTATTGGCTTTGACATAACCTTATGTCACCTTGCTTACTAATTTTGCTCTGCTTTAAGCTTCTTTATGTGCATGACAGCGCTTGCAGAACTGACTCCATTTTATCGACTGTCGCCATGTTCTGTGCTTCACAAGGTGGGGAGGGAATGTTTTGCTCCTCACTTGTTTTTCGCACCTCACTGATCAGAGTGAACTGGATATTATCTATGAAATGTACAAACTCCGCCTCGAAGCCAAAATACAGAGGCTCGGCCAGCCACTGTCTTGACCTTGACGCAGACTGATACGAGCCTGCCCGGTTTTCCAAAGAGAAGGGGGCGAGGCTTTCTAGAAGCTTTGTTTCACGGTAGAAATGGTATTAAAGCAAGGGGCCTCCGCGGGCTAGACGGAAGTTCACCACAGAATAGACGTATTGCCTTGGACGGCGAAGGAATTTGTGTCCTGACTGAACCCCTGTCGAGGCTGCAAAACCAAACCCCCTCAGCTTGGGCTGGCAGGATGGTGCTAAAACATTCGGTGAGGTGTTCCGAAGCCAAATATTTTCTTCTTTCTTTCTATTCTTGCCAATCTTTTCTTATTCCTTTTCCATTCATTGCTACATATATATATTGCATCCTATTTTTGATAATTTTTTCCAATTATCCATTTGTTACTTGGGAGTCTGCCATGACTAATGCATTCGGCCTGCCGTTGTTGAAATAGTGTATTAATAAATGTATATGTGTTGTATTCCATACGTTTGGATTGGTACTATTACCTCGCCTTGGGGAAGTGCTGTGTTTTGCCTTGGTCTAGGGGAGGTTTTTGGTTAGGATCTGTCCTTTTTGTGAAAAGCAGATTCACAACAACGAAGCTGCCACTTTCCCATATGGGTACATAGAAATCTCCAGGCTGTTGTTGCTGCATAGACTGCTTGACTTCTTTGCTGCCCTTCCTTTCCTACTGCCCCTCAAAACATTCTCTTATTTGGGTAAAAAAAGAACAAGAGTCCCCCTCCCCAAACTCTATGCCCTACTTTCTGAACGGGGCCTAGGAACCCCTAATTACAATTTATATTACTCAGCTGCACAGCTACAAAGGACTATGCGCTGGCTGGCTATAATTAGGGAGCCGGATTACGGGAACACACCAACGCTCGGTTCTGGAATGGTTGATGTGTGCAGAGACAGTGTTCCATAAAAGACTTGATAATATGTTGATGGCCCTGCCCCATGCCTGCTGGTACTGTTACCTATGGAAGATGCAGCCCTTCCCACAATATGCCCCCACATTAATGCTCTGGCTGATACCTGGAAGCTCATCACTGGACCCCCTTCCAGAGTTGACAGAATGGACCGATGCAGGTCTCATCACATGGGGGATCTATTCTCAAGTTCCATTCTTTCTACGTTTGAAGCCCTGATGGATGATTATGGTATATCACCAGGCTCTTTTCCGTGGTTAGCCTTTAGAGGCCCAACACACAACAACCCACACCTGTTGCCACATGGTTTGTGTCTGCTTTGCAACCAGCTTTCAGTTGTCCCAAAGTGCATACAGGGTACCCCAGTGCTTCCGGTGTTGGAATTATGGCTGAAGGTTCCAGTTCTGCTGATGGCTGCAACTACTGTGCATGCACTGGAAGTGCCGCTGCTGACAGCATTCCTCTAAACGCTCTACTGGCCGAAGCATCTGCTCCTCCACTCGTCCGTCCGGAACTCCCATCCGGACCTCCCAGGAGCTTCATTACTCCCTTCTTCATCCCAGCTGGGGCCATATCCTATCCTGGTCAGCACTGCAGAGTGTCCTCACAATGTTCCCAAACTAACCTTAGGGCTTTGCCGCTGTGGCACCTGCCCCTGTATCTTCGACCTGTGGGTAGTGCCTCCCCTGGTGTGGCCAGGAGTGTGGTGTGTCCACCGTCCCACACCCCTGCTGTGCTGTAAGCCGGTCTTGGTCTCTGCTCCCTGCTTGGGGGCGGGGTCACTACGGCAGGCCAGTGCTTCATGCTGTGGGGTTCCGGCGTACTCACCCGCCCTCAGTACTTTGTGGGAGGCTGTTGTGGCCCCTCCTGCTTCCCCTGCAGAGCCCTATCCCTGACCTGTAGACTGCCTTGTGTGCCCTGGGAAGGTTTCTGTTACCCCCTGCTGGGCCAAAGATCTGCCTAGGTAAGTGGATGCTGATACACACGGCTGGGGCCTGTTGACTGGGGCTTCTTACATTGACTGCTCTGTCTCTTGGCCTCTGCCTCTCTTCCTGATCTGATCTCTTTTCCTACTTTCGCATTTTATGCTCATCTGGCACGTTACTCACCTTCTGCATCCCCTGTTTTTGTCACTTTCGTCCCCTTCTGCTTTCTGCTTTTTCTCCTCCCTTCCCGCCTGTTGCATTGTGCCTTTTCTCGCTGTGTCCCCACAGCTGCTAGTCCCATGCAACCCTGCCCTCCTCCTGCGCAGCTCTGCCCTTTCCCACCTCCCTGCCCCCTGTGGTCCAACCCGCCCCCTCACCCCACTCCATGGTCACTGCAGTGCAACCGCGCAGCAGGCGATCCCAATGGGCACGTCGCAGGTGCGCAGAAGGCACCTGGAGCGCTCCCAGCACCATGGACCCGGGTCCTAAGACTTTCTCCCGCTACAACGCCAGCACCTTCCACCAGACACCACACCGCCTCCCGCTGGGTATCACCGAATGTCACCCAGGGTCCCTTCTCCTGCAGACACTGCTGCTGCACCTTCCCCTGCCACTGCAAAACAGCCCCACCCACCGCACAACCAACACAGCTGTATCCTGCTCAACACATGCTCCCTCCACAAACATGTAATGGAGTTCTAGGGCATCCCCTTCCTCACAGAAACCTGGATGAACTCCTCCTCTGCCCCGGCCATCGCCACGGCCATCCCAGATGGCTACAAGATCATTCAAAAGGAATTTTTGTAATTATTTTAAGACTGTTAATCAATGAAGCAATTTGGCTGTGTTTGTTCTTCTGGCTTGGATGAATGTAGATGTTGCAAACTAATAAGTTTGAATCACAGATTTTGTGATTTGATATTAAATCACACTGCCATGAGAGTTTAATGCATTGAACCCAAGCTAGGCTAATATCTAAGTGCTCTTCCTGCCACCAAAGGTGGGTTGCTATGTAGTTGAGAGGCCTCCTGCTGCTCTACCCGCTCTTGATTTTTTTACAGCTTCCAATTGATACTCCTTGAAACATGTCATTGGCGTTGGATTCTTGACCCAGGTTTCTTCCAGTTGCAAGATGTCAAGGTTTTGGAGGAAAGCAATGAAATCTGTCTCCCCCACCTTGCCTCTAAGGATGTTAACATACTAGGAGCACATTTTTAACAAGCATTGGAAATGCAACCTGTCTCACATTTGTTTGAGTTGGAGCTATTGACATTGTAATGTATTTTTCTTATGTGTTATAGAGTGTATGTATGTAGTGTGTAGTGGAACTGTATGGGTTGGGATGGATTGGTTAGTTGTGTATTTGTGTGGTGTGGAATTGTGTGGAGTGGATTTGTGTAGTGCATTATGTGGCATGGTGTGCTGTGGAAATATATGGTTAGCAATTATGTGGTATTCAGTGTAGTGGCATTATGTGGAGTGGGATTATGTGTTGTGGAGTGGTAAGTAGTTCAGTTTAATTATGTGTTGTGCTGTTGAATTTTGCGGCACAATGTGTAATTGTGTGGTGTGGATTGGATGTATGTGGTGTGTTGTGTAATTGTGTTGTTGAGTTGTATTATGTGATTTGGTATTACATTATGTGGTGTGGACTGGAAATGAGTGGAGCTGAATTGTGTGGCATGGAATGGTGTGTATAGCTTTGCATTTTTGGTGACTGAAATGAACACATAGGTGGAAGTTAAGCATCAGATCTGTGTGTTTAAAAATAAGGAAAGAGTTGGGGCTATTGGCATTGTAAATGACTCTTACCTATGTGTTATGGATTGGAGTGGGTGTATGTGATGTGTACCAATTATGTGGGTTGGATTGGACTTCTTAGTTTGTGTATTGTGTGGTGTGAAACTGCGTGGTGTGAATTTGTGTAGTGGAATTAAGTGGTATGATGTGCAGTTGTATTATGTGGATAGGAATTATGTGTTTTTGAGCGTTTTGGACTTATGTGGGACTGTGTGTAAGTATGTGGAATGGTATTTTGTGTTGTGGAGTGTCATGTAGTGGAGTTTAAAGAGGACATTATGTACAATTAAATGACAATTATAAAAAGAATTAACAAAAAATGTCTTCTAGTTTTTTGCCCTTGCAATGCTGGCAACCTCTTCCTGCCTATTGTAATGCTTGTTTATTATAGCTTTTTTGTTGGTATGATTGAAGGGACATAAACAATCGGAGGGTGGAAATTGAGAAATAGTACCTGAATTACAACACGAGCAGCGGTTTGGGCACTAGGAGAGAATTAACAGATGCCAGATTTCAAGGACACACTGAGGTGGTGCTAAGTAATGCTGAAGTGGGGCTGAGGTGATGGTGTGCAGGTGCAGATGAGTAATGCTGAGGTAATGCTGAGGTAGTGGAGTGCTTGTGTGGAGGTGATACTGAGTGTTACTGGGGTGGTTCTGAGTGATGCTGAGGTGGTGCTGAGTGATGAGGAGGTGGTGCTGAGTTATGCTGAGGTGGTGGTGCTGTGTGGGTGCTGAGGTTGTGCTGAGTTGGTGCTGCTTTGAGGTGGTTCTCTGCTGATGCTGAGGTGGTACTGTGTTGGCCGTGGTGCACCGGGGCAAAAATGGTGCTGATGTTTATGTTGTGCTGCGTTGGTGCTGAGGTGATGCTGCGCTGATGCTAAGTTGGTAGGGAACTGATGAGGAGGTGATGCTGAGGTGATAATGAGGTGGTGCTGAGTGATGCTGAGGTGCTGGTTCATGCTAAGATAGTGGTGCTGCACTGGTGCCCAGGTGGTGATGAAACATGTTGAGTTGGTGCTGTGCAGAGGTGATGCTACGCTGATGTTGAAGTGGTGTGGTATTGGTGCTGAGTTGCTGCTGAGGTGGACTGCTTTGGAGCTGAGGTGGTGAGGAGTCATGCTGAGGTGGACCCGAGACACGCTGAGGTGGTGCTGCTGCACTGGTGCTCAGGTGGTGCTGCACTGATGAGGAGGTAGTGCTGTGCTTATGCTGGGATGGGGCTGTGTTGATGCTGAGGTGGTAGTGTTCAGGTGGTGCTGTGGTAATGCAAAGATGGTGATACCATGGTGCTGCACTGATGCTGAGTTGGTGCTGCACTGGTGGTGGCACACTGAGGTGGTGGTGTGCTGAGTGATGCTGAGGTGGTGATGAGTGATGCTGAGATGTTGGTGGTGCACTGGTTCTGAGGTGGCGCTGAGCTGGTGCACAGGTGGTGCTAAGTGATGTTGAGTTGGTGCTGTGCTGAGGTGGTGGTATGCTGATGCTGAAGTGGTGCTGTGTTTGTGCTGAGTTGCTGCTGAGGTGGGGCTGCCTTGGTGGTGCACCACCACCAAGGCAGCCCCACTGATGCTGAGATAGGACTGTGCTAAAGCTAAGATGGTGCAATGCTGATGTTAAGGTGGTGCTTCGCTGGTGCTTTGCTGGTACTACACTGATGCTGAGTTGGTGCTGCACTGGTGGTGGTGCACTGATGAGGAGGTTGTGCTGCGCTGACGCTGAGGTGGTGCTGAGGTGATGTTGAGGTAAGGCTGAGTGTTGCGGATTCCTTCATCATCACCACCCTTTAACAGTGTTCCTTGAGGCTCCATAACCACTAATGTTCAGATGCATTTGATTAATTAGAAAGTGCCACTCATACCAGTGTAGGATGTCAAAGCACTTTGCATCACACACAAATTACATAGAGGCAATCAATCATATGTGTATTAATTAACATAAAGGAAATGTTACATAAGACAACAGACTTCAGGATGTAGGATTCACAATTCATGCATATTGGTATGCAGCATTGCTAAAGAGTGCTTGGGCCCCAGAAGCACAAACTCAGAATTGAAAACAGCACACCATAGTTGGGGATCTTTTAAGTAAAAATAACCGATTTCTACTCAGATGAACCATTTTTGCAACATAAATATCTGCTCTAATCTATACTTTGCAGTGCATGCAGTTCTATGATGACCGTTATAAATTCACTGTTCTAGGTGAGGGTTTTAACTTCTAAGCTATAAGTAACAGAAAAGCAGTACCCACTGACCTATTTCCATTTTATGTATTTTGCATTCTGCATGGTGCACTTTCTTTGCAGTCGGAATATTAACCCTCTGCTACCTTGCAATGAGTCAAAACTTCTTCCACTAGACAACTCCATCTCTCCAGCAAGAACATTAATCACTGGAGTTATCTTGACATTTTTATTGTCTGGAATTGCTTGAGGTCTGGAATGTGTCAGGAGTGCTTTTAAAAGCGAAATAAACTCGGAAACAGGACCTCTCTGCTCTGAAGTCAGTATATAGTGCGATCACACTGCCCTTGTGCCAGCACTGCTTTCCGGTTCTGCATTAATTTAATGTACTATATTCAAATACACATTTACAGGGAACATTCTTCTAGAAAGAAACGTTTTGGCCTCAGCTCTAAACCAAGAGCAGCGACTTCCAACCCCTCAGCCAGCAGCCAAGCACCGGGAAGTATTGATTTAATGGAACTGAAACAATGGCTCTTTTTAAGTAGTGGTTTAACTTCTTTACATGATATAGAGCTGCAGTAGCTAGATGACATGCTGTGGCAGTGCTCTTGTGCCTGTTTCCAGAGTAAATTAAAGGAGGCAGACTTAGATTTAAAACCACAATAATTAATTGATTGCATTCAAAGCCAGCCTGGGAGCTGTCTTCATGAAGAATACAAAAAAATGCCAGCCATATGGAAGGTACTGAGAGGGTTAATGCTGCAATAAAATGTAAGCAGCTACGGGTCTGAGCAGCTACAGTGTAACATGAGGTTGAAAACATATTAAAATAGTCCCCCCATGAGCAGATCAACAGAACAAAGCATAATCATATTGTACTAAGTCCCTGCTCCTTGGAGGAAAAAGGAGGGACAAAGAGGCAGGACTGGCCACTGGTAAGCAACGATTTTTAAAATACATTAAAACAAACAAATGAGAGGCAAGGAATGGCATTTGGCCCACAGAGATATGTATACTAAAGTTTACGAAAGGTCATGCACTTACACATGACCTAAAAAGGGGTTGTGGAATGATACTGCTGAATTTAAATTTAATCATGCGACTTCCATTCATGGGGTGAGGGCCTGAGGGTTTGGCAGGGAGACTTGTCTCATATAGCTTGGTGCTCTGGGGCTACCCTGTGGGTAATGTAGAGGTTTTCTAGATTGCTGGAATAGTTTTCTGCTGGTCCAATTACACTCCTGAGGGTCCCCACTGAGACTGTGCCAGTTATTGCTGGGTGGTTCAGTTTGGGCTGTAGGAAACTGGGGTATCTGTCTACGTCAATAATTTTGAGATCAATGCCCCAGTTTAAGAACTGGCCCCTGTGTTACCATACCTTCTAGGTTGTTTTTAAGTTGGACCAGGTGACCACCGTTGCTTCTGCCCCTGCCAGTTCCGGCTTGGGTTTAAACTCAACACCTTCTATATCATGTGTGCATAGGTGGTTTAGGGTTTCTATTGTGTTGGCTAATTTCAGACTAGCACTTCTATTCAGTATGTCCTGTCTTCCTCTGGAACTGTAGCAAGGGATCATTACTAATTTCAATGGGGCATCTCCCTTGTTAGCTTTTAAGGCAGTGAGTTGTCCCTGGGCTACGCTTTACCCTTGCTCAAATTTGTGCCTCAGAGTAGTACTGGGGCTAGGTTTGACTGATAATGCTGATTTCAGGGGAAGGCAGCGCCCCTTGGCTGTTCCAGCCCTCAACTTGTGTTTGTGCCTCTGGCCTGTGCTGAGGGCAGTCATGCTCACTTAAGCTTATAACTGGTGATGTAACTGTTGATACCATCAGGGGCGATGTGTTGGCTGGTCTTAGTTATGGGTGGGTTTTGTAATCATCATTTGTGAGCCATTGGCTGGCCCGAGCCTCAGCTCGGTTTTGTTCCCCATTCAGTTGTTGTGGAGGTTTTTGGTCGCTCTCACTTGCAATCAGTGCTGACAGTGTTGGGTGCGTTAGGGCAGACATGGTAACTTCTTGTATTTTGCAGTTCTTTGAGAGATGATCATTTATGGCCATACTCCGAAGTCGGGGTTCACAAGGAAGTAGATTGTTTGGGAAGGCTGTTGTATATAGGATCTCTGCCAATGTAAGTGGTTGCTGCAGACGAAGTGCCATTGGGAATGCTCTTTTGGGCCTTACAGAATTTTTGGTTATGTTTCTGCCTGATTTGTTGGTCAACACTATTTTTCTTTAAACTATTGTATAAATGACCGACCTTGGCAGTTCGGATCTTTCCGCTATGGTAGAAAATGAATCCTGGGCCGTTTGAAGATGTGATTGTGTTGGCTGTCTTATTGGCCTATTGCTTCTTGCTTTTCTAATGTATTTGCATTCTCCCTTAGTTAAGGACAGTCTTCCACTTTCCAATTCCTTGGCTGTTGTTACCGGTTGTGCATTTTCCTTTGACTGGTTGGGGTTGCCCTCGTTGCCCCGGGTGGACAGGGGACTGCTCTTAAGTATTGAGGTCTTCTGGACAGAAGGTAAGTCTGAGCTGCCAGACGAATGTATGACTTACAATGCAAACATTTACAACGCATGCCTTTACAACACAGTTTTTACTCACAACATCCTTTACAATGCATGTTTTTACAACGCATGCCATCACAACGCATTTTTAGAAACTACATTTACAATGCATACCATTATAACACATATTACATTTAGTGCCACAGTAGGGTAAGTATGGATAGTGTAGTAGTAAAAATTACTATTCCAACCCCAGTGAGTGCAACAGTAGGGTAAGTGTTGGATAGTGTAGGGGTAAAAATTACTATTCCCACTACAGTGAGTGCAACAGTAGGGTATGTGTTGGATAGTGTAGGGGTAAACATTACTATTCCCACTCTAGTGAGTGCAACATTGGGGTAAGTGTTGGATAGTGTAGGGGTAAAAATTACTATTCCCCATTACTTACATTATAATGCGTTGTGATGGCATGTGTTGTAGTGACATGCCTTGTAATGGCATGCGATGTAAAGAATGTTGCGCTGGAATGACTGCGTTGTAAAGGTAGTGTGTTGTAATGACTGTGTTGTAAAGGTTGTTTCCCGTCCATATTTCAATTAGCTGTTTTGAGTATCTAACTTCCGTAAAATGTCTGAGAGGGTATTTGGCATTGACGTTAATTGGTCCAAAGTGGAGGAACATAGACAAGAATGGTAAGCTGTGTTGGGGTCTTTTTGCACTTGCTTAATTAAGGTATTTGGTTCCAGCAAGTTACTTTCAATGCATGCGACGTGGATGGCCAGGGCGTTCAGTAAATCAACTTGTATTTCAAGTTGTTCTGAGTGAAATGTAAGCCCCATGGAGATCGCCTCCATTGAATTTATGAAAGGGGTCCATAAGGGTGCTGAGGACAATGGTGAGGGGCAGGCTAATCTACATTGTTTTTGGGGTGAGTGAACCTTACTAGTTTGGTTTTCCTTGTTTTTAGGCATTTCCTCGGAAATATTGATGTTGGTGCTGGGACTGTTTTAGTATTGAGTCTTTATTTCGGAAAGCATAGCGTAATAATCGTGCTGTGGTCCAGGGTTTACTGGTATACTTGTATGAGCCTTGTCTTCGTAGTCTTTCTCCTCAAAAGGGCTGAGTAACAGGTCATGCCACACAGCTGAAGTCTCCAGTTATCTTTCTAGTGATGCGATGTCATGGGGTCTGAGTGGGGAACTCAAGAGAGCGAGAAGAGGGGAGTAATGGAGAGGCAATCTACTCCCCACAATAGTTGTTAAAGGTGGGCTGTTGGGTGTGTCCCTGGTATATTGATCAAGACTGTGAAATGAACTTGACGGATAACTGGTATCTGTTTGTTGGATATTTTTGTAGAATTAACTACTGAGGTTGGTGAGGAGATTAATTGGCAGGATCTAGATGAACCCATAACTTGGTTCCTGTGGGATTAAAAAAAATATGTGATGTTTAGGATCCTGGGTGTATTTTTGACTGTGGGTTGAGCCAGAGGAGGTGGTTTGGGTGTTTCAGGTGTATTGGTTATTTCAGGTTTAACAGAGCGATTCCCATTGGCTGCTTCTGCTGTGTGATTGGATTTGGTCTTTGGGGCGTATTTCTTTTCTGCTTTGAGTGTCTCTCGGACCCTGCCTGATCTCATGATGGCTCAGTTGCGGTTTGGATTTTGGCACCCTTGTTCACGCTAGGCAATCCGCACTCAGGCATGGGCACGTACTTAGCTGAGGGGCTGTGTTTTATCACTCGATGTGCCCAGGGGCCCAGTCTATCTCACCTATGCACTGATACACCAGGGCCACCCTTGCACCTGGTGCCCCTCACAGGGGTACAAAGAGCACGTCAGTGTCTGTGCTGTCTGTTGCAGTGGGGAGGGCGCTTGTTGTTTACTGAGCGCTATCAGCAGATACTTTTGGATGGTGGCGATCTAGTATGATGTACTGCATGGGGAGGAGGTGCTGGAGAATAGGGGCTGCTAACAACTCGCCGGGCAACCCACAAGCCGCACCCAGTAGTTGCTGGGCCGCTTCCGGGGCCCAGGTGCACACTTGGCAGATGGTAGCTACTACCCATGTGCTTGTGCCCTTTCCTTTACCTCCAAGCACACCCAATTTGTTTTCTTGTCCTGTTGTTCTGGAGTCTCTTGCCCTCCTCAATGAGGGCCAGCAGAACTCGGCGGATCCCCCCGTTGATGCAGGGGGTGGATGGGCGAGGATCACGAGGACTGTGGGTAGAAGTGGTAAAACGAAATCAGTGCCGCTGGACCGGACCGGAGCTGGGCTCGATAATTACGCCCCTCCTCCTTCCCCCCCACCATCGTTAGTGTAGGGGTCTTCCCCGCCTCTACTGCACTCTCTCGCACTCGCTGCGATTACCGAATCCGGGTCAGGGCTCGCCTGCGATTGTCTGGTGCAGGTAGTCAGGCGGGAGGTCAGAGGCCTGGAGGGCGCTATTCCACTGTACCAATCCGTAATCAGCTCTGCTGCTCTGGGCTTGATTGCTCCTTCCTCACCAAATATTCACTCCTGCATGTTCCCACCACACACCATCTGTTCTCGACCTGGTGCCAGCGGCGTCTCTTCTAATGATACTGTTCAGCATGGGATTTTTGTCATTTTAGTGTCAAATAAATTATTAAGTGTTACCCTATTTTTCAAAATTGGTGAGGGATTTTTCATGTGTTTTCACTTTATTACTGTTTGAAATGCTGCATAAATACTTTACGCATTGCCTCTAAGGTAAGCCTGACTGTTTTGTGCCAAGCTACTGATTGCGCTGGATTCTTATCTCTAAATCTCCCTAAGAATCCTCGGTTGACTGGATCTTTGTTATCTGCTGAGAAGCGTAAAGGGGAGAAACCCAAAGCATTCACCACCAAACATTATGGACCAATCAACTTAGACTCAGAAAGGACTACTGGCTCCGAATTACAATTTAGGGGCTTTATTACAAGGCCAAAAATAACTGGACATACAAGCACCTCATGACGAGGTTGAAGAAATTTATGGGCACTAATGCAAAGTTCATCCTACGCACCAGTCTGATCTGGTGTAGCATAAAAAGAATGAGCAACTCTAAAAATACTAAACCGGCAACAACTGCTCGAACATCTAAATCAGACTTCATTAGTAGTTGTAAAAGAAATCCGTTAATCTGTCCCTACACTATCACTAAAGTGCCATCCCTACTTTACATCTTCCAGGCAAGATCAAGAAAAGGTGTCAGCTCGTGAAGACTTCCTAAGAAGTACACTCACATTGCAATGGTCAGTAGCCAAAGCTAAATCTTCCTTCTAAGAATCGATCCCTTCTTCTGCCCTCCTAACTGCTCTCTGCCAACTCATCCCTCGGGGCACTGTCCCTAATACAAAATCCACAATAGATAGGACACGCCTCTGTGACACCTCCTCTGGCCGGGCACATCGCGTAGGTAATTTTCCACCGAAACTTGTACTCAGTCCAGCAACGGTTGGTATGTCCTTGGGTCTCAGGCTTCTTCGGCGAGTCTCCAATTATCGGCATTCCTGGACACTATGTTGCAGGTCTCCTCCATACGTAACTCCTAAAGAGCATCAGTCTAGCTAACGTGAACAGTGTCCTTGCACCTGCAACAGAAGCATGAGAATGGAACAACCTTGCACGCACATGAATCTTGCTGACTGCCTTAAAATGAGAGCTTTACCAGGGGAAAATACACTTCGTCCTACACATCTCATATAACATAAGAAATACGAATAGGCCTTTCGTAGCAAAATGTGAACCTTCATTTTAGTCATTTACACAACAAGAATTACACACATTAATAAATGTTGCATTTGTAAGCACTACTCTTCAACACATTAAAGCACAGTTAATCGTTCCTTTATGTGCAACTTTAATATGGTGGACGTTTAAATCTAATGCATTACATTAATCGTGAACTACTTTGTTAAGCATTTGCAATGAATATCAAGAATTACATAAGTACATGTAAATGTCATTTTACCTTCTCGACTGACATGAACTAATTTTGTATCAATACTCTTACACATTTCGTTATTACCCCACATTTCTAATGATCATCATTTAGTGTAACACAAGAATATATGCGGGTGCAGACTATCCATGATTTATGCACCCCTACAATTTTTGGAATATCATGACGCTCTTTCCCTACCTGAGGGTTTAGCACAGGTTTATTTGGGTGTTCTTGCATTTCACCTTGAGAAGAACTGTGGTTGCTATGTGAGTAGGGTTTCACACCCATCAACCAGTAACCAGTAGCCCAAATTCCTACAGTGTGCATTTACTGACAGAGTGTAAAGACACCCTTGGGGGTCTGAGCTCAACTAATAGAAGTTAACATTACCTGCAATATGCTGACTATTACACAGTATTATCTACTTTCATTCAGATATTTTGTGGGAGTTAAATGTCATTTCAAAACACGGAAACCGTGACTTGATACATAGACAGAGCTAGAGTGCACAAGCATCAGTCCTAGGATACTTCTTTGAGCTTGGTTGTTGGCATCACGGTACCTCCCACTCTAGCACAAGTAATGGGGCCGGATGCAGTGTATTTCCTGCTCATGGTTCTCTCACTGAATTCTCTGTACTTACCTGTGCTATGTTATGTCATGTTATATTGTGCTATGATATGTTATGTTGTGTTAGTTGCCTGTATAGCTCTCTATGCTACTGAAAGGCGAGCTCACGGTGTTAGATTTCACTGGCGAATGGAAAGGAATGGATCAGAGAGGGATTGAGGAAGGACACTTATGTATTAAATGATCTTGCCCAAAAATGAAGTTGTACCTGATGGCTGACAATAGGAGTTTAATAGACAAAGAGGAATCAAGGAAGGTGAATAGACTTAACAAGCGCAAAAGAAGGTGAACTGGAGGGTAGGTATAAATAAAAATGTTGGAAAACAAATCGAGGATTAGGTTCATGACCGTCAGAAAGAAAATATACATTGTTTGAGAGGTGGCAGGGTGGCCAGATAGAGCCAGATATCCGTGTCTCACACATGCAGTCTCCATCAGTGTGAGAATATTTATTGTAGGTTCATTAACGCCTCAACAAAACATTGGTAAACGTTCATTACACATCATTCATTTACACAATATTAAAGATAATTAAAATGTGATGCATCAGTTAATGTATACTTGCAAGACAATAGTTAAAAAAGAATCTATATTAATCCACATTATGTAAACTTAGTTTGCACCAAAACTAAATGACTTTCGCAGTCATTCCACCTTCTGAAGCTGAATTTGGTCGCACAGGGATACATATTTCCTTATTCCATTTGGCACCACATATAAACGTCACTTTTTTTACAAGGCAATAATGAGCCCCCTGGGCTACAGTACATATTCCCTGGCTACAGAACTAAACTAAAATGTTACAGCAATTTAACGCATTCTCTACATAAGGCTGGACAAATACATAAAACATGAAAAGAAGTCCCATAGGTATACCACACAGACAACAATAGAGACGATCAAGTGTTGCCACCATAAATCAACTATGGGTAGGAAAAACAAAAGGTTTATAAATCTTCATCATACCTAATGTTTAAAGCTGTTAAATAAAATCGTGGTCCTATAAATTAAGCCTGGGGGGAATTCAAGTTATGCTAGTGGGATTATGTAATTTCAGAAATTTTGTGTTATGCTTGTAACATAGAATTTCCGAAATAATGCCTTTATGGCATTTCACGTTATTAGGCACACGTCGCAGTAAAAATGTTCTGCATTCACTGTAAAAATGTACTTGAATGTGCAGGAACAACAGAATGTGATTGTCTGTGGTGCTTTTGTTTTTGCACACATTTTTAATGCGAAATGCCTCCTGGCTTTCATAATTGACACCAAGATGCATTCAAACTAAAATATACCACAAAATGGCAGATTTGCATATTGTGCAATTACGAGTATTTTTTTATAACTGAGCTGAAATTTTGCATAATTGTGCAAAAACAAATTACTCAATTTTTCCACACTCCTACTATAAATTCCTAATAAGGCTTTCGCCCTTTTAAGCTTCATAAACATCTGAACAGCTTTCTCAAAAGAAAGCTATCATATTCTTTCCTCGACAGTTATACCCAAATACAAGGAGAACTTCCCAACCTTTTTAGGTCGAGTTATACTCGAACCTATTACTGCTGAACCAAATTCTCTTAAACCAGCCGGATTTCCTACAATGCGTGTTAATTGTTCATCCGTGACTTCTCGAGCGCGCATTTGTTAATAAATGGCATTATGTCCGAAATCAGTAGATCCAATGTGCTGTTTCAAAGCTCTGACTTTCTAAAACCTGGTGGGGGGAGTTTGAATGCTAAACTGCTTTGTGTTGCCACACCATTGTAGGTGCTTTAAAGCAAAAAAAAGGCCAAGGTTTGAAATCTCGGGAACACCTGAATGTCACAATTCAGTCAGAGTCCAAGTGACCTCTGGTCACATTCTGACGGACAATTCCCAAAAAAGGATTGGTGTTTGGAATAAATTGACTGAAATGAAAATGTAATCTAAGAGTGACCCACTTCCCTTAATACAATGGATAGATTGAACTGAAGTATCTGACAAAATGCAGCTGTTGGCACAATATAGGGTTTGAGTCACATAGGTGAGCATACACTTGTTTTCAAGTTTACGATTGTTTGCTATACACAAGGGTATTTTACTTGTAGTATCCTTACGACTTTGTAGTCTACACACAAATAGATAGGACAGTCCTATCTTTTCATGTGAGGGGAATCCACAATCCTAAAGATATTACTAGTAAAATACCTTTATGGATTGCAAACAATTGTAAACTTACACAAAAGTGTCTGTTACCTTTGTGAATCAGGCCTATTGTGACTACATTAAATTTCCCTAATCAAATCATCCCACCTCTGATTTCCTTCTTTGAGACTCTGTCCATCACCACCCCTTGTTGTAAATTATTTTGTCCACCCTAAGCGTGGAAGGGTATACTCAGATGTGAGTCCCTTGCTCATTGCACCATCAGGATTCAAGCAAGCCGGGCCGAAGACGGCTGAAATGCCAGAAACCGGTCCCCGGAAGCTTGTTTCCTTCCCAGTGTAAGAATTGGCTTTTGTAGTCTGGTCTGCCCTGTTCCCATGATGCACTGGGCCAGGGACAGACTAATTTGCATACAGCCAGGTTCTGAAACTGGGATGGTGCAATGAGCTAAAAAACGGTGTTGGATCTAGCCCTGATCTCTTGACTGGGTGAGAGTATTCTGCTTAATTCAGAGACTCTGTCCATCACCACCCCTTGTTGTAAATTATTTTGTCCACCCTAAGCGTGGAAGGGTATACTCAGATGTGAGTCCCTTGCTCATTGCACCATCAGGATTCAAGCAAGCCGGGCCGAAGACGGCTGAAATGCCAGAAACCGGTCGCCGGAAGCTTGTTTCCTTCCCAGTGTAAGAATTGGCTTTTGTAGTCTGGTCTGCCCTGTTCCCATGATGCACTGGGCCAGGGACAGACTAATTTGCATACAGCCAGGTTCTGAAACTGGGATGGTGCAATGAGCTAAAAAACGGTGTTGGATCTAGCCCTGATCTCTTGACTGGGTGAGAGTATTCTGCTTAATTCAGAGACTCTGTCCATCACCACCCCTTGTTGTAAATTATTTCTTTCTCAAAGGGGCGGACTGCATGATAGGAATATGCCAAGAAACACCCACATCATCTATAAATTAATTGCTGGAATCAGCAACCTGATTTGGGTCCATATTTAACATCACCGAAATGCCCTATTAAAATCAGATTACAGTTAAATTATTTGTCTGAAAAGTCATGAAGAATATCCCTTACTCTCATCTGGGTTAGATATCTCCCAGTATTGCCAGAGTGAATTTATTATCCTCAATACATGTTTTCTGCGAGTGTCAGGACCTTAATGTCAGTGATCTCTGTGTAATTCGATGAAAGAGAATTAATGTAATTTGCTATTATGTTAAACCAACCTATAAATCTCCCTTTGTCATGAAGCCTTCTTGCAGGAATCATCCAAATTCCATACCATGGGAGAACAACTTGTCCTTAGATCATATTTCCTGTAAACAGATTATATCAAATGTGGTTAAATATGGCTTTTCTTTTGTGGATTCTGAGATCCGCTTTAAACCTGCTACATTCCAAGAAACTAGGGAATAACCCTTTCACTCAATGTGCAAATTGTTTTGAGGTGTTCTGCTTCAGTTGTGAACAAATTATTTCTGTGCAGTGAGAAAGCTAGGAGTACAACATTGTCTAAGCGAAGGGCATTTATAACCAAACTTCATGGACTGGAGAGGGGGCTCTTGAATTCTGGTTCACTATATTACATTGTATTAATATTACCACATATGGGTTTACATTATAATTGTTCCATAATGATCTCACCTATGTCTTATTCTCCATGAGGATTACACAGTAAAGGTATTCTCAGGATTGGTTCCATTCTTTGGAGGGGTTCATCCTATTAGCATGGGATCGCAATACATTAGGCTACCTCAATTACTTCTATTGAGAGAGGCATATCCCCAGTTTAGAGTTTCTTGTACTCAGTCTATTAGTGATTTCATTCGTACTAAAGGTAACCTTTGTAGCCTTTCCATGATGTGTGCCATGCAATTTTGTTTATTCAATCAAAAAGAGGGTGAGAGCACACTGCCCCACCGCAGCACTCAGTTCACCCAAATGCATCATAGTAAACGTAGTGCATGATACCACTTAGTTCAGTGAAAGTCTTTAGCTTTTCACCCTTTTTGGTGCAGCCAGTACTGTGTATCTCTAGACACATGTTTGAGGATAGGTGTCCTGCTTCAATAGACAGCAACACATTCTTTTGGGGCTTCTGGGAGTGCTGCCCAAAGTAGTCTCAGGTCTCCGTACTACTCACTGGGCGCAGGTGCATCAGCCAGAGCTCATCAACCTATTTTCTCAAGGGAGGCTTTTCAAACAAAAAGAGGGTGGGAGCACTCTGCTTCACACTACAGCACTCAGTTCGCCCCACTGCATCATGGTAAATTCAGTGCACGATAACACTTACTTCAGTAACAGTCTAGCTTTTCACCCTTGTTGGTGCAGCCAGTGGTGTGTATCTCTAGACATGTGTTTGAGGATAGGTGTCCTTCTTCAATAGATAGTAACACATTCTTTTGGGGGTTCTGGAAATGCTGCCCAACTCTCCTCAGGTCTCTTTACAGCTCACTGTACTCCCACCCTCCTTTTGTTTGCAATTATGTTTTTGCTTGTTATTTTGGAAAGACCTTTTGATAGCTGCAGGCATTCTTAGTATGGTACTTCTAATTAAGATATCATGTTTACCTTCAGATACGGTATTTGGTGTTAAGATCAGTATGTTTTTTATAGCAGCAAACTGACTGACATGTAACAAAATTGCCTAACAATCACCACTAAATATTAGTATTTCCCTACTACCTGAAGGTAGAGGAGAGGCCCATGAATCTTTGCTGGGCAATAACTAGCATATGCTCTATTGTGTCAGACCTGGCACCTTTCATAAAACCAGCCCTTCACAAATGCTAATTTCCCTACAAGTCAGCCTGCCTCTGGCCCAGAGGGATTGCAGGCTCAATTAGTTTACATTCTTACAGATATGCCTTGTTTTTGCAGTTTGTGACCATCCCTCTTCCAAAACAAAAGCCTCAGATTTACAGAGGCATTGCTGGGAGATTAGCCCTGCAGATAAACCTGCTATTTCGTGGTAAACATAACATAACATAACATAAATACCTGTGAAGGGGTCCCTACCTCCGCCATCTGGGTGTAGCCACTGTTCACTGTATCCAGATAGCATTTGCAATTCTACTTGAAATCTGCTACAAATTAAAATATAAATCACGGTATCTAGAAATAGTTTCATAATAACATGAACACCAGTTTCTTCGGGCTTCCGATATGCAGGAAAACAATGCACTCTAATGAATGACAATATTGCCTAGTACAATAGAGAAGTGGGCAGCCTATTTCCCACAGACACCTAGTGTAGCCTGATGGTTACGACATCAATTTCTAGCTTTGCCAAATCATCCTTTAATCCTCCTAGGTTATTGGGTAATATTGAACACCTAACACTTAACTTCGGATGTGCTATCCGGAATGTCAATATTACGTTACCCTTATTTCTTTATTTCTGCATCATATACACTAAAATTCAACCCACATAAAGCCGTGCTCATCAAGGCCTAACAATCAAATCAAATCAAATCAAAAGAAGCTTTGTTCGATTGTAAAAGTGTGCAGTCATAAAAGCAGTACATACATCGATATATTCAAAGTGACAATGTAGAAAATGTAACTCCATTGGTATCAATCATATATGAAAGTTAAAAAGACATAAATATAGTCGGGGATACAGACCTGACATCCACATTTAATTAAAACACTAAGCTCTTCCTATAGGCGACCATCCTTTTCAAAAACATCGCAACTTTCCAGATCATATCAGCATTGTCCAGGGTTTGCACGCAGTGCAATATACGCAGGGCGCAAGTGCTAAGTTCCATAATTTTTAACATTGGTCGAATCCACACTTTTCTAATTTCAGAGTAAAAGCCACAAAAAAAGATAACATGGATGGTGGATTGACATGAGTAATCGTCCCAAGGACAAGCTATTAGAGTGTGACTCCAATTATTCATATTACGAAAACTAGTGAGTCTGTGAAATATACAGAGTCGAAATCTTGTTAGTAAGAACCTATCGGACCCTGCTGGAACTATGGCTAGATAGGGCTGTATTTTAAAAACACTTAAAATCATTTGGTTAGCTAGTACCGAGGGTTTAAGACTTTCCGCTGTCAGTCTTATCATTTCTAACATTGCAATACCTTCTTTTTTCAGTTCCTTCCTGCTTACTGAGTGCAACAATTCAGGGTCAGTAAAATACTCAGCATGACTCAGATTATGCATAAAATTAAAAGCATAATGAATCCAGGTAATCCTTAAAACTTTATCCAATTTTAAAATATTCTTTAAAACATCCCTATTTAGGGGCCGATTATGATCGCGGACGGACTTGAGTCCGTCCGCGATCACCGAGGATGAGGGAACGTCCGCATGGGCTGCGGCGTTCCCTCCTGTGCTATTAGGATGTGACCGCCACCCTGGCGGTCACATCCTCTATTTTTAACATTGCGGCGGGTGCAGCTTCAAGCTGCACCCGCCACAATGTTAAAAATGCACGCATTGCATTTGTGTGTAGAAAGTGGCAGGCACCGCGCGGTGCCTGCCGCTTTCTGCATACAAATACAGGGGGGTACCATAGGTACCCCCCCATGTGCACCCCCCTTCACCTAGGGGGCCCGCAAGGGGCCCCTGCAGTGAAGATCCGTATGCTTTTCAACTGCGGTAAACCCGCCGCGGAAAAGCATATCTTGGCAGCAATCCTAATATGGCGGACGGTGTCTGAGAGACACCGCCACCATATTAGAGCTTTTCTGCCGCGGTTGTAAGCCAACCACGGCGGAAAAGCGGCGGACGGAAACCAGGACCCACCAGCCATCCTAATGTGGCGGTGGGTCTTTGGTGGGTCCGCTGCGGTTTTTCCGCATCCTCCGGGCCGGCGGTGGCTTCCGCCGGCCCGGAGGATGCGGAAATTCCGCAATCATAATAGGCCCCTATATATGGGTTCTTCTTTAGTCCATACACCATGCCACAATACAATTGGCTCAAGTTTAATGATGTCAGTCAGATATGTTAATCCCAATATTGCATGACATATGTAGGAAGTTGTTGTCCTTGGAACAGACAATAAATATCTTACAAATTTATTTTCCACTACTTGTAGGGAGTTAGTATTTGCAATACCTCAGATTTCAGAGCCGTAAGTTGCGGTGGAAGTACATTTTGCCTGATAAATTTGTAAAAGTTCCACTGGTGGTTGTAACTCTAAACTTTTCACGAACTGGGTGAGTGCGGATATAGTGTTAGTAAAACTAAGTGTTTTAAATCTTATTGCCTGTGCCCACATGTCCTCTTGGTGGAACATAACACCCAGATATGAGAAAGTTGTTGTGGTGTCAATCTTTTGATCGACAGTGAACACTTTATTGTGTTTTTATCCAGGAGCCTAAATCGATATTACTATTTCATGCCCTTGTTCGGTTATAATCAATAATATCCCTATAACGGCATAGAAATCATATCCATATTCAGTCGTAGCACGTGCTGTCACATTAAGCAAGGCTACTTCCCGGCCCCCTAGAAAGCACAACGAGTTCTGTAAACAAATCCAAACCTCCAGCAACCTGGGAAATCCCCCTTGCTTTTGTTTTGATTTCATCCTAGAACTCCTGTAAAGCACTGTAAGAACGGCCAGTTCTTAGTGACATCTTTATTGACGTCTTATGTCCAACCTTACGTCAAACCCGGCACCTTTCAGGTATAAATATACCAACGTTGCCTTAAGCAAACACACGGTGGTGATTTTGGAGCAGAGCAGCTATCTACTTGCCCGAGAGCCCAGCTGATGCGAGAGCCCACGGACACTGCCCCTCCTCTTTGACGCACTGGGAGAGACGCTGTCTTTTCTCCTGCCGAGAAATCCAGCTCCGGGGTTTCCAGATACCTTTGCGGGTTACTGGGATATCGAGTCCTGAGAAAGAGATACCAGACCTCCTGCTTTCTAATACCCAGGTATGGAGCTGACTAAACCCGTAAAGAGAATTCTTGAGTCAGATTCTTGGCAAAACAAACTTAACTTAAACTGCTACTTACTTACTCCTTCCCACGTATTAGGCTTAGGTCAGGTAAACCGGGGTAGGCGTATTTAGAAGCACGAGTTGAGTACGTTAGTCAATTTATATAAGTATGTATATATTTTATTTATTTTAAAGTATCTTATGGCTAAGAAACCATATCAATGCTTTTACAGTATTATTTCTTAATCCTCCTTTTACTGTACGCACTTTACTTTACTATGAGTATTGCAATTGTGGCAATTAATTTCTCTTGTATGAGGAAGAAGACTGCTCAATAAATTACACCTTTTATTGAAAACGCCCGTCTTTCTTTTCTCTGCACTCTGGTGAAACTAAGTATGCACACTTGACTGAGCGAAATAGCTGTCTATTGCTTTCACACGACTCTAGAGATCTACTCCTATTCTGAGAGAGCAAAGTTGTCATGTTATATGGTTGTCAGAAGCTAATCCCTTCTTGTCTATCCAGGGAGGTTAAACTCCTCCTCGTTTATTCGAGAAAGTTTCTAGTGACCTCTGAGCTAGCTGGCAAAAACTTAAGTCTAATATAGTCAGTAGGGACCTAGTCGACCTCAGTCCTACGTCTACACTGCTGAATATATTATTCCAATGCGCAGAGCCTATTGGGAATATAGGAACTACACTACAACTACACGACATTTTTTCATCCCCACCCTGCAGCTCATTACATAAGTTTTAGACGTGTTCTCAGTTAGTCCTAAGTCCCGTATAAAATCGTAAAAGCAGTCAAAACTCTCTGTAAGCCGGCTTGGGTTCTGGACATAAAAACGGCATCACCGGCGTATAAAAGGGCGGGGATTGGATAACCATTGATCTTAGGGAAGTCAACCTTTTGCTCAAGTAATGCGCCCTCCAAATCATTTATGTTTGAGTTAAAAAGGAATGGTGCGAGGTCGCATCCTTGTCGGACTCCCCCATGAATTGGAATGGGAGTTGTAGTCCCACCCTTAACATCAAAGCGGACTCTGGTTTGGGCATTGCAATCAAACTGTCTTAAAAAGTGGATAATTTGATGATCCAGACCTATCCTTTCTAAAATCTCCCACAGCTTAATGTGTCGTACTGAATCAAAAGCAACTGTCAAATCTACAAAGGCAAAAAACAAGTTACAATTTTTCACACGAACATATTTTCCCACCAATAAGAAAGGTTAAGAGACTGCTCGATAGTGCCCACTCCTTCGCGAAATCCATATTGTAAATCAGAAAGAATCTTATTATCAGATGCCCAGGCTTTTAGTCTTACTAAAATTACACAACCTTTGATTTTTGTCATTGAGTCGAGTGATGAGATGGGCCTGTAGCATCTAGGGTCTTGATGGTTTCCTTTTTTAAAGATAGGAACTATAATTGATTCTGTCCAGGTTGCTGGGAATGATATGTGGCAGCTAGCATTCGCTACTTGCCTAACGATCGGACCCCAAAGAGATAAATTTGACTTAAAGAGGTCACTGGGGACCCCATCTGGTCCGGGCGCCTTTCCTCCACAGGTATTGGAGATTGCCATCAACACCTCATCTTAGGTGAATTTAAGGTCAGTATTAAATGATTTATTACTTGGTAAGGTGTCGTTGTCTGCCGATCAATCCCCCTGAAGATCTCTGTAAAGTGCCCAACCCCCGGTTCCTCTGAAATGGCAATCTCAATAGAAGGGCCCCGTCTGGTTTCAGAAAAGGTGCTTTTATTGCCTTCCTGAAGGCACTACTATCCCTACTTAAGGCAGCCGAATGGAGGGACTCCCAGGCTTCCTTTTTCAAGTTGTCTCTTCTCCCCTTAATTGCTAGTTTATATGTTCTCCATGCCTCCCTAATGGCCTCACAATCTCTCGAGATAGCGTGAAGAATATTTTTTTAATTTGTGTGTGCTTTCGTACATTGTGTGTCAAACCAACCCATTTTTTTGCCTTCCTGGATCTCTGAATAGAAAGGGCCTCCCTCACAGTGCTTGATATTGACTCAAAAGCCTATAAAATGCTACCTGGGCCAGCTAGATTGCTAGTACAAGTATCAAATTAATCTATGCACTTGGTCACCACAATTTGTAGAACACGTTCAGGATCAACCATAGCTCATTTCAATGTGTAGCCATTCGTTCTGTCTAGTGCCAGTGACTCCAAAGGCGGTGTAGCAATTTTACCCCTTTTTGAGCTTTTTAAACATCCTTTAAATGTTGCGCACAGTGGGAAGTGGTCACTCAATGATATGTCTCCAATGTGAAATGAGCTAACTTGAGCGGCATAGCGGTTTGACAGCAACAAAAAATCAATTGTAGAATATAGGCCCCGCCCACTAAAAGTATACCCCATGGGTGCTGTTTCCAGGCACATTTCATTTACAAAGCCTAAGTCCAGGGTGCATAACATCTCATTTAACTGCTCCCTGACTTTTGAATGAGTAAAATGCGAGCAACTGAGCCCTTCCTCCACATCAAATACACAAACATTTGAATCAACACTGGACATAAACCACAATTAAAATCTCCTAAGAAAAGGATCCTAGTGTCAGAGACACGTTTATGCCGTAGAGATTGGACATCAGTTATTAACTCATTAAATACTGCTTCTACATCAGACGTGGGAATGTTATTGTACAAATTAAACAGAATTATTGATCGCTTGCTATCTATCTTAATATTAATGATTTGAAAAAAGGCGTTGTCTAGCCTGGATTCAATTTTACTAAAATTCAAAGTGTTTGCAATATATGTACAGAGGCCTCCCTTTAGTCTACCTCCTTTACTATCTCTTGCCTCGGTGTGTACGGTTCTATACCCGTTGATATGTAGTGGATCTCTAGCCCATGTTTCTTGGAGGCAGAGTATATCATAACTTTGGATGAAATCACACCAAATTGGATTTATCAATTTTGGTGTAATCCTGCTATGTTTCATGAGACGAGTTTGCAGAGGGTTTCCTCTCCTATGTTGTCCTTGATAGACGTTGGTAATTTTGACGAAGCAAGGTAGCTATCATTACACAATTCAGGTTGCATAACTTTTACGCTTGTGACTCCTTCTAATATTGTTGACTGGTTGTCACAGGGCTGTAATAAATGATTGTGGTCACTGTCTAACAGCCCTTGCCAAGATGCTCCATGACTGAGAATGGTGTCACAGTTAAGCCCACTCTCTACATTAGGAGGATTAACATCGTCATCAGGGATAGATGGTTCAAGCGTACTGCATATAGATTTTTGGGATAGGGAGGGTAAGTACTCTTTATTCAATGCACTAAAATCTTGAACAGTTAGTCAATCAATTGTGTCTTAGGACTCAAATACTTCAAAACGATTGCTGGTTGGCGCGATGTAGCAAATAATTTACGTGCAAAGATTTTGTGTATGTAACGTTACCTTTGAGATAGTTCTAGGTGTAATAGGAGAAACCAAAAAAACGTAGAAACAGGCCATGTATAAAACAAGTATTGGAACCGAACATATCTGGTTTTAATGTGCTGACGCATGTTCACACTGTCATGCACAAAATACTGTTTGCATGCATTAGAACATTAAAACCAGACCTATTTGCATTGGAAATGCTTGTTTAAAGTTCTTGCTAAACACACATATGGTGTTTATGATATTTTGTATTCCTGTTGCTGCTTATATACAAGTTCCTTGTTTCACGTTATTTCTAATTGTTTCACAGTGCTCGACTGTCTGCATCTGTTTGTTTCACCTGCTGACAATTGCTTCAAAGATGACATTCACTAATGCCCTGAGCATGAAGACATGTTATCAGCCAGATCTGTTATGCTGTGAGGTGTGTAGCTGTTACAAGACATGCCTCGAAGAAAGTATTCTCTGAACAAACTGCACGTTGTTTCTACCAGTGCCAGTGGGACACCAGTGCCAGTGAAAATATCAGATGATAAATTAGCATGTGAAGATGTTGCTCCGTTGCTGAGCAACGACCTGTGGCACTTACCTACTTCTCTTTCCTTTCCAACTGCAAAGTAGTTCTGCAGGCCTACCCCACAGAACCTTCTTCTTGTATAGTCAGACCCCCCAGGATATTGCGGCATAGATTTGGATATTTAGCGGCACAAAAATGGAAATTTAGTGGCATAAAAATGCAAATTGTTCAGCATTATTGCTGCACTTTATTTTACTCGGAATCATTCCTACTCAGCCTTAAATCAATGTACACTGATTTAGCAGAGTATTTAACTTTGAAATAGGCATTATAAACTGTCTGAGAGAGCTTCTTTGCTCTATTCTACTTTTTGGTAACATTCTGGATCATAGGTTAAGCCAAGTACAATAGCACAGGGACAACCCACAGACACCCCTGACCATGGATACGTCAGAGACACCCCTGACCATGGATACGTCAGAGACACCCCTGGCCATGGATACGTCAGAGACACCCCTGACCATGGATACGTCAGAGACACCCCTGACCATGGAGATGTCAGAGACACCCCTGACCATGGATATGTCAGAGACACCCCTGGCCATGGAGACGTCAGAGACACCCCTGACCATGGATACGTCAGAGACACCCCTGGCCATGGATACGTCAGAGACACCCCTGACCATGGAGATGTCAGAGACACCCCTGACCATGGATACGTCAGAGACACCCCTGGCCATGGATACGTCAGAGACACCCCTGACCATGGAGATGTCAGAGACACCCCTGACCATGGATACGTCAGAGACACCCCTGGCCATGGATACGTCAGAGACACCCCTGACCATGGAGATGTCAGAGACACCCCTGGCCATGGAGATGTCAGAGACACCCCTGGCCATGGATACGTCAGAGACACCCCTGACCATGGATACGTCAGAGACACCCCTGGCCATGGATACGTCAGAGACACCCCTGACCATGGATACGTCAGAGACACCCCTGGCCATGGATACGTCAGAGACACCCCTGACCATGGATAAGTCAGAGACACCCCTGACCATGGAGATGTCAGAGACACCCCTGACCATGGATACGTCAGAGACACCCGTGGCCATGGATACGTCAGAGACACCCCTGACCATGGATACGTCAGAGACACCCCTGGCCATGGAGATGTCAGAGACACCCCTGGCCATGGAGACGTCAGAGACACCCCTGACCATGGAGATGTCAGAGACACCCCTGGCCATGGATACGTCAGAGACACCCCTGGCCATGGAGATGTCAGAGACACCCCTGGCCATGGAGATGTCAGAGACCCCCCTGACCATGGAGATGTCAGAGACACCCCTGGCCATGGATACGTCAGAGACACCCCTGGCCATGGATACGTCAGAGACACCCCTGACCATGGATACGTCAGAGACACCCCTGGCCATGGAGATGTCAGAGACACCCCTGGCCATGGAGACGTCAGAGACACCCCTGACCATGGAGATGTCAGAGACACCCCTGGCCATGGATACGTCAGAGACACCCCTGGCCATGGAGATGTCAGAGACACCCCTGGCCATGGAGACGTCAGAGACACCCCTGGCCATGAAGATGTCGGAGACACCTCTGGCCATGGAGACGTCAGAGACACCCCTGGCCATGAAGATGTCGGAGACACCTCTGGCCATGGAGACGTCAGAGACACCCCTGGCCATGGAGACGTCAGAGACACCCCTGGCCATGGAGATGTCGGAGACACCTCTGGCCATGGAGACGTCAGAGACACCCCTGGCCATGGAGACGTCAGAGACACCCCTGACCATGGAGATGTCAAAGACACCCCTGGCCATGGAGACGTCAGAGACACCCCTGGCCATGGAGATGTCAGAGACACCCCTGGCCATGGATACGTCAGAGACACCCCTGGCCATGGATACGTCAGAGACACCCCTGACCATGGATACGTCAGAGACACCCCTGGCCATGGAGATGTCAGAGACACCCCTGGCCATGGAGACGTCAGAGACACCCCTGACCATGGAGATGTCAGAGACACCCCTGGCCATGGATACGTCAGAGACACCCCTGGCCATGGAGATGTCAGAGACACCCCTGGCCATGGAGACGTCAGAGACACCCCTGGCCATGAAGATGTCGGAGACACCTCTGGCCATGGAGACGTCAAAGACACCCCTGGCCATGGAGACGTCAGAGACACCCCTGACCATGGAGACGTCAGAGACACCCCTGGCCATGGAGACGTCAGAGACACCCCTGGCCATGGAGACGTCAGAGACACCCCTGGCCATGAAGATGTCAGAGACACCCCTGGCCATGGAAACGTCAGAGACACCCCTGGCCATGGAGACGTCAGAGACACCCCTGGCCATGGAGACGTCAGAGACACCCCTGGCCATGGAGACGTCAGAGACACCCCTGGCCATGGAGATGTCAGAGACACCCCTGGCCAAGGAGATGTCAGAGACACCCCTGGCCATGGAGACGTCAGAGACACCCCTGACCATGGAGATGTCAGAGACACCCCTGGCCATGGATACGTCAGAGACACCCCTGGCCATGGAGATGTCAGAGACACCCCTGGCCATGAAGATGTCGGAGACACCTCTGGCCATGGAGACGTCAGAGACACCCCTGGCCATGGAGATGTCAGAGACACCCCTGGCCATGGAGACGTCAGAGACACCCCTGGCCATGGAGACGTCAGAGACACCCCTGGCCATGAAGATGTAGGAGACACCTCTGGCCATGGAGATGTCGGAGACACCTCTGGCCATGGAGACGTCAGAGACACCCCTGGCCATGGAGACGTCAGAGACACCCCTGACCATGGAGATGTCAGAGACACCCCTGGCCATGGAGACGTCAGAGACACCCCTGGCCATGGAGACGTCAGAGACACCCCTGGCCATGAAGATGTCGGAGACACCTCTGGCCATGGAGACGTCAGAGACACCCCTGGCCATGGAGACGTCAGAGACACCCCTGACCATGGAGACGTCAGAGACACCCCTGGCCATGGAGACGTCAGAGACACCCCTGGCCATGGAGACGTCAGAGATACCCCTGGCCATGAAGATGTCAGAGACACCCCTGGCCATGGAGACGTCAGAGACACCCCTGGCCATGGAGACGTCAGAGACACCCCTGGCCATGGAGACGTCAGAGACACCCCTGGCCATGGAGACGTCAGAGACACCCCTGGCCATGAAGATGTCAGAGACACCCCTGGCCATGGAGATGTCAGAGACACCTCTGGCCATGGAGACGTCAGAGACACCCCTGACCATGGAGATGTCAGAGACACCCCTGGCCATGGATACGTCAGAGACACCCCTGGCCATGGAGACGTCAGAGACACCCCTGGCCATGGAGACGTCAGAGACACCCCTGGCCATGAAGATGTCGGAGACACCTCTGGCCATGGAGACGTCAGAGACACCCCTGGCCATGGAGACGTCAGAGACACCCCTGGCCATGGAGACGTCAGAGACACCCCTAGCCATGGAGATGTCAGAGACACCCCTGGCCATGGAGATGTCAGAGACACCCCTGGCCATGGAGATGTCAGAGACACCCCTGGCCATGGAGATGTCAGAGACACCCCTGGCCATGGAGATGTCATCTCCTCACAATTTCTTCCGACAACAATGGCTTTCCAGGAAAAAGTTGGAAACGAAAGCACTATTAAATGGTCCACTCTGTAAAGTGGCACTAATGTGTTTGTGTGTGACTGAAAACACTTTGGTCACTTTCCAACCACTATCTATAGTTGCATGCAGTTATTTTCAATATATTGTATTTTTTATTTTTTTTATTTATTTACCTTTCCGTCTCAAGGCTGCAGCTCAAACAGCAAAAGCCAGAGAAAGACAACATTTCCAACCAAGTGTTTCTTTCTTTTTTCGATCCATTTCACATGGGAACGAATGAAAGAGAGGGAAGAGAGGTAAGAACCGCTTGCTGGAGTCACAGTTTTCCTTCAGCAAGCTTGAACAAGGGAGGACATGGGGCTCCACGGACCACTGACCCCCGCCTCCTTACACCAGAGCTGACTTGTCAGGACGCGGTGACAGCGCCATGCGGACACACTCATCCCAGCTCTCCACCCCCCCACCAGGGAGGAATATTAACAACCAACTGGACCGCAGGAATACGCGTGTTCGTACAGCAAATAGGAACTCCCCATTTTTTTCGCTATCTGACCTGAGACCATTTTTTCCGGCCATAATGGGAAATATTGAGGCCATCGCGCTCCTTAGCCAATTTTGCGATAATTTTGTGAATGGCAAAGTCGCAAAATGCTGGAGGGTCTGCTCAGCTTTGCCCCTCCTCATTGCCTCCCTCTCTGTCCATCCTGCTTCACCCACCCCTTCCTCTTGCTTCTCTCACCTCCAGGCTTTGCCAATGCTTGCATGGATGAGTTCTAGATTCTGTCAACTAAAGCATGTACCTGGTTCCAAACAGCCTTTAGATTTGCTCATTCACCAATTGCACACATGAATATTTCTATCAGCTGGTAGCTACCTCTCCCTTCTCTAACTTCACTTTCAAGCTGCAATAACTCATCTGTCCGGAACAGCCAATTTTTTTTTTTTTAAAAGACTGGGAACTACTTTGATTAAATTAATAAAGCTTGCGAATGTCGTTCTCCCGTCCCCTTAGCCACTTCGACCTCTGATTCCGTCCCTTTCTTTTTGCTCCCTTAAATTCCTAGATCCGTCCGCCATGTTGCTTTACCTGCACCCTTGGCATTTGTAACTCAGCACACGGCCTACACAACTTTGTGCCAAAAAAATCTATACTTTTTCCTGAAGTGTTCATTCTGTACATAACTAATATGTGTAGCAGAGAACGCACAAGTTCTTCGCCGGTGTCATGTCCTCTAGACAGGTGCGTATTTTATTCATTCCACTCCCGCATTCAGCTCCTCAGGCCTCTGAAGCAAGCAACATTGACAGTTTGCTACTGCGGCCTTCTGCCCCAACACCAAATTCTCCTTGAGAGGGACTCCTAGCAGTTCTGTGCAAAGGTCAAACTCGCAAGGCTGCGCCGCACAGTCTACACCCACCACTGAAGTTGAGTTTCCCCCAACAAGCGCTAATCCACACACTAGAAATGTATGAGATGTGCTTCTTTGACCACATTTCATGGTCTTAATAAAAGTGGTACATGTTACATCCTATGCATTTCTGGCTCACGTGGTAAAGAAAAATACCCACCACATCTGCTCTCTCACAGCGACACAATACCAACACAAATCTGGCACCTGCGTATTTACTTCCCCTTAGAAACATATGTGTTTAGGTTGGAATTCTTCACCGTATTGACACTCAAACAAGCGGGGAAATTAAAGCTGCACTTGTTCAGGAATGAATGTAGGAGAGGAAAGAGAGGTAAGAACCGCTTGCTGTAGTCACGGTTTTCCTTCCCAAGCTTGGACAAGGGAGGACATGGAGCTCCACGGATCACTGCGCCATGGGGACACACTCATCCCAGCTCTCCACCCCCAAAAATCTCCTGGGAGACTATTTTTCGCATCCATATTGGAAAATATTGCAGCCATCGCACTCCTTCGCTGATTTTGTGGTAATTTTGTGAATCGCGAAATGGTTGAGGGTCTGTAAATTGTATGGTATATTGTTCCATGAATAGTGCAAATACCAGGTCATCCAATCTAAAAAGGGAGTAAGAAAAAAATTGCGGGTGGAATTAGGGAACTGTGAGTGGGGGTCTTCCTCATAACAAGATGGTGCACCAGTGGAAGAGCCACTGTGAATGAATTTTGCATTTCCTAAAATGTGCAAAATTCCATGAAATTAGTGCTTGTGAAATTTCCCATGTTTTTCTCAATGGCAGGCTGGTTGAAGGCAAATTGGTCGGAGCCGTTCCAACCACATTGGACTTACCAGTTCGGATTCCTTTCCAAGCGAGCAATTCCGATGGGCTCAGTCGGAAGGGAATCCCACTCGGATTTCTCAATGGTTTCTGATAGAGGAGTACGATGGCAGTTTCCCACTGCCTTTTTGTGCCTGCCTTTCTGGCACAGAAAGGCATTGGGAAACAGCTTTGGGGCCCCCAGCAGGGCCCCTATGGGTGCCAGGCCGCTGAATGGGCCTAGGGGGCACTATGGTGCCCCTCTGGTGATTCCTGCATCCGGTGGCAGGCACCTCGGGGTGCCCGCCACGGGGTGCAGGGATGAACTACACCTCTACTCTTTCAATGGGAGCATGCATTCCGTTCGGAATGTATGTTCCCATTGAAAGGTATAGGCATGCGACCGAACAGGGTTCGGTCACATTCGACTTCCAGGGATGTAACCAATGACAGGAGGTCATTCGGTTACAGTTCCCACCCGATGTCAGACGAACTCCGGTCCGTCCAACATCTGAATCTGCCCCTATGTGACTATGATACATGTGCACACTGGGTGTCTATAAGAGTGTACTGGCCGAGTGTGCATACTGAATATGTAGCCAAGTGTGAACAGAGCCAGAAGATCTGTTCACAGTAGGTGTGAGTAGACAGTCAAGAAAATGTATGGAAATCAAAATCCTCCAGTAGGGAAAGTTGGAAGGCTGTATCCGCTGGAGAGCCGCTGAATGAAGATTCACTGCAGCAGTTTGTTATGGTGGGTAAAACTCAGAGCTGGAGAAAAAAAATGTTATGGCTGACAAAGTCCTAGTGTTTGGGGAATACAGTTTTAGGCTGTTCAAAATTTCTACCTTTGTACTTCATCTTTTTTATGAAGCTGTAATTCCACCAGCAGGGCTAACTTGAAGCTGTGTCTGATGAAGTTGCATCAAAATCAAATACCTTTGCCACAAGGTCCCTCTGAAGTTCCTGAGGGCTTGGAAGTAAAAAAATTGTTAAAGTCTCAACTTCTCAGACTTTTAATGACAGATCCTGTTAGCCACTTCTAAGACTCCCAACTCAATGGGGCAAGGACACACTCTGGCAGAGGCCAACCGCAAGGTCCAGTCTAGTTTCAGTTACAACTGGTCCACTGGTCCCTCCATGAAAAGGCATCTTCAAGATTGTTATGTCCTTGTAGCCACACAGTAGGTCAGCCAACTGACCCTTGGTGTCCACTTCTTAGTCCTGGGCACCAGTAGGAACAGGTCCAGTCCTTCAGGTTTCATCACAGGTTACAGACAGTGGGTCCATTCCTCTTCTATTCTGCCACACACCAAAAAATTGTTCAGAGAAGCTGGAGTTGAGCTGCACATTTTTTATATTCAATAGGCAGTGGGTGGGGGTGACTCCGGGACACACTTTGACCAATGGAGATAAAGTTACCAAGGGCAAACCTTCACCACTTTTGAGGTGCATCCTCTTTGTCTCATTCCAAGTTATCCAACAGTGCACAATTTTCAGTGAGATCCAATATGGCAAAATCTTTTTGCCGCTGGAGGAAGTTTGTGACACAGCCAACGGTTTATGGTTTAAGGTATTAAGCACCCCCCTTCAAATCAAGCATTCTAAATGGTTCTGCAGACAGCTTCATACTTCACTGAAACTAAAGGCAGGAGGCTAAAGTGGGTTTTGGAATCAAAAAGACCCCTCTCCTCCAGACTTCCCTCATCACTAACTTAGAAACGTATAGGTCTCCTCAAGTTCCTTTTAAGTTATTGAATTTCCTAGACACTCCTATTTTGCCCTGCTTGGATAAGCTGGGTAATATTCCTCCACGGACCCATATTGCCAGGCCCAAGCTATTGTCTCAGCTCTTAGAGCGGTATTTCATATCTAATCAAAGCAACACTTACAGGCCGGATGCATGCAGGCAAATGTTAATTAGCCCGCAGGGGCTTCAAGCAAGGAAATTCATTTTTAAAGAGTACTTTTCCTGCATATGTAACAAAAATCCAACTTCACCACTGAATTCAATTTTTATTAAATTTAAAAAACAGTGGTTCCTTATTACAAACTCAGTATACAGAATTAAAATATCAACTGTGCTTTAGATTTTTCCGGATGTATGATGGTACAACACGATCAAAATGATCGCGGTAGATCACAACGCATCTTTTACAACGCAAGTCGTTACCACGACTTGCGCTGTAGGGTGCTGGACTTAGGAATAGTAAGATTTACTATTCCAACTCCAGCCTATGTACAGTAGGGAAGGTGTTGGAATAGTAAATCTACTATTCCTTAGTCTAGAGCGCCCTTCAGCCCAAGTCGTGGTAAAGACTTGCGTTGTAAAAGACGCGCCGTAATGGCACCGCGGTGTTTTGACCGCATTGTGCCGTCTGCTCACCGATTTTTCCTCATAAAACCAGCTACAGCCCTAACAGTGAAAATATCTTTGTAGGGCTAGTCACTGCCGGCCCGTGCAAACATTACATTCTTATAATTTTCACTTTTAAATACCAGGCCCTATGGGGTGAGGGGGCCATAACTTGTGGAGTTTCACTGTGTAGAATTCTGCAAAGTTACATGAAAACTCCATGAGATTCCACAGAATTCCCAAAGTAGGTGTAATAGGCACGTTGTGCTTATTGTTCGTGCTGCAAAATCAGTGACAGCTTTCTTAATGCGAACAGTTACAACTGCCCACACCCACTCACATTGAGATAATCCCACCTAGTGCCACCCTAGAGCCCCAGAATCCCACTAGGGGACACCAATTCTCACTCACAATCACCAAATTATCATTGGCGAGCCATGTCTGAGAATAAAATTGCCCCAAGGTGGTTGATGGAGTTTTGCCAGACTCTGCCTTATAAGCATAACACGGAGAGGGCAAACTCTGCCAGCGGAGTGGAATTTATCACCCACCCCTACCTGTCACCCTGCCTTGTGGGCTATACAGCCTACTTTGGAGTAACTTATTGATTATTTAAAAGTAGGGTTTAAAAGCTGCAGGAGTCAGGCTATACTTGTAGGCCTGTAGACATAATTTCCTTGAAAGCTTAGTGACTAGCACAACAGGTACTGCAGACCACAGGTGATATTAACTTTTTATACCATGGGTGTAATTTTCACACAACTTTACTGTGGTCTTACTGGAAAGTTAAATATGCTAATAGGGGATTAGTCAATGTTGTCGTGTTTTAAGAATCTGAGCACATGCATCGGGGACTGGACAGCAGAGTTAAAAAAAACAGCAACATCAATCCACAAAAATGGGGTGACCAACCAAAGAGAAGCACTTTCTCACAACCAGCTGATAATGGGATGAACTCACGAAAACAATAGCAGACAACGTTCAAAAGTAATATCGATATATGAGCCCAGTTTTCACAGAAGCAGCAGTTTTTGATAAATCACACTTAGGGTGCCAGGGGTGCTCTCCATTCTTGGACCACAGATAGGAACTTTCTGTTAACAGGGTTTAGTGTGGGCAAGAAAACATTGCTGTTATGCTTTACAAAATAATAGCATTATTCAGGGCAATTTATATTAATCTTACATGACTCATGTTAATAATTGACTTAATAAAATATTTGGAAATAAAAAGGAACTCAAGAGTAGAGCTACTCTGAATCCGAAGGCACTAAATACTAGGGGTGGGCGTAGTTCGCAAAGTAGCGCTACGCGTGGCTACGTAAAGGTCACTTCGCACTACGTGAGCTACACGTAGCACTACGTGGACTGCGTAGTAGCATGTTCGCACTGTGCAAGATGTCGTTTTCAATGATTGCACAGTGCGGACACGCATTGGCACTGAGCAATCTTGGAAAACGGCATCTTGCACAGTGCGAGCTGTACTTTTCTGCCGCTCAAGTAGATTTTTACTTGAGCTGCAGCTTTCTCAACGAGGACTAGTAGTTTCTCATCGCGAGCGGTCGCGAGCATGCGCGACCACTCGCAATGAGAAACCTGACCTCCCCGTGTTGAGAATCTCGCCGAGAGGTTTATTTTCCATGCTCGCGATCGGCAACTTGATGTTGCTGATCGCGAACAAGGAAAAAGTCTTGTGAGGATGTCATTTTGCTTGCTCGCAGTCGCCAACTTGACGTTGAGGACCGCGAGCAAGCAAAAAATGACCGCTGCACTACGCTACGCTACGCATGTTTGCACTGTGCTACGTGCTGTTCGCATAGTGCGAAGTTGCGCAAACTTCGCAAACTACGCGGGCGTAGCTTAGTGCTTTGCCCAGGGTTACTAAATACCATACTGAAGTCCAAAAGCTATGCTAATGCAACAGCCTTCAGACTAACAGTGCAGGTTGAATGAATTCCTCACATCGCCTTTTGTGTATTTCATGTACTGTCCTAAGTGGGAAAGGGCAAAGACGAGGGCCCCATGCTCACTGTGTCACTGGAGCCAAGCTCTACCCAACTGATGAGCCCATAACTAGGGTGAAACTGGTCCCGGGATGCTTGTGTTCCGGTTCGGGAAGATCCTAGCTTGGCATTTTGGGCTGGACTGCTCCCATGAGAAGCAGAGTGGAGACTGATTTGCATATGGCTGGGTCCGAACTGAGGTACCATGGTGAGCAAAAGAACGATGGGTTGGGATGCTACCCAGAGTGATTGCCAGAGGTTAGGCAAATTACTAGCATTCTTCCCATCACATTTTGTGTGTTTCATGCACTGCCTAAGTGGCAAAGGATATGCCCAAATGTGGGTCCCATATTATTCTGGTGCTGCAGTACCACAGGAGGTACCCATACCTGAATATTGTTTTTCACTTTTAAGGTAACTCCCACATGGCCCTAGGGGTTCGGGTTCCCATATTCGCTTACATTTATTTTTCAAGACTCAGGGAGCAGGTCTCTGAGTCCTGTAAATGGGGGTCACAACATTTTCCTTCCTGCTGTGGCCAGCCAAGCTGGCTATTTGGTACTGCAATACCAGTAAGCCCCAAGGGAAAAAGTGCTCCCTGTGCCAATCAGAAGGTACTATTTGTTTTTAAATGTCCGTGCTTCGAGACCAACCAGCCAGATATACCAACTTTTTAACCCTTTGAAGTCCCCCCCATGCATCTCTGTAAATACACATTTCTTGAAAATGGCTGAACGGATTTACACCACAATAAGTGAAGCATGCTTTTTGAGTAAAGGTAGTGTAATTTTGTTCAGCCATTTATTCTTTATCAGTGATCAAAGTTTCCTAGTAACATAGAAACACAATGTTTTGGGATTCCCCCTTTAATCTTGGACCCCGTTTGCAAGATAGGTGCAACACTGTCCAAGAAGGAGCTGAGTTGGATACACTTTTTTTAAGATACCCTTACATGAAGATTCATCGAACAACAGCAAAGTTATCTTCGAAACAAAAAATGCTCTTCCTATGTTACCTCAGTAAACTCAAGTAAATGTAACTCGCACCCCTGCCATGCAGGAGTGATATCATCATGATGTAATTTCAGATGTCATCAGTGATGTTATTACAAAAGTACCAACTGAGCAGCAAGATACAATGAGCAACACCTCCCCTTCGTCCCAAAATAAATAATTCCAAGAGAATGATGTGCACTCACTGCATACACCCACTGCACAGGGGCGCGCCATATGGACACAATGTAGAAAAACACATATAGTGGTGAAAAATCAGCAAATAGCCGTTCAAAAGAATCCAAATCAAAATGTGAAATATAACGCGTATCATTTACCACCATGAACTTCTCCAGAGCATACATATATTGCACAACCAACAGATCACAGGTTAATTTCTTGACTCTATATTCCACCTTAAGAATCTTTCCATATGTGTGCGGAGTCCCCGCTTTATTTAAAACCCTGAATCCTCAATAGTTCAGGCCGGTCCAGCCCCATAGTTGACACCTTAGACCATATCCAGTCCAACGCACTAGCTGCAACTCACACTGCATAGGTGAAAAAAGCAGTGATGAACAATAATGTTCATGAGTGTTGTAATATATGAGATCATAAGCAGTGCATGGCGAGGGTGTAAGTTAAAGTTATTTGCCTGAACTATAATTGGTAAATCTCAGTGGTTTTTACAATTTAAGATGTTATATTATTATGTCACTTTAACCTTTGGGGTTTTCAGTGAATTCCTAGATTTTTTTAATGTAAAGTAATACACGGTGTGGGGTTGGCCGCGGAGCCTGCAGCCAGGCCATGCAGCCAAACACCACGGGCGGCCATCACCCAGTTGCTGGCCAACCCCCATGGTCAAGCACCATCCCAAGGATGCCCATTTCCTTTTTTTTGCAGCTCCACAGTACCTCAGAATTGCAGCAAAAATATTCCAAGGGGCTTCACTGAGTGCCGTGTTATACTGCGGCACTTCCCAAAATAAAAAAAACTTTTCAATTCGAACTAGAGGGACCCCCCACAAGTACAAGAGAATCACGGTACCCCAACCCAGCTCTTACTATACCTTTTTGTTTGTTTGTTTGTTTTTCACTGCACGAGGACATTGGACTATATGTATCATACAAATTCGCATTCGCAATTTCGGCCTTTGCGAATGTGAATTTGCTAAATGGGATGTATGAATGAAAATCCGGTGCAAAATAAGGAATCGCAAAAATTGCGATTCCTTATTTTGCAATTGCATTTAAGGAATCGCAAATTTTGCAATTCCTTAAATGCAATGTATGAAGCTAAAAAAAATTGCTAATTGTGTCTAAGGAATCGCAAATTACCACCAACTTCAAGTTGGTGGTAATTTGCGAATTTCTTGAAAAATGCCCATTTTTGCATTTTTCAAAGTGCCATGTGACGCACATACATGCCCTTGGGGCATGTATGTGCACCACATGTGCACACTTGCTTATTTCAGGGGTGCAACAGGGTGTCCTTTGGACACCCCTGCTCCCTTGAAATGATTCTCAATTTGCGATTAGCAAATTGCGAATCGCAAATTGAGAATAAATTCCCATTCCTTCCTATGGGCCTCCCGGCCCATAGTAATGTATGGGAAAGTATTCCTTAATTGCGAATTCGCAATTTGCGAATTCGCAATTAAGGAATATCAAGAAATCGCTAAAAAATTGCAATTTTCTTGATACATACCAATTAGCGATTCTGAAATAGCGATTTCTTAAAAATCCCTATTACAGAATCGCTAATTGATACCTTGATATATATTGCCCTAAGTCCCCTAGTTCTAAAATGGCAGTCACAACATGTTTCTTCATGTTGCAGCCAACCAATCAGATTACGTACTTTGAGGTCTCGAATACTACAGTACTTCACTGTAGTACCGCAACGGTATCGCAACCTGAAATATCTATACATTTTGAACCTTAATTTTTCATTCAGTACCAACCATATTTAAACTAAATCACAAAAAGTATGGTTTAAGTTCTAACTTTCTGTAAAATTTGGTGTAATTCTGTTCAGCCCTTCTGGCTGTCATGTGTCTAAAGTTCCTATGAGAATTTGGGATCCCTGTTTTCCCTTGGCCCCCGCTTCACAGATCATCCTAAAAACTGCCAGGAAGAAGCTGAAATGGATTGGAAAGTTTCATTAAGGGTTGTCAAACGGCTCTAAAGAGTTAGTAGAAAACCAAAAAATCTGTTTCCTATGGGAACACGGTCCTAACTATAACTACACAGAGGCGGCCCACAACTGTGTAATATATATATTTATAGATAGAAAGTTAGATAAATAGATAGATAGATAGATAGTTAGATAGATAGATAGATAGATACATACATAGATTGATAGATAGATTACCCACTGGGTAGTTGTAGTTAGATCAGCGCTTCCTTGGAAATGCATTTTTTGTGTTGCTAATATCTTTGGCACCGTTTGATGAATATCCACAAAGCTTTCCAAAAAACATCTCTTTTTTGCTTAGTTTGTGCATAAAGGTTTTGGGGTGATCCATCAAGCAGGGATCGAGAAAAAGGGGGCCTAAAATGCAAAATCTCCATGCATTTTTCATAGACTTCTTTAGGGGGGCTACAGCAAAAACTGCTGAACAGAATTACACCAAATTTGGCATAAAGTTAGATCTTGGCCCGCAGATTGGGCTTTTTATGATTTGGTATAAATCTGTTCAGTAGTTTTTGATAAATTAAGATTGAAAATATTTGTATATCTGGAAGACTGGGTTTGAGGGACTCTCACGAGAGTCCCTCGAAAACAATTTTAAATAATAGAGCATTCTGATTGGACAAGTGAGCTTTTTTTGTCATTGAGCTTACGTGCTCCTGCAGATGCCAGACTCCCGCGGGAGAAGGCGTTCTGATTGGCTTTTAGCAACATGAGAACAAATGTGTATGCCAGCTTTTACTGAACTCTGACACTTAGTCCCCTGTCCTGAAGTAAATAAAAAAAAAAGTATAAGGGGTCAGATTAGGGATTCCCTGCCCACCAATGTCTCATATGCGGTCTCTGCAAAAAACATAGTGGGGGGGGACCGCGCCCTAAATAGGGCAGAGTACAATGACCCAGAGGCCTTGCGGTGGATGGCCTGTCGAGTCAAGGGTTTTGAGTCTGCAGACCCAGCTAAGGTCCTTCTGTTGGTAGCTCCCAAGGTTCAACCACTTATACATGCGGTGAGGTATCCTAAGTTCGGAGGAGAGGTGGACATTCTGCCGATTTATGGTGGTTCTCCCTCATACCAAGCACCCATCTGCTTTTTTTTTGGTTCAGCCACATTCAACCAGAGCTTCTCTCCCTTATTAATGTAACAAATAAAGATGCCTCAGTGTCATAGGTACAAAATGGCATGCCAACCACCTACCCTCCCATCACCACCCATATCCGCCCTCCCTTTCACCACTCCCATCCCACTCACGTTCACTCCCACCCCTTCCCATTCATCACCTCCACCTCATTGCCAAACCCAATAGCTCACCCAGAGGCAAGACGTATTGGCTTTGACAATGCTCGTTTTAACAAAGAAGAGTCATTTCACTTTTAGTTGAACAACAAAGGGATGAATAAATGTTTCGTAAGCCCCATAATGGCGGCGTTTACACTGCTGTTTTTTCAGTCCTTGACACCATTTAATAAAATCGAGTGCTTATGAATGGCTTTAATCTCTTTTTTTCCGTGGCCTGCCACAATCCACGCCGAAGGACAAAGGTAGCACATATCAGATAAAAAAGGAAACAATAAAATGCTAAACAATAAATGTAAAAATTATACTGAGTGGATTGGAGTTAGCTAAATTACTTTGTGGAGCGTGGAAATGACAAAGGAATGCCTGGGGACAAACATCTCAATGCAAATTTTCTTCTTTTCTTCTTCAGGAACCACAAGAACAAAGCCCGTGTTCATTAACAGCATAAATATGCAACATAAATGAATAATGAGACCATGCAGCGTACACTTGAAAGACCAAACGACTGGTGAATTAAATTATCAAATCAAACGAAGAAATGCCCCTACCTGTGCAAAATTGCATTATTGAATAAAGTGCCAGATGTACGAATTCCCGGATGCAAAGAACTGGTTGAAATTTTGTGACTAGTAAAGAATTTTGTGAACTGACATATGCACTTATTGGTCGGTTCATAAATCCAGATTCACCGTGGGTCATAATCTGACTACGTCATTGGTAGTAATGAAGTAGGTCGCTAGTTGCATACTCACTCCAATTGATGACACCACAGGAAAAAGATGTATTTTTTTAATGTTTGGGGTGGTCTCCTAGATCACTGTTGACTCCCCCACCCAACAAAATATTTTCTATTCACAAAGGGCAAGGGGTACGCAGGGGACCCTTACCTTTTTGCACATGGGTGACGACTCCAATGCAGGAGTCAGTAACATTTCAATGTTTCTTCACCGGATTACAGTTGCAAAAATCGATTCAGTATTTGGAAGGGACGAATATTGCATGCGTCTTCTAAATACCAAGTCAGTATGAGGTTGCAATCAAACTTTAGTAGCTGGAAAAAGTTTTCCAAATCCTAAAATGGGATTGGTACATTAGAAAAATAATGTTGTGGTCTCACTCTCCGGTTCTGTGTGTTTGTAACTGTAAAAATGCTTTGTACATCTGGTCCATAGTGTCTAATATAATAGATTTTCACTAGATGATACAGAGAATACATTTACAAAGTAATTAGCATATCAGGTATGTCTTAAATATATGTTCAAATGTAGGCAAGGGTTAAGAGTTCACAAGGACAGAGAAGAACTGGCCCATAAGAAAACAGACTTTTTTTTTTATAACAAATTTTATTCAGTTTTACATTGGTACAACAGCGGCCCAAAGGCCTACACATCAATAAATGTCAATATGAATGCCGCCATGTACAGGTGAGAATAATACAAAAAATCATGAAAAAAAAGGAAAACAAACAGTTAACCTTAACTAAACTGGGCACAGATTCGGCACCCCCTTCTCCCCACACCAGTCAATCATTGACTCCTCATGTCTTATCTGAATAATTATGTACAACTTACGGAGACCACGTAATTGTATTAATTTCCAGCTGTATGAGGGATTCCGGGGTCTCTACTGCAGGTAAGTCAATACCTCTAAAATCGGCCCATTGTTGCCATATATTTCGGTGTTTCTGTGGGCAACCCGTGGCTGGATCATAGCTAATTTCATTCCCATGCACCCGTCTAAGGCTTTTTTTCCACTTCCCTAAGGGTGGCGAAGTGTTATTCTTCCAATGTTGGGCAATATCCCGATTGGCAAGTGAGAACCCTAGGAATAATAAATGTTGTTTATACCTATTGCCATCTTTTCCATTGTTGATATGGAGTAAAACTAATTTGGCATCGGACGGGATATCCCATGATAATATCTTAGCAAGGCAGATCAATATCTTATACCAGTAGGGTTGGAGAGCACTGCAACTCCACACGGGGTGGCGGAAGGTGTCCGTTTCTCGATTGCACCTAAGGCACACCGGTGAACGCCCATGCGCCAAAGGTGATGACTAGTGTAATATGTGCAATGCCGAAATTTGAATCGAATCAGATGATAGCGCGATGCTATAGCAGCACCACGAGGACTCGCCAGTGCCTCTGTCCAATCATCATCAGAGAGATCAGGTATGTCACTCTCTCAGTTCCGTCGAAGTGTGTCTAGTGTTGCACTGTTGTATATGACTATGTTTTGGTATATTTGTCTGATCTTATGTGCACCAATATCCCCCATTAGAAATTGCCCTTCTAATGGATGGAATTCTGGGAGTTCTTTTGTTGCAATATGTGGGGGCAGGGCATGTCTCAGTTGCAGGTTTGTGTAGAATTGGGTGTGGTGGAGAACTCTTCCTGTAGTTGCTGGAAGGATTTAAGGACAGTTCCCTTTATTATGTCCCCTAGTGTGGATATACCAATAAGATCCCACATGCGGAACCCAGAGAGTGTCCCAAATTGTTGAAGCCAAGATCCCTGCCACAGCTGAGTCGTCTGTGTTAACCACCCGCCATCCCATCTGTTGGGCCGCACGTCTCCACAACGGAATCACTACTCTTGTGGCTGGGGGCAGATGGTTCAAGCGGCAGTGGATATACAGCAAGTCGAGCAATGATTTGTCCTCCTTCATGCATCTCTCAACGGCGAATGCTGGGTCCGTCTGAGGACTGTACCACCATTCATTAATGTTGAGGAGGTGAAAGGCTGAGTAATAAGCGAATATATCAGCCACGGCTATCCTGCCACAGTAAGTGGATTGTGTACACGTTCACAATGAGACTCGTGTAGCCCCGCCACCCCAAAAGAATTTAGTGAGGAGTGCATTGATTTGTGTAAACCACGATTGGGGGATTCCATAAGGATAATTTTGAAGCCTGCATAAGATCTGCGGTAATGAAATCATGTTGAAGATGGCAGACCTACCATAAAGGGAAAGGGGAAGAGGGGAGCAGGCCTGCACTATGTCTCTAATCTTAAGTACTATGGGATTTATGTTGTGTGTCCAGTACACCGTCTGATCATGTGACACAAAAACATCCAGGTATGTAAACCCGTCGGATGCATGTGTCAAATGTGACGCCCATGTGCCTTGTCCCTGGTCGCCGCAGACTGGGAATAGTATGGATTTGGTCGGATTTGTTCATAGAACCGATGTTTCCCCAAATTCTCTAATGATCTGCAATATCCCTGGGCACGTGAACCCCGCATCTGTAAGGAAAAACTTGACATTGTCTCCATTATATGGGATCCTGTCTGACACCTCGGATCCACTTAAAGCCCTGGACCAGAGGATCCCGACACACCCAATTTACCAATGGTTTTATAGCAAGTGCGAAGAGGAGCGGGTACTGGGTGCATCCCTGTCCCATGCCCCTACCAATGGGAAAGGGGGCCGAAACTGCTCTGGCAACTCGCACAGAGGCAGAGAGATCTGTGTATAGGAGGCCAGTGTAAGATATGAATCTCGGGCTGAGGTTTGGAGCTTGTAAGAGGAGGAATAAGTACTCCCAGTCCAGCAAACTGAAGGCTTTATCAATATCTGTGCGCAGGACTGGTGCGAGATGTCTGAGCTTTGGTACCATGGCAAGGGCGTTGTGTAATCGCATGATTTTGTGGCGCGTAGATCATTGTGGCATAACGCCAGACTGGTGCGGGTGAACAAGTTCTACTATGTGAGGTCGGAGACGATTGGCAAGTATCTTACCTAAGAGTTTGGCTTCAAGGTTTAATAATGAGATGGGGAAATAGGAATATGAATTGTAAGGGGGCACCCTGGTTTATGGAATACCACAATTTCCCCCTTTGGGCGGGAATATCCCCAGCTCAAGGGACCCTTGTAGTGCATATCACAAAATATTCAAACAGGGGGTCGGTCCTAGGGAAAATACTTAAAGACCAAACATTTTTATATCCCCAATCTTAAACCATATATAACACAAGAAAAAACGTTGGTCTACTGAAAATAAACTCTGGCAACAACAAACTAATCTGATATGATTAAAGGAGTCCCTTTAAAGAGAACGGAATCCCATCACCCACAGAGGTGGCATGCTTCATCATCTGGGATCTACTCTTATCTGCAAGCCCTAGTGCAACTAAGGGCTGCAACCTTCTCAACCATAGAAGGGAGCTCACAGATGTTTTTAAGGAGTAACATAAGATGGAATCTACTATGATCCCAGAATGAGGAGCCTAAATTCATATTTAGAGGAGGTGGTTGCAGTGCATGTGACTAATGTGTGTGAAAAAGTGACTTAAAATTGACTACCAGGACACAAAACAACTTTAATAGGCGGTATCCTAGTGTCAAAACTAAAACAGTGTGTGTACAGTTTCAACAAATACCTTTAAGAAGTCCACAAGGATGACAGGTCTACATGTTTCAGCCTATGGATCCTCTGATCGAGGCTTTCATCAGGACCTTCGATAGAATCGCTACTGCAAATACTGTGCTTAATGTGCAAAACAGGTAGAGTCTCAATAGAAAGTGGTTGGTTCGACACAACATACTAATAATCATCTTTTTTCTCTGCTCACCTGTGAGTCCAAAAAATGATTGATTGTCACAGGAGTATTGGACACATTCCCGTCTTTATGTGGGTGTGCTCCTCACCTCACCTGGCATCCGCTCAGGAAGTGAGGCACCGCTCTGTCCGTCTGTACCCCTGTCTGGACATGAGCTGGAAGGGGAGGTAGAGCCCCAAGAAGATGAGGACCTCTCTGGTAGATGCATCCTATAGAAACTCACTTGGGAACCCATTGGGACCAGGGGCCCATCCAAGGCGCAAGGCATGAAGAGTGGTGGTGAGCTCTTCCAGCATGACGGGGGCTTCTATTTAGTCACGTATGTTATCTGGGAGTTGTTTCAGTGGTGTGTCGCACAGGAATTCTCTAATTAAATTTCGGGACAAACGTTCCCTTTTCCTGTACAGGTCAGTGTAGTACGTGGAAAATATCTCTTCTGGACTGTCGAAAAATATAGTTTTGGACTTATATCGTATACTCGTGTTCGTGCAGAGTACAACAACATGTATTGGATGTTGCGGTCTCTTGGCGGCCACAAAGGATTGGCGCTGCTGTTGCACAAGGTGTGTATAGTCCGGGAATATCATAATATTCTGTGAGTCATAGATCAATTTATCTTTATGGCCCGGGCAAACTGCAGGACCACATCTCTGACTATGTAATTTAGGAGTTTGGCGATGATCGGATGGGTCCGCACTTCAGGGGTAGGCCTCCCCACCAGGGGTCTATGAGCTCGTTCCTCAACGAAGCATGGAGTGAGGAACCCCTCTGATATCAATGAGCACAGCCATTGCGTTATGAATTCCGTCACGAAGGCCCCTTCACAATCCTCGGGGAAGCCCACAAAGCTCAGGTTGTTGCGTCTTAAGCAGCCCTCTGCGTCCTCAACTCTTGTAGTAAGTTCTTGAGTGATGACAGTTAGGCGGTTGACTTTTTGTTGCAGTGTTGTAACTGTGTCTTCTTCAGAGAACAAGTCCACTGCTTTGGGAAGATCTTGGTGAAGAAAAGAAACTTCTGTGCCCAGGGCACAGATTTTGTCATCTAACATGATGCAGGACTGTATGATCGCTGCCAACAGGGCCAGGACTCGGCCTCCCCATCTGATCTACCCGTTGCGCCGGCGAGGGTGGTCATGAATTGGTCCAGGGTACTCTGCTTTGTTGAAGGCACGGGTGCCTTGTCCTTTGTCATAGTGGCAATGGAGGTGGGTCTCAGCGCCCGGCCCACCCGGATGGAGATCTCCTGATGAAGCTGTGTTGGCGGAGGGGAGAGGGACCAGCAGTCGGCCCTCACAGACTCAGCCTGTCCTGGGCAGCAAGCCAAACCGGGGCTACCATGGCTGCATCCGCCACCCAAGGACTGACTGCAAGCGGACCCTCTAAGAAGATCGCGCCAGCTGAACCCCAAACCTTGCGGTTCTTTGGTTTGTTTTCATGCCACAGGAGAGCATAGGCACCCCAGGCTGACTGCGTAGACCAGCCCCGATTTCTCAGCACCTTCTGTCTGTGCCCTTGGCTGCACAGCAGACTGGGGGAATCCTTCCTCCACTCGGGCGTCTGCGGCATCCACTCCCAGAGTGCCAATATCTCACACTCCAGGCCTTTTCACCTTGCCATCCCTGTAACCACCACAGGTCCCATCTAACGCCGGCTCACTGTCAAGGAAACTCTCACCACATCCCGGGTGTGAGCACCCTGGGAACTCCCCCGGGCACCGGGGAGCACGACCGTGTAGCTTTAAGCTTTATTTTATTTTATTGGCAGAGGCCTTCTCTCTGGCCGCAGCCGCTCCCTGTAGGCCAGAGAAGACCCCATCGCTCACATGGGTTGGGGGCAGCTTCACTCCACGACTTCCAACGACCGCATAGTCCCAGGGTTTGCACCGGCCTCCACTCTGCAAGGTATCCGCTATCCAGGACGTCGCCCTCTCCACCGGGCTGCAACAAGCACGATCTTGGCCCTTCAGCACAGCCCAAGCCGGAAGTCTCTGCCCAGAATTTCCTGATGCCAGTAACTGTATTGCCAAGGATAAATGGTTTTCCCTAGAGGATAGCCACCTCCAGTAACTTCAGACCTCCAGGCCCTGTGGCCGCTCACCAGCAGACCAGGCCGGTTGTGCCCGGAGTCACAGAATATCTTGCTTCCTCCACAGTCACTGGAGCATCCCCCCAAGCCCGTCGTGGCTCACCGCTCCCCTGGAGCCGCCGTCATCTGCCGGTGATGCTCCTGTGCAAGGTTCCACACGATGTGCCCCGTAGATCAGGCTGGCCCACTAGGGAGGTGACAGCATCTTTCCGGGACCAACCGCCCTGGGCGGTCCAAGGGGCTCCTTCGCCGCTGCTTGCCGGGTATCAGTCGGGGCCTTATTCTCAGGGAGTAGCCTATCCTTGGCCGCCAAGGGCAGCCGCGGCGGGGGCAGGTCTGGCCTCGGAATGCCCGGCTCCTGCTGCACCTCCCAGTCCGCTGCTATCTCCTGGCAATCACCCGTCCGACGGCAGGTGCCTCACCAATCCCAGGGTGCAGCTCCACTCAGTCCAGCCCAGCCAATGGGGAGTTGCCGGCATACCTCCGGGTAGGCCCACTTGAGCGCGTCTCCGATCGTTGGGGCGCATTCTTCAAGGGCCACAACTCTGTCAATCTACATATATTGTGCCCCACAGTCTACGGTTCTATGCAAGACTGACCTGGGCACCAGATGCGGGGGATTGGGAAGGATTATGGTGGATTTCAGGCACGGTGGGCCGGAGCACTTTAATAAGCATCCGTCATGTTGGCTCGTCTGGCCACACTCCCTATCTCAGTATATTTCACAGTTAGCCGCATCAGTGAAATGGTGTCTCGGAAACTCTGACAGGCACATTTCAGCTGAGGATGTGAAATGGTCATGACATTTATTTATTCTTATTTATTCGTAGTTTTCGTTAGCACAAAACAGGCCTCAGTAGTATTAAAGCACTTTATGATTTTCAATAGGTAACAGGGTTAGATACAATAGAGAAGATGGGTGTATGCATCATTTTCATGTTTCTTATGATATAGGTGGGGATTACATCCTAAATTATGACAGAAAACATACATATGTAAGCCAGAACATGTGGAATAGTACTAACAGAGCACAAATTAACATAGTGAAATGCATTTTCACAGTGCTTGAGAAGAAGGCTTTAAGAAGGCACAAATAAAAAATATATCTGAAATAGGAGTAATTTCAAGTCTTCTTTTAAATGTTTTTTAAAATGAGAAAGATTTCAAAAGGGCTCAGTGTTTCCTAAAACCCATTGTCTCTAGGAGAAGGATCTCAGACATACAGTGTTAGAAGATCCCCAAGATGTCCATTCAAAGTTTGTGACAGATGGTTTTGATGGTTTGTGTTTCGATTCTATCGACCAGTCTGGAAATGTTTCTAACGGACCTTTTGTCAACAGGTAGCCTTGCAGGGTGATGAGAAAGGGGGTGATGTGATGACGCCTAGATCTGCTTCACAGAGCCTAATATGTGAAACACTCCGACTGTGGACAAAATGGCTGTTGCTGGCAGAGATGAAGATACTTATCTGCAAAGATCTCATCCCTCTCTGATAGGAGTCTCTCACCATCCACTACCCTACTTCATCAAACACAGAATCAATGGCACTTTCTTCCTCCTTCATCATTGATGCAAATGGTCTGAAAACATCTTGCCACCAACCTCCATGTACAACAATCCTTTGTCCCCATGTAGGTTTTCAGTCTTTAGATACCAGCCAGCTGGGCGGGGACCGAGATAATACCAATACATAAGAAAGGTTCCCCCTCACAGCCGTCCAACTATAGGCCGATCAGCCTAATTGACACCTTGCAGAACCTGTTCAGTAGAATAATACCTGAAAGGTTACATCCTAATGGATGACTGACAGAGAGATGTTAACTTTATTACAGGTGAGCTTCCGGGAGTGTACTAGCCCTGTGGACCAGGTCTTTCAACTCCAACTCATTTTCTGGAAAACAGTGGTTTTGGGAGGTGGTCGGCTCTTTTTGTATTTGTTGACTTGTGGTTTGCATTTGACCTGGTCCCTAGTTCCACACTCTGGCAGGTTCTGGCAGAAATGGGCGTATCCAATAAGTTCTTGGCTATCCTAATGAAGCTCCATAAGCATAACTATGCCCAGGTCCAATGTGTCCAACTGGGTGAACTGACAGAGCCATTCCCTGTAAACAGAGGGGTAAGACAGGGTTGTTTCTTGCCCCTACCCTCTTTATTCTCTATATCAATGACCTTATCACATATCTGAACCATTGTGATTTTGATGCCCCACGTTTGGCAAGCATTAGGGTTCCTGCCTTAATGTTTGCAGACAACACATTGCTACTGTCTAAATCACCAAGGCAGCTTAAAAAAATCTTAGACTGTTTTGAGAACGCTTGCAGTCAAAAGGGGCTTGGAAATAAACGTAGTAAAAACCAAATACTTGATTCTGAATCCCTGCCAATCTACGAGGTTTAATCCTAAACTCAAAGGGTCCCACCTGGAATGCGTGCCTACCTTTAAATACCTAGGAATGGCATATCCGGGCTACTCCTGAGCTCCACTCCTATCATGAAGGGTCTTAGACATCCCGAGGTCAGAAAGCATACCGCAGATCAGTACGTAAGAGAAACACTGGGTAAGATGGAGTGTGGGAACCTGTGGGATGATCCATAGGTAGCTGCCTCAACTAATACATTATTTTTAAAGGGAAATTATGGCCAGTATAAATTGTCCTAATTGCAGGCTGATCCTTCATTTGGCACCCTGACCTATTATTTTCTTTTGATGGACGAATTTAAGCTAGAACAGTTTCTTGATGAGATTGAATCCCCAGATGCCAGGAAATTATATCTCCAATTTTGTTACAGTACACTACCGCCTGCCTCCTTCACCACAAAATGGGCTAAGACTCATGAAGCAGCCAGAATGACATGCCCCTCCTGTGGGTATAATAAAGAAACAGAAGAGCATGATTTGTTCTTTTGTCCAGCCTACTTGAATGGATGGAGAAAATGGTTAGTACCTGTTTGTCGGAACTTAGGAGTCAGGAAATTTGCTGAGACATTTCGTATTTTAAAATCAGATGTGCGTCAAAGGCTGGTTTAAGCTATATCACAATATTTGTTTATTGTGTGGAAGATTTGGCAAAAGATGAGCCAGCGACCAATGCCCAGACACTCATGCGGCTCTGTGCCCTCCCTGATTGTACAGCACTTTAAATACTCAAGGAGGCCTGAGTGTACTGAACATATGGTTAAGACTTATATTGTGTAAGAATTTTGGCACGACTTAAGATTTGTTTTATCACTCTATGCATCTTACTGGAGGCACCTTCGATCTTAATAATTTTCTTTGATTGTGTATTTTAACTGTGTTTTACGGTAAACTCCATCTCAAGTGTTAAGGCCAAAATAATTTGTTACTAGCCCTGTCTTTGCAAATGGCATAACTGACTTTTTTTAGTCCATATCTCAGAGCGTTTTACTGAGGTTTGACAGAGTTGCTACAGCAGGTACATACCTAAACACCAAAGGTCTAATACCTGTTAATTCATTTTATTTGCTTGATTTTGTCTGATTTTAAATCAAACAGAATAGATTGCATCTTATTATGTTTTAGTATTTGTATCAGTACTTGTATGGCATAATTTGCCTGTTGCCTGTTGCCTGATACCAGCAGGTTAATTCATATGTACAGCACATAAGGATCTCCTGCAGCAAGTAGTAGGATGTCAGTATGAACAGCTGTGTAGTGAAATACAATTACTGTTCATTTAGCAAGGTACACATCAATTATTACATGTATAGACCAGAAGTAAATTGGAAAGAAAAGTATGGGCAGAAAGAAAAACAGCTCTGAGAAAGCTATGAATACAGAACAGTCATCGTTCCTTACTACTAACCAATTGTTCGATTCATCTCAGCATGGTTTTAGAGGTAGTCACAGCACGGAATCTGCTTTGATTCTAGCTACAGAGGAGATCAGAGAGATAATTAACAATGGTGGCAAAGCTACCCTCATTATTTTACATTTCTCAGCAGCTTCTGACACCGTCAACCATAAAATACTGTTGGCCCACCTACAGAGGACTGGAATCCGTTATTCCACCCGACTATGTTAGGATCTTTTCGATGGGGTCGAGAGCAATCAGTCCTCTGCCATAGTGAATCCCTCACAATCGGGTTTTAGACCACTACATAGTACTGAATCACCTTTATTGACCGTGTCTGAATCACAAAGAGTTACACTTGACCAAGGAGGAAGAGTAGGGCTGATTTTAGCTTGATATTAGTCCTGAATTTGATGTGGTATCATACAAGTTATTATTAGTTCAACTTTACTCATGCAATCTTCAGGCTAATACACTTGCTTGGTTCAAGACCTTCTAGCTGGTCATAATAGAGCCATCAAGTTTAACACCTTCTATTCTCAATCACACCCTCTTACATGGTAAGTGCTCCAGAGCTCACCTTTGAGTCCTCCTTTGTAAGCCTGGGCGGTAAACTCCACTCCGCTCACGAAGTTGGCGGAGTTTCCCACACTCCATGTTATGCGGAGCTTGCAGAGTTCCGAAAAATTCCGCTTCGTGCAGCAGACAAGAGTTTTTTCCTCGCTCACGTTCACCAACGTCAAGTTGGCGAGCGCATGTGAGGAAAATCCATCTCCCGGGTTGGTTTTCCTTGTTCGCGATCGTCAACATCAAGTTGGCGAGCGCAAGCGTGGAAAATAAACATCCCAGTGAGATTTCTCAACGCGGGGTGGTCCGGTTACTGCTCGCGATGAGAAACGGATTGTTCGCGTTGAGAAAGCTGCTGCTCGAGTAAAAATCTACTCGTGTGTCAGACAAGAGAAAGAAGGGGCCGCTTGTGCTGTGCAAGGTGCCGTTCGCAATGATTGCACAGTGCGGACAAGCATCCGCACTGTGCAATCACCGCAAACTACATTTTTCTATGGAACTCCGCCGCTTTTGGAACTCCGCGTAGTGCGACGGAGTTTTATTTGCACTTCACGTATCTCCGCGTAGTGCAACTCTGCGAACTCGGCCGAGGGTTACTCCTTTGTTAAACCTTTATGTCATTCCTCTGGACAAGGAAATTCGTTCTTTTGTCTTTCAGCTGATATCATATGTGGATAATATGTAAATGATAATTTCCTTCATTTGGGAAATTCAACGTCCTAGTGAAATCTTTAGATATTATATGGCTGCAGTATCTTCCTGGATGACCTCCAATTCATTTAAATGGAATCAGGACAAAATGGAGGTCCTGATCTCCAGTGGACCTACCGCCATTTGGTGGTCTAATTAGTGGCCAGTTGAGTTGGGTTTTCCTCCCTCCTCGGTAACTAAGATAGAAATCTAGGTGTGATGATTGATAATAAGTTGACTATTTACAAGAAAATGAATAAAATCACTACTAATTGCTTTTATTATGTTTCGATTTTCCATTCAAATTGTCCTTTTCTCCCAGTGGAGCAAGGAAAAACAGTCGTCCAGGTGATATTCATGATAAGCCCTGACCAGTGAAACTCTGCATAATAGTTTATCTGCTACATTGCTGAAAAGATTGCAGCTTACCCAAAACGTTGTGGCTAGACGGGTACCCGCAATTCATAGACATCATTAATTTTCTAGACAATTGCATGCCATGCACTGCCTTTCACTGCAAATTAAATGTATTTTAAGGCTCTCCATATTTGACATAGGGCTCTCTCAGATAAACACCTTCTTATATAAGATCTCATATCATTCCGTACAGTCCAACACACAGTTTGCTTTCTGCCTTTACATGCATGACAACTATTCCTAGAGCTTTAAAATACCTTGCCTGGGGGCAGATCTTTTTTATTTTCATTATCAATTACGAGGTGTGCTGTTCATAGCAGAGGGAGCGGGATCAGTACAGAAGGGGGGGGGGGGGTAGCTCCTATAAGAAGCCAGGGCCCTCACACACCTTGGGAGGTGCCATGCCACTAAAATCTGCAGTGAGCCTCCTTTTAAGATCAGACCACCAATTCATTTCTTGATCTTTAGATAAATATGAAAGCGTGCCTTTTAAATTGATTTTATTTCAACCATATGACTCCGAGTTCTTGTTATCCTTTTAGCTCTAGGGCACACATTATGGGAAATGAATTCTATAGCAGTTCATAAAACTTCATAGACATCTTTCAAATCAGTTGCATATGAATACTACAAGAATTTGTTTTACAAATCTATTTATATAAAAACGAATGTATGTCTGTCTGTCTGTCTGTTTGTCCTTTATGCATTACTATACCATTCATCCAATCGCCATGAAACTTTGGGAAGTTGTTGAGTACACTCCCGCAAAGGTTTCTGCCATAACATTTTTTTAAATATCGGCCCCACAGGGTCCTCATAATCTTTAGAATACTGATGTACGCACCAGACGGAAAAACAACAAATCGTGAATCCACAAGCAGTCGAATAAATAAATAGAATTAAAACACCATTCATCCGATCGCCATGAAACTTTGGGAAGTTGATGAGTACACTCCTGCGAAGGTTTCGGCCATAAAATTAAAATTTTTGAAATATCGGCCCCCCAGGGTCCTCATATCTTTCAAATACTGATGTATGCATAAGACGGAAAAACAAAAAAAGTGTATCCACAAGCACTCGAATAAATAAATAGATTTAAAACACCATTCGTCCGATCGCCAGGAAACTTTGGGAAGTTGTTGAGTACACTCCCACGAAGGTTTCTGGCATAAAAATTTGATGTACGCACAAGACGGAAAAACAAAAAATCGTGTATCCACAAGCACTCCAATAAATAAATAGAATTTAAATACCATTTATCCGATCACCAGGAAACTTTGGGAAGTTGTTGATTACACTCCCGCGAAGGTTTCTGGCATAATTTTTTTTAAATATCAGCCACCCAGGGCCCTCATAATCTTTTGAATACTGATGTACGCACTAGACGGAAAAACAAAAAATTGTGTATCCACAAGCACTCGAATAAATAAATAGAATTAAAACGACACTTTGAAATGTTTTCCATATTAAAATGAATAAGTTTTAAAAAAAAATTACACAATGTAAATTGAATGTTATCATGACGAGTTTCCTTGAATTTCCTTTCTTCGGAGAATGCAGCAACGTGCGACGGGTAAGCTAGTACTTGGTAAAAGTCATTTTTTTAGCAGGTTTTAAGAATGAGGCTTTAGCAACTATTAAAGCATACAGCATTAGGCTGATTCCCAAAAATGTATTTCTGAAATGCAGGACACAGTATACATTTGCACTGATATAAAGTAGATGTACTATCTAATAAAAGATGCATGATATTAAATTTAACATTCAAGTTACACACACAGATTTCAATACACACTTGCACTGCTGGAACTTGTTAATTTATTTACAAAGCTCAGTTAACCCCTACCATTGACAGAAAAATCTGCAGGTGCATTTCTATGTTTGGCAATTTGTCTAGATAAGAAAATGTCTCATCATGTCACAGTCACCCCAAAATAGAGTTACGTAGCAATTTCTACACAAATTGATTGATTCACAGGACTTGATGTAACCAACAAATGCAAAAAAACAATTGATGGACAAAATGCAGAACAATGTCATACATTCACCCCAGTACAGAGATCTGGGCCTAAATCCATCGTTTTTTTGCTCACCATGCCTTGCCAGTTTGGACCCAGCAATATGCAAATCAGTCTTGACCCTGCACCCAATGGGAATAGTCCAGCCCAAACTGCCAGGCCAGGTCCTCCCTGAGGTACAGGGCAAGACTGATTTCCATATAGCTGGCTCTGAACTGAGGTGACGAAGTGAACTAAAGAATGATGATGGATTGAACCCAGATCTGTGACTTGGGGTGAGTGTCTGAAAGGTTTCAGCGCTCCGTCCATCATCTCCTTGTGTTTGCTTGTTTGTCCTAAATTGGCAAGGTATGCCCAGACGTGTGAGTCTTGCTCACTTTGCCAATGGATTCAAGCTAGCCTGGCTGATGAAGGGTGTTACCCAGAAACCAGTCCCAGGATGCTTGTTTCCCGTTCAGGGGAGACCTGTCTTGGCAGTTCGGGCTGGACTGTTCCCATGAGGCACAGGGTCAAGACTGATTTGCATATAGCTGGCTCTGAACTGAGGTGACGAAGTGAACTAAAGAATGATGATGGATTCAATCCAGATCTGTGACTGGGGGTGAGTGTCTAAAAAGTTTCAGCGCGCCGAGGGGTATTTCCGATCACTCGCCGCTCTGGCTTCGTTTCGAGGTTGGGGTAGAAGCGGCGGGCCGAGTGGCTCCCATTAACCCTTGGTATCTTTCCTCCCCTGTGACTCGCACCCTCTTGCTCAAGTCCATGGATGCATATTTCCTGGAAAATGAGGGGTCGGTCTCTTCGGCTGTGTCCCTGTGGGAAGCTTTTAAAACTGTGATTCGTGGACAGGCCCTTTCCTTGATTGTTGAAGCTAAGAGAGCAGGGAGGAAGGAGGTGGTGGACCTTGAGGGGGAGATCTCTGCTTTGGAGGACGAGTTGGAATCTGGTGTCACGCCTGAGAAACTCCATGCCCTGGGTCTAAAACAGTTTGCATATAAATCTCTGGTCACTGACGCTGCGAAGGTGATGTTTCGTGAGCAGCAGGGCAGATTGTACGATGTGGGTGACAAGGCGGGCAAACTCCTAGCGTGGTTGGACAAGAAAGAAAGAGTTAATCGTGTGGTGCCCGTGATTCAGTCTGCGAGTGGTGAGAATGTGATTGATCCGACCGCCATTGTTGATCGTTTTGCGGAATATTTCCGTGTGGTGTATGCTCCCGTGTCTGTGAGGGATGTTGCTGACTCCCGCCTTCTTCTGCATGATATCACTTTGCCCTGTGTCACCGACTTGGACCGTATTGCTTTGGACTCCCCTTTTACGAATGATGAGATAGCCAATGCAGTTCGATCGCTCCGTTCGGGCAAAGCACTGGGCCCGAACGGTCTGCCTATTGAGTTGTACAAATTACGCCCCGATAAGGTGGCGCCGTATCTCCGCGCCATGTTTCTAGAATCTCGTGAGCGGAACATACTTCCTTATGATCAGCGTCTGGCGACAATCGTCGTCATTCCCAAAGAGGGTAAACCGCGTGACCTCTGTTCCTCGTACAGGCCCATATCCCTATTAAATGTGGAACCTAAGGTGTTGGCTAAACTTTTGGCGACCCGTCTCCTTTCGGTTCTTGGGGAGTTGGTCCATCCGGATCAATCTGGCTTTATCCCGCATCGCAACACTGCTCTGAATTTACGTCGCCTCCACGGCGCGCTGGCGAGGGCGGGGTTTTTGACTGAACCGGCCATTTTGGCGTCCCTGGATGCCTCCATGGCCTTTGATACTGTGGAGTGGCCCTATTTATGGGTGACACTTGAGAAATTTGGATTCGGGTGCGAGTTTATTAGCTGGGTTAGGCTGTTGTACGCGGAACCTCTGGCGCAAGTTGTAGTGAACGGTAGAGTGTCGGCCCCCTTCTCCTTGGGCAGGGGTACCCGTCAGGGTTGCCCCTTGTCCCCTCTGTTGTTCGCGCTCGCTCTTGAACCGTTGGCGGCCTGGCTCCGTTGGGAACCATCCCTTAAAGGTATTCGTTGGGCCCCGGACTTCGAAGACCGCGTCTCGCTTTACGCGGACGACATCCTCTTGTATCTTACTTCTCCTCGCAAGTCTTTATCTGTCTTATTTGACGTTCTTGCGTCCTTTGGCGCTAACTCAGGCCTCGTCATCAACTGGTCTAAATCCTGTGTATACGTTTTATCTGGTATTTTGCCTCCGTTGCCGAATAGACTTCCTCTTCAGGTGGTCCGGGATGGTTTCAAATACTTGGGGGTCTTCGTTACCTTGGATCCGTCCCTTCGTTTTGATCGTAATCTCCTTCCCCCGTTGCTTAGGCTCCGTTTGGACGTTGCCCGCTGGCGCAAGCTTCCCCTGTCTCCACTGGGTCGGGCGGCCCTGTTTAAGATGATGTCACTACCGCGGTTTCTCTACGCTCTCCAGAATTATTATGATCCTATCCCCAAGACCTATTTTCGGGAGATTGAGAGCCTTCAGAGGCAACTTATTTGGGATGGGCGACCGCGCATTGCTCTCGCGAAACTTTCCATCCCGTGGTACGATGGGGGCATGGCGCTCCCCGATATTAAGAGGTACTACTGGGCTTCCCATCTGTCCGCCATTAATCACGCTATGTTCTCTCCGGGTCGTAATCCGGCGTTTGAGATGGATAAACTTCAGCTTCCGGGAGGTGACTTTAATAGAGTGCTCTATTCTCGCTCCGCTGGGCGCCATCTTGTGGGACCTACTTTGACTGCTTTGACAGTGTGGCGTGCTGCGAATGTGAGCCTGGGCTGGGAGGATCGCTTGACGTTGGCGACGCCGCTTTATGCTTCGGAACGTCTGGGCGGTCTTTGGTCTTCCAAGGGTTTTGACCGTTGGGACTTGATTGGGATCTCTAAAGTGGGGGATGTATATTCTAAGGGTTCTGTGCGCCCGTTTCAGGCCCTCCAGGCTGACTATGGCCTGAGTAGTCGGGAATTCTTTCGTTATTTACAGATCAGGCACGCTTTGGTTTCGGTGTTTGCTCCTGGTGAGATTCCGCCTGACTCTTCCCCACTTGAAGACCGTATCCTTGACGAACATCTTCCTGATAGCACTATCTCCCTGATCTATAAGAAGTTGATTAACAATCGGACTGACTTATTGGCCCGACTTCGGGAACAGTGGATGGGAGATGGGTTGGAACTTGATGATGAGGATTGGCAATCGGCCCTCTCCTCTCCGAAGGAGGTGGCTATACCGGCTCGACTCCGTCTGGTCCAATTGAAGATCCTTCATCGGGTGTACGTGACGGGACCGCGACTGATGGTGATGGGCTTTTCCTCCGATGGACTGTGTAAGCGTGGATGTGGTTTGCGTGCTACTTTCCTGCATATTCTTTGGGAGTGCCCGATGGTGGCTGCCTATTGGGTGGCCGTGCTTGATCTGATGACTGTGGTGACAGGGATATCCTTGCGACCGGAACCTCGTCGCTGTCTTTTGAATGTTTGGGAGCCCACGGACTATTCGGTGGCACAGACTAGATGGGCCACCCTGGGCTATATGATTGCGAAGCGAGACATTGCGCAACTTTGGGGGGCCTCCAGGCCCCCTGCCCTCTCGCAATGGGAGGATAATATGGATTGGTCCATGTTCCGTGAGAAAACTGTCTATGTGGCCAGGGGTAGACCCAGGGCATGGGTGAAGGTGTGGGGTCAATGGAACGAATACCGTGGCGACATTTGTACTCCTCCCCTTGTGGACACTATCGAGATTACCCTATCTCCTTAGGCTGGCGTTCCCGGAATCTTCATATAGGGACTGAGCTGGTGTCTCCGGCTCTTCCCCCCTGCTTCTTCCTGATCTCTGCCCCCTCCCCCCTCCCCCCCCCCACTCCATACTCCTTAGTGCTTAGGATATTACTACTGCACCTCCGCTGCTGTCCCCCCTTGTGTCCCTTGGGCTGACCTTCAGTGATACACTCTCGCCTTTTTGTATGTTTGTTTTTCATATATATAAAACCTGTTTTGGTCCTGTATATAATGTGGAGTATTGCATTGTTGATTGACGGTTACCTCTGCGGGCATATGTGATATGTGTCTACTCCTTTTTAGCGGCTGGCCCGTGTGGTTGTAGGCCCATCCTTGTACATTTCTGCTTGCTCAAATAAAGGTTTTAAAAAAAAAAAAAAAAAAAAAAAAAAAAAAGTTTCAGCGCTCCGTCCATCATCTCCATGTGTTTGCTTTGATGTAACCAACAGCCTAGCATCTAACCTGGGGTTTAAGAGCAAATGAAAATGTATTTTGCTTGGTTAATCAAGTTCCAAGGAGTAGAACCTCTGATTAATGAATTTCAGCCAACAAAGAGCACATTATTTTCAAAAGAATTATATCTCAGCATATGTACACATATTGAACTGTGAGATTCAGCTAAATCATCCCAGGCCTTGAGTTTAAGCTTTGATCTCATGACTTGGGTCATATCATTAACAGGTAACTCGTCTAAGTGTTTCAAACAACACCACTGTATCAGTAACAAAAAGAAACTTGGATATAAAGCTAAAACCTCTTCACCATGAGTAGCCTTAATGTGATTAAAGAAGAGTCCTTTTATGAAGGTGATTTATATATAGTTTTGCCTTGCCACGAAAAAAGAAACTCTTGGAGGAGTGCAAAGGTGTGTGTTTATGCAGTTATAGGAATATTGTTGTGCACTTTTTCTTTTTCTGATTCTTGGCATGTCAGTTTAGGGAAATTTGGTGAAGTCCTCTTCTATTGGCTAGATGCATTCACTCTGTCAGAGATGCTTTACTCTACAAGTGATTATGCTGGCATTCATGCAGTATCCAGCCTGTATCCAAAAATAAACATGATTTAAGAAGGATATTGGTTGGTTTTAAGCTTTTTTTGTAATGCCTTTGGCTGCATAGTATTGTTCACTATTACCTATTGATTTAGATTTTAGATGTCCAAGTGTTACATATTGTATTGGAAAGTTTTGCATTTCGTTTTTAGTAAGGCTGGCTTTTTGTACTCCATTGTAGTTTGTTGCTATAAACATGATCAACCAATCAATCAGGAGTTTGTCTAGCATGGCTCCTCACACATGACGGTCTCAAGGCGTTGGGTGGGGGGCTGTTTATCTGTCTGGGCGTGGAGGTTCAGTCGAAGAGCCAGGTCATGAGATCCTTCCTGAATTGGGTCAGTGACAGGGATTGCCTGTGGTGGAGGGTGCAGGATGTTCCTGGTCTTGGCGGCAAGGTAGGGGAAGGATATTTCTCTGGTTCTGGTCTAGTGAATCCGTGGGACGGTAGCCAGGGCAAGTTGGGCAGAGTGAAGTTGTCTGGCGGGTACGTGGAATGAGGAGGTGGTTCAGATATGCTGGTCCTACTTCATGGAGAGCTTTGTAGGCATGTGTGAGAAGCTTCAAAGTGATTCTCTTGTTAACAGGGAGACAGTGGAGTTGTACAAGGTGTTCTGTGATGTGGCTGCTGTGGGGGATGTCGAGGGCCAGTCTGGCTGCAGCGATTTGAACCTTCGATAGTTTACTGAGCTGCTTCTGGGTGACACCAGCATAGAGTGCGTTGCCGTAGTCGAGTCTGCTGGTGATGAGTGTGTGAGTGACCGTCTTTCTGGATTCTGTGGTGATCCACCTGAATGTCTTTTGGAGCAGATGGAGCGTGCGGAAGTAGAATGAGGATATGGCGTTGATCTGGCGGTAAATTGTGAGTGAGGAGTCCAGTATGATGTTGAGGCTATGTGCGTGGTCCATGGGGGTGGTAGGGGTTCCCTGTGCGGTGGGCAACCAGGAGTCATCCCAGGCTGAGGGGGTAAGTCTCAGGATGAGTACTTCAGTCTTGTCCAAGTTGAGCTTGGGTGGCAGAGTGGGCTAAAGAACGGTGATGGATTAAACCCAGATCTTTTGACTGGGTGTGAGTGTTTGATTGGTTCGGATGCTCCGTCCATCACCACCCCCTTTTGTACCGCAAGTTGAGCTTGAGGCAGCTGTCTTGGTGTGGTAGCATGGTACAGTGATCAGTGATGATTATGATGATGAAGAAAAAACAAGGTGTATTATTATGTTAAGTAATTAATAGTAGTGCTGTTAATATTATTATTAGACTTATTATTATTGCTATTATCAATATTGTTATTCTTACTACTCTTGCTAGTTGTATGGCCTCTGAGGGTTAAAATATATGGTGGAAGATAGCTCCAGTACTCTGGATCTCTCTGCTTAACACTCAAGAAGAATGTTCTAGGGCTCAAGAAAAACATGGAAACCGGGGCCTATATTTAAAGAAGCCTTTCCATTGTCCTTGAATCATGCAAGGACAACATAAAGGCTTTCAGTCATATTTAGAAAGTCATGTATGGCCTGATTTGTGTGGCCTTGTGTGACTTTGTGAAGAAATGTGATGCAGGCAGCTGCATGCACTGCATTATATTGCAGTTCAACTAGGACGTCATTCAATTGGGTGGTCCATGGGTATTCCCATGCATCCACCCATAGATTCTGACACATTCACATTTCCAGATTTACAAAGACATGTAAATCTGGGAATAATGTGTCAAAATGCTGTGGCTTCCCAAGTGAGGCATAACAAAGAGAAATATGATTTGAATTCTGCAGCACCCATAGAAAGGGGAAAATGCCTCTAAGGATTGTTTTTTTGTAGAAAGAAGGTCTCCCTTCCTGCACAAAAACAACCCTGCCCCGAATGCAGGTACCTTTGCAATATTGTGAATGGGTGCCTGTGTTGGCGCTAGGCTGCCACAGTGCGCCAAGGCAAGGAGAGAGCAGTAATGCTCCACATCTTTGTAAATATGGAGAATTTTGCTCTTTCCCTTTCACTTTGCTTGCTGCCCTCCATTAAATGAAAGCTTAGTATATGTGCCTCTCAATCATTCTGCTTGGCCTATGGTGGGGTGGTATAGTACAGTGATCAAACCAAGCTGCCAAAGCAAACCAGAGAAAACTTTCTCTCTTCCATAAAAAAATGCCCTTAGGGCAGGGGACCCCTTTATTTCTGTGTCCTCTGGTGTATGGTTGCTAGCCATGCATATATTTCTAATCTACTTGAGGTCTTATTGGGTTTGGTACACATGTCAATTGGTGAAAATGTATCACCCAGCGATAATATCCTTAAAAGGTATCCAACTCAGGATTCCTTTAGCTACAGATAAGGAATGCTGTGTTACAGTTTCAAAGATAAATCATTCAGGCTCTTGGTACTTAGGGCCCGATGTAGGTCACCAAATATCGGTCGGTAACGGCCGAATTCGTCCGTTACCGACCGGTATTTGGTGATTGAGAAGTAGGGGGCTATATTTTACAGAATCGGTAAATTTACCGATTAGGTAAATTTACTGAATCTGTAAAATACCGAATCGGTAATTTTTCCGATTCAGAAAATTCCTGATGTAGGTAGCACTGTTTCCAGTGCTACAGGCCTTTCAGATTCGGTATTTTACCACCCAATCCAATTGGGTGGTACAATACCGAATCCAGGTGTGCATGCACATGTGTGCATGCACACCTATGCCATGTGACAGACAGACATGCCCTTAGGGCATGTCTGTGTGCCACATGGCACACATGCCTGTATTTGGGGTGCTAGAGGGTGTCAAAGTGACACCCCCTGCACCCTTGCTGGAATCGGTATTTACCGATTCTGTAAATACCGATTCGGTAATGCCCATTGATTCCTATGGGCTTCAATGCCCATTGGAATCAATGGGCATTACCGATTCTGTATTACCTACATTCCCCCCCTCTATTTGACCACTTCTTAAATACCGATTCGGTATCATTCGGTATTTAAGAAGTGGTAAAATACAATTACCTACATCGGGCCCTAAGTGAGTTGATTGCTGCTCTTTTATCAATGAACACAATTCCCTTCACTTTGTAAGACAGGTGTTCCTCTGGGACTTGCTGCCCCTTTCTTTCACTTGAAACCACGCAATACAGAAAATTGCACCACAGACCTTTTCCATTCATAATCTGTATCCTTCGAGCGTGCCACACATCATCATCTGGCCCCTGGTATAGTAGGAGACAGCCCCCTTATTAGGCGCCACTATTGAAGAACTATATGTCGATGTGTACTTTACTAAAGAGGCACACTAGGTGTTTGAAGAGTATGCCAGTGACCTTCCAAAACTCCATCAGATATCACAATACACTTCTCCAGTATTCTTAATTAAATTATGTTTGAAACACATTAAAACAAGAAGATCCTAGAGTCATTCATACATGTATTTTGGAGTACCTAAAGTGGCACACCTATAGTAAAATTTTGTGTTCTCTTACACGATCCCAAAAGATCTAAAACTGTAATAAAATGGGAATATTTATCTACAATTGCTACAAATAACAAGCATTTGCAATGCAATAGGTCTCGTATTTAAAAGAGTTTGAACTTGACAATGCCTTTTATCTATATGTTAATTAGCAAACAGAAAAATAAAAGGCCTTGTCATTGACAATGCCAATAGCTTAAACTCTTGCAAATGCAAGATCTACTGCATTGCAAATGCTTGTTTTTTTCCACTGGCTCTAGTTCTAAATTGCTTTAGGCTTTAAAACAACTTCCTGTAAATGTGCAAGCCCCAGAGCCCTTCTTATAAGTCTGATTTCTGTTCCACATGTCATTTGAAGCTGTCCTTTGAGACAAAGAGCATGGCAACTGAAAACAATTATTAATAAGCATGACACTCGAAGGCATAATTGGTCACTATTGAATAAGGTCAATATCTTACATTTGTTAACGTCCTGTGTAGCTCTCCCTTGCTTCCTATTAAATAAATTAGCAAGCCGAGTCAACGCGGTTACAATTTGTCATCATCTTTGACCTGTAACCAACTGATAGTGCTTCGGATTGACAACTTAGTCTGCTTCAAAGCACGCCTGGTTGGTGCACAGTGACCAATATGACGGTGCCCAGCCTCCACTTTCTTTGTGAGGGATCGGACCACACTAACTGGAGACCCCCTCCAGATCCTGGGTCAGTCTTCCACCTGCCTGCCTAGTCAGCTAGCTCTTAGAAATGGCACTTTACAAAGCACTAGAATGTGTGAATGTTTATGTAGACACACATATTTCTAGGCCGCATTACTTTTAGCGCAGACCTGCAAAAGGTTGCGCCCAGAGGCGAAGGGCAGATCATGTCTGTGCGGTTACTAGAGTGAGTGCTCAGCTGCACAAGTCTGGGAAGTTTTGATAAGCAAATACCACCAACTCCACGCCTCCCTATTGGTCACTAGATTTTGACACAAGTAATCAGACTGAAAAATCAATGGTAAGTAGAAAAACAGAAGTGCCTGTAGCAGCCCAGGCACAGCCGGAGGGAGACAAAGATATCCTGACAGGGGGAGCAGAAGGCTTACGTCAGGCCCCTGGATGTGTACCCCACCTCAAGACTCAGCACTTTGACCACGGGTTGCTCACTTCATCCCATGACTGCGCACCTCACGTCTGCGAACTTCGGCCAAGGGTTGCTCACTTCAGCAAAGGACTGTGCACTTCATCCAGCAACTGTGCCTTGCGCTGTCACAAGTGCGCACTTCAGCCCACGAGTTGCGCATCACCACACTCCAGTCAATGATTGTGCACCTCACCACCAAGCTGCGCACTTCACCCGGTGAACGCATGCTTCCCGGCTCCTCTCTTCAGTCCACACCTGTCTACTTCACCCTACAGCTGCCCCGGACTTGTTCTTCACCCCAAGACTTATGACCTTAAGCAGGGACTGCTCACCTCATCTAAATGAAGCTTGCATGTACTTTGGCATATATCACGCATGTAACAAACACTCCAGCATCAAGGATGCGTCCACACAACCCACTGCTGATCCTTCATAGTAATCCTAAATAACACGAATCAGCACGGCACCCCCATCGGGTCTACTTCCGCATGTCACACCAGGGGTCACACAGATCTGTAGAGCATCACTGATATCGTGTCTAGTTTAGGCATGTAACACACTGTGATTAGCACAGTAGTGCGGACCATTGAGCAAACACAGCACTGATGCTATGCCCGCTTTAGCATTTTCATGTGCAGACGTGACATGTGTAAACAAGCGCTGAAACACAAACGTGGCCCCGCTGCCATGAAAGTGAAACAGTACTGGGCTAACAAGTGGGAGGGGTGGGGGGAATGCGAGTAAACACACAGCAATTCCCTTGCGGGAGCGAGCAAACATATGTTGCCAAAGCTCGCTCCCACAAGGGAATCACCAAACGTGCATGCGTTGCTATTGAAGGCAATGCAACGCGTGCACGTTTTTGGCTGAAAAGCCGAAGCGATTTCTATAGGTCTTTTTCCTAATCAGCGCATGCACGCTGCGTAGGCGAGACCTACAAAGGACTGGGCCCAGTTTGCACACAGCACAAGAAAAATCTGATATCAATTTAGAAAAATAGAATACAATGTAATAAATTATTTGTCTCAAAAACAACAACAAAAAATCAGTAGAACCAAAGATATACAATTTCAAAGGTTTACAGTAAATATGGCACCTAAAAGCATGACGCGCCACTCACAGTTATCTGGTTGTGAGAGACTAGGTGAAAGTCACAAGTTAAGGCTGACCATGATGGAGCGCTGGCCGGATACAGGGACCAGGTTAGTCTCACTTAAAACATTGCCTACTAAAATCTAGCACCAAGAATGGTAGAGGAGGCTGTGAGTAGCAGCAAGAGCATCACGGATGGTCATTGCTGTAGCGTGAAGAGACAGGCATCACAGATGGTCATTGCTGTATCAAGAAGATCCTGTTTGGTATCACAGATAGTCTTTGCTGGAGTTTTGTGTTGGCAGTCGCCGCAGGCTGTCAATGCTGTAGTGCAAAGTGCGGAACTCACTTTGCTGGTCATCACTGGTGGACTCGGTAGCGCAAAGTGTTGGGTTCACCGGAGCTTCGCGTTGGCAGTTGGAGCGAGCCACCTACCTTAAGGGTGACATATATGTATTAAAAAGGGAGTTTTGGGCCTGGCAAGTGGTTTATTTGACCAAGTCGAAATTGTAGTTAGAATTGCAACTAGTCTTCAATGGTAGCCCTGAAACATGTTTAAAAATACTACTTAAGTGGGTGGCACATTCAGTGCTGTAGGCCCACTAGTAGCATTTAATTTGAATGCCCTAGGTACATGTAATGCCACTTTACTAGGGACTTATAAGGAAATTAAATAGGCCAATTGAGTATAAGCCAATTTTACCATGTTTAAAAAGGAGAGCACAAGCACTTTATCAGTGGTTAGCAGTGGGAGAGTGCACATAGTCCTAAAATCCACAAACATGGGTTCAGAAAACAGGCAGGGGACGGCAAACAATTTAGGGTATTAGTACTTTCTGTATTGTGCACATGTAGATTTTTTTGTAAATCAGCCCCACTATGCACAGGGGAAAAAGATAAGTCTTCTTTGAGGTGGAAAAGTCTTCCTTTATAATTATATTGGGACATATCCATTACAACGCATTCATTACAACAACCTACCTTTACAATGCAACTGTTGCAACACAACTGCCTTTACATTGCATGCCATTACAATGCATGCCATTACAACGCATGTCACTACAAAGCATGCCATTACAACGCAATATAAGGTAAGTAAAGGAGGATTTTTTAATATTAGGTTGGGTATGGGTTTTGGGGTACAAGAGAACAGTAATTGCTACCCCTACACTATCCAACACATCCTACTGTTGCACTCATTGGAGTGGGAATAGTAATTTTTACCCCTACACTATCTAACACTTACCCTACTGTTGCCTTAAAAGTATTATGTGTTGTAATGGTATGCGTGGTAATGGAATGCGTTGTAATGAAGATAATAATAAGAACTTTATTGTTGGTTAATTAAAACCCTTACAATATAAAAACACTTGCAGCATATTTAAAGGAAAAACCACTGTATAAAATTGCAGAAAGATACAAAATGTAACGTTTTACTTAAAACTTCGCAGGACTTCTTGGCAGTTAGTGATCGACTCGGGTACCAGGTTGGGGTCAGCAGATTGATGGTGGTTAGAAAGCAATTACTTGACCCAGGGTTGGAGTGCCCCGCTGCCATAATGAGGAGTGGTTTGGAGCGGCAATGACTTCCAGCAGTTTTTGCGTCTTGGCGACAAGTTTTGTTAACCCAATGTTCAGCTTCGTGTTGTCCGGGTTTAAGGCTGCTATTACGGCTTGGCGGCATGATCGAATTCCGAGCCTAATCCATTCTTCTCACAGTAGAAGTTGTCTGACATTGAGCGTTGCGGGACATATGCAAGCTATGAGTTCCATTCCTTCAGTATGGTAGCCGCACAGTGTACATTGGGTGTGATTTTCTGGTTGGCGCTATTCTTGGAGGTTCTTTAAAAAAGGCCATTCACCCATCCTTAGAGCCAGGAACTTTCTTTTCCAATAAAGTGCGAACGTGCTTGATAAATAAAAGGGTACAACTCCTAGTTTAAAATTTGTAATCACTGCCCAGGCGTGTTTCCTTTTTGACAATATTGCCCTATCCGAATGAAAGGACCACAACCTGACGGTCTTCGTGCGTTGTAATTGTAGTTTTTAAAAATGCATTGTAATAGAATGCGTTGTAAAATCATGCAATGTAATTGTAGTTGTGACGTAAAGACTGCGTGTAAAAGCATGCGTTGTAATTGCATGGAGTGTAACGTCATATATTCAATTATATCAAAGGAAGTCTGTGTTACCAGTTTTCAATTCATACTACGAGGCATATACAGGGATCGCGTTGACTTTCCACGAGTCCTGCACTGAGAGGTATATTCTCTACAGAGGATAGGAATCTGCTTCTAATTATGACATATTCCACGTATAAAGGTAATTAAAAAGATCTAATTTGAGATCACCCTCAGAGTAATTCATTGCAATTACTTGCAGTAATCTAATTATGCCAGAGACTTAACCGTGCAGATAAATGATTGAGTTCCTACTTATGAAAGAAAAAGCAATTCCTCTTATCTGACACCCTGTGAAAATGTGGTGCGGATGTTTTTTCGTTCTGATACCTGGTATTTTGCTTACTGCTCCACAAGCTATATAGTATACAAAGTTGCATGAAAAGGAATGACTATTATGTGCATTTAGTATTCACAACAGTGGAGCACCATGTGGAACAAATAACACTTGTCTCAGCTGGCTATTCATCTCAATTGGCATTGCTCAAACACTGCTAATAATAGCTTATTTATATATAATGATTTTACAGCACCTCTGCCATTTTATAAGTGGTCTAAACCAGAGTGTGGTCAGCTCTGCCTGTGTGGGGCTAAATTCCTTGTACTGTTGCATGCTGGGTGGGCCAAGGTCCTGACGGGCACAATCAGAAGGAGGTGGGTCAAATGTTGTGACAAACAGCATATGTGTAACCACTTTATTTTTGCCAAAATATGGTCAAATTAAATGGCGAAATTACATAGGGCTGTGCATGTGTATGCAGTGTAGGCTAACAGAATCAAAATAGGACATAACATTTCATAAAGCATGTTATGTTTGCAGAAGCAAACAAAATAAAAAAGATCTGGCTCTGTTGAAGGTAATAGAGGTCCCTAAAATGGGTTGCCATTGATGGTTCACTGTCTTTAACTTACTTTCAAGTATGTTTACTGCACCTATGTAAGCCTAATCGAGTTCTTTTGGTAGTTCTGTTACAATAGAAACATACATATCTGTCCTTATTCCACTCACAGAAAAGTCAGAGATGAATATATAAAATGGTACTGAAAACATTAAAATGTTGTATATATTCAGGCCAGGTTAAAAAAAAGAATACCTTTAAGATATTCAAATATATCTCCTTACTTAGGACTCCATTTTAAGAGAGTATCTAAGAAAATAAAAGAAGAAAAGCAGTGACTTGTATCATCTATCCCAGCAACACATCTCTAAAACAGTTGGAGACTGGAAAACAGTGCTTAATTTGAGCTGGTGGTTTCTGGGTCTCAGCACCGGCACTTAATTGGCTTCGGTGCTTGGCACCAGCACTTAATTGTCAACACAGCACTTAAGTAAGTCTGCCACATGGGGCGCCCTGCTCATCTAATTTAGAGATGAGCAGTACAACGGTTGTTTATGAATACAAAACACATTAAAAATTACTAATACCTGCCTCCCCAGCCATTCCTTTAGCTTTGGGGACCCAGAATAATCCAAACTGTCACACTTGCAGGAGAGAGAGATGGTTGATAATTGTTTTGGCAGCGATGACAGGGGTGATGGGTGGTGCAAGCTGCAGTGGCCTCCTGGTCAGGGTCCTGACACTTATTATTTCACAAATTAAGTACTGCTGGAAAGGCTCAGCTACAAGTAGGTGTGGCCTCACAAATCTTAACATTCAAAGCACTTCCCAACAAAAATATCAGGGCTGGCTGGAGATGTTGCACATGGCATGTGGCAACTTGGCAAGCAGAATTGTGTGATAGATATTTGGTGTGAGCTTTTTAAAGTAGATTCACAGATCCTTGACGCTAATCAAAGCACATCTTCACCACATACACAAAGCTCTGAAATACTCAGTGGTGATGGAACATTTTTCAGAGTGGGAGAGCTGCCATCAGTTTTACATCACTGAACTCACAGAAATTGTGACGAATCCAAGCATTACAGTAAGAAAAAATGAAGCAAATGAGCCACGCCCATTCAGCAGGAGAGTGGTAAGGGAATGGTATAGCCAGTGGTGCATTTTGGAGCCCACTGCCGACATATTACTAAAGCATGGTGGGCTTCCTTACTCTCGTTTACAGACAGCACATTTTCCAAAGAAATGGCCACTAAATATGATCAGACCTGCAATTTTACTGATTAAACTATGTAGACACGTAAATAATATTGTTCAGAAATCATGTTTCACAAATTTTTATCTTTTGTTTGTCACCAACTAAAATGCCTTAATTGTATTAAAATCTGTTTCCATCATACTTCAGAATTACAAAAAATGTGCTTGACTTGCGCGCTCCCAGCTTATGATATATTTTGAATAATTTGTACCGTTCTTTTCTAGTTATTGAAATTATGCTGTGTGTTTGAAAATATTTGACATCCTACAGCCTTTATTTCCATTCTTCCTGAACCCTAGAAAAAACTGTTAGATAGTTCACTTAACAAAATCCATTCACTTTGCAGTCAGAGATAGAAAAGTAAACACCACTCTCCATGATAAAAGAATAAGCAGCAATTTGACAGAAGACATAGCCTGATATTGGACCTCTTTCTTTGAGCACTCAGCTAATGTGAGAAGATAAAAACTAAATTTAAAGGCATTATTATTGCTCATTCACCTTCTGAACTCCTGCAAGTGTATTTGATGTGTGCTGACCCCGCACTGATACTTCCAGCACCAATGCAAACACTTGATTTTATTAGTAAAACTTAAGATGGGGATTTACATTAAAAATAGAGTGTATTGTCCCTATTAACTCAAATTGGACATGAGAAATGTTTAAGAAGGAAAGAACTAAAATAACAAAATGCTTGGTTTAAAAAAAAAATCTGGAGTCTGCAGCTTAAATTGTATGTGCAATCCAAAGGGGTTTGATTTGGAGATATTTGAAATGCCACACAAAACATCCAAATTGAAATGCATAACCAATTTAAAGGTGTACTCAACGTAACCTTACTGAAATATACTTCTACTTAAAAAATAAATGACATGAGGTACAAATATTAAGCGAGTAGGGAATTGTAGAACATGATGGAAAAAAGTCAAACAACATTTGGAGTGGCAGCTCTGGAGCTTAAATGGCTTCTATAAAGTACTGTGGATGGAAATTACAACTGGAAGAGTCTAGGCTTCGGCAAAGTCCAGCTGCAAGAAACATTTTCAGCAATCTTTTTTGTTATGGGTAACTGTTTGGGTGGAAATTTTTGGGCCTCGGTGCTACAATTGTCAGTGCCCAATTGTGCTGTGACACATTACTCGCGAAGGGCTTCACCCAAGAGCCATTGTAAGGGTAAGTATGGAGAAAAATGGAGGATTGTGCCCTCACGATTTGTGAGCAGTAGTCCGAAAATGACATGCAAACGTTCTTTGAAAGTTTTACGTGTGTAGTTTTTATTTCATGTTACATCTGTGGATAAAGGACAGCCGACACGTGTTTCGCCCTAGTGGCCTATAGGCCATGGGCTTTTTCAAGGCAAGAGTCTGGTAGTGGTGCAGGGAAAGATCATGATTCTCTAATCAGGACCGCAGAGACGAGATACCGGCTTTTTAGAGAATCATGATCTTTACCTGCACCACCACCAGACTCTGGTGCACATTCTAAGTCTCTAAAACCTAAGCCATTCATCATGTTGTTGTTCTGAATGTGATTGAGGCCACCCTAGATCCACAAATAAGACCTCTTCAAATACTAGCCACTTTTATAGTTGTTTGTGCTCCAATAGTTTGAACCAACAAAAATTATTTTGTTTAAAAAGACCACTGCAGACGCCTATATAAAAGTGAGAGATATTCCAATGGGCATTTGCTGTGTGCCAAATCTTGCCAACTTAGTTGTCAATCATTTTGAGCTTTCACCTTTAATGCGTATCTTTAATATTGGTGTAGGTATATAGATAACACCTTCTCATTTGCCACATGCCAGTTGCATACTTTGAACATGTTCCTCATAGGCTGATAGACTGAAGCACAGTATCCTGAATATAGCAGTACTCTGATTTCAAAATTAGAAATTAGAATTTATTATATGTGATTTTACACTGCTATCTTCAGAAAACCCATGTAGTACAAATCTCTATTGTAATATTCCAGTGACCACACAAAATCCATGAGCACCAAGCTCTGGTTCCGATTCATTTACATCTAGAATTTGATAATAAGGAAAACAAATATGTATTTAATTGAATCTGAGGCAGTATGCCAAAAACACATGGGGGTTGGAATACCCTAGACATTTAGTAAGAAACATTTTGCCATTAAAAGGAACCTTTAATAATGCCAGGAACACAAATACTGGAACATAAAATGGTGTGAATTATCACAAGTAATCTGCTAAACAACCACTGAAAGAAAATCAACTTCATTTCCATCTCCTATCAGTCCTTAAAATCCCCCTGAAAAATGCATTATTCATTTTGAAGTGGAACACAAATATGCAGTTTATTCTGTCTAAATTTGAGTGGTTTGTGATTGGATCAGTGTTAATGCCAGACTAGCTTTTAGGGAGTAATGCTTTGCATTTAAGAATTACCAAATACATGTTGGCCCTTCTTCTAAAAGTACATAGTAAGGCAGTCTGTCTGGCAGCAGGCCTAAAATTAAGATCTATGTTTCAGCAGCTAGAAGAGTCCTTCATTGGTGAAAGTGCACTAGTCCTTACAATGTAATCACTTAGTCAAGTCGTTAAAGATTTTTCCCCATTGGTCATATGAACCTTTATTAGCTGACATGAAGAATTAAAAGGGAGAACACATTAACAATACATTTCTAACTTTTGAAGCCAATGTGACTCCAAAATGAGAACCAAGAATCACTGAATATGGTTACACTTTTCTATTCGGGTTACCAATCAATCCAGTATATATGCAAGACAAAAGTAAGTTCAATGAGTACATGAGTCCAATAGGTAAGCTAAGGTATCTCAGTTGATTGAGCCACAACAGAATGAGATATAGAATTGTGATAGCCACAATAATACAGAAACAAATTAAAATGAACAGGTGCTCCATAAAGAAACTTCCCTTCTCTCTACTAAACATAAGTCAGACATAGAGTGATCTATCAAGGGTCTCTAATTCGGGAGCATAGAAGGTGTCAGCATGAACAGACTTCAGTAGAAGTCTTGGAAAAAGGAAATAAGTATTTAGCATAAAGCTTCTTACTCGCAAGAATAAGGCAAGAAGATAAGTCTGTATCTCTCTAAGTCCAAAGGGGATCTGCAGTGACTCTAACTGTGTGAAGACTAGTACATGTGTACATATGCACATATAACTTGAAGTGTAAGTGTGAAAACATGACTAAATAATACAGGACTTCATGTTTAAACTGAACATTAGTGCACACATGTATAAATCTCTAGACTCTACAGTGAATAGATTTCATTAATACATTCTAAATCTTCACACACGTTAATGAAGTTAAGGCATACTGTGAATATAATGGCAAATACGTGTATATAATTGCATTTCTGTGATGTTTAAGGGTGGAGTCTAAATTGCTCTCCCCATTGGCTTTCTCCTAAAGCAAGGGTGAAATTCAAATACTTTTGTATTTTATTTAATGACAAAAGAGGTTTGCACTACAGTACTCTATAATAAAAATTAAACCTTACACGCCCACCAAATGACAGTCTGAAAGTACGGACTTCCTGAATCAAATCAACTATGCATTGGCCACAATTAGAGAATGAACCGTGGATAATTTTGAGTCCATTGATATTGATAGAATATTCTCCTGGGCCTTATTAGACAAGAAACTGACATTACAAAGTTAAAAAAGAAACATTAAAACCACCTCTTTTTGGGTCTCTTCCTTCTGACAACATTGCTACTCACTGGAGCTTTGAGGTGCATTTATTATAATATTAATAATTCTAATAATAATAATATTATTAATAATCATAATAATAATAATATTAATAATGAAGCCTAGTAGATATATGATAGCATAACTTTCCTCATCATTGGTGGTTACTGACTACATCTGTTGCTATTTACAACAAGGGGTGGTGATGGACAGAGTCTCTGAATTAAGCAGAATACTCTCACCCAGTCAAGAGATCAGGGCTAGATCCAACACCGTTTTTTAGCTCATTGCACCATCCCAGTTTCAGAACCTGGCTGTATGCAAATTAGTCTGTCCCTGGCCCAGTGCATCATGGGAACAGGGCAGACCAGACTACAAAAGCCAATTCTTACACTGGGAAGGAAACAAGCTAAAAAACGGTGATGGATCAAGCCCTGATCTGTTGACTGGGTAGGAGTGTTCTGATTAACTCAGATACTCTGTCCATCACCACCCCCTTTTTGAAATTATTTTGGCCACCATGAGTGTGGAAGGGTATGCTCAGACATGAGTCCCTTGCTCACTGCACCATCAGGATTCAAGCAAGTCGGGCCGAAGACGGCGCTAATGCCAGAAACCGGTCCCCGGAAGCTTGTTTCCTTTCCAGTGAAGAATTGGCTTGGTAGTTTGGTCTGCCCTGTTCCCATGATGCACTGGGCCAGGGACAGACTAATTTGCATATAGCCAGGTTCTGAACTGGGATGGTGCAGTGAGCTAAAAAACGGTGATGGATCAAGCCCTGATCTGTTGACTGGGTAGGAGTGTTCTGATTAACTCAGATACTCTGTCCATCACCACCCCCTTTTTGAAATTACATCTGTTGCTAGGCACTTTATGTGTGGTAACTGTATGGTATGCACATTCATGTCCAATAATAAAGCATTTGCATGTGATAATATAAAACAAACACGCAAAGCAGCTGCCAATTTCAACATGTGCAATGTTATATATGCAATCAAATGTCCATGTGACTTACTCTACTTAGTGCAGACAAAAAGGTCACGCATGGCATCAGATTAAACAGCAGCAGGATCTACTGTGAGGCTGAACCTGCGCCACGGATGCACCACTCCATGCTGCAACAGAGGGGCTCGCAGTTTTATCTGGTGTGTGATTGAAGAGGTGGGTATCCTGTGAAATTGGGATGAGTTTCCTGCCCTGCTGATCATTAAGGAAAAGCATCGGATTTTTAATTTGGACACTGTACATAGCGAACTTAAAGGTTTTAGTGAGTGGAAAGCAGTGACCAAGTTAAACCTATGATATTCCGGCCTGCACTTGTACTTTGATACAATGGTTCTTAAACTACCTTTCTCTATTTTATTCTCTTGATGTGTGCCATTTACTACACCTTCATATTGCAATGATTGCTTTCTGGTTACATATACAATGTTGAAAGCCTGATTGAGCAGGGTTGAGATCACCTATCTGTTCAGATACAAGAGAAAGTTGGGTGATGGCAGTATTTTTTCAAGAATACTGGCTTGTATGGGAAATAGTGAAAAAATGCAATAGTTTTAGATTTACCAGGATTGGGGAGGGCATTTTCTTTTAGCACCGGTATAACTGTGATTTGTTTGAGGCACATTTATGCATTTAAGTAGCTGGTATTTGTATAGCGCAAACCTAGACAAAAGACAGTGGAGTTATATGCAGGTTCAAATGCAAAGATACATTCAATCAGTGACTGTGGCAGAATTTGGATTATGAGAGTGGAAAGGGTCTGCTAATCCGCTCTGGGACCTAAGAACATAAGCTGTGATAAGATACTGAAAAAGGTTGTGGCAAAGAATGGATGCCACTATAGTACATGCTGTCAAACTGAGAAGGGGGATGTGAGTCTCTGGGGGAAACATGTTTAAAGAGGGAAGTAACTTGCAGATATGCTTTTGAGATAGAAGGCAGAACAGGCCCATAGACGTCTGAAAGGGTGAAGTGGAATAGACCAGAGGAACAGAATTATGTATTTGTTTTAAATTTGAAGTAGAAGCAATTGGATAGGTCCTCACAAATATCTTTAGAAGGTAAAAAGACTTTCTGTACAGGAGGGATTGCTCAATTCGCAAGCAATATCAAAAAATATCTTTAGCAGTAAGAGCCGCAGAACAGACCCATTTCCAATAGTAAAAGTGACCAGCAGACAAGATAGCATTTTGGTAGGTAGCTAATGTTAACGTGGGATTTCTGGTCTATTGTTATAGATCTAGATCCCAACTCCGGTCGACTGAACCGTTGGTACCTGTCATAGAGTAAAAGGCAATCCACTACTAGGTCAATCAGTTAATAACTTACTCCACTCTAAAGAACCACTTAAGCTCTAAAAAGTTTAAAAGTTTATTACAAAGCCAAACTTAACTGGAGATACAAACATCTCAATATAAGGTTCAAAAGATATACGGGTATCAATACAAACATGAATTTTCTAAATGCTCTTAGTCGGCAGAAGAATATTACCAAAACCAATTAAAAAATCATCAAAGTTGCAAGAATAGACACAAGCTGTGGCTTATGAGTCATTTACAGAAAGGAAAGAAAAACAGATTAGACTGTCCCTACTCTAGACTAAATGACATCCCTACTTAGCAAGATCTTAACCTAAAAAGGTGTCAGCAGTGGTGACTTCCAAAGAAGATCACACACTTCCCTTAGTCTTTGTTTCAAAAACGATGATATCGCAGTTCCCTATCTGCCTACCCATCCGCTCTCTTAGGTTCCTCAGATCATCTGCCTTAACTCCACCCAGGGGTGCTGTCCCTAATACAAAATCACATTTACAATAGAAACGCCCTTTAGAGACGCCCCTTAGAGGCGCCCCTCACATGGTGTTGGTTCTGGTATGTTCCATGCTGGTACTCCTCTGGGCCCATCGTTAGCGTTGACCTTGTTTCCCAGGCTCCTCTCCGGCAAGATGGTACCCCCAGGAAATTCCTGAAGACTCCTCCAGGCCTGTGCCTGGCTCTCTTGAACAAAAGTCTATTCATCACTCTCTTGATTAAAACCTCCTCGCACCTGCAAACAGACACTTGTACTGTGGGCCCCAAATTCCGGCCTCCACCATATCTTTAAGTCGTAAACCATTCGAACAGGCTCCACAGTTTGTGCCTAACACGACCTTTCTCTAACGAGCACATGCAGATCAAAAGAAATGACTTTGTCTATTCAGGCCCATTAGAATTACATGAACGGGCCTGTGCACTCTGTAAGACATTTAATTTCTTAGTTTAAACAGTATTCTACACACAATGATTATATGAAACACTTCTATAAAACATATTTTTCAGTTCTATGATCGATAATACTTTGAATTACATTAACATCAACATCCACCATCGTGTAAGAGTGTAACAGCATCTTGTACTCTATGTGAACTGCCATGTGGCCTACACATTTCTACGTTTAGCAGCATTACATTTCCCCTACCACCGCCACATAACATGGGATTTCAACATCATTCTAACATCACTACAAACATCTACATTAGCTTTCACACTTGATATAAGTATTCTATTTTAATTAAACACTATTATATATTTTCACTCTATAGATTCGACACTCTTATATCAATTTTACCAAACTAATACAACGTGCTTGTAAATATGGTGCACTTCTATATTTTTCTTGATTTGCGCTCTCTCAATCCCCCCTTTGATGACTTTCAGTAGTCATCACCATCACAACACCATCCCTGAGGTATGGTCTGAGTCAAACTGAAGTCGTTGCAGTACCCCCTCGTTTCATCATTTCTAGAGCCTTTAGACTCCTGTACTGGTTATCCTGCATCGCAGTCAATCTCCTCTCTTGCCTTCTCATGGTTCTTTGCAACCTGTTTGATCTATACCATTTGTACAGCCGCACCAATCCCCACAAGGTGATTATACAAATCACTATTATGATGATAAGTTTCAGTATGTACCAAATAATATTCTTTCCTAGGTTGGCAAACCAACCTCCAACTTTACCCATTCCTTGACCTACCTTTTCCCACACTGTTACCTTTGTCAAATCCTCAATCTCATGGTGTATTTCAGTAATGTTCCGAATGTACGTTTCTAAAGGTTTTGAGTTGTCTGGAATGTAAGTGCAACATTCCTGGACATTCAAAGCCTTACAGACTCCTCCCTCTTTGGCTAACAGAACATCTAGAGCAAGTCGGTTCTGAAGAACCATTGCCCTTATCGATTGCATTTCTCCCTCCACCAGCATTAGTGATCTAGCAGTACTGGCGGACAATCTATCTACAACTGTTGCCAATCTCCTAATCTTGACATCATTTAGTGCCATCCCTAAAATAGGAAACATAGCACCAAATACGTCTCCAACTACCTCCTCAGCGCTTACATCCCTTCTTCCTCTAGCTTGAGTTCCTCCCTCTATAAGTTCCAAATCCTTAGCATGGTATATTTTGGGGAAGACAATTGCCAAATAACATGATCCATACCAATTATCTGGTAGTTTCACGTATGCATTTCTTCCACACACAAAATATACATTTGGGATCACCTGCATTTCCTTCAAGAAGTCTTTTGAGTAGTACTCTAATTGGAAAGCATGTTCACAACTCACTTTTCCCACAAACACATTCTCGTAATAGGTTTCACCCCTATGTATACACAGTTTCCCCTTTTTCTCTCGGTCTAAAGCTATTGGACCACTGCTACCCTTTCTTTGGTGTGCCCTTTCTTCCTCGGTCCAATCTGTTTTCCATTGACCTGAAGCTTTTAAAATCTTCTGTCTCCGGTATCGATCATCCACTTGTCCTACAAACTTTTTCTCAATTTCTGACACTTTACAAGTCAAATTATTTCTTCGAGCGTGTGAAGTATCTAATGTTTTCCAGGGAAGGAAAAATGTCTGTAATCTGTCTTCACTCTTATAATAATCCCACTTATTTAAATGCTTGTAGTTCGGCACTTCTGGTAAAATAGCATCGAAGTTTAAAAAATAGTATTCAAACCCATCACGTTCATAAAATATACTAAGCAACAAACTACATGTGATTCCATAAGTCAATGGAAGATGATGATATCTGATACCTTCGTCTACAGAGGCTGGCAATTTCATACAAACATAACAATTCTTAGCCTCCATAGCATCGATGTATTCATAAAGTAATTTAGCATACGCATTCGATTTAAAATTTCCCTGTGATTCATCTACATGTAACCTACGAGTCTCTGCTGCTAGTAAAGCTTTATCTTTCTCTGTATTGTCCCCCTTTTTACCAGCAATAGTAGGTTTCTGTGTCGATACAATTTTTGCTTCCTTTGCAGCCTTTTCTTCATTTTCATGCCCCACTATATATCATATAGTAACTACTAAAACTATAAGAAAAATCACTCCCACTAAAAGTGTGCCTACTATACATTTGGCCCTGCGGTTCGAGTTGCCAAACTCCATGTTCTCAAATAGTGTAGTTCCAGTTCTCTTTCTCAGCACAATGTCTCTTTCCTTTGTACAATGTCTCTTTTCGAACCACACCTGGAAGCTGATAATCTTCTCCGCAAGATCAGTCTTTGTGTTCTATAGCAACAGACAACCCTAGCCCTTCTCCGTCCACTAAATGGAAGTCCCTAGTTTCTTCTTCTTCCACTTGGCGCTAGGTTATCTCTCAATTTGTTTATTTACAAAGTCTTTCACACAGTCTTTTAGCAATCCGAAATTATACGTGTTGCAGCGACACTAATCACGGCTTCTAATATTTCCAAACGAAGAAGGACCTCCCCAAGAATTGACCTCCTTGGACAGCAAGTCGGGAAATCTATTCTGTTTAAAACCAGGTCTCTTATTCCACTCAGATAAGGAGGATAGGGGATATTGAGTGTCAGCAACCCTTCGACTTCCACTCCCGGTATCAACAACACTATTGCCACTGTTATGATGGGGTCAGTACTGATCAGGGTCACTTCCCTCACCCTCCCAGTTCCCTGTACACTGGACATCTGCAGCGAGGTAGGTCCACTCAGGAGTAGCGTATCTTCTGCAAGGCACTCGCACCCTCCTCGATCTTCTCGGACCTTCCTGTTCCTGTCCTTGTGCACTTTCGTCCAAATCCGAGTCTTCAGATACAGGGGCAAGAGTTTTCTCTGGAGCTGGCTTCAAGCTTGGCCTCTTCCTTCTTTCAGGCCAACTATCTTCTCCACGCTTTGTTCTCCTGTATCTTGTTCTCCCATTCAGTTCTTGATCACTCTGGGCTTGATCTGGGTCTGAGCCGTATTCACAGCAACTTTCTCCTTCTGTGGCAACTTCAGTTTCACTGCCGTCCTGTCCTTCTTCTTCTTGTTCTGTAGCGCTCCCAACTTCTTCCGACACCCCCACAGCTTGACTGATCCCCTCTAGTGGTTCGCCGTCCACAGCTGGATTTTCATCTGTGAGAGGAGCTGTTTCTTCCAGGGGTGCTGGAACTCTTTGAGTATGGGAAGCGTGAATCCAGTTTGGCAGCCCTCCACACTTCACAGCGGTATTCGTTGTCAGGATAACTTGATAGGGGCCCTTCCAACGCACGTCTAAGCAGTTCTTCCGGACGTGCTTCTTCAGCAAAATCCAGTCACCTGGGCACAAGTCGTGACATAGATCTCTTGAAGATGGAACTTCAGCAGCCTGCACCTGAAGAGACACAGAATGAATGGCGTCAGACAGACCCTTGCAGTAATCCAGGATCAGGTCATCTGTAATATTCAACAAAGCTGTAGCTGGTATAGACGGAAGTCTCATTGCCCTCCCCATTAAAACTTCGTGTGGAGAGAGACCTGTCCTCCTGTCTGGTGTGCTACGCATACTCATGAGTACCAAGGGCAGAGCATCAGGCCAACTTAAGGAAGTCGATGAACATACTTTGGCTATTCGGGACTTCAAAGTGCCATTGATCTGCTCCACGATACCTGAAGCCTCTGGTCGATAGCTGCAGTGCAACTTCTGATCAATGTTCAATGCAGAGCAAAGCATTTTCACAACTTCACTGTTGAAATGAGTTCCTCGATCTGATTCCAGGGAGGTCGGCACCCCGAAGCGCGGGATCAACTCTCTAAGCAACAACTTTGCTACTGTGAGTGTGTCGCACCTGCGTGTAGGGTATGCTTCGACCCATCTGGAAAATATGCATACAACCACCAGAACATGGTTGCTTTTTGGCATCTCAATGAAATCTAATTGCATTCTGTTGAAAGGCCCCCCAGACCTCCCAATGTGACTCATTGTAACTGGTGTTCTTTTCCCTACGTTCAGTTGTTGACAAGTAACGCATCTCCTACAGACTGCTTCTGCTGCAATCCTAAACTTAGGGCAATACCAAGTCTGCCTAAATACCCTCAGCATGGCATCTCTTCCTAAGTGTACTGGACCATGTATCTGTCGTGCCATGGGATTCGCAAATTCCTCAGGTAATACTGCCCTACCATCTGCTGAAACCCAGAAGTCCATTTCACTTTTCACACAACCTGCTGTTTCCCATGCCTTTTTCTCAGAATCAGGTGCATTCTCTTGCATATCTTTTAAATCCTCCCAAGTATCAACTGTTTCTAGCATCATATTTAACTCTGTCTTTTCCTGAGCCCCACCTACTTCCACTTCCGTGAAAGAATATCCGTGCTCAGCACAGTAACGGGCAACTTCGTCTGCATATCTATTGCCCTGCGACACAAAATCTGTATTTTTGGTGTGGGCTACGCATTTGACAATTGCAATTGCAGCTGGACCTTGTAATGCTTCTAACAGCAGTCGCACAAATTCCCCATTTCGAATAGGCGAACCAGAGGAGGTCATGTAACCTCTCTGAGACCACAACTGCCCAAAATCATGAACTACACCGAAACCATATTGGCTATCCATATAAATGGTGACTCTAATTTTGCTACCTGCTATACAGGCACGCGTCAATGCAATGATTTCTGCTACCTGAGCGGAGTGTACTCCTTCCAGGCAAGCGGCTTCCACAACTCCAGTAATGGTGCAAACAGCATAAGCTGCTCTCAACCGACCAGTATCATCTCTTAAACATGAGCCATCAACAAAGAAAATTTCATCAGGGTCGATCAATGGCTCATCCACGATATCTGGTCTTGGCTTCGTGCATAGTTCAGTCACATCAAGGCAGTCGTGATCTTCACATTCCTCGCCTTCAATATCATTTGGAAGTGGCATCAATGTAGCAGGATTCAAAACAGAGCACCTCTTAAGGGTCACGTTCTCCACAGCAAGTATAACTTGCTCGTAGCGCGTGAGCCTACTACTGGTCAAGTGCTGTGTCTTGGTCCTGGTCATTAACAGTTCTACAGAATGAGGTACATACACCACTAACTGGTGTCCCATGACAATATTTTCACACTGTTCAATGCTGACACCTGTTGCAGCAACGGATTTGAGACATCCGGGCAACGCTGCGGCTACTGGATCTAAGGTAGCCGAAAAGTATGCAACTAGTCTACGGGCATTTCCATGAATCTGTACCAAAACTGACAAAGCACAACCTTCCCTTTCGCAGCAGAAAAGTGAAAATGGTTTTTCATAGTCAGGCATCCCCAAAGCCGGAGCACGACACAAGTCCTCTCTCAGCTGTAGAAACGCCATCAAACAATCCTTGTCCCATGGTACCGGATCACTCACCTCCTTGTGCGTCAGTTTTTGTAAAGGTTTTGCTTTCAGTGAAAAGTTAGCTATCCACTGTCGGCAATAACAACCATTCCTAGGAACATTCTAACCTCTCTCTGTGTCGTAGGCGCGTTCATCTTCATTATCGCCTCTATCCTATCTGGTGACACTTTGCGCTTTCCTTTTTCTATCCTGTGACCCAAGTACTGTACTTCTGTCAGACAGTACTGCAATTTGTTCAGAGATACCTTATGCCCATTTTCAGCTAAATGGTTCAGCAAGGCAATGGTATATGTCGTACAAGCCTCTTCCGTTTCTGACGCAACAAGTAGGTCGTCTATGTACTGGACCAGAACCGAGTTCGGCGGCAGTACCAGACTTTCAAGATTTTTCTTCAACAGCTGGTTGAACATTGATGGGCTTTCTGTATACCCTTGTGGAATACGACACCATGTTAAAACGCGATTTTCCAGCTTAAAAGCAAAAAGGTACTGGCTCTCCTCATCCAATGGGATTGAGAAGAAAGCCTGACAAAGGTCTATCACTGTGAACCACTCAGCTTGGAATGGTATCTGAAACAATATCACTGATGGATTCGGTACCACTGGACAACATGAAACAACTATGTTGTTAATCTTTCGAAGATCTTGCACTATTCTAAATTTCCCACTAGGTTTCTGCAAACCCATAATCGGGGAGTTGCATGGACTTCCCACGATTTCCTTCAGTATTCCCTGTTTTATCATAGAGTCGATTACAGGTTTTATTCCTGCAATCGTCTCCGGGGTCAGTTTGTATTGGGGCGTTCTTGGATATTCAGCATTTGGTTTTACCATGATCTTCACTGGTTCTACTCCTTTGATCAGTCCTATCTCTTCTCCAGTAAAATCCCATACCTCTGATGACACTGCATCTCGTAAGTCCCAAGGAAGGTCCTCCACAGTCAGGGTAGGATACAGTTCTATGCATGTCCTCGAATTTGTAACTTTAAAAGTAGCATCATCATCTGTAGTCTGTACCTCTACTCCCTGAGGTGTGCAGTATATTGTGCAGTTCAGTTTGCACAATAAGTCCCTTCCTAACAGACACACAGGACTAGAATCACATACTACAAACTGATGTTCATCCGTATAGTTTCCTATTTTCACTGATACTGGTTCCATCAAAGGGCTATTCATTCTCCTATTTGCAACTCCTACCACCTGAATCGTTTCCCCCGATATTGGTAGATCTGGAACCACTGCCGATCTCAAAGTTGATCGAGTAGCTCCAGTATCCACCAAGAATGTTGTAGGACACCCTGCCACTTCAGCCTCAACAAACGGTCCTCTTTGATCCACTTCTAGAACTTCCTCGAGGGTACAGTCCTCCTCTCTACTTACACGTCGTCCCGTCAATGGATCAACGTAGTAACACTCTTCTTTACCTGTGAAAAAAGGCATTTGTCTATAGACCTTTCCCCCTGTCGTAATCTTTGGTGGCTGCGGGAACTGAGCTCGTGGAGCCGAAGTCCCCCCTTTGGCCACCTTACCCTTTGTCACTGTCACCCTTTGGACTGGAACTTCCTGAACTTCCTCCTCTAGAACTTCCAGTTCTCTGTTTTCAGGGTTATAGGGACACTCGCGTCTCCAATGTCCCACCTGGTGACACTGATGACACTTTGTCGTTTTTTTCAATGTAGCAAAGTCTATTCTAGGTCTCGGATTTTCCTCGTTGTCCTTATTCTGACTTTTTGATTTCCGTCCCATTGTCCCTGTTCCCTGTTGCTGCTGTCCTCCCTTTCCAGCTGACTGCATCTGCACCATCATCAGTTTCTCCTTTAATTTCTTTGCTTTGGATTCTATCTCGTCACTGCAATATCTTGCGTATCTCAAAATCTCATCCAAGGGTTTGTTTTGCCAACAAATTAAATGCTGCTGAATCATCAGATAAATATCAGGTCTCAACCCCAAAACAAACTTTGATACAAACTGTCCTATATCCTTGGGGTCCATTACATCTAGTCCACTGTATTGTTTGAATGCTTTCAGCAATCGCTCATAATACTCATGGACTGTCTCCTTTGGTTCCTGTCTTGTTCGGTCTATTTTTACCCAATCTATGTCTTGTGGTGGCACCTTCTCCTTCAGCCATGTCATTACCCTATCGTATTTTAACATTACTGTTTCTGACGGTCCATTAGTACGAGTATCCCTTGCTGGTTCTGCAGTTGGCCACTCGACACTAACCTTGCATGCTATCCACAAGTCTCCTGGGACCACAATGTCAAACAAGGTGTTCAAATCAATCCACAATACTTTTGAGATCTTCACAAACCTCTCTACCTGCTTGTACCACTCTACAGGGTTCTCCCTTAACTTCGGAAATGAGTTGGTGAAGGCAGCCAAATCTCCCCTACTCCAGGGTACGTGTACATAATTCCCATTCGCTATTTCTCGCAAAGGGAATGCCTCCATCTGCATTAGTCTTCCCTCCGGAGACATCACATTCACACTTCGCCTAACAGTTCCCTTTTTCGACCACCTCTCTTCCCATTTGTCCAGGTCCCTCCATGCTCTTATTCCTGTGATCAGTTCCCTTATGTGTGTTTTTAATCCAGTTGTCCTCCTCTCTTCTAAGTCCTGATCTGAATAATGCAACCTGTGGTTACCCTGTAATGCCTTGGTTCTGGGCAGATCTACCATATACTTGTCTGCCAGTTCAGACAGTTTCTCATGAGTTGCTCTGGCCTTTCGAGTGATGTCCTTTGCCATAAACAGTAGCTCATCTTGTTCGTACATGTCAATCCTTTCTAAAGACAATGTACCATCTATTATATTGTCCAAATCAGATCTTAAGCTGGTCACATCGAGTCTTTTGGCTTTTATTACAGCTTTCAGTATGCCATCTCTAGAAAGTCTATTTACATCTCTCCCATCACAGCTCTGAGTCCTACGTCTAGGCTCAGGCGAGTTATGGGGAGTCCTCCCATGCTCCCATCTCTCTAGATCCCATGCAGTTCCATCCTCTCTGGGTGTATGATGAAACACTCCTCTATTTCCCATAATCCCGCATTTCTCATTCTGCATGGCTTCTCTAGGTGCATGGTAAGACATTCCATTATCCCCTATGTCTTCACAATTCGCCTGTGACCTCTGATCACTCGACGCATGGCAAGATCCTTCACTGTTCCCTGTGTTCCCACGATTCCAGTGCTGTACGTTATCATTAGGTGCGTGGTGAGTGCACCTAAACCTTTCCCTGTATTCTCGGGTCCTTTGGTCTCCCTCACTTTGAATGAGACGAGATGTCTCTCCACACTCCGTACTTCTGTCTCTTTGCTCCTGCCCATTTCCTCTGTCAGTATGATGTGTAACTCCTCTACACTCCTGACTTTTACCTTCCCACTCCTGACTGCTTTCGCTAGCCCCGCAGTGAGATAATATTCCATTGCCTCGACTTCCCCATTCTGCTTCTGCTCTTGACCTTTCGCTCGGTACTCCTGTGGACCCATCCCATTCCCTCAAGTCAGCCCTCAACTCTTTGTAGGATTTCGGCCGTGGTCCCCTCAGGTCCATCGGTCCTCTCTGACCCCCCTGTTCTGTTACGGGATCCACTGCTGACTCCAATGGGGTGTTCCACGTTATCGGTCCCGGCAATTGCCTCCAGGCATTTGTCGTGTTATTCCTTCTCTCCATCTCAACTCTCTCTCTCTCTAGCCGTACCTGTTCTTTCTCTCTCCCTTTCTCTGGGTGGTAAACCGACACTACAGGACCTATGGTAACGGGTACTTGAAGAGCATCTGGCAATCCATAAGACTCAACCCTCTGTTGCTGGCATCTTCTGCACCACAACCCTTCCGACAACTCTCTGTATAGGACTATGTTGAGGTGTCTCCTCACCTTTGGTAGGTACCCAATCCGTTATGGGGAGTGGCCTGTTCTCTTCTATGTCACCCCTACCTTTCCTTGAGAGCTTCGTACCCTCTATCTCCCTATTGTCCGGAGGTGGTTTATCTATCAACAACCTATTTATTAGGCCGTCCTCCGACTCGCTCTCATCATCCTCTTCTATGGGTTTCTTTCCACCTGTTACCTCCCTCATGGGGTACAACTTATCCACCTCAATCACCTGTACCCTCCACTTCTTGGCTTCCGCATCCCATTTGGCATCTTGCACTGCCCTCACTGATCGCCGTACCCTTTCCTGGCGTCTGTTCTGACTCCTGTCGTGCGCCGCCCTAATCCATGCATTAAGCGCCTCAAACTGTGTTGGTCTAGGCAAAGGTCTCAATGAGGACATAACTGCTTTCAACTGATGTAACACTTCTAATCTAAACGTTCCGTATTTTGGAAAAGTCAGTTCCTCATTCCCCTCTGTAATCTTACTCCAAGTCCCAAGCCACAGTATAGTATGCAACCCAACATTCGTTGCCATATAGTGAGCTGGTGTACCCTCCGGCGGTGCCTCTTCCCCGCAATAAGATTCTCTTCTTTTTCTCTTAAAAATCCCTCTCAAACATTTAAAACACTTCATGTTCAAAATCTACGAATTTCTATTTTCTCTGCGTTCGTTTACTTCCTGATGACAATCCACCAATCTCAGCGCGGTTTTCGCTAACTGGCCTATCACAGCGCGGCTCTTCGCTGACGTCACACCAACCGCCCTATCACAGCGCGGCTTCACACCAACCGGCCTAACTCAGCGCGGCTCTCGCTGACGTCACTCATCCCCCCGCGTCCCATTCATACTTCTGAAAAATGATTATTTCCGACCAAGCGATCACTTTCCTTGACTGTACGTCCACAGTCTAACTGTAATTGTCACCTTAACCGACGAAATGTCTTTCCGTGTACGTCCAGACAATCGCCTTCTCTGATAGGTTACTTGCACACGGTAACTTTCGACCTGCGTCCGTTACCCACACACTCACTCTTGCATTCCCCCTATCTCGGTCCTGCGGGCGATCAATGGTACCTCATGACCCCCTTTTCTCTGGTCGACAACTACTCTGGGTGTTCGATACACCCGAACCACTTAAGCTCTTCCCCGAACTTAAGATTTTGCCAGGTTGCGCGCGCTCACAACCCTCTCTCATTCACTCTACAGGCATTCAACTCCGCATGACATTACACTACAAATACAACACAAAACACCGCAATCTGTCCACGCATGACCCTTGTTATACTCACTCTCGTCCGATTCTGCTGCTTTTCTCTCGCGCCGTCAGCACCCTCTTCGGCGGGCCACCTCTCGATCTCTAGGGACCTTGGGGTAAACTTAACCTAGTCTAGATTACCTTCCTCAAGAAGGTAACCATCCTCACTCTGCTATCAACTGTTAACGCGGGATTTCTGGTCTATTGTTATAGATCTAGATCCCAACTCCGGTCGACTGAACCGTTGGTACCTGTCATAGAGTAAAAGGCAATCCACTACTAGGTCAATCAGTTAATAACTTACTCCACTCTAAAGAACCACTTAAGCTCTAAAAAGTTTAAAAGTTTATTACAAAGCCAAACTTAACTGGAGATACAAACATCTCAATATAAGGTTCAAAAGATATACGGGTATCAATACAAACATGAATTTTCTAAATGCTCTTAGTCGGCAGAAGAATATTACCAAAACCAATTCAAAAATCATCAAAGTTGCAAGAATAGACACAAGCTGTAGCTTATGAGTCATTTACAGAAAGGAAAGAAAAACAGATTAGACTGTCCCTACTCTAGACTAAATGACATCCCTACTTAGCAAGATCTTAACCTAAAAAGGTGTCAGCAGTGGTGACTTCCAAAGAAGATCACACACTTCCCTTAGTCTTTGTTTCAAAAACGATGTCTCGCAGTTCCCTATCTGCCTACCCATCCGCTCTCTTAGGTTCCTCAGATCATCTGCCTTAACTCCACCCAGGGGTGCTGTCCCTAATACAAAATCACATTTACAATAGAAACGCCCTTTAGAGACGCCCCTTAGAGATGCCCCTCAGTGGTGTTGGTTCTGGTATGTTCCATGCTGGTACTCCTCTGGGCCCATCGTTAGCATTGACCTTGCTTCCCAGGCTCCTCTCCGGCAAGATGGTACCCCCAGGAAATTCCTGAAGACTCGTCCAGGCCTGTGCCTGGCTCTCTTGAACAAAAGTCTATTCATCACTCTCTTGATTAAAACCTCCTCGCACCTGCAAACAGACACTTGTACTGTGGGCCCCAAATTCCGGCCTCCACCATATCTTTAAGTCGTAAACCATTCGAACAGGCTCCACAGTTTGTGCCTAACACGACCTTTCTCTAACGAGCACATGCAGATCAAAAGAAATGACTTTGTCTATTCAGGCCTATTAGAATTACATGAACGGGCCTGTGCACTCTGTAAAACATTTAATTTCTTAGTTTAAACAGTATTCTAACTTATTACACACAATGATTATATGAACCACTTCTATAAAACATATTTTTCAGTTCTATGATCGATAATACTTTGAATTACAATAACATCAAAATCCACCATCGTGTAAGAGTGTAACAGCATCTTGTACTCTATGTGAACTGCCATGTGGCCTACACATTTCTACGTTTAGCAGCATTACATTTCCCCTACCACCGCCACATAACATGGGATTTCAACATCATTCTAACATCACTACAAACATCTACATTAGCTTTCACACTTGATATAAGTATTCTATTTTAATTAAACACTATTATATATTTTCACTCTATAGATTCGACACTCTTATATAAATTTTACTAAACTAATACAACGTGCTTGTAAATATGGTGCACTTCTATATTTTTCTTGATTTGCGCTCTCTCACTAACTCAAAGAGATAGGGTGTTTCAGTTCCAGAGCTATAACTTTTGCACGATGGCTTTTCTTTCCTTTGCCATCCTAAATTCATAGTACCATATACAGGAGTCCACCAGGATGCAAAGGACTAGATCTAGTTAAATTGTCAGTTTTCCAGTGCAGTACTTCAGTTGATGGTCATAAGTAATTAGTCATTAGATTATGGGATGCCAATCGCGGGGTCTTTTGTTAAAGTAGGATAGTAGAAGAAATGTTGGTTGTTAAGTCTATAAATGACAGCCAGGGGTGAAAAATAGAAGCCCCACTAAAAGGATGGGCATCAGGATTGGTGAAAAGCAAATACACAGAGGAAAAGGTGATAACTGGTCTATCTGTGGTATAGGAATAATCGTCAATTCAAAGATCAAATAGGTCTACGGAATGAGGTCAATGGAATGGCCTGCAGAATGAGTGGGACTAGTGAGATAAAGAAGATTAAAATTGTTAGGGCATCAAGTAGATAGAGGGCCTCACGGTGATCTGTTTGGCTAATCCAGGTACTAGAATTGCAAAAAAGAATAATGGCAGTAGTACATTTGGGGAGGCTTTGCTGGACTGTCGAGATAGCCCCAGGAGGGTAATATAACTGTTATGTAACAACCCAATCCTATTTTATTTGGGTTTTAGTTATTTTTAATCTGCTCTTTTGTATTTTGTACATTTCTGTGAATGTTCTTTTATGGTCCACTGACCAAAATAAAGAAAGATTGGATTGGATTGGTAACATAGAAGGAAGCAAAAATCAGAGCAAGCCAGAGGGATAAGACTAGAGATGAGTATAGGTTCAGCTACGAAAAATGGTTGGAGTTGTAAGATAGAAATTCTGAAATGCCACTCACATTGAAGACAACTTTTTCACTCAGGTAAGAGGTGCATTGACTAGGATGTATTTTGTGGTTCATAGGGCTAGTAGGGCAAGGTCAGAGCACTTTCAGAGCTTGTCCTCAGTTGAGGCTGGCAGGTTCAAGCTACATTTGACAAGCAGGTCAAATCTATTTCAATCTTTGTTCGATCTGGTTAAAATCATCAAAAAAGCACAAGTAAAATATATAATATTCAGATGTTAAAATCAGCAAATAATTCATTGTTCATCTTAAAATAAAAATCCTATTACAACAAACTCATTTCATATACTAAAACTCTGAAATGAAGTTACCGCATGCCAGGCTTAGGACTCTTGGCGGCGCCCCCTTCCTCGTTCTCATGCAGGCCGATAAAAACGTAGCTATGGAAAAGCAAACCAGGGGATCAGATAATAATTTTAAGAAATTTCATGCAACCCGGCATTGATTAAAATTCCCTGGGTTAAGGTAGACGTTCCTTTCTTTGTCATAGTGCCTGCAGAATAAAACTAGATGCATTTCAGTTTGTGGTGAAAGGTTATCACATGGGCACACACTTAAATCTGAGTGGTTATATGTTTTTTCTGGATAACCTAACATCAAAGGAATCATGTTCATGCGGAACCTCATTAATATAAATCTGTGTTGCTGTCTAGTGACATTCACTAAATAGGAGTACCCTCCCTCTATTAATGGAGGGTTTTGATGATATATACAAACTGCGTGTTTCTCTCTGTGGTATTCCTTTCACTTGTAATCCACCATCAGTGAGAACATATTGGTGATCTTTTGTTTAGAAACCTTTCCATAGGCCAGTGGGTCCTTAAAAAATTCAGGGAGGCTGATCTCCTTCAGTACTGACTCTACGTAGCTGAGCCACCGAGACATTCTTCGATTGTCAATGCTTAAGCAATTTTTTATTATTGTGTGTGTCACTGTCACTGTATCCCTCTGCCAAATTGAATGCCACAGGAGGATTGGGGCTAGTTGTATTGAATCTGCAATATAAGGCAAACCCAATTCCAAATGTAAAATGTGGTTTGAGGAAGAGAGAGGGAGGCCCACTAAGGATTTTAAAAAGTTATTCTCGATGGTTTGCAATATAGTTGGCGCTAACACACCCCAAACACCAGCCCCGTATGTTACTGCCGCCTTTACTTTGGCCTGGTAGATGTTTTTTATTGGTAGTAAAGGTCTTGTGCCCATTTTTTGGGCAAACGATTTAACAGCCAAGGTACGTCTCTCAATTACCAGCTTTCTTCCTTCCACCAACTTTGACCATGATAGGTCTTTGTCAAAGATGACCCCCAAATAGGGGAAGGTGTCAACCACCGCTATTCTTTCAGTGTCCGCATGTAGATGCGGGGTTTTATCTCTCCCCAACTATGATTACAAAGGACTTAGATTGGTTTACCTTCAGATGTATTGAATCCATAAAGGAGACATACCCAGTTATCAGGCGTTGTAGGCCGAGCCCTGTTTTGTAGATCAACACTGCGTTGTTCGCATAAGCAGGTCATATATCAAACTATCACATTTAGGTAAAGATATGGTGTTAGAAGGCGGGCACTATTTAGGGCAATGTCACTGGATTACCCTGTCAAGGATTAGAATCCAAGGTTTCTGGTCCTGTCCATCCCATCAGAAACCCCCAAGTACAGGGAGAAAAATCCCTGTGTCAGTGCCATTAATATATTTTTATATAAGAGCAAAATACATTGCTGACTAGTCACAACAAACATGGTGGCAGCATTGCATAATCCAGAGCCTTCAGTGGAGCTGCCACAATGGCAGTCCTCTGTCAAGGTAGAAGAGGCCATGGTCTCAGCTAACCTGTCATGCCAGTGAGCTGCCAGCCAAGTTCTAAATGACCCATACGTTTTTTTGGGACGAATAGTTCTTCATTGTCAGAGGCATTTGTGGCCGAGGTGCAAAAGGAAGTTGGTAAATGTCTTTTATCAACATGCTTTACAGAAAGTAATAGATAGTTCATGCATAAGTATCTTGTGAATAAGTCAATTGATCCTGGTGACTTTGGGATTTTAATATCCTGTGATCTCCATGTCATTGACCAGTAACATTTCAGCGTGAGTCTCCAAGTTTGTCTGTCACTGATGTTTCTGGGGTGATTGTGAGATTTATCAGCCTTTTATTGGCTCAACCAGCTCCTTGCATGCATATTTCTAGTCATAAGGTATGTAAAATGGTGATGGATGGAGACAAATAATCAGAGAGTAAAACATGCTGAGACACAATAGACTATGTGGCACCTTGCATAACCTGCTTTTATTAACTACCTGATGTACATATAGCTCTCTAGCCAACTATTAGGAGAAAATATGTTTAAAAAATCCATTCTTTTGCCACCGTTGTTTCAAAGGTTTTTTGAGGCGTGTAAATCCTAACACGGGTGGCGAACCTTCGTTTCACAAATTCATTGGAATATTTTATTGGTGCCCTTCGAAAATCTCAGGATTTTTAGCCATAATTGTGCTGTAAGATGCACCATTTAGCCCTATTTTTTCAAAGTATCCCCTGAGCCCTCTAAAGGAAGATAGGCTTGCTCCCTTTACTTGCTCAAGTCAATGGGTCATGTTTCTCTAGAAATAAAACACAGATTGTTACTGATCCACGAGCCTGAACATGTTTTTGGAAACTATAGTAGTTTGTAGAAAGAAAAACATGTCATCAACGGCGTCTGTTCTTCCCATCAAAATGACTTGTTCTCTCCCACTTGTCTGGGTTTATCAGTCCTTAGGCCGGTTATGCTTTTTCTGTTGCTTTTCCGCGTCTTATTTAGTCACCCGTTGCAGTGCCTGCGCTTTACTTAATTTAGAATTGTTTGCTGTCACACCGCATATGCTTTCCACCCTGCCACCCAATAAAACCTCCGGAAATAGTTATTTTTCTGCTCCATGACATTACATCTTGAAGTTTCTGTGTCATTTGATTCAATTTAATCGCCATGTTTCTTATTAGAGTTTTACACATTTTTATGAACTAAATCTATTTTTATTAGCCAAGATGTCCTCGTTTAGCATTCTCTGCAAAGCAGCGAAATTACTCCCCAGAGCATAGTTTGATGCAATCCAATTTACATAAAACACACAAAAAATCTATTTAGAGCATATTCGCCTTTAATAAATCTTCCCACTTGAATAGCTTCTGAGGCACAACAAGCTAAGATGAGTGACAGGGTGGTTCTAACAAGCATAAAGCAATTTATTCAACAGTTCTGTACAACCTAGCACAGCACTTTCCGTAGGTGGATAAAAGCTGCAACAACTTCTGGAGTTCAGTGATAGACTGAATCAGCACCAGCGCCAGGATGCCTGCAAGGCGACAGTGCGCTTTATAAATAAATAAATAATTTATAAGTTTTATAAATAAATAACTGGATCAAAAGGTGTTGTGAGTTGTTCAAATGCCCATATGTGTGCACCTCAGGTGAGTTCACGGTGTAGTGTCTTGATATTATGCGCGAAAGGACCGTTCCAGTTCTGGGCGGACTCTAAACAGGAATTACATAAGCTGCTGGGAGGTGTTAGGGTGTGGTCATTAAAGTTATGATGTACTACGTGACGTGTGTGATCTTATGTTGAAGAATAAAGACATCTGTTAAGAGCTCCATGTGTGGCATGTTCATTTGCATGCTCCCGGGCTGGGGAAGACGTGAACGTGACATGAAGAACTTTTATCATTACCTATTTGTGTATCGGGTGCAGGTTCCAGTTCCCATATACTAAGAAATCCTTGATGTGGGTGTCCAGTTTTTGATTGTGGAGCTTCCCTAAGGTTACTGCACGCATGCAAATTGTGCTTTACTGTGGACCCCTCTAACTGCAATGGCTCAGTCCATGATATCCTCTTTGTGGATAAAAGGGTATTCAAACACTGCGTTGGGCAGTCTGACAGAGAGATCAATCTGTATCATCATTATTATCCACCTGTGCCTCACATAATGCGCATCCAAACATTCAACACTTCATGGGCAACAGCGCATGGGTCTGTCCCTTGCTAACGTGCCCCCCCACACCTCCTTATTACCATTTCTTCAAGCCCCAGGTGATGACCGTATGCCCCTTTCCTCTCAAACATGTGGTCTTACCTGCCTGTCCTTTACTCTGTGCTGTCCATGTCAAGACTACTGCTTCTTCTCTTTGGAGCTGGTAGCTCTGCATCCATTAAGAATAACAGCATGATCCACCCCCTTCTCATCTGTGAGTCTGGTACTATTGTGTGCCTCTCGTCTTCTTGCCGCCACTGCTGGGGTCCCATCCATCACTCATTTGGAACTAAAAAGAAGGCAGTCATGACAAACCACACAGTGGAGATTATGGGTCACTCACCTTGAACTCTACTTTGCTTCTACTCAAGCTCGGGGGGGGGGGGGTGAGAAGTAGAGATCTGTGTCCTTCCATCAGGCCAGTGAAGCCATTTACAAGCTTTTCCAATTTCTTCCTGAAGGTTGTCCATCAGATACGTATGCCACAGCTCTCGTAGCTCTAAATGTCCACTGACAAGATCTGAGCATAAATCATTCAAGGGTACTACTTGTCTAACCTACTCCACCTCAACTTGAGAAAATGTAGCATAACTCTCCCAATCATGTTGATCCTTCGCAGCGCGTACAAACTATCAAACACCAATGCAGTCCAATCTAGTCTACCCCTGCAAGTGGAGCCATGAAATTGAAGCAGTCATCCAAATCACAAAACTGACAATCCTCTCACCAATTGTTTTTTGTGAAGATCGTAAAAGCACATGGGCACTGCAGTGGCAATTCTCCACGCCCAATGGCTGGCTGCAAAGAGAAAGAAGTGCAATCTATTAGCTAAAGTGTTTTGTGCCAACAGTCCTTGTTCACCTCGCACTAACGCTGCTTCTTCTACACGTAAAGTTCAAGCACTGGATCCACAGTAGACATGAAGCCAACCCCATTGACTTAGGGGTGACTCTCCAAGGCTGTAAAACTGTGGTGAGTAGACTCCCATTGCATATGGTAATCCTGAGTGAGCAACATTACTCGTGCACTGAGAAGCAGGAAATTACAATCGTTTTGTGTGTTCTGTCACTTCCATCTTTATCCACATGGACCCAAGTTTCACCTGACCATGGAATACAAGCCCCTTATTCTTCAATTCCTGTGGTCTTCATCAGATCAACCACAAAGGATTGGAAAATCAATCAGCCACCTGCAAGGGTATTAACTTACAATGTTGTGTAAGATAGGCTACCACAATGCTGTCAACTACTTTTACCCTTAGTATGTCACAGACCAGGATGCTCCGTGGACTAAGGAAACTCAAGAAGATGTGAACATGGTTGCTGGGAGTCCCCGGCCTCCCTGGTTGCTGGCTGTCTTTTCTTCAAGGCTAATCATATTGCAGTTAACCTGTCAGGCAAACCTTGCTGTTGCTCCATCATATCTGCCTCTTACTCATGCGGGATAGGATCCTCCTTCAAGGTACTCTCCTTATAATATTGACAACACCACCAAACATTTCTTACAACATACACATGCAGACATCAGGTGTCGCAATGACCAAGGCCCACATTCGAGGCAAGGACTGGATACTACTTCTCACTATTAGGGTAGAATTCCTAGTAAAATGCACTAACTTTCAAGCATCAAGAGCACATCACTATCTGGACCCAGCATTCACAGAGGGCAGCTTCACTGACCGTTGAGCCCGGGTCAGCTATAATTTTGGTACCCTTCCAGACAGAACTCTCTTCCTAGCTATAATCTATGACTACACCCAATACCCAGAGGTGGAAATTATCCAGACTGCCTTGACCCAGGGAGCCCTTTCAAAGATTGCAAAGCTTCTGTCCAGACACTGCTGACTCAAGAAGCAAGAACTCGTAAAGGACCCTGTTCCTAGGTCGGGGTCTGCAGTGTACCTCGATGCTATGCATATAAAGCACATAAATGTCATGCCTTGCTGGTCTCAAGTTAATGACAAGGTGAAAAGATTCATGAGCACCCTGAACAAAACTACACGATTGGCATGTGCTAGATTTCAGTGTGGCATCAATCATCTAACCCCAGCCCATGTATCACGATGAAGATGTAGTACCTCTGTGTCAAAAAAGAAAAGAATGTATGATACTCAGGAATGCAAGTGGAAGAGAAAGTCCTATTTTAGGCCATTTCACTTTTGATCCATCTTCCCAGCAATTGTCGAAAGGAAGATCAAACTTATTCATGGTGAGAGGAGGCAGTGAGCTAGTGAAAATGTAATATGCAGCCTGCTTTCTCTTATGTGTTTCACATAGTTAATAGGTGTTACAGGCCTTCAGACTATCATGGTCTATGCTTGTACATTGTATGGTGTCTTATATGTGTTTGTTTGGCATAAGTGCATTTGGCTTGAAAATCAGGCCTCAAAAACTGACGTTTTATTTTGCAGACGCTGGTAGAATGATTTGTGCATAGAACATTGCCACATAGCTCCTGGTAGAATTAGGTGGTTTTGAGTATTGTTTCAATACCCCGATCATAGTTCTGTGATAATAACCTCTACCAATGGCAAAAGAACTGTGAAATTGACACCATTAGCAGGTTCAAGAAAATAAAACAAGTGTTGTTTCATTCTGTCAGGCCATACCATGTGTTCCAAATAACGCAGTCACTCATTTGCATCGTAGCCAGCAAACTTTCTCTATGACCCGCAACTATCTAAAGAAGAAGTAGGAAGCATGGTGGCCAAGAATGAAAGCGAGGAAAACGTAGATCCTTCTTTCATGTTTATTCAACTAGCACCACCCACGTAGACTATGGTTGACAGTGGTAATCAGCCTGAGATTAATGGACTGGATTTGCTCCTTCCTGACAGCTCACCCAGTCATTTAGCCTGGCCCCCTCCTACTGGGACACCGTCAACCATATGTGCAGATTTCCATAAGGATTATCACTCAGCCCTACCTTGTTCAATACCTATTTAACACCACTTGCCAACATCATCTGCGCCAAAGCAATCAATCAACATCATATCCTAAGATGATGACATCCAGATCAAACTCTCTGTCTTTGACGCCAAAAACACCTGGCCAAATCTCAATGCCTGCAATGTATGAAGCCGCCAGATAGATGAAAATCAACTGCTTAAAGCTCAACACAGACAAGACAAAAGTAGTAATCTTCGGCAAAGACACCTCACTCTGGGACTCCACCTAGTTGCCTGCTGAACTCGGATCCACCCCCCTCCAAGTAATCCACTCAGAGAATCTCGGAATAGTAATTGACATCAACACACCATGACCAGCCAAGTAAATGTCTCCTGCTTCTACACCGTCAAGATGCTCAAGAAGATCGTCAAATAGCACCCCTCCAACGCTCGCAGAACCGTCACCCAAGCCCTTGTCACCAGCAAGCTGCATTATGGCAATGTATCATTGATTCCAGCGTAAATAAATGTTATGATTTCCTTGCATAATAATACATGGCTATTTGAATCTTGCTCAAAGTTAAATTTGATGAGGTGTTATTCCATTTTTAAAAGTGTTACTATGTCACATGATATGTGTTGCCCAAACAGTAACTCATATGTATTGATAAAGTGGAACAGTTTGTAGTAGTTGTCTTTGAGGAACATCACTAATTTGCAAAGAAATCACAATACATGCATGATACAACTTTACCATACCAGGATGCAGTTGTTCAGTTATGGTGACATTAAAACCTGTCATTTCTGAGGCCTGAGCAAAATTTAATTTACGCCGACTTAATCTCACATAATTTCCAGCATTTTGTGATATGTTATTAATGAAAATGCCCAACTTGATACCACTTCATGTAATTAAGATTTTCTTTGGGTATTAATCCTATAATTGTAGCTCAGAAACAATGAGAGTGACTGTTCTTTACCTTCCAAGCAATTTTCGGGCTATTTTTTATTTTGTTTGCATGAAATGCATGCTCACATCCAAAATCCACACAAAGCCGTCTTCCACTAAAAAGATCACAAAACAACAGATGTTCTACCACGCCCCAAAAAGTCATGGTGTTGTTTTATTGACCAGATGCTAACAGGTTTCATAGGCAAATTTTGACAAATTAGCAAATATATTTTAATTATCGTTTAAACAAAATATGTTTGTAACACTGCAATAGATACTTATTTCAAGTTAGTTAATGCAGTGTTAGTAAATAATGTTCACTACACTAGTAAGTTTCTTGACCCCTAAGATTTTTTTACATCCATGTTTTTTTATGCCATGACATCAACAATCGTGGGTGTAGCTCTCTTGATGCTGCTGTTCATTCAAAAATGAGTTTGACAATGTAAAATAACAATTATAATATACAGCCGACCATGATGGTGTTAGATATCTAGTTGTTTGAACTGTAAACAATGATGAATGGAAGAAACAACACCTTGTTTCTGAATTTTTGGAAACCGAGTTTTAAAAAGCCACTTAGTGCTGCATCAAATCAAGTTGTTTCGACCACTGCGTCAGCTGAGCAAGAGAACCGCTTGTAAAAAAAGTAATCCTACAGGTTTTTGACATTAAATTCTACAGATTTTGACATTAAAAGTGTCTACGTGAGTGCTGGATTGGAAAATTGGTGCCTTCAAATTGTACTAAATTATGCAACCTTGCAAGTTTAAGTGCATAGTTATAACCTTAGCGCTCAACAAAGTTTTCAAGTTGACTGGAGTTTAGCACAAATTAAAACCAAAGGGGATGATGGACGGAGTGTTGAACATTGCAAACACTCACCGCCAGTCAACTGATCTGAGATTAATCCATCATCATTCTTTAGCCCACTCCACCACCCCAGTTCAGACATGGCCATATGCAAATCAGTCTGACCCTGTGCCTCATGGGAACAGTCCAGCCCGAACTGCCAAGCAATATCTTCCCTGGACCGGAAACAAGCATCCTGGGGCCGGTTTCTGGCTAATCAGCCGTCATCATCCAGGCTAGCTTGAATCCAGTGGCAAAGTGAGCAAGGGGCCCACGTCTGGGCATACCTTGCCAACTTAGGGCGAAAGTTTAGCACAAGCATAAAAAAGATGTCACCATCGCTGAGCAATTTTGCCTTTTGAGACCTATTTTTGCAAACTACAATTGCATCCTATTTTAACATATTGTTTCTTCATTCACATTACACACATAGTTTAGTGGAAAGTAATACATTGGTATGTCAATTATATTTCCTATACAAGAGGGAGATGCAGGTAAAGAATGTTCTTGTGACAGTTTGCACATTTGGGATTTACTGATTGGTGTTTTACCTCAGTTCACTTAACATACCTGCTTTCCGCCTGAAAATTAGGCCTTTAAAATAAATAACGTTTTTAACCTACAGTTTGTGAAAGCTGGAAGAAGGTTTTGGTGTGTAGATTTGTTCATTCTCTTTCTTGCTTCATCCTAAAGGGAAGTTTCCGTGTTCTTGCTCCTGAGTACAGATTATTTACAAGATGACCTTGTAAGAGGCCTCAGGTCTGTGGTTGCAAATGAATACATTGTTTTCAGTTTGATGTTCCAAATATGTGGTTCTGGGAGAGCAGGCTCTTACCTGATCTTGAGAAATACATAGAAATGAAAGGGACACAAACTCCCCAAATATGGAGCAGCAGAGAGAAAGACTGATTGAAGGAAGGGGTTTTGCTTCTCGAGCCATTGTATTGAGGGGCCTCTGGTTTGCACATATGCAGGGGTTTTACATCATTCCACAGAAAACTACACCATATTATAATGTCACGAGGCAAAGATATAGTGTTTGGACTGTTAGGGATTTGTAATAAACTATAAATATATACTAATTGTTATTTTTTTTAAAAACAAGGTTTGTGTGATAAGTTTCCCCCTTCCACCCACTGTCCTCTCCTTACCCTTCGCCACCAAATATGACACTACTTCCGTATGCGCTTGAAAAAAGGCATATACTTTGCATTATTTTGATGGCACATGTACATTTTCTTTTAAAAACAAGGTTCGTGTGTATTCTGGTTCCAGGGGCTAAGGATGGGATTCTCTGAAAAAGTAAGAGATTTACCTAATTCCGAGCAACCCCCTTACATCTGCACCTACAACTCAGATGATGGATGGGAAATAGCTGACTGTTTCCTTTTATACATAGAGGCAATTGAAGTCCCACCGAATGTGATCCCACTCCACAAAAAAGAGAAGTCTCGCAACATTTCTCACAACAATGAATATTTCTTTCTTCAAGGGGCTGCATCATCTTTCGGTGGTACCCACTGCGGATGATCCCTCTGACATTTTCATATCAGAAGGGAGTTATCCTAAATGGGTTAGATTCATGTAGCCAGGGCTTTAAGTGGGAAAAAAACACTGGGGGTGCTCTAAAAGGGGTGGGCAAGCATCTTAAAGGGGTGTGGGCTATCCAAGTAGGGGCGTGGTCTAAATCAAGATAACTAGCATTGTGTGCTTAAGAAAATCCCCTCCAATTATCCTACCTTCGGAAAACACACTCTTTAAAGGATCTCCCTTCCTCCTACAATGTGGCTCACCTAGCATGATGTCTCCACTTCTCAGTAGTGAGCAAAATGAGCATAGATATGCATGCTCTCACTGCAGTCCAATAAAAAAAAGAAAACTGACTACCTTTGCGAGGGCCGCAAATAGAGTCCAATAGAGACCTGTTTTGAGGCCCCCGGAAAATAACTGCCGGTGCTCAGACCTGGCCCACTTAAAGCCCTGCATCAATCCATCCTAAGCACTGCACCATCCAGCCATCTTTCAATTCATCTATACATTCCTACCTGCATACATACATACATCTGTCCCTGCACTTATCCTAAGCATCTATCAGCCCACTCACCTATGGTAAGCACTGTGCTATCCGTCCAGCCATACACCCATATATCTATACATACATCTGTCCCATTCATACATCTGTCCCAGAACCAATCCTAAGCATCTATCAGCCCACCCGTCTATCCGAAGTACTGGTCCATGCATGCATTCATCCTTCCATACATCCATACATCCATACATCTAGCTATCCATTAATCCATCTGCCCACTCGCCCTTTATTCAACTATCCGTCCTTATTTCCGTGCACCCTCCGCCCCGATCCTAAATATCACGTATTATACTCATCCACCCAGCCTCTTAGAGGGCCGAAAAAGCTGGCGATAAGCATTGACAGGCAGATGTTTCTGATAAAGAACAAGAAAGCTTTGAGTTGCTCTTTGTGGACCATAGTTCACCACCTTTCTCTGGTGGTGTTTTAAACAAAGGTTGATCCAGCGAAAGAAATGTAAAGCAGCTTTTCAGTGTAAGACGTTAATTTAGAAACATAACGTTTTGTCCATTTCTATATAGGAACACTGCTTTAAGCTGGCCGTGACTGAAAAATACTGAATACCTGTAGTTCTTACATTTGAGAGAGTATACCAGACAGCTAATTTGGGTGGTGAGAACGTGCACTTCTATATTTCCATGTATAGCACTGTATAGAAATATAAAGGTAATTCCAAATCTACTATCTTCAGATTAAAGAGGGGGTGTGAGAACTAAGTGAGCTAGGCAAAGCGTGTATTTTCGTAGCACTGAAACAAGACACTGTGAAAGGTCAGAGCAGGGTCGTGCTGGAGTTGGCTGCTTGTGGTCATCTCCAGAGGTGCAACGAGAGTGAAATTTTGGGGGAGGCTAATTCTTTCAGCAATAGGCAGAGTGGGGATGCAGAGGCTCTAAAAAGGGGTGAAAAAGAACAGAGCCTGATTTACAAGCAAATGATCTTATGAAGACCTGTGAAGTACTTGGGTGCGTCTCTGTGTGTGCGCCCGGGAAGCTGTCTCAGGGAGTGCATTGTAATGGTATTCATTGTAATGGCATGCATTGTAGTGACCTGCACAGTTTATGTATGTTTTAAATAGAGTTTCATGTGTTTCAAACACAAACTTTGACTGCTTTTACTCCAGTGCTCATTTGCACAGTTCCATTTATTTTTAAAGCTGATTTGCGAGTTTTAAAAATGTACTGTCTATTTTAAAGCTGAGTTACGAGCTGTATAGACTACTCCTACCTCTTAGCTAACTCTATTGGCACCACCTGTATTCACTTGAGAGGGCAGCTCTCCCCGGTCCACAGCGAGACTATCTTGTTTGAGTGGAGGGAGACCCGACCTGACTCACTTCCGGTTGAGTGGGAAGTTGGCATTGCAGTAGCCCAAATGCCCCTCTACAAAACCGGATGTTGCACCTGACGCGCAGCGGATGCGGCCTGTCTGCGCCTGTCCGCACCCTGACGTTTCCAGGAGCCACGGACCCTGGCCGTCTCTCTATAGACCCGGGCTTGTCCCCCCTCCGTTCATACTCCAGTAGGGAACTGCTAGATCTTAGGCCCAACTTACTGTCGTCATGCTTGCATGGCACCTGGCCAGGTCCTTTCTCCTGCCGAACATGCTGGTTTCAAGGTACTTTGCTTGAGACAGCTCCCGCCTATGGGAATCTCCCCAGATCACCAAGCTAGGGTGGAAAAACATGCTTTGCAATGTCAGATCCTTGCCCAAGCATCCCATCGAGATATGGGATCTTATCTCCTCAGTGCAACTGGACATTGGATTTCTGACAGAAACATGGCTTAAGCCCCATACTTCACCAGCCATCATGTTAGCTTTACCTAATGGCTTGAGGATGATACAAATTGACAGACAGTCAAAGGTGGGGATGGAATAGCAATAATACATAAGGACAGCATCAAGGTTACCATGCTGGAAAAGCATTGCAATGCTCACATTGAAATTATAGTCTTCCGGTTGGACCTCTTATCACATTTCAGCTGGAAAGGGCCCTAGTCTACTGGCCCCCTGGCCCTTTAGCAGAATTCTCACTCCAACTTACCGAACTAATAGACCCCCATGTGATCTCGATCAACAATTTCTTATTGCTGGGAGACTTTAACGTCCCTGGCAAATGTAGTTCTAATACTGACTCACGTACACTTATGGCAGACTTTGCTCTCCTAGACTTATCTAAGCATCATGAAGGACCTACTCACACAGCTGGTCACACTTTAGATATTATCTTTTCTAACTCCTCCTGCATTCTGTGTGAACCTCCACAGCGGTTGACGTGGTCACACCATTCACTTATTCAATTTTCCATCCAGGGCCCTAGTGAGTTGAATTGCTCCACCCCTGCCTCTTATTATGCCCATAGACAATGGAAGAAAATCACCTCAGAGCTCTTCCAAGCCTCCTTCGCAGTGCCCTGGGGTGCTGCACCCACCAATATAGAGGATGCTCTTGATCAATACAATGTTGCATCACCTGCGCTATAGACCAACTCGCACCACTGAAATTTCTCCCCAATTCCTCTAAGCGCCCTCAGTCTGCTTGGTTTTCCCCTCAGCTCCGTACTCAAAAACAACTGTGTAGAAAACTCGAAAAACACTGGTGTCGCACCCTTGCTGAGAGGGATAAAGATAGCTGTAAGGTTACTCTTTCCGACTACCACAAAAATATTAAGTCCGTTAGGAAAGCACACATCGCGTCCCAACTAGCGCAAGCTGGAAACGCTCCCAAAACCCTTTACCGTATCCTACGGTCTTTTATAAATCCCTTGGCATGTGATAACCTAGAGGCCCTTTCACAATTTCTTTGCAATGACATCGCTCAATATTTCTCGAAGAAAGTAGAGCTTATAAACGATAAAATCATCTCATCAGGGTGCCAGCCCCCGGTCACCTTGGCTCCTGACCTGCCAGCACAGGAAAACTTCCAACTGTTAGAAAGCTTCCCTCCTGTGACCCTGGGAGATGTTGAATCATTGCTATGCACCATAAAATCTAGCTCTCCCCAAGGCATCATTCCAGCCAAAGTCGCAGCCTCCCTGTCCCACCAACTATCACAACCCATAGCGTCCCTCCTCAATCTTTCTCTAAGAGAAGGTCATGTCCCTCTAGAATGGAAAGCAGCACAGGTTATGCCTATCCGAACTCCAAGGCTCCTCTGACTGATCTCTCCAATCTTCGCCCCATCTCGCTACATCCTCTCCTGAACACACTTTTAGAGCAACACATCAAAAAACACCTGTTCGACCATGTCGAACTCCCAGGTAGTTTAGATCCCTCCCAGTCAGGCTTCAGACCCAAATACAGCACCGAATCAGCCCAGCTAGCGGTTATAGATAACATCAGAATGACCCTAGACAGGGGTCAATCAATAATTCTGGTGCTGTTAGACCTTTCTGCCGTGTTCGACACGTTCTCACATGAGATATTGCTCAGGAGACTGGAAGAGATCAGACTAAGAAATTCTGCCCTATTATGGATGAAGAGCTTTCTCTCCTCTAGGACCCAGACTGTTAATCTTGGCCCTTATCGATCGACGTCTATGAAGCTGACCAAGGGAGTCCCTCAGGGCTCGTGTCTGAGCCCGACCCTCTTCAATATTTATGTGGCTCACTTGGCAAATCTCCTCAGAACCCGCAGCTTCTTCCCCATCTCTTACGCCAATGATACACAGTTATTATTCCCCTTCAGTAAATTCACCCCAACTGTACAGTCGGCCTTCTCGTCTGGAATGAAGGCTATATCCAATTGGATGAGATGTAACTTCCTCCAATTTAATGTGGGGAAGACCGAGATCATGCTCTCTGGTGATGCCCCATTACTATGGACACCGGACTGGTGGCCGGCGGACCTAGGCACCCCCACGCCCCCAAGCGCAGTGTCAAGAACCTAGGCATTCGCCTGGACCAGACTCTCACTCTGAAGGAACATGTAGCTCAGACCGCTGGCTCCTGTTTCCAAATACTGAGCCTACTACGCCGAGTCTTCCCCTTGCTTCCTGACTCCACTCGGAAGACCCTGACGCAGGCACTAATTCTGAGCCGTTTGGACTACTGAAATGGCCTCCTGGCCTCAGCAAATGAATTCTCGCTATGCAGATTGCTACCGTGAACCTTTATGGCTTCTCCAACAAGACACACATTTTGTACAGATGAATTAAAAGCTCAGCGTCCATTGCTCAATTTAGCCACTGTCAGTAGCTTCTACTCCTACAGGGTAAACAAGTGTGCCTGTGTCTTTTGGTGAACAGATGTATTACATTTTATACCCTCCTTTAATAACCGTGTTCTTAAGGGCTGCGTGTAAGTGTGTGTTAGGTCAAGGGCACAAGCAATCATCCCTTTTGTAAATCAAAAAAACAATCCTATTTTCAAAATGGTCTGATGTGACTGACTGCTTAGCAACTTTATTCAGCAGGATTGACAGTTTCCTCTCTGATGCTAACTTTAGTACTGCAACTATAGTGATTTTGGGTGTCAGAGGAAGTACTTCAACAGAGTGGGTGTGACTGCCTGGGCATTTGTTTGAAGGGCCTCCCTTCCGATTCCTTGCAGGTGGGACACCAAAGGTTTCCTTTTGCCACTGGCTTGCTTTTACAGTAGTGGGTGAGCTAGCCACTCTACAACAATACATTGCCTTGCATGGTTAAGTCTTGGAGAATATAAGACATATATTAGCAACAACACCCACTTGCCACTTGAAATATGAACAAACGCATTCTTTATCATTTGGGGTAAAAGAAAGAGAGTTGTGCAGACTCTTGCTTGCTCCATCAACTAGCATGTAAGAATGGGAATAAAAGATACCAGTAGTAGGGCAGAGCACAAGGCAGCTGGGCCCAGTCGTTACGGAGATGCTGGGAGACAAATCTTGAACTTTAAGCTTTATTGCTTAAAGGGAATTGGGCTACAAAGATTCTCTTGGAAGTTTGTCTGACTAGTAACACTCTTTCCCAGACTGCATAACTCAGTAGGAGGAGTGAGGGACACCTGCCTGTTTTCCCTTTTGCTGAAAAGATTGCAGTTTCCTTTAGGAGCTCCACAATTCTATGGGTTTAGCCCCAATAACTTTGGAAAATATGACACACATCCCTCTTGATGCAGTATTGGGACCTGTGGCAAAGGAAGTGTCATGTGGCCCATATGGACATTGTCATCTTCCCTATCTTAGCATGAACATTTTGTAGATTCTCTCCTGCGTTGTGCACTTTACTACACAAACCTATTTTGCTTCTTGCAATGCTGAAACATTCATATAGAATAGGCTGTTGTTTTTGCACTCAGCTCTTTCCTGGGATTTAGTCTGAACATTGTAGGCAAGGTAAAAAAACAATGCCTCTTGTTATTCTGTTCTGGTCAGGCCCTAGTAACTAGGCAAAACATGCAGATGCAGCTGTTGTTTGGGAGCATGTACTTGGGTCATAAGGGAATACACAAATAGGTGGCACACACTTGGAGAGGGACCTTTTCAGGGAGAAGAGCGTGACAACACCTGTGATGTAGATCTTCCATCTATAAAACTGAGATACGGGGTCTGCTCCTAACACCCAGAGATCTTCCAATATATAATCATTTTGCTTCTATACAAGGGGAGGAAGGTTAGGTTGCTCTGTCGTATATCATGACGGCTCATTTTATGATCTACGTACTACTTGCTATCCTGACCGTATTTGTGTTAGGCATTTTTCTACTTGTTGTGGCAGGTATACTGAATACTAGAGCATGTTACTTAAAATAAACATTTTAAACTTTTCTTCATGTCTCTGTCAGACCTTATTGTGGATGAGTACAAGGGCGTGAGCATAGAGGTGTGTCTTGCAACCACGATTCTTGAGATGGTCGGGAGTGTTGTGTTCTGGGGTGTCTAATCACTTGTTCCTAGTGAGTGGGAGGACAAGTGAGACGCTATAGCTAGTCGGTCCCGGGCTCATGGGTGCTAAGGTGGTAGGATAACTAAATCCCTGCCTACTAAGGTCCCATAATCCCAAGCATAGTTCTGTGATTTCGCAGAATACCTGTAAAAGAAGGTCTGTGCAATGAGCACATTTTCTGCACTCGCATTCAACCCAGCTCTCCTTGCATAACAAACAACTGGTACAAGTCCACTGCTCTAGTATGCAGTTTGTCTCACGCGTCACTTGGGCATAGAGATGGGGGCCTAGGAAATCAACATATCTACAACCCAATCCCAAAATTACCCATGCAAGCAATATTGACATGAATATGGATTAAAGAATCAATACATATTAATGTATTACAGAGGAGATGGGGCTTATCGGTCAGCGCTGCCAACTTTTAAACTGGGAATCCAGGTCTGAGTCTGTGCATCGGCTCAACATCCTGTTATTCCGGGCATGTAAACCATCCAATACCCTTGGGCCAAGTTTCTGCTATTAAAAAAACTTCAAACAAATGAATATATCACATTGAGATATTCACCCCTTTGTTATGAATGGAATTGCGCAAGGTGGTCAATCTTGCATGCATTTCATAACTGGTGACGTATGTGGTCTGCAATGCTGATTGACATTTCTGTCCCATACCTTCACTTTACCTTGCCCTGCAATAGCCCTGCAACTGGCCTGGTCCATTAGAGGGGGACGAAAAGTCCATAATGTGCATATTCCAGTGAGGCTCTCTATTAGAATGAAAGAAGCTTGAATCTGTGAATGGCAACACTGGTCCTGAGTGCATAATTTGAGCTGAGGCAAGAAGCCTGTACAGAAAGCACTTTCCAAGCCTACATTGCACTTTGCACAGGTACATCATATTCTCTGTCACTTGCCTTTGTGATTTGTAAGTTCACAAAATTAGTCTGCCTTTTTCCTGTGCTATCAATGATCGGCAAACTTTTTCACAAAAAAGACTTACCAATTACTACAGCAGGTACTCACCCTCCTTTGCTATCTCATTGAGGTTAGAGCCTATATTCTGTAAGTGCTATAGCTTCTGTGGCAGGCAGTGGCCTCTCTAGGCACACAAGGAACCATGTATAAAACTGCCAGGGAACCCACAACAGGCAGAAATGAAGATTGTGTGCATGTGTGTGTGTGTGTGTATATATATATATATATATATATATATATATATATATATAATATTTTTAGGCAGGCTGTGAATTAAACAATTGAACATTACTATGGTCTGGTTGTGGCAAGGTCTTTGAAGTGTCTAAATCACTCCTGTTCTTTTATTCACACTACACTCTTCTGCTGTCTCTTTGTTAGACATTTACGTTCTTTTTCTCCGCATCACTTTTTGAAACACTCCATCTGCATATTTCACAACTCACCTGTTTCCTCTTCAGCCCCCTCTTCACTCTCTCCTGCACTTACTTCCTGGCATCCCCCTCACTTCACTAACCTCACAGACACTGTACACATACACGTACTGCGTTTTCTTTAACTTTTGCCTAGTCAATATTGTGACAGCTGTTCACCTCCTTCACATATTTTTGCATTGAATCCCAATTACAATTAGCACACTTGACCGTTGCTGTGTGCACTCAACTGAAAGGTCAACGATTGGATGAGCGAGGCCCTTTATGACCCACTGACCGACACTGTGAAAAATTCGCACTGTATTCAGCCTGAACTCCACAGCTCTGAACCGTGGCTCACAGGCACCTGAACTCATACAACCTGACAGCAGTGACTCTTTTCATACTATGCAGGAGTAATATGATGCATACAAAAACAACAGAAACACGCCATCCTGTAAAAATCAAATACTCTAAGGGAAGGCATGAGTAGATAAAACAAGGAATTTAAACAGGAACAACATTGCTGTTCCCAAGCTGGGAGGGCAGTGTATTTTGTCACTGGCTGTGTCTGTGGAGAGGCACGAGGAATGGAGAGGGCTAGGACATTTGCAGATGGGGCACCTGTCCTACCAGTCCGGGGTTGCAGTTTGCAAAGCGATCTGTGTACTAATAGGGCGCATCGAAAATTGATGATTTGTAGAGGGTGGCAAAATGACCTCCCTATTAAATATTAATTAGGAAGGTCGAATTTTGTGACCATCTGTGAATGGCAGTGAGTGCCAGGATGATGGCCTGCAAGAAACAGCTGACAGCCATCCCTGTGTCGAGCCGGCTTGCCCTAACACTTTCTAAGGCAGCACATCATTAAAGAGTAAGGTGCTGCTTATAAACCACTGTGTCCCATTTAGGAAGATATGGGTGGAGGAGGAGTTTGCACTGGTTTCCTGAACCACTGCAAGATCATCTGAGACCATCTAAAACAATTACCAAAGGGAAAGTCGTCCCATGAGGGCAGCTTCTCTTTTTAAAATCAATTATGACCCCCAGCTTGAGAGGTGGTAACCTTTCAATGATTTGCCACCATAATTGAGTTCACAAACCATTGACACATGCCCCTGCAGCTGCAAAGATGAAGGGGGGGGTCTCTTCTTTCACGCCCCTCCTGTTTGAGAATTTGAAAGGTCGTAAAAGAGCTTTGCACATTGTTAAATAGTGTTTTGTGGTCAGAAAGCCTGCTTCAGGGGCAAAAAAACGCCCTTAGTTCGATAAAAGGCCTCGTCCCACTGCAGCTTTGGGCGCTTGAGCAGGAAGAAAAGGACACGTAGATATTTCAATCAATACCAGGCCTGCGCTCGTCCAACCTTGCCTCCAGCAAAAAATGTTATGTTTCTTCTTCAGACGGCAAAATGCAGATAGCGGCAAGATCGATCAGGCCGCGCTGTGATTAGAAGCGCTCACATGGCTTGTAACACTCCGCGTTCCACGGGCCGCCATTTATTCGCTTGTAACATTTCTTATCCGGCGGGTTAAGTGGTATTGTCTTAATTCCATCTGGGAGAAGGGCTGAGAAGCGGCTGAGAGGCGTCACGTCTCCTCACATTTAAGTCTTTCTTTATAGCAGTCCTTCCCCCTCTGCCCCAGCCCCCACGAGGTTGCACGTTCCATAACTTATCAAAGGAGAAGGGACTGCTATTGTGAAGAATTGGGACCTTCACTTTTAGCAATATGAGCAGATGGCTGTCCCTAAATGAGCCTCTGTTCCAGGGGTGTGTGAAGTCTCTCAACTTGCAACCGTTCTTAAAACATCTTTACATATTCAATTTTTTAAAAGCAAGAGGGTTACTCAGTTTCAGAGTCCTTTGCCACAGCTGGAAAACATTCCAGATGCAGGGGCTGCTAGTAACTTTAAAAATTGATGGGGTGTGGCACCAAAATACTCACAGAGATGCTGGTGGCCGGTGTCTCTCCTCTACCGGATGACGAGCAGGAAGGGGAAGAAAGGGGGTTGACTTCCTGCATGCCAATCCAACCAATTTTTTTAGTTGCTCTTATTGGGTTTTCAGCATGACAGCAGCTCCAGGTATGGTTGGAGCATGCTAACCCAGCACTCAATTTGAGGCTGGGGGGCTGGGCCTGCAATCCAGCGGGTGTTTTACAGAGAAGGGATTGCTGGCTTTGAAGTAGACAGCTAGCCAATCTGACATGCGCACTGAGAACCTGCAGATGTAATCCTGCAACCTGCAGAAATCTGCCCCATCCCACCACCACACTCGTGATAGCTCGACCGGCAGCCCACAGAATCCTAAAGTGGCAATGACAATTTGATTACTCTGTGCTTACCTGTTTCGGAGCAGGTGGGGTGATGCTCCTCCGTCTTAACAAAGGAGCCGCTGCTGTCCAGATACCACAATTGGTCGCAATAATCTGTATCTCCAGCACGTCCCCTGCCCCACTTGGCCACTTGCATAGTTCCCTGCCAAATTGCCACCCTTCCTCCTAGACAAGATCCCCGTGGCCATCACCACCACAACACACAGTCCTGGAGCTCCATCCCTCTCCCTCAAATCAGGTCTGTAAGTAATTGCAATATTATTTGCGGGTGGGTGACTGTCCACCTCAAGGGATATTCTCATATCTTGTCAGGGGGAACCGTTAAAGTTACTAAATTAACCTGAGCTCAACCCCCTGGTAAGTATGGCACAGAGCAGGCAGGCTTAACTTAGGGCAAGGTGTAAAGTATTTATGCAGTACCGTAAAAGTAATAAAGTCAAAACATCAAGCATTAATAATCCCAAACAGAATTAGAAAAATAAGAGTACCATTTATTAAACAAAATGACACCAAAACAACAAAAAACAATAACGGAAATCCGAGATGTACATTTTAGAATTTTTAAAAAGAACTAGTGCTAAAAAGCGCTAAGCTTTAATGAAACCTGTGGTTGTGGGAGAGCTGGACGAAGATGTCTTTTCAGACTGATCAAAATGGACCACAGCTTAATATGCCAACCAGGATCAACCTAGTCATAGATTTTGCCTTCTGACATTGGACCAGATTACGAGTTTTTGGTTCCATGGGACCAGGGCCGGACTGGCCATAGCGGGCACCGGGCAATCCCCCGGTGCGCTGCACAGGCGGGGGGGGCGGTTTTGGGCCCCTGGGGGCCATTTTTGTTACAGGGCTGTTTTTGCAGCATAGCTGCAAAATCGGTCCTAAAAAAATATTAGCCAAAAACTGGCCCTGGCAAAGAACTCGGCTGTACCCACAACCCCCCGGGGGTGGGGGGGGGTGAGCACTTTGCCAGGGCCGGTTTTGGTTCCCAGTCCGGCCCTGCATGGGACCGCCGAACCTGTGGTGGAGGCGCGGTGGTGATCAGGGACCACCACAGCAGTAGTCCAATTGCCATATTATGACTACAGCGGTTAAACCGTTGTGAGAACGCTGCAACCACCTGGAAACCACTATCCCCCGAGGTCTTGATGCCACAATATGCTTGGCGGTGCAGCTGCGGCACCGCCAAGCATATTATGAGTGTCCTCACCGCCAGCAGTTTCATGTCAGTGAGCCCACCATGAAAATACTGGCAGTGAGGAAACAAAGGGGGACCTACAGGGCCCCTTGTTGCCTCACGCCTGTGGGATGCATGCTGGTGTGCACCCCAGCGTGCAAGCACCTCCTTTCCTGCACGGCATGGAGTTGACAGTCCATGCCATACTGGAACGGGCTTTAATGTTCCCATTGTGGTACCCTTTTGAAAGGCATCTGCATGGGAATGCCAAAAGACTTCTCACCAAACTACAAAAATACTCATAATCTAGTGCGTAGCAGCCCTGCTTGGTTGCCCTGGAATGAGGGCGGCGGCGTAGCGGCCCACTCCAGAACCACCAACCTTGTAATCAGGCCTTTAGTATTTTAAGTCTTTTCAGGGTCATTGGAACTGCTCCTCTAGGCTTCCCAGGACCTCAGGGCTGCACTTAGGGGCCAGGGTTCACTCCAGTAGAGACCACCAGCAAGGTCTAGTCCAAATCCAGTTGCAACTGGTCAACTAGGCACTACAGGGTAAGGCCTCTTGCAACGTATTGTGTCCCTGTAGCCACACAGGAGGTCAGTCAACTGACCCTTGGTGTCCACTTCTTTGTCATGGGTACAAGAGAGGAGCCCTTCAGGGCTCCTCTCACGTTACAGAGAGCAGGACCAATCCTCTTCTGTTCTGAAATTGTTCTGTCCAGTCCAGGTGCCTTGGGGTGTCACATTAATGCCTTGCACCAGCTAGTGGATGAGGTGACTACTGGGCACTCAATGGGGTAAAAGTTCCCTGGGGCAACTCTACCTTTTTTCAGTAGTTCTTGATTGCCTTTCTGCAAAGAGATCCAACATGCTATGTGTCAGGGCATTAGCCTTTAGCAAACAGACAGTTAATACACAAGAATTCTTCTAGCATCCTGTTCTCTCAGTTTTAAGCATGACAGTGCCCCCACAGTCTTATGTGTCGCTTAACAGACCTGTCAGGCAGGATTTGACACTGAGGTGTCCACAGAATGCTCCCGGTCCCCACCCTGCATATTCTGTTGAGCTCAGAATAGTCCTCTCTGCCCATTCAGGTCAGCCTATTGTCTTCTCCTGGGAAGAATTTCACATTTCGTCCTGGTCTGAGTTTAGGGTGAGAGTTGCTGTGGACTTAATTCAAATTAACCTCCAGGAACGTCAAGCAGGGACAAAGTAACTTTTTAAAGTTAATTGTCCTTAATATTTATAAAAAAATCTGACTTTCCCATTGAAAATAGTGGTTTAATTATTTTTCTATCAGGTCCCTTTCCTGGGATACATATTAGTGTTTTAATCTGTACTCTGATTTTTTAGTTGAGACAGCTATATCTTCCACAGTGAAAATAGCTTTTTTGGCCTCATCACCGGTGGGGCATGATGATATTAATTTTCTTCCTCTCCCACTTTTAAATACCATGTACCCTGCCGTGTAGGCTAAAAGGCCTGCAGAGAAATTACTTAATGATATTTAAAATGGATGTCTTTACCTGTCCAAAAGGGTTATTTGGACAGGTCGTACTACAAGTTTTACACTGCAGCAGGCAAGCTACATAGGGTAGGCCTGTAACATGTTTGCATTGACACTATAGTGGATGGCACAATATGTACTACAGTCCACAAGTAGTATTTAACTTCCGTGCTGTAGGTGTGCTTTCTACACCATATACTAGGGACTTACAGGCAATTTAAATATGCAAATCAGGAATTGGCCACGTTAATCACATTTAAAGGCTTTTTTTTACTGATTAGCAGGGGTAAAGCAGACCGAGTTCTAAAACCAGCAAAAATAGTGTCCCACAAAAGACACAAAATCTGAGGTGACCACACAGAAAAGGTAGATTTCCTACAAAGTGTCTGCAAGATTGCCCACCATATTTTTAGCTGTTGCCCACTGATAAAATGTTCTTTTCTTTATAGATGGGACCGCCTGTGGTTGATGTCCAGTTGCGCGAGTGGCATAGGGAAAATGTTGCATCCATGAAGGTGTAAAGCTTCACGAGGCTTTGCTGAAACAAACATTTGCAATTCACTTTGCTTCACCTGAGAAAGTTTTATTCACCCACCTGTAGTCTGTTCTCACTTAGAGCACTAGGGTTTCTGTAAGGTCTATAGCCACACTTGGCAAGAAGTAAGTTTGCTGGTCATCATCCACCTCTACCAGCAGGCATTCTGAGCTGCATGTAGGGGCAAGGTATGTGGCTGACTCGTATTGCTTTGCCTTGGTACCAACCATGGTTAGGGAAAAATTGACTGATTCATCGTAGAAAGATGGCGATGTACACCCCTTGTCCATTTCAGAGTTTGTTCTGAGTTGCTTCTAAATTCAGGTGTTTCAGCTCATTGCATCATTAAATTTCATTCAACAAAAGCCGAGTTGAAGGGTTCTTACAAACCTATCATGTTGAGTATCTCTCTAGTTTTTAGCTACGAAGTACCTCAGTCAAAAACATTTTGTGAACTTCAGTCAAAATTACATAAACAATAAGGTGCATATGCACTTGTAAATAGCAGACTTCTCATGTGACTGTAGAAAAATTGATAGAAGTGCTGATCTTTCACAGACTTAAGCATTTGCCTGGGTAGGAAAATTGCTGATCATATGAGGTTTAACACTGCCTATCTGGGGAACAAAACCACAAATGTATGGGTGCTGACACATTTTTCAATGCCTTTCCTAAAGCACATTACTTCATTGGTTACACATACTACAAGTAGTCATTGGTGGGGAAATATCAGCATTAGTCCAAGGTTGTGGAAAAGTACATGGGGAAAAAATAAGGCAATGAAAACTGTGCAACTGCACATCCACCCTAAAACTAAGGCTATCCAGTTGGTGGATAATCAGTAGGCGTAGATTTAGGGCAGTGTAGTTATGAACATTGTATTTTTCCATGGCATATGTCTGTGGGTCTTCATAAAAAGCAAAAATGCAGTGCACCTACACTTGCTTGGAATTCCTCATTTGTTGTAAAATTGAGCAATGCACCATTCATGGTGTGGTAATGGGGCGGCCGTTTGGATAATTATTTATTCTCAGAGGTGGGTAAAGTGCGGACCAGATCCTACAAATGGGTCTAGAACGTTTGCAGATGGACTCCTTTATTGATGTTCTCACTCCTTTGAATTACCACAGGACAATGTGAGCAAGATCCGTCTACCCTTATGTTTTTAGGAACATTTTAAGAGGGGCTTCTCGCCTGAAGGTTCCTCTTTTTGGTTTTCTTAGGTTATGTCTTAGACGTCAATAATCTGAGGATTGGTACATAAAACGTTTAACTAATTGGCCCCAGTAATTTCCTCAAAGAAGAAGCACAGATCCCAGACATCAGCCCCATGGTTTACCCAGGTTGTAGTTGAACAACACCTGTGCTACAAGCAACTAGAATGCTAATGGCAGCTGGCATGCAACGCAGAGGACTTGCTTCTTTTTAAAATGGCATTCAAAGCCTATTATTTTGCTACTCTGATTAATGACGTCCAATCTAACCAGAAAACAATCTTTAAGATTTCTAAATCTTTTTTATTCCCCAAGGCACTGGTAAGGGAAATCCTGCCCTCTCAAACTCTATGTTATCAGATTTCTTCTGTTTTTGAAGAGAAAATACGAAGTATTCAATGGGGTTTTTCAACTTGGAGACCCCTGATGAAGGATATGGTGGTGAATACCCTCTTGAAAGTAGTGGCTGAAACCCTTACAGCTTTTCAGGAAATCATTTTAGCTCAGTCATGTCTGAGCCTTTTGTCCTGTGAATTGGGATCCACTAATGGCCTGTACCCCTTTTCATTTTTCATAAAGTTGTAAACATTGTCAACCCTGTGGATAATGAAATTTTGAACACCTCTCTAGCTACGGCTGAGGTCCCGACTGACTGGAAATTGGCAGTTGTTAAACCTCTGCAGAAAAAACCCTTAGCAAACCCTACAATACTGTCCAACCTTTGCCCCATTTCCTTACTCCCCGCATTGAGCAAAATGATTGAAAAAGTGGGTAATAACCAACTCATTGCCTTTTTAGAAGATGCAAATATACTTCATTCATGGCAGTCTGGATATCTTCTAAGAAGTTCCACTGAATCAGCTCTGTTGGAAGTCGCAGACACTTTAAAATTTACTTTGGATGCGCAAAATAATGAGGTGTGATTTTATTCGATTTATCGTCTGCATTTGACACCATCTCACATGACATCCTGCTCCAATGTATCAAGGACTGTGAGATTTCCCAACTCGCCCTGTCCTGGATTAAATCCTTCTTGATAGATCATAGACAAACTCTTTCGTTAGGACTTTTCCTATCCCCAGAAAGAGCGGTGCCACAGGGCTCATCTCTTAGCCCTGCATTATTGAACATCTATATGCCCCCCTGATTTCTCTGTTCACCTCCTTTAAAATAGAAACTACCTCATATGCGGATGATATGCAGCTGATCTTATCGCTGGCAAAGTAACCATTGACTCGGAGTTTAACTTTAAAAGCTGCTTTACGGAAATTATTTGGTGGATGCAATCTAATCAATTAAAATGTAATACTGACAAAACTGAGATTTTGCTGCTTGGTAAGTCAAATTTCTTTGCCCCAGCTCATTGGTGACCGAATTCAGTGCCTCCTCCGCCTGCCACTGTTGAGGATGCAAACAATCTTGGAATAAAATTCCATGCCTCTCTGTCCTTCCGCCCACAAGCTCTTGCAGTAGCAAGCATGTGTTTTAATCTCATAAAATCATTGAGAAAATGTTTTGATTATCTTTCACTGGCTGCAAGGAAGACAGTTGCCTTTGCACTGATAACTTCTAGATTAGACAACTGCAATAGTCTTTATGCAGGATCCTCAAAACAAACATTCCATAAACTTCAGGTTGTGCAGCATGCTGTGGCTAGTCGTGTACTGAAACTTCCTAGATGGTCATCTGCCTCAGCAGCTCTGAAAGCCTTACATTGGCTTCCAGTGCATAAAAAGGTCCTTTTTAAAATTCTCCTGTTAACCTTTAGAGCTTACAGATCCACAGGGCCAAGATATCTAAGGGCCAGATTTACCCATTATGCAACTCAAAGGAACCTGAGATCTTCCTATGCAAATTACCTTAAGCACCCTTCTTTCAGACTCAAAACTCGAAGATGTAAATCGTACTCAGTTCTGAGTACTAGGGCATGGAACAAACTTCCCAGCCACTTCTGATTCATTGAATCTGAAGTAATTTTCAGAAAGCAGTTGAAGACCTGGCTTTCTGCAGCCCCCGATGTGCTCTGTTATTCTCTTATTCTCTGACCTAATACTCCCCTTGGATCATTTCTTGCTTGATTGAGTCATTTTCTTTTCTGCACAGTGCCAAAATGCTCTTTTGGGAGAGGCAGATTGCTTTACAAGTCCTCAATTCAATTCATGAGAACACCTCTGGGGACTTTTATGTAGCAAACAGCAAATTACATATTTAAATACTGATCCCTGGCCTTTCCATCCCACCTTAATACTTTCCAGCATAAATCGTTTAATTTTGCTTACTTTTACCAAGTTCTCCCGGATACAATTGTGCCTGACTCATCTTTTGTTCTCTGCAGACAAATGTCTTCTGGTTACACACAAAACCAGATACACAAACGAGGATGACCATGGGTGACTGAAGATGTGTTGTTACTTTAAGATGGTGTTTGGAACAGCCTTCTGAGCCATATGCTGCCAAGTCTATTCTTTGGTGCAGTTTAGGTTTAGATTCAATGCCCTCCTATTCTAACTATCTTGCAACTCTGCCATACCACCTCCACTTTCACTATGTATATTTTTGGTAGTACCTTCTCTTTTTGTTCTTATGCTTTTCTTCCTACACCTCCTTTGTGATCTCATAACTGCAAGGTTGTTATATATTTATTGAAAGTGGCCATGTATGCTTTGTGTTGGCTCTGCAGCTAGAAGCAATTTAGTTCTGCAGTGTGTGCATTATACATAAAAAAGACAGTCTACACGGAGATTGATTGTGGTTATCCTAAGTGCTTGAACAAGTAAAACGGTCACATTATTTGAGGGCATTACCTATAAGACATGCACGCTTCAGCGACCTGTCCACCTCAAAGAAAATTATTTTGATAACTGCATTTTGCCATTGGGTAGGAAATGAAGTAATTGATGCATGCCATCAATTGATGACAGAGAGGTGCCAGCAAAAAATGTGCTGCCCATATCAAATCCTTCCTAAATCTCAAGATGGGTTAATCTTTCTTTGGTAGCCGTCCACATCCAGCTACATGATAGCAGACAGTCGCCTTCCCATTAGTTCAAACTTTCTGCAGTACTTTGTCGTTTTAGTACATTTAGGGCTAGATGTATTAATATTAGGAATAGCGATTACCGAATTGCAATTCTCTGCGAATTGCAACTAGGAAATCACTATTCCCAATGTATGAATCTCATAGAGTTTCATTTAACGATTCCTAGTGAGTTGCAAATCGGCCTAATAGATGAATATTAATGAGGTGGGTTGCAATTTGCGTCCCATTAGGAATCGCTCAAATCACAAGGATGGTGGCCTGCTGGAGTCAGCAGACCATCATCTCTGTGATTGCTTCGAAATAATAAGGCAAATTTTTTTTAATGCAGTCCATTTTCGTTAAAGAAAAACAAGATGGGTTTAAAAAAGGAAAATAAAAAGTTTTTAAAATTTTTTTAAGAGTAGATAGTGGTCTGTGGGGACTAGATAGTGGTCTGTGGGACTACTTCCTCCTCTTAAAAATTGTTTTTCCAACCAATCCTAAAAAAGGGAAAGGGGTCACTTCGGTACCCCTTCCTATTTGCAAATGGGTTATCACCTACTTGAAGTAGGCAGCAACATGTAAATATTTAGCTATTGCATTTTGGTCCCTATACATTCTTACATACCACTGCGATTTGGTATTAGGAAGGGATGCCCTAAACATGCCCCTTCCTAAGTCGGAATTGGTATGTATTCGCAATTCCAAAATGCGATTCGGTAACATGATGCCAAATCACATTTTAGGAATTATACATACCAAAATGCATTTTTCAGGTTTCAAATGGCCTGATGCTGCGAATCGGGCCGATTGAGACTGGAAAATACCGCTGGCCCTCAGTGTTTTCTTGGTGCAATATATACACTTTATTTCTTTGAGATGAGGTACACTCACTTGCCCTTCATTTTTTGGTGTTTAGATTTTAGTTTCCTATATAAGGGGATACAGTGTGTTGTGATGAATAGCAGGCTCTAGTGGCTGTAACGGCGGATGACAGATGATGTACTGGAAGGTGAGAAGTGCATAGTGTAACATCCAGACAAGAAACTGTTAGCATTTGGTGAATGCATAATGTTGGGCATTATGCTCTTTGTTTCAACAAATGCAAGGATGGGGTTAACAGTGATCCTGGGCAGAATTCCGGTTAAACCTGAGTAATTTTGGTATTTCTGGGTTACGCTTTGATGTAAAATTACTGATATTTAGGCAAATACTCCTCTTCAAATCATTAAGAGGTAATTTGGAGAGGAAAAGTCCTACCACAAGAGCACATTTAGTGAGCGTGAGAAGTTGCTTGTGCTGTCAGGAGGCATGTCGTGGCTGCAGTTGGTAGTTCTAGAAAGGTTAGGCACTCTCGATTCCTGATCAAACCTAGAACTGTCAACGTATGGTGGTATCTGTAATTTTAACGTTCCTTCCTAAGATGGCCGCCAAAGTCGCCAGGTAGCTGTCAGTAGTTGCTTGGCTAGGTGGTTTAGTTGATGTGGGGCGCGCGAGCCTGGCGAGCTGCGCACTTCAATTTTGAACGTTCCCTGAGGAGAAGTCTGTGTCCGTTCCTCCGCGTTTGTTTTCATAGCGGGAGGAAACGGAATTAGTATTTCAGAGTAGTGAGTAGTTTCAGTCGGAAGATAAAAGAAGCCTTTATATATCTAGTAGTTCCTGTGTGAAACGTCAGAACTTTTTCCACCGAGCATTATATCCATCGACTAGAAGGTGGTTGGTGGACCTTAAAGGCACTAAGCAGTTATTTGAGCCAGTTCTGAGACCTACGTCAGCGCAAGCTGTTTGGAAGCATAGGAGACAATTCTGTAACCTTAGAGATTTGAGGACTTCAGACTTTACGATGTAAAGGTACTGTTTGCTGTGCTGAACCTCCCTTCATTGCGCTTACCCTTATTTTCCCTTCCTTTCTCTCCTTCCTTGATTCCTTTTTGCGCGCTACGGATGTTCAAAGACTTGCACAGCTTGTACATATGTTCAGCGGAATAAAAAGACCATAAAGGTACAGACAATAGAAAGTCGATATTGGAGATTCAACAGGTAGGATAGTTCTGAGTGGAGCATTCCTAGAATCCTTCTGCTGAACAGGAAAATGTCATTAATGTAGTTTATTTCTCTTTTAGATAGAATCTCCAAAACTCCATACTTACTTAATATAGAAGAGAGGCGAAGACTCTGCAGTGAGCTGGTAGGATAAAAGCTAAGTAGAGCATTAAATGTTAAATGATTCTGAGTGTAGTGTTCTCAAGACCCCCACCCCTCTTTTGTGTGCATTAGACACCCTATCTAAGATGTCAGAAGAAGCAGTAGAAGATTCCAGAATCTAATCGGGGTGCCAGCAACAGAGTGTCTCTTCTTTCTCACTCCACTTACCCTTTCCCCCCCTTGCTGGTCTAGTAGATAAACTCGCTGCGACACCAGTGAGTGGGAGTTTGGGACAGCAGTTGTTCAGCCTCTGCGAAGCATCTGGAGCCTTTGACAGATTGAAGTGCCCAAGAAGTTTGCTTCGCCTGGGCAGAATGGCTGAGGGATTTGATTTGAAGGTCTTGGGAGAGATGTTGGGGGGAATCCAGCAAGAGATAAGAGCAGTTCGAGAGGAAAATAAGATTTTGAAGCAAGAATTAGGGGCGTCCCGTCAGGAGACTCAAGTATTAGCTCAGAAGGTGGATGGGTTGGCCATGGGGAATCCTGCGGGTGGGTCTTCTTCCACACCGGTTCCCGCTCATAGTACGGACCCAAAAACAGTGGCTCAGGTTATCCATTCAGTCTCTCCTCTTATTCCTTTAGCGGCCCCAGAAAGGTTTCAGGGGGATCCCCAAAAGGCTCAGTTATTTTTGACCCAATGTTCGTTACATTTCATGTGCCGCCCAAATTTATTTCCTGATGCAAAATCCAAGGTAGCTTTTGTTCTTTCCTATCTGGGCGGAGATGCGGCAAATTGGGCTATGCCTTTAGTATCCCGAGACGACCCCTTTCTTTATGATTTTGTCCAGTTTGAGAGGGAGTTTTTGAGGATTTTTGACAGGAGACGGGTTTCTCAGGCCACCGACAATGAACTGTTGGAGTTGCGTCAAGGAACTAAGGATTTACTGACATACTTAACGCAGTTTAACAAGCTGATTATTGAAACCAATTGGCCTGAAGAGAAACGAGCTGCTTTGTTCTACCGAGGATTGCGTGATGAGCTCAAAGACATTTTGTCACAGATACCCAATCGACCTAAAGAATTATCTGCTTTAGTGGATCTTGTTTTAGAATTAGATTTTAGAAATTCTGAGAGGAAAGGTGAAAAGAGGAAGGATTGGAGAATGAATTTTCCTCGTCTGGATAGAATGAAGGTTGACAGTGGAAAAGGTAGTAATGAAGCAGAGCCAATGCAGATTGGAGCTGTCTGTGGCCCTCTGAGTAAGGAAGAAAAGGAGCAAAGACGTCAGAAGAAATTATGCCTTTATTGTGGAAGTCCAGGTCATTTCGTAAGAGAATGTACCAAGCGTCCCAAGACTCCCATGAAGGGAAACGACTCCAGCCACCAGTAGACGGAGTCGCTCTGGTGGTCGAGGAAGTTAAGACGACTCCTGAAGTTCATTTGATCATGAATACTTTGCAGACGATGTCACCACACGTTATTCTTCATATGACTTTGAAATTCCGAGAATTTGAGTTTCCTAGTGTGGCTATTATGTTGGACTCTGGTGCAACAGGCAATTTTTGTGATCTAAAGTATGCTAAGAGGATGGGTATTCGAGCAATTCAAAAAGAGAAAAGTGAACCAGTACGAGCGGTGGATGGTACCAACTTGTCGTCTGGTCCTATTACAAGTCACACCGAATGTCTGGAGTTAATTCAAGCTGATGGGCATCGAGAAATCCTCCAGTTCAACCTTATTGATGCCCCGCAGTTTCAATTCATTTTAGGTCTGCCATGGTTGTCCCAGCATAATCCGACTATCGATTGGGAAAATCGGACGGTGAGGATGCAGTCTTCCTTTTGTCAGGATTTGAAAAGGATAGAGGTTCCCTCGCTAGCCAATATGTTATCGTTTCGAGGGCAGTCCATTGGAGTTATCAATTCTGTCGATATCCCAGAGGAGTATCAAGAGTTTCAAGACGTTTTCAGTGAGGTGGAAGCTGAACACTTGCCACCACATCGTCCATATGACTGTACCATAGAACTAGAACCTGGAGCAGTTCTTCCTTGCAGTAGGATCTATGCGTTAACAGAAGCGGAAAATCAACATTTGAAGGAGTATATAGATCGTTACCTTGCAAGCGGATTTATTAGACCTTCACAGTCTCCTCTGTCCTCTCCTTTGTTTTTCATACCAAAGAAAGAAGAAGAAAAATTAAGGCTGTGTATTGATTACCGTGCCTTAAATCAGGTAACCATCAAGAATCGTTACCCTTTGCCTTTGATTTCGGTTCTCCTAGACCAGGTAAAGGAGGCGCAGATCTTTACGAAACTGGATTTACGAGGAGCTTATCATCTGGTTCGTATGAAGGAGGGACACGAGTGGAAGACAGCGTTTCGTACAAAATTTGGTTTATTCGAATACAGGGTAATGCCCTTTGGCCTTTGCAACGCTCCAGCAGTGTTTCAACATTTTATCAACGATGTGATGGGAGATCTCCTTGATAAAATTGCCATCATTTACTTGGATGACATATTGGTATTTTCTAAAGATCCCTAAGATCATCCTGAACATGTCCGAAGAGTTTTGGAACGTTTACAACAATATCGCCTGTATGTTAAGTTGGAAAAGTGTGTCTTCAATACTACTCGAGTGGAGTTCTTGGGATTCATCTTGTCTCCCTCTGGTGTGGTCATGGATCCTAAGAAAGTGTGTGCTGTGGAAGATTGATTTTGGAAAAGGGGGGTGGTGATGGACAGAGTTTCTGAATGATGCAGAATACTCTTACCAAGTCAAGAGATCATGGTTTTAATCCATCACCGTTTTTTAGCTCACTGCACCACCCCAGCTCAGAACCTGGCTATATGCAAATTAGTCTGTTCCTGTCCCAGTGCATGATGGGAACAGGGCAAACCAAACTACCAAGCCAATTCTTATACTGGGAAGGAAACAAGCTTCCGGGGACCGGTTTCTGGCATCACAGCCTTCTTCGGCCCGGCTTGCTTGAATCCTGATGGTGCAATGAGCAAGGGACTCACGTCTGAGTATACCCTCCCACACATAGTGTGGATAAAACCGATATTGGAAAAGGGGGGTGGTGATGGACAGAGTTTCTGAATGATGCAGAATACTCTTACCAAGTCAAGAGATCATGGTTTTAATCCATCACCGTTTTTTAGCTCACTGCACCATCCCAGCTCAGAACCTGGCTATATGCAAATTAGTCTGTTCCTGTCCCAGTGCATGATGGGAACAGGGCAAACCAAACTACCAAGCCAATTCTTATACTGGGAAGGAAACAAGCTTCCGGGGACCGGTTTCTGGCATCACAGCCTTCTTCGGCCCGGCTTGCTTGAATCCTGATGGTGCAATGAGCAAGGGACTCACGTCTGAGTATACCCTCCCACACATAGTGTGGATAAAACCGATTTTGCTGTGGAAGATTGGCCATCACCTCAGGATGTGAAGGAAATTCTGAGATTTCTGGGTTTTGCTAACTTTTATCGACGTTTCATCCAAGGATTCTCTCAACTCATCGTGCCCATTACCCGTCTACTTAAGAAAGGAGTGAGATTTGAATGGACAACTGAGGCTGAGCAAGCTTTTTGTCTGTTAAAGAAAAGGTTTACGTCGGCTCCTATTCTCCTTCATGCTGACCCTTCTGAACCTTTTTATGTGGAAGCGGACGCTTCGGATCAGGCGATTGGAGGAGTACTTTCTCAAAGGCATCGGAGCACTGGGCAACTTCATCCGGTGGCCTACCGCTCACGGAAGTTGAGTTCTGCAGAGTTGAATTATACGATTGCCGAGAAAGAACTATTGGCGGCGAAGGATTCCTTTGAGGACTGGAGACACTATTTGCTAGGGGCTAAGCACACAGTTACAGTGTATTCTGATCATAAGAATTTGCAATTCCTTAAATCTGCCAAAACTTTGACACCTCGACAGTTGCGGTGGTCACTTTATTTTGCTGATTTCAACTTTGTGATCACCTACCGTCCAGGTCCCAAGAATGGAAAAGCGGATGCCTTGTCACGCATTGACACGCAAGAAAGTGAACATCTTGTGGAAGCTCAGCCTATTATTCCTGCCTCCAAAATAATTTGTACCATTGCCATAGACAATTTTCAAGAGGAAGTAGGGAAGAGCTTGTCCATCAAAGAAATTCAGGACTGGGCAGCTCAGGATAGTGATTGAAGAGTACATCAGCAGTTGCCGTATCACAAAGAAGCTTTGTATCTACCGACGACAGCCTTACAAGTGAAGGCCCTTCAGAAATGTCATGACCATCCGTTGGCTGGTCACAAAGGAATCGCTAAGACCTTGGATTTGGTGCAGCGGTACTTCTGGTGGCCTGGGTTATCCTCTCATGTCAAAAGTTATGTCTTATCCTGTGAGTTATGTGCTCGAAGTAAACCTAGCAGACAGGCACCTTCCGGGCTGTTGCAGCCTTTGCCCACCCCCACTCATCCCTGGCACACTATTTCAATGGACTTTATTGTGGAACTTCCTAAGAGCAAGGGTTATGATACTATTTTGGTGGTGGTGGATACATTTTCTAAAATGAGTCACTTCATTCCTTTGAAAGGTTCTCCTTCTGCCCCAGAGTTAGCCAGAGTGTTTGGTGAACATATCGTCAATATTCTGGGATTCCACAAGTAGTAGTCTCCGATAGGGGTCCTCAATTTGTGTCTCATTTTTGGAAGGCCTTTTTGCAGGGGTTGGGAGTGGAGAGAAGATTGACCACTAGCTATCATCCCGAAGCAGATGGGCAGACAGAGCGCACAAATCAGGAACTGGAGTAATATTTGCGCTTGTTTCTGGTTGAAGCGGGAGGTGATTGGGCAGACCTGCTGTGGATGGCTGAATTCGCTAACAATAATGCGAAGAGTGCTTCTACTGGGTACTCTCCGTTTTATTTGAATTTTGGTTGTCATCCTAATCCATTTTTGATAAATGCTGATTCTGAGGTTCCTGCAGTGGGGACCTTAATGAAAGACATGGACTCCTTACACAAATCTGCTGAGACCAATCTGATCAGAGCAAAACAGTCTTACAAGAAAGGTGCAGATAAACATAGAAAATCAGCTCCCCCATACAGAGCAGGAGATCAGGTTTGGTTATCTTCAAAAAATCTACATTTGATAGGTAACAGGAAGTTTCAACCAAGATTTGTAGGTCCTTATGTAATTGAGGAGGTATTGGGCCTAGTCACGGTCAGATTAAAATTACCGGCCAAGTTAGGAATTCACCCGGTGTTCCATGTCTCTCTTCTAAAACCAGTTGCTCCTAAGTTACGATTGTCTAAGCCACCTGATCCTGTACTTGTTGCTGGTCATCCGGAACATGTGGTGAAGGATATTTTGGACTCTAAGCTTCGAAGAGGGAAATTACACTATCTGGTGGACTGGAAGGGGTATGGTCCTGCAGACAGATCCTGGGAGCCAGCAGATAATATTCATGCCCCATCCCTGATTAAAAGATTTCATGCACAGAAACCATCCAAGCCAGGACCGATGAATCGGTCGTTGAGAGGGGGTACTGTCAGGAGGCATGTCGTGGCTGCGGTTGGTAGTTCTAGAAAGGTTAGGCACTCTCGATTCCTGATCAAACCTAGAACTGTCAACGTATGGCGGTATCTGTAATTTTAACGTTCCTTCCTAAGATGGCCGCCAAAGTCGCCAGGTAGCTGTCAGTAGTTGCTTGGCTAGGCGGTTTAGTTGATGTGGGGCGCGCGAGCCTGGCGAGCTGCGCACTTCAATTTTGAACGTTCCCTGAGGAGAAGTCTGTGTCCGTTCCTCCGCGTTTGTTTTCATAGCGGGTGGAAACGGAATTAGTATTTCAGAGTAGTGAGTAGTTTCAGTCGGAAGATAAAAGAAGCCTTTATATATCTAGTAGTTCCTGTGTGAAACGTCAGAACTTTTTCCACCGAGCATTATATCCATCGACTAGAAGGTGGTTGGTGGACCTTCGAGGCACTAAGCAGTTATTTGAGCCAGTTCTGAGACCTACGTCAGCGCAAGCTGTTTGGAAGCATAGGAGACAATTCTGTAACCTTGGAGATTTGAGGACTTCAGACTTTACGATGTAAAGGTACTGTTTGCTGTGCTGAACCTCCCTTTGTTGCGCTTACCCTTATTTTCCCTTCCTTTCTCTCCTTCCTTGATTCCTTTTTGCGCGCTACGGATGTTCAAAGACTTGCACAGCTTGTACATATGTTCAGCGGAATAAAAAGACCATAAAGGTACAGACAATAGAAAGTCGATATTGGAGATTCAACAGGTAGGATAGTTCTGAGTGGAGCATTCCTAGAATCCTTCTGCTGAACAGGAAAATGTCATTAATGTAGTTTATTTCTCTTTTAGATAGAATCTCCAAAACTCCATACTTACTTAATATAGAAGAGAGGCGAAGACTCTGCAGTGAGCTGGTAGGATAAAAGCTAAGTAGAGCATTACATGTTAAATGATTCTGAGTGTAGTGTTCTCAAGACCCCCACCCCTCTTTGTGTGCATTAGACACCCTATCTAAGATGTCAGAAGAAGCAGTAGAAGATTCCAGAATCTGACCGGGGTGCCAGCAACAGAGTGTCTCTTCTTTCTCACTCCACTTCCCCTTTCCCCCCCTTGCTGGTCTAGTAGATAAACTCGCTGCGACACCAGTGAGTGGGAGTTTGGGACTAGCAGCTGTTCAGCCTCTGCGAAGCATCTGGAGCCTTTGACATGTGCTTGCTATTTATTTTCTGCTGCATTTAGCAATGTTTCTTAGCTCAAAATGCATCCTCGTGTCCATTTTTGATGTAAGGGTGCATTTTGTAGTCACTAAATAGAGCTAAATGCCTGTAGTAAGTTGGTGGGAAAGGCAACCCCAAGAGCAACTTTAGCGAGAGTGAGCAGCTCCTCGTGCTCGCAATTCATGTTCTGTTGCATTTAACACTATTTCTTCAGCCTAGCAGGCATTAGAGATTTGAACAAATAGCACAGTCAAATCCAAACTGCAAGACCACATCTCCTCTCTATGGGTTGACAAATTCCAATGCATAATTCAGCCCTGCTGTGCCTCACAAGTAAGGTACAACATGAGTCCTGTGCCACAGTGAGCATCAGTGCCAATGCCAGGTCATAAACACTGCACTTGGAGTATCGGGCTGCGAAAGACTAAAGCATGACATATGTAATGCTTGAATTATTTTAAGCTCCTAGTAATTTACTCTGGGACAAATTCCAATCCTTTACTTTGTTTTTTGTACAGACGTACTTTGCTATTGTTTTAAACAGCTTCAAAAGAAGAGAGTTTCCCAGAAACCCAGAAAGGACTGGGTTGTAATAACAAAACAAAAGGGGGGTTCCTTTCTGTGTTGTTCAATTAGATGTTGACAATTTGAACATTTAGCAGATAATCTTAAAACTGTTTTGACAAGACATGTGAAGGAATTATAATCCAAAAAACTCTATAGATTCCTCTTTATATTCATGTTTATTAGTAGGGAAACATTTAGTTAAAATTTGTACACTACCCGATTGGGCACAATCTCTAATTATTGTTTTGAGTATGTACATTCCATTACAAAATGAAACAATTGGAATTCATATACATGTGTTGCACAAATTTTATAAAAAACATCAAAGTTATTACAATGATTAAAACAAATGTCACAATTTATTTATAAAAGGAATAAAAATCACATGGAGTCCTTATGTCGACGCGTTTCGGTGCTTGAGCTTTAAGTTGTGGAAACACCTTCTTCAGGACTGAACTTTATATTAAAAACAAGATGTCTTCTTTCTAGAAAGACGAATAAATACAATTAGTTATTTGGAAAAATTCCTACAAAAGGGGAGTATGTCCCTATTGCTACATGTCTTGTCTATCTGCATTAGTATTGGCTAATACCTTAGTCCCAATATATTTCCTTACTTTTATTTGTTTAGTATATTTGCCTTTTATCTCCCAGACCTTCTGGGTAATCAGGGTCCTCCTTATTTGTCTATTGCTTTAATCTCTACCTATGGTGATAGAAAAGTGTGGTCAGGGTTATATATTTTGTTGACCATAGAGTTAATAGCTGTGGATAGTATACTTTGACACCTCTACTTACTTCACCATTAAGGGTGTGATCCTAAATTTTCAACCTTCACGCTCAATTCAATGTTGATGATGTTCTAGCGTGCATGTACTGTCCACCTTTAAAAGTCCTTATGTTGCCATTATACCTAGGGGATCAGAGGATAGCGTTGTTGAAAACCCCAGGGGACTATACATTGTGTTTAAAGATGTTATATTGGAGCTGCCAGACTTACATTTCAGGCTTGATTCCACACAAGACTTAAGTTTCTCAGGCTCTTTCTTTATATTGAGTCTTGGAAACGTAGGGATGTGGGGGTCATTACTTTGTTCCCTCTACTCCCGGCTTGTTCAGCTCGATGGTGCAGTTACATAGACCTGTTAACAAATATAGTGTATTTGTTTATGAAACATTTCACCCAGTAATCAATTGTTAGTCATACTTTATTTCCTCCCGCTAATATCACTTACGCCCGCTGGCTGTCCCATGTTCAGGGATCAAGCCAAATCAAAAAAATCCCACATGGATAAGTTGGCGGGGAAGCTATCGAAGGGGTTCTGCTGTGAAAATTACGGGATCAGATCCCCCGTTCAGGGATGTACCGGCTAAGCGATCTACACACTTCCGTGCGCCATTTTAGTAGTTATGTAAAATTTACGGGATCAGATCCCCCGTTCAGGGCTGTACAGACTAAGCGGTGAAGAGCGCTACTCTTGTCTATCAATTGAGAGGCAGAAAGAACCTTTTGTTACTATATTAAATCTGGTAGCTTGGAAGGGTAAAGGTTTCCCAGGGGGCCCATTTCTCCTAGCCCTTTAGGTGCTGCCGTCGGCCAACGGTCGTCACGGGCACTACCTCCCCAGTGCTGCGTGCGACCGCTGGACGTCCAGTTCAGCACTGGATAATGGACAGCGCAGCACTGGGGAGGTTTGTTTACTAGCTCCTAAGGTGTTAATGCCCACTTGGGTCTGTCTCTCTTAAGCCCAATCCGCGGCGTTATCACAGCCTCTTACCTCGTTTCTAGTGTGTGCGGCAATATCAGGTCCTCTCGTACATCTGCGTGTTGAGAGGTTTGTAAAAAGCATCTCTATTTATAGCTCTGACTTCTCCAATTAATCTACTAATTGTTGCTCAATTAGTCTAATTGCATATCGCGTGTTACTTTTAATGCGCCATATTAGTAGTTTCGTGAGTTTAATCTTACGTCATTGGGTAGTTCACGATCTACACACTTCCGTGCGCCATTTTAGTAGTTCTGGAAACCCATCCACGCACGTAGCTCAATCATGTATGAAGTGTAAACAAAACGGTTCACATCTTATTATTAGCTTTGTTTTATTAGAAGCAACCTTTTTACTACTCCACGTTTATACCACTAATCCGTCCTATTCTTTCTATATTTACGTACTGGCGAAATCCACTCGTTAATGATTTTAGTTGTAATCAATTGCCGGCGCCATTTTGGTAGTTTTTACAATCCCGATTTTGTAGTTTTAATAAAGAGTCACGGTCCCGGATCGAATTGCCTAACGAATTGGTTTTAATAGATCGTAAGCTAATGGACCTAAATTTGGTGCATGGCAGACCCCCACTAGCGATTTCCTACAAGATAGGACTTTCTGTAGTTGCACTACTATTTGATGAGATGTAGTGCAATTTTGTAGTGTGTTTTTTTTATTTTTTACATACATGCATGATAATCTTCTACATACATTGTTCTAATTTGTTTCAATATTTGGACAAAACCAAATTTGAATTGTCAACAGTATGAGAGAAACATGTTGTCACTGTATTTATAGACATATATTCCTAAGTTCAAAATTTGTCATATACATGAATACTAAATTATCAGTGAGCATCGTATAGAGCTTAATTGTAGCTTATGCGAACCTGAGGGGGTGACAATAATATTAAAGCTGGGAGACACATTACCAAGCAAACCATTACCGGGCAAAGCTGTGTATGAGGGGACAGATTGTTACCCGTCTTCTCTCCGTAAACTGAAGAGAATATCTTATGTCTCGCCCAATATGATGCTCAATCATTTACATATTCATTTCTCAACATCGCACAATGCCATTATTTAACAAAGTCATGTTATAGCCACTTGCAGGTCATTATATTCTAACTCTTCTCAGAGATCCTCCTTCTAAAGGGCTGGGTACTATCTGACCAATCTTTCCCATTCCTCCCTTCCATTCAGGCCTAGGTAGCAGCTCTTAAATTTTGACATGAAGAACTGTTCGCTTTGTTTGCGTTTTTTATTCATGTCACCTCCTCTGACTGATGATTTTATTTTTTCTAAAATAAACCATTTTAGGTCATCCTCATTATGTTTCTCAGAAACCCAATGTTCCACTAGCAGAGCATTCTTTTTGTGGTTTTTGAGAGCTGACCTGTGTTCGGTTAGACGTTGGCTCATTTCGCGCCCCGTCTCCCCTACATAACATTTCTGGCAGGGGCAAATCAGTAAATACACTACATTGCTAGTTTTACAATTGACATGGTCGTTCATCCAATGAACAATTCCATTGATTTCTACCTTATCTCACTTCACAATATTCTTGCAGTGTGTGCACATCCCACACGGCAAATTGCCTCGAATAGCAGAATTACCAGTTATATTTTTCTGATAACCAGTCTTTGGCTCCCTAAAGGTGTGTACAAGCTGATTTCCTATAGTTCTGTTGCGTCTATACGCATAAATATAGGCTTATCTAGATGGGTTAGGCCGGTTTTTATTCAGTAGTGACCAATTTTTGTTAATCAGATTTTTTACTTGATGGCTAAACCCATTGAAATCAGAAACTATAACTAAGTCTGGTTTTGGTTTTTTGTCTTGTCAAAAACAGTTTTAAGATTTTCTGCTAAATGTTCAAATTGTCAACATCTAATTGAACAACACAGAAAGGAACCCCCCCTTTTGTTTTATTGTTTTAAACAGAACACATGTTCCTGGGCTTGTTCAACAGGACCACTGTAACTTGAGAGATCGATATATCAGATGTTCAGATAAATAAAGTTTTGGGAACTTGACAAAAAAGATACATTTCTTCACAATGACATAATTTCTGGTGAGCCCTGATCAAGACGCAACCACAATCCTACTCAAGGTAAGGCACAAGAAAATCTCAAATTAACCTGTGCTCACCTTCTGGTGGCTTGGCACAGAGCAGTCAGGCTTAACTTAAAAGCAATGTGTAAAAGGTTTGTGCAACACATCAAACAGTGAAACTGTGAAAACACCACACCACACAAAAAGATTACCACACCAGGTTAGAAAAATCAAGCTTAATTTAATAAAGAACAACACCAAAGCAGCAAAAATCCAATCAGTAAAACAGGAGATATGCATTTTTAAAGTTTTAGGTTGAAATAGTGCCAAAAAGCATAAAGCAACAACAAGGGATATCTGGTCACACTGGACTGAGACAAAGTCACAAGTTCAGGCTGAAATGAAATACCAGCATTTGTAAAGCGCACAGCTATCTCCAGAGAGGTGTCCCGGCGCTGGGGGCCTTTGCGAAGATTAAGCGAGCTATTGCCCAGAGTCACTTGGTACTGGGCTAACCTGCTGCCGGTTCCGGGGATCAAGCCGTGAACCCTGTGGTCTGGAGTCAGACACCCTGGCCACTTCGCCACATCTCTTCCACCTCTTCTGACTGCGATGGAGTGAAGCTGGCTACAGAGACCCAGATAGTTGCGCTGAACAAAGTGTTGTCTGTTAAGGAGTGCCAGCATGTAGGTGCCCACATCCTGGGGGGCATTCCTGGTCAATTGCTCCCAGCCCTCCTTCACCAGACTGAAGGTACTCTCAGAGGGTGCCCATACAGAAGTTAAAAGGGACTCAAGCTAACCCCCTTCTGCAGTACCTCCATGTAGAAAAACAAAAGGCATGGCAGGAGGATGTCTCACTTCCACCTCATGGGTACTGACAGGCCTATTATCATGCCCTTTAGGGTCCTGTTGAATCTTTCAACAAGCCCATTTGTTTGTGGGTGGTAAGGAGAGGGGCACTTATAGGTTACCCCGTACTCCTTCCACATGACCTTCATGTACCCTGACATGAAGTTGGTACAGCGGTCGAAGACCACTTCTTAGAGAAGCCCACACAGGTAAAGATCCTCATCAGTGCCCTGGCTACCGCAGGCGCAGTCACTGTTCATAAAGGGATAGCCTCCAGGTAATGGGTGCATGTTCAACTAAGACCAGGATGAGCCTGTTGCCCATGGCTTTCTTGGGGTCCAGAGGACCAATGATGTTGATGCCCACCCTTTCAAAGGGGGGCCAATGACAGGAAAAGGTTGCAGGGGAGCCTTCTGCTTTCCTCCTGACTTGCCACTGGCCTGGCAGGTAGCCTGACACCTGCAGAACACATTGGAGGCCTTCCTCATTTGAGGCCAGTAAAAGTGAGTGACAAGTCTGTCAAAGGTCTTGCTCTGCCCCAAATGTCCTGCCAGGGGTATATCATGAGAAAGCTCCAGTAGGAACACCCTATAGCACTGGAGGAGCATCAACACACTGGCTGAACCAGGCTCAGGAACCTTAGGCTCACTATACAGGAGACCAGCTCAGGCAGGTTCCCCAGTTCCGCCACATCCTTCCCTGTAGATCCCTTGGAGTCCCTCAAGGTTAGCCTCCTCCCAGACCGTAGGAGTTTCAGAAGCAGGTTTCCCATGCTCTTTTCTCTTACTCTTCTTGGCAGGCACCAGGGCCATTCTTCCATGGTCCAGGTCTTCCTAACTACCCTCTCGTGCTGCAATGGACCGTGTGGTCAGGCATACCCACTCAGGCAACCCTAACATCTTCAAGTGGGACCTGAGCTCCACTTCATTCTAGATGGTATGCTCCAGGTCATTGCCAAGCCGACAATCCACAGGGATGGATGGACTCACAGCTATTCTCAAGGAACCTGAGACCACCGCATTCAAAGGGAACCACAGCCACTGGATAGTGACTCTCATGGTTGTCAGCTGCAACAACTTGGTTGAATGTATTAGGGACTACCTGCTTTGAGGACACTAGACGACATCCGGTGGTTTTCATGCTGGCTTCAGTGTTTCTCAGAGCCTCCACACTCTGCCCATTAATGGTGACCCACTACCTGTACTTCCTTGCATTACTAGGCATGTGAAATCTCCCCTATATCTCTCCATCACCCTAGGGCACTAGGGTAATCTCTACTCTATCCCACACACTATCTGAGACAATCAGCTCCCCAAGCTCTACATTAGCCAACTCCACTGACTGCACACCGATGAGGGGCTGTGCCCATTTGGGACACTTGGCATCTGCTTGAAGTGCCCTTCCTGTTGGCACTCATAGCACTAGGGGTGGTGCCTTCCCTGAAGACTTCCTGTTAGGAAAGCATCTAATATTTTTCTCAGTCCGGGGATGGGAGTTTTGAACCAAATACCTAGTTTGGGGTCCTTTACAGAACGTCCTGTTTTTAAGTTTCTCTCCCCCCACCTTCTGATGGAGACCATGTGGTGATGCACCCATATACCTTCTTATGGACCCTGGTGCTAACCCAGCGATCTGCTTCATTAACTATCTCCCTGGGGTCAAAGAGCTTACTGTCAATCAGGTATTAATTCATATCTTCAAAACAAAGAGTGAACATGTGCTTCTTTGCAATAAATTTGTACAGCCTCTGATAATCCTTTACTTCAATGCCCTTCACCCAACAATGCAGTGTCTTGCAAAAGACATCCACACAATCCACCCAAATGTGTTGTACTAGTTTCCTGAATTTCTGTCTGTACTTATCTGGGGTCAAACCATACTTCCTGACAAGGGTTTCCTTCATGGGGTGATACTTCCCTCTGTCTCTTGGGCTAGTAGAGTGTCCCTCCCCTCGCTAGGGATATGCCTCCACAGACTCGACCCCCAATCTTTCTCAGGGGTCTTGTGCATCTGTAAGGCAATCTCATAAGCCTCAAACCACTTGTCAATAATGTCCCGCACAACAAAGTCAGGCACCAGACCTTTGGGGATATGGACCCTCTTGTCTCCAGAGGGCACTGAAGAAATGCTTCCACCATCATTGCTGGACAATGCCTGTTTGATCTTGATGCCCAGCTCCTTAAGGATCCTCTCATGAGCCAAACACTCCAAAACAATTCCATGACCAGCTTATTTTACTCCATGGCCAGTGTCCTCTGCTCTGCCTCCATGGCCAGCCTCCTTTCCTCCATTTTGAGCTTAGCCATCTTCAGTGTGTACTCCCTCTCTGCCTTCCTCTCCAGCAGCTTCTCTCAGGACAGTTTGTGGAAGGACACACTGTTCCCTGCACATGAGGAAACTTCTATTCTTGGGAGTAGGTTAACCCCCTCTTCAACAGGTTGCATCCCAAGACCCTCCTGTGGGTCCTGTTCTGGGTTTAATCCATTGTTCTTTTGCTCACTATGCCACCCCAGTTCAAACCTAGCCATAGACAAATCAGTCTTGACCCTGTGCTTCATGTGAATAGTGCAGCCCTAACTGCCAGGCCAGGTCCTCCCTGGACTGGAAACAAGCATCCTGGGACCGGTTTCGGTGTATTACTCCTCATCAGCCAGGTTAGCTTGAATTCAGTGGCACAGTGAGCAAGGGACCCATGTCTGGCATACCCTTGACCACTTAGGGAGAACATAGCAAACACAATAAGATGATGGACGGAGTGCTGAAACTTTTCAACCTGGACTGTTCCCATGGAGAGTAGGGTCAAGGCTGATTTGCATATGGCTGGGCCCAATCTGGAATGATGTGGCGAGTGAAATAACGATGGATTAAACCCAAATCTCTGGCTTGGGGTGAATGTTTGACAATGTTCAGCATTCTATCCATCATCTTTTTGTGTTCATTTTCACCTTCATTGGAAAGGGTATGCCCAGACGTGGGCCCCTTGCTTGCTATGCCACCGGTTTCAAGCTAGCCTGGCTGATGAGGGGTGAAATCCCGAAACTGGCCCCAAGATGCTTTTTTCCTGGTCCAGGGAGGACCTGGCTTGGCAGTTCCGGTTGTACTGTTCCCAAGGGGAGCAGAGGCAAGGCTGATTTGCATATGGCTGGGTCCAAACTGGAATGGCGTGGTGAGCAAAATAATGATGGATTAAACCCAGATCTGTGACTTGGGGTGAATGTTTTGTGTTGCATTTCCCCCCCTCTCCCCCCATACTGGCAAAATTCCTTGAGCTGAGCGACGGTGTAGTTCTCCAGGTTGACAATCTCAAAATCCATCTTTGCAGGTGAGGTCACAGACAGAAACACTCAGGTAAAGTAAGACTATGTAAACAGCAAAAATGCCAACCAGGGAGAATTCAAAATCTAATTGGTCATAGATATGGGATGGTAGTGTGCACTAAATCCCTGTATGGCACTGCACAAACACAAGTCCTATCCTCACCGCTTAGCCCCAATGTTAGAATTTGGGTTTCTGGTTGACTGAGATGTGAGTACTGGTCACGCAGCAACCACTATCCTAGTCAAGGTAAGGCACAAGAAAATCACAAATTAGCCTGTGCTCACTGAGCAATCAGTATTAACTTGAAGGCAATGTGTAAAGTGTTTGTGCAACACTTCAAATAGTAAATAAGTGGAAACACCAAACAAAAGATTCCCACATCAGGTTAAGCAATTAGAACTTAATTGATTAAATAAAACAAAACCAAAATGACAAAAATCCAATCAGTAAAACCAGAGATATTCAATTTCACGGTTTTAGAATGAAAATAGTGCCAAAAGCACAAAGTGCCAACAAGGGATAACTGGTCATGCAAGAATAGGACAAAGTCACAAGTTCAGGCTGACTGAGATGGATCACAGGCTGGCTACAGGGACCCAGTTAGGCCCGCTGAACAAAGGACCTTAAACCCTGGTGGTGGAGCATTGTGTGGATCCGGGTCAAAGAAGCACCATGCAACCGAAGCGATGCATCGGTTCCAAGATGCGGTGAGGCTGAGGTGCAAGGTCCTGTTGCATCGTCGTTGAGGATCTCGTAGAGGAGGCTTGCGATGCAAAGTCTAGAGTCTAGGATGTTGGGTGTAGCTGGTGATGCATCAATTCCAAGGAGCTGGGAGGCAGCAACGTGGAGTCCATCGTCGAGACTGCTGTAGATGAGAGATGTGAGGATCTGAGCTGGAGATGCACCGCGCCTTCAGCTATACGTTGATTCTGAAGACTGCGAGGCAGGCCTTCTGTGCAGGGTCCAATTCATGAAGCAGTTGTGATGTCTGGTTCTGCTCAAGAATGCAACGCTCAGTTGAGGGGATCCGGCGTTTCAGCTCAGGGATGAACCACTCAGCAGAAAAGATGCGTCAGTTTCACTGGTAAGCTACTTAGGCCCACTTCCGCAACGGCTGTTCCGAACAGGCTGCCGAGGGCAATGCAGGTCTTTGCGATGGGTCCAATCCAAACAGCAACAGCGATGCATCGGTTCTGCTTGGGGATGCACCACGCAGCAGAGGAGATGCGTTGGTTTTGCTGGAAAAGTGTCCCGGACTGGGGTGGCACCACTTGGCAGTGTAGACTCACACAGTCCAAGTGCAGGTGCAGGGTGGTTGGAAGCCTGTTTTCTCCCAGAGGCTTCAGATCAGGAGGCCAGCCAATTAGCTCTTGGAGTCACTCTGGGTTGTGGGTTCAAAAGGTGCAGGTCCAGTCCTTCTCACCCAGGCAAGAGGGCAGAGGTGAACACAGAAAAGCAGGAGTCCAGCAGTGGAGCAGTGCAACAGAGTGGCCGTCCTTTCAGTGGCACAGCAGACATTCTTCCTGTCAGAGTATTCACAGTTCCAGCAGTGTACTGAAGTGGTGGTGTCTGAGCAGGGGCGGCTCCTCCACGCTCTCGGAGGAGCGTCACACCCACTGCTGGAACCAACGGATGCACATAAAATAAAATAATAAAACAGTTAATAGAACTGCGTTACTATCATTATATTTTACTCCGGGCCTGCCACTAAGTCTTGAGGTTTGGGCTTCCGACAGCGGGAGGAGTGGTGGGCTCAGGGCACAACCAGTGCGCATGTAGGTTTGGCCAGGCAGCCAAATCTACGTGAGCACTTGGATATCTCCAAGCTGTTGCTTGGAGATATCCAAATGGCTCAGAAGCACAGACTTCCGGTCCCTGCTGGAGTGTAGAACCAGCCTGCTCCACCCAACCCTACGCTTCTTTCATGCTGGGTTATAAAAGCACGAGTGTAGTGTCTGGATTTGCGCAGGGCCATCTGGGAGCCTGTGTGATAATCGTCACGTTGGCAGCTGAAGCTGAAGCAGCGGTGAGGCGGCGGACCTTAGGATTCATGTAAAGATTTCTTAATTTTTTTTAGTTCCCAACCCACCAATTTACCCAGCTTGCTGCCGCAACAGTGTCTGAGTCTCTTCTGTTATACACAGTGGTGCCTTTGAAGCGGGGAGAACGTGGAGAGAATGTTTTAGAGGCATGCACAAATGTTCTACTTCCCCTGCCCTAGCTCCATACTAACTATAGGGGGTATGCAGCCCATTGGGTGGGGAGAGGACACAGCCTAATCAAGTGTAAGTGAGACTGTGCCTAGCTCCTTCCTCCCATACTGCCAATGATGACCCATTGAGACACAAATAAGCTCCCATTGTGTGTGGCTGTCTAGGAGGAATACACAAAGTCCAACTGGCAACTGCACCTAGTCATGTAACCAGAGACAGGCTGCAGGCACCAAATGGCTAAGGCAAGAAAATGTTTACTTTCTAAAAGTAGCCTTTTCAGAATTTTATTTTAAAATCCGACCTTCACTTTAATTTAGGATTTTAAATTAGGATTCCAGAGACACCTAACTTGAACCAGTCATATCTTCCCATTTAGAAATTACACTTACGAAATGGACTTAAGTAATCCCACTGTTATCCTCCTGGTACAACACCCTCCGCATGCTCCGCAGGATCTACAAGTGGATCCCGACCGAAACAAGAAGAACAGTGACACAGGCCCTCGTCAGCAGCAGACTGGATTATGGCAACGCACTCTACGCAGGAATCCCAGCCAAACCCCTACGACGACTACAACGCATCCACGCCTCCACCCGACTGATCGTCAACGTCCTCCGCCGCAGCCACATCACCCCCCACCTGAGAGACCTACACTGGCTCCCCGTTGACAAGAGGATCACCTTCAAGCTCCTCACCCACACACACAAAGCGCTCCACAGCGCCGGACCAGCCTACCTGAACAGTAGACTCAGCTTCCACACCCCCACCCGCCAGCTCCGCTCCTCCAGCCTCGCCCTCGCCGCTGTCCCCTGCATCCAACGAACGACCTCCGGTGGCAGATCCTTCTCCTACCTCGCTGCCAAGACCTGGAACACCCTCCCTACCCACAAACGGCAGACCCAAGACCTACTCGCCTTCAGAAGACTCCTCAAGACCTGGCTCTTCGAGCAGTAGCAGCATCCCCCCCCCCTCCCCTCAGCGCCTCGGGACCCTCACAGGTAAGTAGCGCGCTTTACAAGTACTCTGATTGATTGATTGATGCAGTAGTGAAAAACAAATTTAAGAGCTTTATTTTACTACCAGGACATGTAAAACTTTAAAGTACATGTCCTGATGTTTAAATACATTGCACCCTCACTCTGGGCTGTCCCGGGCCTACGCTAGGGGTGACTTACATGTATTAAATTGGAAGGTTTGTTCCTGGCAAAATATTTAATCTGCCAGGTCGAAATGGCAGGTTAAACTGCACACACAGGCTCTGAAGTGGCAGGCCTGAGACATGTTTAAATGGCTACTTAAGTGGGTGGCACAAGCTGTGCTGCAGATCCACTAGTAGCATTTACTTTGAAGACCCTGTTTACATTTGGTGCACTTTACTAGGGACACAGCCAGGGCAGCAAACATTCAGAGGGCACATTGCGGGAAACAGCATAGAGCAAAGCCCCTCCTATAAGTACCTGGGAGTACTGGGCGATTCAAGATGATCATTAAGAGAACACACCCTGTACAGAAAAGCCCAGGCAAACAAATTGCGGTTCGCCCTAAACATACTAAAAACAAATTTAAAATGCCCATCCAACGTATACCAGCTGAAGGTGTTTTTTTTGTTGTTTTTTTTTTGCTGAGTTTTATATAGCGCGAACTAGACCCAAACCGAATGAGGTATCAGAGCGCTTTACATAGCACCAGTTATGTTACATGAGGACGGACACACATTCATTTTAGGCACGGGGAGATTAAGTGATTTGCCCAGAATCACAGGAGGTTTTGGCGTAGTTACCGAGACTCGAACCCAGGTCCCCAGGTCCGAGGTCAAGCGCCCTAGCCGTTAGGCCAACTCCTCTCTCCCCGTCTCAATGGGTCATCATTGACAGTATGGGAGGAAGGAGCTAGGCACAGTGATTGCTGCAAAATTTTTACCCTCGCTCATGTACGGCTCTGACTTATATAGAGGCAAAGATGCAAACTTCTTGAACCTCCAACAGTCAGCGCTGTTTAAATACATCTATCAGATTCCGACGTTCGCATCTCAGGCGCAGGTACGCGCTTTGTGTGTGTGGGTGAGGAGCTTGAAGGTGATCCTCTTGTCAACGGGCAGCCAGTGTAGGTCTCTCAGGTGGGGGGTGATGTGGCTGCGGCGGAGGACGTTGACGATCAGTCGGGCGGAGGCGTTTTGGATGCGTTGTAGTCGTCATAGGGGTTTGGCTGGGATTCCTGCGTAGAGTGCGTTGCCATAATCCAGTCTGCTGCTGACGAGGGCCTGTGTCACTGTTCTTCTTGTTTCGGTCGGGATCCACTTGTAGATCCTGCGGAGCATGCGGAGGGTGTTGTAGCAGGAGGATAACAGTGGGATTACTTAAGTCCATTTCGTAAGTGTAATTTCTAAATGGGAAGATATGACTGGTTCAAGTTAGGTGTCTCTGGAATCCTAATTTAAAATCCTAATTTAAAGTGAAGGTCGGATTTTAAAAGTAAACATTTTCTTGCCTTAGCCATTTGGTGCCTGCAGCCTGTCTCTGGTTACATGACTAGGTGCAGTTGCCAGTCGGACTTTGTGTATTCCTCCTAGACAGCCACACACAATGGGAGCTTAGTTGTATCTCAATGGGTCATCATTGGCAGTATGGGAGGAAGGAGCTAGGCACAGTGATTGCTGCAAATTTTTTTCCCTTCGCTCACGTACGGCTCTGACTTATATAGAGGCAAAGATGCAAACTTCTTGAACCTCCAACAGTCAGCGCTGTTTAAATACATCTATCAGATTCCGACGTTCGCATCTCAGGCGCAGGTACGCCTTGAATTCGGGTTACTAAATCAGCATCAAGCCAGACAAGCTGCCATATTAAAAACGTGCTGGAAATTAAGAGCAGCCCAAGAGGATACGCTGATGGGTCACTGTTGGTCCGAAATAAATAATCAAACTAAAGGAAAAAAGGCATGGAAAATATCACTGGAAGAAGCATTGAAAAATCTCGATATGCAAGAAACGTGAAATACCAAACATACCCCCGTGGCCTTCAAAAAAGCAGCCAACGGTGCGGCAAAACACAAATCCTGGATTGTAGACAAAGCCGCTCTTGTTAAGAAAAAACACGCCTGGATGGTATTGGCCACGTATGAGAGATGTGTCCCACAACCGTACTTAGTCAACTATATAACACCGTCTACTCAACAAATGCTTTTACGATTACGGCTGGGAACCTATACTTCAAAAGACCAGATCCCGGCATGGAGGCAAACATGGCCAACATCATTGTGCAGACTTTGTGGTCTCTCTGAAGAAACCCTGATTCACATTTTGTGCATTTGTCCATTTCTGAGTAACTTGAGAAGGTATTATCTCCTTCAAATATTTCGCCTTTTCCAAATCAGAACATGTCGGCCGGCAGTCATGTTAGTACTGAACAGCCAACAGCTGCAGATAGCCTGCAGAGCCACCAGATTCTTCCAGAAAGCAAGCCTCAATTGTTGGAAAATGAAAAAGAGGTGACCAATGGAATAAAATCCAAAGCCTAAAGGCAACAAAAGTCTTCGAATTTAGACAATGAAAAATAGACTTTGTTGCTTTTGAAGGGACATCACAGATTGCAGATGTATTTTTATCGATTTTATGGAATATGTTCTCTTGAAATTCTTTTTGTAAAGGTTTTAATTAATCACACACAATAAATACTTACTTACTAGGGACATATGAGTAAATTAAATATGCCAATTGCATGTGAGTCAATGTTACCAGGTTTTGGGGAAAGAGCACTTTAGTACTGGTTAGCAGTGGTAAAGTGTGCAGAATCCTAAGGCCAACAAAATGAGGATCATGCTAAGGATGCCAGGTCCAACACATAATATATCTTAACAGGCACTTTAGCATAATATCCAGGCTGTCGTAGCTGAGTAGCATGAAAGGTGCACTATAATGCACTTATGAAGCCCAAAAGACTACCCCGACCAACTCGACCAAGTACCTGAGGTGGAAGAGGACACATGGGGGCTGAGGAGACATGTAGTAGTGATGGTCCGCCACGGGATGCATGGAAGATGCATGAGAGGCCTGCCAGGAAGACGTGGAGTGAGGGGGAGACATTGGCGGATATGATGACTCAAGATTAGAAGTGGAGGGTGGTGGAGGATGTATTGGATGAATGGGGAGCATAGTGGGTGTGTGACAAGCATGAGGACCAATGGGGGGGCAGGTGGAAGTTAGGAATATGAAGACATTGGATGTCAGGGAAGCATGGGCATTAGGGGAGAGAAGGGCATACAGTAAATTATACAATGAGCTTCAATACATGTGTACAGCATGCATTTTTCATTGTATGTGCTGCAAACCTCTACATCATATGGCAGTTATTTGTAACTTTATGTGCCTTTTTGAAGTCCCCATCTGATGATGCTAAGAATTCAGCATGATCTGGTATTGCCAACTTACCATTGTGAAATTGAATTTGCTGTTTTCTTAAGCGTGCTATTCATTGGGATCCCTCAATATTCGATGAATGGGGAGCAAGTGGCAGAATGCATGTTGGGGAAGACCACAGATGACAGTGCTCATTAGAATGTTTTGATGCTAATGCAGGGTGCACAGCCACAAGGGATTAATATTGTATTTATCTACTTATTAGTAAGTATTTCCTTACCATGGGCCGAGCGACAGGGCAGTGGAGGACTTTCAAAGGGGAAGCTGTACAAAGATACTGTTTCCAAAAAGTGGACTTAATTTGCAATCAGTCTTTTTGTGACTGATATCTAATTTTGCGATCGAACCCGTATGTTAATAGGTCAGTTAACAAAATTCCAAATCAGAGTGGGCTACACTCCAACCTACCTTATTATTCCTAATGAGGTAGATTGCAAATTGTGACTCACTGCGATTGGTCAATATCATATAGATGGTGGCTTGCAAGGTTCAGAAGAACACAACCCTTGTACTTGTTTTTAAAAAAATAAAACTTTTTTTAAAGCAGACAAGATCCTTAAAAGAAATGTGGTTGCTGGTTTTTTTTTAAGTTGCAGTGACAGTTGGCAGTGGTTGCCTGGACCACTACCTACTCCCCAATTCCCTGCAAATTGTACCCCAATTCTCAAAGGGTATGGGGTCAAAAGGGAATCTCTTTTTGCAAACCAATTACTGCACTAATTTTTATGTGTGCCTGGAATTCCAGTCAGTACCACTGATGCATCTGATCTAGGATGGTTCCTCCACTATGGTGCAGGAGCGTCGCCCCACTGCTGCTACCCAGGAAAGGCAATAGTAAAAAATAAAATGATAATAAAATAATTTTATTATCATTTTCTTTTTTGCCGTTCCCTCTGCTGGGTAGCTGAGTCGCTGGGTGGGGCCGGGCCATACTCTTGAGCTTCAGGAGGAGGAGTTGTGGGCACTACTAAGTGCGCATGACAGTTTGGCTAGCTGTTTTAGGCTGGCCAAACCGGCATGCACACTTAGCATTTCTCCACCTGGCTGTGATGTACAGCCGGGTGGAGAAAAACCACAGGCTCCCAAGCACTTTCTCAGTGGCAAACCAGGTCGCTCAGACCAATCCCAGAACTTCTATCATGCTGGAAATAGCATTCCCAGTATGAGAATAGCACTGGGATTGGCATCCGGGAGCCTGCGCACTGTGTGTCAGTCATGGATCGGGACAGGAGGAAGATGGAGGGAACGCAACATCAGGTAAGTCTTAATTTATTTTTAAACATATATTGTTTTTTAATGTATTTATGTCCCTTCCCCCTTGCTACCCTACCATGTTGCATCGGGATGCAGCCACCAGTGCATCTGATACCAAATCACCATTTGGAAGCAACATCCACAGCATGCTCCTCCCACCTTGCTAAAGTCGCAAACTCACTTTAGGTAAAACATTATCAACTCCCAAAATAGGTTTGGCACATCGGAATAATTTATTTGTAGTTGCAAACACCAAATCGGTACAAAACACAGGCCTGTATACGGTTAATTCAAGTGGAGAAATTAGTCAGGGAGGTGAAATCTAAAGAGGTGAGTGTTTAAGTCCTTTCGGAAAGCAATAATGTTCAGATTTAGCCTGATATAATCTGGGATGGAGTTCAACAATCTAGAAACTAGGCCAGACAATGTCCGTTTTGCTTCCTTGGTTTGTTTGGTTTCAGGAATGTGTAAAATTAGGCAATGTCTGCCTTTGTTTTTCGTGCATTGGAGTGTTCTTTAAAAGAAAATAAGGAGGCAGAGTGGTATGAATTGTTTAATGTGTTCCGCAGGCTATCTTGAATTCAATTCTTGTATCAAATGGACATATGCAAGCGTGATGCCTAAAAAGAGCAGGTGATTAGAGCGTATCTAATTGTTGCATTAGTGTCACTGAGTAGTTGGATAGATGTTGTCTTCCTGGGAAATGATGTAGTGTGAATTAGTCAGTTAAGGATGAAGGGGGCAGGTCTATAAATCAAAGGTCAGCTCCTAACCACCCCCCTCCATGAAGAATAGGATCTGACTCCATGCCCTATGACTCCAATTTGTTTCCTCTGCTCTGACCACAGCACTCACCTGTGGTCTTCTTTTCACATCCACCAGAACTCTCAGTATATCTATGATTTCATAGGGTAGGGTGAGGGTGAGCTCTCTTCCTGTATTCCTGTTGGGAAAACATATTGGTGACCCATGCATCAAGGTGGCTGTTTTGGAGGCCCAGATGGTTAAGCTTCACATACATTATGCTTTCCGCAGAAATACGCTTGTTCCACTGCAATTGTAAGTGAATGTATGGGAGCAGAGCTCCTCAGCTATGTGGATGTATTTTTGACTACATGGCAAGGCTACTGTGATATTCAATTCTGAGGTGAATTAGTATCTGGTGCAGTAAGAATGCACATTTATTGTGTTACTGATACTATACATCCACCAAAAATACAGTCTTTTCACACATACATTTCTTTCTCTCTGGTTGGCTTTGCTAGTTTCCATTAACTAGTGACTTAAGTTGTTGATCATTCCATTCTTTCATATTGTTGCAAGTGATAATTTGTGGGCTGCCCCACTCTCCATTGGTCACAGAAGCTGAAATGTAACTAGTTCTTGTCAGGATTGTGTCTGTTCCTGTGAGGGAATTCCAGGCTCTACCAATCTCCCATTTAGGGCTTCCTGAGAGGCGGGCAGGTAACAACTTCCTGGATCATTCCGGGACAGCGTAAGAGGGGGATAGGTGTAAGAGAAGGTGAGAGAGAAATACACCACTCCGTGAGAGCCATTACAGGAGATTCCATCTTCATGCCGAGAATGGATGGAGTTTTAACCCCTCACATGCTCATGACGAGGTTAGCTCGTCATGAGCCACAGTGGCCGTGTGCTCATGAGGAGCTGAGCTCGTCATAACGGCCGCAACGCTCACACGTGGGGCTAATTCCCCTGCTGTGCTGAACGTTCTAAGGAAACGGGTGTGGCCGTGACGAGCTCAGCTCGTCATGAGCACAGCGCCAACGTGCTGCGTGACGAGCTCAGCTCGTCACGAGCGCCGGTGTGCTGCGCACTCCCCCCGCAGGCAAGGGGTTAATAGGAAATCTCAGAATCTGGGCTCAAGGTCCTGAAAGAATGAGTGGCACAAATTAATATATATGCGTGAATCCCACATGAAAAGAGCCACAAGTAGGGAAGGCAAAGGAACTCACCATTACTTCAGAGGAGATGATGGTAATGAGGCCTCGAAGATGCCAGTAAGTATCCAGAGGCCCGGAAGGACCGAGAGGACTATCAGGTGAAGCCACAGCAGCTAAAAAGCAACACAAATCTAACAGGAAAGAGGGTAAGACAACCAGGGAAAGGGAAACATGAACCATATGAAGGGAACAACATAACAAGAGTTGGGGAAATGCAATACAACGACAAACTAATCAAGAGTGGGGTCATGCAACAATTGGAAAGTTGTCAGGCACCATCTTGTCAGTTTGTAGCCTTTTTATGGTGACCAGGAGGGACTGCACTCCCTCTACTGGCCCTGATCTGGAACTGTCTGTTTCTGACCCTCGGGCTGTGCACCAGCTGCAAAGAGCCATTTTTCTATAGTCTCCATCCTTTTGTCTTTTGTGACTTCTTGAACAGATATGAACAGCCTTGTACTTTTGTCTCTTCACCAGATTTTTCCTCGATTCAATCTTTACAGTCCTTTAAGAATTGCACCAATGTTCTGTCCATCCCCATTCTGCACATTGCCTCAGCATTCAATGTGGCAGTGGGTCCACCGTGCACAGGTAAAACAGTTCCATCCTAAACGGTGCTTCATCAGGACCTTAAACAGTGTTTGCATTCAAATTCCACCATTGCCCACATTCATTGACATTATCTGTAAGAAAATGGGTTATTAATGTTATGTTAATTTAATTTGTGACATGCACGGATCAGCCCGGAAGGGGTATCTCGGCACAGCTCAGAACATAAACAGGTAAGCCAGACTCTTAGGCTTCAAATTTCCTGAATTTAAAATGATCAGTACATTGACATAAGTGAAGTGGAAGCTTATTCCAATAAAATGGGGCTAAGTAAGAAAAGGACATTCCACCTGAACAAGAATTACTTATCCTAGGGATTGTAAGCAAGGCTTTGTCCGTGGATCCCAAAGGTCAACTTGGTGGACAAGGAAAACGCAGTGAAGTTAGATAGCTTTGGCCTTTGCCATTTAAGGACTTATGTGATAGACAGAAAATTTTGAAAATTATTATTTTGTTGATTGGCAGCCAATGAAGAGAGCGCAAATGAGGAGAAGAAGCTGACCTGGGTAGAAAGATTGATAATAATACGGACTGCTGTGTTCTGAACACCTGCAGTTTATTCATCAATGTCTCATTGATGGAAGTTAATAAGACATTACAATAATCTAAGGGACTGATAACCAATGTTTGAACTAAGGGCTTCCTTGAATTGTGTGGAAGGAGAGTGCAAACTCTCTGTAACAAGCACAACATATGAAAACAAGTCCCTATGGTGTTGCCAACCTGCTCTTTCATAGTGAGTGCTTGATCAATTTGAACCCCCAGATTTTTTACAACCAACATCGGATTTGGTGCAGCGCACAAATCCAAGGGCCTCCAGTCTGGTGTCCAGTGCTGTTGGGCCTCACCAACGAGCATTATCTCAGTCTTACCATTCAGCTGTAGACAGTTGTCTGTCTTCTAAGAGGTAATAGCTGCTATACCGGCAAAAAAGCGCACTTTTGCATTAATCAAGTATTCACTAAGTGTGAAAATTAACTGTGTCGTCAGCACAGGATAAAGGTTCAATGAGGAAGATGTAATTTCTAATTAGGACATCCAAAATCCTGTTAGGTCCAACACACAAGTTGAATAATTAAACATGAACTCAACCTCTGGTAGCTATGGCACAAAGAAGACAGGCTAAAGTAAAGGAAAACATGTTAAATATTTAACACTACCAAAACACAATTTGGAAGCTACTAAAAAATACCACAGACAATTCCTAAAAATCAAAAATATTTAATTTATGAAAAATAATATACAAATTATTAAAAACCAATCAGGGGAAATGGAGGAATGATTTTTAAAAGTATTTAGGTTACAAAGTGCCAAGAAGTAGCACAGCATCTATTGTTGCAGTAGATCAGGACCTAGACATGAACTGATGCCAACTGCAATGCACCTGAGGCCAGTTTAGTCTGGTAAGAGGTCAAATAAGTTAACTTCTGACTTAGTATTTGTTCTGGAATTTGAAATCTCCTAGTTGGACAAAGTTGAAGGCTGGATCCTACAAAGTCCTCTTGAAGTCTGATATCGGTTGGCAAGTCTAATTGAGTCCATTAGTTTTGGCGGGAAAAGCTCTGAGTGGGAAAAATCATGGAAGCTATCTCTGACAAAGTCCTCGCAAAATTGGATTCCTTAGCTAGAATGTCCCGCTGTAGATCTGGAAGTCATAGTCCCCATTTTCCTTCTTTGTGGAGTGTCTCCACTTGGTCACTGCAAGGCATTTAGGGGCCAGGACTCACTTCAGCAGATGCCACTAGCAGGGTCCAGTCAGGGTACAATTGTAACTGGCCAATAGGTAACTCCAGGAAAAGAGCATGTTGCAGCTTATTATGTTAATTTTTCTGTCCTGGGTACAAGTCAGAACAGGACCAGCCCTTCAGGGCCCCGCATAGGTCACAGACAGCAGGCTTCTACCTCTTCTGCTCATCCACATGTCCATATGTGTTCTTGGCAGATGGAGATGAGGTGCCACTTTAGTACAATTCTCTAGCCAGTGAGTGTAGGTGACTCCTGGACATTCCCTAACCAAGGGGCACAAGGTTTCCAGGGAAAGCTTCCTTCTTTAGCAACACATCCTGTTTGCTCTAATGTTAAATGTCCCACAGTGCACCATACCCTGTAAAATCAGCAGTGGTAAAGTGCTCAGAGTCCTCAGGTCAACAAGAAATTCAGCAAAAATATAGGGTAAGCAGGCAAACATGTTGGGGGAAGATCACCCTAAGGCTGACAGGTCTAACACCTTGTATAAGAAGAGTAAAAATTACCTAGTGGGATTTATAATAATAATAATAATAATAATCCACATTTGTATAGCGCACAATCACCCGTTGGGGTCTCTAGGCGCTGGGGGCCATCGGGAAGATTAAGCAAGCTATTGCCCAGAGTCACATGGTGCTGGGCTAACCTGCCGCCGGAGCCGGGGATCGAACCCTGATCCGCAGATTCCAGCGTCAGTCGCCCTTGCCGCGGCGCCACTGCTCTCCCTCTAATTTACCACACTATGAGCCAGATTGTGATGTCCGACAGACCGCTACCGACGGCCTGTCGGTGGCAGTCTGACCGCTGCATTATGATGCGCAGCAGTCGGAGGCAGCGAGCGGAGAGACTGACTGCGCTTCTGAAGGGTTCAAGGAGCTCGTCAGACCATCGGTCAAAACGAAATCTCCTACAATAGGGGCGGTGAGTGCTCAGGCACCGGCGAAAGGATTACGATGGCTCATTTTGACTGACTTTTCATGGCAGTCCAACCGCCATGAAAAGGCAGCTGGGATGGACTTTGGGGGCCCATAGCAGGGCCCCATGTCCCCTGTGGGCCCCCACTAAGGGCCCAGGGGGGCACCTGTGAAGCCCCCAAACATCTATGCCCCATGTGCCAGATTCCACATGGTGCCTGGGCACAAGAGGCATGGATGTTTGAAAACATCAGTCAGTGTTCAGCTCTTTTTGGGCCGCAGCACAATCCGCAATGGAAAAAGTTATGATTCCGGCTGCCTACACAGCGTTCACATCATAATTTGGTAAATGGAGCTTCCGACTACTTGTCAGTCGATCCCAATTCTGCTACAATGTTGGTCGACACTCGTCTGACCGGCATCGTAATGAGGCTCTGTATTCATGGGTCCTCTGGTAAAGTTAAGAAGTACAAAAAGCACACATTGACAATGGGAGGTAATTAGTGCTCTAGTGTCACAATATCTGGTACACATGTTACGGTAGTTATTTGCCATAATGGTCAGTCGGCCTTCCTCAGGACTAAAAAGGTCTCGAATGCTTTCTAAAGTGAACCCAGCCATCGTTCATGCAGAAACATTTCAAGTGCCAATAGCATGCACACAATCATGCACACATACATTTGGATTAAAAATAATCTGGTAATTAACTCCAGATGAGGTTAATTTAAGCCCCATAGGAGTCAAAGACAAGCCGTCCTTATAGTCAAACTTTCATCAAAGACGCAGCTGTCAGTTTTAGCTGACCCGGTCTTAGGCCCCAAATATAAGATAAAGGCCATCCATTTAGTTGTGAGCACTAGATGGAGGGATTCTAGGGGCAAAAGCGGGACATTGTTCAATACCTTCGACCTCCTACTGAGAAGATACTCCAGAGTGCCTTTGCTATTTCCAACCATGGATGACAAATGAGTGCCCAACGAAGAGGAAAGAGCACATATTGTAGAAAAAAATGAAGGTTACCATTAATAAACACTAGAGGTATTGAAGATGGACTTTCCCACAATAAAAGAGGTTTGAATTTGAAATGGTGATAGAGGGGGAACCAGTGAAGACAGACTAGTTGGTATGAGAGCTGATCACATTTGCTCAGAATCAAGTACCGCAGATACTGGTGATAGAATTTTGTTGGCTGTCATTTGTTAATTACATCTTTGGACCCTCCAAATAGGAGGCATTACAACAATTTATCTGAATGCCAAGAGTAGCTCAATTCTGACAGTAGTTTATGTTATCAGCACCTCTATTAAACTTATATACACCAATCCTTGTGAAGAGCTGCACTTCGGGCCAGAAGTACAAAAAATCTGATTTGTGATTTCCAAATAGTGAATATTAGCAAATCACAATTTGGAAATCGTAAGTTGCTACAATCTTACAAGATGTTTTTGGTATATATTTTAAGGCACCCCCACTCTTATGGAGGTAGCGAAAACTTAATTTGAGCAGTCCAAATGTCCACTCAATCACAGTTCTTGTGCATTGTTGTATCCCCTTTCATTGTGGGTGTGGGAGAAAGTTAGGGTATGAGGATCCAGGAATGTAGGGCATTTGCACTCTCACCTGAAACTCATATATTAGTGTGAGACAAGATACATAGTGTGAGGAATGGGCACTCACATATCGACATTCACATTCATTGTCAGTTCCTAATAAGCATCCTTCATTAAACTCTCCACTTTCCAGTCGTCTGTATATTCTGCTGTGCCAAAACGTGAAGAAGTCATGGGTGCTCCCTGGATATTGGGACACAATGTCAGTTATTATGCTGTGGGCATTGCAAACCACATATTTTTTCTGGTTCTAAAAATGTATTCAAGATGGGTTGGAAGACATATGGGCACATGTGTCCCATCTAAACACCCAATGACCTGGGGACATTTTTTTATCCTGTAAAATTGCAATTTGGTAATACACATTTCTTCATCATTCCTGAGCATGTATATGTGGCAGTAGATGTCGAGAAGCATGGTATTGAGGAATGAGCAAAAGAAACATGAAAGCACACTTTACGACACCCCACCTGCAACAGCTACCATATCTTGGTAACTGCTAGTGACTATTATGTGAAACAAGCACAAAACGTGGACATGGGTGTGGATGGAATTGCTGTGCACAGTACTGCTTTTTAAGTGTGGCTTTAGGAACGTAATTAACTCCAAAATGACAGTGCTACTTAGCCTGTATTGGTGATATATCTCTTCCTCCATTTGGTCAAAAATAGTCAGCCTTACTTTGAATATCCTCTTTTGTCTCTGCCTCCTTATCAGCCAGTATGTGCATCCTGCTTGCTGTCACATACAGGGAAGCCGAATAAAGTTTATCACTACCTCTACGGGGCAGCCATTGTGGACAGCTATGGTGCATTCTGGGCCAGCTTTTATAGTTTGCACCATGTTAGCACCTGGTTTAAATTGGTGGTAAATTGTTATGCAAATGGCTACAATTTCAACTAACCACAATTGACATATTCTTTGTGAATCGCTATCTGTGATTTCCTAATTCCGATTCGTTATCTCCATATGCACAAACAAACCAGTCACATCGCTATTTTTGTTTTGGGAATGGCTTTCGTACATGGCGAACTGCCATTTGTCCATTCGCAAACCACTTTGCGACAGTTTTGCGAGTCGCAGTTCTATTGAACATCTGGCCCCAAGTGTTTATTGTGCACGAGTGTGCAACAGCACTCTTTTTTTGCAACTTATTTTTCGTCATCAGTCTTTGACCCAGAGCAAGGAAGAGAACCGCAGAAAAGGAAGCAAAAGATAGGACATCAATGATAGAGAGAAAAAAAGGAATGTGATGAACCTGCAAGAGTGAGATAAAGAGACAGGAAGTGTAGGGTGATGGAAGAAAGAAGCAGGAAGTGCAATCAAAATTAGGCAGATTTCGTATTCACAGTCCTTGAATTCAGATGTGCCTGCTGCAGGCTCCTAAGAAGAACCCTTACTTTCATTTATTTCGTTTTACAAATTAAACAATGGTTTCAGAGGAATGCCAGGTTAGATCTGCGGCTTCTAGCAGAGCAGATGAAAGCAGGAAGTGAAGCTCTAAACGCATTCTCGGGGATGCACTTGCTCAGAGCTTAGGCGGGAAGCTGTGCCGTTTAGTAATTGCTAATGTCTTTATCTGACTCAGCGGCTGTGACAGCACTGCCTCAAGAAACACTGCTGCCTGCGCCGTGAAGCCAAGCCAGGAAATCTATATCTCTAATTGAAGGTGAAAACTTTAACAGGAGGCAGCGTGGCACTGCGTGACCTGTATCTTTAAAAGAATCGCTGTGTGAACCATGTACTGCTTCAAGGCAGGATCCACCAGAGATGTTGGTGGGCACTGACTAGCTCAAATATTAGGGGTGGAAGAGGTGATGTAGCATCAGAGGGGTGCAGTGACCCTCAACACTGAGGGGATGTAGAGGGGGCCGAGAGACAAACCCAGTGAGGGCCAAAAAGGTATATATTAAAAAAAAGTACTTGCCCGTGTTTCCTCTCCTCAGCATAACGGCACATCGTGGAGCCTCAGGCAACCCCCTTCTGCAAATCCTGATGCTGCTCTCATGCTCAGATGTCCCAGTGAAGGTATCACAAGTACACAAACAAACCACTTTATATCACACAATATAAAATCACAAACTAATGATTTAAACACACTGTTGTTTATTCACAATTTGCTTGTTCATATTTCTTTATGGCAAATTCATAACAAAATTGTTGTTCCCCAGGAAAGGGAAGGTGAGGGACAGTGAATGGGTAGGAAGGGAATGTGCAAGGTAGGTTATTCGTGACAAAAATATATCAATGTATGATTATCAAACAGTTAATATAGCTGGCTTCAGAGCCCTGAGCCAGTACAATAAATGAGCTATTAATGCTCAACGTTTAAAAAGAAACCATAATAGCGATGCTACTGATTAATGAGTAGAATGATGGTTGCATCGACTGGTGGGTAGTAATAGCTGTCGACGTTTCGACCCCGAATATACTGGTAGGTATACGTCACCTTAAAGAGGGGTCATCATCAGGACAAAAGGGGCCCTGGGTAGCACTGGTTTCTCTAGAAAATAACAATACAAAGGGGAATGTAATATTTACAATGAAAATGAATTCAGATTAAAAACACACAGGCGCACGAGGGCGCCCAACACGGACCAATATAAAAGAAAATTGAAAATCATTCACCATGGAGAGTTGGGCTAGTTAGCTCACAACTTGTACAGGAGAGCGGGGAGCATCGACAGATCCATTTATGATTACCAGGATCGATATTTATCCAATGTGTTCTCATAAGTAGAACCACTTCCAAAGGGATGTCAAAAATGATCAACACATTTCTATTAGGAGAGAATGGACACGAAACGACATATCAGTACTATGTCCCTTAATATTTCAAGTATATCTACAAAGATTATTTACACAAATTACATATACACTGAAAAAACCGCCTTGAAGTTCCATTATTGAGTAATTTCATATATATCTCGATTGGGAACCACATGGGAATAAATTGCTCCCTCATTCAAAATTATCCAAACAGAGGAGAAATTGTTAAGAACTGCTAACATTCAGGACAGGCTCACAGTGATCTGAGTATTCGAAAACGGTATAATCACCTCAAGTTCAATGAAGTGCATAAGAAGGGCAGTTATGACAAACCACAACAAAAACAAATTGGGGTGCATACCACAGCAATGTAATTTTCACAGGCGTGTCTCAGCGGGGTTGCGTGACCCACCAAAAATGTAAGGTATTCCACTTTAATTTTCTTCCCTTCAAATTGCTAAAAGAACGAATGGATAACCAAAGGTTATAACATATATTTGGGGACTTAAAATCCATGTTAGCCAATTATAAGGGTCACTCCATACCTAATAGTGTTGGCTGCCACGTTCTTCCGATACACGTGGAAGTTCCATTGTCAAAAAAAGGGTGCCGCACTCGGTTCTACAAACGTTTCTAAAAAGACGAGAGAATGACGGTGAAGTCATTATACCGAAGGGCGTGGCTATGGGGGCTACATTTGCCCCCAATCTGGCAATATTATTTATGGATGATTTTGAGAGCAAGTTCATTTTCAATGATATCAATCCTTTCTGTGCCCATTTGGCACAATTTATTCCCATGTGGTTCCCAATCAAGATATATATGAAATTACTCAATAATGGAACCTCAAGGCGGTTGTTCAGTGTATATGTAATTTGTGTAATTAATCTTTGTAGATATACTTGAAATATTAAGGGACATAGTACTGATATGTCGTTTCGTGTCCATTCTCTCCTAATAGAGATTTGTTGATCATTTTGACATCCCTTTGGAAGTGGTTCTACTTATGAGGACACATTGGATAAATATCGATCCTGATAATCATAACTGGGTCTATCAATGCTCCCCGCTCTCCTGTACAAGTTGTGAGCTAACTAGCCCAACTCTCCATGGTGAATGATTTTCAATTTTCTTTTATATTGGTCCGTGTTGGGCGCCCTCGTGCGCCTGTGTGTTTTTAATCTGAATTAATTTTCATTGTAAATATTACGTTCCCCTTTGTATTGTTATTTTCTAGAGAAACCAGTGCTCCCCAGGGCCCCTTTTGTCCTGATGAAGACCCCTCTTTAAGGTGTGACGTATACCTACCAGTATATTCGGGGTCGAAACGTCCACAGTATTACCACCCACCAGTCGATGCAACCATCATTCTACTCATTAATTAGTAGCATCGCTATTATGGTTTCTTTTTAAACATTGAGCATTAATAGCTCATTTATTGTACTGGCTTAGGGCTCTGAAGCCAGCTATATTAACTGTTTGATAATCATACATTGATATATTTTTGTCACAAATAACCTACCTTGCACATTCCCTTCCTACCCATTCACTGTCCCTCACCTTCCCTTTCCTGGGGCACAACAATTTTGTTATGATTTTGCCATAAAGAAATATGAACAAGCACATTGTGAATAAACAACAGTGTGTTTAAATCATTAGTTTGTGATTTTATATTGTGTGATATAAAGTGGTTTGTTTGTGTACTTGTGATACCTTCACTGGGACCCCTTATTCTGTACTATACAGCACCCAGGTCCCCAGTGACTTTATTGGGTAAACCCCCCCCCCCTTATTTAATGAACTCATGCTCAGATGAGCAGCATGAGAGCAGTGCTAGGATTGGCTGGAGCAGGCAGCCTCAGAGCTCCAGCAGTCACAGGATGCCTGAGCCTGCTCTCCACCCAGCTTTCTGAGATAGCTAGGTGGAGAGGTTTACAATGTGCACATCAGGCTGGCCGTCGTAAGACTGCCGGCCAAAATGACTTGCGCAGTTAGCACTACTCCCCTGCTGCCAGTCTGCATCAATGCATCAATGCCACTCCCCCAAACACTGCTCATTTTGGGAGCAGTGAAAAATAAAACGGTAATTCTTTTTGTTACCTTTTATTTTTCACTTTTGCTGCTCTGGCAGCAGGTGGGGCAATGCTCCTCCTCCCTAATGGGAGGGCCGCCGTTGTGTATCATGCCATTTACCACCAATGACAACCCACGTTTTGCCCTGTAGAGGAGGTTATGTAACACGTCCTTTTATGCCCAATCACATCACAGGATTGTCATTAGCAGAGATGATATCGCACCCTCTTTTACCCATAAAGACACCAAAGGATTGGTTCTAGTGCAGAGGTTTTTTAATATGCTCTTTTACCCCCAAATACATTACAGAATTGGCCCTTTGGCAAGGATGATGTAACATGCCCTTTTACCCCAATGACTTCTCAGGACTCTTTTGCAGAGGTGATGTAGCACTCCATTTTACCCCACTGACAGCACAAGATTAGCCCTGTATCAGACATGATGTAAGACTCCCTTTTACCCAGACGGACATCACAGGATTGGCCATTTGGTGAAGTTACTGTAAAATAGCTTCTTGTCCCCACACGTGTGACATCACATGATTGGTCCTGTAGCGAAGGTGATATAACTTGCCATTTTACTACATCATGGGATTGATCCTGTAGTGGAGGTGAGCTAACACAACAATGTACCCCCAATAACATCACATGGTTGGTCGTGTAGTAGAGGTGACATAACACACTATTTTCAATGACATCACGGGACTGGTCCTATAGTGAAGGTGATGTTGAACGCCATTTTCAATGACGTCACAAAATTGGCCTTTTAATGGAGGTGAAGTAACACACCATTTACCCCCAATGACATCAAGGATCGACACCTTGTTGCACACTTTCTGTACCCTCATCTTTGCAGCTGAAGAGGTAGGGTAATGGCAAGAAATGTCAACTACAGAAGTAAACAGGGCTCTTAGAGAACTCCATGCTCTGCCTTCCACTCTATTGATATTCCTTGAACCCAGAGATAGCAAGAATTGCACCAGAGGGCATTCCAGGAATAGCAGCTGCTCCCACTGATTGCCTCCCAACCACCAACCAAACTGTAGTAATTTCAAGTCCTACTCTTACAATGGCATTTTGTAATTTTGGGGTAACCCCTTCCCTTACTGAACCTTATACAACTAAACGTGATCGTTAGTGGGTTGTAATTCCTGAGTGCATTATATGTGCTAAACAAGGAGGTGCATCAGGGAATTATGCAAAACTTGGGTTGTTAAGATGTTTTAGCAGGATAACTCCTAAACATATATTGTTGTATTACTGTAAGAAAACAATTGTAAAAGCAAATGTGATTGGGAATAAGTATAATATATAATCCACATTTGTAAAGCGCACAATCACCGTAAGGGTCTCTAGGCGCTGGGGGCCGTTGGTAAGATTAACCAAGCTATTGCCCAGAGTCACATGGTGCTGGGCTAATCTGCCGCCGGTGCCGGGGGTCGAACCGTGATCCCCAGATTCTTGAGTCAGTCGCCCTAGCCGCGGCGCCACACCTCTTCCTCACACTCCTTTCATGCTTCTTGCATTATTAGGTTTAAATAGATAGTGCCATTGTATATAAATATCAGGCGGTATGGGCAACTTGAAGTTTATTGTAAAGATCAGTTTTTTGCAGTTGCAGAGGTTGGTGTAAAACTTGTTTATCACTTTGTTATTTCCCAAGGCACTGGGTCCTGGGTTGCCGATCTCATGAGGACTGTGGGTCGAGGAATTCTACGAGGGATTTGCTACTTCTGACACCACAGCCACCAAAAGGAAGACTACTGCCTCCTGATTTTTTTTTTGCTATCAAGGCAGTAAGACTCAGAAGGTTCTGCCTAATTGATGGTGGAACACGCGGTTGGTGGAGACTGCAGCACATGTCATTTGCATGAGGCAAGACCCATTTAAAGGGGCTTTGCAGTGAATATGGCTTTAGCTGCACTGTGCAGCCGTGGCACCACTGTGGCCACACAATTGGATACCCCATTTCTGTGGTGTTGTAAGAAATTGGGTTATTGGTTGAGGGAGGACAAAATCCCAGTCAAGCAGCAGCCACAATCCTGTCAGGGTTGACAACAAAGTCACTAAATCAACCTGTGATTAACACTCTGGTAGCTTGCCACAAAAGTAGTCAGGCTTTACCTAGAGGCATTGTGTAAAGTATTTATGCAACACACAAACAGTAATAAGGTGAAAATACAACACAAGAAAAACACCAAACCAATTTGTAAGAAATAGACTACATTTAAATAAAGAAATTTATATCAAGATGATGAACAACCAATCAGGAGAAGCAAAGAGATGCTATTTGAAAGTTATAGGAAGGTACAGCACAAAAACCTGCTCGCAGTCATCTGATGATGCTAGACAGGGGAAAGTCACAAGTTCAGGCCAACCACAATGGAGTGCAGGCCAGATACAGGGATCAGTTTAGTCCCTTTGAAAAAGTTATCTTCTCAAAGTCTGTCGCAAAGAGTCCAGGATGTCAGGATTTCTCCTTCCCTTGTAGAGCAGTGCACTCTGCTGCCAGCCAAGGGTCCAGGACTAGAGAGGCACCTGTTGTGGATCATGACTCAAGCAAGATGGCAGTGTTCTGGTAGCAGCAGAGCAGTTCTCTGGGGAAAAAGGCAGGCCTCAAGCAGCAGAGCAGTCCTCTGGTAGCAACAGGGCAGTTCTTTGGTGAACACTGGATGTCTCAAACAGCAGAGCAGTCCTCTAGGAAACAAGGCAGTCCTTCTTCTGTAATGTCTTCAGGTTAATGTGTGTACTGAAGAGTGGCTCGGGACGTCCAATATTTATAGCTAGTGCCATCCTTTGAAGTGGGGGCACTTTCCAGGCCACCCCACATCTGTTTATGGAAAGTTCTTCCTTTTCCTTGGCAAGGCTCAAAGAAGTCTAGGGTCACAAAGACTAGTGTTAGGTTTCTTTGTGAGTGCTAGACACAGGCCCTATGAAAGGTAAGGGTGGCAAGGAGCCTGTCGGATGTGTGGTGGTTGGAGTTACCGACCACCATCACACCGCCCACCATCCTAATATGGCGGGCTGTGAAGGTGGTTCCGATGGCGGTGAGAACGTCACCGAAAGGCTGTCGATGGCAGTCTTTCCGCCATTAAACTCAGCCCCTAATTTTTGTTATTTACAATAAATGGAAAATAAACCTACCCCTAGACACTGTAGCACATTCCATCTTGCTACAGTGTCTGAGCAAAGGTGGGGTGAGAGGGGCAGCATTGAAGTGGATTTATTCATTTCTTACAGGCCGGGGTTTCCAAGTGAGGCAGGGTGACCATTACTCTGAGCGCATCTCTCTGGATCAGGGGGTGCCGCAGGGCTCGTCCCTGAGCCCTACTCTTTTTAATCTTTATGTCGCCCCGATTGCTACCTTGGTAGAGAGCTATGGCCTCCAAATGGTATCATATGCCGACGACACGCAGTTGGTCATCTCCCTATCACGTACCCCCGGTCCCTCGGCAGACATCTTCAGAGCTTGCATGCAAGATCTCGCGGCCTGGATGTCCGCCAATTGCCTCAAACTCAACGGAGGCAAGACCGAGGTACTGGTAGTGGGGGGAGGCCAATCAGCGTGGACGTCGGCGTGGTGGCCACCGTGCTTGGGCCCACTACCTGCCCCTTGCCAGAAAGCAAAGAACCTGGGCATTTGGTTTGATTCTGACCTTGCCTTCGGTCCTCAGATCAATCAGGTGGTTGGATCATGTTTTGGGACCCTTAAAAGTCTCAGGAAGGTATTAAAATTCTTACCTATCAGAGCCCGCCAAACTCTGGTGCATGCACTAGTCACGTCAAAGATGGATTACGGCAATCTTCTCTACTTGGGAACCTTGGAAAAGAACCTGAGCCGTCTCCAGGTTCTCCAGAATGCCGCTGCTAGACTAGTGCTTAGACTATCTAGAAGAGCGGGCTCCGCAGCAGCCCTCCGGTCTCTGCACTGGCTCCCGATTCGCAGCAGGGTGGAATTCAAAGCCCTGTGCACGTGCCACCGGATCATCAACGGGAGAGCTCCGCTCCCTTTGAAAGGATTGCTGACACCCTATGAGCCATCTCGCTCTCTGAGATCTTCCGGTTCAGGACTCCTGTCAATTCCCAGGGTGTCCAGAGCCCGGATGGGTGGAAGATCTTTTAGGCTCCTTGCAGCATCCAGATGGAACAAGCTACCAATGGCACTGCGACTAGAACCCTCAGAAACACTGTTCAGAGCCAAGCTGAAGACTGCTCTATTTTCACAGTAATTTTCTGCATTTATCAGTCTGGTACACATTAGCTCATTAGCGCGGGGACACGCCGCTGTGCGTCACCAAGCGCTCTACAAAACCCCCTAAATAGAAATAGAAATAGAAAATATTAATCACATCTTCTTGTTGAAATACTTAGGGGCTGATTACGAAACGGTCCGTAAAGGTTGTTGATCCCTGCATCTAGTGGCAGGCACTTTGAGGTGCAGGGATGAACCGCACCTCCCATTTCACTGTGAGAGCATGCATTACGGCTGGTTTACGGCTGTAATGCATGCTCATATAGTGAAATAGAGGAATACGACCGAACACTGTTCTAATGGGACCATCGACCGGGTGTCAGTTGGTCCCATGACCGAGTCGGTGTTGGGCAGAAGTGATCCCACCGAACGTCATAATGAGCCCCAATCTATTTTTTATAAAACTCATTGTATGAAAAAATTGTATGTCTTATTTTTTATATTTAATTTACCAATGAAATTCCTTAAAATAACTATAAAATAACATTATAAAAAATATACACAACTAAAAAAATATTTAAATATAAATATAACCCCCAAAAATATATTAAACCCTGCAAACAATATTACACACTTACAAATATTAAAATATTAAACTTTTAAAAATAGAAAACCCTAATAAATGAACTAACCAAAGCCTAAATCAATTAATAAAAGATAATATATTGCACTAACCTATTAAAAAAAGACTATTCCAAATCCAAACAAAACAAGCTATAAAAACATTCTGGACACCAAACCATAAAAAATCACTATTCCAACTCTAAACAAACTAAGGGCCTCATTACAATTTTTTGGGGAAAGCCACTGCCCGACAGTCGGAATTTCCTAGACCGCGTTGGAACTCTTAAGACCGACTTGGTCAGTTTACAAACCGCCTGACCGATTACGAGGTTCGGATTGAAAACCATGCACTCCTTCCAAATCGTTGTGAATGGCTCTTGGAGAATTCAGGTCAGGCAAACCAGCTCTACGGACTGCATTTCCAACTGACCGATTATGATGTCGCTTTTCAACAGCGTTTCTGAGTCGGCCTGTCCGACAAGAAAAGGCTGTTAGAAAGTGACCTTGGGGGACCCTAGTAGGGCCTCCTTCATTCTGCTGCCTACGGTTGGTAGTCGAGGGGGCACCTCACTGCACTGTGTGGCTGGCACCACAGGGTTTCTGCCATAGGGTACAGAATTTTCTGCACACCCTCATTTCTCGATAGGAGCCTGAGTTGTCGGGTGGAACACAGGCTCCCATAGGAGTCAATGGGAATCCGACAGAATGATGTTCGGTTGCATCATAATAGGCCGCGCGGAACCGCCAACCGCGAGTCGGTCGGTTCCCGACTCTGAGACGGTGTCAAGCAGAACGTTTCCCCCCGACATCGAGGGGAGGCCCTAAATTCAGAAAATGTGCTGGATAATAAAACCTAACAAATTACTATTCCAACTCCAAACTAAATTCATTCAAAGTGCTGGACAATAAAACCTAAAAAAAATACTATTACAGCTACAAGCTAACTAAATTCAGGGAAAGAGCTGGATAATAAAACCTAACAAATTAATATTGCAACTCCAAACTAACTAGTTTCAGGGAAAGTGCTGGACAATAAATCCTAAAAATGTACTATACCAACACCAACCTAACTAAATCCTGGGAAAGAGCTGGACAATAAAACCTAACTAATTATTACTATTCCAACTCCAGACTAACTAAATTCAAATAAAATGCTGGACACTACAACATACAAAGCTACTATTCTAACTCCAAACTAACAAAAATCAGAACAAATACCACACCCTAAACCAGAAAAACATATAACTAGTAATTTTCAAAATATTAAAACAAAAGAATATATAATAAACACTAAACAAAAAACAAATACTATTTTGAAACCAAATTATTTAAATTATTCATAATTCAGGGCCTGATTACGATGTCAGTCAGCAACTAAACCGCCCAACTCCTTGTCGGATTCGGTTCCGACCGAATCATGGTTGGCGGCTCTGCCCAACTGATAATGATGATTCCGAACATCGTTCGGAAGTACTCCCATTGATTTCAATGGGAGCCTTTGTTACGACTGACAACACAGGCTCCTATGGGGAAAATGGATGTCTGTGGAAAACCTTGCACTCTGTTGCGGGCACTCCATCATGCCTGCCACACTGTGCATGGTTTTACAGGGGGTACTTGGGTATCCCTTCAACCCCACACTCGAAGACTTGAAAACTCAGGATGAAGGGAGTCCTGCTAGGGGCCCCCAAAGTCAGTTTCCGACAGCCTTTTAGTGTCGGACAGACTGAGTCAGAAAGGCTGTTGGAATCCAACATCGTAATCGGTCGATCGGAAACGTTGTCCGTTGAGCTGTACGAATTGGCTTTGACCGACTCGGATTCTCCGAATGCAGGTCGGAATCGATTTGGAATGATCGAACGGTTCCCCTCCGAACGCGAGTATCGTAATCAGTCGGTCGGAAATGTTTCCGACCAAGGGGTCAGTTATGATGTCATTCGGAAAGGTTCCAAATGGGATTCGCCATCTCAGAATCCGATTTGGAACCTATGTTTCAGACTGAATCGTACACCATTCGGGATGTCCGAATCGGTTCTGAAAGACATTCGGACAGCCGGAGTCTTTCCCGCGAGCGAGTACGATGACTGATTCGGACAGCCGTTCTGATTCTGTCTGCCCAACACGAAACGACTGTTGGAATCTGACTTTGGGGGCCATACCAAAGGGACCTACCTATTAAACCATGCACAGTGTGACTGGCACCATTGGGTGCCCGCCACAGGGTGCAAGGTTTTACCCAACCACCTCTTTTTTTCAATGGGAGCCTGTGTTCTCGTTCTGAACACAGGCTACCATTGAAGTCAATGCGAGTCCAACCGAATGATGTTGGGAATCATCGTAATCGGTCGGTAGGACTGGCAAAACCCGATTCGGTCGGAAACTATTTCAAAACCGATTCGGTTGGAAGGGTTTCCGAACGACATCTTAATCGGCCCCCAAGTCTGGCGGATGGTTTCGGGAACAGTCTAGAAGAATAAGACTGTCGTAATCAGGCCTTATATACATAATGAATAAAATGATATATTTACTAATACTACTCGTACCCACACAAAACAGAATAATATTGAATTGTCATATAGTAACCTAAAATTATTTTAAATTTAAAAGAAATGTTACAATACTTTTAATTTACAAATAAACAATAATAAAAATGCAAATAAACTTAAAATTCACACAATTGTTTTTACATTTTAACACAAAATATTTTAACAATTTTTTTAATTAAAGAGATACAACAACATTATAAAAAACTATATTGCAAATAATTTGAAAATCCTTTTCTTATAATTTTCTCCTATTTATAATGTTGTAGTGTGTTTTATCTAGGTACCTGAATCAATATCCTATTCTTTGCCCTTGTCCGGTTATAAATCAATAATATCCCTGCAAACGGCACAGAAACCCTTTTTCATAATTCGGTCATAGCGCATGCTGTCACATTAAGCAAGCCTATTCCTCCAGCCCCCTAGAAAGCACACCGAGTTCTTAAACAAATCCAAACCTCCAGCTAACCTGGGAAATCCCCTCTGCTACTGTCTTGATTTCGTCCGAGAACTCCTGTAATACTGTAAGAACGACCAGTTCTTAATGACATCTTTATTGACGTCTTATGTCCATCCTTACGTCAAACCCGGCACCTTTCAGGTATAAATATACCAACGCTGCCTTAAGCAAACACACGGTGGTGGTGAATCTGGAGCAGCAACTACTTGCCGAGAGCCCAGCTGATGAGAGCCCACGGACGCTGCCCCTCCCTTTTGACGCGCTGAGAGAGACGCTGTCTTGTCTCCTGCCGAGAAATCCAGCTTCCGGCGCTTCCAGCTTGCCCTTGCGGGTGAACTGGGATATCGAGATCTGAGAGAGAGATACCAGCCCTCCTGCCTTCAAATCCCCAGGTACTGAACTGACTAAACCCTTACAGAGAATTCTTGAGTCAGATTCTTGGCAAACCAAACTTAACTTAAACTACTACTTACTACTCCCTCCCATGTATTAGGCTTAGGTCAGGTACACCGGGGTAGGCATAGTTAGAAGCACCAGTTGAGTACGATTAGTCAAATGTATATATGTATGTATCTATTTTATCCATTTTAAAGTATCGTATGGCTAAGAAACCATTTTAATGCTTTTACAGTATTATTTCATAATCCTGCTTTTACTGTATGCACTTTACTTAACTATAATTATGGCAATTGTAGCAATTCATTTCTCTTGTATGAGAAAGGAGACTGATCAATAAATAACACCTTTTATTGAAAACGCCCGTCTCTTCTTTTCTCTGCAATCTGGTGAAACTAAGTACGCACGTATTGACTGAGTAAAATAGCTGTCTTTTGTTTTCACACAACTCTAGAGATATACTTTTAATCAGGGAGAGCAAAGTTGTCATGTTCTATGGTTGTCAGAAAGTAAATCCCTTCTTGTCTATCCAGGGAGGTTAAACTCCTCCTCGCTTATTCGAGAACGTTTCTAGTGAACTCTGAGCTAGCTGGCACACAAAAACTTAAGTCTAATATCGTCAGTAGAAGACCTAGTTAACCTCTGTCCTACGTCTATATTACTGAAGATATCATTCCAATGCGCAGAGCCTATTGGGAATATAGGAACTACACTACATGGCCCCCAACGGTTTGGTAAGGCGATAAATCTAACGCAAGGTATTAGAGTAACTCAGTCGTGCTTTTTCACACAGACCCTTTCTCCCGTAAATACTCCAAAGACGCCTGGAGTGGGTCAAAGGTTAAAATCCGCCGGAACTTAGTAGAAAGAGATTTCTAAGTATAGTTTTTGGTTTATTCAACGTTGAAGGATACAGTGTTCCAAAATATTGTGCACCTAATCTTTGTTTCCTTGAAAACCTGATCTGCAACAAAAAAAAAACCTTCTTGTCAGTAAAATGTCAGACAATGAAGAAGAAAGGGAGGCAGCTAGAATAGCAGCTCAACTCCTAGCGGATGACACAAGTCTCCTACAGCAAGACCCGGGTGCAATACTCATCCCGGTCAGCATAAGAAAAACTATAACTCTTAAGCTAATAGAAAATGGACTAACATCGAGAGGTGGTACAGTCATATTCGTAATTCAGGCACATGAATATCGGCAGACAGAGGTATTCTATTCATGGATAAACTTTCCAGCAGCAAACGCTGTCACACATGAGTTCCACTATTACAAAATAGAGGAACCACCGGATGAGTACACTCCTTTCGAGGAGGTGGAAATACCATTAAAATACCAAGAGCACCTGCTCTGGTTTAAAGGCGCCCTAAAACATAATGATCACATCACCAGGCTCGGTCCACTAGATAGACCAGGAGCAACGTGGCCGGTTCTAGCCGGTTACACACCACATCCAGACATTGAAAAAATGTCAATTTCAGAACTTTTAGCACAGCTAAAACAACTGATTAAAATTCATAGACAATTAGTCCAATATGTAATGCGGACTTCAACAGTCCAACCAGCTATTAAAATTCCACAGCTGACCCCTCATCAGGGGAACACAAATAAAATCACACCACAGAACATACAGTCATGTCTAGGTAAAGTACCCATTAAACGGGAACAAATTCCATTCTGGTTAGCACAAAAAATCACTCAAATAGAGGCAATATTTCCGGATACTACCCCTACTGAGAAACACAGAATTCTGACTATCTGTCTTCCAATGGGGATCGCACCACATGTGGAGGACTGTGACACTTGGGGCACAGTCTTTGCTTCCATTTACACAAAAACACATGGTGTTCCGTCCATGGCGGTAATACCAGATGTGCTAAGACAAATTCAAAACGAATACGGTCCAGAACCTGCTTTAACTCTGGGTATGAAATTACTGAAAGATTTCAAGCAGGTCTCGGCTATATTACTAGCCAACATAAAAGGGGAAGCAGCATCTGTGGCGATCCGCCAGAAGTTGAAAGAAACAGATATAGCAGAACAACCATTTGAACTTGCCAGAATCATAGAGAAATCCTATGAAGAACTAGGAAGAGATAGTTTGGGTGGCAAACCAGTGAAACCACAACTAACTGAAAATCCTGAAAAGGTATTTGATAAAAATAATCTGAACACTCAAAAAAAGAGCTGGGATGGAAATAAACAATCCACTCCCAAAGAAAAAAGATTCCAGTCCAGAGGAAGGTCTCCTCGGCGGAGAGAAAGATCTCCAGACCAAGGACACAAGTCTCCCCAGAGGGAGCCCTCTGAGAAAAGATACAACCTTAGAAATAGGGATAATTTGAAGAAACATGATAGATATCAAGATATTGATACACGTCCCTCTCGATCTTTTCAGACTTCCTCGCAGAAATCGGAAAGAAGAGGACGTTCAGAACACAGGGAAGAGCACGTCAAGTCCAAAGACAAGGAACCTGCTCATCAAAGTAAAAAATTACAATTTCCAAAAAAGAAGGTAGCCAGTATTAAAGTAATCAAACATGCCGAAGATACTGAGGACACAGCTGAAAAACGGAGAGTAGGCTCAGACAATGCTAGACAGCGCAGCAGAAGTGAGCATAGCTCGCAAGATCCTGATGAATCATCTGGAGACAGTGGACACGAATGAATACATTCAGGTGGAAACTGCAGATACCAGGATTAGCAAACCTCATAAAATATACGAAATAACATTACGTATAGAGGGAGATAAGACTAGGAAAATAAGGGGTCTATTTTGGGATAACCTATCCAAAGGCTATGACATCCTTTTAGCTGAAAAAGACTGGCCACCAGAGTACGTCAGGGAGTGCCCTCATGGCGAGGAAATGATTATGCCTGCCTTCTCAAATCACATTCCAATTCATAAAAAATATACACTTGCAAGAAAGTGGGCAGTAGCCCAGGCTCCTGCATTATATACAAATCATGTTGGATGGGATGAGGACTCACCTCCTCACAAAATCCAGTTAAAATCACAACCAACTGCACAGAGGCAGTACCCAATTAAGCAAGAAGCTAAAAAACAGGTCAGGGAGATCTTAGATCAACTTGAATACCAGGGGGTGATTGAAACTTGCACCTCACAAATGAACAATCCTTTGTTTCCTGTCTCCAAGCCAGACGATTCATATTGTCTAGTTTTGGACTACAGACACCTTAACTCATGTTGCAAAACATTTGCAGTACAAAACTCACATAGTGCAGCACTAATGAATAACATAGTGCGAAAAAAAAAAAAAAACAACATTAGACATCTCTAATGGATTCTTTTGTCAAAACATAGCACCTGAAAGCCGATATTTGACCGCTTTCTCAATAAATGGCTTGCAGAGAAAATTCTGTTGTTTGCCACAGGGGTTCAAGAACAGCCCAGGATTATTCTCAGCAAGAGTAACAGAGTTACTACAAATGTATGATGATGAGGCATTATCTTATGTCGAGGACATCTATCTAACAGATGATGACTTGGATACTCACTTGAAAAGAGTGAACACCATAATACTTGGGTTTGCAGCAGAGGGTTACAAATTCAACTGCAAAAAGTCAAGAATTGCAATCTAACTGTCCTGTTTTTAGGATATGAATTATCAAGTGAAGGCAAAAGCCTGGCAGACAATTTCTTAGAGAAATGCGCTGTAATCCAAGCACCAAGAACGCTGAAAAACTTACAATCAATTCTAGGTTTCCTGAACTTCGGAAGAACTTACATTGTAAATTATGCAGAGAGGGTTACATCTCTCTATGACCTAATAAAACCAGATTTTAAAACAATCAATTGGACTCAAAAACACACAGAAATTTTTAGATCATTGCAAACAGACATGTTAGCTAAAACAAAATTGCAAACACGTGATAACACACGCAACCTTGTGATTCGAGTCATCCCAGGAAGATGCGGATTCACATACCTAACCTCTAATGAGGGAGAAACTGTACCAATAGCATACAAATCACACTTGTACACAGAAGCTGAAAAAACATTCAGCATTATGGAAAACATTGTTCATGCGGTTCAAACAGCTGTAGCAAAAGAAAGAGACCAAGCTGACGGCAGACAGATTACTGTCAGAACAGCAGAATCAGCCTTTGAGGCATTAACAAGCCCATGTAATTTACCTACTGTGGCATTAAATCCAAAATGGCTACAATGGGAAAATTCTCTTGCTACAGACAAAGTGAAATACAATTTTGACCCGGAAATGAAAAAATTAAAAAATCTAGAATATGAAAGAGAATATCCTCTGCCTAGCGACATTCTGCCCATACAACTTTACGCCTGCGTAATATACACAAACAGTTATGCACAACCCTCAGTTTGGGGAAAACAAGCCTACAACGCTACATGCGAGGTTGTCAAATGCCGGTGGCGCGGACGTAAATTAATGCCACTAGTAACAATGTCACAATCTGTAAAAGACAATTCAGGTCATCAAACTGAATTAATAGCTTTAAAAATGGCGCTCGATATTGCCGATCGCGAATTCCCGACACTAATAGTGTGCGATTCGCATTCCTGCGTCAAATCATACAACGAAAACTTGCAGAAATGGGTTGAAAATGGTTACAAAGATGACACAGGTGCCACAATAAAGCAAAAATCGCTTTGGGAACAAGTAGTTCTTTTACAAAAGGAACTACAAAAGACTCACGTGATACATACACTGAGTCATCAGCGTGATGGCGTTCACGTTTCAGGGAATTCATTGGCTGAGACAGCCACAGCGGAAGCAACTAAGTCGGCTTCAGTAGCTACAAAAAAGCGTTCAGGAAAATACATAGACGGGGAAACGATGCTGGTGGTAAAAACGTCATCAAAAGGCGACTGTTCAGCATTACCTGTCAACTATCCACTCAATTATACATACATAATCGATGCAAACTCCATTCCTTTTGCTCGAATCCCTGGAGTGGGGGATAGGGTAATTCCAAACAGGAACAGGAGAGGCTTCTTAAAACAAGAAGCACATATGGGATTAGGTTTAAGGCATCAGATGATCAAAGAATCTTTGACAGAATTAAAATCAGAATACTGGTGGCCGGGGATGAGCGTGGATAATCACAAATTTGCAAAAAATTGTGAAAACTGCAACAGAGATCGCAGTGGCGAACCGGCAGAAGTAGTGCCAGAACACATAATAGAAAGCATAAAGCGATCTATTCGCATGATTAAACAGGAAACATGCGTCCCAATGTATATTATCTAAGACTAACTTCACTTAAAATGTAGACCCCAACTGTCGGCTGACGTCTGACCTGTTATAAAAAGATATGCGAGTCTATAGCGGCATATACGCGATTGGCATGCTACACTCTGACCAGTGTCCTGCTTTTAAGCTCTCGAGCTTGTGGGGAGGCAACGGCCAGCATGGGCATTGCATTGCGGGACTCTTATCACTTCCTTCCTGAGGGAAACGGGATGGTAGAAAGAAAAAACCGAGGCATAGAGCAATCTATAACGGCAAAGGTATTAGGTTCGGGGGCTGGGTGGGTCAAACATTTAATAAGTGTCCTATGGTAGTCTTAACAATCTGCCAAGAAATTCTCTAAAAGGTCTCAGTCCGTACGAACTAATGTTTGGGACTAGAATGCTAATCCAGGACCTCGATAGTCAAACTTCAGTGGTGAAAGAAAAAAGCTTTGATATCAAAGATCGTTTTTCTATTTTACAGGACTTAAATGAAAAAAGAAAAAAACCTGAGCGACATAAAGTTGAAACAACAACCAACAGCCACTGAAGAGAAACCACCTGTCCCAGCAAGGCCTGTCTGGATTCCAAAGATTGGGGATCAGGTCAAAGAGAAAATAGCGGTGAAGAAGGAATTTGGGCCTTCTTACAGAAAATCAGTACCTGTCTTAGCTGTCAATGGAACAAGATCAGTTGTACTACCGCCCCTTGCTGGTAAAAAGGAGAACCGAGTTGTATCCATCGACCTGGTTAAACCACAATCATGTGGCCAATAACAAGTAGTAGGCCAAGTGGACTCCCAAGAAGTAGCAGAACACCAAAGTTTGCTACAAATCAAGAGGTTCAAACTGAAAGACTAATCACATTTGATAAACCTACAGTGAATCAACAAGGACTATGCAACAAAGCCATGGAACTTAAGCCTCTTGAAACCCAAATTGTAATAAATCAACAAGAAACACCAGTCTACAATGATGTAGCCACAGACTATGCTAATAAAACAAAGAAAATTCCGAAAGCAAAAAGAAATCCAGAAGCAATTGAAACAATTGACAGAACTGCATCAGGCTACTTCATCAATTTTGATGATTTTTCTGAGGATCGGAGTGAACCTGAGGAACAGCCAACATCAACAACAACTTTTAAAGACAAGGCTAAAAAACTCTATCATCAACTAAAGGAGACCTATCTGATTTCTCCATGGATTGAATTTTGGGTGGTACTGGGTGTACTTTTCCTCCTGCTTTGGCTCATCATGGTACTATGGTTGGGACATTTTATTGAGGGGAAATATGTTAAAATGGACACAGCAAGCCAGAAAATCAACTTAGTCCTAAAGCCACACAAGTCTTCACACATCGAGAAAAGAGAACTTTCTTCAGTGAACTTCACAGCCAATCCATTACCTGGTGGGGTAGCATGGGACAAAACTGATTACGAAATCTATGGCCCGGTCGAGCTCTTGAAGTATCCTCATCAATTCAAGGTTTCATTAAGTGACTTTGTAAAACCGAGCACATTTTCTGATGATTGGGACTTTGAAAGTATTAATGATATGATGTCCGACCTAGTTATGTCAGCTAAATTTACTGAACATGATTATTTACAGGGTTCATCAAATTATGATCAGATGTACTGTTACAACCACTATGGTAATCATTATTTGCATAAATCTGCTCAACCTAGAAATGTTTTAAATTATAACCAATGGGAACATTGTGCAACTCCACCAAAAGGAAGCTCGAAAACATTCTATGAGAAATTTCCATACTTCTCAGGGTTTAACACAACTAATGCAGAAACATTTTATTTCAAACTGCTAAATAAGACAGGAATGAAAACCATGCTGACAAACACAAAATTAATCTATTCAGAAACATTTTTTGAAAAAATGAATACATTTGGTTTTGATTTCTGGAACAATAATATTGAAACGAAAACCATCTGGGGTACTAAAGATTGGCAGGTCCAAGGTATAGAATCATTATTCAGAGCCTGCATGATCCCAGAACAAATTATATTTTTGAATGACACAATTCAACAGACAACCTGTCTTGGCCTAGCCAAAATAAAAGACTTGAACAAACCGTCTACTCCAAAGCCAACACCTGACAGTAATAGCACTAGAGACGTTGAGATAGCCGTATCCCATATTTTTAACCAAAACAGAACACATCCTGATTGGAAGAAATGGTTGATCTGGCCCACAGACACAAATAACTGTCAAGATAGATTCCTGAACAAAATACATGGGTTAAAAATGTCCAGGCCAGACCCTAGATACTCCCAGCGACAACATCCAGGGATTGTAACAACATACAGTGTGGGTAAACTCTGCCTTGAATGGCTACGAACATCCACACTGGCAGAAATTAAGCAACACTTGACTTTACTTAAAGAAGGTGCTGACATGCGTGATTTCATTATGGGACCACGCAAACAGCGTCAAAAACGTTTCATAGCGGCCTCTATATATGCAGCTTACAACGAAGCTTGGAAAGTAACTCAAATCAAGACAGCAGAGAAAATACGGGAAATTGACCGTATTAATTTGGAAAAATCACTTTCTGTTGTGGACAATGGGTTAATGACTCTGTCTTCCAGAATATATTCACTGGACAGTATTGTATCATATGCAATCGATATAATAGAGCAGGACTTACTGATGTTGCAACACGGTCAGTCTCAATTGCGTTCTATTGTACAGCTTGGCTGGACGTTACAAAATCTGCGTTCAGGCTACGTGTCTTGGCGTTTAATCAACACAACGTCATTATACTCTATCTATAACCTTACTGATACACAAATCAGCCTGGCACAAAAGGGAGCAGAGTATACAATTCTGAGCATTGAAAAACTCGAGAGATTACCATTGACAATGTCAGAACGACCTGTCATTGAATGGATAATACATGGGATAATGACTATTCCGATAACGACTTTCCAATTTCGATACTGCCAAAAGTATATACAGGCAGGCCAGTATGAAAGGTTGGGTAAAGGATACATTAAGTCAACATGGAAATTACCTTACACACACACATGTTATAGTGAAAAAGGACAGAGTGTATTTCTTAGTGGTAATAATTGTGAAAAATCACTAAGTGGTATACTTCTGTGTCAGGGCATACATTTGCATGGGGCCTGTGAGGGGACTTCTAATAACCTTTCATGTCACCAGCTTGGCACACCTGCAACTCAAATAGAGCCATTCTTTAGACGGCTTTCTAACGGGAGCTACATTCTAATTGTGGATCACAGATGTTGTGGCCTAGTGCCAGGAAAAGCTTATCTAGTTAGTGTAAGTTCCATGGTCACTTGCTGTGAGCGAGTATTGTTTCCAAACGACACTCCAGACAGGGAGGGAAAAATTTGGCCCAGTTTGAATATCTCTTCTATTCAAATTGATACTTTAAGCAGAATGAAGACTGTGCTTCTACAGACGCCAGTTCACTTGACGTCATCAAAAGAAACATATGATCTCCAAGTTGCAAGGACAACGTCAGAGATACATGCATTATTATCAACAAATTACCCCCTACACTTCGCAGAAATGCTAAACGAAATCTTAAACATTTCTGATACGAATGGTATCGCGAGTGTATTTAAGACAGTTTTTTCGGGACTGTTAACACCCTTCAAAGCAGTCCTGGGTATTTTTCCTAATTTTGTCCATTCTGTTTTTGGCGGACTTCCACTCCTGTTGGGACTCGTAGCAGGCATCCTATTTTTGCTACTGCTGCTTCGTTATGGCAAGCCATGTCACAGACAAACTCCAGCAACAATGGAAGAAACGATCCTAGCTATACGCTATCGGGACCGCATAACTAAAGTCCTTGGATTAGCCCGGCTAAGAGATCTAAATATGACCTGGTTTCTTTCATTCAGACCCATCTGGCAGAATTGTATCTTACCTGTGTTAAGATGTTTGCTATGCGGAGAAGAATGTGTGTTAGACATCTGTCTTACACTACAATCAGAAGTACCATTGGATACAGATACTTTGCTCAGTCCAGTAAAGGCTCATGCATCGTGTTGTCCCCAGCGGTTACCCATCCTGATGACGGCATTCGTTGAGACTTCACCACTGCGATTAAAGGGTAGTGAAGTACGAGATGAGAGCAGCATCAACCAGGTACGACCTTGTGTAAGCAATGCTGATCAAAACATCGTTGAAAGCAATCATGCTCAAGATTGCATGGTAGCTACATTTTTCAACTTGGTCGAACTTTCACCTGAGGCAGTAGACTGTTTTTTTGAAAGTCTGTCTGAAATGATGTTTTCCCCCAAACAAAGAGAATAACTTTAAGCAAACGAGCACACAGCGTTCCCTGAACTCTGCATTTGGCCTTCAGCTTTAAAAAACAAAAACTACTGGGACTATTTGGAACTTTTTTTCTCCCCTGAAAACTAAACTATTTTTTCCCCGATTCCAAAATATTTACTTTTTTTTGGCACTCATCCTCTGCTTAAAGTAGAACTATTCTTAGAGAACAGAGCTTCTATTTTTAGGAACTCTAGAGACGATATATTACCTCAGCCTCTAGCATATTTACATAAACTGTATTTATATGTGATGGAATGGTCTCGGATTTTTTTTTTTCTGTATTAAGAGCCATTTCATGTGTAATCGCAAATCATTCATGCTGCGATATATGTGCATCCTTTGTTTGAATGATTACACTGCTTAAAAGCATACAGTACCTATACTCGTTTTTCGTGTATTTCGCATATACCATTTCAGATGCAAAATAATGTATTTTGGGGTGGATCGGTATACACATGCACCATTAGATATGTTTACTATTGCTTAGTTTTAGTAATTATGGACAAGAATTCATGGAGTGGGTGTAGTGTGTTTTATCTAGGTACCTGAATCAATATCCTATTCTTTGCCCTTGTCCGGTTATAAATCAATAATATCCCTGCAAACGGCACAGAAACCCTTTTTCATAATTCGGTCATAGCGCATGCTGTCACATTAAGCAAGCCTATTCCTCCAGCCCCCTAGAAAGCACACCAAGTTCTTAAACAAATCCAAACCTCCAGCTAACCTGGGAAATCCCCTCTGCTATTGTCTTGATTTCATCCGAGAACTCCTGTAATACTGTAAGAACGACCAGTTCTTAATGACATCTTTATTGACGTCTTATGTCCATCCTTACGTCAAACCCGGCACCTTTCAGGTATAAATATACCAACGCTGCCTTAAGCAAACACACGGTGGTGGTGAATCTGGAGCAGCGACTACTTGCCGAGAGCCCAGCTGATGAGAGCCCACGGACGCTGCCCCTCCCTTTTGACGCGCTGAGAGAGACGCTGTCTTTTCTCCTGCCGAGAAATCCAGCTTCCGGCGCTTCCAGCTTGCCCTTGCGGGTAAACTGGGATATCGAGTTCTGAGAGAGAGATACCAGCCCTCCTGCCTTCAAATCCCCAGGTACTGAACTGACTAAACCCTTACAGAGAATTCTTGAGTCAGATTCTTGGCAAACCAAACTTAACTTAAACTACTACTTACTACTCCCTCCCATGTATTAGGCTTAGGTCAGGTACACCGGGGTAGGCATAGTTAGAAGCACCAGTTGAGTACGATTAGTCAAATGTATATACGTATGTATCTATTTTATCCATTTTAAAGTATCGTATGGCTAAGAAACCATATTAAAGCTTTTACAGTATTATTTCATAATCCTGCTTTTACTGTATGCACTTTACTTAACTATAAGTATGGCAATTGTAGCAATTCATTTCTCTTGTATGAGAAAGGAGACTGATCAATAAATAACACCTTTTATTGAAAACGCCAGTCTCTTCTTTTCTCTGCAATCTGGTGAAACTAAGTACGCACGTATTGACTGAGTAAAATAGCTGTCTTTTGTTTTCACACGACTCTAGAGATATACTCTTAATCAGGGAGAGCAAAGTTGTCATGTTCTATGGTTGTCAGAAACTAAATCCCTTCTTGTCTATCCAGGGAGGTTAAACTCCTCCTCGCTTATTCGAGAAAGTTTCTAGTGAACTCTGAGCTAGCTGGCACACAAAAACTTAAGTCTAATATCGTCAGTAGAAGACCTAGTTAACCTCTGTCCTACGTCTATATTACTGAAGATATTATTCCAATACGCAGAGCCTATTGGGAATATAGGAACTACACTACAATGTTAATAAATACATCAATTAATTTTTATTATCATTTAAGAAAAAATTACATTTTTGTATGCATTGTTAAAACACTAATTAGAAGTACTAAATATATTTTATATCTATTAGTCAAATAGTAAACTTGAATGAATCAAAATATTGAAAAATTAACTTGAAACAAAACGTTTTTATTTTTTTATTTCAAATAATCTTTCTATCATAAAACTAAACGAAATTCCATATTTTTCTTTAATTCTCAACCCATTATAAACAAGCAAAATACAATTAAGTCCAAAACCAACAACTTTTTTTATATCATTTGGAAAATGTTTTATTTAAACAATTTATTTTAAAATAATTACAAAAGAAATACAAATAAAAATTTTATAAAAATTATTTATTTCGAAGAAATATATGTTAAATTACTCCTCACTCTTACCCTCTATAAACCCAACATCCTGCTCCTAAAAAATATAAATCAAATTTGTTTTAAAATATATTCTTTTCTAAAAATAAATAAATAAAATAACTACAAATAACATCAACATAATAACATTTTTTATCATACTTTAATATAAAATTACCTAAAAAATCGATAATATGAACAACTATATTTTTAACAATGATATTTTCAAATTCGTTATTTCATACGTACACAAATTTCGATATTTTCAACATCGTTATTTACACGATATTCTCCTTTCACGATATTCTTGACTCGATATCCATGTCACTCGATATTTCTGGTTTGATATTCTGTATCTGCACCGTTTCAGGAAGAATAAGACCATCACTCTGATCAATCATGCACAACATTAAAACATTTTCCACAAAGAGCACACTGCAATTCAACACACTTCCACCCAAGAACCTCACCACTGAATTCGTCTGCTAATGCACTCTTGTGCCTCAAATGGAATATAAAGTGCTACGTTAACGCAGCTGCAAAATAATACAATAATCTTGTGGTTCTAATAACAAATCCAATCCGATGTATCATTTGTTAAAGACCCAGAAATTGAAAGACTGCACCAGCATCAGGTGTTTGAATGCATGGTGTGTCCTCTAAGCAGTACGGTTAAGCCCCCGTGTTATTCAATCACATTTTGGTCATATAACATAATTGCAGCTGAAATTATTTTATTCCTCCCTGGCATGGATGTCAGTTCAACACAATGCTAGGTGTCAACAAAGTGGCATTTTCTGATCGCTTGAAACCCTCCTCACCCCCGAAATCCTCAAAGGGTTGATCTCTTGTTCCAACATCAACCTGTCAAGCCTCCTGTTAGTTGTATGTAAAAATGTCATATAGAGAAATGTAATATGACATAAATATTATGCCCTAAATATTGTTAAAAAATCTTTTTCCATTCGGTATTGAATTACTATTATCTTCTATTTTTGTGTATGGTGATAACGACATGATGCTTATTTCACACTTTTTAAAAAAAATATATTTAGGACACAATGTTTATGTTGGGCGATATTCTGGCAAGTGATGTCGTTAAAATGACTTCACTCCACATAAAGCAAAGAGGAATACTTTATTAATGTGACAGCCATAGGCAGCCAACGGAACCAACTGACACTCCTGTCAGAAGCAACTGAATTGGAACGTGGGAGTTCCCAAAGGACAGTAAGGAAGGGAAACAGAAGGGAAGGGCAGAATGGGGCAAACCATAACAAGGCCACAAGTAAGTTATATATATACATTATTACTAAAACAAACTACAACAGATATTCCACTACAACTGGAATTTGCTGCGACGAGGCTAGTAGATAAAAAAGTGTAAAAACTACAAAAAGTAAAGAAGGTTCTTAGAAGCCAATTTGCATTATTTTCTTGGCATTCTATTGTGATAGCTCAGACCAGAGTTACCAAAGGCCGTGCCTGGGGTAGCAGAAGCTAACTCTGGCCACTCCTAATTGCTATTCATGTATACTGGGTGTCCTTTGAGTCGGAAGCAATGCAATGAGAGGGAGGCAGCTTGAGCTTGGAAGAGATGCCAACCTAACCCCTGGAAAGCAAGATTTGATCGTCACCTCAGAAACACATTCGAGCCTTTGCAGCGCAGTGGAGCAAATACCACTGCTTTAGACATTGTCTGCCCACAATTCTGGTGGGTATGTATAACAACAGTTCTGCCCAAACCATTTTCACAGCTCCTTTTTGTTGCCTTGAAGACGTGACGTTCCCCTGCAGCAGGCAGCGAGCTCCGAGCAGATGGGAGGCCATGAAAAGTCAGCATGGCGTCTCCTCTGACGCAGAGTAACCCCCAGGCCTCCAGGTGGCTGCAGCATTCCAGTCAGCAGTCCGGAAAGTTCTCGACGCTTTGGGGAAGACTTTGAAGATTGGAAATTTCGTCCCGAATTTGGCAGGCGCTTCCTTTGTGTGCTTAATTATTAATGTCTCCTTTTTCTTCTCTTAAAAATACATTTGTCTGCAAAATAGGATGTTCACCGCTTCAAAGAAGACTGCCTCTGCTGACCTGATGGCACCCTGAAAGTCAGAACCATCTTCTTGGGCGTCTGCAAATTCTCCTGGCCTTGTGCACATTCTTAAATGATGCGACACTGCCATTTTGTGTAGGGACTGGCTGCCTGTCATAACGAGCTTGATCATAAGGAGCTTGCAGAAAATGTGCACTAATTGCACACCTAATAATCTGCGTGTGGTGTGCTAATTAGCAGGGCTTCAAATTTCACCCAATTACAAATTAGTCACTGATATTTTTGTACAGAGTTTGCGGCAGATTTTTCTAGCCTTAAATTGCTACAGCAAACACCCATATCAGAAGCAATTCAATCTGAAACACATATCTAATCCATTTCTGGTGTAAACAACAGTAGGTACCCAAAACATGTTTACTGGCCCCATTGTAACCGGTTAGCAATGATGCAAACGTTGGCGTATGTTGTACTACCACACGGTAGCGTGGAGAAAGAGGTCAACTGACAGTAAATGTCTAGCACTCCCAGTTATAGGATGCATGGCCAAAAATGTTACACTTTTATTGCATGTGCCAGGGGTAAATACTTATCCTTGTGCATGGAAAGATGTGCAGGGCACACTAGAGCTTGCACAAGACAGGGGCTCTTGTCTACTCACTTGTGCTCCCCAAACTGCATAAGCCTAAGTTAAGTGGCCCAGGCTGGTGCGTCACTAGTTCTGACATCCTCACTGGCCTGGCCAATATTTAAAGGAATCCTGTGTAATGTGTGTAATTTGGGGAATTTCACATACCGTTTCTTACACAAAATTCTCGAACTCATGCTGCTACACGACTTTGCGGAATTAGTCACCATTTGCTTTAAACATTTTCAGCGAATGCACCATTTACAGTAAAACTTTACAGCAAGCGCACAGGAACATTAACTCCGGATCTTGCAACGCTGCGCAACCAGGATTTAAGATACTCTTATTCAGCTGGCCTAACTGGGTCCCTGTAGCAGTATCCGTTCATTCACGGTCAGCCTGGACTTTGTCCTGGTCCGGTACAACCAGGTATCTACAGTTGGTGTTGTGTGCCTTTTGGCACTATTTTCACTGAAATATTTAAACTTACATATCTCCGGTTCGACTGATTGGAAATTTGTCATTTTGCTCTTGATTTATTTATTAAAATGTACTCTATTGTTCTAATTTAATGTGGGATTCTTCTTGTATTGTGTGTTCACGTTATTACTATTAGAAGGGTTGAACAAATACATTTCCTCTAAGTTAAGCCTGAGCTGCTCTGTGCCAAGCTACCAGAGGATTGAGCCCAGGTTCATTTGAGGTTTTCTTGTGACTTCACCCTAACAAGGATAGTGCTTGTTGCATGCATAGGGTTTCAACCCCCTCAACCAGTAACTCAATTTCTTACAATGTCCAACAGAAAAAATTGAGAGATTTGCTTTCTCCTTGCTCATTCATTGCAAGATGGCCCACATCTGGCATGCTCTTGTTCAAAGGATTGTTAGACATTTGGGGCCAGATGTAGGAGCCGAAATACCGGTCGGTAACGGCCGATTTCGGCCGTTACCGACCGGTATTTAGGATTTGGCATGTAGGGGGCATGTCATTTACAGAATCGGAAAATTTACCGATTCGGTAAATATACAGAATCGGTAAATTTACCGATTCTGTAAATGAGATGTAGGTGGCACTTCAGAAAGTGCCACAGGCCCTTAAGAGTCGGCATTTTACCACCCAATCCTATTGGGTGGTAAAATACCGAATACAGGTGTGCATGCACAACTGTGCATGCACACCTGTGCAATGTGACACACAGACATGCCCTTAGGGCATGTATGTGTGCCACATGTTAGACGTGCCTGTATTTGGGGTGCTAGAGGGTGTCAAAGTGACACCCCCTGTACCCTTGCAGAAATCGGTATTTACCGAATCAGTAAATACCGATTCGGTATTGCCAATTGATTCCTATGGGCTTCAAGGCCCATAGGAATCAATGGGCAATACCGAATCGGTATTTACCGATTCGGTAAATACCGATTTTTACAGATTCGGTAAATCAAATATAGATTTTACCTACATCTCCCTCCTTCTATTTTGCCGATTCATAAATACCGAATCGGTAAAATTCGGTATTTATGAGTCGGTAAAATAGAATTACCTACATCTAGCCCTTGAAGACTTGGGCAGGAAGTGCAGGATATGCCAGCACATTCAGGGATTCAGGGATTCGGTGCCCATAATAGTAAAGAGGAAGACAAGAATAGAGGATATGCATTTACTTTTTTGTGCATCAGGAACAACATGCAGAATACAGTTTCACATTATACATATAAAAACTGATATAGTAATATTATCATTGAAACACATGTTCCATGAAGTGTAAAACAGTGTGTTTTTCTACTCTTGTCAACAAGGCCTCAAATTGGGACTAGCAGCCATATTTTCCAAAATGGATGTCAACTATATCCTCCTACTACACATCCCACTGTCTGTCATTTCTGAAGCATGTAGTCAAGCAGAATGTTTGCTCATTTCCATTATCATTATTCATACTGTTCTCAATTAATCTTCCCAGGCTCAGTCATAAAACAATAATTATTACTTCAAAGTATTTCCACTAGATCACTGTACCCAATTCATTCCTATGAAATGCTGCCGTTCACGTATCTAGTTTGTTCCACCATCTAAGAATGATATTAGCATAGAGAGGCAGGATAATAATTCATGTAGTGTAAAAGTGCTTAGGTGCTAAGGCGATATAACATTTTATGCAATATTTTTAACCATACCACAATAATTCTGCAGTTCTGTTAATTTCATATCCAAAATTATGTTTAAAAACCCTTTATTTTAGGGGTAAGCTGGATCTTTCCTGATCTATCTGGGATGCTGTATGTTTCTAGCCCGATTTTGCTGCCCACTTGAGATAAGTTTTGATTTTGTACTTACCTCCATTGCTCTATTTGCTGAGAGCCTTCATGACATTTTAACTTGTGATGTACTTTGGATGTTTTGTCATAAATCTTTAACCTCTCTTTAAGCTGATCTAGAATCCAGTTAATGTGTGGGCTGTTTTGCTTAATTTACTGTATTTCTGATATTTTTGATGTTATGGGAGGTGCCTTACCTAGGGGACACACTGCGTCATGAACCTGAGGTTTAACACTGTCTCCAATTCATCAAAATAGTTGGCGTTCTGTTGAGGTTAATTTTGGGGTGTAAAAATTGCAGGGTACCCCACACCCATGCAAGTATCACTGGGCCAGATGTACAAAGGCCATTTGCATTTCTTAAGGGGCAAATCACAATTTCGGCCCATTAAGAAATGCAAAACAACATTTTCCTATGTACAAAGGCCTTTAGAGAATCTCCAAAATGAGATTTATACCCAGTAGAAATCGTATTTTATTATTGCCTTAATAGGAATAGCAAATAGGGATTTCCTATTTGCGATTTCTTAGCTCAGGTACAAAGCATTTCCGCAATGCAAAACGAGCATTTCAGAAATGCAATTACCACCGACTCAAAGTCGATGGTAACCATTTGCAATTTAAGAAAGCACCCCAAGATAATTTTTTTAAGTGCAATAGAGCCTACACCTGCCCCTAGGGCATATGTGTACTCTATATGTGCCCCACTAGTTTTGGGGTGCATTACTGGGGGCTTATGCCCATAGCCATCCTTAGTTTAACATTTCCTAAATTGCAATTTCCTAATTGGAAATCACCATTTAGGAAATGCAAAACCAGCCCATTGGAATGAATGGCATGGGATTTCGTAATTGCGATTTCCTAATAGCGATTCCTACTCAGTAAGAATCGCTATTTCGAAATCTGTAATTTCATACATATCATTTGCATTTCCTAAATAGCAATTCCTATGGAGTCACTATTTAGGAAATGCAAGATTGCATTTTCCTACATCTAGCCCGGGTGGTGCTGCCCAGGGATGATTGTTTGGCAGGGGAGCGCTCCAGTCTAAATGGGCTGCTCTTTCCTCAGGAAAGTCAGTCATTCCACAAGGGTGGTGGCAGCTATCCGCCCCAGTGTAAGTGCTGCAGATGAGAGTCAGAGGTCCTGTGAGGGGCCTGCATCTGTAGGGTGCGGTGACCTCGATGAGTGAGAGTACTAGGGTGTGTATTCTCAAAAGTGAGAACAGCCAGTGACTGGTAAGACAGGTTTCAGACCTGTCTGTTGTGATGGCATTGGTAAGGAGGCACTGGACCCTTGCCAGGAAGAGAGCGATGGGTGCAGAGTTGCATGACCCAGAGCAAGGGTGGGACTAAACCTTCTCAGACCATGTAGATGATTAGTGTCCTGGATGCATCTGACAAAGAGCCAGCAGGGTTTGTAGTGCAGACTAGGTTCCCTGTGGTGAGAGGTGTCCTGATGGCTGAGTTAGGTAGATGGTCATGGTGTAGGAAGGTCAGCGTAAGCTATTTGTGGTGCTGGATCACATGTGAATAGTGTACCTGATCAAAACATATTACCACTAGTTGCACTGACTGGGCAAGAATACCCATGATGAGTACCCATGAGCAATAGATAGCTTCTTACAATAGTTTCAGTTGGTGTCAGTGTATGTAGCAAATAAATTCCACTGATTTAGCCCACCAGGAGTTTCAAATTTCACTACCCGATTATTTGGGGATTTTACTCTAAGCAAATCTCACTACCTGAGTCTCACTGATGATAAATTCACAGGAATTGAACTGTGTGTGCTAACCGCCACCGTTCACCTTTTAAGATATGGATGTTGGTAAGAAGCATTAGTAATAGGTAAGAGCATAAGAGGCACTAGGCTGGTTACACATGAACACATGAGTACATCCTTGTGCACATGTGTTTGGCTGCAAATGTGAGACTTCCATCATGCACAGGCTCGTATCTGCACACAGGTAGCCTTATGCAGTAGGGACTCTGCAAGGATTGGTACTGACCTGAGACAGGCCTTATAGTATGAGTGGGCATTCATAATGTAAGTCTATAATGCTTACTGGAATGGACATTCATAGTGTAAGGTTTTTAGTGCTTACTGGTCTGTGGGGTTTTCGATATATTTTAAATCTGTCCTAACGTAGAGTTTCTGTCCACATAAGCCTACATGGTCAAGCAAGGTACCAAACTGAATTAAAAAATGAAAATTGAGTTTGATATGGAAGCAGTCACAAATAACCTACATCCACATCTACATATTTCTCTGGTGCCTCTCATGATCAGATTCCAAGCCTTTGCCCCCACTACTGGGCAAAGTTAATTACTCTTCTCCCCAGCAGAGGGACTAAACTCCGCACCACACAAAAGGGCAATTACCAGTATGCGACTCAGTTCCTGTGAAAGAAATAGCGTGGGGACGGAATCTGTATCAATTAATCAGCTTGTCGCATTGCATCTGGGCTGGGACAGTCCAGGCCCACTGGAATATTCAGGAGGAGCCCAGACGTCTGGAGCCACACCCAGGAGAGGCTAACTTTTGAAGTCTTGGTAGGAAAAGATCAGGCAGCTGTGTTGATAGGTTTCATTTTCCGATGCCCCGCCCACTTACACTTACGCTTATGAGTTAGCATAATGTGTCTAACTAATGATATATTCATTTATGCATTTACGTTTATATTCTCCACCTCGTTATTAATTTATGCGTGTGATATTATTCAGTTTCTTAGCTCAGCTTGTGTGCCACCATTTTGGAGTGCTTCTCTCTGCGTGCGAGTCGCACTCGTTCACCCCCTCCCGTAGGAATAGGAAAAACCCTGAACGCAGCAGTTTTCGTTTCTTGGCTAACTGTGATCGAAACTAATAACAAAACTCCTAATCAGTACTGTTCTCATACGCTGGAGATGCTGAGGCCCGGTTCCGCGGCCTTGGACAAAGATAACCAAATGTTGCTATTGCAGGTGCAGATGCCTCTTGTGTGAGGCCATTGTTCACCCTCTCCGGGGTCCAGTACTTTTCCAGTATGGGCGTGTTTTACTCTGCTGTACCATGTTATAATGTATTGCTGTGATGAGATGAGTCAGTCCTCTCGGTGCACTCCTAGGGGTGAGGTCGGACAGGGCCCTCTCATATGGGAGTTTGTGGCCTAATACAATTACTCTGTTTATTCTTCTCCACTGTCCGGCTGACTTATTATTTGGTAATTATAGGTGAGTGTGGTAAGTCACTCAGGTGAATTTGAGCCACGCTTATCAGATGGCGCCCGAACAGGTACCCCGCGATAAGGATCTTTCTCACCCGTAAGTGGGTAGCAGAAGACCGGGGACCCTCTGGTCGGCACGGTGGGTCTGGGTACCCACTTTGATGCCGAGCTTGGTTCTCGCAGCGCTGCCCCACCCTGCTGATCGGGAGAGGTCCCGGTTCATGATCCTGCGCCGGGGTCCGGAAGGCGGAACTTCGGAGCTGACCGTGTTGGTCCCAGCAGCCGGCGGTGGAGAATGGTAGAGGTCGGTACCGCGTATAGAAGGTGAGTGGTCCGACTGTTGATGGAGGGAGCTGGGATGCTCCAAGAGGCCGGTGTGTCTCCGAGACCGGTGTGTCTCTAGTGGTTGGAGGAGCCTGTGTGCTCCTGGGGCTAGTGTGCTCTGGGGAACTCAGAGTGCGAGTGGTGCTCTGACAGACTTGGCGGAGGTTGGGTGGACGTTTGTTTGTGGTCATCCGACCGGGTGGTACTGCGGTCGAGGCGTGGCTCATTGCGGGCGGATTCTGGGATTCACCCGAACCCCTAGTGTGTGTAGTTCGTTGGGTAGCGGGTCCCGGGTTTCTCGCGGTAAAGTGCGCAGCGATCTGTAGTGCCGCCCGGGGGCGGATGTGTTCCCCAATCTCGGAACAGTGTGTGTGAACTGTTCGGTCTGCGGTGGGGTCCAGGTTCCCCAGGACTTGGTCGACGGGCCTTGTCCCATTTTGGTAACACGTGTTTGGCAGGGATTTGACGCATAGGAAGCGTGAATATATGTGTGTGTGCGCGGTCTGGGTGTCGGTAAGGTGGTGAGTGTGAACTTTGTGTTGGTGTGATATTGAGTGAGTGAAGATGCCGTGTTTCAGTAAGCTGCGGTGCCTCGGGTGCTGCTGCGGCACCTCGGACACTAGATTAGCTAAGAGCCAACCCGCCCCAGTGGAGGGCTCATCTAATTTCGAGATGTATGTTAAACATGGATTGACTCCAATTCTGTTTAATACTTTGTGGCACAGATATACTAAGGGTAATGTAGATTTGCAGTGGCCGTTGACTGGTTCTTTCAATGTGGAAAAACTAGATTATTTACAGGACAGAATATTTGCTAAGCGTAGTCGCCAGAGTATGTTAGATTCCTTGAGGATGTGGCAGAAAGAAGTAAGGGAACGACAGATGAGAGAGGAGAAGGTGGCTCTGAAGAGAGCAGCGCAGACAATGGCACAAAAGGCGAGAGAACAAACTAAGAAAGAGAATGAGAAACAGATCGAGCGCGCAGATAGGCTTCATAGGTTACAGACGGATAAAAGCTATGTAGTAAGAGAGGAAGAGCAAGATGAGATGGAGGACATTTTGAATGCTCGGCCCCCTCCTCCGTATGCTCCACAATCATTGTACCCCGTGTTAACAGGCTCTGCTTCCCCTGCGGTGGTTTCAGTTCCACAAACGGTTGCTCCTACCTTGTCTGGCACCCCCACTTCCTCTGTTTCGGCCCCTACTTTGTTGAGAGATGTTGAACAAGCTTTGTCTTCTGTCACCTCTTCTTTGACTACGCCCTTGGTCTCTCTCTTTGCGGCGAGCTCACCTGCCCCCTCTGTGATCTCTTCTGCACTTCCTACTGTTTCTGCTGGTGCTACCCCCCAAGGTGACTTGACGACCCTGACTCGAGGTGCCGGAAGTGGGCTACTTACCCAAGTATGTAAGTTGTTTACACGCTCTACTGTTGGGCTGGACGAAAAAACGATAGTGGCCAATCAGGCTTGTCAGTGGGTTTGGAATCCTATTTATGCACTGGATGACATCTGGTCCACAATGAAGGATTATGAGTCTATGATGCAGCAGCATGCTTTATGGCATATGTCAACGACGCTAATAGCGTTGTGGGAACAGGGTTATGGTGGAACGGCGCCCCAGGTTCTTTATGACATTAAGGACAGAGCCTATAGGGCTAATACTAGTATGAGGGATGTGTTGCAGAATGTGCGGAATTTGCTGGACTATAGAGATGCATTGCCGTCAGCAGGAGGGAAATATTTTTTTGGAGCACATCCAATGCGCAAAGTCCACCCTATTTTCCATCCTGAAGTGCCTGAAGTGGTGGACCCAGTAACTAATAACGTGACCAGAGCTCGTGTAGAGGCTCGTTTCCAGGAACAGTGGGTATACACACCTTGGAAACGGAGCGAGGTGTTGGCGCTGAAGGCGCAGTTGCCCGATTCTAGAAAAAACCCGACTGCTTATTACAAAGAATTGACGGAAGCAGTTTCCTCGACATTCATGACTTTAGCTGACAGAATTGTTTTTTGGATTACTGGTTCCGGTGGATGTGTGGAGACAGGTAAAGGGTACGGATCATGCGGAGGAATTGGGAGGTCCTTGGGAGGAATTTAAGGACTGGGACAAGGAACGGAAGCCAGGAGAAAAACCGAAACCTGAGATCTTAGCATTACCGGGGCGAATAATAAAATATATGCACTCTCTTATTCCTCCAAAGAAGGTGGATTGGGATAAGTCGACTGCATGTAGGCAGAAAAAGGACGAAGCGGCTTCGGATTTCTTCACTCGTTTCGAGGAAGCCTTTATGGATTTTAGTGGTCAGGATCTCTCTCAGGATGGGGGCTTACGACTTTTCGTTAATAGGTTCGTAACAAATTTGTTACCAGAAATATCGGCTAGATTACAGGCATCGGAGAGTACGTGGACGACGTCCACCCCCTCTGGTATTCTGAGTATGGCTCAGTATTATGATCATAGAGAGAACGAGAACAAAGACAGACAGGAAAAGAAAGCCAAAGATTTAAAGACAAGGGTGCTGCTGCAGCAGGTGTCGAAGGGTCAGGGACGTGGAGCCCCACCTATGGTAGCGAGGGTCCAGGTGGAGGTGGTTACGGAAGGGGAGAGAAGAGAGAGCGTCTGGGGCCGAATCAGTGTGGGAACTGCAAAAAGGAGGGGCACTGGTGGAAAGATTGTCCGGAGCTTCGGTCCAATGCTGGACCAGGCAGAGGTAGAGGTCGTGGTGAATTTCGCAGGGATGACAGACAGTTTGATGAAGGAAGGCGACCAGGGAGAAATTGCTTTGACGAAGAGAGGGACCGACAACACTTTCAAACTGAAGGTGACCATGGCAGAGACAGACAGTACTACAACGACGCATACGCATTGGATGACATGACTGGATTCTCCCATAACTAGGACAGCGTAGGACAGAGCATGGGACCGGTTTCTGTGGATGTTGATCAACGAGGACCCTATGTGACTGCGAATTTGTTGGGGTCCCCTCAGAAATTTTTGGTGGACACGGCTGCTGTGAAAAGCTCTGTAGCACGTTCTCAGGTCCCAGGGGCGGCTCTGTCTGGCAAGAATAATGTTTCTGTAGGGTTCTCAGGTACTCCGGTGATTAGCCCCATTTCTAAGCCTCTTACACTTACGATTGGTCCTTTCACTGTTGACTCTCCTTTCCTTTTGACTTCGCATTGTGGCGAGAATTTGCTGGGTTTGGATTTGTTGAAAAGATTGAATGCCACCTTTTACTGTTCCCCGGACGGTGTGTACGTCCCTTTGGGTCCTACTGTCGTGCATGCGCAACAGTGTTTCTCAAAAGACAAGCCTCTTCCGGCTGAGTTTGTGGGGATTCCAGAGACTTTGTGGGCCAGTGGTGATACTGATGTGGGAAAGATGGATATTGCCCCCGTGTCCATCAAGGTTAAGGTGGGAGCCTGATTGCCACGAATACCGCAGTACAAGATATCTAGGGATGGTGAAAAGGCTTTGCTACAAATAATACAGGATTTAATACGATCAGGTGTAGTGGAGGAAACGGACTCTAACATTTGTAATAGCCCCATTCTCCCGATCCTTAAAAGGCCCTTTGCTGATGCAAGTGATGGTGCACCTGATGTCTATCGATTTGTGATTGTTTTACGCCACATTAATAAGGTGGTTGAGCCCCAATATCCGGTGGTCTCTGACATTACCACAATTTTGACAATGATCCCTCCCACAGCCAGATATTTCTCTGTTTTGCATTTAAAAAATGCTTTTTTAGTATCCCTGTACATCCTGACAGCCGTTATCTTTTCGGATTCTCATTGGCTGGCCACAGCTTCAGATTTTGTAGAATTCCTCAAGGCTATACAGAGAGCCCCAGCATTTATAGTCAGGCTTTGAAGGCACAATTGGATGAATTGGAACTCCCCAAGGGCAATGTTTTATTGCAATATGTAGATGATATTCTCATAGCATCTGACACCGAAGATGGGTGTCGAGATGCCACAGTTAAATTGTTGCACCATTTGGCTCGTAAGGGACACAAGGTGTCCCTTCCTAAATTTCAATACTGTCGACAGGAGGTTACCTACTTAGGTCATCTCCTATCGAAGGAGGGGATTAGGATGACACTTGAGCGCATCAAGGCGATAACTAACATGGCTGTACCTAATACGCAGCGAGAGGTGCGCGCGTTCCTGGGCATAACATCGTATTGTCGCCAGTGGATACCTAACTATGCCTTACTAACAAAACCCCTTCTGTATCTGACTACTAAGGAGGTGCGCAAACCCCTACCCTGGACTCCAGCATGTCAGGAACCTTTTGAGTTACTAAAAACTGCCTTGTGTTCTGCACCTGTTTTGGGAACTCCTGATTACCAGAAGCCTTTTGTGCTTTATGTACATGAGGCGGAAGGTTGCGCGTTGTCTGTCCTAACTCAATGTTTTGGAGGGAAACAGAGACCTTGCGCTTATTTTTCTGCTATGCTTGAAAATGTGGCGAGAGCATTGCCGAGCTGTCTAAGGGCTACAGCGGCTGCTGCGGTCTCAATTAGACAATCGGCGGGGCTCTTGCTGGGTTCAGATCTCACAATAATGGTACTGCATGCTGTGGACATTTTATTGAACAGGACGCAGACGCAGCATTTAACTAGTGCTCGTCTTACAGGTTATGAGATGACATTATTCGCAAACCATGTTATGATTAAAAGATGTGCCACTTTGAACCCGGCCACGTTGCTACCCATCCCTTCAGATGAAAAGGACGATAAAGTCCATGATTGTTTGTTTCGGACAGAGGAGGAGACGAAGGGAAGGATAGATTTAACGGACACCCCCCTCGATGATCCCGACGGGGAGCTGTATGTTGACGGTTCCTGTTTTAAACTTGCAGATGGTACCTCAACTGCAGCATACGCAGTAACAACATTGAAAACAGTGGTGGAGACTTCCAAGGTCCCGTACCACTCAGCCCAAGCTGCAGAAATATTAGCATTGATGCGAACATGTGAACTGAGTGAAGGACTGGACGTGAATATTTACACTGACAGCCAATACGCCTTCGGCGTGGCTCATAGTTACGGGCGACTGTGGGCAGAAAGGGGGTTTTTGACATCACACGGACAAAGGATCCAGAATGGTCCGTTGATATTACGATTATTGGCAGCATTGACGCTTCCCAGACGATTGGCTGTGATCAAATGTAGTGCACAAAAAGCGGTGGTGGATGATGTAGGATGGGGCAATGCATTTGCAGATCAGACAGCTAAGGAGACAGCTAGGACAAAACTCCCACGAATGTTTGTGGCAGGGCCAGCTAGGTGGGTACCAGACGTTGACATGTTTATGAATACTATACAAAGTGTGCGGAACATACAAGAAAAAGCGACTGAGAACGAGTTGAGGACATGGAAGGATGGTGGGGGGCAGTTGGACAAGGATGAGTGTTGGACGGATGTGTCAGACAAAAGACGATGGTTACTCCCGGACGCATATGTTCTCCCAGTGGTGACAATGGCTCATGGGCCAGCTCATATTAGTGCGAAGGGAATATGTAAATTACTAGACCCAGTGTGGAGTAATAAGAACATTTCCAAGGTGGCAACCCATTTAGTGCAGCAGTGCATGGTTTGTTTAAGACATAATCCTGGAAAGGGAACACCTGTACCGGTTGGCAATTTTGCTCCTCCTTCTTTTCCTTTTGAAGTGATCCAAATGGATTATATTGAAATGGAGAGAGTAAACAACCTTAAATATGTCCTGGTGGTGGTATGCTCCTTTAGTAGGTCGGTGGAGGCTTTCCTAACAAAGGACTGCACGGCTATCTCAACAGCTAAGATGTTGATAAAGGAGTATTTCTCCCGCTACGGATTGCCTCGGGTGATCTGGAGCGATAACGGCACATCTTTTAAAGCTGAACTGATGAAAAACATATGTAAGGGACTACAAATAACACAGAAATTCCATGCAGCATGACACCCCCAGGCTGCGGGTTTAGTAGAGAGGTTCAATGGGACATTAAAGTTAAAAATGGCCAAGATACAAGAGAGTACAGGGTTACGTTGGCCAGACGCACTCCCCCTGGCTTTGCTTTCCACTAGAGTGACAGTCAATTCTAAGACAGGTGTCTCACCCCACAAGGTTATTTTCGGCCGCCCGGCCAACGTGTGGGGTGTTCCTAGACCTAAATGTTTCTCGGAAATAGAATACCCTTTGTTGATAGATTACCGGTATGCTTTGACTAAAGATCTCCGTTCTGTTCATCAACAGGTAGCAGACACCCTGAAGCCGCGGCCGGAGGGGCCAGGACACACCATACAACCCAGGGATTGGGTTGTCGTGAAGAAGTACCATCGGAAGTCCTGCTTGGATCCAAGGTGGTCGGAGCCAAGGCAAGTCCTACTTACGACCCGCACCGCACTCCGGATACAGGGCCGCAAGGCGTGGACACATGCGTCCCACGTGAAGCGCGTCCCACTCCCACTGCCTTATGACGAATGGGTGAGAAACGGCGTCGCTGATCACGAATGTGAAGTGGTTCCTCGGTACATACCCTTCTCGGATGCTTTGTTGAGGGGTGAGGAGCCGGATCAAAGAGAGGAGAGGCCGACTCTGATTGCAAGTGGTGAGGCTTCTCCTGTTCACAGTGAGCAAACATCAGCGGATAAGTCCCCTGCCATTGAGCCCCCCATTCTGTTCACAGATCCAGAGGTGCGAGGGAGCACTTGTTATAATCTGCGTCCCAGAAAGGAAAAGAAGGAGAACTGAGCACTGGAAGAAGGGCTGAGATAAGGATTAGAAGAGAACAGTGCTGAAGTATAGTTAAGTGTCAGGGATGGACTGCTGCAAGAGCCCTGGTGCACTGTCGGAACATTGTTAATGCGGGTCACTAGGATTGTGCCTGGGCCCGGATTAAGTGCTCCTGAGTTGCAAAAGCTCTGCGACTCCGTCGTGGGATTAGGGAACGAACAATAGAAGCCTGCCTGTGAGGCTTTAACGGACACAGGGAGAAGATCCCTTTTGAGGGTGAAGAACCCCTCTGGCCGGCTTCGGTGTGACTGTGACTGTTTGATTACCCTTTTTAGTTTAGTTTTGGACTTTTAGTTAGGGAACATGTATCCCTTTGGCCGTCCCATTCCAGAGGAGGAGCAGCCTTTCGCAGCTCCTCGTAGACCAGAACCCGACTCTCCATGGTTCGCTCTGCCACGAAAAGGAAAAATTGTGGTCATTGTGATATTCATCATTGTATTTCTAATAATTCTTGGAATACTGTTATTCCTGGATGAAGCCTATCCTGTTCATGCGTTTATCCCTACTCCTTCTTCCCTTCCCGAGCACAATATGGTTACTGTTGATTATGGTGAACAATGTTTGCGAAAAGGCTATCGTGATAATGTTTTTATCAAGACTCTACATCATGCCCATGCCGTGTATAATGTGACAGATTGTTGGGTTTGTGGGTTGCTCCCTTCTGCTGCACATAAAAAGGATAGATTGCTGGCACTTCCTTTAACACCTGTGAATAGTTGTGTGGGTTAGTACACCTTAATTGGCATGGTGAAATTCTTTCAACAACCTGATTTTCTGTAACCTCGATTACCTAGCAAAGGATCAACTTTGACAATGCGAGTACGCCCTATGCCCACCTCTTCCCTTGGGCAGTTGTTTACTGATGGACGTTTTGATCAGACATTTCTGGAAACATGCTCAAAGAAAGTGGGACGATTTGTGACTTCTAACGATACTGACAAAGTCAGGGAGAGTTTTCTTCAGTTGAACTCTTCTCTAGCTTATAGACACCCTCCTGCGACAAATGGTAGTAGTCATTCTTTGGTACCCCTGGCAGTTGTTGGGCCCTCACCATTTTTCTGTATCCTGGGGAGGGGTCCTATGAAGATTGGGAACAGCTCCTGCAATGTGCCTGCTTCGAATCGCCTGCCCCTTAGTCCTTCTTTAGTCACTCCCCTGAATATTTACTTTGTTTGTGGAGAAAATGGATACCTGTGGTTGCCCGAGGGTTGGGGTGGGGTCTGCTATCTGGCTTATTTGCTTCCTCCTGTATATGTAGCACCCTCAGACTATCATAAGACCCATCGTCGGTTTACTATAATGCCTGGACAGCGTGAAAGGAGGGCACTTCAAGTTGAGGATGTAGATCAGCCGACACTTCTTTGCAGCAATGGACGGATTTTTCTAAGGGTTTACTGCCGTTCTGGGGTCCCATATTTAACAGTAGGGCTATTAGGAGACTGTCAAGGGTGATGGAGAAAGTGGTAAATACTGAGGCAGACATTGCAGCTAATATGTCTGTTGAGATGCAGGCTATGAAATTATTTACGATCCAGAATAGGATGGTCCTTGACGTCATCCTTGCTGATAGGGGCGGAGCTTGTCGCGTCATCGGGACGTCTTGCTGTGTGTATATTCCTGACTCGGCCCCCACTGTTAACTTAGCTGTACAGAAACTTCATAGATTAGCGACTGAACTTCATCAAGACACTGGTACTTGGTCACTACAGACATGGTTGTGAAGTGTTTTCTACTCTTGGGGCTGGAAGATTTTGATGGTTGTTGTAGGAGTAGTGAGTATATTGCTGACTTGTTGCCTATGTGTTTATTGCCTCCCCCCTTGTTGTTCCATGTGTGCCAGCAATTTGCGAGTTCCTAAGAGACCAACACGCCAGTATCCTGTTTCTAATGATGTAGAGCTCCATGATGTTCACTGGTCGATGCTTATTGATGATGATATTTTTGATTGATATGTTGCCCCCACCCCATGTATGTTGTGTAAAGACCCTACTTTTTAGCTAATAAAGGCTGCGCCCATGTTAGCCACATAATGCTAAAAGGAGGGTCTGATAGGTTTCATTTTCCGATGCCCTGCCCACTTACACTTACGCTTATGAGTTAGCATAATGTGTCTAACTAATGATATATTCATTTATGCATTTACGTTTATATTCTCCACCTCGTTATTCATTTATGCGTGTGATATTATTCCGTTTTCTTAGCTTAGCTTGTGTGCCACCATTTTGGAGTGTTTCTCTCTGCGTGCGAGTCGTACTCGCTCACCCCCTCCCGTAGGAATAGGAAAAACCCTGAACGCAGCAGTTTTCGTTTCTTGGCTAACTGTGATCGAAACTAATAACAAAACTCCTAATCAGTACTGTTCTCATACGCTGGAGATACTGAGGCCCGGCTCCGCGGCCTTGGGCAAAGATAACCAAATGTTGCTATTGCAGGTGCAGATGACTCTTGTGTGAGGCCATTGTTCACCCTCTCCGGGGTCCAGTTCTTTTCCAGTATGGGCGTGTTTTACTCTGCTGCACCATGTTTTAATGTATTGCTGTGATGAGATGAGTCAGTCCTCTCGGCGCACTCCTAGGGTTGTGGTCAGACAGGGCACTCTCATATGGGAGTTTGTGGCCTAATAAAATTACTCTGTTTATTCTTCTCCACTGTCCGGCTGACTTATTATTTGGTAATTATAGGTGAGTGCGGTAAGTCACTCAGGTGGATTTGAGCCACGCTTATCAGAGTGATCAAGGGGTGGTACTGAGTCTCTCAAAGGATATCTTACCAGAGACAAATTTAACTCACCATTTTGGAATGTCCCAGAATGCCAGGAAGGTTTGGACAGAGGTTGAGATTTGATGTGGCATCGTAGGATTGGCTAGGGTGCCCTGGCCACTAAATCCTTCAACCCATACTTAGAAGTACCTGCACAAAGGAGAGACACTTCAGGAGACACTTCAGGAGACCTTGGACCTGTGAGCGAAAGGATGCCTAGCTCGAAGGGGATGCCACCTGATACTTGCAAGGAAGGACCAAGGACATTTACTTTAGTTGACCCCCCAGGACTAGGATGGGTCTCTCCAGGGCCAGTGGTACTGTCCCCATAAGGACAAGCTGGGGGAAATGACCTGTTAGGGGAAATTGAATGGTTCCCCTTTGTACTTCTGTGGACTGGCCTTTGACTCTACTGTTGACACACCGATGCCCTGCTATAGGGTCAGGAGTCCATGGGGCCTGTGAAGTGGGACAGGGAGGGTGTTCTGTGGAGAAGCTGTGCAAGAAGCCCACAAACAGAAGAGAGCCTTAGAGTGTAGGTAGAAGACAGTCCTGGTGCAGAGCACCCAACAAACCCACTCCCCCAAAATGCGCCCTTTTACAGGCCAGGAGGCCTGACAAAAATGCTTCGGACGGCTAGGCCTGGCCACCAGGAGCAAGGAAAACTGGTCCAAGATGAAGAAAATGGCAAAGGGAGCTAGAGATATGTCAATTTGAAGATTTGCCTGTTGTGGACTCGCAAACTAGGGGGGGTGCATGTGTTGCACTCCATTTGATCCAGGGCCTGGGGGAAGCTCAAGATCATTTTATTCATTTATGTGGTCCCACATTGAGACCTGTTTCAGTGCATTTCCTGTGTGAGGGGATGTATCACACTGAATCTCTGTCCTTACTCACTGCTGACCAGGACAGTGTACAGCTCCTTCTGCAAGTGAGAGCTAAAAAGGACTTGCTCCCACCATAGTGGGAAGAGCACAACTGGGGAGGATGTGGCAGCATGGGAGTTGGCTCCCGCATTGCTACTACAAAAAAAGAGCCAAAGAGTCTGGGTTCGCCGGGTGGAACCAGGGCACCGGAAAACAGAAGCTAGACTGTAGTGTGAGGACACAAGAAAGAATGGAGCGAGCAGCTCATCTCATGTTCACTTCCCCAGGCCAGAGTGCGCGTAAAGCCCCATGCAGGAAGTCTCACGGTCAACATGCGATCTCTGTGATGACCCATGGAGAGGGATGGGTGCGACCAGCATGTTTTTAAGTGTTTTGAGTGCAGCAGTTTTCAAAAGGTTTTTTCGTTACAAAACAGGCCATGGGAGATGTTTACCATTTATTCGAGAACTTCCAGTGCTGGAACTATCGATCCTGAGCTTTGGAGTGTACGGACCCTTGTGGTTGGTCTTATGGTTGCATTTGGCAGACAGTAGAATACAAAGAAAGAATCTAACACACATGTTTGCAATTTAAAAATGCTTCTTTGATGATATTGCTGATGACCACAGCAAAGCCTATACTTTCAATATGTGCATCAGAATATGATTATTGTCCCTGTTAGTTTTAATGTTGAGATAATGGTGGCCCATGATATGTGGCTGAATTTATTAATGTGGTGACCCAGTGACTAAGTCAGTAGGCCAGGTGGATTTTCTATCCACCAAGAAATGCACCAAAGTAATGACACAATAATCTTTAACTTCACTATTCCAGTTTAAAAAAAGAAAGGGTTTATTGGCCACGTGTTTCAACCTAATGGTCTTCCTCATAGCCTGAAAACCAGCATGCACCACCACATTTCAATGGGAACATAAATAATAGACATATAAAATGTATGCGCATGATCGTTCTTTTTTTTTTTTACAAAAAATGAAAAATGAAAGTTTAATGACTGCCTTAAGTGAGGAAACAGACTCATGATTAATACACTATTTCATGCAATGACAAAAAGTTCTGCTCAACCTTTATGATTTCGCCACAAAGAGAGATGCGTTTAAACTTGTATATAACCTCTCCGCTGTTCTCTTCTATCCTGCATTTCTTCATTGTTCAAGATTAGAAACATAGGGGGTCATTATGATGACGGGCGGACTTAGTCCGCCCGTCATCCTAGCGGGACTCAGGACCGCCCGCCATAAGGGCAGGGGTCCTGGGGGTGGTATTAGGATGTGCCCGCCACAGTGGCGGGCACATCCTGCATGTTAAGCAATGTGGCCGGCGGTGCTGTCAGCACCGCCCGCCACAATGCTGAAAAAGAACTTTCACATTTGCATTTACAAAGCGGCAAGCACCGCGTGGTGCCTGCCGCTTTGTAAATGCAAATGAAGGGGGGTACCACAGGTACCCCCCGTGTGCACCCCCCCTACTCTCCTTCACTCTGGGGGCCCGCACGGGGCCCCCAGAGTGAAGTCCGCCTGCCTTTCCGTGGCAGGCATTGCCAAAAGCACATCATAATATGGCTGGCGGTGTCTGATAGACACCGCAACCATATTATTCCTTTTCTGCCCCAGCCGCAAAGCGACCGGGGCGGAAAAGCGGCGGACGGTCTTTCCGTCCGCCGAGGTCCCCCCGCCATATTAATATTGCGGGGGAAAACGAGAGTGGATGGCGGGCGGATTGCCCCCGCCAGGCTGGCGATGGCCACCGCCAGCCTGGCGAGGGCAATCCGTCCGCTATCATAATGGGACCCATAGTCTCAAGGAGGTGCTGTAACATTGTTTTTTTCATGTCATGATTGTTGTGAGATTTAGTGACATGATAGCAATGTTTGAATACCTTCCTCTGTAATTATTTGATATTTGATCTTTAGGGGTAGTTTTCTTTCTCAGATTGCCTGGCGTCATCACGTCAATTGGGGTATCCAGGATAGACCAGAGGGGTGTTTTCTTGCCATGTAGAGTCATTTGACGATTACTGGCAATCAGTGAGGAGATTCCATTTTGCCACTCACGAAACAATCAATTTCAGTGGAACTGCCACTATCTGGGTGTTTATAATGAAGGGTATTAACAAAAACATTTACCTTCGCAGGTGGCCGACAGGCCACTGGGCCATTTTGTCATATGTTATATGTCACACGTTGTTCAAGTGATTCCCTTTTGCCATCTGTTTGTTACGATGTTACAGCACTTCCTTCAGACTATGTTTCTTTTTTTTTCTTTTTTTATTAGGATTTTATGAGTAGTACAGCACTCATATACATTTCTTGTACCAGACTGGTTTACTCTTAGGAGAGTAATAAAAGAGGGACAGGACAGTGCAGTCAGAGGGAAAAGAGATAGAGGAGAACTAAGAGGAGATGAATAGGAAAGCCCTGTATAGAGAGTCCTGCAACATCATCTATGATTCACACGAAAAAGAAAAAAGATACAAGCGCTATAAAAAACCAGACATTTCACCACTTCAGAATCCGTTGGGCTAATCTTGAACGATCGGAAATTAATTTAAACTTGTATCCAACCTCTCTGTTCTCTCTTATCCCGCATTTCATGTTTGTAGCAAAATCATGAAGGCCTAGCTGAAATAACTTGTTTCCTTTGGAGGAAATAATGTATTAATTACGAGTCTGTTTTCTCATTTGAGGGCAGTCATTTAACCTTCATTTTTCATTTTCTATAAAAAATGAATGAACATGCTCATATCTTTTCTATGTCTATTGTTTATGTTATCTGCCAAAAGGTGGGGGTGCATTCTGGTTTTCAGGCCATGGGGAAGACCATTAGGTTAAAACTAGTTGCCAATACGCCCTTTTCTTTTTTTTTTTTTTACTGGAGCTGTGGAGTGCAAGTTTATTATGTCATTAATTTGGTGCAATCTGCAACAGAGTACCCTGTCCACCAGACTCTAAATTGAGCCCTAATTTAGATGTAACTCAACAGTGTGGCATTGACAAGAAGCACAGCTCACAGCAGGCAGAGTAACCCTCCATGCGCACCCCCAGGTGCTGCTGCAGTTCAGCAGGAGTGTCAGGCCATGGTTGAGCTCAGCAGTGGCTATCTAGTGGGTAGTGTGTCAATATATGGGATGTATGACATTACAACGCATGCTTTTACCACGCATGCCTTTACAACGCGGTTTTTACAACACAAACCTTTACAACGCATAGCGCTTTGGGGTGCTGGATAGTGAATAGTTTAATTTACTATTCCAACTCCAGTCCCCGTGGACACTAGGGAAGGTGTTGGATAGTAAATTAAACGTATTCCCTATCCTAGAGCGCCCCCCAGCGCAATGCGTTGTAATGGTTTGCGTTGTAAAAGTTGCGTCGTAAAGGCACTGCGTGGTAAAAGTTGTGTTGTAAAGGATGTTTCCCCATTATATGTACTTGGTAGTTGAATCGTGGGCCAACAAGCTTCTGGTTGGATTGCACAGTGTAGGAAGTTGGGTTAGTAGTAGGTGCAGGTAGGTATCTACAGCTAGTAATAATACCGCAATCACTATAAGGTCCAGTCAAGTCTTAATAAATTACTCTTCGCTCAACCTTTGGTAGCTTGGCAGACGAGCAGTCGAGCTTAGCTTAAGATACAGGTGTGTAAAGCATTTAATATCCCCCAAAACAGTAAATAAGTAAAAGACACTACACAATAGAAATCCACCATAAATTTCTAAATATAAAGTACTAGCAGCCCGTCCCAACGTTGTCCGGGTATGAATTGCTGCCGGCCAATAGTATATTGTTTTGTAGGATTTCATTTTGATAGCATTTCTTATCTGTGACAGGCCTGTGAAACGCTCCGATTCACAGTGCACTGTTGATGCACTTAAGAGTGCGCGTTCAGTAGTGTGTGAACTCGAGTTTCCCTACTTTATTTTTCCTTGCAATATTATATAGCACAAACTCGACAACATGGCATGAGCACAATTTACATTACAGAAGAACACATTCATTTGTGCTAGGCACGGGGAGACAAAGCGATTTGCCTGGAATCACAGGATGTTGAGCTGATCCCGAGATTCGAACGTAGCTCCCCAGCTCTAAAGTTCTCAATTCTAGAACTTGTGGCGGGAGGTGTGCCTAAAAGTGTATGTTGGTGCTGGCCATCAATGAGAGAGACCTGTGCATTTTTCAAATCGGTGGTGAAAAAATATGAGTATGTTGCTGGAGATGTGGGCCGCCGTGCCACCAATGTACTTACCGGGGAGTAAACACCCATCTTTCCGCATACTTTCATTACGAAAGTACCATGACTCAGCAATGCCATTATAACGCATGACATTACATTTTATATGCTTTTACCACGCATACATTTACAACGAATTTTGTTGTAAATGTATGCGTGGTAAAAGCATTTTTTTTGGATAAGGTAAGTATGGGTATAGGGGTATATGTTTTGGGGTACTGAGGTATATGTTTTGGGGTGTTTGGGTATTTTACGGGTTCAGATATAGTTTTGGGTTATGGGGTACAGGGGTATTTTAGGGTTCAGGGGTAGGTTTGAGTTTTGGGGTACAGGGTTATTTTTATGGTTCAGGGCTAGGTTTGGGTTTTGAGGTACAGGGGTATTTTTAGGGTTCAGGGGTAGGTTTGGGTTTTGGGGTACAGGGGTAGTTTAAGGGTTCAGGGCTAGGTTTGGGTTTTGGGGTACAGGGGCATTTTTAGGGTTCAGGGCTAGGTTTGGGTTTTGGGGTACAGGGGTATTTTAGGGTTCAGGGGTAGGTTTGAGTTTTGGGGTACAGGGTTATTTTTATGGTTCAGGGCTAGGTTTGGGTTTTGAGGTACAGGGGTATTTTTAGGGTTCAGGGGTAGGTTTGGGTTTTGGGGTACAGGGGTATTTTAAGGGTTCAGGGCTAGGTTTGGGTTTTGGGGTACAGGGGAATTTTAGGGTCCAGGGGTAGGTTTGGGTTTTGGGTACAGGGGTATTTTTAGGGTTAGGGCTAGGTTTGTGTTTTGGGGTACAGGGGTATTTTTAGGGTTCAGGGGTAGGTTTGGGTTTTGAGGTACAGGGGTATTTATAGGGTTCAGAGCTAGGTTTGGGGGTACAGGGGTATTTTTAGGGTTTAGGGATAGGTTTGGGTTTTGGGGTACAGGGTATATTTATAGGGTTAAGATAGGTTAGTGTTTAAGGGTGTTGGGGTATTTTAAGGAGTAAGGGTGGGTTATGATTATGGGGTGCAGGGGTATTTAAAGGGAGCAGGGTGGACACCCGGAGCTGGAATGTACAGAACCTGGAAGAAAAACAATGAAATATTGGGCACAACGCTCGCTTTTTTTCCCCCGTAATCCCGCCCCCCGCACTCGCCCACGCCCACAGCACCTGATATGATACATGGCATGAAGGGCGGAACGTACCACACGCCCCCAGCATTTGTCACACCCCAGCACACGCCCACAGCACAACGCAGACACGCCCACAAGGGACTACTTTGCTGGCACGTTCTTTTACCTTTTAAATGTATATGGTGGGCGTCTGCATAGCCTATGTCCTTCTGCTGCAACTGCCCTTTCCAACACATTATTGGGTGTTGTGATTGGTGCTGTGGTTCCTGAGATTACCCGCCTCAAAGGTTTGGGCTCTCTCTTTATTGTATTAGTATGGATATGTTATCTTTAAATTGACACCAAAATGGCAAAAATCCAATGTAGAGAACTGGAGATATGAATTTTTAACTTTTACTTTAAACAAAGGAGCTTTCTAGTGCCAGAAAGTGTAACTTCAGTTCTGGGTTTCTCATAGACCATGGGCCCTGGAGATCTTTGTCTTTGTTGTCAACAGACAGGAGCCCTGGAGCTTTAAGTGGGAAGAACCAGTGCGGTCAGGCAGCATCACGGTTTAATGTCGCCGGTTTGAGTCTTGTTGTAGATGTCAGTCTTTTCTGGAGCTTTTAACAAAATTTAGCTAAAAGCTCCAAACTTTCAGATCTTCTTCTGAAATGTTCCTTTAGGGTCAGGAAAGGTCCAATAGCACCAGCCAAATGTTCAGAAGCTCTGGTTTGCCCCTTGGGCTCGGGGACTCTTACTTTTACACTGCACCTGGTCAGTCCAGGAAAATCCAGATGAAGCTGGTCAGCTGGAGTTGTCCTTTCAGTGGATGTTGTAGGTTACTTCTTTCAGCACTTTTCTACCTGTTGCTGCTCAGGGAGTTCCCTCCTTATTCTCTAAGACAGACTCAGTCCTTCTTGTGTGTAGCCTTTAAAGTGCAGCAGGTGCAGTCAGTCCTTCTGAGTGCAGACCTCTGTGGTGCAGTCTAAGGAACAAGCAGGGCAGTTCTTCTTTTCCAGATGTTTCAGGCAGGGATCTGAGGGGCTTCTGCAAATTTTCCATATGTGTTCCCCATTCTGGGCTGGCACGAGGAGGGGCACGCCAACCAATGGAGTTCAAGTTGCCACCCTCTGCCATGACAACTTCCTGGGATGTGTGGGATACGCGTGCCCCCCGAATACACATTTCTCCCAAAAATCTAAAGGGGGAAATTCTTTCCTTGTAGTGCAGATCCGATAACCCAACCCACAGGTGTTGCTAACTTTTACCTACACTCCCCTTCCAGCCTCTCTTTTATTCTAATTAGAGGGGCTCCCGTCTGGCTGAGGACCAAGTAAGTGGGGCCAGGCCTGGATCCTGGGTCATTTGGGCTTCTACCTTTGAGGTTCAGTCGATCTCCCCAGCCCCTTCCTGTCCCTAGCTTCTCCAGGAAGCAAATCTTCTCCAACCAAATGGCTAAAATATTTCAGCTCCAGGCCCAAACACACCTACTCATGAAGTAGCTTGGCTCAGGCTGTCAGAGGCTGGCCAATCAGAAGAGGCTGCTGCAGGGCTGTTTTAGGTAAAGTCAAGATAGTAAATTCTGAAACTACTTTCCTGCAACAGTTATAATAAATACGGCTGTGGCAAGTTGTTTGAATTATTGTAACTATTGTTTTAATACTTTGCATTACGCTGCTAGCTACTTCCAATCAAACGTTAGACTTTATTAAAGTTTAATAAAGCTTTCCCATGTCAGCCGGTGGAGCTTGCACCCCTACAATGGGGAGAAGCAACTTTGGCTGTGGTTGCCCCACCAGGGCATATTCAACATATTTTATAAGGTCCCTGCTTTTTATAATAAGGCACCCAACCCTTGGGACACCTGGGGCAGACCTTAGGGGTAACTTATATGTAATGAAAAGGTAATTTTAGTATTTGGAAGAGCTTTTATTGCCAAAGTCGAATTTTGACATTTTAATTTAAAAACAGCCTGCAAGGCAGGGATGGCTTTAAAAGGAGTCCAGGCATCACAGCGGCACACACATTAGGTCCACTGGAGTGTCTAAATATAAATGCCCTACCATATACAGGAGACTTACAGGTAGGTGGTCTTAGCCAATAATAATTACGCCAATTACCATGTACCTCTTAAGGACAGAGCACTGAACTTGGTCCTGGTTAGCAGAGCCTATGGCACTTTCAGAGTCACTACCCACCAGTATCACCTAGGCAAATAATCACCTAGGCAAGTAACATTTAGCAAAGGCAATAAAACATCAACATTCCTCTAAGCAGGTCACTTTTAGCAAAGGGAAATAAAAGCACAAGGCATTACCTAAGCAGGTCACTTTTAGCAAAGGTAATGACACAAACAATCCTCTAAGCAGGTCACTTTTAGCAAAGGGGATAAAAACAAAGAATTACCTAAGCAGGTCACTTTTAGCAAAGGTGATAAAACCAACAATTGCACATGAAACATTAAAACACATTCAGAGGTGCAGGTAGAACATTTGCGCAGAAATCAAATTAGCACGTGAATCATAAATTGCGCAGGGTGCACATGGCACAACACTAGAACTGTCCCCCAGGCCAACTGGCCTCGAAAGGGCTGGAATGCCCTGAGTCTCAATGTCAGGGGAGGCTGCGCAGGCAGCACAGCACACAAAGCCTAAACGTAGCAACTGTCCACTAAGTGCTGGACAGTTGTAAATAGCGGGTAGGCAAACGTTGGAGCCACGTGGGCTCAAGAACAAAGGTGGGGAGACACAGCGTGGGAGCCTCGGGGCTACAACCAACTAGCTGGCTGTGTCCCCCTAGAGCCTCTCTGGCTCGCAAAACAAATGTGGGCTCAAGAGCTTCAATGCTCTAAATCAATAAAATGTCCCCAGAGCCTCCTGTGGGCTCGCAATCAATGTGGGCGATGAGCCTCGCTGGGCTCGAAGAACAACTGTGCCCCCACGAGCTTCTCTGGCTCGTAAATCACCTATGGGCTTAGGCGGGAGCCTTCTCGTGGCTCAATAAACAAAATATGCCCCTCAGAGCCTCGGGGCTCACACGAATGCCACGGAGCCTCTCTGGGCTCGAACACAGCTAGGGCCTCGCTCAGCCCGCACACAGAAGGGGAGGGGCGGGCACCGATAACGTGCCCCGACGCCCTCCTCCCTTCCTTTACTCTCCCGCCTCACTCACCGGCTGTGTCGCTGGGCGGCTCGGGGCTCCTCTCCCCTCGGGGAGCTTTAGCAGGACGCGGCAGGCGGCTTCCTGTCTCCCGCCTGGCTCCGTCCCTCGGCAATCCGCCTGGCTTCCTCTGGGGCCGCCAATGGCAGCGCGGCCCTGGAGGTCAGGAGGCGGGACTTCCGGGTTGCAATAGGCAGCGGCCCGGCAACGGATTTCAACGCTCCTGGGCTGCGGCGGTGACCTCGGGGCAATGCCGGGTGGGCACCGGCTCGTAAACAACAAAACCCCACGGGGCAATGCCGGGTAGGCACCGGCCTTTGAATAAAAGGCAATGCGAGGTGGGCACTCGCTCTATCAATAAACGGCAAATCCAAACGGGCAGATGCCTGGTGGGCCCCGGCTGCACCACGAGCGCTCCCCAGCGCTCAGGGACAACGCACAGCGCTCTCAAGCGCCAAGAGAAGCGCGCTCAGCGCTAAAAGGAAAATAAAGTGCTCCCAGGCAACAGCAAAGCTCCAGCAGGGTCTGGAGGCAGGCAGAGGGGCAAGGCAGGGCCAGAGCCAGCACACTGGGTCTCCAGGCAGGGAGACAAGCCAAGTGGCGGTCCTCCTGGCCCTAGCAGCAGCAAAGCCCCCTCTGGCAATGATCCTAGAAGAGAACAATTTCTGTGGGGACACAGCCCCATTTTTAAACAGCGAAATCCTTTGTCTTCAGGGTGCAGGGTGGGGGGAAACCAGTTGCAGCTGGCTCGGGAGTACCCTTGATGGCCCAACCACCCCTTTTCTTCACTGGGGAGGCTTGGGTCATTAGACAAACCACAGGGGGGCGGAGCCAGCATTGTGTGGGGAAAACCCAGCCCACCCAGGACCCAGGTGCACTCCTCCCACACATCACTCATGCTGATCTCACACTCACCACCGGGCAGACCCATCCAGACTTCCTGGAGCCTGGCAAGCCAGCCAGCTCCAGCCAATCACGCTCCAGTATCCTCACTGCACACATACATCAATGTCCAGAAGTAGCACTTCCCTTCTAGACACATACAAGCCGCACATACCATTGCGCAGCACTCATTCTCACGAGTTCATACATACTAAACTCGAGCCTGCACTCCCCATACATCAGGAACTAACATGGACACACACATTCTCCATGCATTCCTATGGGAGGGCAGGCCAGCCATACTACACGCACGCCCTTTACTATGGGACACAGGGAAAAAGTGCGCCAAGACCCAAAAATCACTAACACTGGGTCACAAATAAAAGCAAAAAGATTAGGGGTGAACCTGCCCTAAGGCCCAAGTCCAACAGCCAGGTTCTGAACTGGGATGGTGCAGTGAGCTAAAAAACGGTGATGGATCAAGCCCTGATCTGTTGACTGGGTAGGAGTGTTCTGATTAACTCAGATACTCTGTCCATCACCACCCCCTTTTTGTAATTAATTCCTTCGTGTGTCATTTCCTCATTGGTGAACCACCCTGAGGTAAACGTAACGGGTTGGGCACGGGTGCCCACTTGTCCCGACCTGATCAGTGGTGACAACTCGGAATCCCCTGGTTTGTTTCGGCAATAAAAGTAATCTTCATGCTCCTACTGTTGATGGGCAAATGTGAGGTAGGAGACGTCGTGTAGAAAGCCCCTCTCATTTATCTTTTTGGTCTGTGGGGCTATCCTGTTGGCAAGGAATGTTGCATGACTGAAATTCGTTTTCACTCCTGTCAAGGGAACTGTAAATTGCTTCTGGAACAAAGCGCTCGACATTTCACAGCGTGTTTCCGTTTTGCTGTCAAGTGAGACTGTGACTGACCTTTCTTTATATAGGTGTGTCATCTTTTTAGCCGGTCAGCATCTGCTGGAGTTTTCACCTAACGGACATTGTCCTGCAAGGAGAGTGGTGTGCACATGTTCTTTTTCCGTATCAAATGTGCATTTGAATTGTTCTTCTAATGAGTTTTGGGTGGTAATAACTGGTATTGTGCGGTCTCCTTTATAACTCAGGTGTGTTTTGCACAAGAAATGTAATATACAACATCTATATAGCGCTATCTGTATTCTTTTGGTACCACCATGTCAGTATAGATTTGCTTACTATTGTTTACCCCTAGGAGCCACCTGGCGTTTTCTTCGCTGATTGGCACAGCACTGCCATTCTATTCTATTACCTAGGCATGTTGAAAATATTTTGTGTATCCTAAAGTGTTAAGCTATTGTGACGGTTTTTTTCCTTCCTCTTTCAATTTCTACCCACTCTGGGTGTTCATTCCTTCTCATTCTGGTTCCCCACTCTCTCTCTCTATTTTTTCTTCTCTTCTTCTCTCTCTAGCTGTTAACATGACAGCCTTAAATATGTCTCAGCCACCACTATTTTTGGATGAAGCAGGTGATCCTATTATTCCCTGGAAAAAATGGTTTAATTTGTTTGAATCATATTTGATTGCTATAGGAGGAAATAGATTTTCATCTTTAAGGAAGCAACACATTTTACTGCATAATTTGGGAAAATATGGAAGGGATGTGTTTGAAGACTTACCTGAAGTAGCTGTTGACGGTGCTAACGTCAATGTGGGTGGAGATGGCGGGGTTAAACCTGATGTGTATGAGGCTACCGTTAAAAAATTGGCAGAACAGTTTGGGGACAGGATTAATATAGTTCTTTAGCGTCATAAATTTTTCTTGCGGGCTCAAGGAAAAAATGAGAAATTGAAGAATTATATTGCTGTGTTGAGGGGTTTGGCAGCCACGTGTGATTTTGGTCTACTTACTGAGTCCTTAATCAGGGACCAATTAGTTAGGTGCACATGTGAAAAGAAGAGGCTCTTAGCAGAAGCCCCTGATTTACAAAGAGCTATTGATATTGCCATTAGCATTGAGCACACAAGCTACTGTATGAATGAAATGAAGGAGGCTAGTGAGGTTAAACAAGTTAATGATAATGGTGTGAACAAAGTAGTTCAGAGAGATGGTAAAAATAAGTCTAACCAACCTGAGGTGAATAAAAACAGTGCTCAGCCCAACAAGCCAAAGTGCTATAGATGTGGTAACCCAAATCATCTAGCTAACGATGTAAAGTGTCCAGCGAGGGGAGTCACTTGCAGTAATTGCAAGAAAAGGGGCAATTTTTCAAGGGTATGCCACGAAAAGAAAAGTACTATTCATATGGTGGTCCAAGAGTTGGACCAACCGTTGCAAGGGGACATAATTTTTCAAGTGCTGAACATTGGTGAACAGAATGTGAATGCATATCCTGAATGTGAAATATTACTGGACAATGTTGCGTATGAAGTCTTTGCAGATTCATGTTCGCCTTACACTCTTATAAATGAGTCTGCATTTAAAGAAAATGCAGGCCATAAAGAGTATAATCTTTTGCCTCCTGATATTAAACCGGGGGATACAATTGCGATCCTATTCCCTTGGTTGGAATGTTGTTAATGCAGATTGACTTTAAAGGTAGGTCAACATTGGGTAAAGTGTATATCACAAAAAATGGATCTAATTTGCTAGGGTGGAAACACCAAAAAGACCTGGGTATCAAATTAGACCCGAATGCTCCTGAACAGGTGTTGCTGATTGATAGGCCTACTGTTGGGAAGGAGGTTTGTGAGAAATTTCCGGAGGTATTTACAGACAAGTTAGGGCAGCTTAAAGGGTTCCTCCACAAGATCAAACTTAAATCTAATTCAAAACCAGTTGTACACAAAGCAAGGTCTGTCCCTTTGTTGCTAAGAGAACCCCTTCAGGAAGAATTGAACAGACTGGAAGAAAACAGAATAATAGAGTGTATTGAAAGCTCAGAGTGGTTGGCCCCCATTGTGGTAGCGGCAAAAGGGGGGGGGGAAGGGCATCCGCCTCTGTGTTGACCTCAGGGATTTGAATGCCAACATCTGGGTGGACAGACACCCCCTTCCCAACATTAATGAAATGCTGATGGGAATTCAAGGAGCAAAGTATTTCACTGTTCTAGATCTGTCCTCGGCCTACCACCAGGTCATCCTTCACCCAGATTCAAAGCACCTCACGTCCTTCATAACCCCTTTTGGTGCGCATCAGTTCTCAAGGTTACCATTTGGACTTGCTTCTGCGGCTTCTGTTTTCCAGCGCATAATGCAAAATATTCTGCAAGGCCTTGAAAAAGTTGTCTGCTTCCAGGATGATATCTTACTCTATGGAGCATCTGAAAGTGAGCACAACAAAGTTTTGGAGGCGGTTCTGTCTAAGCTCAGCAAAGCGGGAGTCACGACCCAGAAAGAAAAATGTAAGGTTGGGGTGGAGTCGGTGGTGTATCTGGGGCACACTATTTCTAGCGAAGGTATCAAACCCAAGGCCAGTTTGGTGGACGCAGTCAAATTTGCTCCTGCTCCGGTAAATAAAGATGAATTGAAATCCTTTCTGGGCCTGGTTGAGTATATGTCGAAGTTTGTAAAGAACTTTGCCGACCAAGTACAACCACTCAGAGAGGTACTCAAACAAGGAACCAAATTTGAATGGGGCACTGAACAACAACAAGCATTTCAACACATCAAAGAAGCCATTGTGGTTGCTCCAATTCTGCACACTTTTGATCCTAATGCAAAGTCCACACTCTCAACTGATGCTAGTAATAAAGGGTTGGGAGCTTCTTTGACTCAGGTGGTAAATGGCGAAGAAAGAGTGATAGCCTTTGCTTCAAGAACCTTGAAGACTGCGGAAGCAAATTATTCCACCATCGAGAAAGAGGCACTAGCGTGTTACTGGGCTATTCACCATTTTAAGTACTTTTTGTGGGGAATTCCGTTCTGCTTAAGGACGGATCACAGACCTTTGATCCCGCTATTTGCTACCAAACTGTTAGAAAATACCACTCCACGCATCTCCAAGTGGGTTCTAGGACTGCAAGGGTTCAACTATTCCATTGTACATGTCCCTGGCTCAAAAAATTCCTTGGCGGACTGCCTTTCGCGTATGTCAGTATTGGAAAATGAACCAGAAGAGATCCAAGTAGAGGAAACCATCCTTGCTGTCGATGTCCCAGCCATAAAAAAAAAAGAGTGGGAGAAGTCACTTCAGGAAGATGATGTGTTGCGCAAATTGAAAGAAATGATTTCAAAGGGCTGGCCAGAGAAAAAAGAGGAGGTGCCAGAGGATCTCCAATAGTTCTGGTGCGTGAAGGATGAATTATCCGTAGTGGAAGACCTGGTCTGGAGGAGTAACAAGATAGTCCCTCCGTCTGGAATGAGAGGTCACATCATACCGATAGGGCATGAAGGTCACCCGGCTCGAAGTCTGACGAAAAGTAAAATTCGTCAAAGCTATTGGTTTCCAAAAATGGACACACAAATTGAAGAACTTGTAAAAAATTGCATTGAGTGTGGAACTAGTGACAAGTCTAAGAATGTCCGAAAAGCTCCTTTGGTTCCTGTCACCGTGCCTACCAAACCTTGGGATAAACTAGGGATGGGCATTATTGGCCCTTTGAATCTGTTAAATCTTTCTAAAAAATTCATGTTCGTTCTAATCGATCGACAGAGAGTGGATGGTCGGGGATTGGGTGGTGGTCAAGAAACCCACTCTAGTGAAGTCTAAACATTCTGTTTTTTCTAGACCCCGTAGAATAAGGAAGGTAAACAAAAACTCTGTTTTGTTAGAAGATGGCAATCTATGGAGCATGGATAGATTGGCTCGTTGCATTAATGTTCATGTCTCCAAATCCACTAGAAATGATGACTCTGGCGAAGTGGGGGGTGATTCAAGTATAGGAAGAGTTGCACGTCAACGTAGGTGTCCGGCTTGGCAAGCTGACTACAGCATGTAAAGTATATATTTCTGTGCTTCCACCGCTGTTCCTCCTACATGTGTTTTTGCCTGCTGTGTTTATATCCAATTTCAATGGGCTGTATTTTATTGCATGTATTGGACCCATCTCTCAATTGTATTTCTTTTGGTTTTTAGTTAGGCTGTCATTTTACCGCCTCTTGGCACTTACTCTTTGTGTTGTGTTACAGAGGGAGGTGTGTTATAACATGGTATGCCCTTTTCCCCCCTCCCTGCCCTTTCCCCTTACTTGGTCTCTCCCTCCTGTAGAATGTTGGAGTGAAGCTCGCCTTGGAATGTTGGGGAGCACACTCCAGTAGTTGGCACTGAAGAATCCGGTTCTATTAAACTCCTCTTCACTTCTCAACCTGTGTGGAGTATTCTTCTTAACACACACATTGCACCAAAACAAAAAAAAAGGTGTAGCATGCAAGCCCTTGGTTTTTAATATAGGGCCAACCCATTTATTTTACGGCACAATTTCCAAAACATATTGATTTAAAAAGTCACTGGTTTTACAGGTAGTTCTGAAGAAAAACTCATAAAATATTTCAACACTTCAGGGTCTTGAACAGCAGGCAGGCAAATTATTTATCAGCGGCAGCAAGCTATGTAAGTGCCTGTAAACTGGATGCTTTGTCCTCTGGGTGTCCCTGAAAGCAGCTTACTGTCCCGAGGCCCTTTCAGCTTTCCATGGTCCTCAATGACCAGTCTGGCAATAGGAGTCAAAAAACTTTGCAGAGTCCTTAGAAAACGATGGTTTTTATTATCCCTACTGTCTGATAGGAGACAGAAGCCCAGAGGCCTCCAGAGTGTGAAAGATGGCCGTGTTTCGGGACAATGCATCTATAGCTGGCATCAAAACTCGGAAATGTAAGAGTGGCTCATCATGAATGTAAAAGCCTGCGTGGGACTTTCTCATCTGCATCTTTGACACCTTTTGTGGATTCCACAACTTTGGCTAGCAGAGCTGGGCTGCTGGCTGGCCCAAGGAGTTCTGTTTTCTGAATTCTCAGCTAGCCACGGCTGCAGTGAGGAGTCTGGAGTGCAGTCCAATAGTATTGGAGACCGATCTGTGTGTTCCAAAGGTCCAGAAGGAATCGCTCCACAGTTTGAGAAAAGCATTATGAGGACAATCCACAAGGTTTTTACACACTTCGGCAGATTGAAGCCTCGAAAAGTGTGATGCACGCTGTGCATAATAAACGTAGTTTACATTCTACGCATGCACAGCTGTATTCTACGTATGTATTGTGGAAGATACACTACATCCACGCAGTACTGCACTTAAAAAACACCAAAGGTTTCTCAGGGGAGCTTCACAAATGTGGTTCGGGGATTTCCCCACACTATTCTGCACATAACTTACACCTGCATGGTCCGGATGTGCTCCAGAAAGATTGGGAAAGAGACAATAAAAAGTACATAATGTACGGTATGGGTGGAGAAAAGGGAGAAGTTTACCAAACATGCTCATGGCCACGTAAAAAAAGGTAGTCAGAAGATAAAACAATGAGGAATTTCCTGAAGTGACCAATGCGCATTGTGCAGTAGAGGCAGGACTGTCATAACCCCCGCACTCTGCCCCACTCCCACATGTATACCACATTTGCCCATACAGTATTCCTTATCGGGACAATAAAAGCCAACGTACACGTTCGTCTTGTGGTGGTCATTTGTTGGCCGCAGTTTATTAGGAATACAAGGAAACATGTATATACTTTGCATATTTTGCATGTTATGTCCTGACAAAACTTCCTTGTTATTATCTCGTGGCCCTACTGGGTCGTTTTCTTTGGTAGGTTGGTTTTTTGCGCTCACTTTGCGCGGGAGGGAGTAGCTTCTGCCCCGGAGTTAGGCCCCCTCGCTACCTTGTCCGATTCTTGTTGTGCCCTGCTTTCCGGCGGGGGCTGGGTTGCGAGCGCCTTCTCCGTTTGCTACCCCCCCCCCATCTTTGGTGGGCCAACTTCCCAGCCGTGAGGCATCCCAGAGTGAGTGGTCCTACACACCTGTCCTTAGTCCGACTCACCCAGCCGTGAGGCATCTGAAGGTGAGTGGACCTATTCTGGCACACCGCCCTCCGGTGTGCCTCCCTACCAACCGATATCAGCGTAGTTCTTCGTCACGCTGTGCTTTTCCTCAGCCCTGCGACATTGCTACTCCTTAGGTGCGGGTGGGTGGGACAAAAATTTGGGCTCCAACGCCAGTGCTGCTCCCCCGCTCCGATAAGATAGGAGCTTTCCTGGGGGAGCAGTGCTTATATGCCCCCCTTTCGTCCTCTAGACCAGGTGGGCACCATGCCCATTGGGTGGTTCGCATCCCGCCTCGGCCTCCATTGGCCAGCGCCTCTTCGGTGGGCACCGCAGGGTGGGGGGCATTTCGCTTTGCGCGCCCAAAAACTGGTCCTAACTGGTCCTTACTAGTTGTGTCTGGGGGCCCCGCTCTAGTTATGGCACCGGCTCTCGAGTCCCCTTTGGGAGCAGCCTCTGCAACAAGTGGAGGCAGAAGGGGCATTATGCCTCGGGCGCCACAGTTCCTAAAGGCCCCGCGATCCTGCAAGAAAATGAACCTTTAGCTAGAAAACCACGCCTGCTTGTTCAGAATTGCAGTGGCTGAACCCAGGCATACCACCAATGGCACCATTTGCTGGACCTGCTGTGTTTTCTCTTTCCCTGCAGGACTCTTTTTCTGTGCTTAGAAGCAAGCTGACAAGGACCCCACAAACATTTCTAACAGGATTGACTGGAAGCGGGCAAGCCAGAATGTTAATGGGGAGAGCCAAGAAGAGCCCAGAAATCATCGCTGAACCCTGCAAAAATATTTTTATAAGTATCACAGCATGGAACAAAAACAAACCACTCAACTTGCTGGAAAACCATGCACAATAACCAAGACTTAAAGCACTGTGTTAGACTGGACCAGCTTTGTGGCAGAGCTGAAAAGTGATCAAACAAGCTAGGAAAGCACTGAAAGAACTGAATACTCACCAGAGATCACATAGGTTGGGTACGGAGAGCAGGCAGAATACTCAGGAGTGAGGTACCAAGTTGGCACTCTCTGCTCTTGCAAATTTCTCAGTGTGATCCTGGGCAACCGGCTGTATGGATTTCTGAACTCAGTAAAACACATTCTCTCCTATGCTTGCACACTAGGGACCCGATTTTGAGTTTGGTGGAGAGGGTAATCCGTCGAAAAGGTGTCAAAGTACCTTCTCCAGCAAACTCAGTCCATCCGCCTGATTTTGAATCAGCCAGGTTTATCCCGACTGAGTACTCCGCTGGCGTAAACCCACCTCCAAGCGCCTGGCAGAATAGGGGCATCGGAGGAAGCACATGAAACTGCCCACCCTATTTAGGGACAGCTTTATGTGTTTTGTTTCCTGTCCCTCACTGCCAGGTTTACTGTTGGTGAGGGACAGGGAAAAAATATCTACCCACACCAGGGAGAAAACTCCCACGGTGAGGAGGCACCTTTTTTGTCCAAAAAGAAACTCCTGTCATGTTTGACAGTGCCATCTTTCTACCTTTCCCAACTTTGACAGGAGGCGCCGTGAGTCCAGCCAATGCATAAAGATGTTCTGCGAGTATTTTCATGATGTTCTGCAAGTATTATAGTGATATTCGTAGGAGGTTCTTGGTCCCCCTTTTGAGGGATAGGGGCTTCCTACAGGTTAGACCTGCATTGCTTTATCTCCAGATGCTGAATAACACTTGGGACATTTTTAACATTGCTAATTTTTTAATTGCTGCGGTTCCCCTTAGGGAAAAGAGACTCCCTATGCTACATGTTGTAGGAAATTCCAAATTCTATATTTTTATGTAATTTTATCAAACTTTTTGATTAGCTTTGATGAATTGTACATTTGCTGCTGACGCTTTTTACTCTTTAATTTTATCATTGCTCATTTGTATTGTTTGATAATATGAATTGGTTTTATGGATTTTTTGTATTGTACTTTTTGTAGTGTCCTAGCATGGACACGTTCTAGTGTTCAGGAGTGTTGTATCATACTTTACACCCACCCACCACAGACGTCATGGTGTCACATGACGCTGCCAATAAAAGGGGCCGAGCGCACGTGCTCGTGGCCATTCCCACTACCCCTAACTGGTGTCCGTGCCCACATTATTGCTGCACTACAACATGCGGGCCTAGGGCCCCTCGCAATTTTACACTGGCGACGAGGCCGGTAGTGCAGCCCATGCGTGCCACTACCAACAGCTCAACCACAAGAAAAGGGGAAGAGAGCTGCCCGCCTGAAGGGCATCCCCTGCAGCGAGGCGCAACGCGCCGAGAAGCCGGTGGGCACGTCGGAGCCCCGCAGCGACCGGGAGCCCCACAGCAAGCCGACCGGAGCCCACCCGCGTCGACCGCCACCAACGAGTGCCACCACGGAAGAGCGGACCGCCCAGTGCCCACCTGCGACGGCCGCGAGGCTGAAAACCCCACCGGAGAGGTGCACGGGCCGGGCGGAGCCCACCCGCCACGACCGCGACAGAGCATCTGGCCCGCCGGCCGAAGGTGAGCCCGGGAGCGGGAAGTGACTCCCAGAAGACTGTGCACCCAAGCGGAGCCCACCCGCTATAGACACTAACATGCCCAATTATCAGCAGGACCAGCGGAGCTCACCCGCGGCCTGCCCGAGTCGTCCCCTGCCCCTGCCGCATGTGTGCCTAGAAGCGGTGGGGCACAGAGACTAAAGACGGCGTGGGGAAGTGCGGCCGGACCCGCCACAACCATAAACAATGAGGGGGAGGGAGCGGAGTAGCTAACCGCCTCCCGACCCCCCTCGCAATGTGGTCTGGACCTTCCGCAGGCCAGCGGAGCCCACCCGCGGCCCGCCGGTAACACCCCCGACAAGGACACACACTGCAGAACCAGCGGAGCCTACCCGCGGCCTGCGAAGTCCATGGCAGGTCTCCGCTGCGCAGCGTGTGCAAAGTGAAGCTGCTGCGGCGGGAGACCGGAGAGTGGAGCCTCATCAGCGTTTAAAACAGCAGGGCCGGCGGAGCCTACCCGCGGCCTGCCTCGAGCGCTCCCGCCCAGGGAAGAGTGACAGGAGCGACGCGCTCCCCCGCCTGAGGGAAGCATCAAACCCCCCCACCCGCTTGAGGACTGCCGAGGCTACCGCGGGCCGGGAGGGGAAAGCAGAAGAGCATGAAGCGCCTGCATGCGGCCAGCGCCACTGGGAACTAAGGTGCATCCACCTCGTGGGCTCCATGTGAGGAGCAAAGTGCCTGTAAGCGGCCAGTGCCGCCAAAGTTAAGCTCAAACCTCAAACTGGGCAAGACACTGAGCCGTTTTCCCTGCACATCACCTACCCAGCAGGACACCGAACGCCTCCCACCCCCCTCCCTGCGCAAACAAACCACAACTGGGAAGGGACTCACCTGGAAGGCAGCATAAGGCCAGGTGAACAGCAGCATCTCCAGCCCCTGGCGTCCAGTCCCTGGAGGCCGATTCACAGCAGCAGCTCCAGCCCCCTGTGCACTGAGAGAGAGACAGTAGAGTGCACGTCAGGGGAAGACAAGAGACACAAGACAGGCTACTACTAGATCCAGCAACACTGCCACCCAGTGGCCAAAAGCAAAAGCGCACCTGCATCAATAAGAAAAACAAAAACAACAAGCAGTGCACAACACAAGATCACTCAGCAGCAGCAAGGGGCAACAGACTGAGCAGCGCCCCCAGGGAAAGCATCTAAACTCCCGCAGCAAGTAAGTGCGCAACAGCGCAGGTAACACACACCAGCAAGGAGTCGGCAGCTGCCACTTCCAGCGCGACGTGGGAAGAGGCGCGAACGCCTCACTTAACATCCAAGCACTGACGTCTGGAGGAAACGACTGCCAAGCACTGGAAGAACGTCCAGGGAAAAGACTGCCGCGATCAAAGGACGGAGAGAGCAGCGACGCCTTGTGGCCACAGGCGCTCACCACAGCATCCACTACTCCCGCCAACGGTCCAAAGCAGCAAGTACCTGACGACAGCCAAAGCAGCAAATACCCAACGTCACGCAACAGGCGTCCAAGAACCTTGAACAGTAAGTGCGCAAACAACGCACCACGTGGCGACGCACAGCCACCGCAAGCAGAAAGAAGAGCGCAGGCAGCGCCATCGCGCAGAACAATTATCGCGGACGACCACACGACGTGGCGCCTCCCAGGAGCCGATCCGCAGCATGATCGCCCATCAAGTGCTGACCCACGACGGGTCCCCAAAACTGTCGTAGCGCAAAGTCCGACAGGACGACCGAAGGCAACCTGCCAGGCATCGGCAGAAGTGGACCGCCAAACGGTCCAGGACGTTCAACCATGAAAAGGTCTACGGACGTGGACCCACGAACGTCACCAACAAGCATCAAGAAAAGAAAGTTCGCGACACCAACTCTGGCTGCTGAGGAAGAAGGAGAAAGTGTCCCCGACGGGGACAAGACCAGGGGTACACATGCAGAGTGCGCGCACTGCATGGAGGACCCAGGTCAGGAGAGAAGACACAAGATCGGTCCAAGTGATGTCGTGATGCAGGAGGTAGAAAAGGAGAGATCCGAGTGGCACGTCTGCCACTGCGAAAAGGAAGGAAGAAAAGAAGAGATCTGAGTGGCACATCTGCCACCGTGAAAAGGAAGGAAGAAAAGGAGAGATCTGAGTGGCACATCTGCCACCGTGAAAAGGAAGGAAGAAAAGGAGAGATCTGAGTGGCACATCTGCCACTGTGAAAAGGAAGGAAGAAAAGGAGAGATCTGAGTGGCACGTCTGCCACCGCGAAAAGGAAGGAAGTATATCCATGTGGCCTGTTGCCACAGTTAAGAGTGGAAGGAGAAGTCAGTGCGAAGCAACGTCCCCACAGTGAACCAACTAAGGAAAGAGAGAGGAGTGCAGGAAGACCACTCACTTTCCCGAAGAGAAGGAAGGCGACAAGTGCCAGGACAACGGTGCGAGAAACACGAGGCCGGAAGAACACCAGTGGCAAGGAAGACCAGCTGATAGACGATGTTTCCGCACACCCAGGATCTGCGGAGAGGAGCAAGCGAGACCGTTTGTGACATCCACCTTTGGGGTCACACGGACACTGGACAAATGCCAGCTGTGGTGACTCAGGGGCAGAGGCCTCCGGGACGCAAGTCCCCGCGACGAGAGACGGTCCTCCGACGCCCATCCGAAAAGGTCCGGGGAGGGCGAAGACATCGCAAGCAAAGACAGAAACCAACAGCTACCTTGGGACGAGGCTGCGGAACCTGAGGTGAGGCACATCGTCTCTTCCATACCCCCACTGACGGCGGCGTAGGAACAACTGATGTGGCACATCCAGCCCAGCGCAAATCCGAGAAAGAGGACCTCAAGGATATCCCGTGGCAGGGGAACACCGACGAGAGGGGTCATCCTGGTGAGAGGGATGCCTTGCAACGGATCTGCCTTTTGCCAAGTAGGACACAGACTACAAGTGAAGCTAAGGCCGAGACCGGAAATCGTGCATCATTCCCCGGCGAATGACAAGAACTCTAACTGCACCCGTCGCCATGGAAGTTAGCAAAAGAAGGACTGTGAGGACAATTTTGTCTCAGAGCCGTCAATAGACTGGTTCCATCGAGCACCCCAAACCGGTGCCACTGTGAACTGATGTTCCCCGCATCAGATTGAACATCATCTGTGATTCCAAGCAGCGGCGGATAAAAGGACTTAGCGGAAGTTGAACACTTTACTGCATCCTGATACAGTTTGTTTTTCCCACAGGTTGATTTCTGTATGTGGGTTTTTGCGATTAAAAAATGGGAGGGATGTAGTGTCCTACCATGGACACGTTCTAGTGTTCAGGAGTGTTGTATCATACTTTACACCCACCCACCACAGACGTCATGGTGTCACATGACGCTGCCAATAAAAGGGGCCGAGCGCACGTGCTCATGGCCATTCCCACTACCCCTAACTGGTGTCCGTGCCCACATTATTGCTGCTCTGCAACATGCGGGCCTAGGGCCCCTCGCAATTTTACACTTTTATGATTTTAATTAATCGAATAAAGTGGTTATGTCTGTCTGCATGAAGATGTCTGTGGGGCCGGCAGACATCTCTGAATTTCGCAGCCAGAAGAAAGACAGGGTGGCAGATATAAAGCCCTCCACCACCCAGCCTGCCTTTACTCCATTCATCAAACCCTAACTCAGGCCCCATGTCACTTGATTGACAGAACGTGGGGAGTCCAGGCTTCTCCTGTCCCTTCGCCCACTTGCTTCCAGCCTCACAAATGAATATTCCTTCTCTTGCATATTTCTGATACTTCTCGGAATGTTAATAGCTTGCAAAGATGCCTGCATGTGACTTTTCACGTTAAAATTGGCACTTTCACACAGCTTATAAATTGTTCAGAGAAAATTGATTACCAACATGGATTCAGTTTCACAGCCGGAGCAACAATACAAAAAAAGGCCAACGGGAACATTTCTTCCCGGTTCTTCAAAGTCCTATCATGGTAGCTCAGCTTAAGTCTCCTGTCCTGGAGTCCCCAGATAAAGTAAATGAAATACTGTGTGCCAGAAAAAGGCGGCTCTGAGGAGAAAGCGCAGCGGCGCAGCGCGTCAATATTAATAACCGGGGCAGCGGGTCTACAGCCTTATCCACAAAGGAAACAATTTCCTTGCTTTTAAACCAGAACCTATTTTTCATTTCTTGCTCACAGCAAAGACATCCTCCCCCCTGGAGATTTGCAGCAATTTTTTGAGGTTATTGAAGAAGTTTGACAGGTTTGCTCACTTGCCACTAGAGCTCTAGGCAATGGAGGTGAGAGGGAAGGCAGGGGAGGGTAAAAATAGACAGTAGGTGGAACGCAAAGTGGGTTGTGTCAGAAATAACCAAAAAGGTAACACTCAAAAATAATTGCTCACCAGATGGAGTGAAGACCTACATCGATCTGCCGTGGGTTGAAAGTGATCCCCTGGCCACGCCAGTGATATCCCACAGAGGCACAAACCATTGATTTCCATAAAAAAGTACATTGAAATATTTTATTTCTCATACACTGTGCAAGCAATTTTAATTATTGTCCTGTCACTCAGTCTCAGTCTTTGTAGGACAGCAGGAGCGAGTTCCAGGACCAATCTCTACCAGAAGTCTTTCTCTGATGTGCTTTCTAGCGAGCCCTGGCCAGCAAGAGGAAGAATTATTGTGTTTCGTGGCAGCTGGGCAGCCTCAGGTGGCTATTAGTTCACGAAAATGCCAGTGCTAGCGGAAGTGACATCACACATCCTTTGACCCCAGGCAGGGTGGCCCGTGTACCACACTTGGACCTCTTCTTATCCTCCAATTTGCTGCTGAGGAGTTAGAGGAAGGGCACGCTGTCCTTGCTTGGGTGTTGAGCAACAAGAACAGGTCGCTAATCAATCAATAAATGTACAGACAGTAAGGAGGACTCTCATAGCTTTATATTCCTGCTGCAGCTTTAAGCCAGTCCCAAACAAACAAACATTTAAAAAAAGTTTTGTCAATAGTTCTACACTCATGTTTTGGCTGTGCTATTACCTTTTCATTCCTGGTAGTCTTCAGGGGGTTCCCAGGGTTCACAGAATGTGCCTCGTGCTTCATATCACCTCAGGGACTGAAGAAGACATTCTCAGTGGCGGCTCCTCCGCTAAGGCGGAGGAGCGTCGCACCACTGCCAGGAGCAGCAAAGATAGGAAAAAATAAAATGATAATAACAGAACGTTACTATCATTTCATTTTTTTCTCCTGCTGCGGAAGTGCGTGAGGGGGTGGGGCGGAGCTGCAGGGGAGGAGTGGTAGAGGACTCACTCCTGTGTGCAATGACTATTTGGTCGGCCCACTAACTCCGCCCAAAACAGTCATGCGCACTCCCCTATTCTCCATGTAAGCTGCATTACAGCCTGCATGGAGAACATACCCACCCCTCCAGCCCCTGGCTGAGAGACGTGTCACGGCGCTCAGACAAATCACAACACTCCATTGAAGGATTGTGATTGGCTTAGGGGTGGGAGCCTGGCTGTCTGCTTCCTGTTCCGACTTGGAGTCGGATACAGGCGAGCAGGAGAGAAGACGCGGGACGGAGTGGCGGCAAGGTACATTTTATTGTAATTTAATTTTTTTCAAGCAGCCCCCCGCGCCCGCCTCCTCACGCACAAGCCGTGCCAGCTGCCCCTGGACATTCTGTAGGACAGTGTTTCCCAAACTGGGGTCCGCGGACCCCCAGGGGTCCGTGGCACATTTCCAGGGGGTCCATAGGCAACAGTTTTATAAGCTTAAAAGGACAGAAAAGTTTCTTGTATAATTAGCAGCTTTCCAGCAACAATAAAAGTGTCAAGATAATGCCAGTGATTAATGTACCTGCTGGAGCGTGAGGAGAGTTTTGTTCAGTGGCAGCTTTGACTTAACTAGTGTAGCGCAGAGGGTTAATGTGCCTACTGCAAAGAATGTGTAACATGCATTTTAAAAAACAGTATTTTATGTGCATAGGTTCGTGGTTACTGCTTTTGTCACAGAGATTCTTTTGTTACTGTGCACTGTATAAGTGACAGTCGTAATGTAGCAGAGGGACCTATAAACTGTCATCAAAGAGCTGCTTGCAAACTGCATGGTACCAGTTAGTAACTTATGTTTTTTTCCCAGTTATTCATTATCCTGATGCTGCTAAAAAGATTTATTTGGGTGGGAATACATTTTTAATGTTAAAGTCAGTGCTAGCCACTGTGTTATGTTCTGGATCCTGAGTTTGTGCTTTTCCAGACCAAGCACTCTATAAACATTTTATATACACACTGATTTACATGTATGATTCAATGTCTCTATATGTGTGTGATGTAAAGTGCTCCGACATACTACAATAGTATGAGAGATGCTATAAAACAAATGAAATACATGTGACAGAGGGGCTATTACTTCAATATAAAATACTAAGGGCCAGATGTAAAACCCATTTTTATATGCGAACCCGTTTGCGCTTGCAAAAACATATTGAGCCATGTACATTGCCTATTTCGTGAGATGCAATTTGTTTGCGACTCGCTAAATAGGTTTTGCAACTTGCTATTTGGAAGGGGCATTTCCTTCCAAATAGCGAGTCTCAAAACCATGTACAAATGTTTTGCGTTCCCAAAACACTCGCAATTACCACCTACTTCAAGTAGATGGTAATGCATTCGCAGGGGACCCCTTCCCTTTTGCAAATGCATGCAAAATAATTTTTTAAGGGCAGGCAGTGGCCCAGGGACCTCTGCCTGCCCTTGGAAAATTAAACGAAAACGTAATTTTCTTTTTTTTTAAATGCATGGTAAACGGGCTGCATTTTTTTTTAAACTGCTTTATTTAAAAGCTGTCCCAGACATGGTGGCCTGCAGAGCCCAGCAGGCCACCATACCTTTGAGGGCTGGCATTCCAAATGGGCTCGCAAATATTAACGAACATCGCAATTTGCAAACCCATTGGGAATCCCAAACAGTGTTAAACACACTGTTGTACATTTCATTTAGCGACTCGCAATTTGCCACTCGCAATGTGTCGCCAATTGCGAGGTGCTAAATGAAATGGTCGTACATCTGGCCCCAATATCCTTAGAACTTTGAGTATTTGTTTTGTGTGCACACTTGTGTATTTTTTTCGAATTCCTGTTTTAATATTTGAAATGTAACTCATACAAATTTCTTGGGGGTCCCTGGCTTCCAGTGGTGACTCAATGGGGGTCCTCAGGAGTCAAAAGTTTGGGAACCACTGCTGTAGGATAAACTCGACTGCGTAGCGGGTAATAGCTGCCGGCTTAGGAGCTAGGGAACCCAGTTTGAGTCTCAGCGTCGGCTCAACATCCTTTGATTCTGGGACCATCACTTTATCTCGCTGTGCCAACAAAAAATGACGGTGTCCTTGTGAAATGTAACTGGTGTTAATGTGAAATGCTCGAATACGTTCGGGTCAATTTTGTGCTATTTAAAACTACCCCAAAAATAAATAATGATAAAGAAGCACATGTGTTACTATGATCAGACCCCCTGGCGATCCGTTTTTTAATTGTTTTATGTTGGCCATTTATTCAGGAAGCTTTTGTTTGTCTCCCGTGCTGTGGTCGTCAAATTGCTGGCTAGCACCAGTTCCTCTCTCCTCATTTGATTTTTTTGCTTGTCAAACAAAAATATGTGTTTAGGAATGGAAGATTGTTCCATTTACTTCAATTTCCCAGCCGTAGAGAACCGCACTGCAGTGCCACACAGATTATTTATTCACAGACTTTGGTGGGTGTGACTAGAGGCTGGAAGCCATTGGTGTGTGACCTCCAGTGACATGCCATGCCCGCAAGAATGGTTTCACTCGTTCTGTCCAACCTTCGAGAACATAGATGCAGACACACACACTGCTACATGATGCAGAAATCCACCTTTAGTCAGGCCTGGGCGTTATTTTTGAAGTGTTGCTACACGGAACTCCGCGAAGTTACAAAAAACTCCGCGAAGTTCCGCGAGTGGCGGAGTGCAGGGCGAATTGCAGTTTGTGCTAGTGTTCCTGCCGCTCGGATAGAAATTCTACCTGAGCGGCAGCGCGCAAACTTACCGTTCCCGATCTCGAGCGGGGAAAAAACTCTGCTGCATGTCGCGATTGGAGATTTCTGCACTCCGCGAGCTCCGCGGAGTGCGGAGTGCAGAAAACTCAGCGAACGGAGCGAACGGAGCGAAGTTCACCGCCGAGGCTTACCTTTAGTATGTAATGCGTGCACATCACCATCTTGATTTATTTGCTGCATTCAATGGGCTAATTTTATTGAAAGTAACTTAAAATAGGTGTGTACATGTTGCTTGCATACTTGGCTGCCACATTCTATTTTTGAACATCCTGTTTTTAAACAAGCTTTTTGCAAGCTTCTTACATTCTTGGGAACTATGAACAGGATATTGAGAAAAACCACAGGGCTGGCTCATGACAAAAGTCCCTCTTAATTGATTGCTGAGTACAGGCATGTATTCACTCATCATGCATCCACTCTGTCACTCATCGTTGTACTCATTCATACATTCTGTCACCCGTAGGATCATTCTTGCATTCACACACTACTACATTTACCATACCACACATACAGCAATAAATAAATTTGCATTTACAGTCCTAAGTCAGACCTATGGGATTTGCCAATTATTGTTTTTGTGTTCTCTATTTGGTGATTTGGAGTCTGATGTACTACGTGATTTTATGGTCGCAGAGCAAAATTTGACCCTTTGTGGGCGCAAAATGGCAGGTTACCGAATTGCAATTTGGGTGTCAGACTAAATACAGAATCAGTATTTGGAAGGAGTGTGTAAAGAGTGTCCCATCAAACTACCAATCGCAATTCATGTTTTGCAACCAAACTCAGGTTGCAAAATAATAATATTTTACCATCAAATCCAAACTGATGGTAACCATTTGCAAACAGGAAGGGGTCCCCTATGCGAATGTAGAAAAAAAGCATTTTGTTAGGTGCAGGCAGTGGTCCATGGCACCACTGCCGCCTCCTAAAAATGTTTGTAAAATTCACAACACTATCGGCAGTGCCACCGACGATAGATCACAAAAAACTGAAAGACATATATTGATTAGAATTCTTCACCACACGACTACGTATTTTCCAAATTCTCTGAAAAGCCACTCCAAAAACAGCTACCAACAGTTAAGTTTATTAACATTTCACTTCTCAGAATCCATCATCCATAATATCTCATATTCCATTTAATGGTTCGCCATAAGACCAGGGATGCAACCATTGGTAACTGATTTTGGACGACTTTTGAGAGAATTTGGAATGATACATAGAATCGATACGAAAATCCTATCTTGCTCCAGCCAAGCCATTAACCAAATCTACTCTTATGTATGTATGTATGTATCCGGTATTTGTATTTGTAAAGCCCAAAATAATCACCCCCTAGGGTCTCAAGACGCTGGGGGCCATTGGGGAGATCCACCCCCAAATGCATCAAGTACCCACTCTGCGAATTCTAATTAGCGAAAAATACCGAATCGCTAATTAGAATTCGCAGATTGGGATGCATCATCAAAATCGCAAAAAAAGTGCGATTCGCAATCGCCGTATGCGATTTTTAAAAATCGCTATTATTTCACAGAATCAGCTGTTTCCCAACCCCAAATTGCGATTTCGCAATTACCGAAATCGCAAATAGCGATCTCGCAAGTTGCGAGATCGCAAAAACGGGAAGTCGCATTTTGAGCACAATGATGACATCACAACCAGGAAGTAGGCAGCTCCATTACTCATTTGGAACACAGAGCTGGAGAGAGGAGGAGGCACAACACTGAGCTCCAGGAGACACACCCTGCAGCCCCAAGACTGGACATACATTGCAACCACAATGTCCCAGGATGCAGCAGGATCCAGTGAAACTGGCAGGAAGAGGAAAATCACGTTCTCAGAACAGGAGCTGGAGTGCCTGATTGAGGGAGTCAGCAAGGACCATGCCAAGCTTTTTGGAAAGCTGTCCAGGAAGGTGCCCGAGGCTGACAAAAGGCGCATCTGGCTGCGCGTCAGGGCAAAGGTCAACGCCGTAGGAGTGACACAGCGGTCAATCGATGACCTCAAGAAGAGGTGGTATGACCTCAGAGGCCGTGCCACTGAGCGCATTGCAGAGAGGCTGGGGGAGAGAGTGGCCACTGGAGGAGGAGAGCCCACAGTTGCCGCAAACACACCACTTGAGGACTTGGTTGAGGACACCATCAACCTTGCAGCTTGCGTGGGGGTCACTAAGCTGGACAGCTCCCGACCCACACACCAATCACAAGGTAAGAGCCATGCAACTGTGACCCCCGTCCCCTAACAATGCCCATGCCCCCAGAACTAGCCATTTTAAAACCCCAGTAATGCAGTCCCTGCCCATCAGAATTGCATTGTGGGACCTGTAGTGTGACAATGTGCCCTGATAGTCACACACAGCCAGAACTGCCAAGTGAAACATACCCCTAAAGCCAGTCATGGAATGCAAGGCTGCATGCATGTTGCTACATCCCAGGTGCCAGAATTATATCATTAATCATGCTCCCATTCACATCACAGGTGCTGCAGATGCAGAGATCTCAGATAGCGAGGCACTCCATATCGAGGAGACTCCAGAGGAGACGGAGGGAGAGAGCCATCCAGCCCCAGAAACTGGACCGTCACATGCACCTGCACCAGTACCAGCACCTTCCCAAATGCACTGGGCCACAGCACATGGCAGCCATGCAGGTGCAGCTGTACAAAACTGCACGCAATATAGACCAGCGTGCAGGAGCTAACGGCTGCAGTCAAAAAAAGAAACCAACTGATGGTGCGCAGCAGGACATCACCCGCCAATGCCACCGCCAGCTGCTGACCCGGCTATCTGCATATACCCGGTCGAGCCACCTGATAGGGAATGCCACATCACAACTGTCACGCAGGTCCCTGGTGATGCAGATTCAAATGGTACAATGCTGCCAAGATGTAGCAAGGGCCCTGGAGCAGGTTACCACCGCAGTACAAAACCAACAGGTGTGTGGCCATGGCCATGCAAGGGGGGGTGATGATGCCAGTGAGGGCACATCGAGCCTGAGCAGCCTGTCTGTGCCGGTGCAACCAGAAAGACGCCGCAGTTCTAGGCCCGGTGCTGCATCCTGGCCAGACACTCCCACCGTGGAGTTGGAGAGGCGACAGGGTGCGTCCGGCAGGAGGCGCCAGTGACTGACTGAAAATTACCAGCAGTGCCATCGTGATGTAACCATGCACGCCTGCTCTGCATACAAGAGCCTGTATGACGCAATACATTTGTGATATTGTTTGAAAATTCAAAACACTTCTAGAGATTGTTGTACATAAGAATAAGAATTTATTTTGAACACAAATCTTCCTCATGTCATTAATTCATGTGGCATGCATGAGTGCAGTGTTGTGTGAGGGGTATGGGTGCACTACAAATAGTTCAGTGTGATGTTGTTGCGGCGCCTGTGTCCTTCAGCAGAATTCTCCCCGCGTGTATGATGCACATGTGCAGGTGGCAGGTTGTCCCCCTCCGACTCACTACCAGACACCTCCACAGGTATCCTCCGCTTGGTGGCAATATTGTGGAGTATGGCACACACAGCCACGATGTGGCAGCAGACCTCAGGCTGGTATTTGAGGGCCCCGCCAGTCTTGTGTAGGATGCGGAATTGGCTCTTTAACATCCCAAATGTCCGCTCAATTAAATTTCTTGTGTGTATGTGCGCAGCATTGTAACGCCGTTCCTGTGGTGTAGCAGGGTTGAGGTACGGGGTGAGGAGGTATTCACGGAGGCCGTAGGCGCTGTCACCTGAAGGATAGGAGCAGAGGGTCAATGCCTGTTATGCGCAGGTACATGGTCTTGACATGCTGTATGTGGGCATGTGTACTTTCCTAGGAGATATCCTTTGCCAAAATCACCCCTGGCCAAGCGGGTGTGTATGCCGCTGTGCCGGAAGATGAACGAATCATGCGTGCTCCCCGGGTATTGAGCCACAATGTCGGTGATGATGGTCTTCGCATTGCAGACCATCTGGATGTTGAGTGAGTGGTAGGACTTGCGGTTCCGGTACATGTATTCTGTCTCTGCAGGTGGACAGATGTGGATGTGGGTACCGTCAATGTAGCCAATGACATGGGGGAATTGGGCGGTGTGATAGAAGTCCAGTTTTGTTTGGGTTAACTCCTGTTGGGTTGTTGGGAAGGTTATGTAGTGGTGTATCCGGCTCAGCATGGCGTCCAGGAAACTCCGTAGGCAGTGTGACAGTGTGCTCTGGGATATCCCCCCTGCATATGCAACTATCCCCTGAAAGCTTCCGGAGGCCAGGAGGTGCAGGCAGCACAGGACCTGGACATGGGTGGGCACAGCATTGGTCCTCCTTGTTGGGCGCTGCATCAGGGGGTCAAGGTCTCTGATGCGCTTAGTTTTCATTGCCCCATTCAACCTGTATTTGGAGTAGATCTCCTCTTCAGTGTGGCCCAGGAGTGTAATCCGCAGCTGGAAGATGCGCTCCTGGATCCTGCGTTGGTTCCGGGCTGCAGCCTGGAGCCTCAGCCGTCTTGCCACGATGTAGAGACCTGGCATTGTGACTTTCCTCATGCTCCTACTGTGTCTCCTTAAGTGTGTTTGATGTACCCTACACCTGTTTCTTGTTTGCATTTTTTTTGTGTTTTTTTACAATTGAACTTCATGGTTACAACCTGGTTTTGCTTCTCCTTAAATTGCGACTCGCTTTTTGCAATTTTGGTGTTTTTCGCTATTTGCGATTTATGATGAATTAGATTAGCGAATTATTTGCGAATTCGCAATATAATTCGCAGAAAATGTGGGTAATCGCTGTTAAGGAAGCGGTGGTGTCTGTAAAATCTACATTTTCCACGAAAAGTTTGACAAAGTTAACGAAGTTTGCATTTCACAAAGATTACAAAGTTTAACACCTTCATAAAACTGCAGGCCAAAGTGTCAAAAGTCTATTTGCAGGATTTTCTTTTTTAGAACATCCTTTTGATTTTAAGCAGATTTTTTTCCACATAAAAAATCGTATTTTATTTGTTCGCATTTTTTGATGTCTACAAGCTTAGAGGCTATTGTGGAGTTTAAAAAAAGCTCAGGTAATTTGAAGGGGAAACTTCTTGCACCTTTGTACACCCCACCCCCGGACCAATTCGTTCAGGCATGGATAACTCGTGCAAAATCTGTCTGGATTTCAGCTGTTACTGATTTTTTTTCTTCTTAATTAGGGGGATGGGATTTACTTGCTAAATTGATAACCTTGGGTCTAGAGACCTGGAGACTTCATCACTATAAGTGACAAAGAGCATTCCCAAGCACCTTGTCTACCAGTTGCAGTGACTAGTTGTCCTGTTTATCCGCCTGGGCCCTGTAAAAATGTTGTTTTCATTTAATTTTGCCATATAGCTAAACTGCGAAATGATTTCAGTTTTAACCTAAAGAATATGCATCGTTGCTTCCTGTGACCTTGCAACGGTGGTAATGCTATTTCGAGTTCCATGGATCCGGTAAAACACAGTGCTGTTGACTCATTGAAGAAAGAAAATACATTTGACTGTGTCATTATCATTAGCAAGGTCGATATTAGTACTCATTTTATCAAATTCAGAATGATGAAAGTTGAGTCAACCTTATGAACGTCAGTTGGAGAACACTAAATTTTGCACTGCTACTCTAGATTTCACCATGTCAGCCTCCCTCTACTCTTGCCACTACTTGAAAGTATTAATGTGTCTCAAGTGCATTTTAAACAAATCTGCAAGGCATTTGGCAAGCAAAATATCTAATTTCACAATGTATCCTTTTTAATGCTGAAACCCAACATCAAATAATTTTAAAATACATTACACATTATGCCAGAGTAAATGTGAACATTCTTCTTTATATTTCAAGGTAGTAGTTTTTACACAACTTGGACACAGACTGCCCTCCATGTTTTTCGTACATGCAGTTTGGTGACACTTTGGCGCTGCATGTCGCATACATTAAATTTGGAAACTTGTGCCCCTAAAACGTGCGCCACCTACTTTTGCTTTTGAATAAAAAGCTTGTGTGATTTTAGTAATCATTATTTTACACAATTGGATGCATCAAATTGACATTTTATATGGTACATAATGACAACTGAGTTACAAACATTACAATTTATTATCTGTGTGCTGCTAATCAGGGCCACTGGAAATATGCAAATTTGCAGCTGCAGCATTTTACACATAATGATAGATTTGCCGCATGTGTCACATCCAGGGACCGGTTTCAAGGTATGTCACCCTTCTTCTGGGTCTAAACTGGGGTGGCGTAGTGGGCAAAAGAAGGATGGATTTAACCCAGATCTTTTGACTGGGGGAGAATGTTTGCATTGTCAGCATTCAGTCCATCATTAGTTTGCTGTAGCACTTTTCGCTCTAAGTGGGAAGGGTATGCTCAGACGTGGGTCCCTTGCTCACTGTGCCACTGGATTCAAGCTAGCCTGGCTGAAGAAGGGTGACATACCCTGAAATCGGTCCCAGGATGCTTGTTTCCGGTCCAGGGAGGACCTGGCCTGGCAGTTCGGGCTGAACTGTTCCCATGGGGCACAGGGTCAAGACTGATTTGCAAATGGCTGGGTCTAAATTGGGTTCGTATTGTGGGCAAAAGAACAATGTATTTAACCCAGATCTTTTGACTGGGAGGAATGTTGGCATTGTCAGCATTCCGTCCACCATTTGTTTGCTGTAGCACTTTTCGCCCTAAGTGGGATAGGTATGCCCAGACGTGGGTCCTTTGCTCACTGTGCCACTGGATTCAAGCTAGCCTGGCGGAAGGAGGGTGATATATCTTGAAACCGGTCCTAGGATGCTTGTTTCCCGTCCAGGGAGGACCTGTCCTGGCAGTTTGGACTGGACTGTTCCCATGGGGCACAGGGTCAAGACTGATTTGCATATGGCTGGGTCCAAACTGTGGAGGCGTAGTGGGGAAAAGAACTATGGATTTACCCAGATTTTGTACTGGGGGAGAATGTTTGCATTGTCAGTATACCGTACATCATTTGTTTGCTGTAACAATTTTTGCCCTAAGTGGGATGGGTATGCCTAGACATGGGTTCCTTGCTCACTGTGCCACTGGATTCAAGATCGCCTGGCTGAAGAAGGGTGACATACCCTGAAACCGGTCCCAGGATGCTTGTTTCAGGTTCAGGGAGGACCTGGCCTGGCAGTTCGGACTGGACTGTTCCCATGGGGCACAGGGTCAAGACTGGTTTGCATATGACTGGGTCCAAACTAACGGTGGCGTAGTGGGCAAAAGAATAATGGATTTAACCCATATATTTTGACTGGGGGAGAATGTTTGCATTGTCAGCATTCCATTCATTATTTGTTTGCTGTAAAACCTTTTAAAAGTGGCATTTTCAAAATTGTAATGATAAATTTTACTTTCCCATTAAAGAGAGTATCCCATTACAATTCCATTGGTATTAAACATGTTAGATCTACCTCCTCTCAGTCAGGGGTTACAGCTTATTAAATGTAATATGAAAACCCAATGTTATCCTACGAGAGGCATAGGCCTCACAGTAGTGAAAAACGAGTGTTTGTTTTTTTACTACCAGGACATGTAAGACTTCATAGCATGTCTTACCTTTTGAGTACATAGCCCCCTGCCCAATGAGCTACCTAGGGCCAACCTTAGGGATGACATATATGTAATAAAAGGGGAGTTTAACGCTTAGCAATGAGTTTTAAATGCCAAGTTGGCATAGCAATGTAGCACTGTATTCAGGCTGCAATGGCAGGCATGGAACAAGTTTTAGAGTGTTACTTTGGTGGGTAGCACAGTAAGTGCTGCAGGCCCACTGGTTAAAATTGCAAAACACACAGTTGATGGACAGAATGTAGAACAATGTCATACATTCACCCCAGTACAAGGATCTGGGCCTAAATCCATCGTTTTTTTGCACTCCACACCACCCTGGGTTAGACACTGGCTATATGCAAATCAGCTCTGACCCTGTGCCTCATGGGAACAGTCCAGTCCGAACTACCAAGCCATGTCTTTCCCAGACCGGAATCAAGCATCCAAGGACCGGTTTCTGGCTATCAGCCTTCATTCAGCCTGGATAGCTTGACTCCAGTGGTGTGGAGAGCCTGGGACTCACGTCTGAGCATACCCAGCCCACTCGGGGTGAAAATTGCAAAAAACACAGTTGATGGACAGAATGTAGAACAATGTCATACATTCACCCCAGTACAAGGATCTGGGCCTAAATCCATCGTTTTTTTGCACTCCACACCACCCTGGGTTAGACACTGGCTATATGCAAATCAGCTCTGACCCTGTGCCTCATGGGAACAGTCCAGTCCGAACTACCAAGCCATGTCTTTAGCATTTCATGGTAGCATTTCATTTTCAAGCCCTGGATATATGGTATACCACTCTACAAGGGTCTTATAAGTACCTTAAATATGCCAATTAGGTATATATCAATCAGACCATCTTTAGGGGAGTGAGCACAAGCACTTTTGCACTGGTTAGAAGTGGTAAAGTGAAGAGTTCTAAGGCCAACAAAGACAAATTCAGCAAAATTGAAGTCAAGCAGGCAAAATGTTTGAGGGAAGACCACCCTAAGACTGACAGTTCTAACAGTAGTACCATTACGTGCATCATACTTTTCTGGTTGCATGGATATATAGCGTTTGTTGGTTGACCATAAACACGCAGCACCCAGAGTGAACAACTGAGCTGCAGCTTCTAATAATTTTTCAATGTGTACCATACATGCATCATTTCATATGATAACATCTAATGATTCATATTTGGGTATGAAGGAAACCTATGTATTTTTTTAATCTGCTCAACTCTGAATTTAGGGTTTGCTATACTATCATGTGATTCAGTGGGCATTTTGCAAAAGTGTTTTTTCTTCACGTCAGCTTACATTTGGAAGCAGAAAATAGAGAAGAATTCAATTGATAATATCTCTCAAATTCTAAATTCTCACACTTTTCGTGATAAAAATGGTACCCCACTTGTGAGGCACTTGTTGTAGGCATGTTGCCCATGACTAGAAAGGCTCCAAAATTCAATGTGGTGACATTAAGATTTTGAAGTGAAAATTGAATGATTTTAGTTATGTAAGTAGCTGCAGTATGTGTGCTCAGGCTTGCCCACCCCAAAGGGAAACCTAACCATTGGATACATTGCTAAAAACTAGACACCCGGGGGACTCCAGGGTGATGTGACGTGTGGATCCCACTATGTCTTCTTACTCAGAATGCCATGCAAATGTCATATTTTGGCTAACATCATGCATTTCTCTCACAGCTAGTTGAGGGAAAGATCTGGAAACAGTTGAGATCCACAAACATCCTACCACCATGTGTGCCCACACTACTCTCAATAAAAACAGTGTGCTTCTTGCGTGGCTTGGCCTATTGCCCATGACAGAAGCTGGTCAAAACTTTGACTGTGTAAACTGTAAAGTAAATATGGTGTCAATGTTTTTCATGGTTATAGTTTTGGTTCTTTTCAATGACATGCATTAGATTTACCCAAACTTGGCAATCAGCGTTTCAATCAGGAGAAGTGTGGGAATGCAAGATAGTAAGACTTTGGCCATGGGATCGGAGTGCTCACGTCTATTTGTCACATACATATGGGAAAAATAGCCTTTTTAGCCCTTTTAGACCCATACTTTGACATTTGCATGGAATTATGGGTAGTAAAATGTGTCAGGATCCACACAACACCCTGAATTTACCTGGGTCTCTAGGTTTCAGAATTATGGATGTTTTTTGTCTTCCCTGGTTGCCTGATGACGATTTTAGTAGAACAGCCATTCACATTGGCAAGTGAGAACAAATTTGGAAATACCCTTGCTTGCTTGCTATGTTGATGTGGATGCTCTAGGCCAGAAGCCCATCAGACTTCAGAAAACCTTGCCCAAAAAAAATAAACATACCTTATCCATCTATACACCCAGTATCTGGAACAAAAATCACCATACCACCCTCATTGTGCTCAAACTTAGGAAAGAGCTGAAGGTCACCTCTTTAAAGATCTTTAAAAACAGCGAAGTAGCAGTCCACCTCCACTCTCAGAACTCAGCTGTCCCTTCTATCACTCACTGACTGTATAATTTCCTTTTATCCTGTGCAGCACGCTGCCTTTCGGCTAGGTTTGTGCTTTACAGAAAAAACATCCATGCTTATAAACAGACATACATCTTATCAAGCACTTATTAAACACTGCAGGTTCAGAACGACGTGCCCTCCAGAGTCTAAAAATTTCGGGGCATATGTACAAGGAGTTAACGCCGCATTAGCAGCACATTTCCGACGGTTTTGTTGCAAGATTTTTATCGCCTTATGTACAAGCTGTACCTCTGTTAGCAGCAGTTTTCCGGCGAAAACGTTCATTATAAAGATTGCCAATTCTGTTAGCGATAATGACATGCAAGGGAGGCGTTCCCATGCAAAAACGGCCGCTAACCCCACTTTGTGATATTTACAAGGGGATTCTTGAAGTTTGGAGAACCCAAAAAAAATGCTTCTAACTGCAGTTAGAGGCAGGTTTTTAAGACCAGAAAATAACTGGTCTTAAAAATGGAGATAACCCTTGGAGCCTCATTTCATCAGGTTTTGATGCTGGACAGCTCTGCAAGCAATGTTGCTGCACTGCCCTGCGATAAAAAAACAGAGCAGGACAGCACACCATCAATAAGATAGAGCGCATTCCTGGGCTTCACTCATGAAAAGTGTTGCAGCGCTGCAAGAAGACAGCGGTGCAACACTTTTTAATACCCCCTTCTTGTGACACCACGGCTGCGCTGTATTCACTGGACAGTGCTCCATGATGCAAGTAATGACAGATATGACTGGAATCCTGACGTATCTGTCTGCGCTAAAGTCATGCATTGTTGCAGTTGTGTCACAACCATGATGCAACTCCAGCAATGCATGGGGCCAGCCTATCCCTGTGGCACTGTGTCACCCTTATGCCTGCCCGGGTGTCGGTGCAGTTGGAGATCCATCGGTGGTGGTTGCACGCTCCGGTGTCATCGTCTGTAAGCGTTGGGTGGAGGGTGGTGCTGAGGGAGTTGATGAGACGTACTTTGGTGGCCTTGATCCCGAGAGGGGCGATGATGGCGGTGATGTACGGTGGGCATGGTGAAGATGTGATGTTTACAATGATGGTCAGTCCAGGAGAGTCCGGCGGTGTGGCTGTAGTTGAAGGTCCGGCTGGCGGAGGAGACGTGCTCGACCGTGATTCCTGCTATGTGGCTTGCTGCGGTGGCTAGCTGCTTGAGTCTGATGTAGGGGAGCTTCCCCATGAGGGGGTAAAATTTTGGTCACTGGGGTTGTCCACGTGGAACTAGAGTTCGCAGAGTAGGATGTCGTCGGTGGATGGGAGAGCCTGGTGTGCAAGGAGGTCTACAATGGTATCAGAGAATGGGTGTCGATGGCCTGGGGGGCCTGCCGATGAGGGTGCCGCAGTGGAGAGGTGTGGTGCAATTGCCAGGGCAGCTGACTTTGAAGCACAGGGCTCACAGTTTGATCCTCGGCTCCGGCGGCACATCAGCTCAGCACCATGTGACTGTGAGCAATAGCTCACTTCATTTCCACGATGGCCCCCAGTGCCTTGAGACCCGTAAGGTTGAGTAGTTCACACTTTACAAATACCGGATTTAAGATTTTATTTTACTATGGGGTTGGGATTGGTCCGGGCCTGGAATTTGAGGTGTTCCATGGTCACCGTTGGGTCATTAGAGTGCGTGGTCAGTCGGAGTGTGCTTCTGTAGGCAATGGTAATGCCTCCTCCTGGGCTGTCGGGTTGCCCCATGCGGGTGATTTAGTAGCAGTCAGTGATGGCGATGGCGATGTCCGGTCTGGAGCAGATGTTGGTCCTGGCAGACGAAGTGGTGTCCAGGGTTGATGGCAAGGAGGGTGCTGGCACCGTTGGGGTGGAGTGTCCTAGAGGAAGGGTCCTTGGTGCTGAGCGCGGTCCAGCGGCAGACGGACACAGATGGGCTTGCCAATGGTTTGCCTTTGGCACGAGAGACGTTGATTACAATGCAGGCATTACATCGCAATGTCTTTACAACTAAACTCCAATAATGGAGGTGCTTTTACATTGCATTCCATTACAGCGCACTGTGAGGTCAGGAATGGGTTGTTTTTAAGTTTTATGGTAGTATTGGTTTCGGGTGTTGGAGATGAGATGTGGGTTCTATTATGGGGTAAAATGTGAAATTTGGGGTGTGTTTTGGGGCCAATCATGAAAATTGGGGTGTGCCTTCGGGTGAAATATGAAAATTGGGGTGTGCATTTGGGTCAAATATTATTTTTAGGGTGTGTTTTGGGGGCTCAAAGATGCATTTTAGGGTTCAGCGTTTGCTTTGGGGTGCAAGGGTTAATTTTAGGGTTGCACTCACTGAAGTGGGAATAGTAATGTTTACATCTCTGCAATCCAACACCTTCCAATATGCCTGGTATTAGTATCATTTGTAATGGAATGCGATGTAATGGTATGCATTGTAACTCCATATATACCTTTGGCACACTAGTGAGATGCCTGCTGTGCATAGCCGCACAGCGGCTGCCATTGAGAAGTCCTGCAGGGGCGACCGGACAGCTGGGAGGTTGGAAACTCTGGAAAGAACACTGGATGGGACATAGACATGTGTGTGTGTGTGTGAGCGGGTGTTGTAAATATTTAAATGAGAGAAATCTTACCTCGAGGCAGGGTCCTGTGTCTTCGTTGCTCCTGCTCTACTGAGTCTGCTTCCAGGAGCAGGAAGTAGGCAGCCAAGCCACCTCCCCTAAGCCAATCACAACACTGCAATGCAGCGTTGGGATTGGTTATTGATGCCGGGACAAGGCATTCAGCCAGGGGCTGGAGGGGTGGGCATGTTCTCCATGCAGGCTGTATTGCAGCCTGCATTGCAAACAACACAGTGTGCATGAGTACTTTGGGCAGCCTGAGCGGCTGACCAAACAGTCACTGCGCACTTGAGTGGGCCTGCCACTCCACCCCTGCCCTGCTGCGTGAGTGGTAAGTATCAATGGGGTTACCCGAAATGCTACCTGACCCGGGTCAAAACTGCAGTACAATAAACAATTGGTCACAGTAGCAACAATTTAACAATATGAAAGAGATGGTGGAATTCACAACACCAAATTTGCAAAATTCGCAATGAATGCGATTTATTTTTCAAAGCATTAATCACTTCTTATAGACAATACAGTACAAGAGCATCCCACTCCAGGCTCCAGACACAGGTCCAGTGAGGCATCCAAGCTCCAGGCGCAGGTCTAGTGAGGCATCCAGGCTCCAGACGTAGGTACAGTGAGGCATCCAGGCTCCCGGCGCAGAGCCAGTGAGGCATCCAGGCTTCAGGCGCAGGTCCTGTGAGGCATCCAGGATCTCATCCTGGTCATCCTGGATGTTGGGTGGATTGAGGGGGATGTTGATGTGTGCTGCACTTGGCTGTGGCTGCTCCATTCTGCATTTCTTTTTTTTTCTCCTTTTTTCTATTCGAGTTCGACTGATAGGCTATGTCTTCCATTAGAGGCACAAAAAAAACATGTTGGGCTGACTAACGTGCATTTTTTTGCCACTATTGGACCTTTTGTTGGTTTTTGCCTGCTAACGCCGTAATTCCTGTGGCCATTGAGCTAATATTAGTGCCAGTTTTTACCGCCGATCCCTGAAGCTAACACCATGTAGCGACGACTTGTTAATACCTCGCTAACATGGCGATAATTTTCAACAGTACGTGGAGGTAGGAAAAGTGCTGCTAACTAACGTTAACGATAGTTTTCGCCACTCCTTTTACATATTCCCCATAAAGTTTCAGTTTCAAGACTTCTCTAGATACTTGCCTTTCTGCACCACCAAATATTTTCACAAAGAAAACGCCAAAGTGCAATAAAAGGCTTAAATATAGGTCTAACTGCTACAGGAAAGGGAGAACCCAAACAACAAAATGCCTTGCCTGGGCATCCAAAACTCCTTACACTTCACTGACTGCTATGCTTGTACTAAAACTTCTCCCTTTAAAGTTAAGTCTGGCACACTCTTTCTGACATGGACTTGACACTAATGTGCAGAGGTCACTGTAGAAGCCTCATTACACCCCCCAGGAATGAAAAAGTGCTGCTGCTTCTTCTGCCTTCTTCTTGGGCTGTCAGTCTTGGGGGGCATGAATCCCCCCCGACAGACATCCATCTGTCTTGTTCTTCAAAAAGCTGCCTTCCCAGCAGCTCATTACCCAAGCAGGGGAGGGAATCGAGCGGTTGAAGGATATCTGCATATTCATGGGCAGTCATTCGGTATGCATTAGAGGGATAAGCGCTCATGCTAATGATGGTAAAAGCCTTACTTCTGCACTGGCTTTGTTTTTCTAAATCCGGCTTCTGACACAGACATGGAGAGGGAGGACTTGAAGATGAACCAAGGCACTTTGGCTGGCACTGCAGAAACGACACCCAGAGACTGCCTGAGGACACGAGCTTTTGAGAGAAATGTGGAGGTATCTTGGCCAAAAAACAAAAAAAGTGCTTTTTTGCTTTTTTTCTTTTGTCCGTGCTATTTCTTTTTATCACAATAAAAAGTTTACCAACGACCAAATTGCGGAAGTTGGTCATTTTATAGAACACATCAGATGAAGTGATGCTTACGTTTTACAGCAATTAGCGTGCAAATATGCAGCATTATTAACCACCTCCAAGGTCAATAATGCTATGGACACGCCCAGGCGAGAAATTCGTACAGAGGAGTTGGGAGACCGGTGGTAAATGCATTCAAAGAACTGAAACAGGACATCCTATGTCAAGGAAAATCCAAACTCCTGCTGCGATTTATCAGGCTTCAAGGTGCCTTTATTTTCAGAAATTCTTGCTTCATGAACGTCGTTGAGCATCTTGTGAATGCCCCTTGGCAGGAGCTACTCTTTGTCCACAACATCCTGCCAGCATCACCAACCTATCACCCCTGCCGTCCCTCCAAAAAGTCTGTAGAGGGAGCTTCAGCTCAGGAGTGACTGCCAGTAATGATGGCTATCTTTGTAAGCAATCTGCTAGGCTGACTCTCCTCTCTAACCAATATGTTCATAGAAAATTGCAGCCCACGGTCGAGGGATTCAGAGGTAATTAAATGCCCTCTCTCAGAGTTACTGTAATGAGAGTTTGGGCATTTAATGGCTTGTGGAGTGGAGAAGGATTTGGTGGCAGAGGCTACGGTGTCGCTTCTGATGGTCGCGTGAGGCACAGCTTGCTGTCAGCCACGTGTTCTTGTTTGCCTGTGTCATTTTGTAGCCATACCCCTTACGCTGCACACTCATTGAGGGCAATTTTAAGGTTGTTCACCCCTTGCAGCACTTGTATGTCTCATGGAGGTGTTGGTAGTGCTTAGATGGCAATTCGGTCATTTTGGGAGCTGGGTTTTCGCTACAGGTTGCAAGAGAATGCTGCCTGGTCCAGAAGTTGCAGCAGATCTCTGGCTGCTGATTTGCTCTGCTGGCCTGAGGCCTGGTTCACTGAGTAGGGAGGCGGTCCTCAGACCTCTTGCTGAGCAGTTAAGCCCCGTGGGGCCACAAGCAGCTACAGATTCAGGGCTGTTGCAAGAAGGTCTTGTAGTGGTGCATCTTGGTCAGTGTGAAACGGTGGTGCTAGTGACCTTTGAAAGTAGTGGGGTGTAATCCTTGGCTCGAATTCCAGTGAGCGAGCCTGACTTCTTGGAGGGTTTATTGGAGTTCTCTCCCACGTGGTTGCACTCAATAGCATCCACGCACATTCACTTACTCTCATTCACACTTGCACTCACTTTTACTCACTCTGATTCATCTAGTTTCACTTGGTCTCACTGACTCACGCAGTCTCACTCATTCTCACCCTGCCCCGCTCAGGCTCACTCAGTCTCACTGTTTCTCAGACAGGCTCACTTAGTCCATCACTCATTCTCACTTACCCTGATTCACTCAATCTCAATCTGATTTACTCAAACACACTCAATCTCCCTTGTTCTGATTTAGTCCATCTTATTCTGACTCACTCAGTCTCACTGTGACTTACTCATTCTCAGATATATCACTCTATCTCATTCTGACTCACTCCATCACTCAAGCTCACTCATTCTCACTTTGACTCACTCTGACTCACTCGGTCTCACTCAGTCGTACTGAGTCAAACAGGCTCACACATTCTCAGTTAGTCTCACCCACTCCCACTCAATCCCACCCATTTTCACCCAGTCCCATAAATTCTTATGCAATCAGTCTAATTGTGACTCACCTAGTCTCACTGAGTCTCACTCAATCTCACTTGTTCTCACTTAGTTTGACTTATTCTCATACAATAAATTTTGCTCTAACTATCTAGTCTCACCCAATTTATCTCTCATTCTTACCCAGGCCCACTCATTCTCACTTAGTCTTACTCTGACCCACATAGTCTCATTCTTTATCACTTAATCACACTCATTCTCACTTAAACCAACTCATTCTCACTCATTCTGACTCACTCCAATACACTCAGTCTCACTGATTCCTATTCAGTCACACTCATTATCTGACTCACTCAAACTCACTCGGACTGTGACTCACTCGTTTACACTCTGACTCAGTCTTACACATACTCAGGTATACTCTCATTCTCCCTCCCCCACTTTCCTTCATTCTCAGTCATTCTCACTTTTCCTATTGCTCATTCTCACTCATACTCACCCTTTCACTGACTCTCTCTCACTTTCATTCACACACACACATAGACACACAGACATGCTCACACATCCACACACTTTTTTCACTCATGCACAATCTCACTTATGTGCACACAATTTTAAAAGTTGTTTTTTTTTACTTACCTTGCTGTTTGCACAGGTCCTGTTTCGACTCCTCAATCAATGAGTAGCTTTATATGGCACTGCTTATCACCCAAAAGGTTCTTGGGCCCGAGGGACTAGTCGAACAGCCAGGTTTTGAGCGCCTTACAGAATTCCAGTTGAGATGGGGAAGTCCTGAGCTGCAGGGAGCGGTCATTCCATGTCTTCGCTGCGAGGTAGGAGAAGGATCGTCCTCCGCTCCCTTTGTTGATGTGGGGAGTGTAGACGAGTGAGAGGGCGTGGATTGTAGATGTCTGGCTGGTTGGTGGAAGTTTAGGTGGTGGTTGATGTAGGTCAGTCGTAGGTTGTGTATGGGCTTGTATGCGTCATATATGATCATTATTATTATTTAATATGATTAGTGTTACTGTTAGTATTAATGGATGCCATTTAGGGGTCGGCAGGGGTTGCAGTTGTGACTCCTGGCTTGCCCCTTGAAACCCCTGCCAGTGCCTCTGTGATCTCTTGCCTCAGAGGTGGCAAAACCAGTCGCAGGAACACGGTGGCAGCCCGACTTTACGAATGTCGTTTGGGACTCCACTCTCTCATTTTATTATTACACTAGTAGTGAATAATGTATCATTTTTCACCAATATTGTAATAAAAAATGGAGTTTGATTAGCTGGAATATGACCTTCCCTGACAATTGAGGTAAGTAAAAATAATGCTTTTAAATGTATGTTGTGTGCGTGCTTGCAAATGAATGTGTGTTTACATGAGAGAAGGTGTAAGTATGAATGTGTGTGTATGTATATGCATGTCTGTGTGAATGAAATTGATGGTCAAAGAGCATGTGATGTTATTACTGCTACCCATTTTGGTGAATTGACGTTCATGTTTTTATTATTGTTGCTGTTATTACTTTCATTATTCTATAATTTTCCCATGTTATGCATTTCGGACAGCTGGTAGATAGAGGGCAGTGGACAGCAATTTCATTGGCTGCTCACCCTCACTGCTCGGTTATCAACACACTCATTTCTGTACCTGCAGGAGTGGGGGTCACTTCTATCTTTCGGCCAATCTCACAGTCAATCTTTGAATTGATTTCATATTGCCTACCCCCTCTCTCCTTCACTTGGGGGGCGTACATGCTGGTTATCATTTCATGATTGCCTTTACACATTCCAACTTTTAGATCTCTTCAGAACGGTTCCAGGCTCGGGACATAAAATAGACGTGGGCACCAAATTAAAAGTGCAACCCATTTTGAATAAAATAGCTTAAATAATGGCCACATGTGCAAATCACTGCAGTTTCTTAAACTTGCAAAAACTAGCTTGACTGGTGCTTTTTAAGATATGGGAGAATGTATGGATTTGTCCTTGCAGTACGCAACGTTTGTAGTATTAGCAGAGAAATCGACAGTGACACCAGAGAATAAAAAGGCCCACAAATAGTTTAAAAAAAACAGCCCACACACATCTGTCAGCCCAAACCATTGGGCACTGCCTGGTTGCCCTATAGGCCAGTCCGACCCCGGTCCAGACCCAGAATGGGTATGGAGTTCATTCTGGCTGGCCCCGGGTCAAGCTGTCCCAGTCAAGCTGTGCTAGCGATGACTACTCAACCTGACAGTAACACTTGACACCAGTGACCATTCATCAGCTACCTTGAAATAGAGTCTGTAGGATAGTTCAGTGGGCTAATGTACTAACTGTAGAGATGAGTGTGTAACCTGATGGTCACAGGTATGAATAGCAGCGGGTCCACTCTGCATTTTATCATTCTGAGGCTGAGCAATTGAGTGCCCTTGAGATGAATAATAACAGATGCTATCAGTGCTTAGAGACTAGAAAAGTACTATGGGCCTCATTTATGAAAAGTGACGCATCGCTGCGTGAAAACAGCGATGCATCACTTTTCACTGCGCCCTCCTTGCGACACCAATGATGCGTCATATTTACAGTATGACGCATCATGGCGCAAGGAGTTACAGATACGTCAGTATTTCTGACGTATCTGTGTGGCGCAAAAGTGACGCATTAAAAAACGGTGATGGATCAAGCCCTGATCTTTGGACTGGGTAAGAGTGGTCTGCTTAATTCAGACACTCTGTTCATCACCACCCCCTTTTCTGAATCATTTTGTCCACCATAAGCGTGGAAGGGTATACTCAGATGTGAGTCCCTTGCTCATTGCACCATCAGGATTCAAGCAAGCCGGGCCGACGACGGCTGAAATGCCAGAAACCGGTCCCCGGAAGCTTGTTTCCTTCCCCGTATAAGAATTGGCTTGGTAGTTTGGTTTGCCCTGTTCCCATCATGCACTGGGACAGGAACAGACTAATTTGCATATAGCCAGGTTCTGAGCTGGGATGCTGCAGTGAGCTAAAAAACGGTGATGGATCAAGCCCTGATCTTTGGACTGGGTAAGAGTGGTCTGCTTAATTCAGACACTCTGTTCATCACCACCCCCTTTTCTGAATAATTTTGTCCACCATAAGCGTGGAAGGGTATACTCAGATGTGAGTCCCTTGCTCATTGCACCATCAAGATTCAAGCAAGCCGGGCCGACGATGGCTGAAATGCCAGAAACCGGTCCCCGGAAGCTTGTTTCCTTCCCAGTATAAGAATTGGCTTGGTAGTTTGGTTTGCCCTGTTCCCATCATGCACTGGGACAGGAACAGACTAATTTGCATATAGCCAGGTTCTGAGCTGGGATGGTGCAGTGAGCTAAAAAACGGTGATGGATCAAGCCCTGATCTTTGGACTGGGTAAGAGTGGTCTGCTTAATTCAGACACTCTGTTCATCACCACCCCCTTTTCTGAATCATTTTGTCCACCATAAGCGTGGAAGGGTATACTCAGATGTGAGTCCCTTGCTCATTGCACCATCAGGATTCAAGCAAGCCGGGTCGACGACGGCTGAAATGCCAGAAACCGGTCCCCGGAAGCTTGTTTCCTTCCCAGTATAAGAATTGGCTTGGTAGTTTGGTTTGCCCTGTTCCCATCATGCACTGGGACAGGAACAGACTAATTTGCATATAGCCAGGTTCTGAGCTGGGATGGTGCAGTGAGCTAAAAAACGGTGATGGATCAAGCCCTGATCTTTGGACTGGGTAAGAGTGGTCTGCTTAATTCAGACACTCTGTTCATCACCCCCCCCTTTTCTGAATCATTTTGTCCACCATAAGCGTGGAAGGGTATACTCAGATGTGAGTCCCTTGCTCATTGCACCATCAGGATTCAAGCAAGCCGGGCCGACGATGGCTGAAATGCCAGAAACCGGTCCCCGGAAGCTTGTTTCCTTCCCAGTATAAGAATTGGCTTGGTAGTTTGGTTTGCCCTGTTCCCATCATGCACTGGGACAGGAACAGACTAATTTGCATATAGCCAGGTTCTGAGCTGGGATGGTGCAGTGAGCTAAAAAACGGTGATGGATCAATCCCTGATCTTTGGACTGGGTAAGAGTGGTCTGCTTCATTCAGACACTCTGTTCATCACCACCCTCTTTTCTGAATCATTGCTGGAGTGTGTCACAAAAGTGACGCAACTCCAGCAATGTGTCCTTTCGCCTGCGTCAGTCTTACGCCTGATGTGAGGCAGGCGTAATAAATTAACGCATTTGTGTCCTAGAAGTGGCGCAGTGAAATCTTATAAATTTCACTGCGTCACTTCTATGACCCTTTCTTGCATCAGAACGCCCCCATGCATACATTATACCTGGCGTAGGTATAATGTAGCGCAGGGGTTTACAAAGTGACGCATCTACCTAGATGCGTCATTTTGCAAATATGGTGCAACAAGGCACATTTTTTACGCTGCTGATGCGTCACAAAAAGTGACGCACCGGCGGCGTAAAAGTGACGCGCGGCCTCATAAATGAGGCCCTATAAGTTTAGTCATTATTGTACGACGTTAATGACCTGGCTGGAGAAACCGGATGTAGGAAGTAGAATGTCCCAACATGCCATCAAGTCCCACCCGTTTTCTCACTTGTGGGGGTCCGCAGGGATCAGCCCTAAGCCCAGCACTTTTCCAAGAATATCTGCACCACGGGCTAAATGAATATCAAATTTTGGCCTTGGGTTCTTTATCTATGTTGATAAATCATTTGGGTCAAGGGCAGTGGTAAAACTCTGTCCTTGTGTCCAATTTACATGCGGGCTCATTTTGTACTTACCTCCCAATCCGTATCTGGCAAAAACAGGTGGAAGTAAGATCTGTGACCAATCTCTAAATGGCAGTATGTGTCTTGTCCATAAAGCATTACATTGTATTGACTCTTTCTTTCTCACCTCATTTTTCATAAGCACTGTCCCACTCCACGGATGTGTCTCGCATCTAGAGTCCTGCCAGGACTTAATTTGTAAAATAATAGGTACTAGGGCTTAAAGATTTTTCAGACACCAGCAAATGGCGCTGAAAACATTGGACCCTTGTCAAATGCCAAGTTTGGGCAGTCTTCATTCCACCTCATGCCTCTTTTATCCACCACCAGACACTCCTCACCCCTTAATCTTACCATGTCACCTTCTTTTCTTCACTACTTTTTCTCTTGATCGCAGTTTCTTCTGTAATTCTCTTCCCCAAAGTCTGTTGAGGAAAAATAAATGCTGGTGAGTGCCCATGGGCCCCACCAGCAATCACTAGCTCAAATTAAGCACTGCCTGATACAAATACGTACACTCCCAAAGGAGCAGTCATGTGAACAAGGGCCTAATTACAAGTTGAGCAGTCCATGGGACCGGTAAACCTGTGGTGGCGGTCCCAGGATCACCAGACTGACAGTCTACCCGCCATATTACAACTATGGCGGTGGGACCGCAGCAAACGTCGGGGATCTCTGATCCCGCAGCAATGGCACAGTGGTGTGAGGCTATAATATGCTGGTGTGCCACTGTGGCACCGCCAAGCATATTACGAGTTTCCTTACTGCAACCCTTTTCATGGCAGTGAACCTGCATTGAAAAGGGTAGCGATGAGGAAACTAAAGGGGGGGCTAAGTTGCCTCTGTGCATGGGAGGGCATGCATGGGAGCACATGGTGTACCCCTCTGTCTGTATGACCCCCTGTCCCATCAAGGAATGAAATACATAACATTGTACATTTCAGTCTGTGCAGGAACGGATTCCGGCACTCCCACAGTGTTGTCTTTTTAAGGCTCTTCGATGAGCCTTGTAAAGGCACCGCACAACCATCCGACCTGTATTCCAGTCGGAATTCAGAGGGCAGGCTGACAACAGGTTTGACGTTGTTTGTAGCGGGGAGCTGGCGTTGCGTCCCACTGCAATAGCGCCAAAGTCGTAATCACGCCCCAAGACTTTTATATTCAGGTATTCCCCATGGTACGGTCTACCTGAGACTTCTGGGAAGGGGCAATCGAAGATTTCGAAGGTAAATGCAGGCCCAGCTTTTCCTAAAGGTAGCCTTCAGTTTTAAGCTCAGCGCCAAGATACCTTTGGGTGCAAAGCGCTTTGTGAAATGATTTTACCTTAACAAAGCATAGGTAACATTGAAATAAATTAAGATATGAGAAATCGGAGTTTATTGGTGGATGTCTGGAGCATAATGTAATTATTCTTAGGCATTTCACCCAAGGTGCTGGCGAAAGTGTGGTGCAATTCAGCTGAAAACCCCCATTGTTTTGGTAGTTCCATGTTTGGCGCCCAATGGGCATGACAAGTGGTGTGAAAATGCCACACTTTTTCGCCACCCAAGGGTGTGATGGCAATAGGATTGTCTCCTAAAATACAGGATTCAATCTGCCAGACCCTAAGGAACGGCAAAATGTCATTCATTTCTCTTCAGAACTTCCTGTAAAACCTATGGGGTTTTAAGAACTGAATTCGAAAACTTATGCTGTTCAGCCACATAAATAAGTACTGCCTAGGGAGGGAATTCATCTTCTTTGCCCCAACCCCTTCACGCCCACACACTCCTTCAGCGCACCACTCTTGCTCGCTCGACCTGTCCAGAATGGCCCTGCCATTAAAGCATGTTCAAGGGCTGCTTTTAGCACCTAGTCCAGCCTTACTTAGCGGCTATTTGGGATTTACTTGATCGACCACATCACTGACTCAGAGAGTCCTGATCATTTCTGCTTCAGGTATTTCAGACTGATTGCAGTCAAACAAAAAGAAAACATGATTAATCCATCTTTACAAGTGAGCAGTGTGCAGGAAGATGTTGAGTGGCCACATTCGATGTACAGCAAAATCTCTATAAAGTGTGAAGAATTATTTAAAAGAATATCCTTCTACAAGAGCCGAGCAGAAGCAAAATTGGGTCGGATCACGGTAAAATATTTCAACATAAATAAGTATTACATTTGGAATGCTGGGAGCTGCACTGAAGGCAATGGACTGGCTGAGGGGCCATATTGTCTAGGACACACTTTCTATTTAAACATTCCCATGTTTGTCATTCTGTTTTTCCTTGTTTAATTTTGAACATTCTATCCTCAATCAATGGACTGTTCTAGTAGCTTTATAGCTCATATGTTTCAGGCTATACCAGTTATTAAAGGCCTTCTTCTTTTTTGTGAGCTCCCGGCTGCGGCTTGTGACTTGCACTTGGAAGAGGGCCTTTAACAAAGGTTTTAGCCTTAGGCAGCAGGCTGTAATTAGGGTGACCAACTGGCATGCGTGCAAATTCAGGACAGTGAGTGTAAAAATTCAGGACAAAGTGTCAAAATTCAGGACAAAAGGTCCGTTTTACAGAAACATCAGAGGAGGTCGCGCAATAGTATATAAGTAAGCAAATTAACACCAGAATTAAATTGACATGTTTATAGTGGCATAATAATTGCAAACTGGCTTTGCCATTAGCCCGTCTATTTCAAAATGCTGTGCACCGGGAACCCCATAGCAGGCTCTTGTTTCAGCTGCACTTAGGTTGAATTTAGTTTGTTCTTTATTCATCCTTCTAAACACTGGACAGAATTTTACAATGTTACTGTCAAGTATGTTACAGAGAACACTTCTGATACGCACGTCTCTGAAAGCTTATGGATTCCACCATTGTTGCAAGGTGTTGTTTTCAACAGTAGAATGCAAGCACAACACACCACATGCTATAACTGCAGCATGGCCCATTGTAATTCTGTCTGAGAGAATCGGCCACAGGCAGAATGACAATGAGGCTAATTGACAGTCTGTGAGGGCTGGGAGGGGCTGTTGTTGCTTCCTCATTTCATAGAAATGCGATCTGGCCCCCAACAGTGAGGCTTCTCACAAGGGGCATCACAGATTCCTGGAAACCCCAGAAATATGGACAAAAGGCGTCAGTAAAAAGAATTATGATGGACAACGGACTTGGCAATGAAATATCGGACGGTCGTTGAAATTTACAGACGGTTGCTCACCCTAGCTGTAATGGTATATTATTGAGCATCAGGTAACATAACAATCTAGCTCCACCTAATTTCCTTGGATATGGGAGATGGAATGGCATCATTCGTCACTTAGGAAAATACAAAATCTTATATGGCCTAGTTATCCTTTGATTACGGTAATCTTCATTACTCTTCCTCTAATGCTTTTTCATCAGTGTCCTAAAGATGCCTGGCAATCTTTCTTGAGACAGGATCCCTCCATGCAATGCCCTAAACAAATTTCGAAAGTTCTTTTACTATTTTTATTAACTTCAATACCACATTATTTCCTATAAATTCCATTGCCTGCCAAGTATCTTTCTCTATTTCTAAAGGCATAAACATCATTCAGAGGTTGGACACAACAGAAGATAATATTGTCTTAGAAAACGTTTAAGAGCAGTCAGCAGAAATATCTACACAATAAATTGGCTGAAAGAATGGGGGTAGCCCCCATGGCCGCTCTACATTTCTCTGTCAGGGAAACCCCTTTTGCTTCAGCCAAGATGTAGTTATCTCTCTTGTTGAACTCTCCAAGATCCCCAGGCGTACCTTCAACATTCAACCTCTCAACTAATAAGTTCAAGCTTCAATTCATAGGAGGCAAAAATAGAAGTTCTAACCTATCTACTAATAGTTGTTGAAGAAGGCTGCCTCAGCTTTATTCCAGCGCTGAAAGAGATCAAAAGAGAATTTGAGAAATAAAAACCTGCTGTTCATTGAAGAAAAAAAAACATAAAATACAATTCCTGCTAGAAGTGAAACTTGAAATAACATTTAGGGCAAAAACCCCAACCAGGCCTGACCTGAGGACTACTCGACCCAGGAGGCTATGATGAAAGGGATGGTCTAACGCTAAGGCACCTAATGCACCTACACGATTGGCAGAGGTAATGACCAAAAAAAGCAACTTTAATAGTTACAAAAATAAAGTAACTGACTCAAATGAGGCATACTGAAGTCTTCTCAATACCACATTTAGATCCCAAGATATCAAGGGGGTGTTTGGACAAAATATTGATTTTGAAAAATTGGGAGACCGAAATATTGGAAATTAAATATTGTGACACACAACTATTGTGATGCACACATTTTGTTAACAAGAATAGAGGTCTTTTTTAGGTAACCTTGTTGTAAATAATATAGATGTTTTTAATTTCATTTTCATTAATATAGTGGTTAACATTTTATTTGTTTATTAATTTAATGTGTTTTAGTTGATAGATTAGTTGTTTATTAATCTAATGTGTTTTAGTTGATAGATTAGTTGTATGTGTTACTGTTGTTTATATAAATGGTATCAATTGTTTTTAAAAAACAGCTTGTAATTTTAAGTGATTTAGAATTTGTATTAATTTTTAATAGTAATATCTAATGACAGCGGGTTGTGTTTGTAGGGGGATAGGGTGGGAAGTTAATTAGGTAATAATTAATTTAGAATGATTTAATACACTTTAATTATATGTTTAATATTTATTATGCAACTTATGTAATACTGATTCATTTTCGTTATATGTTATTTGCGTGCTGTTACGTTTGTAGGGGTGTAGGGTGGAAACCTAATTAAGTAATAATTAAATGTTTATTAATTATATAATTAATATTTAATTATGTAATTTATGGAATGCTTATTTATTTTACCTATATTATGGTTGTTGACTGCTAGGTTTTTTGGGGTGTAGGGTAGGAAATTAATTGCGTTATAATTAACTAACAATGTATTATCAATAATTAGTTCTTTAATTGATTTTGAATTATATAAAATATGGAATACTGATTTATTTTACTTATATTTTAGTTGTGGGATGCTATGCTTGTAGGGGTATAGGGTAGGGAGGTAATTAAGTAGCAAATAATTAACTTAATTATAATTTGTAAATTCATTATTTAATTGACTTGTGTAAATTGGGGAGTATTTATTTAATTTAATTTAAAATTAGTTGTGGGATGCTACGTTTGTAGAGGTCTAGGGTGGGCGGTTAATTAAGTAATAATTAACAGCTGATTAATTATTAATTGTTTAACTTATTTTAAATATGTAATTTATGTAATAGTTATTTTTTTGTTATATTTAAGATGTGGACTGCTAGATATTCACGGGTACAGGGTAGGAAGTTAATGCATTAAATTATTGAATAACAATTATTTCATAATTGATAATTCGTTTTTTATTGAATAAGAATTATGTATATTGATTGATTGTTTTAACATTTTTCAACACACACATATATATATATATAAATATATACATACATATATATATATGTATATGTATATATATATTTCACAAAGAACTCTCCACACCACCTCCAGCAACGTTATGCCGGCAAAGAAGGAGCACAGACCACACGGATAAGGCAAGATGTTTCGATTTATTCAATTGCTGCCAAGTTCAACAGGATGACGCGTTTCGGGCTTGAAAAGCCCTTGATCACATAACGGCTCCAGCAAACAAATTACTTTCTAAATGCTTAACTGTGCACACCCCTCACACCATGTGACTCAGTCACGTGATAATAGACAGTGAGAAAAAACTGTGATGAATCAGATATCTCTTTACAATATATGACGACCATAAGAATAGGTTTGTGAAAAAATTAATGAAATGAATTTTTCCCCTGTCTGTTTTTAACATTGATAAATATTCCTGTATAAATACTTGAATATAAAGAATCACAGACAATCAATAAGATAACTGTATGAATACATTTCTTTGGAGAACTGTAAGATCTATGTCCTTGTCATTCTCCCATTAAGAATAACATTAAATTTGTATATATAAAATACAAATATAAATTTCTAACATTCATCTCCAATCACATATGTGGATTACATGTCATCAAAAGTATTATTCCTTATCCAATACATGTGCAAATCTTAGCAAAATAACTAGGGCCAGATGTAGGTCGCCAAATACCGGTCGGTAACGGCCGAATTCGGCTTTTGAGATGTAGGTGGGTCTGAATTTACAGAATCGGTATATTTACCGATTCGGTAAATTTACCACTTCTGTATTTTACCGAATCGGTAAATATACCGATTCTGTAAATCCATATGTAGGTGACACTCCTAAGAGTGCACAGGCCCTTCAGATTCGGTATTTTACCACCCAATCCTAGCTAAGTTTTTTTTTTTCTCGATCTCCGCCCTCGCGCGACCTCCCACGCCCGTCACCCGCAAGCCATGCTGGCCACCACTGTTCCATATTATGGCATCTTGCTAATAAACAGTCACAATTTAATTGTTTGTAGGAGCACGGATACCTTGAATGCTTGTGAATGAGACTGGCTGCTTGTAAATAACATGGCGGCCATCATGGCTGCTTGTGAGTGAACTGACTATAAATAGAATATCAAGGGTACCAGAGGGAATTTTCTAGAAATACATTCCTAGTAAAACTGCTGCCTCCCAAACTGCACATATCACTCAGTAACGATCATCAGGGCACACCCACACTTCTGTGCTCCATCACTCAGCAGTGCTCTGTGACTGCACAATTCAATCTCCCATTCATCAAAAATCACTTAAGAGTCCTGCAGCTATTCTCATATTTGCCACACATTGCTTAGTAACTCTTCCACGAAGATGCGAAAGTGTCTAGGCTGTAAGAACCAAATGGCGTCGGGCACGGTAACTATGAGATAGCCGCTGCCTGCCATGTCCCCTATTACTTTGCTTTGCTCAGTTCCATTATCCTTTGTTTCACAAAGCTAGATGTTCCTGGAGACTCAAATGTTCAATCAAACAGAGAGAGGCCAAGGACTATATGGGCATTGGCACTCCATTCCTTTCTCCACCTCAAGTTGTATTTCTTCAGCAGGTGTGGTAAAGTTTAAGTGTAAATGAAGCCTCTAGTCATCTGTCTCTCTGGTGTCCATCCATAACCCTGTTTACATGTATCACCATGCATTTATGCTAACTGCATGTGTGTTGTCTGGGACTGAATGCACGCCTGTATGTGCTGTGTGTGTGCGGACAGAGAGGTACAAGCATGCTTGTTAGTCTAAGTGCATGTGTGTCTGCCTGGTCTTGTGGTGTACGTATACCGGTTTCTGTGTTAGTCTGCGTGTGCATGCATGTCCGAAGGTGTGATTAAGGAGGTCGGCATATGTGCATTTACTGTTGTATGATCTATGCATATGCGAGGAATCGGATGGATACTGAGTATGTTCATGTGTACTTTCCTTGTACAAAGATTGGATTTGCCAATGCTTGTTTAGTTTTATGCCTCAAATCCAGTACAGGTGGGCCTTTGACTCATTGTAATACCCTTGCAAACGTGCTTGAGAGAGGGTCTAGGGGGACTAGCTTTATATATTCATATACAAGGTAGAAAATACATATTTCATTGAACATAATTGATGGGGACAGACTGTGTCCATCGGTTGCCATGGAGATACTCCCTATGTGACACAGCCGTCTCTTGAGGCTCACCCAATGGTATGAGTAGCAGCGTCCTCTGCAGTGAACGCATGTTATGTTATGTTATGTTATCGATATTTGTTATGCGCACAGCTGCTCCAGCGAAGGAGCGTCCTGGCGCATCTGAAAAGGGGGGGCCCTCGGCCCCCCCGCACGCATGGCGGCGCGGCGACCGCCTCACCTCCTCTCCCCCGGGTCCTTCGACGGTGGGGGCGTGCCCTGGGGCGCGGCCCACCGCCGATTGGCCGGCGCCCCTCCTGACCCGGACTCAATGGACTGGTTCCGGGTCGGGGGGGGCGGGCGATAGGAGGGGCCACCCGGCCCCTCGGGAATAAGAGGTGGGGAGCGCCCAGGAGACCCCCTTGTCCCTGGACGCTCCCCCGCTGAACGCTGTGCCCCGCGTTCGGGGCTTCTTTGTTTTTCTAACGTTCTGCTTCCTTTTTCAGGCTTTCGCTTTTGGACCAGCCGCGTCGTGAGGGTGGAGAGCGTCGTTATTTCTTGCCTTCCTTTTAGGTTGTGCGGGTCGGTGTTCCTGAGATCAGCCGTGTGGGGACCAGCCGCGTCGCCATCGCTTCGCCGGGTGCGGTGTAAGGAGAGCGTGGTGCGGCCGCTTTGAGGCATCAGGTATCGTGTGTGGGCGGTGGAGCGGGCGGGTCTTCGCCGAGGAGTACGGGAAGGACGGGGGTAGGGCTCTCCGTAGAGCGGTTTTCTGCCTTGGGACCGGGGATCCGGGACTCGAACCACGGGGACGCGCCGTGAAATCGCTCAGCGATTTAGATACTCTTGCCCCTGAATTTTTCTAAACAAAGGAAAAACAGCCCGTTTTTACATTTGGAGCGGGCAAATTAGCGCGCATGCGAGCAAACGGCTAATAAGGCCGGTGTGGGGTAATTTTGAGATGAAACGAGAGCGGTAGGCTACTCGAGCACGTGGCACTGAGGGAAGCGAAGCAGGGTCGACCAGGGCAGCACCTGGAGGGGAGACCCCTAGAATAAAGCGCAATTGCAAGGGGAAAAACTAGGATTCAGGGGATATCGGTTTTTCCAGGAATGTTGTGGAGGAAAGGGTGAAGTAACATTCAGTAACTGTGTTAAAAGTGTATTGCATTGCCTAATATAACCTTGTGATTGCCTAAATCGATAATTACCTTCTATGTTCTGAATTATCTTTCCATTGCTGAAGGGGGGAGTACAAGAAGCAGGGGTTTTTAAGCAAGTGATATTGGACAACTGTTTTCTTTTCACTGTTTTAATTAAACGAGTGCAACTGAAGGAAAAGTACCTTGAGGCTTTATTACTATCCCCTTTTTCACATTTGGAAATAATAGTGAATTGCTATTTTATAACTGTTCTTCACGGCTGTCCTTGCCTTTCTATGTTAGTGACCGCTACCAACGGTAACAGTTATAAGAGGTAGTGTCCTTTTCCTGCTTTATTACATGGTAGTAATACCTGTTTTCAATTCCAGGCAATCTTAACTACATTATTGGCACCTTTTACTCGCAGACAAGGCACACGACGTGTTGAGGGACCGATCATCACCGCCGGCGAGTGCACGGGACTGGTCGGTAAGAGGGGTACGGGGGGCTAGCACTCATCGCTCCTGGTGACCGCCGGGTGGGTCTACATTAGGTTTACTCACCCCTTACATAAGCGGACAAGCCGCTAGTGTTGCGGTCGCCGTTGCATGGTGCTGAAAGCCCCCTGGTGACCCTCCATCTGAAAGGTACACACAGTTGAACTGTTGGGAACTACGTAGGCAGCGGGTAAGCATCATGCCAGGTCCAAGGGGTGGAAAGAGGGGGTCCAACATGGAGGCTATGATGCGGGCTATGATGCGGGAGATGAGCGACATTAGGCAACAGCTAGGACAAATTAAGGAGCGGGAAGCTCGGTTTGAGGACAGAGAGGGCGAGGCACCGGGCCCGTCCGGGAGACCGATCCGCAAGAGGGTGGCACCAGTGCCAAGAGGGGAATTTGTCACCCCGCAAGGGAAACCTAGGTCCAAAAGACCCAAGGAGGCGGTCCCCACCCCAGACCCAGTGGATCCATTACCCGCCGCACCGCCCGCGGTGGTCCCACCCCCGCATGTGCCTACACCCATTGCCCCCGTGGTGCCGGTGCCGGCAGGTCAACCAGTAGACGCTGGGTCTGCTCCCGCACCGGTGCCCACAATCCCGGGTACAGGCTGGCCACACCCGGCGCCCGCCCTGCCAGCTGCGCCAGGACCACTGGGCATAACCCCAGTGGTACCTGTTGTTCCGGGGGGTAATGTAGATTCAATGCCACCCGAATTGTTATCTCAGTTAACGGCCATGATGCCATGGCTCCAAAAAGGGGGAGCTTTCCCGAATTCTGCAGACCATGCGGCAGAGGCGGCAAGGTTTGTAGAAAAAATCAGATCGGCACCGGTCGCCGACAGTCTTGCATTGCCAATTTCTTCTCCCCTTGCAGGTCCAAGTGTTCCCCAGCTGGACGGAGTTAAAGGGCAGCTGCCCCCGGTGCCCGCACTTGGTAAGGAAGTGGCATTGCCGCTCTTAGGGGACGGTGTGATACCTTCCAGGAGCGAAAATCTAGCTCAGCATGTGTCAGTAGCTGTGAAAGAAATGATTTGGGCTGATAAATACGTGTACATTTATTCTTTATTGTTGGATAATAGGGAAATGGAGCAGGCAAAAGCACTGAAAGAGTGGATGCTCCCAAGTGAATGGAGGGCGCAGTGTACTAGATTCAGGGTTGAGGAAAATCTCAATAATTGGATGCAAGCATGGGCTGTTTTCACTGCAATTAAGGCTGAGCGTCCTCCAGATCTGCAGGCTGCATTGGCTTGCTACTCGAGCAGGATTGTGGGGTGGAGTCAACAGTATTCTGGGGATGCATGGAAGGGTTATGATGTCAATTTTAGGAAGGCGTTGGAATTCAATAGATCGTTGCCATGGGACTCGGTAGATTCCTTGGCTTGGCACAAACAGTTCTCTGACACTGCACCTCCCCCCCAGTTCGGTGCGGTCAAGGTGTTCACTAGACCGCAGCAGCCCTTTCGGCCCCCCCAAACGAGTGAAGTACCTGGGAAATTTAGGGCAGGTGGGCCAGAGAAGAAAGGGGTGTGCTGGGATTTTAATAGGCGTACCTGCACAAGGGCCGCGTGTAAGTTTAGGCATGCATGTTCCTCCTGTGGGCACCCCTCTCATCCATAAACTGCCTGTAGGTCCAAGCAAGGTAACACAGGACAGAGGGGTAGGGGAAAGCCACTATAAGTAAGACAGGTTACGCCCCCCCACTCCAGTGGATGTGGTGGCAATGATTCCATTGTTGAACAGATACCCTGACCACAAAGCGGCCACCCTACTCCAGGAAGGTTTTTCTAAAGGTTTTAGGATCCCGGCCGGGGGATACACAGGCAGTGCGCACTGTAGAAATCAATTATCAGTCACACACAATCCGGCTGTTGTGGCCGCCAAAATTGACAAGGAGCTTTCCTTAGGCAGGATATCTGGCCCTTTTCCTGCAGTGCCAGTACCCAATTTTGTGTGTTCCCCACTGGGAGTTGTCCCCAAGAAAGAGAAGGGGCAATTCAGATTGATTCATAACCTGTCAGCGCCAAAGGGGGCGTCACTGAATGATGCCATTGACGAAAGTATCTGTAGTGTTAAGTACGCCTCTTTTGATCAGGCTGTTACCTTATTGCAGGCCACTGGACCCGGGGCGTTAATGGCGAAATCGGACATAGAATCCGCCTTCCGCCTCCTCCCAGTCCACCCGGCGGACCAGCATCTTTTAGGTTTCACCTTTAGGGATAGGTTCTACATGGACAAATGCATGCCTATGGGTTGTTCTATTTCTTGCGCCTACTTTGAGATGTTTAGTTCATTTCTTGAATGGGCCATGAGACAAGTGACGGGCCATCAAAGGGTCATGCATTACTTAGATGATTTCCTCTTCCTCGGTACAGCGGGTTCTCAGGAGTGCGCACTGGCATTGCAGGAATTTTGCGTGCTCATGCGGGCTTTTGGGGTCCCGCTTGCGCCTGGGAAGACGGTGGGCCCGACCACCTGCTTGGAATTTCTGGGCATCGAGATTGACTCAATGGAGAGATGTTTTAGACTACCTAAGGACAAGGTGTGCAAATTCAGGACATCGCTACAGTTATGCCTCCGGAAGGAGAAGGTCACTTTGCAGCAATTACAGGAGGTGGTAGGGCAATTGAATTTCGCGCTAAGAATCATCCCAATGGCGCGCCCCTTCTCTCGCTCCATCGCGCATGCGATGAGGGGGCTGAAGGAAAAGCACCACCGCACGCGCCTATCGTCTGAAATTCGCCAGGATATGCTCATTTGGATGGCATTCCTGGAAGATTTTAACGGTAGGGTGGTCTGGCCCGGCCCGCTCACGACATCGGCGGAGTTGGGATTATGGACAGATGCGGCCGGTAGTGTGGGCTTTGGTGCCATCCTAGGGAATAGGTGGGTCGCTCAACAATGGCCAGAAGAATGGAACACATGGGGCTTGCTCAGCAACATTGGCTTCCTGGAACTTTTTCCAATATGGGTGGCACTGATGGTTTGGCCCGAACACCTATGTAACCAATCAGTGGTGTTTTGGTCAGATAACATGACAGTGGTGGAATGTATCAATCAGCAGGGGGCGCGGTGTCCTTTCATACTTCGTCTGATCAAAGAAATTGTTCTGCGGTGCCTTAAACTGAATGCTAATTTTAGAGCCAAACATGTCCCTGGTGTCTTGAACAATGCTGCTGACTCCCTTTCTCGCTTCAAAATGCAGGTTTTCAGGGAACATCTCCCCACAGCAGACCCCTCGCCAGCACACTTCCCAGCAGTACTTTGGCAGATTGGTGCCCCAGATTACAGGACCTCGTGGTCGCTAGCCTAGCCCCCAGGACCAAGACGGCTTACGAAGGGGCGTTTCTGTCTTATTGTTCTTTCTTGGGGCCACAGTGGGAAGTGCTTTGGGCGAAGGAGGATGGGTTTGCAGCCTATTTAGAATGGATGCACAAAGAGGGGCGCTCAGTGGCAGCGGCGACCAGACATAGGGCAGCAGTGTCATTCTTCGCTCAAGCTAGGGGCTTCAGGGATCCCACTAATACCTTTATGATACGCAAGGCTTTAAGGGGATGGCGCCGTATTCAGGGACACCAGAAGGATAAGAGGAAGCCCATGGGGTTGGCCCGGCTAACAGCCTTACTGGCCACGCTAGAGATTGTTTGTAACTCGGAGTGGGAGGTGCTTCTTTTTAAGGCGGCATTCTCCCTGGCATTTTATGGGGCGCTGAGAATTAGTGAACTTGTGGCAGGATCCAAGTCTGACATATTAGGTGGCTTGCAGAAGGCTGGGGTGACGATAAGGGGTGACACCATGTGGGTGATTATCCAGAAATCAAAGACCGATCAAGAAGCTAGGGGTCACACCATAGTTCTGCAACGGGCACCCGCCAACCCGTGCTGCCCGGTGAGGCACGTAGAAGCACTCATGGGACGGATGGTCGGTTCAGCAGGCAGGGCGTTGCTCTGTCACGCCGACGGGAGCCCCTTAACCAGGTATCAATTCAGGAGAGTGTTCGAAATAGGGGTTACGAAAGCAGGTCTTGATCCTAGAGATTTTGGATCTCATTCCTTCAGGATTGGGGCAGCAACTGAGGCGGTGGCGGGGGGCCTCCCGGTAGAAAGAGTGAAGACAATTGGAAGGTGGTCATCAGACTGCTATAAACGTTATGTTCGGATTGACATGCTATGATTACTTGTCACTCACGCTTGGTCTCTTTCCGCTCTCTTACAGTTTCTCAGACCTGTTACGCAGGGGAGGAATTTGTCGTCGGGCACCGCCAAGATTCATCGGCACGGAGCGGCGAACAGGAAACAACAAAGAGCAATGTCTGGATTGTCGGTCATTCATATGTGAAGCGAGCGGAATGTGTATTCCTGTCAGGTGATAAGAAAGAAAGGGCGGCACAACTGGGGTTGAATATCACGTTCTTTGGCAGAGGTGGGTTGTGTCTTCACGAGTTTAGGGGTTTCTTCCAAGGGCTGTTAGCACGCCAGCGGTCTCCACCGTCAGTGGTGATACTTCACCTTGGGGAGAACGACCTGGCAACACTGGGCAGGCGCATCTTGATTGAAGAGATTATCTCAACGGCGGGTTGGATAGCTAGGACCTGCCCCGGGTGCACGCTAGTATGGTCACAACTCATACCTCGACTTCAGTGGCGGGGGGGTCATTCGGTCAGGGCGTTGAATCACTCGGTAAAGAGGATCAACACACGGTTGGATAGGTTGTTCCGAACCCCCGTGTTACAGTCAATACCTCATGGGTGCATCTGGGGTCACAAGTATTACTTGAAGGACGGGGTTCACTTGACAGAAGAGGGTAATGTCCTATGGTCTGACAATATCTGGGCTTGGCTAGAGGGCTGGGTTAGGAGGAGTGTGTCCTTAGGCAGGGGATAGAGGGGGAGGCCAGATCGTCGGTTAACAATACTGGCCTGTGGCGGTAAGGTCATTATCGGTGAGCACATATTTGAGGTCTGAGGGGGCGGGCATCATCCTATGGAGGTTCCCGCCCGGGGGGAGGGGCCTGCGGGCCACTCCCAGTACTCCAGGGGCAAGGTAATATGCAAAGGAGCGCGGGTAGGAGTAGTTCACGCTTTCCTTAGGCTGGTAGCCACCCCGCGCGCGTGGACTCATGACGCCACCGGCGCAGAGTAAGGGCCCTCCTTTAGTGGGTAAATGGAGTTTGGGGCGTAGACCGGGCAATTCCCGGGGTAACACTGCGCATGCGCACTTCTAGGGGGAAGGCGCAGCTTGTAGGACCTGACACCGGTAGTGACCCTGCCATATGGCCAGAAATGTACAAAAATCAAGGTAGGATGTTTAGTTTAAGCTAGGAACAACTTGTATTAGAGTTTTGTTAAGGTCAGGCTCTCAAACTTGTTGATAACAATTGTATAACTGAATGTCCTGCTGATTTTTGTATTCATTGTTGATTATGCAATTAAAACCTTTTTTAATTTCATACTTTAATAAATACGGCCGGGCGACTAGCGCCCGCCTTCCAAAAAGTAAAACATGTCTCGTGTCCACGTTCCTGGGTGTTGGGTGCCGGATGGGGGGGGAGGCGGCAGCTAGTCGCTGACCATGTGCTGCTGGCCTGTCTCCAGCCTGCACTTTCAGGTCATGATGAGGACAGTAAGGAGTACGGAAGCGAACCCATCCTCTGGGAAGTCCATCTTTGTCCACATTTGTATTCATTGACTGGGTAGTGTTTTACAGCGCCACCGCTTGCTGCCTTTCTATACTTCGAGCACTCGGACCGAAGTAAATCAAGGCAGAATGTTCTCTGCCTGCAACACGCCTGGACCCATCAAGAGCTGATTTCCCCTTTGTCCTTGAGGGGGTCTGAGCAGGGATGTTTTAAAACACGTGACCTGTCGCCATTTGCCCAGAGCCCAGCCTCGTTGGAGCCCCATAGCTCTTTCTGTCTGGGAAACTCAATACTGACTTGTTTTTAATCAAATGTTATTTTCTTTCGTTATTTAGGAAGAATGACGATGGATGAAGGTTCATTACAGAAATATTGAGGCATCATTTTTCTTTGCCTTTAACACAAAGCGATCTCCACAAAATAGTTGTCTGCATTAACAATCACTTTCCTGAAGGCGATTTTAAAATAAAATTTCAGGTCATGTGTGAGTAAAGGGAAGGGCGACACAGTTTATTAATAGCGACACTATCAAGAGGCAACATCTTCATCAATGAATAATGTAAACACTCTTGTTATTATAGAACCCATTAATATTAGACGTAGCCACGTGGAGCACAACAGAGGGGCACATATTCCATGCTCTATTTATTTATTGTTGTTTAGGTGCTTCTCGTTTTAGCATTTCTTGGAATTGTGGCAGCTTTTCGTATCACAGTTAGTTCTTGGGCACCAACTGTGTCCTGGGCTCGTGGTTGTCTGATGGAGACACAGAAACATGCACAGGGGTGATTTGTCCTCGACCTGGTCATCAATGCAGTGCAGACAAGCATAAGTATTTCAAGGCTGTGAATGTGTCAGCGTGAACGAGTGATGCTGGTACCAGAGATGGGAAACAACCTTTACAACGCAACCATTACATTGCACTACATTTACAACGCAGTCATGACATTGCAACATCCTTTACAATGCATGTCACTACAACGCATCCATTACATTGCATGTCACTACAACGTATGACACTACATCACATGTCACAACAACGTAGGCATTACCTCGCATGTCATTACAATGCATACAATTACAACGCATAGTACCTCTACACTATCCAACACTTACCCTACTGTTGCACCCCCTGGAGTTAAAATATTAATTTTTACCCCTACACTATCCAACACTTACCCTACTTTTGCACCCTCTGGAGGTAGAATAGTAATTTTGACCCCTACACTATCCAACACTTACCCTACCATTGCAGCCCCTGGAGGTAGAATGGTAATTTTTACCCCTACACTGTCCAACATTTACCTTAAATGCAATGTAATGGTATGCGTTGTAATGGTATGCGTTGTAAAGGTGTAATGCGATGTGATGGAATGCGTTGTAAGTGTAGTTTTAAACAATTCGTTGTTGTGGTATGCGATGTAAGTGTATGTGTTGTAAAGCATGTTGTAATGTAAATCTGTGTTATAAAGGCATGCATTGTAAATGTATGCATTGTAACGGCATACATTCACCAGAGAAGCATGTGTGAAGAACCTGGTCTGTGACTGACAGAGCCCTGTGCTGCTGATGTCAGTCGTATACCTGTTCTGTGTCTCCCAGGGACACCTGCAGTGCTGGTGATCATTGTGGATCTGTCTGTGAGACATGCTCTGTTCTAATGTTGTCTGTTGGGGGAGCGGGTCCTGCATTGTTTATTTGCTGTCTCTTTGGTGCATAAGTAAATCTCACATTGTTGCTGGTATCAATGAACCTTGTTCAAGAAAGGGATCTTGCTTGTGCTGTCCGTTTCATTTGTGATGAGAAATGCAGAGTTCTCCCTGTGTGTGCTGTGGTCAGTGTGGAGAGCTTGAAATATGGCTGCCTGTTCGGTCTGAGAGTTGTTCGTACTGCTCCTGCCTGGGGTGTGCCTGTGCTGTGTGTGAGGGAGAGGTGTGGCTCACTGGTTAGAGGCGGCAGACCTGTAAGCAGAGAACGGCCCGGGACCAGGGTTCAATTCCCGATGCGGCAGGGTCTTGGACCAGGGTCAACGGACTCGATAATTCTCACCTCGGTGCCTACTCCAACCAGGGAACACACTCGGTAACTCTGGGCATTAAGCTTGCCTCATCTCTACAACGGCCCCCCACAGACGCCGGGGAGGCCTGGTTTCACCCTGGAGATACCCAGAAAGGGACCATCTCCCAGGGAAAACCAGGACGGGTTTCCCAGCGGTCTACAGCGCCAGGACACTCAGGTAGAGTAACAGTGCGCTTTACAAGTATCCCACAGGGAGGTTTGCACTGCTGCTATCCAGTGCTGAGCCTGTCCAGTGTGAGATACTTTTTCACAGATGTTTCTTGTGATCTGTGTGAAGCTTGCATTATTGCAAACTGCCTGATCTGAAGTTAAAATTACAATGTTTTTTTTTGTGAAACAGCCTTTACAACTAGTTTTTTAACACGTTGTACCTTTACTGCGCATTTTTTACCACGCACGTTTTTAGAACATGTATGCTTTTACAACGTATGCCTTTGCCATGAATTTAAGGCACTTTTGGGGGCGTGCAAGGTCTCCCCCACAGATACATTATTTATATATATAAATATATATATATATATATATATATGGTGAAGAAAGAAACGCTTCTACCGGAGTGCTGGAACCCGATGGAAGTTGGCGCAGATCCCGGCGAAGCAATCCGGGTCAATATGTCCAAAATAAATTCAAATGAAGAATGTCATGCGCTCTCAGGCAAAAAGACAGCAGGGGATCAAAAATAGCGAGAATGCAGTTTAATACACAACGCGTTTCACCAAAAAGGCTTGTTCACGTGTACCTACACACAGGAACACCAACTTTTAAATAAAGTTTCCATGCTTCATCCCAAATGGTAAACATGAAGGTCGGACTACCAGAAAATACATGGCAGACATCTTTGAATGGTTTACAATGCATGACAATTACCTTTGCAAAATTCAAAACTTAAAATCACAAAGTAAAACACAAATGGTTGCTCGTATTTGTTAAATGTCAGAAGCGGGCTTCCCAAGTACATAATATTGCCCACGTAACTTGTCATAGTACCAAATGGATAGCCAATATTTCGGTGAAGTAAAACACAAATGGTTGCTCGTATTTGTTAAATGTCAGAAGCGGGCTTCCCAAGTACATAATATAGCCCAAGTAACTTGTCATAGTACCAAATGAATAGCCAATATTAGGGTGAAGTCACCAATAAAGGCTGACATATTGGAGCGGTCACATTTCACAACTATAGTTTGAAGCCCCATGGTGCTAGTCTGTCATAGGTCGCCCGGCAATGAGGCGCAGAATGTAATGACTTCATCGTATGGGCAAAGTTCAACCGTATTGCAATGTGAACTGTGACATGCAGTAGCTTGGCAAAAAGGTTAGACATATGCGCAAATTATGTGACAATTAAATGATAAGTGTGATCTTGTCTCACGCAAAGAATATTGTGAACCATGATAAAGCATGTATAGCATTGACAGGTAATGGTACATGAAAAACAAGGCAAAATGAAAAATGAAAAACTGTCGCCCAGTGCAGCGTGTGGTGTCTATATTAATATACGACAGACTTTCAGACGGCGTAGTAACACCGGTGTGGGCATGTGTTGGTAAGCACAGTTCTGCATGCAGCCAAGGGAAAACACACGTATATGCATAGTGCAAGGTCAGGGGCGACATGGTTCATTGCTGCAAATGTCGTGTGACAAATAGGTGGCAAATCAAGGAGCAAAATTATCCGTGATAATTCTCGTAATGAGAAGCCTGTAGCAAGCTTGTTGCTGCCCGGTTAAGTCAAAGTGCCATATCATGCTGGAAGAGTACCAAAATTGGGAAGGTCTGACCTTGTAAGTTGGTGTCTCAAAGTGTGATAAAGTCAAGAGCAGTGATTCCTGGAGTGCAAAGGTTGGGTGCGCCCGTGCAAGTGAATCCAGTGTTGGGCCCCCTCCTTTCCTCCTGTGGAAAACAACAAAATAAGAAAAACATGAGTTAAATTCACACAAGTTGAATATAAATAATGCGAAAAAATTGCATAACATGAAAATACAATGTCAGTAAAGGAAGTGTACATGATTAGAGAATGATTATAGCAGATCTCAAATGCTAGTCAGAAACATAGATTATTCTCTTAAGTGAATTGCTAATTCCTCATCAATATTAAGGCCTCCCGGGAATCTGGTTTGGAATTCAATTATGAGTTTGGACTCACGTTGCCTCAGATTGAGTAATCTGTTACCCCCTCTCGGATGTCTGGGGACCTGTTCCAATATGAAGAAATTTAAATCAGCAATATTGGAAAAGTGTTGTTGTTCGAAATGACGTGCCACCGGGTATTTCGGGTCTTTGTTCGTGATGGCCCTGAGATGTTCCAAGATTCTTTTTTTGGCAGCACAACTCGTGCTGCCAATGTACCAGAGTTTGCAGGAGCATTCAATAGCATATATAACAAAAGTGGTACTGCAAGTAAGGAAAGAGGTCAATTTTTTGGTAATGTTGTTATATTCCACAGATCCTCTGTATTTGCTGTGTTTGCAGGCTTTGCAGTGGCCGCAGGGATAGAAACCGACTAGACCATGATCTGTGTCTGTCTTAGTATATTGGGTGATGTCATTTCTGACCACTAGATCACGTATGTTCTTACCTCTCTTGTAAGTAATCATGGGTCGATCTGGGATGGTATTACCTAAGACAGAATCGGTTTTGAGAATCCCCCAATTTTTGGCAAGAAGTTTTTTAACTTGTTGAGATTCAGAACTGAAAGTGAGGATGAGTCTGGTCGATTCATCGTTTTCAGTAGTGTCAGGCACGCGATTGTTTTCCAGTATCTCAGATCTTTCTATACTCTCTGCTCTTTCTTTGGCTTTTTTGAGAACCCAACTGGGGTAACCCCTACTCTTGAACCTATTCATGATGGTTTCCTGCTCCCTAAGAAAAGAATCATCGGTGTTACAATTGCGTTTCGCCCTCAGAAGTTCTCCGTAGGGGATGCTCCATTTGAGAGCCTCAGGGTGACTACTTAGAGCATGCAAAACGCTGTTCCCAGCTGTGGCCTTGCGATACAGTGAGGTGAAGATTTTTTGTTCTTTGATCTCTAATTTGACATCTAAAAATTCGGTTTGGCTGTTACTGATGCTGCCTGATAGGAAGATGTTGTAGCTGTTACAATTAAGTTTGGTGATGAAGTCTTGTGCTTCAGCTTTAGTGCCTTTCCAGACAATAAAGAGGTCGTCGATGTAGCGTAGCCACACGACGACCTTTTCAAAGTCTTCCCTCAAGGTGGCACTGTCATGGATTTCCTGCTCCCAGTAACCCATGAAAAGATTCGCTAGACTGGGAGCAAAGCAAGAACCCATGGCAGTACCACTGATTTGCCTGTAGAGGGCGCCGTCAAAGGAAAAAATATTGTTAGTCAGACAGAAAAACATAATCTCCATTATCATTTTCGTGTGTTCACGATAGCACATAGGTCTATTTTTCAGAAAATGTTCACAGGCTTCAATACCATGTTGGTGATTAATGATAGTGTATAGAGATTGGACATCTAGTACAATAAACATGAATTCAGGTTCCCATACTATATTTTCGATCTGACAGAGAAAATCTTTCGTATCTTTTATATAGCTGGGTAATTGGATAACAAAGTCTCGAAGGAAATGGTCCACATATTTAGAAATGTTTTCACTGATGCTACCGATGGAGGACACTATCGGGCGTCCTGGTGGGTCAGAGGCATTTTTGTGGAGCTTGGGTAGTAGGTATAGGATGGGTAGTTTGGGGAAGTCTTTTTTCAGATAGCGATATTCTTCCCAGACAAGGAGCCCCTTGTCTTTCCATGTTTCCAGCTTTTCCCAAATATCAGTAATACTTGTGTTGTAGGCATCAATTTTAACTGGAATGTAAAACTTGGTATCACTGAGTTGTTTCATTGCCTCACCAATATAGTTCTCTCGATCCAGGACAACAATGTTTCCACCTTTATCGGCAGGACGGATCACTATACTAGTGTCATCATAGAGTACTTTAAGTGCTTTTCTTTGGGAAAAAGTTAGATTGTTTCTAAAACCTCTCTTCCGTTTGGATTTACTTTGTTTCCTTAGGCTAAGCAGCCCTTGCACAATGCACTCATGAAAGGTGTCTATGCAGTCGTGTGGAAGTGCAGGCATGAAGGTTGATTTTACCCTAAAGTTACTTTTAGCGTGTGCATCTTGTGTGAGATTCATGTCATCAAGGCATTGGGTGATAGGGATGGATTGGTCCTCACTGGAATTGTCCTGGATCTCATTTAAATCAGACATGACTGCTAAAGTCTCAGCATCTCCAATGATTAAGTTGGAAGAGACAGTGTTATCTCTGTTACCACTGGTATAGGATTGGCCCAATCTTTTGAGTTTATGCCATTTTCTTAATTTTAATTTTCGTGCAAATTTAAAAACCTCTATGCGGGTGTCAATGAAATTCAGTCTGGTCGTAGGGCAGAAAGAGAGGCCTAAGCACAGTGTCTTTTTATCAATGTCAGACAAGGATCTTTTAGAAAGATTAACTACAGTTTTGTTTACCGTTTGTGCATCCATTAGTAGTTCTTGTTGGAGCGTGTCTTTCTGGTTCCCACTGCGCCCTTTGTCTTGTCGATGTTCCCACCGTTGTCTGAGTCTTTTCTTCCGGTTTCTCCTCTTCCTCGGCCTCTGCCCCTTCCGCGTCCACGTCCTCTCAGTTTGGGAGATGAGTATTCCATCTGATTGTGTTTTTCCTTGTGACGATTCTCCTTCATCACCCGAAACTCGTCTATATATAAACAATGTGTAGTAAAGGCATACGTTGTAAAAGCATATGCGTTCTAAAAAAATAGCGGGGTAAAACATGTGCAGTAAAGGCATGCAGAGTATTTCCCTGCGTTGTTCCATCATACAACCATTTTTTTTGCTTTATTTATCATTTTATCATGACATATTAAACAAGACAAACAACTGCCCCACATTATTGGGAGTATTGCGGTAAGAACAATATAGAGGGCCACCGGTAACAGCAGCTGGAACATTAACAACAGCAAATTGGGGTACATGGAAGGGAGGTACAAGTGGCAAGCAACCCATGGTAGTCCGAGAGTAAGCCACGTCAGGTGGTCACAGTCACGGATTAGCGAGGGCCGCACATAACTCACAAGAACAACATGCATGCTCAAGAACCGAGCTCCGTGGTCTCCAACGCCTGTAAGTAGCATCACAGGGTTTGCCAAATGTCCTTTGGTCTGAAGGTCGGAGGACAAATAACCTTGAGGCATATTAGCAAGAACCTCATTAAAATAAAACGGCGATAATGGGCTTGCTAATATGCATTATAGAATTCCAATAGAAGCCCAGGTTAGATGTCCTGCCGCTAAAACGGCGATCATTTTAACGAGCTTCTTGCTAATATGCCCCCTTGTTTTAACCATTATAACACACTCTTTTAAGTATTCAGAAAGGTTTACAATACGCTTTCCTTTGTTATAGCTGTGAGATCTGTGCCAGAAGCTTGCTGTCTGAAGCTACAGTGATCTTTGCCACCCAGTGATAACCCTACTGTCCAAGGCAGGAGCATGTAAGTTCTCTGTAAGTGTGCAGACAGATTAGTTGGCAAGTGTCTGAACTTGGAGGATCTCAGTAACAAAGACTGGGGCGGTAGGATTGCTTTAAAACTAAGGGATAGAAAGAACAGAAAGAGCTCGTGTGATCTTTGCACCAGATGGATAGCTCTTCTATCACAGCCTGAGACATTAGCGCCTCATTTGGACCTTAATGATAATGGGCAATCTGCCAAGAGTTGGCAGATGCCCCATCTGTAAATCTCACAGATCCTCTTCCTCATTAGTGACAGGGGAAGTGCTGTGTTTCTGACTGTGAAGTAAAACTGCATCCACCGGCAAAAACACCCTTACCGGCTCACAAATGCTGGCTGACAGGGCAGCGGAAGACTCTCTCTAATTAAGGTGGGCTCCTGAAGCCATATCTGCCATTTCTGTTCCTGGCAGTGACACTAAAGAATCAGGAAGAAAACTCCCACCGCTTAAGAGGGAATTGATTCTTTGCTTTTCATAAGCTGTCAAATTTAGGTTTTGTCGTATATAAACAGAAGAATGCAAACTGCTATGAAAGGTCTGGTGCCGCAACCATAAAAGCACGCCATGGGTATAGCCATTCTAAAAAAGCCTAAACTTGATCCAACATGCCCAGATAATTCTCGCCCAATCTCTTTGCTTCCAGGCAGAAGTAAGGTGGCAAAAAAATATGATGGCAGGCATCTATCAGAATTCCTCGAGGCGAACTCATTCCTGACCCACATGCAAACCTGTTTTTGGCCACAGCACCAAAACCACTCTTTTAGCAGTGGTGGAGGACGCGTAAAGGAGACTGGATCTACAGACCGCAGTTGCTATCATACTTCTTAAACTTGAGCATGGCCTTTGACAGCGTGGATCACCTTACATTACTAGACAGGATTTGTGAGGCCAGTGTCCCAGGGAAAGCCCTGAACTGGCTTGGCTACTTCCTGATAAATGGATTCTTTCAGTTTTTTGATAAGGCTTGCTCTTCTTCTATTCTTCCAGTTACCTGTGGAATTCCACATGGGTCTTCTCTTAGTCCTATGTTGTTTAATGTGTACCTGCTACCCCTGGCGGATATCATAACTCCCTTTGGGATTTCCATTGTCTCTTATGTGGTTGATACCCAGCTCTTTTTTCACTTCCCGCAGACGTGGATCCTTCAGTGTCCATCTTAGACCCTTTCTGGAGCAGGTTGCCAGCTGGATGAACAAATCCTGCCTTAAGCTGAACAGAGCTAAGACAGAACTCATGATCCTCATGAGCAATTTCCATCACCAAAGGGCCCTTGACTGTCCGGTCTGTCTCTGCCCTCCTCCTGTCCCTAACCCAGTTACATGGAAACCCAGGCTAACAAACTGTCCGACACCTGTTTTGGAATCCTGCGTATGCTGCACAAGTTCCTGCCTTTACTCATTCAGCCCTTGAGGAGCCTGGTAGTCCAGACTGATTCTTTAGTGCCTAGACTACGGTAACTTGCTCTCCCGGGTGCATTAAAAAATCCTTTATGACCTGGCTTTTTAAGAATTGATCTTCTGGTGACGCCTCTGGTGTCAGTGGAGCGACTCTATTTCTCTGGCAGTGCTGGAATGCCTACGGGTCGCGGTGCAATTTATAAATCCCCAAGCATAGTGATCCTGCAATCTTTGCAGAAGCAATTTCAGCACAAATTGCAGTCACCACAGTGGACCAACTTAAATGTGACAGATAACAGGGCTGCAACAGAAGCCCACAGTCCAAACGCTAAATGAGACATTTGATCTATAAAATGTGTGTAGCCTGTGATATAGAGATGCTATCTAAAGCCTGAGCATGTGAGATATTTGTAACTCGAAAGATAGCTCATCTGTTATAGGCCTAGGCCTTCAAAATTACAGTTACCAATATTCAGCTCTCCATACTCCCATAAATCCTTCTATTTCTCCCAATCAATCTCCATGTGGAGTTGGCAAGAACTCTGACTATATAGCATGCACAACAAATAGAGGAGTACATAAGCAATCTCATGTGGACAAGCTTCATAACAAGTGGATGTGCCCAGCCTGATGTGGGTGAGGGTTATTGCTGTGAATTGAAGTTTGCTATATATTTTATTAACTAAACATGCTGCCTTTATAGTCATATCAGTTCATCCGTTTGCCCTACCTCCTGTGCTAAGTTTCCCTGGTCTCATACTCTAATATGTCTTAGCCCCTTTTGCTTAATTCCCCAATCCATTCTCTCACTCTCCATGCCCATTCAACTCCCTTTGTTCACCTTCCTGCCTCATGGGCATCTTCTGGTTCTCTGTTCTATATGTTCTCCATAGCCTCTGACTCTGTATTCCAAGCCTACAGCCCTCGGGTCAACCAGTTTATCACTTTTCTATAGTTTAATGGCTCCCTTCCCTTTTTGCATTTTTATATTGCGCAAGTCTGGCCTAAGGGCATTACGGCGCTTTTCATGACCACCAGATTACATCACACCTAGTTCACCAGTTCCAAAATCGGTAGGTCAGTTGTTAGGCTACACCTCCTCTCTCCTTGGTCCATCAGTTCTCTGTGCTCTCAAACACCACCAACTTTGTTCCTAGTTTGTTCCTCTTGAATTCTGCAATCAGATCACCCTTGCTCTGCCGCCTGCTCCATTGATCTCCCATGTTTCATGTGTATCTTATGAATTCAAGAACTATGGCCAACCAAAGGATTCAAGATGCAAACCACATACAGTATTACAAATATAGTACCAAATGTTCAAAAACCAGCCAGCAGTGTCCAGCAGGAAAAATTACTCATCACCCGAGGTATACAACACTGGAGCACCTTTGTGATACTCAACAGAAAATGGATAATTACTGCTCAGAGGGGAAAGTCCTCCACCTGGTAGTGGACATGCACCCCTGCCCTAACTGGCAGACTCTATTGATGTCTGGATCTCCAATGCTAATATTTGTTGTTAGGGGCAAACACAGATCATGTGTGTGCACTGTGACATAGGCCTGTCCTACAGATTGTGGTCTTTTTGGACCAGGAGGGGCTGCCAAAGTGCTGCTCTCATAGTGGTGAAAGGCTACTGCCATTGCCAGATGTATAGCAGCACAAGTGCAGTGGTGGCAGCATACCCTGTAGTGATCAGTAGAAGTGAACAGGGCCTTTATACCTGTGTCACTGGAATGAGGCCTACAGGCTCACACATTTAAAGTTTCTCTGCTGTGTGCTAAACTCCCCCTCGGCTTGCTGTTTCTTTGTCTCCCCTCCTGAGGCTGAAGCCGGGAGGTTGCTCTGTTGTCTAATTGCCTATCTTTGTGTACCCTTCCCCTGCTGTGCCACGAATTTTAAAACGTACATTTGTAATTTTAATCATCCCCTGCACTTGCACTTTGCTTCCTATATTGAGCCCCCACAATATTGGAGCTAGCACTCTCGCATCCCCTGCATTTTGGGCCAGCTCTCAGACGATTTAGGTGCTGAGTCGGCCTGTCTCGGGGATAGATTTGGAGCGGCCATCTAGGGTTGGGAGGAAGACATTGGCGCAGTCTAGTTCGGAGCATAAAAGGGGCATTTCCGGCTGGGCGAAATCGTTGCTGTTTGTTTGTCTCCCCTCCTGAGGCGGAAGCCGGGAGGTTGCTCTGTTGTCTAATTGCCTATCTTTGTGTACCCTTCCCCTGCTGTGCCACGAATTTTAAAACTTTTGTAATTTTAATAATCCCCTGCACTTGCACTTTGCTTTCTATATTGAGCCCCCACAATATTGGAGCTAGCACTCTCGCATCCCCTGCATTTTGGGCCAGCTCTCAGACGATTTAGGTGCTGAGGCGATCGGTCTCGGGGATAGATTTGGAATGGCCATCTTGGGTTGGGAGGAAGACATTGGCGCAGTCTAGTTCAGACCATAAAAGGGGACGGGCATGCCTCCGCACAGGGGACGCGATCAGCGGACGCACCAGACCTGCGCCGGAGTCGTGCCTGAGTCCTGCCCGTCTGCGCCTGTCAGCGCCGAGGATGCACCAGGGCCCAGGAAGGATGTACCTCGTTTTCCACTTCCTTTCGACTGTGAGTTATATTCCCTTTCTACCTTACTCTCGGTCAGACCCCTCCCGTTACCATGCCACAACACCAGATCTCCTGATAATACCTCCTGTGGTTGTAATATACCTATTGGTACACGAAAATCCAGGAAATATCGGACCAGAGCATCAGCAGTTAGGGTGCCAGACAGTTCGCTAATAGAGGCTGGATTTCTTATCAATGCCAGGTCACTGATTAAGAATAACGTAGCCCTTAATGATTTCGTATCACAGAGGAGTCCCCCCTGGGTCTTCATCACTGAGACCTGGGGATCGGAGTCCGCTGGCTCTGATCTGGTCGATGCTGTACCTGAGGGCTATGCCCTGGTTAGAATGGACCGAGTTGGGCGCAGAGGGGGAGGGCTGGGAATTCTGAGTAGAGATGGTTTGCCATGTCGCATTGACCCCCTCTCTTCACCTTCGGACAAATTTGAGGCACTCTACTTTTTCATACAGTTCACCCCTACTGCTTCCTTCTCATGCATTCTTTGCTATAGGCCCCCTGGTCCCAGGGCCTCCTTTCCCCAGGATTTACTTGAAATTTTAGAGCCTTTTATTAACATGCCCAATTTAACCATTCTTGGTGATTTTAACTTTCATTTGGAAGCGACAGAGGATAGAGATACGATGGCGATGGTTGATGGTCTGACTGCCTGTGGATTTAGCCAACTGGTTGTCGGCCCTACACACCTAGCCAGACATACGCTTGATGGCATCTTCTCTAACGATCCCAGATTAGTGACCAGAACTTCGATTCCTCTATCCTGGTTGGATCACCGGGCAGTCCCTTTCCACCTTAACATCATCACCTCGCCTGCCCCTAACCAAGCTAGTAGAAACACATGGGAAAATAGAAGAAATTATAGAGCGGTCTGTAACAGCTCTCTAGCTCCTTATCCAGCGGAGGCCAATCTCTCCCTACCGTCAGAGCCCAATGCCGCTGCATGCTGTTTGTCCAAAGCCCTTGGTAATGCTATAGACACTCTTGCACCACCTAAAAAACATTATTCTGCCAGGAAAAGTCTCTCTTCACCGTGGTACTCTGACCGTTTGAGACTTCTACGACAAAAGTGTAGACAAACGGAAAGATCCTGGATGGCCTATCCAGACACATCCAGGAAAATCCGTCATAAACAGGCAATAAAGGAATATAAGAAGGCGATAGCAGAGGAAAATATGGGCAATTTTAGCACTATCACCGCTTCGCTTAAATCATCTAAAGAGCTTTTTAAAATCATTAATACTCTGTCAACTCCCAAAATGGCTAACTCGGTTGTCGAGACTCAAGAGCTTTGTGACAACATTGCAAGCTTCTTTCTCATTAAAATTGCTGATATAAACAGCTCCCTTGAATCCCTAAATCTGGAGCTGGATACCATTCAGGCATCTCCGCCTCAATCTCAATCACAAGCAACCTATCTCCTGAGGTGGAAGCCGGGAGGGGGAATCTGCACTATTTAAAAAAAAAAAATAACTATTGTCACTTATCTTGTGTTTTTAAACTCACCTAGCTGCAAAGCATTGTGCACCTGGTCGAACCTGATCGGCCCGCGCAGCTGACTCTAGCGCTGCCGCGAAGCCTGATCAGAACACTCCTCCTGATGCCATTACCGGCGAGGACAGAGGCCACGCCCCTTTTTAAGGCCACGCCCATTCCCGCTGGCACATAAAGACGCTGAATACAAGCGCCTTGCATCACAAGCAACCTATCTCCTGAGGCGGAAGCCGGGAGGGCGAATCTGCGCTATTTTAAAAAAAAAAAACTAACTATTGTGACTTATCTTGTGTTTTTAAAACTCACCTAGCTGCAAAGCATTGTGCACCTGCTCGAACCTGATCGGCCCGCGCAGCTGACTCTAGCGCTGCCGTGAAGCCTGATCAGAACACTCCTCCTGACGCCATTACCGGCGAGGACAGAGGCCACACCCCTTTTTAAGGCCACGCCCACTCTCCCCCACCCCCTGCTGCCCGTATAACCATGTGCATCTACCGGAAGCGCAGCGGGAGCGCCTAAGGCTAGCCCGTCTGCGCCCGTCCGCGCCAGATCGAGCCCAGAGCCCAGAACCCTTGCCTCGGTCACACCTTCCCCCCGGAGGTATACCCAGGAAACTCTCCTTAAACTAAGGGGCTCTTCCTCTGCCCCCTGTCACAGTATTATCTCCCTAAAGGATGGACAGTCATGTTGTGCAAACTGTCCATATAGGCTCACCCCACGCCTCCCCCTGAAACCACGTTGGCTTAATATGGCTCTACTCAACTGCAGATCCCTCCCGAAACATCAAGCAGAAATTAATATGCTTCTACAGGATTCTGAGATCGAGATCCTCTTTCTCACCGAAACTTGGATCAATGCCAATTCTGACCAGACATAATCCAAACTCTCCCCCCAGGCTCTCCCCCCAGGCTATCTTACCATACACCAGGACAGACCCTCTGGGACGGGAGGCGGGATAGCAATTATCTACCGCGACCACCTTTCTTGCCTTCTTAAGGACAGCCCAATTCTGGACTGTGAAAATGTCCACTTCTCTATCCACTCGCCACCAGCCACAACCCTCTCGGGAATATTAGTCTACCGCCCCCCAGGACAGCAACGACTTTTTTGTGACTCCCTTGTGGACGCCTATAACCGGAGACTGTTTGCTGCCGAGGTTTGAGGGCATTTCTGGACCCCTATTTTCTTCAAACAACTTGCGGAACCCGCTTCGCGGGTCCCGCTGCGCTCCAGTGTCACCAGGGAGCAGGACTGTGTATGCGTGGACCGGACCAGGGCTGCGAGCGCGCGGAGCAGGACTTCTAGGACCAGAAGCCTCTGCACACCGCGCCCGCCCACCAACACCTGGCCGCTCTCCCTGTCCACCACGCCCCGCCTGCATCTCTACTAAAGGGCAGAGTGGAGAAACCGCCGTGGGACGCCTATAACCGGAGACTGTTTGCTGCCGAGGTTTGAGGGCATTTCTGGACCCCTATTTTCTTCAAACAACTTGCGGAACCCGCTTCGTGGGTCCCGCTGCGCTCCAGTGTCACCAGGGAGCAGGACTGTGTTTGCGTGGACCGGACCAGGGCTGCGAGCGCACGGAGCAGGACTTCTAGGACCAGAAGCCTCTGCACACCGCGCCCGCCCACCAACACCTGGCCGCTCTCCCTGTCCACCACGCCCCGCCTGCATCTCTACTAAAGGGCAGAGTGGAGAAACCGCCGTGGGACGCCTATAACCGGAGACTGTTTGCTGCCGAGGTTTGAGGGCATTTCTGGACCCCTATTTTCTTCAAACAACTTGCGGAACCCGCTTCGCGGGTCCCGCTGCGCTCCAGTGTCACCAGGGAGCAGGACTGTGTATGCGTGGACCGGACCAGGGCTGCGAGCGCGCGGAGCAGGACTTCTAGGACCAGAAGCCTCTGCACACCGCGCCCGCCCACCAACACCTGGCCGCTCTCCCTGTCCACCACGCCCCGCCTGCAAACCAACGGTCTATCTACAAAAGGGAAGGCCAGTACCCGCTAGCGGGAGCGTGCGGGAGCGTGCGGGAGCGTCCCGGGAGAAGCCCGGGAAAAGGGCGGGACCGTCTGTGGCCGTCCGGGGCCGCAGGAGGCCGGGCTGGGCCACCTTTCTAATGTTTTCTTCCTATTTGTAAGCTTTTTACTTGGCATTAATTATTAGTTACTTCTAAGTTTGCTGACAAACCAAAGACCTAAGTTACGGTTGAGTCCTTATATTTGGAAGAACAAATTTTGCGAATTTGTTGATTGAACATTGAGGTTGGTGACAATCCCGTTTCTTGTACTTTTAAAAATGACTTTAAGGTCAGGCAAAGAAAGGCAAGTTCACTTCTCCACCTCCAATGGTACTTTTACTGGGACTATTGATCAATTTTTTAAACGTTCAACTGCTATATTGGAGAAGGAGATCGCCTTAGCTGAAAAACGCCTTTCGCTTGACATTATTACAGGCAAGCGTTCTTCTCTTGGCAAAATTAATGAGGCTGTCTCCCCTGTCCCACTCTCCTTGTTGACCACAGATAGCCATGATGTTAATGCAGAGTCAGTGTTGGCAACTGCTCCCGAGATTTTCACTGTGGAGTTAGTGGGGACAAACCAAGAAAGTGCATATAATACTGTGCACGACAACTTGCCAAATGGTGGGATTATTCATCTAGATCAGTCTAGTGAGAAATCTGGTCTTTCGGACTCACCAAATCTTAATGTTAGCACTGAACAAATGGACTCCCTTTCCCATTCACAACATACACCTACTCACAATCCTGGGAAATGCAAAAGGATAGCCTCACCGGACACAGAGGAACAATCTGAGGGTCTGGGAAACCCTATTTTATCCCTCTCACAGCTACTTAACACTAATTCGGTTGTTCAATTAAAGGAACATAACGCCACAATTAGCATTTCAGAAGGAATATTCTTGGCTAAGATAGAGTTGCTAATCAAATCTTTACTTTTACCGCTATTCGAAAGGACAAGATTATTAAATACTAAAATGGATTCCTTAGATAAGCTGGTGAAAGACAATATAGCGACTTCCAATAGAACCCTTGCCAGCTTAGCACCCAAAAGATTGACCCCCTCTGTCCCAATCATTCCGAAGCCTACTATCATGGTTAGCAAGGTAGGGGGTAATAATTCTAAAGCGGGACCCCCTATTTCAAAGATCCCGCAGCAAAAAACTGTCCCTGTTCCCAAGAAAGCAACTATCACGGAGAGTTCCTCAAGGCTTAAGCCTATAAAAAATCCCCAGGCTCAGAAAACCCCCATTTCCATTAAGGGTCATGCTCTTAGTTACCAGCCCAACACCAAACCTATCCCAAAGAAACAATGTGTGAATCCGGAGTCAGTGCCTTACACCATCATTTTAACTGGCGTGGCTCCCCTTAGCGATGGTAAGAGGGAAACACACAAGGATCTTTATAATAAGGTCACATTTTGGCTTAACAAAAATCGCCCGCTCCCTCCCAACCTACATCCTGAAATTCTTAATGTAAGGAGGGTGGACTGGGTAGGTTTTGGTAAGAAAGATCTCAAGGGGGATTGCGTGGTCATTAGCTTTAGAGAGCCATGGGTGGCTGAATTTATTAGTAGGGAACCAAGATTCGGAAGAGTTGGGGACGTGCAAACGCTATCGTTGCATTATTTTTATCCAGCTCTATATGCAAATAGACCCCAAACTCCGCTTCATCATTCTAGAAGGGACAGGCCTAGAGGAAGATTTCATTTTGATACCCCGATCTACCCAATGTTTTATCCCCACCTTGCGAATCGGTTTGCCCCGCTATCCGGTCTGGAAGGTGTGGATTGACTTGACAAAGAACCATTAGCCATTGGGCTGTCTGGAGCTGTAGTGAACTACTCCCCAAACAACGTGAGAGCCCCTAGGGAAGAGACTGTTACATGGTCTAGTGAAACAACACACGGGGTGATAGCAAGGGAAACACACTTAAATTGTACACCTAGACCTTTGATCCCTGAAGAGACTGTGAATTTAACTGTCAATATGGAAGAGAAATCAACTCACACCCTCACAGTCTTGTCGTGGAATATAGCGGGATTAAAGGGGAAAATGTCAGAGGATGATTGGGGTTCCTTTATGGATCTACATGATGTAATTATCTTACAGGAAAGCTGGTCAACTGACGCTATCTATCGGGTTGGCTATCTTAATTACTAACAAACAAAGATGTGTGGAGGGTCAGGGGAAATATTTAACGACCTGTCTGCTCGCTCCCCACTACTTTATACGAATACACAAGAGAGCAGAAAAAGGTCTAAAGGTGGTGTGTGACCATCACAGAGACTAAGGGACAATAGGCCATGTAAGTGAACCCAAACTTGCTGGAGGTTATTAGAAACACAAAGCTAGTACAAGTCCCATCAGACCACCCATTGCGGTGGAGTTTACGTCATGTGGGAGTTGCAGATCAATCCATATCTCAACCGACCATATAGTGCCGGTGTAGAACTGGATGTCAGAAAACTAGCAAACATGTTTACCATGTAGTGGACTAAATAATGTGCAGTGCTCTAGATAAAGTGATAAAATAAAATTGACTACACAAACTCCGAGAAAACATTTGAACAGAAGTATGTGTGTCAAAGGATAAAAGCCGCGCCCGGTAGAGCGTCTACCTCATGGCGCTGTGTGCAGTGTGGTCGACATGTTTCAGCCAAAAGGGGGCATTACCCCGGCATTCTTCAGGACCTATTATAAATCAGCTACTGCAAGCATAAATACAATTGTTGTAATTAAGTGAAAAATAACAATGAGATAACTAGTAGAAAGATACATATCTACCAGAAACTTCAACGATTTAGACGTCCACTTGAGGGAAAGAAGCATGTCTTCTTCCTATCAATAAATAAGATGATATTGCACAACAACTTTCAATTACAAATACACGACCCCTGTTCACAAAGACACTATATGGACAGAAACACCTGCAAGAATAATTTACATTCTGCATAATTGAAAACAGCATAATAGCTTGATCAATTCGAGGCTTTTCCTCAAAGTGATACTCACCCAGCATTATGTGGGTGAAGACCTCACCTCACCCGGCAACCGCTCAGGAGTATAAGGCCCCGCTCTGTGGTGTAGAAAGAGGACACAGTAAATCCACAGTTACACTGTGCCCAAGCCAATTGCTCTACACACAAACCCAACATGCCTGTGATATGTAGTCAACTGTCACACTAATTTTGCACATATCGCACCTGCCCATGTGTCGCATAAAAGCTAGCACAGTGCAGATATTAAAGGAAGACTAGACAACATCCACTGATGGTTAAAGGATCTCTAATTCAATTGTGTTTATTAGAGACTTTGTAGTAAGCTTTATATCTTTATAAACTTTGTAAACACAAACTAGTATAGTGGCACTAGTGAGAAGGACTATACCAAATCCACGCAAGACTAATTGGGCTATTCTCAAAATAGGTGCCCTTTCCATGTCTAGGACTTTGGTTCGTCCCTGAACCCTTGTTGTCTCCCCATCATGTTGAGAACAAACAAAGACTTAAAACGAACTGTTTGTAGTCTCTTTGGTCAAAACTAGCCTGTCTAGGCCCCTCTTATCTGTATAGCCTGGTATAAGGAGGACAGTTTAGGGGGACACTCACCTGTCCGTCGGTGCCTCAAGATGTAGGCCAAGCGGAAGTGGAGGCACTCCTAGGGTCGCTTACACCCCTTAAATAGCCACCGAATAGTAATCAATGTGGCTGATACGACAAACGGTAAAAACCTCTTGACGCAAGCTCAGCGCGGAACACTACCCGCTCGCGCATGCGCAATCAGCGCGAGATACGCAAATGAGGTTTGATATTACAAACCCTTTACATCCTACAATTGCAGGATTCTGCAGTCCATAGCTGGTAAGAAACAGCGTTACAGCGTTGTGTGAAAAATAAGCATTGACTGTCATACAGTCATAAGTACTAGCGCGAAGAGAGACACTGCTTACTCGCGCATGCGCACATAGCTCAATAACGTAAGTAACGCTTGGATTGATAGAACAATATATAGTTAATGTCGCGGGCTGCTATAATTAAAAATGCTGCTGGATATACCGCATTTATTAGCCTCCTATGACAATCTCAACTGTCAATTGATCTGGTATGCATCCCATATCTTGTAAACTGGATCATGGAGGCAGACTCGGCTCAATATAGCGAGCATCAGACAGGTGGCACTCTAACAGGCTTGATTGAAAACAGAGATAAACCATGCCGATGGAGGTTATAGACACATAACTTGCACTCGAAAAAGCCATCATGTTGTGACAGACCATGTGGACGGGAGTCTCAAAATATAGGTCTAATACTAGATAAACCACCTTGAGGCAACATTGCTTGTTATTATAGTGGTTCCATCAGTATCGAACACACAAAGGATTGTCAGAAAAATGTTGTCATCAAGTAACCTTTAAACGGAGAGTATAATAATGACTAGAAAGACAGGAGAGGGAACATACACATGCACGTTAGGTGAGCTATTTAGGACGCTAAAACTGTATTAGCATCCAAATTACTAGACCCGCAACTGAAAAGTTGCTCTAAATACTAACAAACAAAGATGTGTGGAGGGTCAGGGGAAATATTTAACGACCTGTCTGCTCGCTCCCCACTACTTTATACGAATACACAAGAGAGCAGAAAAAGGTCTAAAGGTGGTGTGTGACCATCACAGAGACTAAGGGACAATAGGCCATGTAAGTGAACCCAAACTTGCTGGAGGTTATTAGAAACACAAAGCTAGTACAAGTCCCATCAGACCACCCATTGCGGTGGAGTTTACGTCATGTGGGAGTTGCAGATCAATCCATATCTCAACCGACCATATAGTGCCGGTGTAGAACTGGATGTCAGAAAACTAGCAAACATGTTTACCATGTAGTGGACTAAATAATGTGCAGTGCTCTAGATAAAGTGATAAAATAAAATTGACTACACAAACTCCGAGAAAACATTTGAACAGAAGTATGTGTGTCAAAGGATAAAAGCCGCGCCCGGTAGAGCGTCTACCTCATGGCGCTGTGTGCAGTGTGGTCGACATGTTTCAGCCAAAAGGGGGCATTACCCCGGCATTCTTCAGGACCTATTATAAATCAGCTACTGCAAGCATAAATACAATTGTTGTAATTAAGTGAAAAATAACAATGAGATAACTAGTAGAACGATACATATCTACCAGAAACTTCAACGATTTAGACGTCCACTTGAGGGAAAGAAGCATGTCTTCTTCCTATCAATAAATAAGATGATATTGCACAACAACTTTCAATTACAAATACACGACCCCTGTTCACAAAGACACTATATGGACAGAAACACCTGCAAGAATAATTTACATTCTGCATAATTGAAAACAGCATAATAGCTTGATCAATTCGAGGCTTTTCCTCAAAGTGATACTCACCCAGCATTATGTGGGTGAAGACCTCACCTCACCCGGCAACCGCTCGGGAGTATAAGGCCCCGCTCTGTGGTGTAGAAAGAGGACACAGTAAATCCACAGTTACACTGTGCCCAAGCCAATTGCTCTACACACAAACCCAACATGCCTGTGATATGTAGTCAACTGTCACACTAATTTTGCACATATCGCACCTGCCCATGTGTCGCATAAAAGCTAGCACAGTGCAGATATTAAAGGAAGACTAGACAACATCCACTGATGGTTAAAGGATCTCTAATTCAATTGTGTTTATTAGAGACTTTGTAGTAAGCTTTATATCTTTATAAACTTTGTAAACACAAACTAGTATAGTGGCACTAGTGAGAAGGACTATACCAAATCCACGCAAGACTAATTGGGCTATTCTCAAAATAGGTGCCCTTTCCATGTCTAGGACTTTGGTTCGTCCCTGAACCCTTGTTGTCTCCCCATCATGTTGAGAACAAACAAAGACTTAAAACGAACTGTTTGTAGTCTCTTTGGTCAATACTAGCCTGTCTAGGCCCCTCTTATCTGTATAGCCTGGTATAAGGAGGACAGTTTAGGGGGACACTCACCTGTCCGTCGGTGCCTCAAGATGTAGGCCAAGCGGAAGTGGAGGCACTCCTAGGGTCGCTTACACCCCTTAAATAGCCACCGAATAGTAATCAATGTGGCTGATACGACAAACGGTAAAAACCTCTTGACGCAAGCTCAGCGCGGAACACTACCCGCTCGCGCATGCGCAATCAGCGCGAGATACGCAAACGAGGTTTGATATTACAAACCCTTTACATCCTACAATTGCAGGATTCTGCAGTCCATAGCTTGTAAGAAACAGCGTTACAGCGTTGTGTGAAAAATAAGCATTGACTGTCATACAGTCATAAGTACTAGCGCGAAGAGAGACACTGCTTACTCGCGCATGCGCACATAGCTCAATAACGTAAGTAACGCTTGGATTGATAGAACAATATATAGTTAATGTCGCGGGCTGCTATAATTAAAAATGCTGCTGGATATACCGCATTTATTAGCCTCCTATGACAATCTCAACTGTCAATTGATCTGGTATGCATCCCATATCTTGTAAACTGGATCATGGAGGCAGACTCGGCTCAATATAGCGAGCATCAGACAGGTGGCACTCTAACAGGCTTGATTGAAAACAGAGATAAACCATGCCGATGGAGGTTATAGACACATAACTTGCACTCGAAAAAGCCATCATGTTGTGACAGACCATGTGGACGGGAGTCTCAAAATATAGGTCTAATACTAGATAAACCACCTTGAGGCAACATTGCTTGTTATTATAGTGGTTCCATCAGTATCGAACACACAAAGGATTGTCAGAAAAATGTTGTCATCAAGTAACCTTTAAACGGAGAGTATAATAATGACTAGAAAGACAGGAGAGGGAACATACACATGCACGTTAGGTGAGCTATTTAGGACGCTAAAACTGTATTAGCATCCAAATTACTAGACCCGCAACTGAAAAGTTGCTCTAAATACTAACAAACAAAGATGTGTGGAGGGTCAGGGGAAATATTTAACGACCTGTCTGCTCGCTCCCCACTACTTTATACGAATACACAAGAGAGCAGAAAAAGGTCTAAAGGTGGTGTGTGACCATCACAGAGACTAAGGGACAATAGGCCATGTAAGTGAACCCAAACTTGCTGGAGGTTATTAGAAACACAAAGCTAGTACAAGTCCCATCAGACCACCCATTGCGGTGGAGTTTACGTCATGTGGGAGTTGCAGATCAATCCATATCTCAACCGACCATATAGTGCCGGTGTAGAACTGGATGTCAGAAAACTAGCAAACATGTTTACCATGTAGTGGACTAAATAATGTGCAGTGCTCTAGATAAAGTGATAAAATAAAATTGACTACACAAACTCCGAGAAAACATTTGAACAGAAGTATGTGTGTCAAAGGATAAAAGCCGCGCCCGGTAGAGCGTCTACCTCATGGCGCTGTGTGCAGTGTGGTCGACATGTTTCAGCCAAAAGGGGGCATTACCCCGGCATTCTTCAGGACCTATTATAAATCAGCTACTGCAAGCATAAATACAATTGTTGTAATTAAGTGAAAAATAACAATGAGATAACTAGTAGAAAGATACATATCTACCAGAAACTTCAACGATTTAGACGTCCACTTGAGGGAAAGAAGCATGTCTTCTTCCTATCAATAAATAAGATGATATTGCACAACAACTTTCAATTACAAATACACGACCCCTGTTCACAAAGACACTATATGGACAGAAACACCTGCAAGAATAATTTACATTCTGCATAATTGAAAACAGCATAATAGCTTGATCAATTCGAGGCTTTTCCTCAAAGTGATACTCACCCAGCATTATGTGGGTGAAGACCTCACCTCACCCGGCAACCGCTCGGGAGTATAAGGCCCCGCTCTGTGGTGTAGAAAGAGGACACAGTAAATCCACAGTTACACTGTGCCCAAGCCAATTGCTCTACACACAAACCCAACATGCCTGTGATATGTAGTCAACTGTCACACTAATTTTGCACATATCGCACCTGCCCATGTGTCGCATAAAAGCTAGCACAGTGCAGATATTAAAGGAAGACTAGACAACATCCACTGATGGTTAAAGGATCTCTAATTCAATTGTGTTTATTAGAGACTTTGTAGTAAGCTTTATATCTTTATAAACTTTGTAAACACAAACTAGTATAGTGGCACTAGTGAGAAGGACTATACCAAATCCACGCAAGACTAATTGGGCTATTCTCAAAATAGGTGCCCTTTCCATGTCTAGGACTTTGGTTCGTCCCTGAACCCTTGTTGTCTCCCCATCATGTTGAGAACAAACAAAGACTTAAAACGAACTGTTTGTAGTCTCTTTGGTCAATACTAGCCTGTCTAGGCCCCTCTTATCTGTATAGCCTGGTATAAGGAGGACAGTTTAGGGGGACACTCACCTGTCCGTCGGTGCCTCAAGATGTAGGCCAAGCGGAAGTGGAGGCACTCCTAGGGTCGCTTACACCCCTTAAATAGCCACCGAATAGTAATCAATGTGGCTGATACGACAAACGGTAAAAACCTCTTGACGCAAGCTCAGCGCGGAACACTACCCGCTCGCGCATGCGCAATCAGCGCGAGATACGCAAACGAGGTTTGATATCACAAACCCTTTACATCCTACAATTGCAGGATTCTGCAGTCCATAGCTGGTAAGAAACAGCGTTACAGCGTTGTGTGAAAAATAAGCATTGACTGTCATACAGTCATAAGTACTAGCGCGAAGAGAGACACTGCTTACTCGCGCATGCGCACATAGCTCAATAACGTAAGTAACGCTTGGATTGATAGAACAATATATAGTTAATGTCGCGGGCTGCTATAATTAAAAATGCTGCTGGATATACCGCATTTATTAGCCTCCTATGACAATCTCAACTGTCAATTGATCTGGTATGCATCCCATATCTTGTAAACTGGATCATGGAGGCAGACTCGGCTCAATATAGCGAGCATCAGACAGGTGGCACTCTAACAGGCTTGATTGAAAACAGAGATAAACCATGCCGATGGAGGTTATAGACACAAAATATAGGTCTAATACTAGATAAACCACCTTGAGGCAACATTGCTTGTTATTATAGTGGTTCCATCAGTATCGAACACACAAAGGATTGTCAGAAAAATGTTGTCATCAAGTAACCTTTAAACGGAGAGCATAATAATGACTAGAAAGACAGGAGAGGGAACATACACATGCACGTTAGGTGAGCTATTTAGGTGAGCTAATAACCTCCAGCAAGTTTGGGTTCACTTACATGGCCTATTGTCCCTTAGTCTCTGTGATGGTCACACACCACCTTTAGACCTTTTTCTGCTCTCTTGTGTATTCGTATCTTAATTACTATAAACCAGCCTGTAAAGGTCCGAAAGGACGTCCTTCGGGAGGTCTGGTTATTTGGATAAGACAATCCTTAGCCTTCATAATAACAGACTTTCCCACCTTAAGTAATGACATTCTAGCCTTGAAACTATCTGGTAAAAACAATCAGGACTTTTTCCTGATTAATATCTACGCAAGAGGGCAACCAGGTGGGAAGCCCGCGAGAGCGGCAGATGAATTAGATTCTTTATTGAACAACATTAGTAGAGACAAATGTGTTATGGTGGCAGGAGATTTTAATTGTTCTTTTGAACCGTTTCCCAACCTTGACAATGGGGGTTATGGGGAAATTGATCAGATTTGGAATATTCCCCACTTATCTATCCCTCCAGTTAAAAAAGTCACTGAGGCTGTTATGCAGTGGTTAGGTCTTTGTCTTGAATGGGATTTGCGTGCAGCGAATGGTAGGACTAAATCAGATTCGATGGGAAAGGTCACATTTGACAATTCCCAGCACTCGAGCCGCATTGACTACTTTTTGATAAGATTAGAGTACTGGAAAATATTGGAGGACATGGAAGTAGTCACAAGACCAGAAAGTGATCATAATCCTCTGGTAATAAAACTATTAATGCATGAGGGTTTTCATATGGATTCTGCAACCAATATCGTTACAGCAGATGCTGGTCTTACGAATGATTGCAGAAGGGTAAGATGGGCTAGGTTCTTAGACAACCCCACCATTATTAATAAGGTTGCTACTGAGGTCTTAGCTGTTACAAACTTGATGGTACCCATATTTGATGAAGGAACCTCACTTGATCAAATTGGGACGATCCATGAGTCTCTTTTTAATAAAATCAAATCTCTTTTTATTGAACCCGTAAAAGGATGGAAAAATGGCCCAGCGCAAACTAGGACCAAATGGTATGACAAAACTTGTCGTATTGCCCGTAGCTCCCTGTTAACTGCTATCAAATCCAAATCAACTGTGGAAATAAGGTTAGCAAGGGTTAATTACAGGAAAGTACTAACAGAGGCAAAAACTAAATGGGATGAACAGCGTTGGTTAGACTTATATCAGGCAAGTACCTCAACTAACCAACAAAAATTCTGGGAGGTTGTAAAATGGGGAGGGACAGGTGATCTGCATGCCCCGGTTAACTATGTCCCAGCTGAGCAATGGGTCAAGCATTATGAGGCGCAGTTTAGTGACACGGAACGGATCTCCCTTATTATTAGGGAAGATGCCAGTGTACAGTCTGCGGTGCCCTCACTTGATCACATTGTCTTTACTGAAACGGAAGCTATTTCTGCTCTTAAACAAGTGCAGAATGGTAAAGCTCCAGGTATGGATTGTATCCCTGCGGACCTTTTTAAGTATGACCAAGCGCATTGGGTCCCGTACATAACAACTTTAGCGAATGCGATAGCCAGAGGGACTAGGATCCCCAACTCGTGGAAAGGGGCCGAGATTTTGCCCGTGTACAAAAAAGGGGACAGAACTGATGCGGGAAACTACCGACCCATCAGTCTTATTGATGCCATACAAAAGGTAATAGCCAGAATGTTGCTAGGGAAAATCCACTCATGGATGACAGAAGCTGATATTCTGTCTCCACTGCAGGCGGGTTTTAGGGCATATATAAGCACAGTTGATCAGACATTAAGATTTGTCATGATCTATTGGAAAACTGTGTTCCTGAGAGGTGGCACGATATTCGCTGCATTTGTGGATCTCAAATCAGCGTTTGATTTGGTCCCCAGAGGGAAGATGTGGGCAGCTCTGAGGAGGATGGGTGTTCCAACCGCACTCCTAGAACTTACCATCAGGATGCATGAGGGGAATTTTGCTAGAGTCAGATGGGGTTGTCAGGGCCAGGTCACAGATTCCTTCCCCGTGACCCGTGGAGTGAGACAGGGCTGTGTCCTGGCCCCCACCCTATTCATACTCTTCATTAACCAAGTGGTTAAGTTCCTCTCAGATACCCCCACTGATGCTCCTTCACTGGGTGGGACTAAATTTCCCCTTTTAATATTCGCAGATGATACTCTTATACTGGCTAAAACACAGAAGGGCTTACAGGTAGCTATAAACAAATTCGTAGACTTCTGTAATGAGAACGATCTAGAAATTAACATCAATAAAACCAAGTTCATGGTCCTGACAAAAAATAAACCACTGCGGGGCCATGTTTCAATGAATGGGTCTAGTCTGGAGCAGGTTGAAGTAATGACATATCTTGGTGTCACAATAGATTATAGGTTAAGATGGAAAGAGCAAATCGCGGCGCTTAGTCTGAAATTTGCTCGCCTGTCCGGTTGCTTAGTGAAAGAGCAGCGGTGTTCTTTGACCAAAAGAGTATTGCCCGCTCTCAAAATTTATAGTGCTAAAATTAGCTCAGCTATATTATATGGGGCTGACATTTGGGGTTGTGTGGACTTGGCTGTCCTAGATAGGATTCAGAATAAATTCTTTCGAAATCTAGTCAGTCTCCCGCCCTCAACACCAGTCCTACCACTCTTGATGGATATGGGCTTTCATTCCATCAAACATCAAGCCCTTTATAGGATGGTGGCGTTATGGAGACGCATATGGTCCACCCCGGAACTTGCCATGTTTGCTCAAGAACTACAGGATGTGAGAATGCAACAGGGGGCAGGTGATATACTATGGTTTAAGCTAATTAGGAACACTCTGATTGAAATGGGTCTTCCCTTGCTTTGGTCTGAACCGGGCTCCCATACCTTTCCCACAAAGAAAGATTTTAAACTTCTCTTTTGGTCCACGGTAAAAGAAGAACACGTTGCTCTTTCGGAGAAACCGAACTTGACAGGCCAGTTTTTGCTCCACAAAGCAGTCCCCCATACAGAGACCTATTGGGATGTTATCCTTAAAACATTAGATAGGAAACTATACCACCAGTTTCGTGTAGGTACACTGCCACTAAGGGCTTTTACTAGTGGCTGGCAGAAGTCAGAGTCATCCCTCTGTCCCTGTTGTACCGATTGTAAGGAAACATTAGGTCATTTTCTATTTGTATGCACTGCTTACCGTGAACCACGATACAAATGGCTAAAACCTATATGTACTAGACTTAACACCCGAGTGAGTAGTGAAGCATTGTATATTTTGAGAAATAATACTGCTGAATGGCTATCCATTGGAATGGCCAAATTCCTTGGGTGGGCCTGGTTAATAAGGGTTAAGTCAGTTCGTAGCTCTCCGTCCAGAATAACCTAAATAGTATGTTAGCCCACTATATTATGGGCTGACCAGTATTGATGATCTGCTTTTTTTTATATAAATATATATTCTAATGTTTTAAATATTCCCTTGACGTCTTTATACGTATGTTTAATTGAGATTTTTAACTATTTCTCGTTATTTTATTGTTTAGTTTGTTTATAAATACTCATGACTTTGTTAAACTAATTGTATTTTATTTTATGTATTTTTGTTCATATGTATGTCTTTTATGAAGAATAATTCGAAATAAAGACGTTAAAAACTGAAACTGGAATCCATCACCTCCCTTGCTTGCCTAACCCCTAATTTTATGGTCTTAGGAGACCTAAATCTCCATTTCGATGGCCTAACCAACAAAACAGCTACTGACCTCAAAAATGACCTAGCTTCCCTCAACCTCCACTTGAAAAGCAACCAGTCCACCCATGCTAAGGGCCACTTGTTGGACCCTATATTCACTAACCTCTCGAGACTAGTCGTGAATACTCCTATCCCTATCCCCTGGTCAGACCATTTTTTAATCCCCTTCAAGATCCAGCTGTCGGCCGAAGTACCAGTGAGTCCTCCTCCCCAAGCACCATCCCGCCCGTGGCAAAAACTGGATACAGCCTCTTGGGCCCAAGCACTTCTCTCTACCTCTCCAGTGCTGGACCCAGACCCCTCCATAGCAGACATTCAATTACGGGGCTAGATCGATCAATCCCTGGATGCTATCCTTCCCGTCAAACCCCTCCCCAGTAAGAAGAAAACCCTCAAATTTCCGTGGTTCACCCAAGAACTATGCCTACTCAGGAAACAGTGCAAAGAGCTCGAGCGCCTCTGGAGAAAGGACTGGGCGATTGAAAGCAAAAATGAATACAGATCGGCCATAAAACACTACAAAACCTGTATAAAAAATACCCAGGCAACCTTCTTCGAGAAAACAATACTAGCAGCAGCTAACTCCTCCAAAGAAACTTATCGCATCGTGGGCCTTCTCACCAAAACCCCTGACCCTCTGCCTTTACCAGACCATTCAGGCTCCAGATGCAACCAGCTAGCTGAGTTCTTTGCAACAAAAATTAGCAATATCCTCAAATCCCTCCCCTCCCCGTCGCCTCCCAAATCCCCGCCACCCTCCCCCCCTGTGGAGAGACTCCTCTCCTCCAAACATTCTCCCAGGTCACCACCGAACTGTTTCTAACTACCTTACATTCCGTGAAAAGCGGGGCTCCATCAGACCCAGCTCCTACGGGCAAATTAAAACTGGTCGCCACCACCGTCGCCCCTCCATTCACCCAACTGATTAATGCCTCTCTTGCACTAGGCACTGTTCCAGACAATTGGAAAAAAGCTACAGTCAGGGCACTTCTTAAAAAACCTCACCTCGACCCTACGGACCTATCCTATTTTAGACCCATTTCTCTCCTCCCGGCCATCGGCAAAGTCGCCGAGCGAATTGTAAACCACCAACTATCCCTTTTTTTAGAAACCAACAATCTCCTGTGCCAATCCCAGACAGGGTTCAGACCTAGACAGGGAACAGACACCGCACTACTAGCCGTGGTCGAAGAGGCAAGAACCATCATAGACGCAGGAGGATCAGTGGCAGTGATCCTCCTCGACCTGAGTGCCGCCTTCGACACGGTGGATCATACCATCCTCATCCACCGGCTCAGCTTGGTAGGAGTGTCTGGCACCGCCCTGTCCTGGATCAAATCCTTCCTCGAAGGCAGAACCTTTCAGGTGTCCGATGGCCCGGTGCTGTCCAACGCTCTTCACCTCCAGTGTGGGGTCCCCCAGGGCTCCTCCCTGAGCCCCACACTTTTCAATGTCTACATGTCCCCGCTAGAGGACATCATAGCTCCATTCGGCATAAAAACAGTCATGTATGCCGATGACACCCAATTGGTGGTGTCCCTAAACCAGTCAAGTAAAAGCCTGGACAACCTGGCAGCCTGTCTTGAGAACATCTTCCACTGGATGTGCGAATCACGCTGAAATTAAACGGAGAGAAATCCGAGATCCTCCTCTTGGGCAACCCACGCAAACTCCCCCCTTCCCTCTCTTGGCCACCCTGTTTGGGACCACCCCCCACCCCCAAAGCAGAAGTCAAGAGCCTTGGTATCTGGCTGGACCAAGAGCTCAACTTTAAAGTCCAGGCTAGGAAAACCTCTGGCATCTGCTTTGGTCTCATTCATAAAGCGCGGAAGATCCTCCATCTGATCCCCTTCCAATCCAGGAAACTGCTTATGCAGGGGCTGGTTAATTCCAGACTGGATTACGGAAACACCCTTTATCTAGGGGCCCCGGTATCGGTCATCAAAAGAATGCAATACGCCCAAAACGCGGCTGCTAGACTTCTAACCGGGACCACATCCAGATGCTCCGCCAAACCGGCCCTCAAAAGACTACACTGGCTCCCGATCAAGGAAAGGGTCATCTTTAAGACCCTTTGCATTTCACACAAAATAATGCAAGGCAGAGGCCCGCCAATCCTGAGATCCCTCATCAAACCCCATCACCCGAACAGACAACTCAGATCAGACTCTCTCTCCCTGGCCAGCATCCCAAAATAAAAAAGGCCAGATCTGGGGGTCGCTTGTTCGCCTACAATGCTCCAAAACGATGGAACTCCCTTCCATTGTCCATCCGTAGAGAACACAATCTACTCGCCTTCCGTAGGCAACTAAAAACATGGCTCTTCCCATAACTCCTCACTTTCCCGTCCCACCCTCCGGAACAATAGGTTACATGGCAGCGCTGGGACGCCCTAGGGTAGCTATGCGCTTTAGAAGTCCGCATTCAAATTCAAATTCAAATCTTCAGTCTCTGTCCCTGAGGTTTGGGCTTTCGAACCTGGCTCCCGCCCTTGCTTAGCAAGCTTCCCTCGGCTGTCACGAGAAGAGATTAACTGCCTTCTTGACGCTACTAAGTCCTGTTCGCCCCTTGACCCTTGCCCGCTAAAAACGCTCAAGGAATGCAGAGAGGTGGTTCTCCCCCCACTACTGGAGGTCATGAATAAAGCCATTACAGAAGGGATCTTTCCAGAATCCTGGAAAACAGCAGTGGGGAAACCCCTTCTAAAAAAGGCTTCTCTGAATCCGGAAGTCTTAAAAAATTTGCGACCCATTTCTCTGTTTCCAGCCCCTGCTAAAATTCTTGAGGCCTACTTAAATCGACACTTAGCCGTGCATTTGGAGAGTGCGAATCTGTTGGACTGCTCCCAACATGGGTTTCGTGCTGCCCACAGCACCGAGTCTGCCCTCACTGTCGTGATCAATATTATCAGATCAGAGGTAGACAGAGGACAGACCACGCTGTTGGTGCTGCTGGACTTAACGGCAGCTTTCGACACCCTGTCCCCATCAATTCTGGTTGACCGGCTAAAGGGGATAGGTGTAGAGGGCAGTGCCTTGAATTTTCTTTCCTCCTTTTTACATCAGAGACGGCAGAAAGTAAAACTGGGCAAATTTCTGTCATCCACCCAGGTGGTGCAATGTGGGGTCCCTCAGGGCTCTGCGTTTTTGTTCAACATTTACGTGACCCCACTTGCCGAAATCGTAGGATCCTTTGGGTATCAGGTTCTGTCGTATGCCGACGACACCCAGATTATCGTCTCTACCACCGGGTCAATAAAAGATTCTGCCCTTAAATTTAGATCCTGCTTGGAGGCAGTTGCGCAATGGATGATTCGCAACTATCTGAAGTTGAATGGAGAAAAGACGGAAGTCTTGGTCTTTGAAGGGGGTCACGATATCTGGTCTGGGGACTGGTGGCCTGCTTCCTTAGGGGACTGTCCCCAGCCGACCCTCTTGGCCAGGAATCTGGGAGTAATTGTAGGCCCTGACCTCTCTTTTGACCTCCAAGTTAACAAAACAGTGTCCACATGCTGCGCCATCATTCGGATGCTAAAAAAGATTGCCCCTTATCTATCACCTGATGCCCGTAGACAATCAACGGTTGCCCTGGTTGGCTCCAGACTTGATTATTGTAATGCATTATATGCGGGCATAAATAAGAAATCACTTCAGCGTCTCCAGGTGGTTCAGAACGCCGCAGCCAGGATGGTCTTAAACCTACCTAGGCGTTCATTGGCAACAAAGGCCAGGAAAGATCTACACTGGCTGCCGATTCAGGCCAGGATCTCTTTTAAGCTCCTATGTCTGGCTCACAGGGCAGTTTATGGTTCAGGCTCTGAAGGGATCAGGTCCCTAATTAGTCTTTACACACCTAACAGAACGCTCCGCTCAGCCTCCAGAAATCTGCTCACTGTCCCTAGATTCAGGAGGACGAAATGGGGAGGAAGAGCCTTCTCCACCTTGGCACCTAAGTTATGGAACTCGCTTCACCAGGAACTTTCCAGCCAACCATCTTTGGCGATCTTCCATAAACTTCTGAAGACCTGGCTCTTCTCCCAGGCTTACTAAATTTTGTGGTATCTGCTGTTCTGTTACTATATGTTTTTATGTTGCATGCGCCTTGATGCCCTTGTGGTTAAGTTTGCGCAATACAAGACATCCTTCATTCATTCATTCACATAAGTTCGGTGTGTAGTGCTGCATAGTGTGTGTGTATTATATGTACTGGGTGTAGGTGTGCCTTTGAATGGTACAGTACATGAAAGGCTTTGGATTCCATTTTGGGGAACACAAGGCTGACTAAAGAAACATGAGGAGAGGAGGTAAAGGAATCCCCCATACAGATTTGTGTATTGCTACATTCCTGTAGGCTGGGAGGAGCACACTGGAGGAGAGCCTAGCTCTCCCTTGTTCAAGAGAGAGCTAAGCTCTTCGTACATTTCAAAGAGTGCTGTTTGAGTCAGAGAGAGGTCACTGGGAAAGGGCCTGGACACATCTCAGGAAGATGTAATGTAGTGTAATGTAAGATGGATTGATAGAGTGCTGCTTGTCACCTGTGAGGTTATCCTAACAATGAGTAAGTGAGTGTAGGCGTGTGATGAGGCTAGGCCTGAGTATAGGCAGTCCAGATGGCCCAGCAAGAAGTCTAATTGAAAAGCCAGGTCTTCAGCTTCTTGCGGAATTCAAGAAATTAGGAGGACGCCCTGATGAGTTGGGGGAGTTTTGGCTTGGTAGCAGAATGATTGGCCTCCTGTTCTGTTTCTGTGGATGCGGGCTGTGTGTGTAAGGGAGAGTGATGCTGAGCAAAGTTGTGTGGTGGGGCTGATAAAAGAATCTGAGACCCTGGGGTAACCTTTCGATACACCTTTCACTGTGGCTGACATCCAGGTGTGAACCTTTAGTCACTCCCTTGGCGTGTGTTGCAGGAATATCATATTTGGAGTTGCTCCTGCTGTGACAGATTGCTTTCTGTAGGCCACTTCAAAAGGAAGCAGACCCCCAACATGCACATGAGACTAAATCACATTTGGTGTTTGGAAATGAACTCTAAGATTGGGAGCTTGAGACACTGAAAATGGTCAACTATCAAGCAGTTGGTGGGGCTGTGAGAGGAGGAGAAGCTTCTGCCAGACTTCTCCCTGTGACCAGGACGGGGGGCCAAAGCCTGCTAGTCTCCCAACTGGGTGAGTGGACATCACCCAGGGAATCCAAGACGCACCTGCCCTTGGAACCTGGGGCACTAGTGCATGCCTGCTTGCCAATATCAGTGTACCCTGTGAGGGAGAGGCGAGCGTTGGGGGTAGCGAGGTCCAGTGGAGGAATCCACATGTGTGGGTCTCCATAGCGAGGTGTACGGAGATGCATGCTCCACTGATCGCGTCACTGCCTGTGTGACGATACCCCGTATGCCACAGAAGTACCATTGTGAAGTGAGCCATGACTATTGCAGCACCAAACAGGTCATCACTTGTGTGCAATATCAAGTCAGTAACCCTTTGTGCCGTGTGGGGCAGCCATGAAGATTGCTGTTGTGCTGATCGCACTGTAGCCCATGTGCGGTATCAAGTTGGCGATCCCCTTATGCCAGGCGGGGCTTCTGTGAAGATTGCTGCTGTGCCGATCAGGCCATAGCCAGTGTGGGGTATCAAATTGGAGACCCACTATGCCAGGTAGAGCTGCTAGGGACTATAGAGCAAGGCTTGAATCTCTTTACCTTGCAGCAGAAGTATATAAAGGTCAAAAAACAACGTCTATACCTCACATTTGTTGACCTATCATCAGCCTTTGACTGTGTGTCACACATTAAGTTATGGTCAATTATGGCTGACTTGGGAGTAGACAATGCCATTATATGTTTTCTGAGAGAGCTGTATTCTGGGGCCACTGCCAGTGTCAGATTTGGGAAAAATGGTGAGTGCAGTAGACAATTTGGGATTGGTCGGGGTGTGCGCCAAGGGTGCGTCTTAGCCCCCTTCCTATTTTTGTTGTACATAAATGGAATGGAAAAGCATCTCGTGCAGGAGGGCAGGGACATGCCTATGGTGAGAGGTAGGCCTGTCCCTGCACTGATGTACGCCGATGATGCTGTCCTAATGGCGCGAACCCCAATGGCTTTACAAAGTTTGGTTACAGCCTTTAACACCTTTATGCTTGACTTAGATTTGAGAATCAATTGTTCCAAAACTTTATCTATGTACTGCGGGTCCAGAACAAACAAGCATGTGAAGCAAATCTTTGTGAACTCCAATCCCTTAGAAAGGACCCCCACCTTCCCTTATCTAGGGATACTGTTTCATGAAAGCGGCTCATGGACCACAGCAATTCATGCCAGATCTCTGTTATTCTCTAAGACCATTATGGCCCTAAAATGTTTTATGAAGAAATTAGGTAAAAAACCCATAAAAGAGATTTTAACTGTTTATAATGCAACTTGTATATCTGTAGCCATCTACGGGGCAGGATTATGGGGTTATTCAAACATCACCCAAATTCAAATCCTGGAAAATAAGTTTTTATGTCACATATTGTCTGTACCCCAAAGTACTGCAACAATGATATGCCATGTTGAATTGGGAATATCTTATGTCACCGACATTATTAGAATTCAGCCAGTTCTTCTTTGGCATAGGGTCTGGACAAATGAAGAATGTGTGGTTAATCGTGCCATTTTTAAGGACATCATGGTATTGGACAATATCAGGGATTACAAATGGATAGGCTATGTCAGAGACTTTCTTGAAAAAATAAGTTGCCCCCAATACTTTGAGGATCCACAATCAATGGAATGTATATCCAGAAGCGATTTGAAATACTTGTGTATGACCTACCTCAAGGAAAAGAGAAATATAACGGAGGCAAGAAAAAAGACTGTCTCTGCCCACCAGGATATTATATGTGGAGAGAATTTGCAGCCATATCTTTCACTGTATATGTCCAATCATGAACGGTACCTTTTGACCCGATTTAGATTGAATATAGTTTTTAGGACATTATCATTCCCCGTGATGAATTGTTGGCTGAAGGACTTATGTTTCTGTCCATGCGATGATGTTTCCCAACAATCGGATATACATATTTTATTTTTTTGTAAATTTTATACCTTCCTGCGAAAGAAACTTATCATTCCTATTCTTAAAGATCTAAATGTTTACAGATGCCGCCTAGCGTTTACAGAGTGCCAGAAAATGGATACTGTTTTTATGGTTGCCTCTATTGCAGAATTTTTAAAATTGGCTTTTAAATGTCGTAAATCAATGCAAATGGATTGATCTTTTTTATTGTGTATATGAATTTAATATTGTTGATATGGATTTCATTTTGTTGTTTTTCTTATTTTGTGATTTTAAAGGAAAAATACTTACTCGACCTTTTGTAAATTGCACCTTACATGCTACTTTTATGGTTATTTTCCCTTTTTAACCGAATAAAGTACTTTTGAATCTTGAATCTTGAATCTTGATTGCTGCTGTGCCGATCAGGCCATAGCCAGTGTGGGGTATCAAATTGGAGACCCACTATGCCAGGTAGAGCTGCTGTGTTGTTTGCTGCTGTGCCAATCGGGCCATAGCCCATGCACAGAGGAGAAACAGTGACCCCATATGCCAGGGAGGGGTCGCTGGTGCAAAGCAAGATGCATGGTCTGGTCAAGACCATCGAAAGAGGAAGTAATTGGCCTGAGTAGGTCCAAGCCATAATTGAGGACCAGCACCAGGTTCGCCGAACCCCCAGATCACATACGTGGGAAGGAACCTGAGAAACCTACCAATCACCAGGGGAGCATTGAGAACCCACCGGCTGTTGCAGGACCGAGTGTGTGGAATATGAGGACACCCGACCATAGCCCTCTTGGGCAGTGTGTGAAAGACTTACTGGAGGTAGATGCTGTAGCTTCAGCACCCTTGAAGGAGACGCCCTCAGAAATTTGCTTGGATCCTGCTGGTGTGAGTAAGACTGATTTCTAGCCCAGACGGCTCCTGGGGAACTTGCTTGTCAGATAGTGCTGCAGCGCAGGAACACTTTTGACTTTACTCAAGAGTTGGAGTGGGACTCCTGAGACCCAACCTACTAGTGGGGCTTAGCCTGAATGTTGCCTATAGTGAATGGAGAATAACCACAAATGCTAGCTGGAGGGGAGTAAGACCAAGGTGCTCATCTACCTCTTTGGCTCTACTGGAGCTGCATTGGCTCCCTATAGAGCAAAGAGTCCAATTTAAGTCCCTCTGCATGGTTTTTAAGGCCCTGCATGGATCTGGACCGAAACTAATGCAGAGGAAATTTGCCTGGTATGTACTGGGTAAGAGCCTGTGCTCCTCCTCAGCTAGAATGGTGAGGGTGCCAAGATTTTAAAAAATAAGATCAGGAGAAAGGGCCTTTAGTACCTCTGCAGCCCTTTTATGGAACAAGCTTCCATTGGAGTTGAGACAATTGGAGGATCTCCTCCTATTTAGGAAGAAATTAAAAACCTGGCTCTTCCTCAGTGTATAATCTGGTCACACTGGTAAAACCTTATAGTATTAGTCAGGATGTGTTCACATATGTTAGCGCCAGGATGCCTGCAAGGTGATATCGCGCTTTACAAGTTTTGAAATAAATAAACTTGGGGACCAGCCTATGAAACATTAGAGCCATGACCTCAGGCAGCTGTATGTATTGTTTGTGAATTTCATATTTTACTTTGTAGTTGTATTTGTCCTTCCACCACGCACCCAAGAGAAACCTCAGATCAGCTGACCTCTCTCTGGTCACCATGCCACTAATCTGCAAGACCAGAACGGGTGGAAAGTCCTTCTCTTACCTCACAGCCAAGACCTGGAATGACATCCCCCTCCACCGCTGGCAAAGCCCTAAAATTCTCCAATTCAGGAGGGACCTCAAGACCTGGCTCTTCAAATGACCCCAGAACCCTACGGATCTGCCCCCCACGCCTTGAGACCCCTACAGGTGAGTAGCTGTGCTATACAAGCCCCCTGATTGATTGACTGATTGATTGATTGATTGATTGATTGATTGAAAAATGCTCCCTTTTTCACAAAAGCAAGTATTTGACTGGACCATTATTTATTGATGCTGCTGCACGTATTTTGTGTTGTGAGCCTGTGTTCACCCCCCTGTGTCTACCTCGCCCTTGAGAAGCCTTTGACCCGCGCTATCACTAGGAATCTAGTGCTGAAGGGGTACTTGGCCAACTTCCTCAAGGTCCATAGAAGGTTGGTCCAGGACATCAGGAGTAAAAAAAACTCAGCTCCCATGGTTGGGCCCAGTAACTCCTTCCAGTCCTGTGGCCCTTTGAACCGGGTTCTAACACTTACACACCATATGAAAAGTCCATTAATTATGTATTCACTTTGACTGCCTCCAGAAACCCATCGCAATATAAAATAATTGGATTCAAGTCTGTTTCTGGCAAAACTTTCTACTCAAATATCTTGTATACATTGTTTCTGCTGCCAACATGCGTTCCTTCAAACAGCGCAATACCGAGTGACTTACTCAAGGCTGGAATGGACAAATTTGCATTCTTAACAAATTTTCCAAAAACATGAATACCACATTCTCATAGTTTGGAACACTAAACCTCCAACATTAATGCAAACAGAAGGCTGAGTATTCGCAGTGTCATAAATCACTTGTGATAAAAAGGCATGGATCATGCAATATATTGATATACATCGCCCGCATCTGAAAGTCTCACATGAGCAACATTCATACACGTTGCACATATCAAAAAAGTAATAAAAATAATTCCAAAATAACCACCAACCTTAAAGGATCCCAAAGCAATATCGAACACATGTCAGTGACAGGACGCCATGTTAAAAGTGTTTCAACTTACCTTGGGAGTAGTATCCAGACATTAAAATGTTAAAAGATCTGTGCACATATTAATGGCATTGCAGTTTTTGACAATATGCAAAGCTCGATTTATAATACAGAAAATACTAGCCTCAAATGATTCAGTAGTGTTTTTAGGGCCTGACTTGCAAATGTGATCTCTATCACGGAATCACAGAAAGTCAAAAAAGATGCTCACCAGTCAACATCTTTAAAGAAGACAGTAAACAAACCAATGAGCACCAGTACATGTGTTGCCGATTTATTGTATCTAGGGTTGCAGGGCAAAATAAAAGACAGCAAGAGGGACTGATTCTTACCAAGTCCCAACGAAAAAAAGTTTTACCACACCAATGGCAAAATCAAGGGTTTCAGTAGGACCCCATCAATCACCTATTTGACTTCACAAGGACTTCCTGAGATATAGCTCCAATTTTGCTCAATGGAGACTTTCTACATCCATAAGAAAAGTACTAATGGCTTGATTCAAAGTTTGGTGTAAGGAGTAATGTCCATCAGGATGGCAGAGAACATAACCTCTGTCATCCTAGGGCTCTCCACCCAAATTTATAGATATTTCACAATGAGATCTGGTTGCCTGCCACCACATCAACAACAATGTGGTGGCACTGCAGCCATCTTAGGATTCGGGACTCAGCTCTTTGCCCTAGAAAAAAATGTTAGAAACAGATAAAAGGGGGCAGAGAGGGGGAGGTCCCAGAGGGACCCCACGGGACCAAAGACGATGAAAACATTTTTTACCACAACTTTGCAGTGGATCCACAAATCTACGGTTTAAAAAAAAAGTGTGCTTCCAATAAATAATCGAACCGGGTGGGCCAAGTCCAAGGGGGGTGGGGGATGGCACAAACACTTTCATAGGGGATGCTGGATCCCATTCCCCAGAGCCTATTCTAAAATATAGGGGAAAGGGACCCGCAGACCCCTTCCCTGAGCCTCTCTTATGCTCTACGGATATCCCCCAGGGCAGACACTAAATTAAATGGGGGGGGGGGCTGTAGCACCACTCCCTTGCCTCCAAAGGCCCTGGGGACACCATCCTCTGGGGCCAAAATTCTTTTGAAAATGGAGGACCCTACCCTCGAATGGGTGTTGACAGGGGAGCTGGTTGGGGTCCTGGGGAACCTACTGCAACCTCCACCAAAAAATAAAGATATGGGTGTCATGGGTGTGCGTGGGTCACATAAAATATAAATTAAAAAAATATATATATATATTTATGCTTCGTTTTCCTTTTCAAGAAATGTCGACGCCTTGTCGCTTGGCAAATCACTTTATTATCAGCTGAGCAAAGTTACACGCGGTTCGCCTGCCCAGCAGGCTTGTTCACTAAAGTTAATTCGCCATTTTAATTGTGGTGTTTACGTGACACGTGACTACTATAACAATAAACATAGAGGAAATACTAGAAGTTCCTTTGGTTTAACAATACATCGGCTGATTGTCATTACCAACTCGAGAGGTTATACTTTGTAATTATGGCATTTTCATACATTAAAACTGTATAATTCATCTTAACAAATGAAGATTTAAAAAACACAAATATTAGAACAATGCATTAATAATGAGCCCAATTTCGAGATGGCGAGCACTAGTATTACGGTCTACCGTCTTAGTTAATTCTACAAACTTGTGTAATTATACAAAATAGTTAATTCAATATCAGAATGTTATACAGGTGTACAAACAATCCTAAAAAAATCAATTCATAAGCTCTACCACAATTACTGCCCTAGTGGGCCTTGGCAAACCTTCTACCTCGCTGTATTGTCCCTTAGTGTGATTTATACGTTGCCAACGTTTTTTGCTCGCCTGTGCAAGCATTGATTATAGCCTCTGTTTATCATGCCCAAGTGGGCTTAATCGCTCCTATGGTTTGAGAAGACAATTTTAATATTCAGACATTGGAACCTGTTTTCCTCTCCTTAGTGCACAATGTGATTACGTGAATTAAAAACAGTTAAAATTGAGAAAACATTCAGGAGTACTTTATAAGTATGTATACAAGTCTTCTTCCATATTAAGACCCATAGGTGTCTTAGTGTTCAATTTGACAATGTAACTGGATTCCAGTCTACACAATGTTTTTTGCCTGTCGCCTCCTCTCATATTGACGGGAACTGCATCAATTACAAAGTATGTTAAACCTTTCACATCTTTGTTGTGGTATTGCTCAAAATAAAGAGCCACCGGATAAGATTTATCCGCGTTCTTTATTGCTCGTAAATGCTGTAGCACTCGCCTGTGAACCTGAAGAAGTGTACTGCCCACGTACTTCAGGCCACAAGGGCACTGAAGCACGTAGACAGCAAACTCTGTTCTGCGATTGAATTGTCCTTTTATTTTCTGCTCTTTTTTAGTGAACCCTGGCCCATAACTGGTAGTATTCTTTCCCAAGGTCCAGGCCTTACATTTGGTACATTTAATAAAGCAGTCCTTCCTTCCTAACCATGTTTTTTTATTTTTCATTCGTTAAGACAAATTATACAGTTTTAATGTATGAAAATGCCATAATTACAATCAGCCGATGTATTGTGAAACCAAATGAACTACTAGTATTTCCTCTATGTTTATTGTTGTAGTAGTCACGTGTCACGTAAACACCACAGTTAAAATGGCGAAATAACTTTAACAAAGTTGTTTGTGAACAAGCCTGCTGGGCAGGCGAAACACGTCTAACTTTGTTCAGCTGATAATAAAGTGATTTGCCAAGCAACAAGGCGTCGACATTTTTCGAAAAGGAAAACGAAGCATATTGTGAGACCGGGCTTCTGAGGTCTATTACGCCACGACGCGCCTTTCGGTGAGGAGGTGGAGGGTTACGGAAGCATCAACGGAACCAATATATATATATATAGATTTATATATATATATATATATATATTCCACAGCATTCTCCTTCGTAGGAAGTTGAAGAGGCGGCACAAAGGTACTTTTGAAATCCATTTATTCAACACATTTGCATGACGCGTTTCGGTTACTACCTTCTTCTGATGCTTTGTGTCGACATAGTTCCACTGGTGCCATTAGCTTCTGTCTCTAACTCAACCACTGAAGTAGTGTTGACGGTGTCTGCAAAACATGGCACGGATTGCACCAAAGTTCCTTTTCATAGAACTACGTTACCCAGCAGGCATTATTCCACACTTACTGGTCGGTGGTCCGTTTACTCGCTTGCACTAATTGTCCCAATGTGCAGCCGAGTAGCAATGTTCGCTGACTTGTTTTGAAGCCATGGCACTAAATTTGTCCTCGGAAACAGAGTTCATTTCCCTCGCTCTCATGCCTCACATTGTCAACGGCTCGCAGGCTCGGGGACCTCGATGAAGTAAGGAGACCCCTCCATGAAATATGAACTGCGTTTGACAGCGTCGTCATGCGGCCATTGATATGTGCCGGCGGTCCGGGTCACTCCCATTTTACCCTCCTTTAAGCATTCACTGCCTTGAGACGCTCGCTGAGAGGTGCCATCCCCGCGTGTAATGGGTTTCACGCATTGTATTCCACAGCATTCTGCTTCGTAGGAAGTTGAAGAGGCGGCACAAAGGTACTTTTGAAATCCATTTATTCAACACATTTGCATGACGCGTTTCGGTTACTACCTTCTTCTGATGCTTTGTGTCGACATAGTTCCACTGGTGCCATTAGCTTCTGTCTCTAACTCAACCACTGAAGTAGTGTTGACGGTGTCTGCAAAACATGGCACGGATTGCACCAAAGTTCCTTTTCATAGAACTACGTTACCCAGCAGGCATTATTCCACACTTACTGGTCGGTGGTCCGTTTACTCGCTTGCACTAATTGTCCCAATGTGCAGCCGAGTAGCAATGTTCGCTGACTTGTTTTGAAGCCATGGCACTAAATTTGTCCTCGGAAACAGAGTTCATTTCCCTCGCTCTCATGCCTCACATTGTCAACGGCTCGCAGGCTCGGGGACCTCGATGAAGTAAGGAGACCCCTCCATGAAGTATGAACTGCGTTTGACAGCGTCGTCATGCGGCCATTGATATGTGCCGGCGGTCCGGGTCACTCCCATTTTAAAAATTTACAAAAAATTACATATTTATACAATATAAAATTCATTATAAAAAATATTATTTCATACCTATAGAGATTTTCTATTAAAAAACCTATGAAATTCACTGAAAAAACCATAGGTTTTACACCAGTTATAGTTAGCTGGAAATTTTACTCGCATAAAACCATTGAAATTCCCACGTTGTAGTTAGTTGGACTCACTATAACTTGCGCGCCTGCAATGCACTGCTGATGACGTCACATATTACATCAATCATGACATGGTCAGTGACATTACTCATGACATCACTGATGACACCATCCAGTAAATGTGTGTATTTTTTAAAAATAATTATGTGTTATATATGTATATGTAAAAGTTGATGGAAGAATAAATGTTTAAATAAGTGTTTACATGGATGTTTTTTAAAAACAAATTGATTGCTTAACTCGCTTATTAAGTGTATCTTTGTGAATACATATATTAGTGAGTAATGTTTAAATATTTAAATATATGGATTAGTGTTTCACTTTGTGTATAAGTGGCTGCATGGGTTGGTGAGTAGCTACATGTGTAGGTATATGGGTTATTAGATGTTTTTCTTAGTATCAGTATAAGTGTTTGTATGGTTTGGTGGGGGTATTACTTAGCACATAGATGCATGAGTGACTGACTCTCTGTTTGTAGGTGTTTTGAAGACAGCATATGTGCAGGACTGTATGGGTGGATGAGTGTATATATGTGTGTGTTAGTGACTGAATGACTGTCTCACTAGTGTCTTTATCAGTAACTACATATGTTTTAATCTAATATATGTGAATATTGATGTATATAAGTGAGTATATGTGAGAGTAAGAGATTGTAAGAGTTCCTGTTTAAATAAGTATGTGTTTCTATAAGTGATTGTTTAAGAGAGTAAGTATGTGTAAGTTTCCTTAGAAGTAAGGTGGTTGTGTGTGTATAGCTGTATATGCAAATAAATGGATGTTCAATAGTTTATTTGCATGTGTGAGAGTATCTTTTGGATGACTGTCGGTGTGTAACAGGATGTATGGGTGTATCACTACATATGATGAGTGAGAATATGTATGAGTGACTATATAGAACTGTTGGTCAATGAGTGGATGTGTATATAGATGGTGGAATTATTGAATTGGTTGTTGTAACTGGTATGGGTATCTCCATTTTTTTGAAATTTTAAGTTTCTATTTTTGAATATGTCTTTCAAGGGTTACATTACAGTGAAAGGAGGTCTGTCACTTTGTCACAAGGATGGTGTCATCAGTGATGTCATGAGTGATGTCACTGACCATGTCATGAGTGATGTAATATGTGATGTCATCAGCAGTGCATTGCAGGCGCGCAAGTTATAGTGAGTCCAACTAACTATAACGTGGGAATTTCAATGGTTTTATGCGAGTAAAATTTCCAGCTAACTATAACTGGTGTAAAACCTATGGTTTTTTCAGTGAATTTAATAGGTTTTTTAAATGCTAATTCCTAACTATAACTGGTATGAAACCTATGGTTTTTTCAGTGAATATATATATATATATATATATATATATATATATATATATATATATATATATATATATATATATATATATATATGAGTAGTAAATGAGTGGTAGGAGCTGCTCCTTGTTGTAAGGATAATGCCCTGCAAGGGATTCCTAAACATATTGTTTCAGCTTTGTGGTGCTCCTAGAAGGGGCAGTAGCACCACCAAGCAATTTTGGAATGTTGTGAGGGCTGCATGGAATGCAGCAGCCACCCAGCCACATTAAAGCAAAAGGTATGTTTCCTGGATCAATAAATCCATAACTCCAAGAGAGCTTACCATATGTTTTCATAAAGAACTCCTGTATGTAGCTCAATGTTCTTCAGCTGGAGTGCAAAGCCCCCTTGAGGTGTTCTATGGCTGCACTTTGTAGCTTGAACATTTTTTTAAAAGAGGCTCTAAGAAGTGTTTATTACGTTTTTCAATAATCGCTTTTACTAAACCTAAAACTTGAAATATGTAATTTAATGAAATATACAAAATACTGTGTAATTATTGATAATTTTTGATAAAGACATTAAGGGCCTGATTACGATTTTGGGTGGACACACCGTTGCGGTTTAAGGACCAATCGACCTTCAGTCAGCGGGCCCAACACCGCTATTACAATGCGACCCCACATGGTGCAGTCGCATACTCCCATTTCTCTATGGGAGCTTGTGTTGTGCTGCAGCCTTAACCCGGCCGTAGCACAAGCTCCCATAGAGAAATGGTAGTTTCTGTTAATACCTGAACAGCATGGCAGGCACCTCACGGTGCTTACCACACAGTGCAGGGATAACAAGGGGCACCATAGATGCCCCCCAACTGGAGGCCGCATGGAGAAGGGGGTCCTGCTGGGGCCCCCAAAGTCACTTTCCAACAGGCTTTCCATGTCGGAAAGCCCGACATGGAAAGTCTGTCGGAAACCGACATTGTAATCCTGACAGCGGGAACGCCGTCATCAGGGATTACGGTGGGGCATCTGACTGGCCGACGGACTTCTTGAGCCCGTCAGAATCCAGCCGGAATGACCATCCGGTTTCACTTTCGACCGCTGGCATTGGAACTGCCCGCTAGGGTAGTATACAGAGTCTTGCCGCAGGCCAGGCCCTGTGGCCAACCCTGTGGTGCACAGAAGTCTGTGCATGGCAAGGTGTTGGTGGCCCGTAACTGGGCCCTGCAGCTAATCTCATGTCGCACACGGTCAAAGGCTATGCACAACATGGGGTCGGCATTACGTATGAATAATATTTTACTTTACTTTAAAAACTCCAGGAATTCACTCAAAAACAAAAGCTTAATGGGATGTTAATTAAAAATTTATAATTGACTTCGTATAATTTTTCTTTTTTTACTTTTAGTAACAATTAAAATGTAATTTACATTATTTAAACACAGCTATGTTTACATTTACAAAATATTAAGCAAACATAATATTGCAAGGTAGAGTGTTTTCCTTTACTTGGCTAAAAAATTATATTTATAAATTATTATTATTTTTTTATTATGCATTAAACATTTTTTTTTGAAGAGGCAATGTGTTCCAATATTTCATTATATGAGTTATGGTGTAAAAAATACTTTAAATTTATTTTATATTAGTATTTCCAATAAAATAAGTAAAACAATTGTTTTTAATGTAATAAACTTTAATCATCTTTCATATTCTTTCCTATCGGAAGACCTCCCCGGCGGTGGCGAAGATCTCCACCACAGTGGTGGACATTTCCATCTCAAAGCGGCAGAGCTCTCCAGCCAGCTGGTAGAGATCTCTGCCCATGGGTGAAAAGAGTGGTAACTTTACACATCTGAAAATGAGGCTCCATCGCTTCATTTCAGGGGGTGGGCAAATGCTAGTGCACACTTGGAGTAAATTTAGACTTTGGAATGGTGAGTAGCCAAACGTAGTACATTAATTCCAAAGTGTAAAAGAAAATGTATTCATGTAGATCTACTCGTGTGTAAATTTACCTTTGTGAATAGGCCCCTAGGTACGTTTTGATAATAATGCGACTGTGAAGGCCTAACGTATTGTGGGATGTGCAGTGTAAAATGAGAAACAAGCTAGACAAAAGCTTTGATTTGGACAAGCAAGAGAGACCATTGTCTACAGAACGAGGATGATGGGAAATAATTTACTCAGTACAGGGCATTACCATGGTCATCATGGGAGATCCTAAGCATGTGTTCTGTGTTTGGAAACCCATTGTTTTATGGATATTGTGGTTTCTACTTGTTTTATCTGCTGTGAGTAGTAAAGGAAACTGACAGCATAATCCCCATCTCTGTGTTCTTAATAGAATTGTAACTTCCCTTTGAATGTATGACGTTAAAACGAATTCCGTTGCAACGCATGCCTTTACCACGCATGCGTTACAACGGAATTCGTTTACCACGCATAACATTTACCTCGATTGCTTGCGTGGTGACGTCATACATCGGTAAGAGAAAACGGAAGTTTATTTTCCGTTTTCTCTTAAACGACGCTGATAAAATACATAACCCGACGTGACATCAGGTGAGTTTTTTTATTGGGGGGGAGACCCCCCAAGCCCCCCTTTTTTTACTTTTTACCTTTACCACATATACCTTTACTACAAACCTCGTAGTAAAGGTATGCGTGGTAAAGGCTTTCGTGGTAACCACGCATGCGTTGTACTGCATGCGTGGTTACCGATTTCGTGGAAACGGCTTCGTTGTAATGGCCGTTGCCCCTTCCCTTTACATTAGCTAGGAAATTATACATTTCCATCTCAACTCTGCCAAAACCCCAAAATCAATGATGGGTGTCACCTTGAATTCTAAAATGATGATAGCACCCTGCATCCTGGAAAAGATAAAATCCATGTCTTCTAGATCTGCAGGATTCTTCCATCCAACGCTAATAAAGTCACATCACTGGAGCCTACCAATGTACATCAGAAACGTGACTGACCATTTAGACTTTAAGATCACCTTCAAACCACTGCTTCTTTCTTCATTCCCTGTCACTATCAAGCTCCGTTTCTCAGCAGAACAAAGATGCACCAGGGCAAACATGGATTTCATAAATAAATATCACACAGTATCACAGAACTTGAAATAACATTATAAACTGCATTGGCTGTAGTTTTTTCCTTTCAGAGACGCATTTCCTTTGAAAGGGGCTTGCTTCACATTAATAAGACTTTAGTCTGTAGTTTGATTGGAATTCCTATATGTGCCAAGGGTAAATATCAACTTTTCCCATCAGATACAGATTTTTCTACATCCCACTACCTTTTTTTAAACCAGGACAAAGGACCAGGCAGTAGTATTTTTAATCACTGTGATACCTCACATATATTCATAGACATAATCTGTTAATAGTGAGATTCAACAAATTAATCTACCTACATGATGGACTGCCTTGGTGTTGTTACAAAGCATTTCAAATTCTGCCAGACAGAAAAATATCCGGAGACGGGTATAACATGGTTTATATTGTGCTCTATATTCCGACACCAGGCCACCTGTATCAAAGATCTAAAATGAGATTTTACCAGGGGCAACTGGTGTTCATGGGCAAAATGGGCGTTGCCCTTACACCCTCCGGAAAGAGGCAAGAACTGGGAAAAAACACAGAGCAGCTGAAAAGAAATTACTGCCCTGAGGCGATGTGCTTATTCTCCGGGGTGAACTCTAGTCAACTTTAGAGATGTCCTACTTTGCAAGCGCCAGCCAGGCGAGGTTTTCTTCGACCTGCAGGCAAAAGCCACAGCAGTGACATCACATGAGAGGGAGTGCTAAATTAGAATGCCATGGTTCTGGTTGCTTTTGGGGCGCAGGAACAGTTGCCCTTGGAGGAGTTCCAATACTCCCTATGAAATTTCAATGGCCGATGAAGACAAGGACAGAGTTGGTGGCAGCAATTCGTTGATTATCACAGAGGTGAAGGCTGTAGGAGGGGTGCAGGGGGCTGCTGTCCTGGCAGTAGCATGTGTTTAGTCCTGCATTTGGTTTCACTTTGAAAACTAGAATTAGAATTTGAATTAATTGAATTAGTGAACTGGCACTAATTTGGGGCAATCACTTTAAAGGGGTGTTGTGCGCTGAACGGTTCACGTGAAACATTGTATTGGTTTGCTTTCTTCCCTGCGTTGCGCTGGTCCTACTTCCACATTCCAATGAAGCCACTGTGAGACGCCATTTTTGATCGTGGCATGCTCTAGTGTTTGGGAATTGCTCTCTCTTACCCTATAAATGTCAGCAATGCGGCGGTTGCGCAGCGGTTATGCGAAGCGGGCATGCCGCTGCCGCACCTTAGGCAAGCCACCTGCGCCTGTCCGCATCCGGATCGCAGCCAGCACCAGCTACGCTTCCAGTGAGCTATGTCATAATGCCCCCTTGCTATCGTACTTAGGAGATGAGTTGATCAATCTCCATACTACGTCTTGCAATCATGCCTGTGAGGTGATGAGGCTGGTGGAGCAGTGTCAACTTTGTTGCCCTTCTTGTGGCTTTTCCTTTCATGCTATGGGAAAGTCTGATTGTTCCATTGGGGAAGCTTATGTTACCCACCTTGGTATTGGCTTAGACACCATGTCTTCTTCACATCCTGGCACTTCCTTTTCTGCCTGCCTTATTAATTGCCGATCCCTACCCAGACATGCTCTGGATATTTTTAACCTACTTGACGATGACCACTGGGATCTTCCGTTAGTTACTGAAACATGGCTTAAGGATTGGTCGGCTGCTATATAGCCTTGGCTATCCCCCCTGACTTTTCTATAAAACACATTGGCCGGTGACAGAAAAATGGGGGTGTGCTTGCAATTATACATCACTCCTTTACACTTGCTCTATTACTAAATTGATATACACTAATAATATTGAAGGGATGGCCTTCGATATTATCCTATTCCCATCCTTTCCACAATTGGGCGTCCTTATATATCGCCCCCCTGAATCTTTAGCTTACTCCTTACACTTTCTCTGTGATGCTCTGGGTCAACTGTCACCTTTACAGGCCACTTGTGTTGTTTTTGGAGATTTTAATTTACATGTGATGACCAGAATAACAAACTGGCACAGCATTTCCTGGCCTCAATCGAAGGCTTTAATTTGGAACAACTGGTAAAGGGGCCTACTCACAAAGAAGGTTACACCCTTGATCTGATTTTTCCAATCCCTTCTACAGTTAGCTTTAGTCCAGCACTTAAAAGCACATGGTCTGATCACTTTTTGGTACCGTGGAACGTTCTTACCCCTGCTGCGTGTCAGGGGCAGGTCAGAAAAGCCACCAGAAGATGGCATTACATTTTTCAAGTCCAGCTTGTTCAATCACTTCAATTGTCCCCGTATATATGGGCAGTGGGGACCTGTAAGTCGACTCCACCAGACTTAATAATTGATTGACCTGTTAATTAAATAATATCGCGCCCCAAGAAGCCCTCAAGTCTAATAGATCTAAACCGTCTTCCCCGTGATTTTGTGATTCTTTCAAGGAAGAAAAATCCCATTGTAAAAGACTAGAGCAGAGATGGAGGCTGGCCTATGATACAGAAGCTACAGCTATTTATCAGGCTGTGCTGAAAAGCTACCACGCCTCCATTCGAGCAGTCCAAAAATCATTTATTGCCTCCTCAATTGCAGAGGCAGCTAACAAACCTTGTTAGCTTTTCAAATTTGTCAATTCCTTTCTTTCTCCCACTGTTAAAGGAAATGTTCCATCTCCTTGGGTGGAGCTATGCCAAGAGCTGTCCTAGTTCTTCTTCAACAATATTCAGATCATCTATAAGCAATTCACTATGCACGTTCCTCCTGTGTTGATGGTTCAAGCTCCTGCTCAACCTGGTCCGGTTCTCTCAAGGTTTGCCCCTATTTCACTCGAAGACTCAGCTGCTGAACTTGCCTTATGAAAATTTGGCTCCCCTTTGGATCCCTGCCTCCTTACTTCTTACATCTTGCCACCACCATGATCAACCCTATTTTTAATAAACTCATGAATACATCTCTTGAATCCACAATGGATCCAGTAAAGTGGAAACAAGCATTATTGCTCTCTTTGCAAAAACAAATGTCTGCCGACTCAAAAGTCCTGAGTAATTTCAGGCAAATTCTCTTCTATTCACAATTGCTAAAATCATGGAAAAAAGGGTCAAAAAACAGCTATTTTCCTTTTTTTAGAGTCCAATCTCTTTCTGAAAAACTCACAATCTGGTTTTCAGGATGGCTATAATACCAAATCTGCCTTACTTGAGGTCCCCAAATACAGGAAAATCTTGATCGAAGTATGGCAGTAATGGCCATGCTTTTCGACTTCAGCGTTCAATACTGTCTTTCATTCCATCTTGCTAGACTGGCTTGAGAAGATTGGAATCAGAGATCAGACTTTACTCTGGCTCAAATCTTTTTTGAAGGATCCTTCTCAGGCGGTCTTCCTTCCTCCTTTCACCTCCTCACCCAAGTCTTTGGAGTGCTGAGTGCCCCCAGGGTTCAGCGCTTAGCCCCACCCTATTTAATATCTACCTTGAGCCTCTAACCAAACTAGCAGAGTCTTGTGGAGAGCAGGTGGTCTCCTATGCAGATGACACCCAGCTCCTCTTGGCCTTTCACGAAAAAGCACCAGCATCATCGTGCTCTCTTAAACCCTGCCCAGGAAAAAGCTGAAAACTTTCCTGCTCCAGAATTAGCACACTACTACCTGGACTGATTGCTCCCTTCCATCTGCTACTGGCGTTTGTGCGCAGAGATACTCCTTTGGGAGTCGATTCAAGCATGGTATAAACCCATAAATAAATAAATAAATAAGGCCAGTGTGGAATGGGTAAATGAAAGCTGCCTGAAGCTTAATTCCCAAAACACTCAGATCTTTTATTTTGCACCAAATCTTCCTGGGAAGCTAACATTTGGTGGCCACCAAAATGAGGTGATCCTCCTTTCCTGGCTCCACTTGTGATGAACCTGGGGATGCAATTTGATTCCAATCTCACTTTTGAGCCTCAAGTCAAAACGCTTTCTGTCAACAGCTTTGCCACCTTGAAGGCTGTCTGGAGGATGCTTCACCTGATTCCTGAAGACTGTCGGTTAATGATTGTTCATGCTTTTGATCACGGCCAAATTGGACTATGCCAAAAACCTGCATTTAGGCCTCCCTGCTTTTTAAATTCACCAGCTTCAGATTATAAAAAATGCTGCAGCTCATCTAATCCTTAAAATTCCCCTGCGTTTGTCAGTCTTTCATCAACTTCGGCATCTTTATTGACTCCTGGTCATCAAGAGGGTTCAATTTAAGGCACTCATTTTTGCTTTCTGAACCTTCGCTCATAAAAGTCCGCTTTATCTCAGATCAAGACTGAAGTCATACTCGCAAACCAGATTGCTCAGATCGAATAAGTTAAAATTGCTCCAATTCCTCTCATCTACAAAGAAAGAAGAGGAGGGAGCTCCTTCTCTTATTTGGCCCCCACACTATGGAATGCACTAACTCTTGGTTTGCGTTCCCACACTTCTAAACTCTGTTGCAGACACAGTCTCCAGACTTCGCTTTTTGACTCCATTCTGTTAGGCTAATAGGTTCTTCTCTTTTTGGACTTTTTCCTTCTTGAACTTTCTGCTAGCGCTGCTGGGTTGCCTCTTCGGAGGCAGCTGCATGCTCTAGAAATACCATTAATTGAATTTAATAGATGGATGAGCCAAAGGGAGAATGGTGGATGGATGGAATGAAAGGATGGATAGATGGAGCGAAAGGGTGGATGAATAAGTGAAAGGATGGATGGATGATTGAAAGGATGGATGAATGGAAGGGGGCTGGATAAGTGGAAGGATGGAGGATTGAGTGGATGAATTGGTTTGATGGATGGGTGTTCCTGGACCATTGGCGTCTCTCCTTTATGGGCTCCACAGCTACACTACACCTTCCTTGTTTTATGGTCCATTTCTATTTACCAAGAGTGAATACATTATTCACTCTTGGTTCAATAAAAATAAAATGCAGACCCACATCGGGGCCTGCAAAAAATTGAGGCAGCTAGTGTCATTGTTTGATTGCTGACACAGGTGCATGAAGGTACCTGCACCATTCCAACAGTGTGAGTATATCTGTGTGACTATATATGTGAGTTACAGTGAGAGAGAGTCAGTGAAGGAGTACGTCGGAATGAGTGAGAATGAGTGGCAGTAAGGACAAGTATTTGTGAGAATGAATGTGAGTGACTGAGAATGACAGTGAGTGTAACTGAGTGTTACTGTGTGTTAGGCACAGGAAGACTGAGTAATTCTAGATGAGTAAGAATGAGTGGGTCAGAGTAGAAGGAGTGAGACCGTGATTAAGTGAGACAGAGTGAGACTGAATGAGTCAAATTGAGACAGAAAATTTAGGGGGTTATTTACAAGAGGCCTGTGCCACCAGAGCGTCACTTTTTTTAGACATTCCGGTGTGCAAGGCCTCTCAATCATATCTATGGGTCAACGCAAAGCCACCCTGCGGGACTTTACATGGCCTCATAAATATGTTGTAAGGCAAGGCAGCGCAAAGAGCAGCATGCCTTACTCTGAGTCAAGGAGCCACTCAATGCACATAGCAGTGGGTGTTCCCATGCAACACCAATGGATTTTGGAGCTGCCCCAGATTTACAAAGTCACGTAGACCTGGGGCAGCTCCAAAACCTTACACCTCCCCAGAGCAGAAATATTGAGGAGAAATGTTTTCATTTCTCCTCGTATTTTCCTCTTTCCATGTCTGCTGCATTCAGCAGCACACCTAGAACGAGGACAAAGCCTCCATGGATTGTTTTTGTGCTGAAGGTGTCACTTCCGGCACAAAAAAAATCCAGCCAACAAGGCAGAACAAGAGTGCCTGTGTTGGCGCTGGGCACCAAACTGTAATCCGGCGCTGGCTGAAGGACAGGAATGCTCTATATCTCCTAAATATGGTGCATTCCTGCCCTTTCGATTTGGCATAGGGCAGTGCTGAAAAAAAGGGTTGCGACGGTGCTCATCACTAAATCTTTGTCAGTGAGGCCTTTAGCACCAGTAAGTTTGAGAGAAACCTTCAAGAAGAAGCTCATTGGAATTTGAACCAAGGATTACGCCTCGCCACTTTTAAAGGTTACTAACTAAGCCGCCACTGGATTTTCCATAGCACAAAACACTAATAAAATTAAAATATGGAAGACTGCAAATATGTTTCCATGATTGTACTAGTAATATTTCAGTAAGACCTTTGTCAGAATTTTGTTCTCATCCGATTTCTGTGTGGATCTTACAAAAAGTGGCTGGTGGAAAGCTTGAATGCTTGTAACAACATTCGAGGTCCATCGTTTTTCAGCTCGACAGTGCCAATACAGACTGCAACCAAACGCGTCAGTTAGTCTCGGCCACGCCCCACAGACATGAGCGTGGGAGACGCAAAAAGCACAATGTATGACCGCTTTCCATTGTACATTGTGCTGTCTGTGCTTCAGCATTTTAATCCAAAACTATCACTTTACCTCATTTTCTTTTCATGGATGTGTTAATTGTAGACTTTTTTTATATTTGTATATTTTACATATTTGCTGTCTATTTTATTTGTATTTGTTATTTTATTATATTTTATTTCTGACAAGTGTAGACCAAAGTATCCATGGCTGATCCAAGAGATCTGAAGTCAGTTTTTTTTTTATGTCAAAGAGGATATCCTAAAAATCTGCTATTGCTTTACCTACGCTGGACCAGCGTTGGACACCCCTCGTCTGCACATTGCTCCAATTGGAATGGGTCTTGGTCAGATGAATATGAGTGTGTTGTTTCATTTAAAATGGAGGGTCAAAGCAGTGACTGCCTTAGAAAGAGACTGTGTTTTTCAGAGTTAGCTGTCCATCTTCCCACCGCCTATGCGTTTAATCAAAAAGCTCATTTGAATTTGCATCTTAAAAAGTTAATTTGAATTTGCATCTAGCCATGATGCTGTAATGCTCAGAGTCAGATTGCATTTTTTTTTTAAATCAGGCCTTCATAACAAGCGGTGGTAAACAGAATCCGGCTCTCAACGCCTTTATAAGCAGGAAATTTCCAAGTAAGAGATAGCCCCTTTGTACTTTACACATTCACAGGGAGATTGGCCATCGTTTTAAGTTTGCAATGATTAACATATCGTATTAGGGATGTTAGCACGACCGCTACAACTATGTTTAACATCAGAGGGGGCGCCAAAATACGAAGAGTGATTGAAGAAGACGGTGGGGGTGGCAGCCCTTAGAAGTACCCTGCACGGCTGCTCCCGTGCATGCCTAATGCTCATGCAGAATGTATGACCGCATTTAATTAAGTTCATTTCAGTGGCTTCATTGGAAGCTCAAATCATTCGCTGATCTTTTAATGGAGAAGCCCAAGAATAATAAATGCATTACCTTTATCCCTAAATCCGATTTGCAAAAGAATTTGTAAATTCAGTCGGGGTTTTTCCAGGGAGTACTCCCGAAAAGTTTAACCAATTTCCAATGACGTGCATGTAAATGTACAACGCGTAGAATTGTGTTTGCGGAAATGCATCTCAATGAGTATAACTGCATCCCGTTCCCTTCACAGCCTTTAATTTTGTAGGTGTTCCATTCCCAATTCTGCCCTTAAAATACATTTACTCCTGCTCTTTAATGGAGCAAATCTCTGTTTCCGTGGGTGAAGTGGGCCAAGGAGAGATTTGTGGTATGTGTTCCAAGATTTCCAGGGTATTCACCCCCTGAAGCCCACACTGTCCAGCCTGACAGACGGTATACTTATGCATAATATAACACCATATTGAATAGTGTTACACATGGGAAACACCCTTTTGTGGGTGCAAACGTAAATGATGTATGAATTGCAAAAGACAATTTGTAGTGGTATGTTAAGCCACTTGTAAGCATAAGGTGAGCATGAGCAAATTGCTTTTAAAATTAGGCCCATCCTATCCGGAGGCAATGTGCTGCACGCATGTTACAACTGGTTGGAACATTGAACTTGAGTGATGAGCAGAATGTAATATTTTCAATGCTCCATGTTTAATGTTTTCATAGCAGCTACGTATACCATGGCCCTAACATGATTTGTCTTTTCAATCTCTGTCTTTTTTAATTAGCACAGTAGTTACACAAATGTCCCCCCCATCAACGCCCAACTCTCCGAGTTCATTGAAGTGAACCACGTTCTGGACACCTTCCAATCTGTCTTCTGAAGCAACCACAGCACGGAGACTGCACTCCTCGCTGCCACCGATGACATTCGCTCCCTCCTTGACTGGAGTGAGACTGCAGCCCTCAATCCTCCTGGACCTCTTGGCCGCCTTCGACACCGTCTCTCACTGCACCCTAATCACGAGATTCCATGACACCAGCATCCACGATAAGGCACTGGACTGGATCTACTCCTTCCTCACCGGCTGGATACAGCGACTTTGACTACCCTCATTCCTCTCAGAACCTATAGAGATCAGCTGCAGAGTGCCCCAGGGTTCCTCTCTGAGCCCCACCCTCTTCAATGTCTACATAGCTCCTCTCACAGACTTCACCAGAAGCCATGGACTCAACATTGTCTCATATGTCAACAACACCCAGCTGATCCTCATGATCACCAATGAACCCACAACCACCAGAACCAACTTCCACAGCGGAACGAAGGCAGTCACCACCTGGTTGAAAGACAGCTGCCTCAAGCTCAACTTCGACAAGACCAAAGTACCCAGTCTGTGCCCCACCCCGTCAGCCTGTGGTGATTCCAGGTGGCCAGCTGCTCTGTGACCCCCTCCACCCATACTGGACTCATCACTCACAATGAACAGTAAAATCAATGCACTTTCCTCAGCCTGCTTCTACACACTCCACCTAGGGTGACCAGATTCTCAAAACAAAAAACTGGGATAGTTCATAGACATAGAAGTAGGCTACAGTTTTCATTAATCGTAGACATAAAAATAGGACTATTTGACAGCTGTCATAGACATAGAAAAAGGACCACAACAGCCGCCAACACAGATGAATAATTGCAGATGACAAATCAGAGGTGTGACACAGACAGCAATTGATTTTTAAACTAACAGCATGGGCATTGTAGGATGTTGATTTTTTATTTAACAATGCCAAGAATGGCCTCCAAACTAGTAACTTGCAAAAATTGCAAAAAAAACTTGCCCTATGCCAGAAGTTGAGAAGTGGAAGGGGAGGAAGGAAGAGAAAGGGAGACAAAAGGCACTATGATGCGGCAAGGGCTGAGGAGGTAGGCCTGTCTGTGTCTCTGAAATGAGGGGCGGGATGAGAGAATGCCTGTCTGTACCTCTGAGGAGTGGGATGGGCTGTGGCTATAGGCCTGTCTCTGCCTCTGAGATGAAGGGGGGACTGTGGCATTTCTCAGGTACAAGGCTAACTCTAAAATAGATGCAGTATGTTACTGGTGATGTCCGCTTTGTGCACACTACTGTCGTACATAAGTGTCTTCTGTTGAGCAGCTTTAAAAATACCTCTAGACACTGTGTATGCATACATTCTTGGCTGTGATAAATCTCATGACATCATAGTGCTCAAAAACATTTCCCAAGTGCATTTTGGGGAGTGCCTTTCTTCAGGAGGAAGCTTCTGTGTAAGTACAAGCCAGAATTTCTGGTTGTCTGGTAGAACTGTCCATCGCCCAGCTTCCTCCAAGCTAGGTGGTCTGAGTAATGCGGATATTGGTACTACAGCACGGATGTGTTGTAGGTCACAGCAAGCTGAGATCCCATCTGACCCTGTGTATCTCACCCAACCATGTCCCATGAGATAACTGCACCTGCAGACGTCTCACTGCTTCTACCTCACATAGGGCCTTCAGATGTAGTAGAAATACTACTGGAGCAGGCTTGGAGGCTGCAGTAACTTGACCACATTACCACTTGCGCACGACCCCCGATGATTTCCCCTACACTCCCTTAAAGAACTCCTGCACCCTGTGCCCTCCCAGCGCTCCCAAACAGGATAGCGCGCTGAAGTCCCATACTGCGCTCAACAAAGACCAGGTGACATGACAGAAGTGCCCAGGCTTTAAGTGGGATGGAAAAACTGGAGGGGGCTCTCAAAGGGATGTGGCCGATATAATTAAGGGCTTGGCTTTTTAAAACACATGAGCTAAAAAATCTAGGCTTACCATAGTGTCCCGTCCGAAAAATTAGCTCCTTCTGTCATTGTAGTCAGTTAAATACTACAACATGTAACATTACACCTACAACAAGCCAGGACTATTAGTTTTGTCAGTTGTTGTTAGTTGCATAATCTAAATAAGCAACAACTTTGGCTTCGTTGAAAATGCTTTGGTTCTGGAATGATGAGACTGAAAGAACTATAACGGGTCCCTTTGAAAGCATTGAAGGGTAGTATTGATGCAGCGGTACGATTTCTTTTTGCACATATTCTCATCACAGCTCTTTATTCAAGCAATACGGGTTGCAGGTAAAGTGTTTTGGCCACAAAATTAGCCTTGTTCATACAACGGGCATTATTACAACTTCACATTTATATGCCCTGCAACAGTGCACGTGACAAATAGACATAAAAGAGTAATACCTGTGTATCTGCTCTTCATATACATGTAAATAAATATAAATAACAATCATCATTTGTTATTTTGGCATTAAAGTAAAAATAGAACTTTGTGCTAGTGCACATAGAATCAGTGTCTCGCTTGTGAAAAATCCAGAAAATGAGGACCTCCGGTAAAATACCAAAGACCAATGTGGGATCCACATGTCTGAACCCTTACACAGGCAAAATACCTGGGTAAAAGCCCACAGACAATGCTAAATTTTAAAGGTGAAAAAAAGGCTTTTAGAAAAGCAGGTCATTGTTTCTTTCAATGGCAGTCCCTCTCATGATGCTCCAATCCTCTTTAAAAACACTGGCAGAGGGAGGAGAAAAGCATTGATTTATGGAGAGATGCATCCTGCATTCAGCAAAGTTCACAGATTTTATTCCTCATGATGCACTCAACACCTGACCCTTTCAGTGCTTACAAATTCCTCATTGAGCATGTGTTACCTAATATAGTCCCGTTTTTTAAATAGTGTCTCAGTGTTAAAAAAAAGTAAGCAGTGAAATGTCCCTTTTTTTTAGTGCAAGACACCATTTAAAAACTGGGACATTTCTCTGTTTAACCTGGGCACTGCACAAAAACCGGGAATTTTCTGTAATTTGGAGCAACATGTCGGGACACCAGGACACTGCTCCGAAAACAGAGACCGTCAGGGAAAAACCAGGACGTCTGGTCACCCTAACTCCACCTGCTTCAAAAGACATTCAGATGGATCCCCACAGAATCCTGAATGACTGTCACCCACGAACTCATCACCAGCAGACTCAACTACGGCAATGCACTGAACGCCGGTGTCACCCAGAAACAGCTCAAGAAACTACAGAATGTTCAAAACGCCACTGCCAGACTGGTCCTGGACATCCCCCACCCCAGCCACATCGTGCAACACTTCCGACACCTCCACTGGCTCCTGGTCAACAAGAGAATCACCTTCAAGCTCCTCACACATGCCTATAAAGCTCTCCCCAACATAGGACCCGCATACCTGAACCACTGCCTTGCATTCCACATATCTGCCAGACAACTCTGTTCCGCCCAACACGCCTAGACTCTTTCCCCAGGATCCACAAGATCAGAACCAAAGGAAGTTCATTCTCCTACCTCGCCGCCAAGACCTGGAACACCTTGCCCCTCCACCTCATGCAAACCGCGTGTCTGACCCAATTCAAGAAGGACCTCAAGACCTGGCTCTTTGAATGATCCTCCTCACCCAGAGGAACCAGCAGCCACCCCCCACCCCCACCATCCGAGAGCCTTGAGATCCTCATGGGTGAGTAGTCATGCTTTACAAACCCCTAATTGATTGATTGATTGATTCCAAGGGAGAAATGTCTTCCAAGTGAATGTCAGGTTTTACTAGCTTGTATTGCTGAAACTTACCCTCCTTGGAACGCTATTTTATCTATGCACTTTAACTTTAGCTGCAACAAAAATACCTTCAAATATGATTTCCATCTTGTTTTTATCTGTGTCTTTCAATTTATTTTTTACTACGGTTACATAAATGTGCGAATATTGTAGAATTACCAATGCTTGTTGCTTTCACCTTACAATTGCAATGGTTTTTATTGACTTCTCAAATAAAAAGATTTCAGATCTAAGTGAATTGCATTTCCTGTCTTTTTCCAAAATGTTACAACACCCTATCATGTTTCAAAATTGACCTTTTAAAAGGAGCCAATGGAGTTTTCTGAATCACAATCCATAATAATAGCAACATTTGTAAAACACGGGTTGTGGAGAATGGTTAGGATACAAACAGTAACCTGCACTGAAACCCATGTGGCAGCCTTGTATATCGTTTTTTATGTAATTAAAAAAAAATAATGTATTCATGATTTTGTATACAAACAATACAGGCAAGAGTTGTTCTGTGGGCTACCCGCATTTGAGAATACAAGGTATAGGGTTAGTGGCATACATCTCGTCCGGTTACCCCTTGACTGGTTATAGGTTGGTGATAGGATACAGGATAGAAAGGAGGAGAAGCAATCAAATTATTGTACCTTTGGAAAGCATAATTTTGTACCTTTGGAAAGCATTATTGGTGTGGGCCCTCAGTTCAGCAATCAGGTGCTTCGAGTCTAGGTTTACACTATACACCGCCACATAGATACATATAAGTTAGGTCTTGTGCTTCTTCAATTTGCTATCTTCCCACATGGAATAGGCCTGCTGATGACAGAAAGGAAATAAATTGTATGTATCAATCAAGCAGTCTAGATTTGCAAAGCATGGCTAATCACCATTGAGGGTATCCAGGTGCTGCGGGTGCTGCTGCAAGGGGTTCAGTCAAACATCCAGGTCTTGAGTCTATTTATGAATTCCAGAAGAAAGGAGATCTGTAGGTGGAGAGGGAGGTCATTCCAGGACTTCGCAATGTGGTAGGAGAAGGGGTATCCTCCACTGTTGCTGTGGGGGATGCTGGGGTGTGGGTGAGGCAGAGGGAGGTGGAACCCAGGTGTCTGGAAGTAAGGTGGAAGATATGTCAGTAGTTGATGTACTCTGGTCCCTAGTTGTGGAGGTCGATGAAGGTGTGGATCAGCATCTTGAACTGGCACCTCTTCTGAATGGGGAGCCAGTAGGGCTTCTTGAGGTAGGGGGTGATGTGGGTCTGTTTGGGGAGATCTAGGATGAGTCTGACCACTATGTTCTGTATTGTCTTTAGTATTTTGAGAAGGTGGAAGGTGATTCCTGCATATAGTGCATTCTTGTAGTCCAGTCGGCTGGTGACCAGGGCCTGGGTGATGGTGCATCTAGTGTCGATGGGGAGCCACTTGAAAATCTTGCAGAGCATACAGAGGGTGACAAAACAGGTGGATGAGACTGCACTGTTCTGTTTTTATATGGTGAGCTTACTATCAAGGATGAAGCCAAGGTTGCTGGGATGGTCGGTCGGCGTATTGCACATGCTGATTGGCAGTAGAGCCCTTTATGTACATTGTCAATTCATTTCCCAAACTGACAAGGCCTAATGTGTCCACTTTCGCCAATTGCAGTGCTTAATGTGAGCTCAGGAACATGGGGTGCCACTGCCACTCTGTTGTGGGGCTTGGTACTTTTTTTTAAATCATCAAAATTTGACCTGATCAAAAGAGAACAGAGAAAGACTGAAAAACAGGGGCAATGGTAAAAAGCAGGGATGAAAAAGAAACTGCAAGAGTGAGATGAAGGGGTAGGGAGTGTTGAGCACTGGAAGGAAGAGGCATGAAGGGAAAAAAGACTATATAGCCTTGGTATTCAGAAAACCAGATATTCGGCAGTGGCACCAGCAGGTTTTTGAGAAACATTTGGGCACAGCACTTAATGTTTTGAAAGAGTTTTCTTCCAGAGCCTATGAAACAAATAGGAAATTTGGTAACTGTGTGAAGTTCACAAATTAAATGCTTTACCCTGCATCTACACCTGGGATTTAAGAACAATTATATTTTCCATACTTTCAGAAATATGTTGGTGTGAGTTCATGGGTTTGTTTGTGTGACTGTGAGACAGTGAGACAGAGGAGAATAAAGAAGTGACAAGTGAAAATGTAAAGTGGGGTGGCATGAAAAAAGAAAAAGATGGCACGCATGAGAGAAACAGAAAAAAAGCCCTGAATAGATAACAATTTAGAAAACCCAATCAAGTTATCAAGCAGAAAGAAGGATGTGGTAAGAACATTTGTAAACCAAGGAAAGGAGCTGATTGAAAATGAAAAAGATGTGAAAATTGGATCAAATACTCTGTCAGAAATGTTTATTTTGGACGTTTCATTTAATAAAACATGCCGTACATAATACAATATAGTGAATTATTAAAAACCTCAAAACATTTGAAAAGCTAACATTGAAATACAGTACGTATTTGTTGAATATAAGCGATAAGTCGTAAGAACCTGGGATTTCACCCTTTTTTGGTCCATAACGTGAATGACATGGTGCTAGTGCAAACCATGATATAGAATATTTTTAGGACAACTGATAGCAAGCCTAGTACGGTGCTAAAAGCTCTAAAAATTTACAAATAAGTAGCAGCATTGGAGACAAAATTAGACGAACTAAAATGCAAGTACAATAAGGGAGGGTGGGATCATTAAGAACACTTAAGAAAATAGTAAATATCAAACCAGGAAAAAAATCTGGACAGGATCACATTCCTAAAATTGCACCTACCAAGAGTCAATGCATTATCTCACATCCCAAACTGGGATATATTATTTACAGAATTCAAAACGGTGCCATTGTTTCTAACCAGAGTCTCACCAAGAAATTATAGTTATTATGGTTTAAGAATGCGATAAAATGTTACAGTGAAAATTAAAGCTCGTATTTGTCTCTGTGTCGAAATAATATTTCCCCTCCAGAAAGATAAGGAAGTTTTAAACGTTTGATGGTTGAATAACACATAGCAGTGTGGTAAAGGAATATTTCAACAAAAATATAATTTGACAGAATTAGTTGTCTTAAATATCCCATTAGAGTTAATAATAGAAAATGTAGCCCTAATAAGTCGATATGCTTGTAAATGTAAATCGAGACAAAATATTGCCAGACAATGTTGATGTTGATGATATTCGGGCATATAACACACTGTTGGAAATGACCCACTCTGCAGAGTCACCCCAGACCTTTTGTCTTCCTCCTCCCCTTTTGTCTGAATATGTTTTTGTTGGCTTTGGGACTCTGCCCACCTAACCACAGCTAAATAGTGTTAAAGGGCTTGAGCTCCTTCCCTAAAATGTGGTAACACTGGGTTATACCCAATTGGCATATTCATTTTATTTATAAGCCCCTAGTAAAGTACACTACATGCACCCAGGGCCAGTAAATTAAATGCTACTAGTGGGCCTGTATTACTGATTGTGCCACCCATTTAAGTAGCCCTTTCAACATGTCTCAGGCCTGCCACTGAAGAGCCTGTGTGTGCAGTTTAACCTGCCTTTTCGACTTGGTAAAATGAAAAAATTTTCAGGCCCAAACTTTCCTTTTTAATACATATAAGTCACCCCAAGAAGGTCCCCAACAACTCAAAGAGCAGGGTGCAATTTATTTAAAAAGTACAACATGCACTTTTACATGTCCTGATAGTGAAAAACTCTTAACTTTGTTTTTTGCTACTGCAAGGACTATTTCTCTCACAGGGTAACATTGGGGTTGCCTTATTATATTTTATAAGTGTGATTTCTAAATGGGAAGATATGACTGAATCAGGTTTGGTGTCTCTGGATTCCTCATTTAAAATCCTAAATTATGGTGAAGTCAGCTTTCAGATTACAATCCAGAAAATTTCATTTTTAGAAAGTTCAAACAAACATACAATCTGCCAATAAATACTGACTTAGAAACTACAAACTCTCGTTTTTTGTTCATGATCACTATATTTAATAACAATGATCACCTTTTAATTTCTTCTACTTTTTTCTTTATACCATTTATAGCAAAATACAAATGTATACATAACACATTGAAATACACATAACATACAATGTAAACATCTCATCATTGCTCAGTGCAATACATTGCCACCCACCCCGTAAAAAACGAAAAACAATTACCAAGTCAAGTCATTACAAAACAACATGAAACACAAATCAAACAGTTCTGAATTTAAATGCCCAAAATGAAATGTACCTTTGCTTCCCCTGCTACCACTAAATAAATTCCTCCTAAAGTGACGTGATCTCATATCTATATGGGTGTGTGTGACAAGCACCTATTAGATGGCCCCTTGGCAAACCATATGAACTCAAACTAACTCTACTTCTTCTTTCAACTTAAATGAATCCCAATCCAGAATTGCATTGGATGGACGAGGTAGACTCTTATTCACAGGGAGCGGTTTGCTTCGACAATCGAATTTTAGGACCTAAAATCTCCTATCTGCATTATATGGTCAGAGCGAAAGACTGGCCAGAGTCCTAATCGCCTAGTGTCTTAGACTTGTTGACTGTTTAAGGGCTCATTCCCCAGTATACGTATTGAACTTTTGGAAAATGGCATTTTCTAGTCTTAATGATTTACAAACAACAAGGGCAACCATAGAACAAGAACCTAGGGCAGTATCAACCAGGTTCCAAACAGTGGTTCATGAGCTAAAGTAACAAACTATAAAACAATTAGTGTAAAAAAAAAAGAAATTGTGCAAAGCAAGGAAAAACTGTGCTGGCCTTATTTCGCAATGACCATGTACATAAATAATCTCAAAAAGTAAATGTATTTGAGCTTGTAAAGCGCACTGCTACCCGTCAGGGGTTTCCTGGCGCTGTATAACTCTGGGGAACCCGTCCTGGCTTTCCCTGTGGGATGGTCCCTGCTGGGAGTCCCCAAGGTGGAGCCAGGCATCCCCGGAATTGATGGGGCCGTTGTGGAGATTAGGCAAGCTAATGCCCAGAGTTGCCGAGTGGAACCCCTAATTAGAGTAAGCACCGAAGCGAGAATTATCGAGTCCGCTGACCCAAGTCCACAACCTTGCTGCATCGGGAATTGAACCCTGGTCCCGGGCCGACTTCTGCTCCTGGGTCTGCCGCCTCTAACCAGTGAGCCACACCACTCCACAAGTATTTAATATAAATTCATTATAACACAACAGAAAAAGAAGGGCGCTCAAACAGTTACACAAACAATCATAAAATAAGAAACATTGACAAGTGCAAACTTAACAAACAGTGGCAGAGAAAAAAACATAAAACAACAATTAACAAAATACACAAATAACAATTGTGTCCTCTCTGAATTAGGCCACATTGTTATGCGTAAATGGCGTTTCGACCAATGAATACTTTAGGTGTCATCTTCAGGACAAAGAAACTACAAATATACAAGTGTCCACTTTCTTTTCTCTAAGGAGCTCGGTAGTAATCATTGAAGGCGAAGCACCAATCTTCGTGTGTCAGGTCAAAAATGCAGAAATTTTAAATGAGATCCTAAAACTGTCAGTAAGCCAAAAAATCCAACCGTATTTCATAAAGAAACTGGGCTTACTTGGGCGACAAATTCAGTAGGAAGATCAGTCAGATTACAGAATCACAGTCGTGGTTAATAATTGAATTATTCCCGATTAGAGCTCCTTCGTGTCCCGCGTCCCGTCAGCGTTTCACGTCCCCGAAATGGTTGATACTACTTTTTTCTTTATACCATTTGTAGCAAAATACAAATTTATACATAACACATTGAAATACACTTAACAGTGTACTATAAACATCTCATCATTGCTCAGTGCAATGCATAGTCACCCACCCAGCACAAAACGAAAAACAATTACAAAGTTCAATCATTACAAATCAACATGAAACACAAATCAAACAGTTCTGAATGTAAATGTCCAAAAGGAAATGTTCCTTTGCTTCCACTACTACTACTAAATAAGTTCCTCCTAAATTTTGCTTGCTCAGCCTTATAGTGCCAAGCTGATCAGGAAAAAAGGAGTGGCCTCATCGTTAATCAATACTATCCACCGAAGTTCCCTTACTCATTAGTGTCCTGCTCTGTCAGCTGAGTTAACGTCAAAAGCATTTCAAATCCTTCACACTTAAAGGTTCTCATCAGGACTCAGAAGTGACGTGAACTCATATCTATTTGGTCCGTGCGTGACAAGCACCTATTTGATGGCCCCTTGGCAAACCATAGGAACTCAAACCAACTCCACTTCTTCTTTCAACTTCAATGAATCTCAATCCAGAGTTGCAATGGATGAACAAGGTAGACTCTTATTCACAGGGAGCGGTTGGCTTCGACAATTGAATCTTAGGACTTAGAATCTCCTGTCTGCATTCTACGGGCAGAGTGAAAGACTGTCCGGAGTCCTGATCACGTAGTGTCTTAGCCTTGCTGACTATTTAAGGGCCCATTCCCCAGTATATGTATTGAACTTTTGGAAAGATGGCATTTTCTAGTCTTAGACATTTCGTTCCTGCAGCTTGTCTCTGGTCCCATGACCAACTGTATTTGGCAGTTGGGCTTTGTGTATTCCTCCTAGAAAGCCGCACACTATGGGAACTTGGGTGTGACTGAATGGGCCATTACTGGCAGGATGGTAGGGAAAAGCTGGCCCAGTATCACTTGCACTTGAATAGGTTACGCACTGTCTCAACAAAGGGCTCCATACCCCCTCTACATAGTCTGGAGTCAGGGCAGGGAAGGCAGGGCATCTGTGTACTTCAAAGGCATGCCTCTAGAAGCGTCTTTCCACTTCAAAGGCACAACTGTGTATAAAAGAAGGACCTTGCCAGGTAAGCCATTAAGGAAACAACCAGACGCGATGAAGCTCTGTGGTTTAGGTGGCCTTTTAGGTTTGAGAGTGAGGTGAACATTTTTGTTACGGAAAGGCGATGGACCCCATAAACTTTATATTGTGGGTCATCTCTTGTACCACCTGGCTTACCCTTGTGAGGCCGGTTTCTTTCTTTATTGTATGTGCAGGGTGACTATACTACTTTGGTCCTGACGAATGCCCCTGAACCCCACATGGTTTAATCTGTAGGCAGAAATATGTATTTTTTCCAAATTCCTTGTCCGCACCTACTTTGTAATCCTATCCACTTTGTGCACCAGAATAAAGCTGATACCCAGCCCACCAGGAAATAGTTTTATCCATACCATTTCTTCCATTTTGCTTGCAAGCTGATATTTATGCTCAGCTAACCCAAAACACAGATGCTCCTCTCCACTGCAGAAGTTGCAGCCCAGACCAGTACCCTATGGCCCTAGGGTGAGGTGTGAACGTAACAATAAAGTATGTCACCCTCGGATGAGTGAGGGTTCTTGTCCTAAAAAAAGATTTTTTCCAACAGACAATTTTCCACTCCCTCCACTTTATTATGAGAGCCCAGATGTACTTTGTATGACTTCTATATGACCAGGGAGCAGTATGCGCCTGGGCGGATTTCCTTCTCCCACTAGACCCCCAGTGTATTGTGTATAAAAGAAGGACATCATACACCACCTCTTCAGTACACTACTAGACCTGTGGATACTCTGAAAGGAAGAACAATTGCTGTGCTGCTAAAAAACTGACACTCTGCTGGACTGGCACTCTACTGGACTCCTGCTTTGCTGACCTACTGCCTGTTGCTCTCTTGCCTGGGTGAGAAGGACTGGACCTACATCTCTTGATCCAAGGACCCCGGGTGACTCCAAGGGCTAGTTGGCTGGCCTCTTGCTCTGACGTCTCAGCGATGTCACAAGTTTTCATAAACCTTGCACCTGTACCTGGACTCTGCCATCTGTGAGTCTACCCTGCCAAGTGGTGCCACACCAGTCTTAGACCCTTGGAAGTGGGACTAAGGTGCTTGTCAGAGTAACCAATGCATTTTCTCTGCTGAGTGGCATATCCAAGAGCAGAACCAACGCATCTCTTTGGCTGAGTGGTGCATCCTCAAAATGATCCCACGTTTTGTTGCCGCTACATTTATTGAACCCATTGCAAAGACCCACATAACTTCTGTAATCTTTGGAACCTGCAAATTGCCAATGGTGAAGTATATCTCCAACCCACATCCTCGCATTCCTCCGCAACAGCATCCTCAACGACTACACCAGACTCCCCATACTCCCCATACTTGCCAGGTGGTGGGCACACCAGGAGAATGCTGTAACCGGACATGGGGGGTGGCGGTCCCCAGGGCTACGTATGGATACAAGAGGGGGCCCATGCTGCCAGCCTCCATTACAGGATATAGCCCCGGGGAAGTGGCGGTCCCCAGGGCTTCAGGGGGGCACGCGGTCCCCACTTAAATTTTTACCATTTGCCCTGGGGAGGAGGCGGACTCCAGGCTGCGTTGGGGGTGTAGTTTCCATCACATTTTATATTACAATTAGCCCCCGGGAGGTGGCACTCCCTGGGGCTGTGGTGGGGGCACGTGGCCACCCCGTATGTATGCCATGTTTTGCCCTGGGACGGTGGTGGTCCTCAGGGCTGTGGGATCCTGGAGGCCTCCCCAATTAATACTTAAAGAAGCCCCAGGGAGGTGTTGGTCCCTGGGTGCGGAGGTGCCATGCGGGTACTTCCTGCATAATTTAAATAAAAAACCAAGGGAGGTGGAGGTCCCCGGTATTAGATTAAACTTTAGGAGAGAGGCCCCATGCACCCCCTCCTTTATTTTTAACATGCCCCCAGGATTTGGCGCACCCACGGGCTTCATATAAAAGACGAGCCGGAACCTGCACATCTTTTTTGATTAATTTTGCAGTGGTTTAGCGGATCAATCAGTGAATCTGTGGCAACATTTTAAAAATTATTTTAAACCGCACAATATCTGGGGGTTAAGGTATTCCTATCCTGCCCCTTTGCTTTATTTTTTACTTTTTTGTAGGATTCAGCTCCAAGCCAAGTCCCAAGATGTCTGCCAACACTCACTGGTTGAAGTGTTGGCAGCCCATTACATTTTAGTAGGATTCATGAGTCCACTGCAAGGACTCGCGCCCCCAGATATCTATATTTTTAAGGTTAAATATCTCAAAAATTACTGAACGGATTTACACCAAACTACAAAACGCAAACTTTCAGCCAAATTTGTTGTAATTCTGTTCAGTGGTTCGGGCACTTGTCAAAAAATGAAAAAAATTCCCATATCCCCATAGACATAACATAGGGAAAACAGCGATAAAATGCCTTCAGTTTATTGAAGGTTCAGCTCACAGACAAAAGCAGGCACCCATGACGCGTTCAAGTCCCTGCTAAGGGGACTTGATCATATATATATACATACACAACATTCTGTTAAAAACATCCAAATAACAGGCGCTGACATTGTGGAGATGTGTCACTGGAATGTATTGTTCCATACAAAAGCCTATATATATATGTTTGGAGTCAGGTATTATATATCAAGACTCTCTTATGTATACTGATCTTCACAATATGCTTGTAACCTAAATTCATATGATAGTTTCTACAGACTGTTAGTGCAAATTAATTGCTAACCTGCGAATTGGCTTTTGATTGTGAAACTTTGGTTTGTACTCATGATTTTTGAGACGTGCACTCGGTTGCTCTCCTGGGAATGTTTTGTGTCTTGCAAAAATCCATAATGATGAATTATAAGAATCATTTAAGGCTGTCCTGTAGGAATTGTAGCATTGACAGTTCCCTTGTAATTACATTATTTTTCTGTAGGAAACACATCGGAATACACTGTGAGGTCCTTACGAACACAAAGAAACAAACGCACAAAAATCATATGGAAAATAATCAAATACATATACAGCGGGATTACTTTCTCACCAAATAATGACCACTACGATGTTTATGGCTGATGACCAGGGTTGACTCTAGTGTGGTGCGACGGTGCGGCTGCACTGGGCGCTGGCCTTGAGGGGGCACTGACCTCAATGGGGGCCCTATGTTTAGCAATAACTTAAGATTTAAAAGCACCTGCAGAGTTAGTTCCTTGTGTGTCCAATTTTCAGGCAGCAATAAAAATGTCAAGATAACTCTTGTGATTAATGTTCCTGCTAGAGAGAGGGATCAGAGGTTTTTAGGGCTCGGACTCCTCCCCACTGAAAGTGGGAGGAGCTTCGAGAACTAATGTTAAAGAAGAAAAAAAAGAAGTATCTCCTAGGGCTTTGGCCGAGAAAAATTCCACACATTCCTTTGCGTGTTCTGTCATCTGGCCAGTGATTCGTCTTCGTTGTGTTGTCGTTTTAATAGGCTTGAAGTGATAGGGTAAATGTAGTTTTGTTCCGCCATCTTGGGCATATTTCGTTCGTGCTCGCGCAAAGAAGTACATTAATTATAATTAGGAGCTGTCAGGGTGGCCGTGTAATGCATTCCAGATGGTGTGCGCGCGTTCACCATCTAGCAGTGTGTTTGTCTGGCGCGCGTCCTCCTCACGTGCACACAGGCATAGACGCCGTGTGCGGCTCCTTCCTGCCGGCCCGGGGAGCTGCTCTGCCGCTCTCTGGCTCACCCCCCGTCTCCCCGCCTGATTTAGTGTGTAGTTTATGGGCACGTGCCAGGAGCAGTATATGTGCTGCGGTGCTCTCTGCAGTTTATGGGGACGTGCAAGTGGCAGCAGCAGCGCCGCTGTGCTCCCGTATGGCCCCCGAGCCCATCCGCACTGGGTAATGGGCACGCGCAGGGCAGCGGCAGCAGAAGCACCGAACTGCGAGGCGCTCTAGTCTGCACCGGTTTGCCAAGCTGAAATTGTAAAGCATCACAATGCGAGGAGCGCCTGTGTAAACACAAAACAGCACACGGATCCAAGCTGTTCGTGATTTGCGCTGCCAAAACTCCATCAATCTTTAAGAAGGTGGGATACAAGGATTATGTATTCTTATAACACACTATTTCGAGCAGGAACACTCTTATCTTGCCAAAACACGGGCCAAAAGGAGTTCGCGGATTATGTCAAAAAGGCCAGGACATTTCTAGAGGGGATTACAAGGAAAAAATGCTTTAAGTCGGAGCACGTAAATATGCGTTATAGCAGCTCACACCGAGCACCTGTGAAAACTAATAACTACAACAAATCTTTTCACTGAGAAACGCACCAGGCACTATAAACGGATGAAAACTATGGCTCAGATCAGCTAAAAAAACACCAAAGAAATAATGCAAAGCCCATTGGGTTGAGAGTGCTCCAGTCCCCCCCCCCCTCCTCCCCCCTCAACCCCCCTCCATCCTCCCCCTCCACCTCCCCCCCTCTCCTGTCACCTGGGGTAGGCCAAGCTGACCGGGCTGCGGCTGCATGAAACACAGAAAACTGGATATTTGCATAATGAACGAGACCAACTATGTTTCTAACGGTGGCGAGATGAAATGCTGATTATCATTAAAGTAGAGTTGGGAAAACTAAAAGACAGACAAAGACCAATAGCATTGACTGCAGATGCAGAACTGGAAAGCCGGACGAAGACCGGATGTAGGTGTTATCGACAAGGATCTTGCACAAGAACATCCCTTCTCCGCACTAGAACAAATATGCAGCGACGAACAAATAACCTGTGAGGTTTGGCGGGGAGAATCACTTTCAACAACAAATGGATAACCAAAATTTGAAAAGCCGGCTAGGCGAGACAATGAGATGGGAGACAATGCTGCAGAATGCAGTGCAGCATGACACAGCACAAGACATACAGTGAGCTACACTGCTGCCTAGGCTAGAACAAACTGTTACACAATGAATGTAGAGGTGACACGCTTCCTTCCAGCGCCTATTCATGGCACGGCAGAACGGACGCAAGCAGATCTAGGCACTTGTACGCAGCACATAAAGGACACAGGGCAATAACCCAGGCCCTGGGCCAGGGAGGGGATGTGCACCTGTGCACTTTAGTGCGGGTCAAATGGCAATGGAGGGCTCAGAGGTCATACAGGGCACTGCAGAGCAGAACACTTCAAAACGTAGTTTGAATACAGTAGTTTGTAAGCACTAACATGCATAATGTACAGCAAGATGTCTCACTGAGTTAAACTCTTGCTGCGAACATCGGTTTTGATAGGAAGAACAAGCAAAGCCAACGTAAATGTCCATCCTTCCTATGTATGTAAACTGCGTACCAATTCATTGGTTAACTGTAACATCTTTTGTTGCAGCGCTTTCAAGTCGTAAGTGTTGTGAGATGTGAGATGTGAGTGCAGAGTAGTGTGTAGAGTAGTGAGTAGTGAGTAGAGTAGTGAGTAGAGTAGTGAGTAGAGTAGGGAGTAGAGTAGGGAGTAGAGTAGGGAGTAGAGTAGGGAGTAGAGTAGTGAGTAGAGTAGAGAGTAGAGTAGTGAGTAGAGTAGTAGAGTAGTGAGTAGAGAGTAGAGTAGTGAGTAGTGAGTAGAGTAGTGAGTGCAGAGTAGTGAGTAGGGTAGTGAGAAGTGAGTAGAGTAGTGAGTAGTGAGTGCAGAGTAGTGACTAGAGTAGTGAGTTGTGAGTGCAGAGTAGTGAGTAGAGTAGTGAGTAGTGAGTAGAGTAGTGAGTAGAGTAGTGAGTAGTGAGTAGAGTAGTGAGTAGTGAATAGAGTAGTGAGGTGAGTAGTGAGTAGTGAGTGCAGAGTAGTGAGTAGTGAGTAGAGTAGTGAGGTGAGTAGAGTAGAGTAGTGAGTAAAGTAGTGAGTGCAGAGTAGTGAGTAGTGAGAAGAGAGTAGTGAGTAGTGTAGTGAGGTGAGTAGTGAGTAGTGAGTGCAGAGTAGTGAGTAGAGTAGTGAGTTGAGTAGTTAGTAGTGAGTAGAGTAGTGAGTGAGTAGAGTAGTGAGGTGAGTAGAGTAGAGTAGTGAGTAAAGTAGTGAGTGCAGAGTAATGAGTAGTGAGTAGAGTAGTGAGTAGTGAGTAGAGTAGTGAGTGGAGAGTAGTGAGTAGTGAGTGCAGAGTAGTGAGTAGTGAGTAGACTAGTGAGTAGAGTAGTCAGTAGAGTAGTGAGTCGTGAGTAGAGTAGTGAGTAGAGTAGTGAGTGCAGAGTAGTGACTAGAGTAGTGAGTAGAGTAGTGAGTAGTGAGTGCAGAGTAGTGAGTAGTGAGTGCAGAGTAGTGAGTAGAGTAGAGTAGTGAGTAGTACATCACAGGCAGCAGCTGTGCAAGCATCTTACACTCACAAGGAGACCACAGGCAGCTGAGGTGCAAGCTTCTCCCACTCACAAGAAGGACATCACAAGCAGCAGCGGTGCAAGCTTCTCACACTCACAAGAACGACATCACAGGCAGCAGCAGTGCAAGCTTCTTACACTCACGAGGAGACCACAAGCAGCAGAGGTACAAGCTTCTCACACTCGCAAGAAATACATCACAAGCAGCAGTGGTGCAAGCTTCCCTTACACACTGACAGCAGGTACTGTGCCAAGGCAGCAGCAGCAACAGAGCAAGAGTCCCTTACAAAGAACAGGAACAGCACAGAGATGCACAATGCAATCTTCTCATACTCACAGGCAGCAGCGGTGCAAGTTTCTCACACTCACAAGAAGGACATCACAGGCAGCAGCTGTGCAAGCTTCTTACACTCACAAGGAGACCACAGGCAGCTGAGGTGCAAGCTTCTCCCACTCACAAGAAGGACATCACAAGCAGCAGCGGTGCAAGCTTCTCATACTCACAAGAACGACATCACAGGCAGCAGCAGTGCAAGCTTCTTACACTCACAAGGAGGCCACAGGCAGCAGAGGTGCAAGCTTCTCACACTCGCAAGAACGACATCACAAGCAGCAGTGGTGCAAGCTTCCCTTACACACTCACAGCAAGCTTCTCATACTCACAAGAACGACATCACAGGCAGCAGCAGTGCAAGCTTCTTACACTCACAAGGAGACCACAGGCAGCTGAGGTGCAAGCTTCTCCCACTCACAAGGACATCACAAGCAGCAGTGGTGCAAGCTTCTCACACTCACAAGAACGACATCACAGGCAGCAGCAGTGCAATCTTCTTGCACTCACAAGGAGACCACAGGCAGCAGAGGTGCAAGCTCCTCACACTCACAAGAAGGACATCACAGGCAGTAACGGTGCAATATTCTCACACTCACAAGGAGATCACTGGCAGTACACACCACATGAACACATTCCATAACACATAGCAACAATACATTGGCATTTACAATGCCATTAGCTCAAACTCAAATAAATCCGAGCCCGATTGCATTTCTAATGCTTGTTTTAGAGGCAGTGTTGAGTCTCCATAAAGTAGCACAGAGGGTAAATATGTCTGCTGCAAAGAGCAGATCTGTATTCTATGTGGATAGCTGAGTAGATTAGTAAAGACAGCCTTTACCAGTGCTTAAAATGAGTTAAATGTATGTGAGAGAGGGCCTATGGAGAGATGGGCACTTTTGCCAGGTGGTAGGGGGGTCATCCGAGGAAAAGGTCATGGGAGGGAGGGGGCGGCAAAAACAACTTTGTCGCACTGGGCACCTCCAGCTCCAAAGCTGGCCCTGCTAATGGCCATAAACTTATATTCTCTGCCCTTGCTCCAAGTGAACCAAGAAAAGGCCCTGCTTAGCTTAGAGACCATTTGATGCTCTCCACCCCAAGCTACCTCTGCTGATAATGGTCACTTTAGCAAGAAACAGAATTTTAGAAAAATACCTCTTAAAGACACGCCAAATCAGAATATTAAGTACTCCAACGATAATTATTCCCTGAAGGTAGAGCTGCTTTCCATCGGATTTATTTTTAGCAGAGTTTAATCAAATTCAGATCGCATTCTAATTAGCATAATTGTCCCATCCAGCGGTAGGGACAATATAACTGATAACTGATCGATCCCTGAGCATTTAACTAAAGGTTTATATTGTTTTTCCTAAAAGATTCAATAAATCAGCAATTCTTTGATGTTTATGGCATTGATTCGACTTTTGAAATGGATAATACACAAATTGCATTACATTATTACCTTTTACAGACTCACACACACAGACCACATAACACCAACAAGTGCATCTCATGAATATTTATTACACAAAATTGATCTGTGAATCTGTCATGCTGTATCAGAGGATAATGAAGCAGTATAGGGGACAGCCCTAACTGTGCATGAAAGCTGAATTTAAAGGGGAATTCTTCATTAATAGATTCCAAGCCCCTTGTCTTCTTCTACTTTGCACGAAGTCTGGTTTTAGTTCCTGATAATTTTAGAAGCATGAGCAGTATAAAGTCAGGCCAAGCCACCCGAACGAGCAAACCGGGGATGTGAATTAATCCCAGCTCATCAGGTTTCTGCCTGGTATTTCCTGACTCAGGGTTACTGATACCAGACATCGAAAGGGAATGAAATGCTCATGATTTTGGATTTTGCAGAATACCATGTAGGAGTCAGTGTTTCTGCACAAACTTCAACACGTTTGTTGCCCTGTATCTCATCCCTTGATCTTGTCTGCTTTAAACAGCTGAAGTCTCTGGGTGAAAAACTCCATCTAGTATTCCAGTTGGGACCAGTAACTAGTGTTTCTGTCCAATTTGGACACCGGTACCACTTCTTGGAATAATGCTGCTGGAGAGTAACATAGTGATGTGAAGACTCCTATGTATTCCTCATATTTTGGCCTGGTGACACCAGATCAGACTCCACTTTTTTTTACGGAGATTTGTATAGCGCGAACTTGACCCGAAGGTATTGGGTATCAGAGCGCTTTACATGAGCACCAGTTGCTGTACATGAGGACACTTTAAGTATTTATTTTTTTGTTAGTGACGGGGAGATTAAGCGATTTGCCAGAATCACAGGATGTTGGCGTCCTTGCCGAGACTCAAACCCGGTTCCCCAGATTTGAGTTTGACCGCCCTAGCCGTTAGGCTGCTTAAGTAGCAAATGCAGCTTAATGCCCGCTGCGGATACTCTGAGGACAACAGACTGGAGGTAATTGAAAGACACAGATTGTGATTTCTTTCTGAGGATTAAAGTCAGCAAAGGTGGTTCTTATATGTATTTGAGGAAATACTTTCTTAGAATACGTATTTGAAAAATAAAAATGATCAAACCTTTAGTCTTGTGTCTGCCCTTAACTTATTGAAGTATGTCTTTGTTATTACTCAAAAACATATGAGGTCAAGATAATACCATTGGCGTTATGGCTTCGCTGTATATGCCTTACATGGAATTTCAATTATGATTTTATTGGGGGAAAATCTTTAAATCTACTTTTGGGGCATCTCTAATTTTCTGGAATACAAGAAATTCGAATAAAAATTGACTTGGGGGCGTGGCCAAAATGGTGGCGTGAACAGACGCACCTTCCCGGAGCTCCCGCCGACAGTGATCTTCAGCACGGGCCTACGGCCATCACAGCAGCGGTCGGTCCCCGGTGTTGATGGGCCGTGTTCCTGAGGGGCTGAGGAACGGAATTCGGCCGGCAAGTGCTGGCGTGGCGGAGTTTGGCGCCCTGTGGAAGCGGCCGAGCTGGAGCGGATGCCGGGGAAAGCTGAGTGAAGGGCGGGCGGTGAGCTGGTGGAGGTGCGCAGACCGGCACACAAACGAGCGACGGCCCAGGAGCGCAGTGGGAGCAGCAGGAGACCGCTGGAGCTTCGCCGGAGGAATGGGGTGAGGTACACCTTGTTGGTCCCGCTGAGAGAAGGAAGCGCCCGGTGGTGACGGCGAACCAGTCGTCCCGCCATCTTGTGAGGTTCGGCGGCCGAGGCGGCAGGGGCTGGTAGCCTGCGACCCCTGGGGGCGCAGGCCTGCAGCTGCAGCGGGGCGACACCGGGCGGGGTGGCCTGGAGGGGGACCAGTGACAGCTGCTGCATTGGCGGCTCACAGGCATCGGCGGACGACCTGGATCAGCCCGCGGAGCATGAGAGGTGAGCCGCCATTTTGGGACTGGGCCTCCGGGCCGCGGCTGCATAGACTTTGATGTGCTGCGGCCTGTAGGGTTGAAGAAACGGGTGAGGGTGGCGGATCGGCCCGGACCCGAGCTGCTGCGGAGCCCCCTCCTGGCATTTCTTGGGGCACCCTGGGAGCTCATGCCGTCTGGAGGCAGCAGGGGACAGTAAGGGGTCCCGACGGTTTGCAGAGGTGCACTCCCCCTGGGCTGGGACCCCAGAGTCGGATATCGGCACCGGACGCACCCCCCGGTCAGACCCTGCCTTGCGTTCCCGGCGGTGAGAGCCCCTGAGAGGAGCGAGGGGAGACTGCCTTGCCCCCACAGACACAAGGTTGGTGGCACGGGGGCTCAGGAGTGGAGGCTGCGAGAGGAGCTGGAGGCCCAGGTGCGGGACGTAGGGTCAGGAGAGCACCCAGGGCTGGAGAAGGGGTGTTGTGTGCTCCTGGAGTGTTGGCGGAGGAGAGTGGAGGACGGCGACCCCCAATTGACGACAGGGCAGTGCGGACTAGGGCTTGGGGACTTTGTGTCACACAGCCGCTGGTGTGAGGGCAGTTTTGTGGAGCGGACTGGTGGTGGGGCAGAACGCTTTTGGGACTCCTGGCGCAGCCCCGGAGTCTGCCCAGTGACTTTCTAGTGGGGTCCTTGCGGAGGAGTGGTGGTCGGCCGCGTGGAGGAGGCAGCCCGGAGTGGTTAGTGGGCCTGAGCTGTCTTCTCCAGGAGACGCATTTATTGTCAAAGGACTGTCATAGGTTGAAGTCGCGCTGCTTTCCATCCCAATTTCTTTCCTCGGCTTCCACTAAAACAGCTGGGGTTGCGATATTAGTGGCCCAGCATTTCAGGGGGAAGGTTTTGCAGAAGGGAGCAGAGATACAGAGGAGGTTGCTTTCCTATAGATTTTCCCTGGGGGAAGCCACCTTTACAGTCTGGCACGAGGTTGGTGGCGCGGGGGCTGGGAGAAGCGGCCGTGAGCTGAGGCGAAGGAGCAGAGCAGTCACTCAGGAGCAGAGGCTGCGAGAGGAGCTGGTGGCCCAGGTGCGGGACGTAGGGTCAGGAGAGCACCCAGGGCTGGAGAAGGGGTGTTGTGTGCTCCGGGAGTGTTGGCGGAGGAGAGTGGAGGACGGCGACCCCCAATTGACGACAGGGCAGTGCGTACTAGGGCTTGGGTACTTTGTGTCACACAGCGGCTGGTGTGAGGGCAGTTTTGTGGAGCGGACTGGCGGTGGGGCAGAACGCTTTTGGAACTCCTGGCGCAGCCCAGTGACTTTCTAGTGGGGTCCTTGCGGAGGAGTGGTGGTCGGCCGCGTGGAGGAGGCAGTCCGGAGTGGTGAGTGAGCCTGTTCTGGGACGGACCTGCCTGAAACGCCCTGTTCCGCCCGGGAACAGAGATGTCCACCGCGAGGGTTCAGAAGGACAAGACTGTTAAGGACCTCTTCGTTAAGGCTCAGGCAAATCAGCAATCTAAGGAAATGGCGGCGAGTACATCCCACACGGCGACGGAGCAGGCAGAGGGCACGGAGCCGATCACTAAAGCATTTCTGAAATCGCTTTTTACCTCTCTGCGGGAAGACATTCACTCCTTGCAGAAGGAGTTCGCCGAAGAGATCAAGGAGGTGCGCAGGGATGTCGACGGTATAGGGGTGAGGGTAGCAGATTTGGAGACCAAGAGTGACACTCGAGACTCCGAAATGGAGGCGTTGGGCCAGGAGATAGTTCGGATTCATGACCAGCAGGTGGACCTACAGACACATGTGGAAGACCTGGAAAACCACTCCCGTCGCCATAACGTCCACATCCGGGGCGTAACAATGTCCGAGGACACCAGGGACTTATTCGGCTTCACCGGAGCTTTGTTCAACCACATCATAGGGCGACCGGCGGAGTAGGAGATTCAGATAGACCGCGTTCACAGAGTGGGTCTCTCGGGTTCTCCCTCGGCTCTCCCTCCGGACATCCTGGCGTGTGTGCAGGACTTCCGCACCAAGGAGGAGATTATGCAGAAGGCGCGATAGATGCAACCTTTGTCCTTTAGAGGGCAAGCTCCAGTACTGTTTCAGGATCTGTCCGCCCTCACCCTGCAGAAACGTAGATTCTTCAGACCTGTCACGACCTTTCTTCAGCATCATAATATCTCCTACAGTTGGGGTCACCCCTTCCGCTTGATCTTTAAAAAAGATAATAAGCTCCACCAACTCCGATCCTTAAAAGAGGCATGCCGATTGTTGGGCCTGGAACCGCCAGCTGAGGTGGATGAGACGGAGGGGCCTACAGCGGAGCCTGTTGATGGCAGACCTCGATGGCGTCAACAGAGCAGAAGGCGCCGTGCCCAGAAACTCCCAGCAGCTGAGATCAGAGATGGCCAGTGGGCAGCAGTGGAGGCTGTCTCCTCTGGTCCGGAGGGGTCCCGTCCCGGCTGAACTCTGAGCTGATTCAACTCATGGCAGTGCCTCTATGTTTGCTGTGGCCTACACTGTCGGCGGGAGGAAGGGCTTCCCTGCACTGACTAGTGTACCCCGTTGTTGTATTTTACCAATCACCTCAGAATGATGGGCAATGTGTATTGTTTAAATGTTGGGGGGGATGTTCCTTTTTCTTTTTTGGGATTTGGCAGGGGTAGAACTGTTGGGGAGGGGGGGTTCCAGGTCCATGAGTGCCTCCGAGTGAGTGGTGGAGCTGGGTTTCTATTGATCTGCAGGATGCGCAGCTGGGTATGCTTCTGGCAGTGTGGTCAGAGCCTTGGGGTTGGGTATGTCACAGGCGCGGCGCGATTTTGGGATACTGAGCGTGTAGGGTCAGACGCATGCCACGCCTGCTACTGAATTACGTATCCTCACCTTGAATGTACGGGGACTTAACAATCCTGTGAAGGGGAGGGCAGTCCTCTTGTTTTTGGAACACTCAAAGGCTGATATTTGTCTTCTCCAGGAGACGCATATATTGTCAAAGGACTGTCATAGGTTGAAGTCGCGCTGCTTTCCATCCCAATTTTTTTCCTCGGCTTCCACTAAAACGACAGGGGTTGCGATATTAGTGGCCCAGCATTTCAGGGTGGAAGGTTTTGCAGAAGGGAGCGGAGATACGGGGGAGGTTGCTTTCCTATAGATTTCCCTGGGGGAAGCCACCTTTACAGTCTGTTCAGTTTATGCGCCTAATGAGGGTCAGGAAAAGTTCTTCCATCAACCGCTTAGCGAGGCGGCTGCGATGCCCGACAGACATGTCTTAGTGGGCGGGGACCTCAACTTAGTATTTGATAACCTCCTGGATAGATCGGGGCAGCGCTCCTCACAGGCGAGAACTCTATCTGAGGGTGGGTTGGCCAGGCTGGAGGAACTGGGACTGGTTGATCTCTGGCGCAGCTTTCACCCGGGCGTCAGAGAATATTCATATTATTCTAATGGCCATAAAACCTATGCGCTGCTGGACTACTTTCTGTCTTCTACATCCCTTCGGGCACTTGCGACAGGGGTAGAGATAGGCGTTGCGGCACTTTTGGATCACGCGCCGCTTTTCGTGGTGCTCTCCTTCCCGCCTGTGACCCGCGCTGCGTTCTTGAAAATTGCGTGACACGCTGTTACACCGCAAGGATGTTGTAGAGAAAATCAAAGGGACCATAACGGACTACTTATCACATAATCACACTTCAGACACCTCCTTAGCGACACACTGGGCGGCACTTAAGGCGGTATTGCGAGGCGAATTCAACGCGGTCTCGGCTGCGGAAAACATAGAGAGGGCACGTAAGAGAGAGGAGCTTACAGTAAAGACGCGGGAACTAGAGCATATGCACCAAAGGACTGGCGCTCCCAAGGTGTGGAAGCAGCTACGCCTGGTGCGACAGCAGCTGTCCGCGTTGGATCAGGATCAGGTGGAATTCATGGCCCTGAGAGTGAGACATATGTACTTCACTGGAGGGGACAGGTGCGGGCACCTATTGGGGCGTGCACTCCGGGAAACTCAGCAGGCGTACATGGTACAGGAGATTGCTACACGAGGAGGGGGGCGGGTCACCGAGGACGGTGACATAGCGACGGCATTTAGCGACTTCTACGCCTCCCTATATACAGGGGCACGGCTTGATCCTGCCGACGGCTCTTCTTTCTTGGGGTCTATTCCTCTTCCAGCCTTGTCAAAAGACCAAGCAGATCTCCTGGACAGCAAGATTCGGCCGGAGGAGGTAATATCGGCAATCTCGCGCCTCAAATTGGCTAAAGCTCCGGGGCCGGACGGCTTTACGGCAATTTTTTATAAAACATTCTGCCCACAAGTTGCCCCATTACTGACCGTCCTCTTCAACTCGTTTGCAGATCCAGGCGCGATCCCGAGGGATCTATTGGATGCTACCATATCGGTTATCCCTAAACCAGGGAAGGATCGCGCACAGTGCGAAGCCTATCGCCCCATATCCCTCCTTAATGTCGATCTGAAAATCTATACAAGCATTTTGGCAGCGCGGCTGGCACCACTCATGCAAGGGTTGATTGAGCCGGATCAGGCAGGGTTCATTCCGGAGCGACAGACGGCTGATAATACCAAGAGGGCATTGCACCTGATAGAAAAGGCCACGCGGACGTCTGGTGAATACATGATGCTCGCGATCGACGCGGAAAAAGCATTCGATCGGGTCCATTGGCCATACCTGGAACAGGTTTTGGTGAAGGCGGGGCTGGGGGTAAAGTTCCGAACCTGGGTCTTGAATTGTTACACCTTCCCTGCAGCGACAGTGCGAGTTAACGCGTGCTCCTCGCCCCGTTTTCCCATTGAACGGGGGACGCGGCAGGGGTGCCCGCTGTCGCCCCTGCTCTTTGCGCTCTATATACGCAGGCAATGAGAGCAGATCCGAGAGTGAAGGGGATTAGGTTTGGCGCATATATACATACAATCAGCTTGTACGCTGACGATGTCCTTCTCTCCCTAGCCTCCCCTAGTGATTCTTTGCCAGCCTGTGTTGATATCCTGGACACGTTTGCTGGCGCGGCGGGCTTTAAAGTTAACATGACGAAATCAGTGGCGCTGGATCTCTCGCAAGAGGGGCATACCTGGGCCTACCTCCAGGAGCACTTCCCCTTTCGCTGGACGTCAGAGGCCGTCCCATACCTGGGCATTTAGTTAGCGGCTACGCTGCAGGATACAGTGCGTATCAATTACGCCATGCTTCACCAGACACTCCATCAGATACTGGGTAGATGGAGACACCTTCCGCTTTCATGGCTGGGCAGAGTGGCTGCCATAAAAATGACCATTCTTCCTCTATTTATTTCACGCCATACCGCTCCATCCCCCCCATGGCTGGATCCACCAGACCCAGTCTGAGCTTGCTCAGTTCATCTGGAACGGTAAGCGGCCTAGAATGAAGCTTCGGTTGGCAATGTTACCACCAGAGAAGGGAGGTCTGGGCCTGCCAGACTTCATGCTATATTAACAGGCGGCCCAATTGCGGACCCTTGTGGAGTGGAGCAAGTGGGAGTCAGAAAAAAAATGGCTCTTTCAGGATCAGGTGGTTGCGGGCCGCCCGTTGCAAGAGGTCCCCTTCCTTCGTAATCAGCACCGACCCCCCAACTTGTACGCCTCGTATATCACGAGGTCCTGTTGGAAGTGTGGGATCAGGCCAGTACGAAACATGACTTGACGACCTTCCCGTCTCCTCTTATGCCATTGCTGGATAACCCTGATTTCGAGCCCGGGCGGGACATTCAGGCTTTTGCTAGGTGGCGCCAAGCGAGATGTAGATTTCTGTTCCACATGTATGCAGGAGAGGGGGTAGTTCCTTTTGAGATTTGTAGACGGGAGTATGGCCAACCGGAATCGGAATGGCTTAGATACCTTCAGGTGCGTCACTGGGCGCTCAATGGCCAGGTCAGGGAGGGGGCAGGTTGGAGACTCAGACCTTATGAGTATTGGCTGATCACTCAGACAGCGGACAAACGGCTCATATTGGATTTGTATTGCATGCTCTTAGATCGGTACTCGCACATTAATATCTCCGGGAGGGCCCGCTGAGAGAGAGAGTTGGGGCGGGTATTGAGCAATAAGGAATGGGAGGGCATCTACTATCGAGCGAGACACTCCGTCTACCACATGGGGCTGACGGACACTTTCACTAAGCTTGTGTCGTACTGGTATTACACTCCTGAGAAGTTGCACGAGATGGATCATACAAGAGAGGTATCCTGTTGGCGGGGGTGTGGGGAGAGGGGCACGTTGGTCCATATACTGTGGGATTGTGTGCAGCTTCAGGGGTATTGGAAGATGATCCTTGATGAGGTAGACTCACACTTTGAGACGGAAATCCCAAGATTCCCCGCCTATGTTTTGCTGGGCTTGCCTAATCCTATCACCTATCCATTGAGATCACGTAGGGGCAGATTAATTGCCATTGCGTTGGGATCGGCAATACAGAATGTGTTGGCTTTTTGGCACACCCCGCATATCCCTACATTCCAAGGTTGGTTACATCGCCTTTGGTCAGTTCTGGGTATGGAAAAGTTGTCCTTAATCAAGGCGGGGGATGGTGCCAAGTATGCGGAATTGTGGCAGCCATTTTTGTCAATGTTGGCTGCAGAATTTAGGGAAGTGACATGTCCCCGGTTTCTACGGTTGCTGCGTTTGGCACAGGACGAATGTTGAGGCACTTTGAAGCAGATGGTTGCGTTGACATGGAGGGGTATGGGACCTGAACCGTGAGAGGTGGGAGGGTAGGGGGGGGCAGTGGGGGGTGGGGGTTGGGGGGATGGATCTTGTTCTTGCTGTTTCTTTTGGACATTGGTTCGCTTATACAGAACTGCCAGTTTGGAAGAGGGCCTCACACGTCAACTGGGCTCTACACATGTTTTGGTTGATGCTTTCCCATGCCAATTCCTCATGCATTGAATGTCGTCAGATTTATGGGATGTTGTGCTTTGTCAATAAAAAGATTTAATACTAAAAATTTACTTGGCTTATTAGCAGTACAAGTCGAGTTCTTACAATTAGGGTTTTTTAAGGATTTGGTGCACAAATAGTACACCTAGCTACTACAAAGTGAACAATCCTGGTGTTACACGTGAAGGGGAAAGATGAAGATATGTGCAGGAAATTAGGTGTGACTTATTTTGGGTAGAGGAGTTGGGACTCTTGATAGGGTTGAAACCCACGTAAAGTTTATGAAGTCGGCAGTCTCATTTGAGCAGGATAAGAAATATAACGAAGGAAAGAAATCCCCACGTATGTTGGTTGAGCATCAGACAAAAAAGTGAACGGGATATACTTGTGCTTTATCTTCGAATACTCCCTCGGTAATATCCTTCTGAGCCTGGGAATATTCCTTGCTGAAAATGTGCTTTATTATTCAATCTTTATTTTAACTTCTAATGCAGTATACCACACATTTGACAATAATATTGCAGAACAACCCATTTTAAATTTCTTCAAAATATCAACACACCTCTCCTATAGTTGCACATTAGAGATGATCTTTGCATCACATATTCACATGTATTTAAGCTACATAAACAGCACATTTCTCAGAGGTGTCACTCGTTCCCCTACTCTGCCTAGCAGCATGCTGCCTGATCCCTCCTTCCGTGCCCCAAACCCCACTATTCGGGGCAGTACTGCAGTCTGCATCCGCTGATAAAAGATACGCTCAAACGTGGCCCCAAAATCGCATGGTCTGGCCGCCAGCCGTATCAAGCCTTAGTAGGAGGACATCAGTTCATTGCAATATACAACATTCAGCCTCCAGTCCTTCAATGTGGGCAGCGAGCCCATTAGCCCTCTCGACTCTGGAGGTGGGGTTGTCATATTTGGCCATGGACCTTCACGAATATTTGCTCAATTCCCGCACCTCCCACAGCTCCTACTATCAAGGAGAGGTGTGGCTCAACGGCAAGAGTGTCTGACTCTGGATCACGGGGCTCACAGTTTGATCCCCGGTGCCAGCTCATCTCAGCTCAGCATCATGTGACTCTGGGCATTAGCTCACTTAATGTCCCCGAAGGACCCCCAGAGCCTGGATAACCTATGGGGTGATAAGTTTGCGCTTTAAAATTTGGAATTTACCATCATAGACTATCGTTGTGAGAAGGAATCTCCACACCATCATGCTTGACTCACACTAAAACCATAGTAGAAACGGCAGAAGGGAGCGGATGGTCGGTCCATCGCCACAAGTCAGAAGGGGCAAAATACACTGAGATTGTCCCAAGTAACCCTAGCGGCTATTACCAATGAAAGGCGGCAGTGGGCACTATATGCTTGGGTATGCATGATCCTGCTGCAGGTGACCTTCAGGGGCAGTAGAACCAGGACAAACCTAGAATTTAGGCTGGAGGCCTTTACCATCACTTAGAGACCACTGCTTATTGTGGACAACGGGACACTGGAAACTGTGGCCCAATGATTCATTCTTAATTTTGTATTTTAGGTATGTAGGACTTTAATCTGCTGCTCTTTTGTATGATTATTCTGTGCACTGGGAAGACTGGCCTATAAGCGAAATAGTTCCTTTACATGTTCACTTACTGTATTTCATGCTTAGATCAGAAATTAGCATCATATTGGCTATTGATACTGAAACAACATTTATTATATCTTTGATAAAGTCTTGATTGAAAGTTCCAACAAAACTTGACTTTGCCAAACATTCAACGACCTGGGATCCATATGTCAAAAACTTTAAACAAGGAGGGAAGTTGATTCTTTGACATGCTAGTTCTTCTGTTGTCTAAATTGACCATCCGTGTTCTCTTGAGCTGTGGATAATTCAAGGAGTGCTTAATTTGTAAAATTAATTTTAAAACTAAGTGTAGGGACCCAAAGTATTTCTTAGCAGTTCACCACCACTACTGCCGAATGTCAGGTTTTCTGAACATCAAGCCTAGTCTTGATTCTAACTCGTGCTTCTTTCTTCCGTTGTACCAAACTTCCTGTTGCTTTGTCTCACTGCTGGTTCACTTATTTATTCCCGATTCCTCCTTATGTAATTGTTTTCCTATCTTTCTTTTACTCCTTCTTTTTCCTTTTTCTACTTTTCCTCCTCCTGCTCTGGGTCAAAATCTGAGTGTCTGGTAATGAAAAATAAGTACCAGTCCCCAAAAATGCGCATCACCTGTAACCACCAGCACGCAACTCTAACTGCTTCTTAAAGTATGGGTAGGTTGAGTTGAGGATGCATCTATCGCAGTAGAGAGGTTCAAAGATGCTGCGGTTAAAGGGTCCCGTTGGGTGCTACCATTCTCATATGAGCCTGGGAGACAGAGCCAGGGGCAGTAGTTACCCAAGCGGTGGATTCAACTATAATACCTTTGATTCCTGCCTGACTCGTCTGTCAGAATACCTGGAAAATGGTTGCAAGTTGACATAGCCTTGAAAGAACGAGTCACAGAATATAATGCGTCAGCCACTGGGTTGGCGGATGACGTGGGACTTTCTTTGTTAGTTGCCATGTCAGCAATGTATGGTGACCCTCAAGCAATAAAGGGCTATTTCATTTGAAGAGGGCACAGAACCCACTCGTCCTGGTTACGCAGATGTGCACAGTCTATGCCTTTTCGTGCATTCAGTCGCATCTTCAGTGAACGGCCGTGCCTGCTTTACGCCACCCACACCTTCCATCAGGCTGCTCACACGTTAAACCTTTTGTCCCTCATTACGTGTGTTTGCCTTTAACTAAACTGGGCCGGAGCTTTCAAATGTCCACATATAATTTTTTCCACGAATCAAGATATTTATTCATCTGTTATAGAAGACGAAGAAAGCGCGAGGACGATCAGTCGAGAGCTACGCAGTTTGCTTTGGTTTATCGGTGCGGAAGCGACAAATCGGCGACATTGCAAACCTCCGGCGCACAGACTCAGCCTGATTGCCCGACACAGTAGGCCTCCAGCTTCCATTTCGCCCCATTTTGCCCCTCTTTGAGAACAATGTGTGAGAGAGGCAGTCTGTGACGTGACACGGTTCTGTATTGTACCACTAAAGCTTGCTGTAGAACGGAGTCGGCGTGTATTTGATAGCTCTCTGCTTGTCGCCGGGCTGACTTTCCTGTCAAGCAGAGAATCGCTTCTGTTCTGTGAGGGCGCCATATTGTCTGCGAGCACGAGCCTTCTACAACAAACATTTGCAATGGAATAGGTCTCGCACTTGCAAGAGTTAGAGCTATTGGCTTTGTGAATGACAATGTATTTTACCTATGTGTTTTGGTTTGGAGTTAGTGGGTGTATGTGGATTGGAGTGGAATTATGTGGGTCGTATTGGAATTGTTTGTTGTGGAATTGTGTGGAGTGGAATGTTGTGTTGTGGAGTATATTTGTGTCTTGAAAGGATGTGGCATGGTCAGCCCTGCCAAGTACCACGCATCATGCATTAGACTAACGCATTTTAGTGTGATGGTCGGCATCCTGCACTAAAATGCAAAGTCACACATTTATAGCGCCTGAAGTTGCTGACAAGTGGAGGCAGGAGCACCGCTATCAGCACTCTGAGGAAAGCAGCACCTACCATGCGCTGCTCCAGCAGCCTGAGAGTGTGTGACAGAATGCACTACTGCACACTGTGCACTGCACCACTTCCCTTGTGTTGAATTTGTGTTCAGATTAATTAAAGGTTTACATGATGAAATCTGCCAGGCAGGCAGCAGGCCTGGGCTCAGCTGCGCTCGCTCGCTGGAGCGCTGCAGCGGCATTCATGCATCACATGACTACAACATTGTGTCCATTTGCCCAGACGGGATTTATGTCGGGAGCGGTAGGGTAGGTATGTTAGTAAGTTTAGTTAGGCAGACCACTGCTGCCTGTGCCACCGGTGCCTCTCCTCTCATCACGATGCCTGCGAGTCAGACCGGCTCCTTGAGCCTCACCGTCTCTCTCAGGTCTGTTAGATCCGACCTTCTTGAAAATATATTTAATTTTACAGCGTCAGCCTGAGCCTATAGCTCACTCCTGTCCTCAGGCTGTGCAGTTGCCACGGCGGGCTGGGCAGCACTCCGCTTAACTGATGGTGACTGGGACCGGCTGCCGGAGACTCGTCGCGGCCATGGCTCACAGTCACTGACACTCCCAGGCCTCATCATCCTTCTTGTGCTGCAGGCAGCGCGTGCATGAACCCAGACAGCACTGTACTTCGCCTGTTTGTTTTCTGGCAAAGTCATCCTTTCATGAGCATTATACAGGACTGGCCACAAGACTTGAAAAGATTTATAAACTAAGATCCGGACTGTCTGGAGATTATCATAGGCTGGCAGTTAAATCTGCAGTGAGCGGAAGAGCCAGGCATTCACTAATAAGACTCCTCCCTGAGATTGTGCCTGCAATTCCACCCTCAGCTAAGCTGCTCCAGTTTATCCTAAAAATATGTGTTTTGTTTTTGTACCAGCTGTATGTACATTTTAAAAGGGAAGCAAGAATAAAATGCTAAAATATCAAATTCTGGAGACTCCTCGTTTGCACATAGAAGTAGTCACGATCTTTTTCCTCCTCAAGCTCACAGATGTACTCACCTGCTGCTAGGTAAAAATTATTGTATGCAATTAAGCTATGGAATCAGGGGTGTTTTTATACTTCTTAATGAACGGAGAAGCCCTTGGTTCAAACACTCCTATAATCACATTGGTTTCTCTACAAGTCTCAAAGCACACATTATGCCTCTCCAGGTCATGGAAGCACACATATCTATCCCAACAGACACTAACCCCCAGATGCATCAAGCATCCATTTTGCTATTCCTTTTTAGCGAAAAATAAGGATTCGCTAATAAGGAATAACAAAATGCTATGCATGTAGAAATTGCTAAAAAAATTGTTATTTCTTAATATTCCTTAATTATGACTCGCAAATTGCGAGTCACAATTAAGGAATACCTCCCTATTCATTCCTATGGGCCTAGAGGGCCTAGAGGCCCATAGGAATGAATGGGAAGACATTCTCAATTTGCGATTAGCAATTAGCGAATCGCAAATTGAGAATGCAATTTCAAGGGGTGCAGGAGTGTCCAAAGGACAACCTGTTGCACCCCTGAAATTAATCTGTGCACACATGTTGTGCACACACATGCCCTAAGGGCATGTGTGTGCGCAACATGAAACTTTGAAAAATGCACAAAAGTGCATTTTTCAAAGTTTTTGCAAATTACCATGAAGTTCAACTTCATGGTAGTTTGCTCCCCCTATTAGCGAAATCGCTAATTTTTTTTACTTTGTTGCATTGCATTTAAGGAATCTCAATTTGGGATTCCTTAAATGCAATCACAATTTAAGGAATCTCAATTTAGAGATTCCTTAAATTGCGATTTTTGCATTTGGGATGATGCATCCCAAGTGCAAAAATACCGATCGCAAAGGGGCAGATTCTGAGAATCTGCCCCTTTGCGACCAGATTTTCCTTTCATTCATCTGGGCCTAAACTCCGTAGATTGTAAAAGACCCATTCTATATATAAAAAAAAATATGAAACCAATTTGTTTATTCAGCGAGATCCAGAGCATCATTTTCACAGCTGAGCCCCTATAACCGTTGTCCGACAGCGAATATTCAGGGGTGCAGTTCGACACATATTTGCGCCTACAACCATGAGGCTGGCAGCGATAGTTGGATCTAATTTATCAAAACATAACACAACAAAACAACTTAATAGGATAACTGAACATCCCCAGGGAAATCCACCAACCCTCCCTCCCACCCTTTTACTGCACCATTCGCCTATCCCTCTAGGCCTGTGGTTCCCAAACTGTGCGCCGCGGCGCCCCAGTGCGCCGTTGCGAGTAGCCAGGGGCGCCGCGGGCACTATGTGTGAAAGATAGCCTGTGACTGTGCATATGAAGCTTCTATTGTAGTTGTGAATGCTGGACAGTCTGCTGTGCCTAAATGGAGGCTACTTGAATGCAGGTCGTAAACGCGAAGTTGCGCTCTTGGGCCAAAGTGATTACAGATTACACAGGTGGCATTTGTAACACCCCCTGCGCTGCAGGCTTATTTAACACCCAGCCGCCTGCAGCGCAGGGGGTGTTACAAATGCCACCTGTCTAATCTGTAATCACTTTGGCCCAAGAGGCAACTTCGCGTTTAGGACGTGCTTTCAAGTAGCCTCCATTTATGCACAGCAGACTGTCCAGCATTATTGCTGCCCGTGTTTTGCTGTGCCTCTGAGGACCCTGCACAAACTACATAGGTTGGTTGCACATTAGAATAATACTAAAAAAAGGGGACATGAAAAACTTGTGACCGGCCAAGCACCTGTAATTATGCTGGCTGCTGTTACCACTTTTTAGGTTTCGACCTGGCGATCTGCGCAAGCAGTTCGCGCAGGTGAAATCTTTTGTTTACCATATAGACTATTGGAACGTCCCCCACCTCCCATTGGCTAGCTCCATAAATGGAGGCTAGCCATTGGGAGCCGGATCTGTCCGTCAAGGCCGGACCAGATTCGGGGGCGTTCCCGCGATTTTTTCCCTCTCCGCCTCTGCGATGTCGTCATCGCGGCGGTGGGCGGAGCTTCGTTTTTTTTCCTTCTGTGTTTGTTTTGGTCATTCCATGCGAGGAAGCCCAGGTGAGTGCTTGTTTTTTAGTGGTGGAGCACGTGAATTCAGTGTACATTAGTTAAAAATACATGATGAAGACACAGGCCACGATCTGGCTGTTCATCAAGTGCATGGGCACTAAAACTAATTTTTGCCCCTTTATTTGTAGTGAGGACTCCGCAGTGGTTTGTCTGATGTGAAATTGCTCGGCTGATCCCCTTTGTTGCAGCATGCATAACTTTTCATTCTTTCAGTTCGACTTTACAGTCCGTTTTAATAATGTCCTTAAAACTGCGGGTGTTCAGTACCCAAACGGCCTAAATAGACTCGTATGGGCTAAGCATCTCGTGCCCCTCGTGAGACACTTGTAAAACTGCTCATAAGATTTGCAACAGGGAGTTTTTTCATGGTTTGGCATTTTTCATAATGCATTACAGTTGAATTTATATAGCGCTTCATATCCTAACCGCACTGCAAAGCGCTGAAGAGCATCATAGAGAGTGCAGAGTGGAGAGTGCATGGGGAGTGGAGAGTGCATGGGGAGTGGAGAGTGCATGGGGAGTGGAGAGTGCATGGGGAGTGCAGAGTGCATGGGGAGTGCATAGGGAGTGGAGAGTGCATAGGGAGTGGAGAGTGCATAGGGAGTGGAGAGTGGAGAGTGCATAGGGAGTGAAGAGTGCATAGGGAGTGGAGAGTGCATAGGGAGTGGAGAGTGCATAGGGAGTGGAGAGTGCATAGGGAGTGGAGAGTGCATAGGGAGTGGAGAGTGCATAGGGAGTGGAGAGTGCATAGAGAGTGGAGAGTGCATAGAGAGTGGAGAGTGCATAGAGAGTGGAGAGTGGAGAGTGCATAGGGAGTGGAGAGTGCATAGGGAGTGGAGAGTGCATAGGGAGTGGAGAGTGCATAGGGAGTGGAGAGTGCATAGGGAGTGGAGAGTGCATAGAGAGTGGAGAGTGCATAGAGAGTGGAGAGTGGAGAGTGCATAGGGAGTGGAGAGTGCATAGGGAGTGGAGAGTGCATAGGGAGTGGAGAGTGCATAGGGAGTGGAGAGTGCATAGGGAGTGGAGAGTGCATAGGGAGTGGAGAGTGCATAGGGAGTGGAGATGCATAGTGCATAGGGACTGCAGAGTGCATAGGGAGTGGAGAGTGCATAGGGAGTGGAGAGTGCATAGGGAGTGCATAGGGAGTGCAGAGTGCATAGGGACTGCAGAGTGCATGGGGAGTGGAGAGTGCATGGGGAGTGGAGAGTGCATGGGGAGTGCAGAGTGCATGGGGAGTGCATAGGGAGTGGAGAGTGCATAGGGAGTGGAGAGTGCATAGGGAGTGGAGAGTGGAGAGTGCATAGGGAGTGAAGAGTGCATAGGGAGTGGAGAGTGCATAGGGAGTGGAGAGTGCATAGGGAGTGGAGAGTGCATAGGGAGTGGAGAGTGCATAGGGAGTGGAGAGTGCATAGGGAGTGGAGAGTGCATAGGGAGTGGAGAGTGCATAGGGAGTGGAGAGTGCATGGGGAGTGGAGAGTGCATGGGGAGTGGAGAGTGCATGGGGAGTGGAGAGTGCATGGGGAGTGCAGAGTGCATGGGGAGTGCAGAGTGCATGGAGAGTGCATAGGGAGTGGAGAGTGCATAGGGAGTGCAGAGTGCAGAGTGGAGAGTGCATAGGGAGTGCACAGGGAGTGGAGAGTGCACAGGGAGTGGAGAGTGCATAGGGAGTGCAGAGTGGAGAGTGCATAGGGAGTGGAGAGTGCATAGGGAGTGGAGAGTGCATAGGGAGTGGAGAGTGCATAGGGAGTGGAGAGTGCATAGGGAGTGGAGAGTGCATAGGGAGTGGAGAGTGCATAGGGAGTGGAGAGTGGAGAGTGCATAGGGAGTGGAGAGTGCTTAGGGAGTGGAGATAGGAGAGTGCATAGGGAGTGGAGAGTGCATAGGGAGTGGAGAGTGCATAGGGAGTGGAGAGTGCATAGGGAGTGGAGAGTGCATAGGGAGTGGAGAGTGCATAGGCAGTGGAGAGTGCATAGGGAGTGGAAAGTGCATAGTGCATAGGGAGTGCAGAGTGCATAGGGAGTGCAGAGTGCATAGGGAGTGCAGAGTGCATAGGGAGTGCAGAGTGCATAGGGAGTGGAGAGTGCATAGGGAGTGGAGAGTGCATAGGGAGTGGAGAGTGCATAGAGAGTGGAGAGTGCATAGAGAGTGGAGAGTGCATAGAGAGTGGAGAGTGGAGAGTGCATAGGGAGTGGAGAGTGCATAGGGAGTGGAGAGTGCATAGGGAGTGGAGAGTGCATAGGGAGTGGAGAGTGCATAGGGAGTGGAGAGTGCATAGAGAGTGGAGAGTGCATAGAGAGTGGAGAGTGCATAGGGAGTGGAGAGTGCATAGGGAGTGGAGAGTGCATAGGGAGTGGAGAGTGCATAGGGAGTGGAGAGTGCATAGGGAGTGGAGAGTGCATAGGGAGTGGAGATGCATAGTGCATAGGGACTGCAGAGTGCATAGGGAGTGGAGAGTGCATAGGGAGTGGAGAGTGCATAGGGAGTGCATAGGGAGTGCAGAGTGCATAGGGACTGCAGAGTGCATGGGGAGTGGAGAGTGCATGGGGAGTGGAGAGTGCATGGGGAGTGCAGAGTGCATGGGGAGTGCATAGGGAGTGGAGAGTGCATAGGGAGTGGAGAGTGCATAGGGAGTGGAGAGTGGAGAGTGCATAGGGAGTGAAGAGTGCATAGGGAGTGGAGAGTGCATAGGGAGTGGAGAGTGCATAGGGAGTGGAGAGTGCATAGGGAGTGGAGAGTGCATAGGGAGTGGAGAGTGCATAGGGAGTGGAGAGTGCATAGGGAGTGGAGAGTGCATAGGGAGTGGAGAGTGCATGGGGAGTGGAGAGTGCATGGGGAGTGGAGAGTGCATGGGGAGTGGAGAGTGCATGGGGAGTGCAGAGTGCATGGGGAGTGCAGAGTGCATGGAGAGTGCATAGGGAGTGGAGAGTGCATAGGGAGTGCAGAGTGCAGAGTGGAGAGTGCATAGGGAGTGCACAGGGAGTGGAGAGTGCACAGGGAGTGGAGAGTGCACAGGGAGTGGAGAGTGCATAGGGAGTGCAGAGTGGAGAGTGCATAGGGAGTGGAGAGTGCATAGGGAGTGGAGAGTGCATAGGGAGTGGAGAGTGCATAGGGAGTGGAGAGTGCATAGGGAGTGGAGAGTGCATAGGGAGTGGAGAGTGCATAGGGAGTGGAGAGTGCATAGGGAGTGGAGAGTGGAGAGTGCATAGGGAGTGGAGAGTGCTTAGGGAGTGGAGATAGGAGAGTGCATAGGGAGTGGAGAGTGCATAGGGAGTGGAGAGTGCATAGGGAGTGGAGAGTGCATAGGGAGTGGAGAGTGCATAGGGAGTGGAGAGTGCATAGGGAGTGGAAAGTGCATAGTGCATAGGGAGTGCAGAGTGCATAGGGAGTGCAGAGTGCATAGGGAGTGCAGAGTGCATAGGGAGTGCAGAGTGCATAGGGAGTGGAGAGTGCATAGGGAGTGGAGAGTGCATAGGGAGTGGAGAGTGCATAGGGAGTGGAGAGTGCATAGAGAGTGGAGAGTGCATAGAGAGTGGAGAGTGCATAGAGAGTGGAGAGTGGAGAGTGCATAGGGAGTGGAGAGTGCATAGGGAGTGGAGAGTGCATAGGGAGTGGAGAGTGCATAGGGAGTGGAGAGTGCATAGGGAGTGGAGAGTGCATAGGGAGTGGAGAGTGCATAGAGAGTGGAGAGTGCATAGAGAGTGGAGAGTGGAGAGTGCATAGGGAGTGGAGAGTGCATAGGGAGTGGAGAGTGCATAGGGAGTGGAGAGTGCATAGGGAGTGGAGAGTGCATAGGGAATGGAGATGCATAGTGCATAGGGACTGCAGAGTGCATAGGGAGTGGAGAGTGCATAGGGAGTGGAGAGTGCATAGGGAGTGCATAGGGAGTGCAGAGTGCATAGGGAGTGCATAGGGAGTGCATAGGGAGTGGAGAGTGCATAGGGAGTGGAGAGTGCATAGGGAGTGGAGAGTGCATAGGGAGTGGAGAGTGCATAGGGAGTGGAGAGTGCATAGGGAGTGGAGAGTGCATAGGGAGTGGAGAGTGCATAGTGCATAGGGACTGCAGAGTGAATAGGCAGTGCAGAGTAGCGAGTGGAGAGTGCATAGGGAGTGGAGAGTGCATAGGGAGTGGAGAGTGCATAGGGCATAGGGAGTGGAGAGTGCATAGGGAGTGGAGAGTGCATAGGGAGTGGAGAGTGCATAGGGAGTGGAGAGTGCATAGGGAGTGGAGAGTGCATAGGGAGTGGAGAGTGCATAGGGAGTGGAGAGTGCATAGGGAGTGGAGAGTGCATAGTGCATAGGGAGTGCAGAGTGGAGAGTGCATAGGGAGTGGAGAGTGCATAGGGAGTGGAGAGTGCATAGGGAGTGGAGAGTGCATAGGGAGTGCAGAGTGGAGAGTGCATAGGGAGTGCAGAGTGGAGAGTGCATAGGGAGTGCAGAGTGCATAGGGAGTGCAGAGTGCATAGGGAGTGCAGAGTGCATAGGGAGTGCAGAGTGCATAGGGAGTGCAGAGTGGAGAGTGCATAGGGAGTGCAGAGTGGAGAGTGCATAGGGAGTGCAGAGTGCATAGGGAGTGCAGAGTGGAGAGTGCAGAGTGCATAGGGAGTGGAGAGTGGAGAGTGCAGAGTGCATAGGGAGTGGAGAGTGCATAGGGAGTGGAGAGTGCATAGGGAGTGGAGAGTGCATAGGGAGTGGAGAGTGGAGAGTGCATAGGGAGTGGAGAGTGGAGAGTGCATAGGGAGTGGAGAGTGGAGAGTGCATAGGGAGTGGAGAGTGGAGAGTGCATAGGGAGTGGAGAGTGCATAGGGAGTGGAGAGTGCATAGGGAGTGGAGAGTGCATAGGGAGTGGAGAGTGGAGAGTGCATAGGGAGTGGAGAGTGCATAGGGAGTGGAGAGTGCATAGGGAGTGGAGAGTGCATAGGGAATGGAGAGTGCATAGAGAGTGGAGAGTGCATAGAGAGTGGAGAGTGCATAGAGAGTGGAGAGTGCATAGAGAGTGCAGAGTGGAGAGTGCATAGGGAGTGGAGAGTGCATAGGGAGTGGAGAGTGCATAGGGAGTGGAGAGTGCATAGGGAGTGGAGAGTGCATAGGGAGTGGAGAGTGCATAGGGAGTGGAGAGTGCATAGTGACTGCATAGGGAGTGCAGAGTGGGGAGTGGAGAGTGCATAGGGAGTGGAGAGTGCATAGGGAGTGGAGAGTGCATAGGGAGTGGAGAGTGCATAGAGAGTGCAGAGTGGAGAGTGCATAGGGAGTGGAGAGTGCATAGGGAGTGGAGAGTGCATAGGGAGTGGAGAGTGCATAGGGAGTGGAGAGTGCATAGGGAGTGGAGAGTGCATAGGGAGTGGAGAGTGCATAGGGAGTGCAGAGTGGAGAGTGCAGAGTGCATAGGGAGTGGAGAGTGGAGAGTGCATAGGGAGTGGAGAGTGCATAGGGAGTGGAGAGTGGAGAGTGCATAGGGAGTGGAGAGTGCATAGGGAGTGGAGAGTGCATAGGGAGTGGAGAGTGCATAGGGAGTGGAGAGTGCATCGTGAGTGGAGAGTGCATAGGGAGTGGAGAGTGCAGAGTGCATAGGGAGTGGAGAGTGCAGAGTGCATAGGGAGTGGAGAGTGGAGAGTGCAGAGTGCATAGGGAGTGGAGAGTGGAGAGTGCATAGGGAGTGGAGAGTGCATAGGGAGTGGAGAGTGCATAGGGAGTGGAGAGTGCATAGGGAGTGGAGAGTGCATAGGGAGTGGAGAGTGCATAGGGAGTGGAGAGTGCATAGGGAGTGGAGAGTGCATAGTGCATAGGGAGTGCAGAGTGGAGAGTGCATAGGGAGTGGAGAGTGCATAGGGAGTGGAGAGTGCATAGGGAGTGGAGAGTGCATAGGGAGTGGAGAGTGCATAGGGAGTGGAGAGTGCATAGGGAGTGGAGAGTGCATAGGGAGTGGAGAGTGCATAGGGAGTGGAGAGTGCATAGTGCATAGGGAGTGCAGAGTGGAGAGTGCATAGGGAGTGGAGAGTGCATAGGGAGTGGAGAGTGCATAGGGAGTGGAGAGTGCATAGGGAGTGCAGAGTGGAGAGTGCATAGGGAGTGGAGAGTGCATAGGGAGTGCAGAGTGGAGAGTGCATAGGGAGTGCAGAGTGGAGAGTGCATAGGGAGTGCAGAGTGGAGAGTGCATAGGGAGTGCAGAGTGCATAGGGAGTGGAGAGTGCATAGGGAGTGGAGAGTGCATAGGGAGTGGAGAGTGCATAGGGAGTGGAGAGTGCATAGGGAGTGGAGAGTGCATAGGGAGTGGAGAGTGCATCGGGAGTGGAGAGTGCATCGTGAGTGGAGAGTGCATAGGGAGTGGAGAGTGGAGAGTGCATAGGGAGTGGAGAGTGGAGAGTGCATAGGGAGTGGAGAGTGGAGAGTGCATAGGGAGTGGAGAGTGGAGAGTGCATAGGGAGTGGAGAGTGCATAGGGAGTGCAGAGTGCATAGGGAGTGGAGAGTGGAGAGTGCAGAGTGCATAGGGAGTGGGGAGTGCATAGGGAGTGGAGAGTGCATAGGGAGTGGAGAGTGCATAGGGAGTGGAGAGTGCATAGGGAGTGGAGAGTGGAGAGTGCATCGTGAGTGGAGAGTGGAGAGTGCATAGGGAGTGGAGAGTGCATAGGGAGTGGAGAGTGCAGAGTGCATAGGGAGTGGAGAGTGGAGAGTGGAGAGTGCAGAGTGCATAGGGAGTGGAGAGTGGAGAGTGGAGAGTGCATAGGGAGTGGAGAGTGCATAGGGAGTGGAGAGTGCATAGGGAGTGGAGAGTGCATAGGGAGTGGAGAGTGCATAGGGAGTGGAGAGTGCATAGGGAGTGGAGAGTGCATAGGGAGTGGAGAGTGCATAGGGAGTGGAGAATGGAGAGTGCATAGGGAGTGGAGAGTGGAGAGTGCATAGGGAGTGGAGAGTGGAGAGTGCATAGGGAGTGGAGAGTGGAGAGTGCAGAGGGAGTGGAGAGTGCATAGGGAGTGGAGAGTGCATAGGGAGTGGAGAGTGCATAGGGAGTGGAGAGTGCATAGGGAGTGGAGAGTGCATAGAGAGTGGAGAGTGCATAGAGAGTGGAGAGTGCATAGAGAGTGGAGAGTGCATATAGAGTGGAGAGTGCATGGAGAGTGCATAGGGAGTGGAGAGTGCATAGGGAGTGGAGAGTGCATAGGGAGTGGAGAGTGCATAGTGCATAGGGACTGCAGAGTGCATAGGGAGTGGAGAGTGCATAGGGACTGCAGAGTGCATAGGGAGTGGAGAGTGCATAGGGAGTGGAGAGTGCATAGGGAGTGGAGAGTGCATAGGGAGTGGAGAGTGCATAGGGAGTGGAGAGTGCATAGTGACTGCAGAGTGCATAGTGACTGCAGAGTGCATAGGGAGTGCAGAGTGCATAGGGAGTGGAGAGTGCATAGGGAGTGGAGAGTGCATAGGGAGTGGAGAGTGCATAGGGAGTGGAGAGTGCATAAGGAGTGCAGAGTGGAGAGTGCATAGGGAGTGCAGAGTGGAGAGTGCATAGGGAGTGCAGAGTGGAGAGTGCATAGGGAGTGCAGAGTGCATAGGGAGTGCAGAGTGCATAGGGAGTGCAGAGTGGAGAGTGCATAGGGAGTGCAGAGTGGAGAGTGCATAGGGAGTGCAGAGTGCATAGGGAGTGCAGAGTGGAGAGTGGAGAGTGCATAGGGAGTGGAGAGTGCATAGGGAGTGCAGAGTGCATAGGGAGTGGAGAGTGGAGAGTGCATAGGGAGTGGAGAGTGCATAGGGAGTGGAGAGTGGAGAGTGCATAGGGAGTGGAGAGTGCATAGGGAGTGGAGAGTGCATAGAGAGTGGAGAGTGCATAGAGAGTGGAGAGTGCAGAGTGGAGAGTGCATAGGGAGTGGAGAGTGCATAGGGAGTGGAGAGTGCATAGGGAGTGGAGAGTGCATAGGGAGTGGAGAGTGCATAGGGAGTGGAGAGTGCATAGGGAGTGGAGAGTGCATAGGGAGTGGAGAGTGCATAGGGAGTGGAGAGTGCATAGAGAGTGGAGAGTGCATAGGGAGTGGAGAGTGCATAGGGAGTGGAGAGTGCATAGGGAGTGGAGAGTGCATAGGGAGTGGAGAGTGCATAGGGAGTGGAGAGTGCATAGGGAGTGGAGAGTGGAGAGTGCATAGGGAGTGGAGAGTGGAGAGTGCATAGGGAGTGGAGAGTGCATAGGGAGTGGAGAGTGCATAGGGAGTGGAGAGTGCATAGGGAGTGGAGAGTGCATTGGGAGTGGAGAGTGCATTGGGAGTGGAGAGTGCATTGGGAGTGGAGAGTGCATTGGGAGTGGAGAGTGCATTGGGAGTGGAGAGTGCATTGGGAGTGGAGAGTGCATAGGGAGTGGAGAGTGCATAGGGAGTGGAGAGTGCATAGGGAGTGGATTGGGAGTGGAGAGTGCATTGGGAGTGGAGAGTGCATTGGGAGTGGAGAGTGCATTGGGAGTGGAGAGTGCATAGGGAGTGGAGAGTGCATAGGGAGTGGAGAGTGCATAGGGAGTGGAGAGTGCATAGGGAGTGGAGAGTGCATAGGGAGTGGAGAGTGCATAGGGAATGGAGAGTGCATAGAGAGTGGAGAGTGCATAGAGAGTGGAGAGTGCATAGAGAGTGCATAGGGAGTGGAGAGTGCATAGGGAGTAGAGAGTGCATAGGGAGTGGAGAGTGCATAGGGATTGGAGAGTGCATAGGGAGTGGAGAGTGCATAGGGAGTGGAGAGTGCATAGGGAGTGGAGAGTGCATAGGGAGTGGAGAGTGCATAGGGAGTGGAGAGTGCATAGGGAGTGGAGAGTGCATAGGGAGTGGAGAGTGGAGAGTGCATAGGGAGTGGAGAGTGGAGAGTGCATAGGGAGTGGAGAGTGGAGAGTGCATAGGGAGTGGAGAGTGGAGAGTGCATAGGGAGTGGAGAGTGCATAGGGAGTGGAGAGTGCATAGGGAGTGGAGAGTGCATAGTGCATAGGGACTGCAGAGTGCATAGGGACTGCAGAGTGCATAGGGACTGCAGAGTGCATAGGGAGTGGAGAGTGCATAGGGAGTGGAGAGTGCATAGGGAGTGGAGAGTGCATAGGGAGTGGAGAGTGCATAGGGAGTGGAGAGTGCATAGTGACTGCAGAGTGCATAGGGAGTGCAGAGTGCATAGGGAGTGGAGAGTGCATAGGGAGTGGAGAGTGCATAGGGAGTGGAGAGTGCATAGGGAGTGGAGAGTGCATAGGGAGTGGAGAGTGCATAAGGAGTGCAGAGTGGAGAGTGCATAGGGAGTGCAGAGTGGAGAGTGCATAGGGAGTGCAGAGTGGAGAGTGCATAGGGAGTGCATAGGGAGTGCAGAGTGCATAGGGAGTGCAGAGTGCATAGGGAGTGCAGAGTGGAGAGTGCATAGGGAGTGCAGAGTGGAGAGTGCATAGGGAGTGCAGAGTGCATAGGGAGTGCAGAGTGGAGAGTGGAGAGTGCATAGGGAGTGGAGAGTGCATAGGGAGTGCAGAGTGCATAGGGAGTGGAGAGTGGAGAGTGCATAGGGAGTGGAGAGTGCATAGGGAGTGGAGAGTGCATAGGGAGTGGAGAGTGCATAGAGAGTGGAGAGTGCATAGAGAGTGGAGAGTGCATAGGGAGTGGAGAGTGCATAGGGAGTGGAGAGTGCATAGGGAGTGGAGAGTGCATAGGGAGTGGAGAGTGGAGAGTGCATAGGGAGTGGAGAGTGGAGAGTGCATAGGGAGTGGAGAGTGCATAGGGAGTGGAGAGTGCATAGGGAGTGGAGAGTGCATAGGGAGTGGAGAGTGCATAGGGAGTGGAGAGTGCATTGGGAGTGGAGAGTGCATTGGGAGTGGAGAGTGCATTGGGAGTGGAGAGTGCATTGGGAGTGGAGAGTGCATTGGGAGTGGAGAGTGCATTGGGAGTGGAGAGTGCATAGGGAGTGGAGAGTGCATAGGGAGTGGAGAGTGCATAGGGAGTGGAGAGTGCATAGGGAGTGGAGAGTGCATAGGGAGTGGAGAGTGCATAGGGAATGGAGAGTGCATAGAGAGTGGAGAGTGCATAGAGAGTGGAGAGTGCATAGAGAGTGCATAGGGAGTGGAGAGTGCATAGGGAGTGGAGAGTGCATAGGGAGTGGAGAGTGCATAGGGAGTGGAGAGTGCATAGGGAGTGGAGAGTGCATAGGGAGTGGAGAGTGCATAGGGAGTGGAGAGTGCATAGTGACTGCATAGGGAGTGGAGAGTGCATAGTGACTGCATAGGGAGTGCAGAGTGCATAGGGAGTGGAGAGTGCATAGGGAGTGGAGAGTGCATAGGGAGTGGAGAGTGCATAGGGAGTGGAGAGTGCATAGGGAGTGGAGAGTGCATAAGGAGTGCAGAGTGGAGAGTGCATAGGGAGTGCAGAGTGGAGAGTGCATAGGGAGTGCAGAGTGGAGAGTGCATAGGGAGTGCAGAGTGCATAGGGAGTGCAGAGTGCATAGGGAGTGCAGAGTGGAGAGTGCATTGGGAGTGCAGAGTGGAGAGTGCATAGGGAGTGCAGAGTGCATAGGGAGTGCAGAGTGGAGAGTGCATAGGGAGTGGAGAGTGCATAGGGAGTGGAGAGTGCATAGGGAGTGGAGAGTGCATAGGGAGTGGAGAGTGCATAGGGAGTGGAGAGTGCATAGGGAGTGGAGAGTGCATAGGGAGTGGAGAGTGCATAGGGAGTGGAGAGTGCATAGGGAGTGCAGAGGGCATAGAGAGTGCAGAGGGAGTGGAGAGTGCATAGAGAGTGCAGAGTGCAGAGTGCATAGGGAGTGCAGGGTGCATAGGGAGTGGAGAGTGCATAGGGAGTGGAGAGTGCATAGGGAGTGGAGAGTGCATAGGGAGTGGAGAGTGCATAGGGAGTGGAGAGTGCATAGGGAGTGGAGAGTGCATAGGGAGTGGAGAGTGCATAGGGAGTGGAGAGTGCATAGGGAGTGGAGAGTGCATAGGGAGTGCAGAGGGCATAGAGAGTGCAGAGGGAGTGGAGAGTGCATAGAGAGTGCAGAGTGGAGAGTGCATAGGGAGTGGAGAGTGCATAGGGAGTGGAGAGTGCATAGGGAGTGGAGAGTGCATAGGGAGTGGAGAGTGCATAGGGAGTGGAGAGTGCATAGGGAGTGGAGAGTGCATAGGGAGTGGAGAGTGCATAGGGAGTGGAGAGTGCATAGGGAGTGGAGAGTGCATAGGGAGTGGAGAGTGCATAGGGAGTGGAGAGTGGAGAGTGCATAGGGAGTGGAGAGTGGAGAGTGCATAGGGAGTGGAGAGTGGAGAGTGCATAGGGAGTGGAGAGTGCATAGGGAGTGGAGAGTGGAGAGTGCATAGGGAGTGCAGAGTGGAGAGTGCATAGGGAGTGCAGAGTGCATAGAGAGTGGAGAGTGCATCCCCTCTACTTCTCTTCTATGGACACTTGTACTTCTTCTACTTCTCCACCAGCACAGTGTGTGTTTCCACTCGCCCGTGGCACTGGAGACTGAAGCACATCCTTCTTAGGGTGACAACCGTCTAGCTGGTCATTATGGACACTCTTTCCAGTTCTGTACTTTTATGTGATCACACTATGCATTATGGGGGGTGTAGTGTTGTTTTGATTCCATTAGAACACAGCTGAAAACAATGATTTGTAGATAAAAACTCTAGTCCCACTAAATCTTGGAAGTGCTTATTCACACACACACATGCATGCACGCACATATGCAAACACACTCTCTCTCCCTCAACAGGTGCACTACCTCCTCACAAGCACGGACAGCAAGCGTCGCCTTAATGTGCCACCCCAGCACGGTTTAACCCCCTCAGCTGTCAATTGGCCGTCTGTCACGTGACATCTGCAGACCAGACTCTGATTTTCTTCAGTGAAATCCAGTAGGGTACAATAGGTCTTACATTTGCAAGAGATTAAGCTGTTGGCAATGTAAATGACAATGCCATTTATTTATCTGTTTTCAAAACCAACACATAAATAAAAATGTTGTCTTTTACAATGCCAATAGCTCTAACTTTGGCAAAGGCGAAACCGTTGCATTGTAAATGCTTGTTGTTCCTGTCCCCACCAGAATTTAAAAGACAGAAATTCCAGTGGGCAAACTGCTTCAGCTGTGGAAATTAGCCGCATTGCAGCCTGGGTTAGTTTTCCGGCCCCAGTCTGACCCTCAGCTAAGGCCACGCACGAAGCATTTCATTATTATTGTGATAAATAATGTAACCCAGTTTCCTTCTCAGCCTCAGTGAAAGCAGTTCCCCCTTCTTCCCTCCATATATTTCTCCCTGTTAGTAACAAGAGTAAGGCCTCCCAAATAAAATTAGCATTTTCAATCCTTATCTTTCATCTTACACGGAGGCGCTGTCAGGAAGAGTATAATTTTGTTACAACAAATCTTTAGATGGGCCCTTATTTAGAGGAAAAAAGAATATATGGGATATGCCTTATTTAGAATTCTTTCTTCGATTTATATTCACGCTTAATGACTGATGGTACTTTTAATAATGGCTGTCACTTCGGATTTTTAGCTCTTAATTAGCCCTGCATAGCAGAAGGAAATGCTAACGAATTTTGTAAAATTGAAATGATGAGGAACAGACTACTCCTAAAAAGTGCAGAGAAAAACATTTCCTTAATGAGGATCAGAGATTGATTTTAGATGCTCAACTCAAACTTTTCCTTGAGCAAGGGGATTCCTGTGTTACTAGAGCACCCGATAGTGAGCGAAGGTGGGGTTAACAGTAGGAGCATGTCTCACACAAAACAGAATATACTAATTTAAGAAAAGATGTAGTAAATAGCTGTTTGACTTGGAAGGAGCCCTGGCAAGGAGTGATTTTCATTTCACCTAAATACTTTTCTCCTCCGGTTACCCAGTATTTTGAAACACAAAAGAAATAAAAAAAAGTACTTTACACAGAACATGGGAATGCCCTCCAACTTCAGGATAGACTCCAGTCAGAAGTTTTTTAGGTGGCAAATAGAGGGAAATGCATCAAAGCCACCTATAGAGCCAGGAAAATACCAATGCTGTAAGTTGCAGATTGAAAATGAAATGCAAAATGTTGGTAAAGTAGACAGCTTGAGGTAATTACTAGAGAGGACCCATTTTTTACACTACAGACAGAGTATATGACCAGAGTGCAAGATGAAGGGGGACATACCTGGTAGAAAATACATATCTTCAAAAAATCTTGATGTTTCCTAAACCTCTTTCCTTATCAAAGCACTACTACTGTGTGTGTTTAGGTGGCGTTAAACTAAACAAGATTGAGAACATTTCATGATCAACTTGTGATACACATGACAGAGACCAGAGTCCGCAGTTCCTGACTGCTCTAATTCAGTGACCAGAGTCTGCAGTTCCTGACTGCTCTAGTTCAGTAACCAGTGTCTGTAGTCACCTGACTGCTCTAGTTCAGTGACCAGAGTCTGCAGTCACCTGACTACTCTAGTTCTGGATGCACATAGTCTGCAGTCCCTGACTGTTCTAGTTCAGTGACCAGAGTCTGCAGTCACCTGACTGCTCTAGTTCTGTGACCAGAGTCTGCAGTCACCTAACTGCTCTAGTGCAGTAACCAGTGTCTGTAGTCACCTGACTGCTCTAGTTCAGTAACCAGTGTCTGTAGTCACCTGACTGCTCTAGTTCAGTGACCAGAGTCTGCAGTCACCTGACTGCTCTAGTTCTGTGACCAGAGTCTGCAGTCACCTGACTGCTCTAGTTCTGTGACCAGAGTCTGCAGTCACCTGACTGCTCTAGTTCAGTAACCAGTGTCTGTAGTCACCTGACTGCTCTAGTTCAGTGACCAGAGTCTGCGGTCACCTGACTGCTCTAGTTCAGTAACCAGTGTCTGTAGTCACCTGACTGCTCTAGTTCAGTGACCAGAGTCTGCGGTCACCTGACTGCTCTAGTTCTGTGACCAGAGTCTGCAGTCACCTGACTGCTCTAGTTCAGTGACCAGAGTCTGCAGTCACCTGACTGCTCTAGTTCTGTGACCAGAGTCTACACTCACATGACTGATCCAGATCTTATGTCTGGACTGTTTATTATGTGTGGTTAAAAAAGGTTGTCAAGTCATGGAAACATATTTGGCAAATCAATATTGTATAATTTCTCACTTAACCAATTAAAGTTTTTATTAAACGACTTATCTTTTTATTTTGTTACAAATATGATTGTAATACCTTCATCGGCTTCATCCCACTTAATTTCAGGGAGAAAATTGGAAGTATACCGAGGTCGGGCTTGTATGCTACCACCGGTAAAAAAAAAAAAGTGACATGATGGGGAGCCACGACCAACTGCCAATTAGGTCAAGGTAGCCACAGGTCGAAAAAGTTTGGGAACCACTGCTCTAGGCCATATATAGCATGCATGTTGATAAGGATGTTTTTGATCTTTGGGCACCATCTGTGGGGTTGACACAAACCTTGCCTCGTTTCCCAGGAGGAGTCTTAGAACTTGTAAGTATTTGGGACATGTGGCCTCTCGCTGGTCTGTCGAGAGGGGGAAAGGGGCCCAAAGATCGTTGTAAGTTTCTACCTTGTGTTCTACCACCAGGGACATGCATTCCATGGCTAATATTACCCATAGTTGGTGTAGCCATTCCGTGTGGTCTGGTATATTTTCAGTGCCCTATCGGGCTAAAATTCCCTGACAAGATGCCAGTAGAGTAAGTGCAATTTTCTTCCCCTTAAGGAGCGTAGAGGGAAGGTCAATGGGTTCGACAGTCCCAATAGAGTATATGCTGGGATTCGTGGGAGTGTGGTGTTAAATGCTTTGTCAATATCGTCTAAGACTAGCTCCCAAAAACGCACCAACTGTGGACAGTGCGACAGTAGGTGCACCAAAGAGTCTGTAAGGTCGTACCCTCTCCAACAGTTTTCAGAGCAGTTTTTGTCCCAGCTATCTATACGGGGTGGGGGGTAATGTCAATATGTCATCACTTTGTAGGCAGACTCTAACCCTGCTATGTTATGGGCCATATGGTGTGCTCTGTAGTGTATGTCTGCGTATTCTTTATCAGAGAGTGCTTTGCCCAATTCTTCCTCTCAACTAAGCTGACCTTTGGTTCGCCATCCCTCCTTCCCAGCGGAGAGCCTTGCTTACAGCTCCGAGATGAGATGTTTGTTGTGGTGTTTGCGCATTATCCACTTTTCAAAGGCCGTTAATGGTCTTGAGGCAACCGCCTGGTATTTCGGTGACCCAGTGTCGTAACTGAAGGTAGTTGAAAGAGTCAGCTTGTGGAAGGGCGTACTCTTGTCTCAGTTGCTCAAAAGGAATAATCCCATCGGGGTCGGACAAAGAGCGCACCCGTTTCCACCCCAGCTCTCTCCACCTATGGAACACCTCTGAGCCCCATCCCAGGGGAAATCAGGATTGTCTACTATTGGGGACATCAAGATGGAAACGTTGTTAAGCCCCTCTTTTTGGCGACTGCATCCCATACTTTGATAGTGGACGAGGTTACTGGGGAGGATTATAATCCCCATGCCCTGTGCCAGGCTTCCCGACAGATATTTATACCTGTTACAGTTTGCTCCATAAAGAACCAGTAGTTCTCCAAGAGTAGGCGTTTCCATTCAACTAGATAGCGGAGGTGTGCTACCTGCAGATATCTATGAATCAGTGGTAGCCCCAGCCTTCCCTCTCGCTTAGGTTGTGTCATTTGAGCAATTGGCAGTCGAGGATTCCCCCCACACAAATTTATTTTTCGCCAGATGTAGTGTGTGGAGCATCCTCGGATGAGGTGACACCGTAAGAGTTTGAAAGATGTATAGGATGCGGGGGAGTACAGTCATCTTGACAGCTGCAATACGTCTGAACCGCGCCAGCTTCAGCCGGGACCACCCAGCTAGGGCCTTGGCCATCTGGTCTATGAGTGCGACGTAATTAAGCGCTAGGGTCTTAGTGGGGGCCAAGATGATGCCCAGATAAGGTATGCAATTTTTGACCAGTGCAGCTGGAATTTTTTCCGGAGGGCATCTGCTTGCTCCGAGGGTATTGAGACATTTAAGATCTGTGACTTGTTTAAATTGACTTTGAAGCCCGAGTGTTCCCCAAAGCTTTCAAGCTCATCGAGTAAAGTCGGGAGGGAGGACATTGCGTTCATCAGTGAGAGGATCACATAATCTGCATAAAGGCTAATTTTATGAGTTCCCTTTCTGAATTTAATGCCCTCAATTAGTTGATTGTCCCTGATCTTTTGTGCTATCGGCTCCATGTAGGGAGCGAACAGAAGGTGGGACAAAGGGCAGTCTTGTCTGGTGCCCCGGGCTATGGGGCACGAGCAAGACGATGTCCTGTTCACCCGGACAAATGCCCGGGGATCTTGATAAATACACCCAACCCCCTTGATAAACTCTTCTCCAAACCCAAAATGGCACAGTGTATCAAAGAGATACCTCCATTAGACCCTGTTGAATGCCTTTTCAGCATCTATTGACAGGAAAAGTGGTTCTTTGTGTGATCTATGAATCCCATCCATGAGATGGAGTAGTCTTTTGGTAATGTCGCCTCCTTGGCATGTGGGTAAAAAACCCACCAGATCTGGGTTCACGAGTCCATCCTCCAGCAGATTTAACCAGGCAGCCAAAATCCCGGCGGATAGTTTCGTGTCAATGTTTAGTAAAGAGATCGGCCGATAGAACCCACACTCGCTGGGGTATTTAGAGGATTTAAGGATGACAGAGTTTGAGGCTTCCAACATTGATTCAGTGAGCATACCACTTTCAAGGAACGAGTTGAACAACCGCGCCAAGAGTGGTGCCAGCTCCTGGCAGAAAGCTTTGTAGAATTGTGCTGGGTACCCGTCTGAGCCTAGGGCTGTCTGCACTTTTAGGCGAGCTACTGCTGAGACCACCTCTTCTATTTGTATCAGTTGGTCGAGTTGTGCTGCAATTGTTTCTGGGAGGTGGGTAACTGGGCAGTCTGTGAGGTAAGTGTGGGTCTTGTGATTTACCAGATCTGTGTCGGAATACAGGGTTTGATAGAAATTCTTAAATGTCTCAACTATCTGTGAGTTTGAATATACTTCTTCACCAGTGGGCTGCTTTACAGAGGCGATTGCAGTTGCCATTGTTTTGGCCCTAAGCCTTTGTGCGAGCAGTCTAACACAGCTGTCGCTGCTCAACAAAAATGTATGCCTAAGTCTGAGGAGGGCATACTCTGCTCTATCCAAATCAAGGCATTTCAGCTGGAGCCTCTTTTCTTTCCAACTCCCTCCATACTTTGGCGTCCCGCTTCAGTTGTGGATAGATTCCATCTCTTTGAATCAGAAGGGGGACGGAAGAGCTAGTTATTTTAAGAGGTCCTACTCCTGTGCTCCTCCGAGTACTCATGTAAACCACAGAAAGGAGATTGTTCCTCTATGTAGCCGATGCGCTCAAGGTTGCTATCTGGCCAGGGATCAAGTCGCTGGGAGATGTGTATTTCAGATCATAATGCCCTCACACACCTGTTAGGGTGTCATGCTTCATCATAGGGTGCTCATCGTTAGACTGGCACTGCAATGTCTGATGAGCCTGGTGGCTTCTTTAGCTGAGTTCTTCAGATCTGAGGGCGCCATATGTGGTGGGTGCATGTGGGCTAAAAGATAGTGAATTAATGTGTGTGCAATGTGACTTAAAATAGGCACCGGACCCAGGAACAATTTAATTCAAAATGAGTCCAGGACTAAGTAAAAACAGTAGTGCGACCTCTGTATGCAATATGCAGACGCTGGGGAGATGCGCAGGTGAGCTGGCAGTGCCAGATCCTATGCCTAGGTGGTTCCTACAATGGTCGGGTCCCTCCCCTTCGTTTATGAAGTAATGTACCTACTCCATTGAGGTGGAGACTTCTTACTGGTTCCTTATTCGGGATCAGCTACACGTCATTCGGGCATCCTCAACTTACGGGGAGTCCCCCCAGACCCCCTTTTTTGGGGGCTTCTTACTGTTGTTTATAAAGGTCCTGATGCAGTGCCGCCCGACGTCTGGGCTTCCAAGGCACAAAACATGTTGACAATGCACACATAAAGCTACCCTGGTACCTAAGGACTTCCTGGTAGCACCACTGTTTTTACTTAACCTGGACTAATTTTGAATTAAATTGTTCCTGGGTCTGGTGCCTATTTTAGTCACCTTGCACACACAACAATTCACTATCTTTTAGCCCACATGCACCCACCACATACAGCACCCTCAGATCTGAAGAACTCTGCTAAAGAAGCTACCAGGCCCGTCCGACATTGAAGTGCCGGGCTAACGAGGAGCACCCTATGATGAAGCATGACACCCTAACAGGTGTGTGAGGGCTTTATGATTTGAAATACAGATCTCCCAGCGACTTGATCCCTGGCCAGATAGCAACCTTGAGTGCATCGGTTACATAGAGGAACAATCTCCTTTCTGTGGTTTAGGTTCCATCTCTGCCACTTCCTGGTCTAGACCCTGTATTTTCTCCTGGAGCTCCCGGTTTTCTGCAGTAGATACAGCAATAAATTCCTCTCTCATCACCAGTTTCAAAGCTTCCCAGACTGCGGCCAGGGATGTTTCTCCCACATCATTTACCCGTAGGTACTCTTAAAGCGTTGGGCGCATTTCTGCTAAAACCGCCGGAGATTGTAGGAGGCTTTCTCTCAGTCTTCATCGGGAGAGCACTGAGTGTCCAGCCTCTGCCTGTATCGTGGTCGTGCTCATGGCGTGGTGCGAGAGGGATCTCGGCTCTATGGTTGTGTTCATCGGTCTAGGGGAGAGCACAGCAGAGGCTAAAAAGTGGTCTAGTCACGCGTACGTTTTGTGGGCCGCTGAGTAAAAGGTGTAGTCGTGAGACTCTGGGTATTGTTGCCACCAAGTGTTGTGTAGGCCATGGTAAGCCAGCCAGCGCTTGCTCTCAGCGGAAAATGCCCCAGACTGCACAGAGTGGGAGCAGAACCTATCTAATTCCGTGTCCATTACCAACTTGAAGTCCCCTCCCACCAGGATAGCTGAATCAGGCGATACCAGAATGTCTGAAAGGGCTTTTATGATAAAGGGTTCTTGTTGAGTGTTCGGAGTGTAAATATTAGCTAGAGTGAAATGTAGGGACTACCAATGGATTTGTATCACAACCCCCTGCCCTCTTACTCCTAGCAACGTTGAAACAACTTTGCCCGTAAATTTAGCTTCCAAGAGGATAGCAACCCCATTCTTTACAGAACAGCTTAAGGACCATAACTGGTGTGCGCGCTGTGTCCCTTGATAACAGGTGTGTTTCTTTGAGGAGACATATATCTCCCCCAGAGTTCTCAAGAATGAAAAGAATCGCAGCACGTTTCACCTGGTGATTAAGGCCTCGTACATTGAGGCTAACAATCTTTAGGTCCTTACCTATACTGCATCTGTGTATGGGAGAATGCCATAGTGATGCCTGGCCCATATGAATCCATAGGGAGAGGGCTGGTATGATATATTATTATCCTTTCGCCCATTGCAGGTGCTGTCAGGGACTGGCATGGGGAAAAGTAATATACCCGCTAGCTTTCGGTGCAGGAAAACCTCACCCACCACTGAGTCCATAAACTGAATTCTAAAAAAACAAAACAATTAATACACAAACGTTGATAACAGTTCGTCAAGGAAGGAGAGTCCTTTGGGGATGCCGCCCCATTGTCATCTGGATGGCTGTGGGGGTTCATCCAAACGGGTATCTTTAGCCAGTCTCACTTTCGGGGTGAGGAGGAGGCAGAGGTGTCTCCCAGCCCGCCTAGGTAAAAGCCCCCCACTATAGCATCAATCAAGTTTGGTTGAGGCCGCCTAATCCGGTGCTCCAGTTAGAGAGTGAATGACTTCCCTCCTCTTCTTTGTTATTATCTCCAAATCCAGTTTATGGTGGGAGGAGGTCTTCCCCACCTTTTGCCATCGGGGTTGTCTATTGCGGGAGCTCTCTGGGCAGCATTCACCACTTTCCTGAGCTTGGGATTTCGTAAGGCCCAGGAGGTCATGAGCCTCTTTCAAAGAGCGGAGCTGCCTCGTCTGACCCTCATACCGAAATATGATCCGAAAGGGGTATCCCATGAATAAGCGATTTCTTTTACTCTGAGATGGGTTGTGACTGACCTCTATTCCTTTCTTTTGAGAAGTATGGTCATGGAGCGGTCTTGGAAGAGGGTCTGTGAGTACCCTTGAAACTGTACTGGGTGTACCTCCCTTGCCCTGCGAATGATCAGTACTTTGACTTGAAAGTCGTGGACATACGCCAATTTGTCTGCAGGGGGGGCCTTGCCACTCCTTGGCTGTCCCACGCATTGCACCTGGTCAATCTTGATGTCAGGGTTGTTGGCATCGGCCAGTAGATGACGGAAAAGGGCAAGGACGTAGGTGCGGATATCTTTGCCTTCAGCGTTCATTGGTACACCCCTGACGCGAATGTTGTAGCGCCAGGATCAGTTTTCCAGGTCCTCTGCATTGGCCTAAAGCTCTCTATGCTGGTCCTTTAATCGAATGATTTCTTGTTGCTTCATTTGGAAATCCTCATCCCTGCCAGAGTCGTGCTCCTCCAAGGTTGTTACGCGATCTTCCACTTCCTCCAAGTCGCGCTTCACCTCCTTCAAGTCGGCAGCCAATTTCCCCTTCAGTTCTTGTAAGTCTTCTCGCAGGGACATAACCAGGACATCATGAATGCTTTCATGGCAGGTGCTTCCGCATCTTCTGCTACCTCTTGTTGTCCCTCTCCATCCCGTGTAGTCCCGCTGTGGATCCCCGATATGGCCAGCTTCATCAGCATATCTTTCACTGAACGTTCCTTCTTTGCCCGGGCCGTCGCCATCGTGTCTGCTACATGCTGCAGATCGACCCGGGGGAGCTCCGGTACGCTAATTTCGAGCCTTTGGGTGCGGTTATATATGGAGGGGTCCCTTGGAGCTGGGCATGTTGTTTCACCGAGATTCCTAGAAGCCCTGGGACGAGATCCTCGCGCCAACCCATGGAGATCCCACTCGCTAAAAGCTTCTGCTACATGTGGGGATTCCAGGCTGTGGCTCCCATCCAGGGGGTGAGGTTGCGTTCCGTGACCAAGGCACACTTGTGTGGGTGTTGTGCTGCTATCTGAGGATGTCGTCGGGCTCTTTTCCGCTCTTCAGGGGTGCAACAGGGATGGACCCCCTGCTGCTAGAGACCATGCAGCAATGGCTCCCATCTGCCCGTTCTCCTTCTGCCAGTGGTGGGAGAGCAGCACAGGACGGCCTCTTGCAGGCGGCCGATACAGCCAGAGCCCTCAGGCACTCTAATCACTCGTCTGGTCTTGCTCAGGGGGCTGATTTGCAGGGATGCGCCAGGAAACGTAAATCTGCCCCTCTGTTCGGGCCTTCACACAATCTTAAAACATGAACAAAAAATAGCTGGTATGCTTTTTTCTGAGAAAGGTGGTAACATTAAATCTGGTTTGATCGTACTCCTTTAAGAAAATACGGCATGAATATCCCCGTTATACCTTCACATGCACTAACATGAGACTTCTCTTTGACGCGGGCAGATTCCATTACTGTATATTTGAATCTATATAAAAAAAAATGTATATATATATATCAGCGGTCACAGGATTCCAAGCCTCACCCGACACACTTTATTTCCCTATCCATGACTTGGAGGGGCTGCAGTGAGCTCAGTTTTCTGCTTGATCATAGGTCGTGATTTATACAAGTTATTCCTCCCCTCAGGCATTGCTCTTTCCTTGTTTCTGATGGGGTGCACCTGTTCATGTACAGACAAACGCCTCTCTCCCGCTTAGCATGGCCCCCTCAACCCCCCACTTTGCGGTCTGTGCAGCGAGAATGGAGACAGCTGGTCTAGCAATCATTATCATATCCAAGCAGGAAGTCCATCATTTGCGAAAGGTACCCTGGGAGGGCACAGTAACAGAGGTCAGGTAAATCAGATTGCCTCTCTCACAAAATCAGGTGATGTATTTCCCTTGTCACAGGGGCCAAGTGACTGTGTCAGGTTTGTCATCTTTAGCCACTGCTCAGCATAGCTTTTTAGCCAACATCCTTTTGCACACGGGCATTTAAACTGAAATTTCAAAAGTGAAACTACGAGTCCCAAAATGCAACATGATGTATGTTAAAAAGTCAGAACTAGACTAAGGTGTCACAAATGATAAAGGACTGCTTGGGAACCAAACTTTAAGTAACTGACACCCTTTCAAAATAAAAGTAGCAAGAAACTAAATATGCACAGGCGTCACCGTGAATTAGGAGAGTGGTGTGGAGAGAGAACGGAGAAAATTGGTGAAAGAGGACGATGGGGGGCCAAATGGGGGAGGGTGAGGAAAGGGCATGACATGAGGAAGGGGTGAGAGACAAAGGATTGGGGGACAGCTGAGCAAAAGAAAAGGAGGAGGTGGAAACGTTAATGGGAAGCAGATAAACAACAGGGAAGAGTTTGAAGAGAGGGAGCAGAGAGAACTGTAGGAGTGAGGAGTGAGACAATGAGAGATGGAGGTAAGTGAGAGGAGGAAACAGATGAAAGGAGAAGGGAAGATTAGGAAATGGGTAGACAAATGAAGGGGGAGGAGACAGAAAGGGAGTAGGAGGTCAAGGGAAGCAAAGAATTAGACAAGGAGTGTGAACATGAGGGAGAGGGGGATAGAGAAACAAAAAAAGGAATGAAAGGCGTGAGTGGCAAGGAGGGGGAGACTATAAGAATGAGAGACTGGGTAGTAGCAGTGAAGGCTCCCAGGTTCAATATATGAATCCTGTGTGGTTCACAGGATCAGGTCTAATAGGCCACTATCCACATCACCTGTTTGGTGGTTTTAGACTGCTGCAGTTCTTTCAAGTCCCCTTTAAAGCATCCCCTGTAGCAAAAGGGTGTGATTTACTCGCAATAAAGTGTCACTCATAATCCTTGAAATGTCACACATAAGCACGCTGCGTACATGGAAATGTGACTCTTAAGCCAATCAAAACCTTGGCAGCTATTCATGGTGAGTAGATAGGGGTGAGAGCTGCTCAGAATGCTGCAATAAAATTGCAAGCAGCAACCGGCTGCTGAAGCTGAACATGCACCTATGAAAGCTCGACCTAAAAACTACAGAAAGACATCTGAAAAAGGGCAATTAATATCATTGTTGTTATTGTTATTGTTTAAAGCACTTCTAAAGCGCAACAGCTGCTCCAACAAAGGAGCGTCCCGCCACTACTGAGTGGAGACTGGAGAGTTGCCTACTGATGACACACTACAGGACTAGACCATAGGAAAGAGAAAGGTCTTAATCTCCTTCCTAAACACCAAGTAGCCAGTCATACCACGGATATGAACTGGCAGAGTGTTCCACAGTCTTGCGGCTTTATTTCTGAATGATCTTCCTCCTGCCCTAGTTTTCTTCACCCGCGGGACAACCAATAGATTTTGGCCACAGGAACAAAGCTGGCGCCCAGGGACATATGGTTGAACCAGATGTGACAACATCTCGGGTGAGGCTATTTTCCATGCCTTGAACACCATACATAGAGCCTTAAACTCTATGCGATTGGCCATAGGCAGCCAGTGTAGGTGCCGAAGTGCATTAGATGCTGAACTGGATCTACACAGACCCAGTAGCATTCTTGCCGCTGTGGTCTGCACTCTCTGCAGCCTAGCAATCTCTGCCTTATTGGCCCCCAAATAAAGCACAGAGGCATAGTCCAGGTGAGACAAGATTGTCGCCTGCACGATGGTCTGTCTGGTAGTAGGATTAAAGAACTTAAGGATGGGCTTAAGCCCACGAAGTAGCCCAAAACATGACCCTGCTACCTTCTTAGTCTGGGTCTGATCATTAAGAGCACTGTCCACCTAGACTCCAAGATTTGTAACCACCTGTTTTGGGAAGGGGGCGACACCCAGACTTTGCGGCCACCACTGGTCGCTCCATAGACCCTGGTCCTTACCTACAAGCAGTATTTCGGTTTTATCTGCATTCAACTGCAAACAGTTGGTGGTCAGCCAATCAGCTACTGCCTCGAGACTACTCCGGAAGCAAGCAGCATCTTGAGGGGTGTCTCTAGAGGGACTGCTAGAGAGGGCAACCACCAGCTGTGTATCATCTGCGTAGGAGACCAGGGTCAGGCCTCTGCTCTTAGCGAACAATGCTAATGGCATAACATAAATGTTAAAGAGCAGAGGACTCAGGGATGAGTCTTGCGGCACTCCTTGTCTGACCCAAAATGTCTTTGAGGAGAAAGGTGGCACAGACAAATCAAATGTCCTATCTTCCAAAAAAGATGTCAGCCAACACAGTGCCAAGCGCTAATCCCGACCTCCTCCAGACGTCTCAGCAGAATTGCGTGGGACACCGTATCGAAGGCAGCACTCAAATCCAACAGGACGAGTGCTGCCGTGTGACCCACATCCAGAGAAGCCCAAAGATGCTCGGTCACTGCCAACAACGCTGATTCTGTACTGTGACCCGGCGAAAGCCGTTCTGAGAGGAGTCCATAATGTTTTTGGAGGTCAGGAAGTTGGAAAGAGTGGTATTGACATGGGTCTCCAATATTTTCAATGCCCAGGGTAAACGAGAGATAGGCCTGAAGTTCTCAACTCGCTTAGGATCCAGATTGGATTTCTTAAGGAGACGCAGCACCTTTGCGTGTTTCCATGCAGTTGGAACCTTACCTGTGGCAAGAGAACAGTTTAAAATTGAGCCTAAAGGATACAGGATAATGGGGAGCACTTTCTGAAATTTTTTTGGTTTTAATGGATCTAATGGAGAGCCAGTTTTAATTTTAGTACACAACGCCTCCAACTCAGAGTTTGAAATCGGAGGAATCAGAGACAGAGTGACCATAGGTAACTGAACCTGATCAAGCACTGGAGTCGGAAATGACTGATAAATCCTCTCCACCTTAGAAATAAAGTGAGTGGCTAGTTCCTCACAGTGCTCATTGGATTGAATGATGGATCCTGTTATGGATGTGCTTAGACTGGACAGCAGGGTAACCACACATTTAGCCTTATTGTTGCTGCCATTAATTTGAGCGGCATAGAAAGCGGCTCGAACTGCCTGAATCTTTTTTTGATCGTTTTTAATAGCTAAACGGTATTGTTCTTTGGCAGAAGCATTAAACTCTCTCCTCCAAATACGTTCCAGTTTTTTACACTTTGACCTAATGGTTGCCAACTCCTCATTGTACCAGGGGCTACGTTTGGATTTGTGTATAAACTGCCATTTTTCTGGAATTTGGCAGTCTAATGGGCGCTTAATCCAAGATGTGAAGGCCCCATAAGTAACATTGGGATCTGTACTAAGGATGGGAAGGGAGGCTGCCAGGCGGTTGGAGTATTCAACCCAATCCAACTTGTGCCAGGTTCGTTTAAACAAATGTTGTCGCTCATTCGTTATGCTAAGCAGCTTAAGCTGTAGGTTCATCACGATTAAATAGTGATCAAACCACAATAATTGCACTGGGGTGTGAACTGTCATTGTAGCAAGGTTTGTGAACACTAGGTCCAAAAGATGGCCAGCATTGTGTGTTGAACCTTGCACTAATTGGACAAGCTGGCATGCCTGCAGGTCGGCCAGAAAGTTGGCTATATCAATATCATCGTTAGCATCTAAATGAAGATTCAGGTCTCCTAAAATGGTAAAATTGGCCAGACCAATTGCCAACTTACTGGCTAACTGAAATGCAAGATAAGCTAAAATAAGTGTAATGTAGGAATGGATTACCTTATGGGTGTTTATAGTTACAGTTGAGAAATCAATTCTTGTATTGCATCTAAATTAGAATTCAAATAAAGGGCCCATTTCATGCTTTGTCTGTGTTCCCTGAGTCAAGATGGATTATGGGGAGAAGGGGAAGGGTTGTGGGAACATGTTGCACCGACTTACACAGTTTGCTACGCATTATTTAAATGCCTCAGAGGGTTTGTTGTATTTCTGGATTGTAATCATAACGTTGATAATCTGGTACTTTCATTTGTGATTATGTTGTCAGCTAATCTAATAAATCTGTAAAGTATCTCACAGTCCCTTACAGGCTGAAACAATTTTTGTAGCATTTCATTCGGGATTTAAGAGTTCAGGGTATGTTGCTCCAGGCAGTGGAAATTCCGCTCTCTCTACCGGCCTGTACCGCATACATTTACTCCATATTTTTTTTTTAAAGCACTCTATGGCAGATGTATCATCCTTTTTTTTGTCGCAAACGCTGCGATTTGCAAAAAAGCAGCGTTTGCGACAAAAAAATCAGCAAATGTGATGTATGATGAAAATCGCATTGCAAAATTAAGGAACCACAAAATTTGCGATTCCTTAATTTTGTGCAAGCATTTAAGGAATCGCAAAAAGCGATTCCTTAAATGCTATGTAAGAAGCATTCAAGTTTTGCGATTTCACACTAAGAAATCGCAAATTACCACCAACTTGTAGTTGGTGGTAATTTGCAAATTCTTTTACAAATGCACTTTTTGGCATTTGTAAAGCTGCAATGTGGCACTCATACATGCCCTTAGGGCATGTATGTGCACCATATGCACACACATGTAAATTTCAGGGGTGCAGCAGGGTGTCCTTCAGACACCCTTGCACCCTTGAAATTATTTTCAATTTGCGATTAGCAAATTGCGAATCGCAAATTGGGAATAACTTCCCATTCCTTCCTATGGGCCTCCTGGCCCATAGAAATGAATGGGAAAATATTCCTTAATTGCGAATTTGCAATTTGCAATTCACAAATAAGGAATATTAAGAAATCGCTAAAAAAATTGCGATTTTTTAGATACATACCATTTTGCAATTCTCAAATAGCGATTCTCAAAAAATCGCTATTTGAGAATCGCAAATAGGTATTTTGATACATTTAATTTAATTTAATTTAAAAACACTTGTAGAGCGCGGCGTACACCTTGCGGTTTCTTGGCGCTGGAGGTTCAGAACTGAGGGAGAAAGACCATGGAAGGGTGGAATAAGTATTAGGTGGGGAAAGCCTGGCTGAAGAGGAGCGTTTTCAGGTCTCTACGGAAAGAGAGATACTGAGTTGCAGAACGGAGATTGTCTGGAAGTGAGTTCCAGAAGGTAGGAGCCAGGGTTGAGAAGTTGGAACCGCCCCATTTTTTGCGTGAGAAGCGGGGGATCTGGAGAAGGGACTTGGAGGAAGACCGAAGATTTCTAGCGGGGACATAGGGTTTAATTAGTGAGGAGATGAAAGCGGGGGCAGTGCCCTGGCGGGCCTGAAAAACCATGCATCCTATCTTAAAAAGGGAGCGTTGTTTCACGGGGAGCCAGTGAAGCTCTTTTAGAAGGGGGGTGGAGTGGTGATAGCGTGGAAGGCCGTATATCAGCCTGGCCGCCTGGTTCTGGATGGTTTGGAGTCTACGCAGGCTGTACGCTGGAATGCCATGGTAGAGGGCGTTGGCGTAGTCCAATCGTGAGATTACCAGGGCGGCTATGATGATCTTAAGTGCCTGGGGGGAGAAGAAGCGGGAGACAGAGCGGATAGTTCGGAGAGTGAGGAAACAGGAGGAAACCACGGAACTAATTTGTGAGTGAAGAGTGAGCTGATTATTCATTTTAACACCCAGTGTCTTGACCACAGTGGAGGGGGATGGTGCCGGGCCAAGAGAAGGGGGCCAGAAAAGAGAATTCCAGGGGCTGGATGAACCACCAGTGAGAACCAGCTCGGTCTTGTCGGGGTTCAGTTTAAGATGGTTGTGGTTCATCCAGTCCCTGATAAATGTCATAGTCGACTGAAAATTAGAGACCGAGAGAGGAGAGGGGGACAGATCAAAGATGAGCTACATCTGCTCCTCCATCTTGGGTATTGGGTTTAAACAACCCATAAAACTTGTTTTCATTTTCTCCGGGGGGGTTCCTGCACTTTATCACGTGAGCTGGCAAACAATCTGCGTGATTAAATGAGCAATATTAGCCCACAGCCTGCACTGTTTTGACATTTTCACTGCTTGCTGCTGAGACATGGAGAGAGGCTGGAGAGCGCAGCGGCGGCAATAGGGAAATGATTAAGTAGCAGCGTTTGAAGACCGCCACAGTAACGCGGGGCTCTCGAAGCTGCGCGTCATTACTTATGAACAGTTTTACATGCATGCGTTGAACACCGACAAGCATCACGGATGCAGGACCTTCAGGGTTAAGTGGGTCGTCTTATTCACAATCACTCAGCTTCTAAGAAACAGCCACTGCAGCCTGATGCTCCTTGGCATGTTGTTCTCTCACATCTGCGTTTAGAATATAGATACATATATTTCTCTTAATCTGATTGAACACAAACATGCTCCTGTTACTTCTGTTACACAGCTGCAGAAGAGCACTTCTTTCCTCTCGATTAAGGACCTCTTTTCAAAGTGACGGTGCTTGGGGGGGGGGAGGGGGTTGTTGTAACTCTGCACCCGTAAACATTGGTATAATGCCGCAATACTTCCCCAGTAAATGCAGTTACAAGTTAATCGTGCCAATATCAGCCCACTCACCAGCCCGTTCGCAGTAACATGCATTTCGCAGAAATAAGCAGACAAGACAACTTTTTTTGTTGGAGAAAAGTAGCTGCAGGTTTATTAGCATATACACAATGCCAACACGGTGGGTTATCTTACAGGCGATCCAAAAGGCAAGCCGCCCCTCGCAACCTACCACCTGATGGGCCAATTTGCAACGTGGCCTTAGCCAATCGTTGCTTAGCGGTTATGGGAGGAGATAGCCCCTCCCAAATCCGGTGAACCATTGGTCCACCCTCTTGCTCACGCCCCCCCTACGAGGGGCGGAGCGTTCAAGCGACCCCCGGTTGTACAGGTTTCCAACCGCCCGTAGGATAGCGGGGCGCCGTCGTACCCCCAGGGTCCACCGCACAGACTTCCTGGGGATTAAAGGCCTCAGCATCCTTTGTGCTCCTGAAGAGGGTACTCCCAGGTACCTTTCCGCCTCTGGATCGCCCTGTAACTCCTCCACAGCCCTGGGTGTGGCGACCGTCGCAGCCAGGGCCCCCCACCAAGGCCGGCATTTCTCCTAGCTGTTCCTTACTTGCTATTACTAGGGTCTCTTCCCTATTCAGAAAAAACAGGTCCATGACAACGTGGACCGCTGACCCAAAAGTCCAGCAACACAAAGGGAGTTTGGCTTGTAGCCCACATGTAAAAGGCCAAATCTCTGCCCAAGATATTTACGCATGGCGCAGCAAACCTCGTGCGAGCCAGCTGCCTCACTGTCCCAGACAGGGCATCATGCCACTGGAGCTCGGGATAAGAAATCAGACCACAGAGCTCAACTGTCACCAACGTGTGGCCAATTCCCCTTGTGTTCATCCTCTAAAGTGAATGCTAGCCCCAGAGCCCGGACAAATTAACAATACTTCTCCAAAGCTCCCCGGCGACACAGCCTGGTGTCACAGCAAGGTGGAGGGAAAGAGAGTGTGTTGCCTGTGGATAGGTACTGAAAACCTCCATTAAGGGCCAACTAGTGCCGTCTACCCTGCTTGCTGACCCTATGACCGGACACAGAAACCCGGTCCCTGCTAACCACCCGTGTGAGCCTTGATACTTACACCAGGCCGGTGTCGGGCTATCAGGTATAGTGTCACCTGCTTTGCTGAGATCCCTATGGGGGATCCGCTGGGACCCATATGTGTCCCTGAAATACTGAGTCATGCACTAGGCCCCTAAAGCCATCTCCGTCCCACAAGGACATCTGAGAGCCCGATGCCTCAACGCAGCTTAGGTTAATGGCATAGGGCCCCGCACCCCCAGTCAGTGTGTGTGACCTGCATTACTAGAAAGATACCAGAAAATGTGAGTGGCTGGTCCTGTTCTGTCGAGGCTTGTAACTGGCCGTTCCCACCTAGTAGTGACTGTCGTGCCATGGGAAGAGTGACATGAGCACGGGTGTCCCAGAGTACCAGCCCGGTAGGAGGGGGAACTACCAGAATGAAACTTGACCCATCTAGGGCAGTGGGAACGCCATCGAGTTATGATGACTGACTTGGCAGATCTCGAGGAACAACTCTTATGCATGCCTGCCCCCAATGACAAGATACATTATTTGGGCAGCCCACCGCTGGCCGCGAGCCTCTCCAACAAGCGAATGAGGCCAGAGAGAGATTCGCACAGGCAACATCCCTTATAACACTGTGTAGGGATCTCCTCGTTAGGCACACGGCAAGTCGTCCCCCTGTGCCTGGACTAAGTTGTACCCTATGAAGCTTAATCCAGCAGCCTATACAACAGAATATGCATCCTGTGGAACACAGGGAACTAAAACTTCCTCCTCTTACTACCTGGTAAGTGAACACTGCCAAAGGAATCCCGACTATCTTACCTGAATAACAACTAAATCGATGTTGTCTGGTATAAAAGCTTACTCAAGCACCTAGCCAAGGGTCCTCCACTGCGAGTCAACCCTTGAAGAGGGACATAGACTGAGGAGATTCCTGCCCCTTGCGGACCCTTCACGAAAAGACAGCTAAGCGATCGCCTTCATGGGCTATACCGTTTGCACAGGCAAAAGTGCTGAGGAGTGCTTGGTGATTGGCTGCTAAGACAAAGCCTCCCTATCCTTACGTAGAAAAGGAGCGCTAACATACAACAAGGCCATCTCATAGTAGAGTCAATGCTTCAAGGTGCATACGAGAACTAAGCCACAGTAATAGCATACTTGCAGCCAAACAAGAAAAAGTCGACCCCATCCATAGCTACCAAGGTGTCAACTGCTATGTGTGACATTTCCATCAATACAGTGCACTATGAGTGACATAAAAGGACCAAAATAACACTTTCGTGCCGGTACTCGAACATGAAGCTGAGTAAGACCCAAATCAGTAAATACACCACAGACTAACAAGAGACTCTAAATGGCCAAGGAAAAGGCTGCATTGTGTCAGAAAGTCCCGAGCTAGACGTGTGCCTGTGTGAAACAAAGACGTAAATACTCTACTTTGGGAGTCAAATTGCCAGTCAATGCTGCTTGGTTGCGCAAGAAAAGAGGCCACAACAGAACTTCCTTGCTGGTCAAGCACGAACTAGCCACCCTTTATCAGGCTACCCGGGATCAACCGCTATGTGTGACCTGTCCAAGGTACAGAGCACAAAGAGTGACATTGGTTCTTCCCCTGCAGTTTGCATGAAGACTGTTATACCTGCCCCCTCTGGGCCCTACAAGTAAAACCTAGCCAAAACAATTGCAGGCCTACCTGCTAAGACACAACCCAACTGGGTGACACGTGCTAATAAGTGTCCAACTAATCTGTGGACGGGAAATTAAACAAACCGATAAATCCACAGGCAAAGTCACCAATAAACTTGACTTACTCAGTGGCGTCGATCGGTCCTCACTGAAAGCCCGCAGTGCTTAGGATGACAATTGAGGGACGGTGCCGCAGACCAGAAACAACCACCCTACTCAATCGAGCACTGATAACTTGCTTCTGCAAAAACAGTGGCGGGCCATAGCCGCACCTCCGGGAGTCCAGGGTTGACTCACCCTACAGAGTTAAAAGTTACCAGTATGACAAGTGTGTGCCCCGCCGCAAATGAGCAGGGAAAACGGGAGGGCCCCTCCCCCCTTGTGAGACCCGGGTGGATGTCATGACATTACATAAATTAAATAGTGTGTCCAGGTATAATATTGCCCAGGTAGTTGAAGGAGTTCAATAAAAGCTGAATTGAACAGATCCAAAGTATTAACACAATATTACTAGCTGCACTTAGTTACGTAAGCACTTCTACGATCCCTATCAAGAGGAGGCATGAACGTTGCCTGCTAGAAACATGCACATGAGACAATTTGTCCCAATAATACATGTACCTACCTTTCCTACATGTTAGAAAGGCAAGCCCCATACACTAACGGTGAAAGATTTTACCCTGCCACGTTTTGAGGCTTCCTGGTGCATCAGGTCGAAAGCAATAAAGTATTTTGCTATCCCGGGAGCTGGAACAAAATAGCATGTTACAAGGAACCGAAATGTGTATATCTGGCTCCGCACCCTAGAGTGACTCCAAACCAGCTAATCTAGAACAAAATAGCATGTTACAAGGAACCGAAATGTGTATAGCTGGCTCCGCACACTAGAGGGACTCCAAACCAGGATAAAGGACTACTCTGGAAGACGAAACTCACTAGGTCAATCGGGCCACATTCCTACTGTTCCAAGATCAATCAAGTTCAACACTCCACAAACTTGCAACTTTATCGCTGTGTTGCACGAGAAAGGGCAACCTGTCAACGTATCCAAACGCAACTAATAATTAGAACCTTACCCTTAAGAGTCACCATCCTAGCACCGGGACGAGCAACAATCTCAGGCAACTCAGCAGCTTCCCTCAAACTTTGCCTGCTGGTTAAATGCTCAAAACACTGGAAGCTAATAGCTTGGTACCCTGAGTGACCCCTGCTATCCCTCCTTGCGAGGGGTGGTCCTCATGGACTCCTTCTCTTGCACCATATTGTAGCTGTGCCCTTAGAAGACCTTTGTCGCGCTGCAGTCACCTAATGAGTCTGGCCCTGCGCCAGCAGCTCACTTCGGCTTTGGACCAGAACAAAATCACCAAGATCCTCCTCAGAGATCGCATACAGTATGTGAACAACACACCTTATTCCAGTTACCGCAAGCAAGACTATAGCCTCCAAATAAAATCGGGAGTCACAGACATTAATCAGGACAAGGTCGGGCACAACCCAAATCTACTGATGCCCAACTGCTAATTACAGCCCTGACACTCATGTGCGCGTGCAATTCCGTTTGTTCCGTGCCCAAGTAGCTAGGAACGGCTTCGTCAGCAGGCAACAGAATTCTAATGCAACTAGAAACCAGCGAAGTCTTCTCACAATGCAATAAAGCGAAACCACTTAGTTTACGACACATGCCCTCATAGGCACCAACGGGCCAAGCCGAGGTTTGTACAGAGTATCCCAACTCCAAGGGAAAGCACCCACCAACCAATCCACTGTGCAGATCTCCCACACAGGCACCTGACCCGCCGGCCATATCCTGGGACGCTACCTGTTCTGTACTATCCAGTGCCTGGAAAACCAGTAAAATAAAGTCTGCATGAGAGAAAACATACAAATGACACGCGAGTGGCCATTGGCAAGTGGGCACAAGTTCGTAAGAAAATTGCTCCCAGTACATCCAAATGATGTGCCTGCACATAGGGGGGGGGGTGCACTTAGTGCCACTGCACCTAGGGGGCGCTAAACAGATCACACCTGACCCCGTAGTTTCCTGCTGCGGTTAGCCCCACTAGGATCACTAAGCTCGAGCATGGGAAGCGGATGACACGGTCGCCCGCACGTAAAATACAAGCCATGGGAAAGTGCCACTCGGTGATACAGAACCCCCTCGAGGAAAGGGGCTTACTCCTCCCAGTGCATAAAACAACACTGTACAATCTAAGGAAAAGGTAGAAAAGGGAGTGCACACCGCTACGTGTTAGGCCTTCCTAGAGGTCTCCTCATGCCCCTGTAAAAGCCACTTGCGATATCTATCGAAGGATTACTACCACTGTCTTGGCGCCATACTGTAACCACTTGTGCTACTACCTGCGTGAAACAATTAAGTGAAATGCAACCAGCTGTGAAACGTGTAAACATAACTTAACTTAAGCGCAGGCCAGAGTGCCCCCCCCGTTACTTCACGTAAGACATTGGAGCCGTGCAAACAAGGACTTGTAAACCTGTATAGCATGGGACTGCGTTGTCTGTGATAATGGTACAGAATCGGTCGCATACATATCCCAGCCTAAGTACGAAAATGGCAGGCATGTGGAGGGATCTGAGCAATCAATAGAAACATTTCCAAGTATATTTAAGATATTGACACCAAAACTGCTATAACATCGAGACAGCCTTAAAAGTACAACATGACAGTAGAATGTGACTGTGTCACCCTCGATGACCGCTCCGACCGAGGGTCTGAAAAGATACTCTTGGCAGCCTAAAACTGGCGAGACCACAGAGATCCATAACCCGCAACAAGTCCACATACCACTCCTAAAAAAGATACGCCTACAACGTCAGATGCGAGGTACCTTCCGTCGCATGTGACGCCTAAAACGCAAAGACCCGGAGCAGAGCCCCCCGTACAAGGAAAGAGAAACCAAGATGGCCGCGCCCGGGCGCCATTACCCACGTGGGTCGCATAACTATGCCGTCACAAAAGCCGAAACCAGAATGGTAGAGGAAGGCCAGAGGTGGAGGTGTCCAAGATGGCCGCTCCCCCCCGCCCCTCCCCCTAGGCGGAGCAGGCCGAGACCCTAAAAGATGGCCGCTCGGGCAGATGACCCTCGTGGCCGGAAATGGCGGCCCCACAAGATGGCCACTGTCCGCCGATGTACGACCAGGCGCACCCCGAGCAAACCTCCCTAGCAAGAACCTGAGGGGCACAAGGTCCCCGAGGAAGAAAAGGCAGGCGACTACTTGGATACAAAATTGGCCATACCCGGAGGATCGAAGCGGGGAAAGCATGGAGGCACCCCGAAACGAGTGGACCGCCTGCCATGGTCGCGGGAGCAGGCCTGAAACCTAACAGGCCGCAGAGGAAACCCGTCCGTTGCAGGCAAACAAATACACTCAAACTCCGCGTCGGATGAAAGCCTGCTCTTGGAGGATCCGACGAGGCTGTGAAATAGCCCCCCCCAGTAGGACCATCTCAACCACTGTAAAAACAACCTACGCGAGTAAACACAGTGAAATAGCTGAGTTGACAGACTACAAAAACAAAAGTGCGTATATATTCTTCCTGGGGGGACCTGTAAGCCCGCCGCCCAGCACGAGGCCGGGCTCGGCCCCCACAAAAACAGCCCCACCCTACCCTACTACCCGCTGCGCATATCGAGCAGGTAAAGAGAAAATCAGCACAGGAAGGGGGGCAAGCACTACAAGTTGCAGCTGCCAGTGCACTGTAACTGGCTCCAAAGCCTTGCCTAAGTGCTGCGCACACTTACACGGCCACTCCGTGAGTGAGTAGCGGCCGGGGAGCCTCCCCCACACCCCTGTGCAGAGTGGCCCGGTGAGCATGCGCACCCCGCAACGGGCAGATTGCCACGACCCTCATAAACACAAATACAGCCAATGAAAGGGTTGTTCCCACTGGCCGGACTGAAACGCGGAGTGCTTCGAGATGTCTGGATCCGCCGCCTGCTCCTCTTGCCCCCCTCCACCTGCAATCCGACAAATATAACTAAAGTATATAGTACCAGCCGGGACCTTAAACAGGTCAGGTCCGTTGAAACCTGGCAAGAAGGCAGCAAAGTTGAGCCAACACACTGAAGTGAAAGTGTTTCGTGCCGGGACAATGCTTACGAACAAAGTGGAGTTGATTTCCTCCCACTCCCACCAAGCCGAGAAAATGTGATGAAGTACCCGCAGTATGGATGATGGCGAAGTGCCGGGAAGATCGGAAGCAACCAACGGGCGGGTGCAATGAAACGAGAGTGGGGAACAGTTGTCGGAGCAGGAGCCTTCTATAGCCACACCCCTCCGCCCCATCACACATCTGCACGGCCCCGCCCGCCCCTGGCACATCCAGCCCCACACCGAGCCTACTGGCCTCGCACAACATAAAGCGCCCTAGGGCCATTCCCCGACGCTCAACAAGCTACAGTCAAACTCTGGCACATGAGAATAATGTCGCCCCTAGCAAGCAAAACTAGCGTGAGACAAGGCTCTCCCAAATGGTCGGGAAGACTCACCCCCGCCGAAACTGGCCACACCGAGCAACAGGCTCGGGACCAAAGCGAGGGTCTATAATTAGCGTTCCAAATTCAATCACTGCGAACTAAACCCACAGTACTAGAAGCGCTTACATAGCGCACCATAAAAAGGAAAGAACACAACACCCGCGGGCCAATACACGCGAGCCCAGCACACATGCCCCCAAATACCCACGACCGGGCACTGGAGCACGGCATAGGCCTCTGAACCCCCGCTGTCCCCTCACCCGAAATGGCAAAATTAACAAAAAAAACCTTCAGCAAACCGACTCACCACCATCGAAGCTAAGCCTCGGCCCGGCGGAAACAACGGCACTCCGACGCCAGACCAGGCCTCTGGCCCGCCAAGGTGCCCACGTGACCAGAGGGCAACAAAACGGCGTCAGGGTGAGGGGACAGCGGACAAGAGGCCGCTCGGTTGGCGGGGGAGGAATATATACTCTCCCCCGCCCACCCCAGGAAGGAACTGACGCGCGGGACCCACCAGGGTCACAAAGAGCTGGGCTGCCCCGTGTGCCATCTTGTGGCACTACGGTGGCCGCCCTCTTACATGTGTCCCCTGCGGGGACGTGTCGGTCGGCCTGCATTCTGGCAGTATGGGGAATAACTGTGTAGATCTCAAGCGCAATTCCCCACAGTATTTCCCTTTTGTGGGGGTTAGTGTTCACGTGTACCAAATACTGTCTGAGCAGCAGGTAAATGTAACCGATGGCATGGGGGCGAGCCCGGGAAGGGTGTCAGATAGGACTAGGTAAGAGAGGAGAGAAAGCTGCTTGGTGGGGAAGCTTTACATACCCCCCCCCCCATCCCCTGTACTGGTATGGGTGTCGGGCAGGGGCCAGAGAAATGGAGCAGGGCTGCACTTGCATAAACAAGTATTGAACGGAGTGCAGATATCTGCAACAGACAGTTAGCCATTGTGGCACAGCAGCAGGCTTTTTCTGAGCAATTTTTAGGCATTTTTTGTAAAACTGGTGCGTCAGCAAATTGTGCGCAGTAAGGGATTAGTGACCACCTGGACACACGCAGATAGATACACAAATAAACCGACACAAACACGCAGTGAGGACGTGTGGCAGCGGTGGGGCGGGTGGGGGAGCGAGATGAAAGTGGAAGCATGTAGAAAATAAGAAAGATAAGAAAGCCGCCGCCATGCTTAGGAAGGGCTTAACATCCTGTGAATGTGGGCAAATCACTCCATCTCCAGGGGCCTAAAAATAATGCCACTGTGTTTAAAGTGACTGGTGCTAAAGTAATGTACAGCGCTGCAATACCTCGGGCAGCCTGGTAGCTTTATGGAAGGAGCTGCTGTGACCGCTAGCATATTAAATGGAACTGACATTTTAGAACAAGCCCAATCTGTGAAATAAGTACATGAAACTCCTCCATCTTTCTGGTTCATAAAAATTCAGAAAAAAAGTTCTACCAAAGCAACAGAAAGGCAATGCAAGCATAAGGAAACTATACTTGGCAGGTGCTGCTCTGCCAAAAACTGAAGTGACATATGTATCACTGCATGAATCAGTTAGGAGGCAGCAAAGATAAGTGACACTGGCCTGAACCAATGGTAAGCATCAGGCAGGAGCAAAGTCATTTATGAAATACAACAGGTCTTGCAGAGGGCGCATGCACGTTGCTAGAATCGGTCTAAAAGACTGACACTCTCGTAATTCAAGGACGTACCTATTAATACGGCAGCAGGGGTGTGAATGGCTCACTGCATCCCAGCTAGAGGCTGTGTTTTTACCACCAAAAACGAGGATGGAGCAAACTGTTATGCTTGTAAATGGCTTCCTGCACACCATTGCAATCAACCTTTTGGAAACATTAAGATTTTTTGGTTCTTCCTGTGTGAGACCGATGTGTCCTTAACTCAGAGTTTTCAGACTAGGATGTACCTATCATTAACCCAACAGGGGCATTGGCACAAAGGTGTGTGTGAGGAATATTGGGTTAAGCAGCCTCAGTGGGGGATATGAAAGCTACTTTTCCTCTCTTGCATTGAGACTTATGGCACCTTAGGTACTGCACTGTCCGTATTTCAAAGAGATCTGGTAGAAGGTGGCAAAATGCTTTACTAAAGTGTATCTGAACCTCGCCATGTAAATGTAAATGTGGGTGTACTTGTAAAGCGCACTGCGACTCCATGGAGTATCCTGGTGCTGAAGACCGCTAGGGAACCCGTCCTGGTTTTCCCTGTGAGATGGTCCCTTTCTGGGTATCTCCAAGGTGAAACCAGGCATCCCCGGCGTCTGTGGGGGGCCGTTGTAGAGATGAGGCAAGCTTAATGCCCAGAGTTGCCAAGTGTGTTCCCTGGTTAGAGTAGGCACCGAGGCGAGAATTGTCGAGTCCGTTTTGACCCTGGTCCACGACCCTGCCGCACCGGGAATTGAACCCTGGTCCCGGGCCATTCTCTGCTTATGGGTCTGCCGCCTCTAACCAGTGAGCCATCCACCATCTCAGCTCTGACGTGACAGATAGAGGTAGTGAATGTCAGTCACTGTTGGGTGGTCATTGTTTAATTGAAGTGAGTTGGGCATCTATCTTCTTCACTTAATCACTTACTTGCTCAAACAAATGGCACTCTAGATGGTCTTAGTAGGGATGTTCAGGATCTGACATCCTTCATTTTAGATCAAAGGGCATAGTTCAGAGGACAGCAGTAATGGGCCATTTGACAAAAATCGTCAGACGTCCCACTCACTCTCTTTTTCGTGCCCATAGCTTATGTAGAGATCATTGAATGAGTTTTCACAAAATTAGAGAAACAACTGAGCGGTGGCTCCCCCGCTATGGCGGAGGAGCATCACCCCACTGCTGAAAGGCAGCAGATGAAAAATAAAATGATAATAAAACAATTTTATTATCATTTTCTTTTTCACTAACTCAGCCAAGTCAATAGAGTCAGCCGAGTCTAGGGCGGACCATCATAGGTCAACAGCAGCCAAGGAGGAGGTGTGGTACACACTGTAAGTTTGCATGCCACTTTGGTAGGCCATCTTAGGCCGGCCAAACCAAAATGCACACTTAAATTTCTCCAACCGGAGCTGTGTTGCACAGCTGGTTGGAGAACAGGCATAGACTCCTAGGCCCTAACTGAGCGGCATTTCATCCCATAAGGACCAATCCTAGTGCTTCTCTCATGCTTCTCTAATGCTGGGTAATAGCAAGAGAGCAGCATCTGGATTGGGGTGGGAGTCTGGGAGCTTGTGCCCATAGACTGCTGGGAGCAGAGCAGAGGACCACTGAGCGGTGGGAGCAGAGGATCACCGAGGCAGCGTCCAGCAGAGAACGGTTAGTGTACTTTTATTTTCTTAAATTATTTTTCCCCTCACGTGTTCCCCTGACTTGTGCCCTAGTAAGAACCCCTTATGTCCTTCAATTTAACAGATAGCCAGCCGCCACTGCAACCACTGCCAGCTCTGCCATCAGAAAAACAGCTGGCAGACCCAGTGCTGGTGGAAAATGTTCTACGGGGAGACTCCATTTAGGGGGACTCCTTCGATGCCGTTCATGCTGGCATCTTTGTTGTCTAGAATTGCCACGTCAACCCAATGCTCACAGACAGAGAAAGTCCACAACTGTCTCCCAAGTGTTGTCTTAAATCTTCCATTTCAGTCTTGACAGTTTGGTAATGCTGGATGTGTGTGCTCCTGTTAAGGTACAGACTGAGGAGGATCAGTACGGAAGATATAACGTCTAGTATCTAAGGTGCTGGCTTTGGAATCAGGTACATGGGTTCTGATCTCAGCTCTAGCACTTGACAAAAATTTGTGTGCTTTCTGAACATAAGGGGTCATTTTAAGTGTGGCGGATATAGGCCACCTGCCAAAAAAGCCCACCAGACTGTGTGGTATGGTGGTCATGGTCGGGGAAATCAATCAATAACCCTGACCTGAAGTTGTATGATGGAACCACGCATGCGATTATATTGCATGCCTTCACAACGCGGTCTTCACTACAACTGCGCCTTTATCACGAACTAGCAGTACTGTCCCGACGTTGTCCGGGTATGAATTGCTGCCGGCCAGTAGTATATTGTTTTGTAGGATTTCGTTTTGATAGCATTTCTTATCTGTGACAGGCCTGTGAAACGCTCCGATTCACAGTGCACTGCTGATGCACTTAAGAGTGCGCGTTCAGTAGTGTGTGAACTCGAGTTTCCCTACTTTATTTTTCCTTGCAATATTATATAGCGCGAACTCGACAACATGGCATGAGCACAATTTACATTACAGAAGAACACATTCATTTGTGGTAGGCACGGGGAGACAAAGCGATTTGCCTGGGATCACAGGATGTTGAGCTGATGCGATGATTCGAACGTCGCTCCCCAGCTCTAAAGTTCGCAATTCTAGAACTTGTGGCGGGAGGTGTGTCTAAAAGTGTATGTCGGTGCTGGCCATCAATGAGAGAGACCTGTGCATTTTTCAAATGGGTGGTGAAAAAATATGAGTATGTTGCTGGAGATGTGGGCCGCCGTGCCACCAATGTACTTACAGGGGGAGGGTAAACACCCATTATTCCGCAACTTTCTTTCCGCATACCATCACTCCGCATACTTTCATTACGAAAGTACCATGACTCCGCAATGCCATTATAACGCATGGCATTACATTTTATATGCTTTTACCACACATACATTTACAATGAAATTCGTTGTAAATGCATGAATGGTAAAAGTATGTTTTTTTTAATGGATAAGGTAAGTATGGGTATAGGGGTACATGTTTTGGGGTACTGCGGTATATGTTTTGGGGTGTTTGGGTATTTTAAGTGTTCAGATATAGTTTTGGGTTATGGGGTACAGGGGTAGTTTTAGGGTTTAGGGATAGGTATGGGTTTTGGGGTACAGGGGTATTTTTAGGGTTCAGGGCTATGTTTGGGTTTTGGGGTATAGGGGTATTTTTAGGGTTCAGGGGTAGGTTTGGGTTTTGGGGTACAGGGCTATTTTAAGGGTTCAGGGCTAGGTTTTGGGCTACAGGGGTATTTTTAGGGTTCAGAGCTAGGTTTGGGTTTTGGAGTACAGGGGTATCTTAGGGTTCAGGAGTAGGTTTGTGTTTTGGGGTACAGGGTTATTTTTAGGGTTCAGGGCTAGGTTTGGGTTTTGGGGCACAGGGGTATTTTTAGGGTTCAGGGGTAGGTTTGGGTTTTGGGGTACAAGGGTATTTTAAGGGTTCAGGGCTAGGTTTGGGTTTTGGGGTACAGGGGTATTTTAGGGTTCAGGGGTGGTTTTGGGGTACAGTGGTATTTTTAGGGTTCAGGGCTAGGTTTGGGTTTTGGGGTACAGGGGTATTTTTAGGGTTCATGGGTAGGTTTGGGTTTTGAGGTACAGGGGTATTTATAGGGTTCAGGGCTAGGTTTGGGTTTTGTGGTACAGGGATATTTATAGGGTTCAGGGCTAGGTTTGGGTTTTGGGGTACAGGGGTGTTTTTCCGGTTTAGGGATAGGTTTGGGTTTTGGGGTACAGGGTATATTTATAGGGTTAAAATGGGTTAGTGTTTAAGGGTGTTGGGGTATTTTAAGGAGTAAGGGTGGGTTATGATTATGGGGTGCAGGGGTATTTAAAGGGAGCAGGGTGGGATTAGCACACGATATGAGACATGGGATGAAGGGCGGAACGTACCACACGCCCCCAGCGTTTGTCACGCCTCCAACACACGCCCACAGCACAACGCAGACACGCCCACAAGGGACTACTTTGCTGGCACGGTTCTTTTACCTTTTAAATGTCTATGGTGGGCGTCTGCATAGCCTATTTCCTTCTGCTGCAACTGCCCTTTCCAACGCTGTATTGGGTGTTGTGATTGGTGCTGTGGTTCCTGAGATTACCCGCCTCAAAGGTTTGGGCTCTCTCTTTATTATATTAGTATAGATGCCTTTACAATGCATGCCTTTACAACGAATTTTGTTGTAAAAACATGATTGGTAAAGGCATATCCGTGGTAAATATTACACCCCAGCCCCCGACCTTGAGCCTTAGAACCCGGCTCCCAGGCCTGAAAAAGACACCTGCCCTTAAAACTACTCTGACCCCCATCACTGAGCCTTAAAACACGGCCCGGCCCAAATAACTACCTCGACCCCAGCCCCCCCGCACTGAGCCCTAAAACCGGCCCCCAGTCCTAAAAACTACTCGACCCCCCCTGCCTTAAACCCTAACCCCAGCCCTAAAACACCCCAGCCAACCACCCTGAGCTCTAAAACTGACCCCCAGCCCTAAAAATGACCTGGTACTCCCCCCACCCTAGGCCCTAAAACCTAGCCCCCAGCCCTACTTACCAAGCCGTGTCCAGATCCTTCCTGGCCCGATCCTTCCTGTTCCTTCTATTCACCACACACATCCGCTCTGAATCTAGAGCTCAGACTGCCTTTAACACGCATATGCATGGCAAAGGCATATGTGTAGCAAAAGCAAGCATGGTAACGTTTGCTGCTGTAATGGAACATGTCGTTCACTCCGCATTGTAAATGCTGTTTCCCCTGGCATGCATGGAGAAAACTCAGGCGCTGATTTACAAAGACCCTCCATACTCAACACGGAGGCTTCATGGTTGTGGCACGATCTCTTCAATGGGAAACTGCAATGCGGAGATCCCTCCATGAGTCCAGAGATCCCGCTACAACTGCGGAGCCTCCGCCCTGAGCACGGAGGCTCTTTGTGCATCGGGAACCTCAGTGTTGGAAGCTATTGCTGAGGGGTAGGAGTGACTCTATACTGTTCCTTCTAGCAATTCTGCCGCCTGATGCCTTTCAAGACCATGTGGCCCCAGTCTAATGAGAACCACCTGGTGTTGGCTTTTTCCACCCTGAGTTTTCAGGTCCCCAATCCTCCTCTGACAGATTGGTGAAGATGTTGTGGACTGTCAATACTTGCTCTTAAGGCATACCTGCCTGAAAGCTCTAGTACACATTATTATGGATAGTGTGTGCGCCCTGTGATTGTGATACGGCGAACTCCTGAGGCTCCGGTTGAACACCATCTGCACCGGGCGGGAAGTGCAGATGGAGCTGCGAGATCAGCATGGATCGTCGCCCACAGAGTCAGCACTCACCATGGCCCTAATGGCTTTATGCTGTGGTGTCTGAATGCTCACAGGCCTTGGGCCACGAAACCTGAGAAGTTGTGGGTTGATGCTGAAGGCCCATTCCCCATGCCAAGAATTGGGATTGCTTTTGGTCCAGTTGGGAGTACGTCAACACCGCTCACTTCAATATGGTTCCCCTGGAGCCGGCCATGTTATAGTCTGATAACACAAATTTATCACTAATATCAGCACAAGATACCTAATATGAATGGCAGCGGCCATGTAAGAAAAACAGGCATCTTGTTTACTTGAGATCTTCTCAGTCTCCCTCAGAGCAACCTACAATTCCTTTTTAGTACTTTATAGAGATTTGCAACACACACCACATGGCAGCATATCCAGAAGCTAGATTTCAACCACTAGAAACAGGCGTCTCACCATGACAATACAATAAGTATTCAGCAAATCTAAATATTTGTACTCCAGAGATGGTCTGAAAGGACAGTGGTGTGAGACACGATTCTGCAAGACTCCGGCTTTGAGTTACCTCATTGCTGGTAACATGGGTGTTTGATGAACACGGAAAGGAATGGTGCTTCTACCTAATGGAGGAGCAAGCTATATGTCTGAACACCCACCCCCTACAGTTTTTGGTATGCGAAACCTATAGACGACTGCTTAAACGAAATGGATCCTATTTAACTATAAATTGCAACTGAGAATTTGTACTCAAAGAAACATGATGTAACAAAACCAAAATGCTCATATATATGGAACTATTTGTAAAGTGATCTCATTCCCTCTGGGTCTGGTCTATGCTATTTAAGACCAGAAATATATCAATAACTTTTTTTGTTATAAAACAAACTCATTTTGCAAGTGTATTTTAGAAAAATATTAAAATAGTTTTGACGGGTAGAATCCAAAAATCTGGTATACCAGCAGATGTATTGTAGGTAGTGAGAGTCAGACCTGGCAAATAGGGATCTCCAAAAACATTGGGTGGTCCTCCACAAGGGAAATACACTGACCGAGTCCACTGCTGACCTGGAAGTCTTTGGTGCAAATGATCTTCCTAATCCCCTAAACCTAAAACTGTAAATTTGTCAAAAGAAATGGAATTGTGCAATTTAAATCTATAACCCCCAACTGATAATTTTGCATCATCTACCACCTACGCTCCCACCCGCCCACCTCAAGAATGTATAGCACTGCATTACTACCCAGAGGGGTCAGTGTTATCCTTGCTCCTGTCTGTACTATATCAGGAACTGATCCCTCAGCAGACGAAGCTGGAGGCAAGAAGCTGTCAACACCACATCCACCACAGCAGCAGAGGCTGGAGACTATGACGGCACAAAAGTTCAGAAGACAACTATGGGGAAACACTGAGAAGTGGGGTGATGGGTATGAGCCAGACAGAGGTGATGTGCCTGCATATTTCCATCATTCTCATTTTTGACATTTTTAAAGAACTTTAGGTAAAAATGCGGATGATGGAGAGAGAGAGAATATGAATAGGTTTCACTAAAGAAGCCAAGCAGAAACAAAAGACCAGCAGACATACGGTGAGGACAGCTACACACATATTTTACCCATGGGACTAGTGTATATTGCCTCTTTTTTCACTCTTCCTCTCTCCCTGTATCTTATTCTTTGCACTCCCCGCTTTGTCAAATGATATTTTGAAACATGAGGAAGACTTTTCAGGTGGTCAATAAAGGAGTCCAGGGTGGGCTCTACCACAGGAGAACATGGAGATCTTGTATACGTAGCCCTGCAGCTGAAGACAGGAAACTGCAATATTACTGTATTCTCTCCATGCCATATTGCACCAGCAATATGGACATGCATGATAACCTTATGAACTCACAACCCCTTGGATTCTCATTTAGAGGATCTTAGAGGTAACACTGTGCATCTTTACATATCCCATAAATGTGCACCTAATGCATTCATCTGATATCAGTCCTGCATGTATGCTCAACCATCTCAGAAATAAATTGGCAATTCTGGCATTACATCGGATTTCAAGAGCTGCTAGTGCTGCTAACCTGGTCCAACTTTGACTTATGAGAGTGAAACCAAAAGTCAGGCAAAGCGTAGCTAAACAACTAGACATTTGTCTTCCTTGCTCTCAAAATCCAACTATTCTGGCCTGCTGCATGATTTTGCATTGATGCGTACTCCCAGCTCTGCTTTGTACTGACATTAGGTCCCTGAAGTAGGACCCAGGGATGTTGGTTGAAGAGGCTCATCATTTCGTCATTGTCCATCACTGACTTTAAACCAGCAAGCACCCTCCTTAGCTTCTCATTCTCCTTGTGTTGCTTTTATAGAAGATTGCTATCTAGAAATGTAGCATTGATAGGATAGCACACCAGTGACTTCTCAAATGCCCACTATGGTTACCTTCTCAGTGGAGTCTTGTAGAGAATCTGGGAAAAATCGCCAACTAATGTTCTGTGCAAATCCCTGTGCAGGGGTTAGAAACCTGAATTGTAGAGTTTACAGTTTATGTAAATTGACAGGAGTGATAGAGTCAGCCCCCTTTGTTAAATTTCAGCAGGTCAAACCAACCAGAATTTAACAGGGAAAAATATTACAGTATTTACCACGGAATACATTTTGGTTCAAAAAGCACCAAACTTTGCATCTAATTCTGAAGAAACTGGGATAAATAGTGTGAGTTAGCACCCCAAAAAAATTCCTAACCTAGGGGAGTTGCATTTTATCAGGTATGATAAATACTAGCGCCTACGCCTCTGGGTTACTCGTTGTTGCTGTCGAGGGTGTGCAGACAAAGCTGTGCCAATATATACTGCATTCTATTACACTATAAGCTAAATTATATTACAATATATGCTTCATTCTATTGCATTATATGATGCATTTAATCACTTTCTGTTAGAAGAGCATTGTTCAATGAGTCAGTCCCACATATTTAGCTCACCATTTATGAAAAATGTGTAAACCTTCCCACAAAGACATTTGTTCGAAGGCATTTTTGGATTTTTTTTTTTTTTTTTTTTTATGGCTTTTTTTTTTTTTTAATTCCATGAATCCTTTTTTGTGCGTTGGACTTTAACCAATGCAAAATTGTATACATTAACAATCCTACATTTTGGAAAGCCAGCAAGCACCTTTATGTAACACCACAGTATAGTCTTATTTGTTTCCTCCATGGGCAAAATATTTTTTTTATTATGAATAGCCCCTTCTTCTAAAACCCCATGGAGTCCTGGGGTGTTGCATTATCTGTCCCATCCTTGAAGGGGATGTACACCAGCCCTTTTCTAAGTACATCTCTGGCCAATTCCAGGGTAGGAAAGAGTCAGAGAGGAGTTTTTTCAATGCCTACAAATGTACACGTTGTTGACTATTCACAAACTCTTAAACGTGCTCACTCCCTACCCCCTGCATAGGATTTACTGTAGGTTCATATTTAGTGACTGTGGGGGTATATTATGTGGAAGTAAAATGATTTACAACTTCAAGGTCAGTTTCTGTGACCTTCTTGCAGTTGTCAGATGTAAATCTAGCCTTTTCCACTCATTAGCGTCCTGATTCACATCAGCCATTTGTGTTCATAAATTAGAATTTACGTTTAAATCCACATAATTACAATCTCCATCTTCATTTACTATTGATGAAATTGGTTTCCTGGTACCCAGGCCATGCACCGTGAGCTGGGCTGAATTGCTGGCAGATTTTGCAGCATACACAATGAAGCATTTCAGTAATGATGCAATTGTTAAGGGCATCACCGTCAGGCTGAGTACATTTACAAAGCAAATGCAGGGTTGTTGCTGAGTTTGCTCACTGTAATAAAGCTAACTAGTAGAGAATGAGTCATCATTAATTCCTCATTTATCACCTCCATTTTAATAGGGCATCTGGAGCCTTATGAGGCAAATAATCAAAGTCAGACTGTACAGTATTATTAAGATTACTATGGCAATTATGAACGTGGCCCCAATCAGCGTTTATATCAGATTTCACGTTCTGGGCAGAGCTCGGATTGTGCATGAAATTGATCCATGTCTTTTTTCTCCATGCAGATCCCAAAAGTTATTGTTACCTGGAGTAGTTTGTAGGTCATAATATAATTAGCAAACATATTGTCTGTCAGAAATATTGTGTCATAATTATTGTTTACAAATATATTGTCCAACTGAATGTAGATCTTCTGTTGTTATTATTGGGACAGGATATTTATGTTAAACAATACATTGGATATTATATTCTGGAACCATACCCGAGGAGGAGTTTGTGTAGAGACTACTGTTCAATGTGAATCACATCCAGTTTTAACCATCTGTAAAACAGGAACCACACATCATCCCCCACTGTGACTTGTGAAATTGTCTGGGGTAAATCGTGTACTATCAGCATTTTCCTTATGCGGTTCTACCATACAATTCTCCTGTGGACCTCGGAATAACCGTGCTGTTGGGCCATGACAGTTTTTTAATTAATGTTTTTAGAGTTTTATATAGCGCGAGCTAGACCCGAAGATATCGGGTATCAGAGCGCTGTTATGTAGCCCAGGCTTTTGGGGCTCACCCACACGTCTGTGATCAAGGGCCTTTTGATTCAAACTCATTGTTTCAGTGAGTCCTGCAGGTAGGTGACAACCAACTAATATAGATCTGTTATTGCCCTTCATCATAAAAAGGGCTACTTAGTAGTCAATGTTGGATTTGTGGAAAAAAATATAAGAGCAGGGGCCAAAGTTTTTCTAAGCAGACCGCCACTGGTGCTGCCAAATACTGAGGTTGCCCAGTCTTGTTACCACCTCAGGCTACTTTCTTCCACCTCCCTGCATTTCCTGTCTCTTTATCTTGCTGTGCAGGATATTTTTATTCACGCCTTTTAAATGTGTCACTCTCCTCCTGGCTTTCTCTCCTGCCTTTTTTCTCTCTTACCTGCTTTGCTTTCTCTTGCACTTGGTCTGATGATGTTTCATAAGTCCTGGTCCTCAAAAATGATGTCGTTGTCCACCACCTGCAACCACTGCCACAAATTAAGCTCTGTCCATGACTCTTGGACAGGACACAGAGAATGATCAAGGGAGTCAACAGTGCAGAAGGAGAAGAAGGCATGTATCTTGATGCTTCAAAGCCTACTGAAAAACAACAATGGTCCCTGACAACAAGACAAATAATTGCAAATGAATATAGACTCAGTCAGTTCTATATTATGGAAGACATGCCCAGCCGGGCAGAGGTCCTCAAAAATTTATATTTAGATCAAAGTTTTACAAAACACAATAACACCTTCAACAATTCACGTGCGTGGGGCACAACCTGTAACCAGCCATAACAATACACGAACAACATACATAAAAGGGCTTGTAAGGCAAAATCAACAAACTCTGAAAAGTTCAAATTTAGACAGAGAATTTCTTATAGGTACCATTACACATTTTTTGTAACAAGTAATATCACAGGTATATGGTACACACTAGGTCGACGACGTTTCGAACCCCTTGCTAAATGGTGGGGTCCATCATCAGGACAAAACAATGGTTGCCTTTTTAGTGTAAAAGCCTCTTTTGCCTAAAGAAAAGAAAGAGGGACAGAGAAAATACATTAAGTTCTAACGCACATAATGATAGTGACTATCAAGCCGATTTACCAGCATCCAGGTGGAGACAACGAGTGACATCGATAATAGTGCCCCCAGGTTTGTGACTTAGTGAGGGGGCACATTCTCTGGCGCATAGTAAGGTGAGTAGGAGCAAGTGAGTGATGTTAAGACTAAAGCTCCGAGTGGCAAGCAGATCAGATAACATAAGGCGCGGTGATACCAAGGAACATCAAGGGAGAAGTGCAACAATATATTTTTAATTTTTGTAGAGCATGTCAGCAAAAAGGTAAAGAAGTAAAAAACGGCGCAGTGATACGAAGTGAGTTGTGAAGATGTGGCTACAACAGGATAGAAGTAAAAGGCTTACCAGAGGGGTAAGGTAATGGAGCTCAATTAGACGCGGGATCACTTTAAGTATAATTGGTAATCCGCTAGAACTGGTATATCTAGATGAAGGGAGGAATTAGCGTTTTAGGGCTGTGACCAACCATCTATCAAGGTAATTTCCGTGTAAAAGGGAGGCGTCTTACCAATGATGCAGGATATAGATTATTATTTTAGAATCCAGGGCAATTGATTTAAGAGCTCGCAGGACGAGCGCGCAGGCAAGGTCCAACCAGGGAGGTATTATCCACTGGGTCGGATCATCTAAAAGAAAAGGGGTACACACGCTTAGGGAAGGGGACGCAATTTAATCAGGCGGTCAAAAGGATCTTTAAACGACGGCTTACCCGTGGATCAAGTACGCTAAGTTGAGGGTCCGGCGGTTGAGGAGTATAATCTTGTATACTCTACTCCTCAACCGCCGGACCCTCAACTTAGCGTACTTGATCCACGGGTAAGCCGTCGTTTAAAGATCCTTTTGACCGCCTGATTAAATTGCGTCCCCTTCCCTAAGCGTGTGTACCCCTTTTCTTTTAGATGATCCGACCCAGTGGATAATACCTCCCTGGTTGGACCTTGCCTGCGCGCTCGTCCTGCGAGCTCTTAAATCAATTGCCCTGGATTCTAAAATAATAATCTATATCCTGCATCATTGGTAAGACGCCTCCCTTTTACACGGAAATTACCTTGATAGATGGTTGGTCACAGCCCTAAAACGCTAATTCCTCCCTTCATCTAGATATACCAGTTCTAGCGGATTACCAATTATACTTAAAGTGATCCCGCGTCTAATTGAGCTCCATTACCTTACCCCTCTGGTAAGCCTTTTACTTCTATCCTGTTGTAGCCACATCTTCACAACTCACTTCGTATCACTGCGCCGTTTTTTACTTCTTTACCTTTTTGCTGACATGCTCTACAAAAATTTAAAATATATTGTTGCACTTCTCCCTTGATGTTCCTTGGTATCACCGCGCCTTATGTTATCTGATCTGCTTGCCACTCGGAGCTTTAGTCTTAACATCACTCACTTGCTCCTACTCACCTTACTATGCGCCAGAGAATGTGCCCCCTCACTAAGTCACAAACCTGGGGGCACTATTATCGATGTCACTCGTTGTCTCCACCTGGATGCTGGTAAATCGGCTTGATAGTCACTATCATTATGTGCGTTAGAACTTAATGTATTTTCTCTGTCCCTCTTTCTTTTCTTTAGGCAAAAGAGGCTTTTACACTAAAAAGGCAACCATTGTTTTGTCCTGATGATGGACCCCACCATTTAGCAAGGGGTTCGAAACGTCGTCGACCTAGTGTGTACCATATACCTGTGATATTACTTGTTACAAAAAATGTGTAATGGTACCTATAAGAAATTCTCTGTCTAAATTTGAACTTTTCAGAGTTTGTTGATTTTGCCTTACAAGCCCTTTTATGTATGTTGTTCGTGTATTGTTATGGCTGGGTACAGGTTGTGCCCCACGCACGTGAATTGTTGAAGGTGTTATTGTGTTTTGTAAAACTTTGATCTAAATATAAATTTTTGAGGACCTCTGCCCGGCTGGGCATGTCTTCCATAATATAGAACTGACTGAGTCTATATTCATTTGCAATTATTTGTCTTGTTGTCAGGGACCATTGTTGTTTTTCATATAACTTAGCTCCCCGAGGTCCCTCGCTGATACTAATTGGGGTCCCCTTGTTGTTTGAAATAGATATCAAAGCCTACTGAAGCCAGGGCGGAGCCAAACACGTAATGCTTTTCCAAGTTAGTGTGTTTCTTTGAATTGTCTTTTCTTTTCTCACTCATCTTTTAAAAGGGGGAATTCTGGTGCACTTCCTTACTTTCACACTGCAATTATATATGTATAGTTGGGAACTTATAATTTTAATAAAATCGTTTTTCTATTGTCTTTCCATTTACAGAAAATATTTAATTTGCCCTACACCCCATGTGACAGATATTTGTTTCACCACCTTGAACCCAATACATTATAGCAAAAGGAAACAGCATCAGGTGAATGCCAATATTGTGGGTACAATATTTACCGGCTGCTGTCAATACCTCCAGTTCCCCTGGAAAATGAGGAGTCCTATGCTGTATTCCACATGCGCTGAAATGTTTGCTCCACTGTGAGTTTGGTCAGGTTTCACTTGCCAAAATTACTTAGAGCAGATTTGAAGGGATGCGGATTTTACTGTACATCTTCGAATTTTGATCCTCTCTCGAACAGGAGTTTGCACAGAAATAAGAATTTAGCACCGCCCCTTCGACCCACACGCAATTTCTTATCAGGGCCTAAAAATCTTCTACACAATTTTGAGTGAAGAAGATATAGCCTTAACGGCGCAGGTGTCATCTCAGAATGATAGTTAATGCAGGTTTGCACATTACAACCCAATAGCCTCAATTTTGTATGTGTACAGTGATACCATTTTCAGTGAGCCCCCATAACCTTAGTGCTGTTTCCAATGCTCAGTGAAGTGCCATATGATCAGTGACGCTCCATATACTCAGTGAGGAAACATATCTACAGTGCTAATGCTAGGCTCAGTGCTACTCCATATGCAAAGCGAAGCCATTATGTTCAATGCAGCCCCATGGGAGCAGTGCAGTCTTTCACAAAAGGTGCATGGTTGAACAGTGGTGTGACCTCTGATGCAGATGGTGGGTGGTGGTGATGGTGAGAGGAAGAGTGCTAAATGGTCACCACCAACATTGCTACAACTTCCCTGCCTCCCAATTTCATGCATGAGGGAGTGTGAAGGCTAATGACTATGACTTACTGGTAATCTTAATTACTCCGATTTGTACTCATCCTCCACCGAGCTGTAAATAGTGAGGCAACGCCACCCCCAACAGAGGTGTGCACCATGCCTTGGGTCGAAGACCCTGTCTGTTTGCAGATTTCTTCTATTTCTATTAATAGTATCAGGGGTGGACGCGGAAGGCTATGAATTGGAGTAATGAAGATGACTTGTAAATAATAGAGCCATTACCCCCCATCTTGGTCCTCCTCGATCCATTCCTAAAAAGCGAGGACATAAGAAGCTGACATATAATTTGCACTGACAACAATTGCTGCTCAAAAGAAATGTATTTGGTCAACAATTACAACATTGCTGTTTACACAACCGTTGTACCAAAAGAACCAACTGAATCTGTCAAATCTAACCTATGTTTAACAAATGTTTTGCAGGAAGACTAAGTTGCTGTGTGACATAGCTCATGTAAATATGCTCTTTCCGCTTCAGCCCAAGAAGCCGCTACAGCCTAGCGTACCACCCCAGGATGTTCAATGGAATGGTTTCCCGAACTGATTTCTATGCTTGGTTTATTTAAGTGCTACCCTGTCTGTAAAGAACCGTAATCATGGAAAAGTCAACATCAAGGCTCCTAACCCTCCTAATCTCTTAGCAGAAGCGATGGCCACCATGAAAGCTGTTTTGGCCGATAGCCATACAAGATCTGATGACTCTAGTGACTCAAAGACTTCTACCTGCATGTCTCTTAAAACCATTGAGAGCAGGGCCGGACTGGCCGTAGCGGGCACCGGGCAATCCCCTGGTGCGCCGCACGGCTGGGGGGCCAGTTTGGAGCCCCCGGGGGCCCTTTTTGTTACAGGGCCGTTTTTGCAAAATCGACCCTGTAACAATATCGGCCGAAAACCGGCCCCGGCAAAGAGCTCGGGGGCACCTCCACACCCCCCCCCTCCCCTGGGGCAGGGGGGGGAGGGGGGCTGGCCAAGCACTTTGCCAGGGCCGGTTTTGGTTCCCAGTCCGGCCCTGATTGAGAGACCCCAAGATGAAATTGGATTTGCGGGTTGGATTTGTAGGTCAATTTAGTCAGAAACCTCTCAGTAGTCTAGAGACCAATGGGGAGATGTTCGAAGAGCAAATGTGCATATTTAGAGCCTTAATGGCCTTAATGGCCACCCACTGAGAAGACAAGGGGGTGAAGGCACCACGTACAAACCTATCTCTGAGGATTTAAAAAATCTGGAAAGGATGAATATCTAAGGGATCAAGATGTTTGGAAGAATACAATCGAAGGAAAGAAACCCAGTGTTTCTTATATGAAAGGCAATGCTGATGGCTTTCATAGTGCCTGAATATCAAGAGCAACCAACTTTGAGCAGCCTAGTTCCAAGCCCACCCGCTCAGATTTCAAGCAGTTAATTTGAGGTGTCTTAATTAAATGGCTGGATGAACCAGGAAATGAACAGGCAGAGGTTCAAGGGAGGGATGGACATATTGCCCTTTGGAGAGAATCATCAGGAACAGAAACCACGACCAGTGGCCAGAAAGGGTCTATATGGGCCACAGGATTCCTCTTGTCCCGAATCTCCTGCATCACCCTTGGGAGGAGGGGAACTGGTGGAAAGGCATATAGACTCCCTGGAGGGCAATGGATACAAAAAGCATTGATTGCCCATGCCAGGGGACACCATGTTTCCAAACAGAACCTGGGAAGTATCTCATTGTGTTGGGATGCAAGCAGGTCTATCCAAGAGATTCCTAATAAGGCACATGCCCAATAGAACTCCCTTACTGACAAAATATATGTAATGGAAGAAAGCATGTTCTGACTGAGACTTTCTATGCTGAAGTTCAGAGTCCCCTGGGGATAAATAGCTGACAAGACTAGAAGGTGATTTTCCACCCAGAATAATATGCGGCTTGCAACCAGATTGAGCTTCCATCTCTTTGTGCCTCCTTGGTGGTTCAGGTAGCATATCCTTCCTTAGCGGCATATTATCAAGGGGCCGGGATAAAATTATCGCCGCTTCAGCGATAATTTTATCACATTATTTACAAGGACACTCTAGCGCGGGATTCCTTGACTTAGCTCCTGTTTTTCACACGCCTCGCCTCGCATCGATAATGAGATGCAAAGTAGGCGTGGCTGTGAAAACAACATGGGAAGATATCGCAAAGGCTGCTTTGCAATATTACCAATGAGTCATAGAGATAATTTAAATCGCACTTACTCTGCCTTAACTCAGGAATTTAACATCTGTTAAATTCCTGACTAAGGCATACCTAACATGGGGGGTGGATTGTGGGGCTATGGCCACACCTGATTGGTAAATTTAATTTACTTGTAAGTCCCTTGTACATGGAACCATGGGTACATAGGGCCTATAAAGTAAATGTTACTAGTTGGCAGCAGCAATTGTGCTACACACTAAAAGTAGCCTTTTAAAATATGTCTCAGGACTGCCAATGCAGCCTGTAGTGCAGTTTTAAACTGCCAGTTCTTTCTGGCAAAATACACAATTTGCCAGGCCTAAACCTCCCATTTTAAGACATAGAAGCCACCCCTAAAGTAGGCCCTAAGCAGCTCATAGGGCAGAATGCGTTGCATTTAAAAAGTAGGACATGTGTTTTTAAGTTTTCCATGTCCTGGTAGTAAAAAAAACTACATTTCCTTTTCACTATTCTAAGGCCTACCTCTCCAATAGGATAGCTTTGGGTTACCTTATTACATTCAAGAAGTGGTAAATTTGATTGGGAGCAGGCCGAAATGTCATGTTGGCTGCAAGTGAATTGTAATTTAATAACTTCTTTAATGATAAAGCCAGTTTCTAGATTAGAATATTGAAAATGGACATTTTCTGAAATTTGGCATTTCCCTGCCTTAAAAGCTTTAAAACATTCTAGGAGTTTCCAGCTGCCTGGGCTTGTTAATTACTACCCCATCAGAAATGTGTATTGGGCAGAGGCAGTGAACAAAAAGACCTGGGTGTAGCCGGGTGTGGACCATCCTGCCAGGATGGGGGGGGATGTTCCCAGCACTATTTACATTCCAAAGGGCTGCCTCTTAGCCTACTCACAAAGGAACATGACACCAGCCTTTTTGCACCATACACCTCTTAAAGTCTAGGCAAGGGAAGAAATTAACTTTCCACAACCAGATGTGGGGGTGGAGATGAAGTAAGTTTCCCCCACTTCAAAGAGTGGCAAAACTGCCTGTACTTTAGAGGACTGCCCTGCTACTTGATGCCTACTTTGTACCCCAGAGGACTGCCCTTTTGTTTGATTCCAGAACTACCAGAGTGACTCCATGGGTCAGTTGACTGACCTCCTGGTCTGAGCTACAGGGACACAACACGCTTCAGAGTCTTCTGTGCAACTGTCCAGCAGATATGCTGCAGATGGCCCTGCCTGGACCCACAACTGGACCTGCAACTTGACCCGCCTGAGGCCAGCTGACATCTGTTGGACTGGGTTCCTCGTCCCCAAGAGGTGCCTTTCCTGGTACAGGACCCTTGAATGGCATCAGTTGGGTTCCTCCTGTGAACTCCTGAAGGTTTTGAACTTTGCGCATCGAACTTTTATACAGTACCTTTTTTGCGGGCCCAACCTGGTCTGTGTATCTGGCCTGCACTCCATCGCAGTCAGCCTGAACCTATGACTTTGTCCCAGTCTAAGCGACCAGATATCCACAGTTAGCACTTTCTGCTTCTTGGCACTATTTTTACTTAAACCTTCAAAATTGCATACCTCCAATTCTTCTGTTTGGATTTTTATAATTTTGGTCTCATTTTAATTATTACATTTTATTTTGTTTTTCTAAATTGGTGTTGGACAATCCCTTGTTTTGTGTTTTCACTGTCTTACTGTTTGTGTGCTGCATAAATACTTAACACAGTGCCTCTAAGTTAAGCCTGGCTGTGTTTGTGCCAAGCTACCAGAGGGTTAAGCACAGGTTAATTTAGTGACTTTTGTGGTTTGCTCTGACAAGGATTGTGGTTGTTGCTTGAGAAGGATTTTCACCCCCTCAAACAAAAAAACAAATTTCTTACACCATATATTGTAGTGAACATGTTTGCATCTTTGTGTTATTCACTAATGGTAAAGCATGCATGTTTATTTTATTCATGATTGTCACACCTATGTGTTATGGTTCTAGTAGCTCGTTTTATCAGATGCTTGTTTGTATAATATGTTTACAAGCATAGCTCATCAGGTTTTGCATTGTTTCCACAGTAAATGAGCCTTTAGTTATTTAGCTGACTGACTTTCAAGCATAGTTTATCGGGTTTCACATTGCATCTATGGTAATCTGACATTGAAAACCTGCTTTCTGACAAAGGCATACTTTTGGATTTGAACTTGAGTTTTACTGTTTAGAGATTATTTCTTAAAGATGTGAGTCATACTTTCGAGGAAACTGAGTTTTTGAAATGGTCAAGGCTTCTTGGAAAAGCATATATAAGCCCTATGAATCAGGTACATAAGCAGAGCGATAGAGATGGAGAAAGTGAGAGGAGAGCAGGAGAGAGAACACATCCAAAAGGAGATCAGAATGGGACTGGACTTTCTGTCTGTGACCTGAGAGGAGCCCTAAAAGACTAGACCTGCTTCCTCAGGACAAAGACGTGGGCTACAAGAGTCATAAAGCTGACCTCCTGTTCAAGCTACGGGAGTGCAACAAGCTGCAAGTACCTCAGCAGATCAGTGCTATTTGGACTCGGACTGGACCTTGCTAATTGACACCAGGTGAGCTTCTAAGTGTCTCCTATGTACTCCTCTAGTAGAATGGGGCATACAGAACTAACCCAGAACGAGAAATCTGTGACTTGGACAAACCTGGTTGGGATATACTGCCTGTGCTCCATAGTGGTCAGTTTTAAATTACACCTATGTCCAGTTTACCACGAACATTGACTTTCATTGGCGCTTTGTGCTTTTTGGTGCTATTTCTACTTAAAACTTGAAAAATGTATTCATCTGGTTTCCCTTATTTGGTTTTAGTCAATATGGTGTTATTTGTTTATTAAATTATGTGCTATATTAGTTTGCGATATTTACTGTTTTGCATTTTGATTTCTTTACTGTTTTGGTACTGCATAAACCCCTTTCACATTGGTCTAAGTTAAGCCTGTCTGCTCTGCCCCATATCTATCAGGGGTGGAGCTCAGGTTAATTTAGTGATCTTGAGGGTTTACCCCGACAAAGGCTGTAATAGGTCCTTAAGAATGGTATTCACCCACCCCAAATAATAATCCAATTTCTTACATCAGTTTGTGTATTTGAACAGTGCCTTAAACTAAATTGTAGCACCCTATGTCTATGTTAATATGTATATAAGCATGCATGCGTGTATATATGTATTGATATGGACGTACCCCAGCATACCGTGGTGGCTGCACAATTGCAAATAATAGCGACCAACCCCAACTTTATGGCACATTTATTTAAATTGGCTTTTAGTTTTCATGCTTCCAAAATCAATCATCTTTCCTGCCACATTATTTATAACTGGTGTAATTAGAAACCCTTGGAGGGGTGGGGGGGCTAGCCATGAGTTCCAAATATTGGCAGTAAGTGAGTGGGGGACATGCTTCTTGCGATCCCTGACTGACATAATACAACGAGGGAATGTGAAATAGGATAATTTGTTCGAACCTAGTGATGGAGCACAGGGAGTAGGGGTGGGGTTCTGTTCTGTTATTGCATATAATGACTTTTGCTGGTTTAAGTTGGGCTATACTGGGCGCAACTGCTGTGATCCTGATCTGATAGTCTGAAAAGAGTACGAGGGGATTTACATATAACGCTACAATCACTCAAATACTTGTTCTGTTTATTCTGATCAGCTTGTTGGAATGTTATGGAAAGCATAAAAGCCAATAAAGATAATTTACAACAACAAAAAACTGGTGTCATGTTTCATTTTTTACATTTTCTTGGAGTGCTGTGGCACACTGTATAAGGCACTGTTTCACGCAGTTGGTACAAAAATGTGGCTGCTGTGTCCTGAGGCATCAATCTCTCCTCCCTCCTTGCATTACAAGAACCAGCTCTGACAGGTTAGGTGAACTTATTCAAACCCTGGTCAGGAGCTAAGAAATGAAAATGACAGAGATTGGCCCTGTCTTCTTGCTGCCCAACCTTTCTGCACCCAGATCTGTCACTTTGTTTTGCTTTTCCTATTAAGATTGTCTAAGACACCAAACTTTTTTACTCGAATCTTGGTTGTGGCTCACAGGTTTCTTAACTTATGACTTTGATTTTATTATATCAAATGGCATCAATGACAAGTCATCATGTCTGAAAAACACACTGCTTTACATAGCATTATATTACATTGTGTGATCCCGTGGGGACTCCCCAGCTAAGGCGGAGGAGCGCCGCCCCTTTGACTTCAATAGGAAAAATAAAATGATAATAATGTATTGTTATTTTATTTTTCCTATGGAAGTGAGTAGCTCTCGGGGTGGGGCAGGGCTGGCCAGTGCAGGGAGAGGAGTGGTTTGCACTCCTTAAGTGCGCATGACTGCTTGGCGGCCCTTTACAGCCGGCCAAACAGCCCTGCGCACTTTGCATGTTCCCAACGAGGCTTGCTTTACACAACCTGGTGGGGAACATGCAAAGCATCCCAGTTCTGGTCTGAGCGCTGTGGTTCAGCACTCAGACCAATCACTATGCTGCAATGCAGTGTTGTGATTGGTTATTGGAAGCCTGGGTACTTCCTGATCCTCCCTGCAGCCTGCAGAGATGGGAAGATAAGGAAGGAGAAGAGGCAGCAGCACGCTGGCCGGTCAGGTAAGTGTTTTTTATTTTTATTTTATCCCCCACCCCCTGCCCCTCTCCCACCTCCCCCTCTCCCCTCTTCCCCGATCACCCGCCCACCACTCCCACTTAGTAGCAGCCATTACTGTTCGGCAGTGCTTAATTTGTAATAAGATAAGTGCCGGAGCTCTCGTCAGGAGGCCACTGCCGCTGGCACCACCCATTGCCAATGGCAGTAACAACACAACTACTAACTATCACACTCCTACAAGTGTCACAGTACGAACTATTCTGGCCACCAAATCTATAAGAATGGCTTGGGGAGCAAGTATCAGTCATGTTTTAATGTATATTGAATTAATAATGGGAGGGGGCAAGGAGAGAGGTGTACAGTGAACATCCACAGCGATGTTGATGAGAGATGTATGTGTGGGAGGGGCAGCGCGTGAGGGAGGCACATAACTAATTTATCTATTTATTATAACATTTGTTAAGCGCTACTGTTACCCGTAGGTGTCCTGGCACTATGTGAAATCTTGCCCAAGGCTCAGAACAAAGGTATGATTAACCTGTGAACAGGCAAGTTTTTAAAGCTTTTCGAAAAGCCAATAAGCTGGTCATACCTCTGAGGTATAGTGGAAAATTATTCCAAGCCTTAGCTGCATTCACTACAAAGCTTCTTCCACCCCAGGTGGCCTTTTTTGCAAAAGGCACATAAACCAGCTTAGCATCAGATGAGTAAAAATTGTAGTTCTAGCCTGCCTGTAATTGCATATTTTATCACTAGTGTTGTGTTTTAAATTTGTGGTTTTCCCTGCCCATGATTGCCTTCATTTAGTGTGTTGAATTGTGGGATTTGCAGTCCAACTTCTGTAGTTTGTCCCTCTCCTTCCTTGGTGACAAATCTGTTTTCCCTCTAAATTTCTCCTTTGCTCTGTGCTTAGGCCTGTGTGCTCAAACAGTGCACCCCCAGCCACCATTTTGTGTTCACAAGCCAGTGATGCCAGCCCCCCTGCCTCCCCCCCCTGAGCAACAGGGATTTTCTACATCAGAGGGTGCTTCTGTGAACTGTTTAAACTGTATTTACTGGGGCCTGTGCACTTCGTTTTTTGGCCAGCAGGAGGAGTAAAGCTTTATTCAAACAGTATTGTTAGATTTCGAGTTAGTGAAGCCTTTACCTGCAGAAGTCCAAAGTTGTGGATTGAGCCTGTCTGTCTCCTAGGAGATTCTGAACAGGAGCAAGCAGCTGCCCAGACCCCACCCCCAGGCCAGCAGACCATTGGCTATTCAGCTACCAGGCAAGTCTGAGCCCTCCTCTCACACCTGCCCAGGCCCCTTAAGGTCTTGCTGGGTGCACCCCAAATCATTCTCCTCCATCTTGTGAGTTGCAGCCTACATGTGCCCCAGATTGCAGTGAGCAGATTCCAGGAAGTGGTAATGAGACAGACTAGTGCTGTCTTTTCCCAAGGCAAAAAGTTGTTTAAAAAACGATTTTCACTTTCTGTGTTTACTGTCTATGCCTGTGGTTGTTACAGTGAAAAAATTTAGTTTAGCCTGCCTGTAATTGCATACTTTATCATCTGTGTTGTGTTTTAAATTTGTGTTTTCCCTGCCCATGATTGACTTCATTTAGTGTGTTGAATTGTGGGATTTGCAGTCCAACCTCTGTAGTTTGTCCCTCTCATTCCTTGGTGACAAATCTGTTTTCCCTCCAAATTTCTCCTTTGCTCTGTGCTTAGGCCTGTGTGCTCAAACAGTGCACCCCCAGCCACCATTTTGTGTTCACAAGCCAGTGAGGCCACCCCCCATTCCCCCCGCCCCCCAGCAACAGAGATTTTCTACATCAGAGGGTGCTTCTGTGAGCTGTTTAAACTGTATTTACTGGGGCCTGTGCACTTAGTTTTTTGGCCAGCAGGGGGAGTAAAGCTTTATTCAAACAGTATTGTTAGATTTCGAGTTAGTGAAGCCTTTACCTGCAGAAGTCCAAAGTTGTGGATTGAGCCTGTCTGTCTCCTAGGAGATTCTGAACAGGAGCAAGCAACTGCCCAGACCCCACCCCCAGGCCAGCAGACCATTGGCTATTCAGCTACCAGGCAAGTCTGAGCCCTCCTCTCACACCTGCCCAGGCCCCTTAAGGTCTTGCTGGATGCACCCCAAATCATTCTCCTCCATCTTGTAAGTTGCAGCCTACATGTGCCCCAGATTGCAGTGAGCAGATTCCAGGAAGTGGTAATGAGACAGACTAGTGCTGTCTTTTCCCAAGGCAAAAAGTTGTTTAAAAAACGATTTTCACTTTCTGTGTTTACTGTCTATGCCTGTGGTTGTTACAGTGAAAAAATGTAGTTTTAGCCTGCCTGTAATTACATACTTTATCATCTGTGTTGTGTTTTAAATTTGTGTTTTCCCTGCCCATGATTGCCTTCATTTAGTGTGTTGAATTGTGGGATTTGCAGTCCAACCTCTGTAGTTTGTCCCTCTCATTCCTTGGTGACAAATCTGTTTTCCCTCCAAATTTCTCCTTTGCTCTGTGCTTAGGCTTGTGTGCTCAAACAGTGCACCCCCAGCCACCATTTTGTGTTCACAAGCCAGTGAGGCCACCCTCCCTGCCCCCCGCCCCCCAGCAACAGGGATTTTCTACATCAGAGGGTGCTTCTGTGAGCTGTTTAAACTGTATTTACTGGGGCCTGTGCACTTTGTTTTTTGGCCAGCAGGGGGAGTAAAGCTTTATTCAAACAGTATTGTTAGATTTCGAGTTAGTGAAGCCTTTACCTGCCTGCAGAAGTTCAAAGTTGTGGATTGAGCCTGTCTGTCTCCTAGGAGATTCTGAACAGGAGAAAGCAGCTTCCAACTCCCTGGCCAGCAAACCTTGTCTGAGGTTGCTGGGACCTTATATGGTGTGCTAGTGGTTGGCACATGTGTACACTGATTGATGGTTGTATCTGGGATTTCTGTTGGGTTAGGGTTAATGTCCTCATTGGTTGGGTATTTGAGGGTTCTGATTGGTTTCTCGGTCTGTGATTCAATCATTGCGGGGTTAGGACTAGGGCTAGGGCTAGTGTTAGGATTTCTATTGGAAGTAGGGGCAAGGGCTTCCTATGTTATTGGTTGTTGGGAGTAGGGTGGGACTAGGGCTAGGGTTAGACCTTTAATTGGAAGTAGCTTTTTAGGGCTTCTGGTGTGATTGGTTGTTGGACCAGTTGTGGGACTAAGAGTAGGGTTAGACTTTCTATTGGAAGTAGGGACTAGGGCTGCCTGTACCATTGGCTGCTTGGACTTGGGTTGGGACTAGTGGTAGGGTAAGGCCTTCATTGGACGTAGAGATCAGGGTTTTTGAACTGATTGGGTGCTTGGACTAGGGCTAAGATTGGCTCCAAGGTCCTGGTCTCCTATTGGTTCTAGATTTTAGGGCTAGTGTTGTGATTGGATAGTGTTAGGGCTAGGGTTCCCATTGGCTGAAGGGGTCACCTGATTACTAGGGCTATAAAAAAAGGCCAGGCTTAGGGCGTCTCAGCCCGGACGTCGAGGCTAAGGGCAGAGAGGATAAGGGTAGTTGCCTGTTTGAGCCTGTGAAGGGCGGAAAGGACAAGGGTAGTTGCCTGTTTGAGCCTGTGAAGGGTGGAGAGGACAAGGTAGTTGCCTGTTTGAGCCTGTTTGAGACTGGTCGGGACTAGGGCCAGACATGCTGCCCTTTTTCTAAACTCTCCCCTCTGACTCCTTCCCTCCAAAACTCCTTTTTGCTCATCCAAAAGCCTCTTCCTACTGCTAAGACTTAAAATAAATAAATAAATAAATAAAATAATAAAATCCTTCACTCTTTTATCCCTCCACTATACTTTTTCAATCAAAATTAACAGACTAACATTTTCACTTCTCAAATTCCATATTCCATATTCAACTATACTAATATACTGCCCAAATAACTGAATAACATATCTACTACTCAAATTACTTCATATTTATACTATACTAATTTTCAACACTAATCCTTTATGGGTTCCGGAGTGGCGTGCTACTCGCCAGAAAAGCGCTTCAACACCCATCAGGGGTAACAAGTGCTATATGAATGCAAATCCTTCTTCATCTTTTATCCATCGGCTATCCTTCTCACTCCAAGTAACAGACTAATATCCACCACTGAAATTACCTCATATTTCACCATATTAATTCACCACTAATCCTTTATAGGCTCTCTGAATAGCATGCGTCAACAAGCGAGCAATAAATAAATACAAACCTTTGTCCTGCTCTATCCTTCTGCTATCATTCCAAATCCAAATAGCTGACTAACCTATCCACCACTTAACCGCATCGCTGCGGCGCATTTTCCCGCAGTGCGCTGAAGTTTTAAAAAACCCGCGGTTCATGACGAGCTCAGCTTGTCATGAGCGTACGAGAGGTGTACCTCATGACGAGCTGAGCTCGTCATCAGCGTCGAAGGGGTTAAAATGTACTTGCATGTTTCACTATACTAATTCAACACTAATCCTCTATGGGTCCCGGAGTAGCGTGCTACCCGCCGAAAAAGCGTTTTGACACCTCGTCAGGGGTAGTAAGCGCTATATAAATGCAATTACAATACAATACAATCTGATTGGAGTATACCACAATAGTCGCTCTTTTAAGTAGGCTGGACCAGTCCCATTAAGTGCCTTGTGAACCAGACACAAAGCTTTAAAATGGGTAAGTTTCCTAACTGGCAACCAATGAAGCTTCTGTATCTCCTTCGAGATTGGTGCGTATTTTGGAATGCCCGACACCAATCAAGCAGCAGCATTCTGCAGGAGTTGCAACTTCTGCATCATTCCTTCCTGGATATTAAAAAACAGACTGTTACAATAATCCAGCCTTGACATGGTGAGAGCAGTGATGACTGTTTGGCAGCATTCTTTAGGTAAAAGTGGCAGAATTTTCTTGCAGGACCTGAGAGCAAAGGACGTAGCAGAGGCCACTGAATTCACTTGGTCTCTGAAACTAAGCGTCTAGTCCACCCACACTCCTAGGTTTTTTACCTTCCTGTTAGGTGAAGGGAGGGGACCCAGTCTGGCCACCATTCTGGGGTCCAAAAATTAGGATCATTGCCAAACATACCACCTCCGTCTTACTGGAGTACAATTTAAGGCAGTTTTGGGCCATCCCAACCCATGTTGACTTCACAAACCCTATCTGCAGACAGATGTGCATGAGGAGGACACAGAGACCCGATTTAGCTTAAGATATCATTCATCATGTTTTCTAAACTTCCAGGAATATTGAAAATAATTGTGGTGAGAGCAGTTTGATGCACTGACCTCATTATGTTTCCCTTTCTAAGAAAGATTAATATGAATTTTTCCCACAGAACTTTGAAAGACATCCTGCAGGTTTGCATCCCTTCTATTACACACCCGGACTGCCTCTGCCCACAACCTGCCATTTTCACACAGCTCCCACCAGCAGGGTCTCTGACACTCAGGCCCTAAGGGCAGGAAACCAGGGACACTTGAGGCCAGCAGGGGTGGGGATGCGCCAGTCACGACGAGGCTGTCACCCGACTTTTGACTGGCTCTTCTCCAATCTGCTTGCCAGCCCTGTTTGAAGCTACCAGGTGTGCGGGCCAGTAGGATCTGGGCACCCTACTGGTTAACACTGCTCTTCAGCCACCTCCCCTCCCCCCAGCTCCGTCCACCCTACCTATCACCCATCAATGGTCTCTTTGTGCCGAGGCCCAGAATGTGGGCACTGCATTAATGTGTACCATGTGCTGAATCTTGTGGAGGGTTCCGGAGCTACCGCGGTCATGCCACCACACTAGTGCTTAGTACTACTTACGGTTACACTCGTGGTCGGCCGGGGGGCCGGGGGGCTGGGGGGCACCGTCTTTAGTAACTGATAGGCCACCTGGTGCTGCAACTGCTGCGCTGCCTGCCCTCAACGTGCACAACCAAATCCAGCCCACCCCAATCAATGTCTGACTCCCGCCCACCAATGGCAAAACTGAATTAAGGGCCGCCATGACGCCATCACATATATAATCAATGCATTAGTAATCTTTGCTCAATAAATGCAGTCTCCGGGACTCCGGCTCACATTCAAACTTACCCCCAGATGCATCAACCACCCATTTAGCGATTCCTTAATAGCGAAAAATACCGATTTGCTATTAAGGAATGGCAAAATGGAATGCATCAAGAAATCACTAAAAAATAACGATTTCTTAGAATTCCTTAATTGCGACTCGCAAATTGCGAGTCGCAATTAGGGAATACCTCCCCATTCATTCCTATGGGCCTAGAGGCCCATAGGAATGAATGGGAAGACAATCTCAATTTGCGAATCGCAAATAGCGATTCGCAAATTGAGATTGCGATTTCAAGGGTGCAGGGGTGTCCAAAGGACACCCTGTTGCACCCCTGAAATTGATCTGTGCACATATGTTGTGCACACACATGCCCTTAGGGCATGTGTGTGCGCAACATGAAACTTCGAAAAATGCACTTTAGTGCATTTTTCAAAGTTTTTGCAAATTACCATGAAGTTGTACTTCATGGTAATTTGCGGGCCCTATTAGCGAATTCGATATTTTTGAAACTTTCATGCATTGCATTTAAGGAATCTCAATTTGAGATTCCTTAAATGCAAATAATCGCAATTTAGCGATACCTCAATTAGCGATTTTTGCATTTGGGATGATGCATCCAAAATGCAAAAATACTGGTCGCAAAGGGGCAGATTCTGAGAATCTGCCCCTCTGCGAGCGGATTTTTGTTTGATGCATCTAGCTGCTAGTGACTTAACCGAAGCACTCACCGGGACTTGGGAGACCAAGCAGTTAGAACAACACTCTCCGCGTAGTCAGTAAGCTAACATCATGTCATATGTGACATACAATCGTGCAGATCCGGCCCTGAAAAGTAAGTGCCGGTGCTAAGCACCGGAAAGCACTGGCTGATATAGCCTTAGTGACCAACAAAATAAAACACATTAACAAACACAACACAACAAAACAGCGCAATTAACCCCTTCCGTGCACTGCGGTGCTGCCGTCGGCCAACGGCCGACGCAGCCCCGCCCACCCTTTAGAATGCCTGCACGGCGGCAGAAAAATCGCTGCGGTTAAGGCGTTTAAAATATTATAAATAGCTTATATCACAACTAGTCAAAACAGAACGCAACATAAGAATTGCTGTACGACCCAACAAAATCACGCTGTTGGAATGCAGCACAGAAATTTACCACTACAAGAAGCGACAAACACATCCCCACCTCAACAAAAAAGTCACACAGCCAATGTACACAGATGTTTTGATAACCTTTACCACCTCCAGAATCCTCTTTTCACAATAATGTGGTGAAATGTTTTAGTAGCAAGTACCGCTATAACTTACCACCATGGATATGAATTTGCGTTATTCAAAAATGTTTTGTGATCCGACCCAGGAAGTTTGGTGAAGTTTGGTGAAGTTGCCACGGTTGCCTGAAAGCGCAGATTTGCACTGCTACACCAGCCAGGATTCCCAACTTAATTGCCAATACTATTTCATCCCATTAAACTCTGGCAGGAGGTGGCCACTGCAATGTGCTGTCAGCCTGCAAATGAGATGAAAACTAGCATGACAAATCGTTTTGTCATAGGATGGATCATCAACACAGATGCACGAAGCAATATGCACGTTACAGTTAAAAAATTTTAAAGCAGAAAAACTGCAAAGATGCCTTAATGGGTGTGAAGACTAAATAAATAAATAGATGCCCAGGTATGCAATACAAATCTGAGTTTTAAATGCAAATAGCACATAAACACAGACTACATCTATATAATGGAAGGGGCTAGCAGACGCTCCCATTAACAGTTTTTTTTTATCAATCTGATATTTTTACAGCCTTACAGCAATTCAATAAGAACCGATTCTGCGTTCAATAAAGCAGCAGGAAACTCCCATTAGCACAGCGGGTTCCGCTCCTTCCTCCGCCCCCTAGACTGCTAACATTTTCTCATTAGCTCAATTTTCCATCCATCTTAATGAAGCCCTGTGTTTATTCACAAAGGCATATTACAAGAGAAATTCTAATTAGGATGCAGGGGTATGCTTTTTATAGCATATCTATGGGCACGTCTGAGTAATGGAGTTTATTACAGCAGGATGAAGGTTTCTTGCCTCCAACTCTCCAGTGGGAATTTATAGTATCTGCTCTGGAAAAAGCTGGCTAAGTTCGTCCAGAGTGAAGCCTGTCCACCTACTGCCTGAGGAGGCAGATAGCAGGTCACAGATAGCCAGCTACTTCAGCCCAGAAGGCCTTCATTTCCTATCTTGCCTCTCATTTAGATATGTAGAACTATAAACCTCTGCGCCATTTTGGATTTCACTTTAGACTTACAGCCTGCTGCCGAGGGTTGTAAAAACCCTGAAATCAAGTTATAGGCTTGAGCTGAGGGTTTATAACAAGGGAGATGGCCTTTAACAACCGGTATAGCCAGAGGCAGATGGGCTATAAGGCTATTAGAACATTCCACCCACTGGGGGTATAATTTTCGGAATTAGAAAAGGGGAAACAGAAACACAAGCATTGGAATTTTGGAGCAGAAGGCTTATATTAACCAGTATAAGCCCAGAACCATTTCAATGTCTTCAATGGACCTTTCAACATTCCAATTTTCTAATACAGCCTTATTGCCCACCGTAGCAGGCTATATCAGCCGTTAAAGGCCAGAGAGGGCCTTTAACAACGGCTTTAATGGCTAGTACAGCCTGCTACGGAGGGCTATGAGGTTATTAGAACGTTCCGCCCCTTGAGGGTAGATTGTTCTCATTTTAAAAACAAAGTGCTCTTGGAGCTCGAAGGGGTTGAAAGCCCAGTGGCTCCAAAACCTTTCATTCACAGCTGTTGCTGTGATTGTTCAACAGCTAACAACCCCGTGCAAGGCCATGGCTGTTCGCTGTTGAACATCCACAGAAATAGCTATGAAAGGGGAGCTGGAGTCAGGCCCTGGTTCTCACTGGGTTCAGCTAAACTGTTTTTTCTATGTTCAACCAAGCCAGGGAGATCCAAGAGCTGAGTAGCATTTCCCATCCCTCCTTCCAAGGCTCAAGTGATTCTGTAAGATACGGAAGGAGGGAGGGGAAGGCTCTGGTGTGTACTGCAGCACAGCCTCTGCCTTTCACTGTCTCCTGCCCACTCCATATACTTTAGAAAGGCAGGGGAAAGAGAAAGACAAAGGCTGTGCATTAGAACTTTGAAATGTTGAAAGCAGCGTGCCTATATCAGTTTATATAGGTCGCTGCTACTCCATTGTCTTCAATGGAGCTCTCTACATTCCAATGTTCTAATTGTCCTTTGGTTAGGAGAGGTGCTTTACAGGTAACCTGGTGCCAATGTCCCACTGAACCAGGGCCCCTGTGTAGCAGATGATTTTGAAGTCACAGTCTTCAATTTGCAAAATCACCGGCATTGTAACTGCATAACACTTTGTGAGAATGTACAAAAGGTGCATTGCACTTTGCATATGTCCTTGCGAGTCACAGTGTACACTTTGCAAACTATAACAAATTGCAAACAAAAGGGGGTGTCTAGGGGGCAGCACACCTTCCGTGGAATTTGCTCTGAAATGCACTAATGGGTTATGACTGCAATTGTGGTAGAAAACTATTGATTAGATACTGATGCCCAAAAGCGGCTACTATCGATTGCAAAGTAGGCACTGGGTGGTTAGACAGCGATCCAGGAGACCCTTGGATTTTCCCGTAAATGTCATTCACAGAATCCTGTTTTTATTTCTTTTATTTTTTACTGCAGCCCCTATAAAAGACAGGGGCTACATTTGTTTTTTAAGTAGCCATTCTGCAAATGTGAAGGCATGGGAGTCTGCTGTCCTTCACAGGCTTCCATCCCTGCATGTGCAACCTGTTCAGGAGGATTCACAAACTGAATCCTGTCTCATTGATAGTTGTGGGTCAAGAAGAATCAGCGAACCCTAATATGATTATTTTGCTCAGCAGTGGAGCAGTACATCCCTCTCATGTGGTAACTAACAGATACAGTGGTGAGCCATGGTTTCCCACAGGCCTGACACTCATGGTTTTTACACTTGAATAGAATGCATGGCGAGCAGCAAGCGATGGGTTTGGGAATACATTGAAAATCATTCAACAACAGTTTAAGTGATAGTGAAATTAGTATTGAGAGGAAAAACACAAATGCTTAGATAATGTTAAATCACAGCTAGTAAAAACTTAAGAACAGTAAAGAGAAAGGGAACACACCTCAGAAAAATGGCACAGGCGATTTAACAAATAAAATTGGGCCACATTTCACCAAATTGTACTCTTAAAATAAAACCGAAAACAGGCAGTGTCTGAGGAATTCACTCAGGGGTCCAAAGGGCTTAAACGGTAACTTTTTGACAGAAATCATTTACTAGGTCTCTCAAGGAACAAACATGCATTTGAATTTAAATTAGAGAGCATTGAAATGTCTTCAAGTGCTTTACAAACTAGGTTTGTTTTGTTTTGGGGGACTTCCCTCATGGATATCAATTTAACAAAATGCCTGGGGTAGCAAAAGTGACATCACACACCCTTTGACCTTGATGACATCACAGGAAGTAACACCAATGACCATTGACCCAGAATCTTCCCAGGCAGTGGTCACATGACCTTAATCCTGATGACAACCTCAATAATTGATGTCACTGAAGCTCTATATTAACCACATGTATAAACGTCATTTAGGTGTTGCCAGGGGTTGCAGCTGCGATCCCTCGTTTGCCCCTTGCAACCCCTGTCACTGTTGTTGCAACCCCTGATTGCAGAGGTGGCAAAATCAGTGCCAAGAACACAGGGTATGGCTTGTCCTTATAGAGGTCGATTAGGGCTCCACTTTCCTTGTTTTCTGCCATTTTGTTTATTACACTAATAATGAATAATAAGTATATTATTCACTATTTGTGTAATAGAAAATGGAGTGCAATTAGCTGGAATACGTGTCTCCCTGTAAGCTGAGGTAAGCAAAAAAATGCTGTTGTGTGCTTGTCTGCAGGTTTAAGTGTATTTATCTGAGAGACTATGTGTGAATGTATGTGTATGTGTAAGAATGTGTCTGTGAGTGAACGGAACGGTCAAATCGCGTTTGATGTCGCTTCCACTGCACCTAACATTTTGGTGAATTGACGTCCATGACCACATAATTACTACAAGAAACATCAAATATCTATTTTGGAGACCACCTATACTAAGGTGATATGCAGGAGGAACAGTACAAGTTTATTTGCATTATTTTAAATATTAGGTGTTCATCTGAAGAGTAGCTACAAAAACCAAAAGGCACTGGGCATCTAAACTATTTATACCACAAGCTGTTATGACTAAATAATTCACCTAGTACATAGTGCAACAAATGGATCGATAAATGATGGTCATTATGTCCACATGAATTAATTGGCAGAGGCCATACATATTGAATATTAACTATGTTGCTGGCTTAAATGACTCCTTATTGTTCATCACAACTTTCACCTATATTTGCAAAAAAGCTAAAGACCATGCATCCTCTGAAAGTGTACTTATTAACTATTTAATTCCTTTCATAGTCTGCCGGTCCAATGAGACCTGAAACTCTGCATGAGTTGACACCATTTTTTGCAAAAAGTGCAAAGGTTATCCTCATATATTAAAAAATACCTAAATGTTACCAGGGCGAGTATTTTGTCATGGGTGTCCCCGTAAGCTATGGGTGCCCTTACGGCCAAAAATGACATAAACATGATAGTGAGGCAATTTCGCTAGCCAGCCTGCATTTTGCTAAAGGTGACCCCATTTTGCAAAGAAGTTCCACCAGTATGCCAGTGGCAGCATATTTCCACCAGTGCCCCATACCAAGTATTACATCTGGTATTCCAGTGCCAGTATTTTCTCACAGATACCTGCTAAGAATGGCCTCCAGTAGGCCAGTGCCAGTATTTTACTATGAGTGTTTTTGTAAGCCAAGAAGTGTATGCCAGAACCCACAGCAGTCACTGAAGCATAACACCACATTCTGTGACACTCATGTTCACCCAAACTTAGGGGCTCATTAGTATGGCGGGCGGACTTTCCGCCTGTCATACCCCTGGAAATGGGACCGCCCAAAATGCTTGCCGCGGTCCCGCACATCCCATTAGGATGCGCAAGCCACACTGGCGGGCACATCAGCACCATCCGCCACTATGCCAAAAATGCAAGTTCTGCATTTGACAGTACAACGTGGCTGACACCGCACAGTGCCTGCCTCGTAGTATTGTCAAATGCAGGGGGTTACCATAGGTACCCCCCGTGTGCACCCCCACACCCCTGAATCCCTGGGGGACCGCTACAGGGCCCCCAATGCTGGGAACCACATGCCTGAAAGGCATGTCCCTGCATGTATGCTAATATGAATGATGGTGTCTCCCAGCCACCGCCACCATGTTAACAGCTTTACCTCCCGGTCGACTCTTCGACCGGGCGGAAAACCGGCAGACGGTCTTTCCGACCGCCGGGGTCTCCCCCGCCATGCGGGGGAAATTTACATGTGGGCGGTGGACTTTGGCGAGCGGATCGCCACCGCCATACGGGTGGTGGCGATCCGTCCGCTATCTTAATGACCCCCCCAAGTCTCACTCACATTGAACCATTCACTCTACTGAGACGGACTGCTCTGCTAACTTCATTGCACTCCACAACTGTGTGCTTCAACAGTTGCAGCCTTTACCATTCTAAAATAAATCTTTCTGGCATGAGTGCATCACAACTGTGTGACTACAGCTATTGTCGTCAAAAAATTCAAAGTTCTGTGCAACCCACTTTTCTTTCAATAATGCAGTGTGCATACTTAGACAATGCTACAGAATTGTGTTTGGGGGGCAGACTACAGCCCATGTGCAGGCAGGGATCAGTAAGTGTCGTTTTTGGACATATTGTGCATCCCGGTGTGACAGGCAATTTAGTGAACCTGTCTACAAACCACTCAACAAGGAGGCTGAGAAGTACCGATTTGGGAAGCTTTGGTACGTTTTGTGTCAGGTATATAAGGGGACCCACAAAACTATGCAAAGTGCCAGGTGTGGGCCCTTTAGCAGTGCTTTATTTGTAAAAGAATGAGTGCCGGCACCCAAGGCTCGGCTCAGAAGCCCGCAGCCCGTGCTATTAAATGTTGGTGGTCTGAATATCAAGGGTGCATAGTCTATATTCCACCTTGGTTATGGCTTGAAAAAGTGAGAGAGTCCTCGTTACAACCTTCCTCTCTGCTTATTCATTGCTTGGGCTTTTCAAATATTCTGCTTAAGACATTCCTGATTTCAAGAAAATTTTATTGATGAGAATAATGGTAAGAATAATGAATATACAATGCAATACAAGTGATACAATCGATGCAATAGAGATATGCAAAAAGGGCTAAAATTGATAGGAAAATCAAGATATTCTATATATATAATGAACAATAGCCCATGAGATCTATAGATTTCATTCAAGTAAAAACCTCTACCAAGGCATTAAAACAAATGTATCACTATCAAATGTGGAGAAGGGGATAGGGGAGGAAACAGAAAGAGGAAGAGAGGAGAAAAAGAGAAAGAGTAAAGAGAGAATGAGTAGGAAAAGAAGACAGTAAAGAGAGAAGAGAAAAAAGAGAGAAGAAGGATTCCCACAGGACTAACCCAGCCTAGAGACCAAATACCAGACAACAATTAGACAGACACATCAAAAGGAAATTGAGGAGCCAACCCCTTGGAAGACAATTCCATATAATCATCCAAAGCTTTCCAAACCCCACTAGAGATAGATGGAGAGAGGTGAGCTTGATCAACCGAAGTATGAGCACTACGTAAAAAGGAGACCCAAGCCCACCACGTATGATAGGAAACCGATGAAAAGGATTTCCACTCCATAAGAATAATTTTCACCGCTACAGTCAGGAGAAGATCCAACAACTGGAACTCCAATGGATCTAAAGGAAGAGGAGTAGGGGCAGCCAGTGGGCCTAATAAAATTACGGGGAAGGAAAGTTGGAGCTCAATACCAAAGATAAGAGAGAGATGTTTCTGAATGAGGTTCCAAAAAGGTTGAAGCAAGGAACAATGAAAAAACATATGAGGAAAGTCGCCTGCCAACAGGCCACAGCTCCAGCATAAGTTGTCTTCTTTAAGGTTAAGTGAGTGAAGACGTACAGGCGTCCAATGAAGAAGATTAATAGAAAAAAACTTAGACTGCATTAAAGAAGGTGCGATTTTATTACGAAGAGAGAATTTACCAATTGATTGCCAAGTTTCAGAGGAAATATGTTCTGTAGTGGCATGATCAAAATGATGTAACCATTTACGATGAGCAACCGTCTGTTCAGGGAGAGAAGCAGAGGACAAAAATTTATAAATTTTGGAGGCAACATGACCAGATTTAATCCAAATATTAAAAAGTGAGATAGTAGAAGAAGAAGGATGAAGACGAACTTTAGCAATGGCCACCTTAATTTTAAGAAAAGTATAGAAATCAAGATTTGTTACGGAATGGTTCTGAGCCAAAGTAGAGAAGGGTAATGGTTCGTCAGAAGCACCATATAAATGTTTAACAAGAGAGATTCCTTTGTCTGCCCAATAGGAGATGAGGGTGGGAGAAATGATAAGCTTAAATTTGGAATTCCTCCAGATAGATGTCCACCTGGTTTTATGCAACGGAATTGCCACCTTCTTGTCAATTTTCCTAACCGCCGCAATTGTATCAAGAATTATAGACCGGGAAAATAGGATATGCAAAGTGGATGCAGTGCAAAAAGAGGCAGTAGGCAAAGGAGATGCTAAATGCTGTTCTATGAGTAGCCAAGAAGGAACATGCAGAGATGGCGGAGAAAACCATAAAGCACCTTGAGACGCCAAAAAAGCCGTCTGATATTTCTCCCAGTCAGGAAAATTACAACCTCCCATATCACAAGGACGACGCAAAAATTTGTAGGCAAGTCGAGCACGTTTGTCATTCCACAAAAATTTTGCTTAAGACATTCCTAAGAAAAGACGGATGGAAATGTGACCTAGCAGCTAGAGCTGTCAACTTTCGTACCGAAGAACCATCTTCACATCCCCGCATCAGCTTAATATTGTGGGGGCATATTATCAAGAAAGGCGATAAAATTATCGCCGCTTTAGCAGCAGGAAACTGCCGCTAAAGCGGCGATAATGGCCTTGATAATATCTCCTTGTGAATTCCCATAGCAGTCCAGGTTCTGGTGTTAACCTGGGCTGCTATGGGAATTCACAAGGGCATATTATCAAGGCCATTATCGCCGCTTTAGCGGCAGTTTCCTGCCGCTAAAGCGGCTATAATTTTATCGCCTTTCTTGATAATATGCCCCTCCATTCTGAGCAAAACACTTAACCTCCCTGTCACGTTTGAGAAGCTCTAATGCCCAAGTTTGCACTGTATAAAACTGCAAGATTTGCCCACATAGAGCTACAAAAAACACAACGGTGGTTTCGTGTGGCTTGTCTGATTACTTTGCTTCACGGGCTTGCACATTAGTGATAACTTTTTGGGATATGTGATGTTCGTGTGGCATACATGTTCTGTGCCTGTTTTCACATGTTCATCAAATATAGTTTCACACTCTGGAAATGTTTATGTAAACAGCGTCTTCCCTTAGAAGTTAATTTACCCGCCCAGACAGTTCAGAGTATTTGCGCCTCAAGTCAGGAAATGGCTTCACCCTCCCACCTCCCACACCCCAAAGGTCTTCCAGCTACAATCTTTCCTTCCCCTATCAGTTTTAGGTTATTCTTTACCCGATAACAGTAAACTGACAGCGAACATTAAGTGATATAATGGAAATATTTTTTTTAAAAGACCTGCAAGCTCCCGATCCATCACGAGGATTTGGGGGGCAGAGAAGGTGTGCATATCCCATAATAGGCCACAGTGAAAATAGATAAGCAACGTTCACAATGGCCCAGGCACAAGGCTCATTTTGTCACTGCAGCTTATTGTTTTCCTGAACCTGGCACAGAATCCTAATATAGTCTGTGTAGGGCGGGGTTGATGGTTGGCACGCGCAGGGGCGGTGTTGCCCCTTATGGAGAGAGTAGAGAGGTCAGGGCAGGTGTTAATAAAGTTGAACTATAAAGATGCCATCATCTCAAATGGCATCCTGCCCTGGCCTGGCAGTGATGGATTATCACACAATGCAGTCTGAGGAGTGAATCTACATCCAAGTAAGAAACAAAAGAACTCTCTGAACAAAGGGGCAGCAATCCGTGTTAATGCTCCTTCTAGAGTGATAACAAAGGGGCTGCAATCCTTGTTAATGCTTCTTCTAGTGTGCAAACAAAGGGGCTGCTGTGAATTAGTGAAAATCCAATTGCCTGCTGCCAAAGAGGCCGGATCAAAAAGATTGGTCTAACTGATGGAAAGATGGTCACATGATTCTCTACTGCTCTTCAGTGCTCATTAGTATCATTCATCACTGGGATTATGTTTTCTGACGATGTAAGGTTATTCAGGGCCGGTTTTGCGGTGTTGCATCCAGTGCCACTGCACTGGGCGCCGAGCTCAGGGGCGCTGTGCTTTGAAGTATCTTATAGGATGAAAAAAACATCTGTCACAGAGGTCCTTGTGTGTCCAGCAGTTTTCAGGCAACAATAAAAAGGTAGAGATAACTCTGGTGATTGATGTCCCTGCTGGAGAGAGATTAGAGTTTGTCTAGTGGCAGTTTTGGCTCGTGATCAAGTAGTGCAGAGGGTTTATATGCCTGCTGCAAAGCACGTGTAACATGATCACAGAATTGTACTTTATGTAGATAGGTTAGTAGGTCACTGCTTTTGTCACAGAGATCCTTTTGTTAGTAAAGACAACCCCAACCACTGTGCTATGTTTTAAATCCTGAATTTGTGCTTCTCCAGACCAAGCAATTTTGAAATACACTAATCACCAGTATGTTCGATCTTACTCATCATTGTCTTAAGTAACATTTCCTATACATTGAGTTACACATGTATAATTCATTGTCTCGTTATAATGTGTGTGTAATGTGGTTGACATGATGGTGGTGGATGTGGTGATGGTGGTGGTAGACGTGGTGGTGGAGGACGTGGTGGTGGTTGACCTGGTGGACGTGGTGGTGGTAGATGTGGTGGTGGACATGGGGGTGGACGTGGTGGTGGTAGACGTGGTGGTGGTGGACGTGGTGGTGGTGGATGTTGTGGTGGTGGACATGGTGATGGTGGATGTGGTGGTGGTGGACATGGTGGTGGTGGACGTGGTGGTGGTGGAAGTGGTGGATGTGGTGGACTCGGTAGTGGATGTGGTGATGGTGGACGTGGTGGTGGTGGACATTTTGGTGGTGGACATGGTGGTGGACGTGGTGGTGGTGGACGTGGTGATAGTGGTGGACATGGTGGTGGTGGTGGACATGGTGGTGGTGGTGGACATGGTGGTGGTGGTGTTGGATGTGGTGGACGTGGTGCTGGACGTGATTGTGGTTGTGGTGGTGGACGTGGTGGTGGTGGACCTGGTGGTGGTGGATGACTATTGGGTAGGAGGGTGCTGGCAGAATGCGGAAGGAAAGGAGGATCTCGAAGGGGGCACATGGGAGAGCAGAAAGAGGCAGAATATTAGAAACAAACAAGCGCTGAAGAAAAGAAAAGCGCATGTCTGCCATTGTTCACTATTCAGCTTAGCAAGCGTAGCTGTCGCGCTGGTTTAATAAACCTTAAAAAGCAGCGACGGAAGAGAGGCAGTGTTGGCTTTGGCAATGTTTTTTGTTTACATATTGCATAGCAGTTGTAAAACAAAATTGCTATGATGCACACACCATTGACTGCGTCATAGTGCTTATAAACAAATTATACTCCATGTTGCACAGCAGCGTAAGTGCTTTGTAATATGTAAAACAATTGACAGCGCCAATAAATTATGTAAAGACGAAACCTGTTGGCTTTGCCATTGCTTGTTGAGGATGGTTGGAAGTGGAGGAGTGGCTGTGATATAGCAGAGATTGCATCAAACGATTTTGTTGATAAAACAAATTTTATTTATGACAACTTCTGTGCAAAGTTACATGTTATAACAAGCATTTGCAATGCAATAGGTCTCGCATTACTGAAAGTTTGAGCTATTGGAGTTGCATTATTATTTGCAACTCTAATAGTTCAAACTTTCAGTTAAAGCGAGACCTATTGCATTGCAAATGCTTGTTATAACATGTAACTTTGCACACCTTCTCTGGTTTACACAGAAGTTGTCATAAATAAGATTTATTGTATCAACTAAATTGTTTGATGCAATCTCTGCTCTATCATCGCCACTCCTCCACAGATGAGGTCCCGACTCGGAGGCCTTCCTGCACCTCTCATCACCTCCTCTGGCTCTGGATCACCCCACAGGCCAAAGTCTGGGTTGTGGCTCATATCCTCAGCAGTGTCACTGCTCTCAGTCGCACACTAGCAGCACGCTTGTTCCTCCGGCCCTTAAGACCCAAGACCTCAAGCAGAGATCGGTGTTTCTCGGTTCACATATCGGGCCACATCGGAGCTCCAGAATGGCCCTCCAGGTTCATGACACAGGAGCAGCAAATCGGCAATCTCACCACCCAATGCTGCATACAGTGGCTGCTGTCAGCAGGATTTTTGGCCATGTAGCCTCCGGAGTAAGGTGCCGCGATCTTAGGCAGATGGCCACAGACCCCAAGAAATGGTTAGACTTTAGAGGTGTTGGGGGGTTTTCAACGTTCACAAATGAGGGGAGTTTAGGGGTTCTGAGGGATTTTTAGGTTTCAGGGAAGGGTGTGGGAGTGTTGAGGGACTTTTTTGGTTCATGTGCAGGTGCAGTTTAGGGCTTGTGAGGGTTTTTAGGGTCAGTGGGGGTAGAGTTTAGGGTCCTTAAAGAGTTTTTAGGATTCATGAATGGGTGGAGTTGAGAGGTTTTAGGGTTCAGGGCTGGGTGGAGTTCATGTTTAGAAAGGGGGTTTTAGGGTTCAGGAATGGCTATAATGTATGGGTAGTGTGGGGTTTTAGGGCTCATGGTTTAGTGGAGTTAAGGAATGGAAAGGGTCTTTATGGTTCAGGGACTGGTCAAGTTTAGGGGTCATGGATGGGTGTAGTTTAGATGAAGTGAGGATTTTTGGCAGCAGAAATGGATGATAGGTTGAGTGGGAGTCAGAAATGGATGGTGTTAAGGGTGGTGAGGATCAGTGTTGGTAGGTGGTTTATCAGTAGGTGCAGTTAGGTACCTACCGCTAGTAATAACACCACATTCACAAATAAGGTTCAGTCAAGTCTCAGCAAATTAATCCTTGCTCAACCCTTGGTATCCTGGTACATGAGCAGTTGGGCTTAACTTAGGAAACAGATGTGTGAAGCATTTAATATCACCAAAACAGTAAATAAGTAAAGGACACAACACAATAAAAAATCCAACACCAATTCATAAAAATAGAGAATATTTCTATCTTTAAAATGACACCAAATTGTCTAAAATCCATTGTAGATTACTGGAGATATGAATTTTAAAAATGTTAAATATAAAAAGTGCTTTCTGGTGTCTAAAAGTGTAAAGCACCAACCCTAGCAATTGGTTAGCACTGGACCGGAACAAAGTCAAAGTTTTAGGTGGCGCCACGTTGGAGCGGGAGCCGGCTACGACGAATGGTTGGGCTTGGTCACATTTTTACCTTCAGACTTAGTCATTTTATTATTGCTTTTTCTCTTGACATCAAGCGATCGGGTCCTCGGATCTGAATTTTGATTCAACAGCGCTGGCCTGCTGCAGCACGATGCCTTGGTGAGTCTTGGAGGTCTTTGTTTTCATTGTTGACTGCGAGGAGTTCTACAGCGGGGCAACCCTGCGTGGTCAGGCAGAGTCATGGTTCAACCTCGCCCGCTTGACTCTAGTCATTGATGCTGGTCTTCGCATGGAGCTTTTTCACAAAAGTTTGCAAAAAGTTCAGAAACTGTTAGATCTTCAACTGAAAGGTTCTGGAGGGTTAGAAAGAGCCCACAGCACCAGCCAAGGATTCAGAAGCTCAGGTTTGACTCCTGGGGTCTGGGACTCCAACTCCCAGAATGCACCGGGTCAATCCAAGTAAAATACAGATATAGCTGGTCAGCTGGAGTTGTCGTTGAAGTGGATGTTGCAGGTGGCTTCTTCCATTACTTTTCTACCTGTTGCTGCTCATGGTGTCCACTTCTTATCTTTCAAGGCATGCAAAGTCCTTGCGTTGTGGAGGCTTTTGAACGCAGCAGGTGCAGTCCTTCTGAGTATAGTCCTCTCTTGTGCAGTCCAAAGTTCCAGTAGGGCGGTCCTTCTCCAGATGTTTTCTGGCAGGGATCTGTGGTGCTCTTTCAACTTTCCAATATTTATTCTGATATCTAGCCTGGTAAAAGGGGGTACACCCCAACCAATGGGGTTTAAGTTGCTATCTTCTGCCATGACAAAGTGTGGCATATTTTTGTCCCAGAATTCACATCTCAGAAAAAATCAAAATGTAGAAAGTCTCTCCTTCATGTTCACATTTAGCTAACTAAACACACAGATGTGGCTAATTGTTCCCTACACTCCCCTTCCAGACCCTCTCCTAATCTAATTAGAGGGGCTGTCATGGCTGGGGATCAAGGAAGAGGAACTGGCCTTGGTCCTGTGACATCTGGGCTTCTCCCCGGTTTATATCCCTATCCCCCTTTCTGTCCCTGTCTTATACAGGAACCAAATCTCCCACCAATTGGCTATATTGTTTCAGCCCCATGCCTTTTCACACCTAACCAGGGAGCAGCTTGACTCAGACTGGTAAATCAGAAGAGGCTGCTGCAGGGCTTAAGTACTATAACCGCTTCCCTGCCATAGTTATAATAAATTTGACCGTGGCAAGTTGTTGAATTTATTGTAACTATTATGTTGATACTTTGAATTATGTTGCTAGCTCACTCCTGTCAAAAGTTAGACTTTGTTAAAGTTTAAAAAGCCTTCCCATGTTAGCTTATGGAGCTAGCAGCACTGCAATGGGGAAAACAACTTTGACTGTTTTTCCCCACCAGGGTATATAGAACATCTTTTATAATGTCCGTAATTTTTATAACAAGACACCCTACCCTTGGGGTACCTAAATCAGACCGTAGGGGTGACTTCTGTGTAATAAAATGGTAGCTTTATACTTTGGAAGTACTTTCAATTCCAAAGCCAAATGTGGGCACAGTTTTGCTTCTAAAACCAGCCTGAAAGGCAAGTCTGGCTTTAAAAGGACACCAGACATCACAGCAGTGCACACCTAAGTGTATTTAGTTCACTGGGGTATCTAACTAATACATGCCCTACCATATACTAGGGGCTTAAAGTTACGTTGTCTGAACAGATTGTAATTACATCAATTGCCATATACCTTTTAAACAGAGCACTGGCCCTGGGCCTGGTTAGCAGAGCCTGGAGTCAGTAATCACCAGTACCTGTCAGAAAATGGGGGTGATCAGGGCACAAAGGATGACTTTTTTCTACAGTCAGTGGATTAAAAGCAGGGGAAGTAACTGTTTTATAATGTAAACAATATGAATCCAAAATAATGTCCCTGAAATAAAGCAAAAATAAATAATACCGATAAAAATGTTTCTGAAAGTAAGACCCTGAATCATTGCATTTACATCTTAAAAAATAAACATACAGAAGCCAATTTTGTAAAAAAAAAAAAAACCATGAATTGGTTTCGATGAAATGTCATTCATCCTGAAAATGCCCATTTCACAGAAGAGGTGAAATGATTTCTCAGTAATAGTATTTAATGAGATCGTTTTTTTGTGAAATTACATTCAAACCTAACAAGAGTGACTAGGAGCAGGTCCGGTGTAGCCCGGTGCACTGCAACACTTCAAGATAAAATTGTGCTCTTAATTGTATGTTCAGCACTCGGCATGCCGTGCAGGAGAAAGAGAAACCACATCTTGCGGTTGAGAACTAAGGTCTTTGTGCAGCATGGGCCTATTGCGCTGAAAGACTGACTGACTGTTATGCACTGTCAAGCCCTGTCAGAAACCTACTATGCAACCCTTGTCATCCCTTCTGGGGTGGCTTAGAGCGCTGGCTCTAGACTCAGGTACAATCTTGTTCCAAACTCCTGCAGGTGGGTTAAGCTCCTTGTTAGGATTGGAGGGGTTTTTACTTGGGTCTTAGAAGCATGTAGCTCATTCTCCGCTAGGAGTATGCGAAATTCGATAAATTTTCTTTCATGTAGTTATTATTATTATTATTATTATTATACAACTTATAGAGTGCCTGGTTACTCCAACGGAGTGTCCCCACGCTAGTACACCAGTTAGTCCCCAACAGCTGGACCAGAACCACCCCCACCCTACATCCAGAGACCCCAAGGAACAGCTACAGAAGACGTATCTCCGGCCACCAGGGGGATAGTGGAATAACGTAATTATGCGTAATTTCAGCAAAATTACATAACATTTTGTGTAATTACGCCAAATGAGCAACATTTTAGCATGAAATGTGTCCTGGTGTACATTTTTGGTGCAAGGACGCAGTCAAACAAAATCGCAGTGAACAACAGCAGTTTGAGGTCTGTTGTTCCCATATGTTTATTGGAAATATTTACCGTACATGGCACGTATTTACATGTAGTGGTATAATTTTGGGAAATTCGCCTAACAAGCATAATGTGAAATTCCTGAAATTATGGGAATTATGCTGACGTGGTTTAAATTTTGCCCAGGCCTACTCCCCGCTCAAATGTGGGCCATCTGAAAGGCCACATTTAAGAGGGGAGATGCCCTGGTATGGTACTTCTACACACTACCATAGTAGCCTCACATTGTCTTCCATGCACATGTGTTGTACTTTATGTAAAGATTTGGGTGTCCAACTGAATATGAATACCAAAATTAAAACTCTAAAATAAAACTGCAGCTATGTCCCTCAATTTAATCGACTCTGTTGAGTCACCAACAAGAAAGCATTACTTATATTCTCAGAGCTTCCCATTACATTTCCTTTTATTGTAAACCTTTGAGCAGAGACAGAGGACAAACACAACACAGATGCTGTACAGGCTAATGGATGAACTGGATATAATGGGAAATAGTTTGAGTGTTTGAAAGCCGTCCACATGGCTTTAATGGGCTGTATGTTGTACCATACTTTTGAACAAATTGTACAGCTGGGGACAGAAAGATGTCAATGGGAAAAATGCTCTTTAATCCATGCTTAAGGACCATATTCACTACAAATGCAAAGCCATTCAACTTAATAATCATTGTCTGCTCCTAGTAACTCTTAGGAACTTGTTATGTATGCAAAGAGATCAAGGCCCAGTTGCCTTGAAGGCTTCTTTTACTCATTCACTCGCCCTGTCACACTGCGGGCTGTGGTCTTCTCTTGCCTTCAACTTTCGCAGTTCAGAAGGATGATAAGGGTGACCCTCCCCATATACCACCTTACTGCTTCTAATAAAATGAGATAGAATGCTGGTGGAGAAAAGTTTATGTGCCAAAGCCTTGCTTATCGTATCATCCAGGAAAAGACAGATGAAAGCACCTAAAAGACATATAGAAGTAAGATAAAACATCTCTAAACTATAAAAACCTCACAAGCAGATTTGGTTACCACACATAGTGAAAAAGAGTACGTTTTGTAATGGTGTGGAAATGCAAGCTGGTAATACCACCAGGAGGTGTCGTTTAAACTAGCCTTCTTAGGAACTGGAGTAAAGAAAGGTGTTCTAGGTTTATCTTGTGGCTTTCACATAAAGTGACCTTGTCCTCTGGCTCTACAGGGCTAGCCAACCGACCGATGTTCCATAAATAATTTCCCCAAACTCCTTATTTTCCCACAGCATAGCCCACAGCCCTCCCTGTCACAAAAGAAAACAAGCAACTGAACAGGCTTTTTGATTCCTGACAGAAGGCACCAAGGGAAGACAGGATCTAGGGAAAGAGAGGGAGCAACATGTCTCCTGGTCAGTCGGAGCCGCATACTATTGTTTGAGTGTGCAGTGTATGACACGTCTCACTTATGCAGTGCTTCGAACTGCTGAAAAATGGCAGGAGAAACTGGAGCACAGTCAGGCCAACCATGGGGAGATTGAACATGGTTGTACCAGCATCCATGATTCTTAGCAGTAGACCTGCTTCAAATTGCTGGACAGCCCGGGAGAGGACAACAACAAGGCTCTGACATGGATGGCGATGGACCAAGATGTGGGAATGAGAAAAGGGATTGAGCAATGCAGAGACTTGAACAAATGCAGCATCCTTCTAAATACGACCAAAGGGTATGATGGACGGAGTGTTGAACATTGCAAGCACTCACCCCCAGTCAACTGATCTGGGTTTAATCCAACTTCATTCTTTAGCTCTCTCTGCCACCCCAGTTCAGACATTTGGCTAGCTTGAATCCAGTGGCAAAGTGAGCAACGGACCCACATCTGGGCATATCCTGCCAACTTAGGGCGAACAAAGCAAAACCAAAGGGGATGATGGACGGAGTACCATCTGAGGCATTATACAATTTCAAATGGCTCAAAGACAAAAGAGGGCCTTGCATAATCTTATTAGTACATGTGTCAGACACCTCATATTAAGATTGACATCTATCTGAACTGAGACAGGAGGACCACTGGATCTGGTTCTATGTCAAATATCGATGTTAAAAATATCGATGTAAAAAAATCGATAACAAAAATATTGACTCCCTATACATAAACAGGTAAGTACAATAATATAAACACAAAAATATCGATGTAAAACATATAGAAGTAAAAAATATCGACTTAAAAAATGTCATAACTTAAATAAAATTAATTAAAAAAAATAATATTAACAAAATAAATAAAATGCAATATATTTTAACTTATTATAAAAAATGAACTTAATTTAATAAATATAAACACAAAAAAGTGTACATATACATATATTTACATTTTATTATCTTTATTTAATTTATAAACATTTTAAATCATATGAAAATAAAATATAAAATATATAAATAATTTAAAATTAAATAAAATATTCTATATTTTATTAACACATTAAACTATTAAAAAAAGAATAAAACATACATTTAATAACAAAATAAACACAATAGTAGTGAAAACATTGGATAGCGAGGGGGTAAAAATTACTATTCCCACTCCACTGAGTGCAACACTAGGAAAAGCGCTGGATAGCGGAGAGGTAAAAATTACTATTCCCACTCCAGTGAGTGCAACAGTAGGGAAATTGCTGGATCCTACAACAATAAAAAACAAAAACATAACATTTTTATTACATTTAATTTCCAATATTTACTTAATTAATATATATATATTATTAACGAAGATACTAAAAATTCATTAATGACACATTAATTAACACTATAATATACACAACACACACCTAAATTTAATTACACAATTAATAATTAATAATTAATTAATGGAAATTAATAGAAAAATATTTAATAATGAATCAATACAAAATTAATTACTTACCACCCTTCACACCATTTACACATATAAACACCACAACACACACCTAAAATTAATTAAACAAATAACACAATGAATTATTATTTGATTAATTGAAATTAATTAACAACTAATTATCAAACTATTATTAATTAATCAATTAACACATTAATTATTCAATACATTTTATATATTTAAATTACTTCCCACTCTATTCCCCCATAAACTCACAACCCGCTACAGAACTAAAAACGCAAAATTCAATAAAAAAATTATATTAACTGCTATAAATAATTATTTAAATCTATATATTTACATTACTTCCCACCCTATTCCCCTATAAACCCACAACCCGCTACAGAAATAAAAACACAAAATTAAACTTAAAGTAAATTAATAACTAGTAACATTTAAAACATATAATAGAAGGACAAACAATTCTCATTAAAAACACTAAAATACATAACATTATTAATAATTCGATATTTTTGTCAACTATATTTTTGTAAACAATATTTAAAACGTCAATATTTTTGGAATCAATATTACTTACCTGTCAGTCAATACTCTTGTCAACTATATTTTGGTTGTCGATATTTCTTCCCCGCGATATTTTTGCGGCGATAATTATGTCTCTCGATATTTCTTCGTCAATATGCCTGCTCTGCACCCCCTGGATCTCTTACGGAAAGGATTTGGTACAAAAATTATAACCCGGAACATGAGACGCCCTCTGGCTGGTAAAAATTTGGCAGTGAACCAAACACGATCTAAAACCTTGTAATATGATGAGGATTTTCTTGTCCTATTAGCAACTCCTTGCACATGTGCTTTCGAAGCTAATGCAATCTCATGAAGCAATTGTCATGTTTTTATTACAGAAATCATGTTAGAAACTGCCGGTTCTGTACCACTAGTAGGTAAAACTAAACTAGAGGCTTTGAATGTACCCTGTACCTAGTATAAAATGAAGAAAAGGGTTGCAACATAGCTTAGTTACCTTGGGCTTAACAAAAAAACAATGGCTCCTGCGGACTAATAACTTTTTAAATAATAATAGGAAGGACTACGCAATGGCAATGTTAAGAGTTAATCATTGATATCTGAGACAGAGCGGCCAAACACACATAGAAAGTGGTAAACAATTTTGTTTATAAAATGAGTTGAAACAACATGAAAATACAATTTTGGTATCTCTTACATTCAACAAAAAATCTACTACATTGGTGAAAGGTGTCCCAGTGAAAGTATAAGGAACCTATCACAAAGGTGACATATTTTGTGGCATATGTGCATGGTTTCCTAAAGAATAAAAGCGAATATTATCCAATACACATTTTGTAAACAGCACTTTATGTAATAAAAAGTGCTGTGTGTTGGTTCGCTTTTATAGTAGTCAAAGGCATTTCAACCCTATGTGCGATGAAGGGTCTCCTCAGGACCTACAATGGTAGGGACACCTGAAGGATGTTGAGCACTGTCTGGTGTGTGAAGTGTCACCGTGCATTAAAGGGAAGGAAAGAATTACTCACAGGGTGACTCAGCCGGGCACCCATGTGAGGGTAGAGGTCGACAGTACTTATGGTGGATGGCATGTCTTGAATAAATCTGCTGTCAGGCTGATTTCGGTGAGGGCTCCAGATGGGTGCGTGTGAGCGCCAAATATCCAGGAGTAAGACAAAACACCTTGTGTTGTTCGTAGAATATGGGGCTGCGATTCCATCCTCTGTTCTTCTGAAGCATTAATTGTATTCAGTAGTATCTTGCGAATGCTGGATTTGGATGTGTCTTCTCCCGGGTTGATGCGGAGCAGATGAGTATTAATCACTCTGCTCGGTACAATGACCTTATTCAGACCCTCCAGGATTTCGCGATTTGCAAAAAAATTGCGAAATCGGCAGTATTGTAAAAATGCCGCGTTTTTACTAAACTGTCCGCGAAATTCGGAAAAATGTTATCTTTTTATTTTTTTGGGGGACACTTAACTGTTGTAATGATGAATGATGAGCAATGTAATGGTGGGCCAAATACTGCACAATACTTAGGAATGCAAAACTATTTTGCAGAGAAGTTAATACTGAACAGCTATCGACCACACTCACTCCTCTGTCTGCTTTGATTGAATCAAGCCACAGGCTGGTTTCAAAGCAGTAGGTTAAGGCATACCAGAGTCCTCCGTCGGGCACCTAGAGGCAGGTAAAACTCCATGTGAGCCCTGCGCTGGTGCAGGTGTTAATTTGTTACCAGAGTAATACAGAGAGGGAGCACCGCCATACCATACGGGAAGAGGTGGCTTTTCCAATTGGAAACAATTTTCCTGGTAGAGAAACAAAAAACGCTAAATGACAAATGCACATTTGTGTCACATTTATGCATGCATAATGTTCTGCACGAAGTTAATTCTGATTGCATTTACAGTCTGAAGGGCACATCTGTAAGGACAGTACAGCTGGAGAGGCGCATCTGTCTAGCTGGTATAGCATTGTAATCTCAACCAGATGCCAGTGCCCCTCTGAAAGGCAAGTATGGCTGATGCAGAGTGGGAAACATAAGGCAGAACTTGTAATGGCCACTGAAACTTTGGCAGTTAGATGCGCCACTGAATGGAAAGTAGGACTGAGAAAGAGCTCATCACACTTAAATCCTAAAGGGCAGTATCAACGAGGCATACTATTACATCTCAGGCATGTGTTTGAAAGGCTGGCTGATATGTGGAAGAGCCAGTTACATGTTCAGCCTCGAAGCAGATAGGCGTGAAGAAGGGTCAGTCACTAGCTAGGTGAGTAGGACAGAGGTTGTGGATGTAGGGCTGGGGCACAGGAAGTTGCATGCAAAGTTCACTTTATGAATGACAGAGTGCTGACAGATTTGTCACATCAGGTGTGTTTGTGAAAAATCAGAAGGGCTGGGGTAGAATCAGGCACTGGCTGTGGGTACATATGATAATCCAGTAGAACTTGGGAAATGTCAGTACCGTCTCAGGAACACTACTGGTCGGCAGACAGCTCACAGAGGCTCAGTCACAAGTCAGTCTTCCCTTGACGGATAGGCATGGCAGGGGCAGAGTGTTACGCATGCAACTCTGAGGGACCAGTAGGGCTGTATAGAAATCACTGGATGTCCTTAAGAACAGGTACAGCCATGCCTTAACAAGTAAGGCCAAATTCAATAGGTTTGGCTTTTGGGTAGGACATGCATTTAGAAGGACACATATATTACCAGACAAAATATGACGTACTCACTTCCATGGTGTCACAGAGTCCAACACATACACTACCCACGAATGATGAAAACTCACCAACACACATTGACAACACTTTGGGGTCGATTCCGATTCTGGAAAAAAAACGTCCGTACGATTTGTATCCGGAGCCCTCTCCGTACAAATCGTACCCGTCCGTCCGAGTCGCGTAGTACGATCCGTATTCCGTGACTCCGTCCGAATCGTCGCGATCCGTACGTATTGCAAGGCTGATACTGTGAACCGTACGACTCGTACACATGCCGTACGACTCGTACACATGCCGTACGACCCGACGAGTACCCCATGTACGGTGGGTGTACGCATCGTACATGGGGTGCGGTGAGTACATCCCATGATCGCAGTGGTACGCACCGTACCCGTGCGATCATGGGGGGTACGCACCGTACCCGGGGGGCCGTTCCGTACCTGTTTCGGCACGAACTCTTCTTTTACGGCTGTTTTCAGCTTCCATAGAAAAAGGGTCGTACGGTGCGTCCCCGACACGTATTGTACTTGCTGGGTCGTAAAAACCAGCCGCAAACCGTACAGTTGTCGCGTACAGCGGCTTCCGAGGGAGAATCGTACGGAGATTAGAGTCGTACGGTCCTCTTTACAACTCGTACAGAGTACGGCTCCTGGTATGAATCGTACTTCGTCGTACGTACAGGGGACGTTGCAGGGTACGATTCATATGGGAAAAACGCTCCGAACGGCTATTCGGAGCGTTTTTTCCCGAATCGGAATCGGCCCCTTTGTGTTTGTGGGTGCATGTATTTGTCTAAGAGAAGCTTGCACTGCTGATGTCTGTGTGGTACTAATGTACAGGAAGCGTGCACTTCTGGTGCTCATACAGTACTGCTTCTATTTGAGTGGATAACGGTGCATACATGAGCACTAGAACATTCCAGGGAGAAATACAGCTCCCTCTCACGAGGTTAGAACTGGAGCTGTACTCCTGTGGAACTGCAGAAACTTTAAACATGCCTATTTCAAAGTAGAATACTCTGCTAAAACAGTTTCCATTGATTTCAGGCTGAAAAAGAATGATTATGAGTAAAATAAATTGCCACAAAAATGCAGCTAAATTTTCATATTTGTGGCACTAAACTTCCATATTTGTGCCGCTAAATTTGCTAATGCATGCCGCAATATCCTGGGGGGTCCGCTTATTAGTTACCTCGTGCAGCATTTGCAAAACATTTGATATTTTTTAACATCTGATTATTTGCTCAGTTTGTCCTTTGGTCTAAGGATGAAATTCTGCAGATATTACTCTTTCAAAACCTGATATTGAACATGTGTCCTTCCAAAAATTAGAAATAAACCATCAGAGATGATTTTCTGAGGCAGCCCAAAGAAATAAAAGATGTATTTTATAAATACGTAAGTAATCTCAGGTGTAGCAGGCACTTTGAATCATAGTGAAAAATGAGTAATTGTACATAATACATCTACATTTACTGTTATTGTAGTCATACCAATGAATGGTGGAAGATCCACAATAGAATCAGCAGAAAGTGTTTGCCATAGATCACCTGGAAGCTTTAAGGGTCTCAAAAGACCATTTGGAGACCCGAAAATAGCCTCCAAAGTTGTGATCATTCCTTTATGACCTGAAGCAGGCAGATCATGGTACCATTGAAACACTTACTGCTGTAATGAAGCTGAAGGAGTCCAAAGATTGATAAATACAGAGAGGAGCTCATCCTGAATAGACAGAGAGGCTGGGTGGACTGGATTTACTTAGGCATCTCTTCCATCATTGTAGCAGAGGTGTCCTTAATTTGATTTAAAAAAAAAAGGATGGAACTAACATGATGAACTGATCAGCAGATAGCATTGTTTGAATTTCTTTATTCTCATGGACTAATTCGGGATATATTTTAGACAATGCATCTGCTAAAATGTTATGTGAAACCTGAATTGAGAAAAATAATAAGCCCTACCATGATGCTGACTATTACAGTATTGCATCTGTTGCAATCCTTGGAGATTACAGTGATCTGATCTCTTTATATTTCCACGTCATATTTGCACCCGACAGCAAATGATGCCAATCAATACAAGCTGTTTAAAGAGCTGATAGTTCCTGCTCTAGTACCAAATACTTTTTCTTGCATAATGATAAGGAATGTGCTTTAAAAAAACGGGTGTTTATGATTGTCATCTTCCTGCTTGTAACAGAAAAATCAGTCGACACAATAAATGATAGGAAAGAGTTTGCACGCTGTACATGTTCTCTATTTAGAAGAGTAGCCTTTCTGCTGCTGTGCTGTACCTGTTTTGGGTGTTCTTGAATCTTGCACTGCTGTCCCCCACTAGTTTATCCGGTGTGTGCATCTGGTGCGTTCAGGGACTTTGGGCCAGATGTAGGAGCCTAAATACCGGTCGGTAACGGCTGATTTCGGCCGTTACCGACCGGTATTTAAGAATTGGCATGTAGGGGCATTTATTTTACAGAATCAGTAAATTTACCGAATCGGTAAATTTACCGATTCTGTAAAATACGAATCGGTAATTTTACCGATTCGGTAAATCCAAATGTAGGTGGGACTCTTCAGAGTCCCAAAGGCCATACAGATTCGGTATTTTACCACCCAATTCAATTGGGTGGTAAAATACCGAATCCAGGTGTGCATGCACATGTGTGCATGCACACCTATGCCATGTGACAGACAGACATGCCCTTAGGGCATGTCTGTGTGCCACATGGCACACATGCCTGTATTCGGGGTGCTAGAGGGTGTCAAAGTGACACCCCCTGCACCCTTGCAAAAATCGGTATTTACCGATTCGGTAAATACCGATTCGGTATTGCCCATTGATTCCTATGGGCTTCAAGGCCCATAGGAATCAATGGGCATTACCGAATCGGTATTTACTGATTCGGTAAATACCTATTTTTACAGATTCGGCAATTCAATTACCGAATTTACCTAAATCTCCCCCCTTCTATTTTACCGATTCATAAATACCGAATCGGTAAAATTCGGTATTTATGAATCGGTAAAATAGAATTACCTACATCTGGCCCTTAGTGTGTTGCTAATCCTAATGTTGTACTTGTTCTGAGTGTCTTAGTGAAGCTTGAAAAATAATCATAGTATATCAAACTCCACAGCTTTATTAGATCTTGGGATTAAATGCTGGCAGGAGGAGAATATATGTCGAATGTAGAATGGGTGAAGAGGCACACACTCTAGAGCAAATGTCTTCTCTTTCACTGCCACTGCAATTTGGAGGTAAAAAATAGCTATATCCTTGTATATGGAGTGTTCAATTCTGGGGGTGGGAGTATGGCTGTGTTCCTGCTTCCTCGCCTACTCTTTAGTCTCAGTAGAGGGAAGCAGAGTGCCTCTTCCTATATTGAGCCTAAGTCACTGGTGCATGGCGCCAAATCCCAGGAGACATAATGCTCTCCACATAATGCTCTCCCTCATTCCCTGGACCCTAGGAAGTTAAGATCTTCACCTGGAGTGTTCTGATGAGCTGGCAGGGTGATGCCATGTGTATCTTGTGCAGTAGTCAGTGACTGATGATATTCTCTGATCGAACTCCTGCAGTCAGTTATCCACATTTACAGCAGTTCTTGTCCTTCCTGCTTGAAAATATCCCAGAATAATTTTTTCAAGATGCCAGGAGCCTAGCTGTGGTAGACTCCTACCTCCCCCTCCCCCCAGGTTCAGGGAAATATGGAACTACACTGTCTTATTGATCTGGAAACTGATTTTTCCTCTACTGGGGGCAGCAATAATTCTCTGAGATCCTCCCCCAATTAAAAGCTTTTTCAACACCAAACTCAATACTTTTTGGTGGCATCTTCAGCATGAAATGGCACACTAGACATTCTTGTTTTCTTGCTACCTGTTTGGCCAGGGAAACATCCTTTACAACGAAACTTTTACAACGCAGTGCTTTTTCAACGCAGGTTTTACAACGAAAACGCATTGCGCTGGGTGGCGCTCTAGTATAGGGAATAGATTTAATTTACTATCCAACACCTTCCCTAGTGTCCACGGGGACTGCAGTTGGAATAGTAAATTAAACTATTCACTATCCAGCACCCCAAAGCGCTATGCGTTGTAAAGGTTTGCGTTGTAGAAACTGCGTTGTAACAGCATGCGTGGTAAAAGCATGCGTTGTAACGTCATACATCCGTTTGGCCATGACCTCCCGATCAGGATCCGTAAACTTGTAACACATGTGTTGTTTACAGAACCCCAGGGTATCTGTATTTACCCTATGTGCAATTTTGGTGGTATCTACCATCAAACTCGTAAACAAGCCTTAGCATAATATTTTTTTCTACATTAAGAACCCTGCCCTTCTGTGGACAAAAAGGTGCACTAAGGGCCTCATTACAATGTTGGGCGGAAAGCCTTCTCCAGACAGTCGGATTCCCCTAGACCGTGTCGGAACCCTTCCGACAGACTCAGTCGGTTTACAATCCACCCGACCGATTACGATGTTCGCGGTCAGAATGTAAACCTCGCGGTCTTTCTGAATCAGTTCCGACAAGCTCTCAGAGAATTCATGTCAGTCAGACCCGCACCCTACAGCGCTACAGACAGCGCTTCCAACTGGGCTATTATGATGCCGCTTTCCAACAGACTTTCCGAGTCGGCCTGTCTGACATGAAAAGGCTTTCGGAAACTGACTTTTGGGGCCCCTGGCAGGGCCCCCTTCATTCTCCAGCCTCCGGTTGTGTGCCGAAGGGGTACCTAAAGGACCCCCCTGTAAAACCATGCACTGTGTGGCAGGCACTGTGGGGTGCCTGCAACAGGGTGCAGGGTTTTCAGTACCCCCTCCTCCCCCCATTTCCCCATAGGAGCCTGTTTTGTCAGGCGGAACACAGGCTCCCATAGGAAACAATAGGAATTCGACCAAACAGTGTTCGGTAGCATTGTAGTCGGTCGGGCAGATCCACCAACCGCAAGTCGTCGGTTCTGATTCCGAGATGGAGTCAGGCGGCCTTAGTAGTAAGTTATTCAATATACAAAATAGGTTTCCTTAGACTTCGTTATTGCCCAGTTATACATTTATACTGCACCCTATATGTGACAATAAATGATTATGCCACTGGTGCAATTTATGTGTCAAATTACAGTGTCTGGAAAGATTGCAAAACTGAACCAGAATTACCAAGGCAACCATGAAATGGTTGAAATTATTCTTAGCAAGTATGAGTCATCAAATTGCAAAAACCTGGTCCTCATTATAAATAAAGCTACACATATCTGATATATTGTGGGCCATATATAAGTATCTAGTGCCATTGAGTAGTTTAAGACATATTGGCTCCTTAAATAAACAGGAAAAGCTTGCTTCAAAATCTGTCAGAGTGCAGGGCCCTGAAAAGATGGAGGGTCTTGGACATAAGGTCTCCCACTCACTCCACATCCAATGACCTGAATGAAACAGATATCGATTGGAGTCTCCCAGAGATCCCATCTGTCACGCTTACTGTTCAGTATTTATTTCAGACCCCATGTCCTAGTTGTTAGTTCAGCACCTTATAAAATAAACAAATGTACGCAAATAACGACCAACCCCACATTCGGTTGGAGATATATAACAATAATATCACAATATGCCCAATACAATTTCATCACTGGATCTTTTTCTGAATGGTGTGTGGAACAAATTCAGAGAGTGGAAGACCAAGAATATTCCAGTCTGCCATTAACCTGTCCCAAAGAGCTGAAACCCATGCCAACTCAGGCAGGACAGAACATAGGAGTATAGTTTGATGTAAATATTTCTTTCGAATAGCAACCCTCAATGGTGCTAAATACACAAATTCAACATCAGGCAACTGAGAAAGTTCCTCCTGTTGCTCCAGGTACTGGGACTTGGCTCTGCAATATCACCTAAGCCAGTGCTTAGAAGAAAACGATTGCAGCATTACAGGGTCTACAAAATCAACCGGTCAATCTAAAGTAACCATATCACATTCCCAAGGCTCTCAAAGAGCTTCAATGGATCTTAGTTGTGCAGAAAATACAAACAAACTTCTGTATTCTATGTGCAAAGCAAAAGATGGTCAGTTCCCCAAGTTCTTACAGGCCTTTCTCTCGCTATGTACTCCCATCGCAACCTGAGATTGAGCAAATTAACAGGATTGTACAAGCATGATAGGATTTCATGAAACATGGAGAGAGATCAATCGAGGTTTTGGGAGCTCAGCTATGGAAAGCACTATGCTCAGATGGCAGGAACCTTCTTTCATACCTGACTATGTTGAAGAAAAAACTGAAACCTTCCTACTCGCAGATGCTTTCCCATTCTTCCATTAGGCTCCTGAGAGATTACGCTCTTTTAAGAGAGGGGGCACTGTAGCCCCAAAGAGTTCAAAATGTCCAAAGAAGAATTTCATGAACTCTAAACTGACAGGTGATCTGGCCCCAATACAGGCACTGTTTATCCCACCACTGAGGTGTGTGGGTTACCAAAGAAATTCTTCCATGTCCTAACAATGCTGCAAAGTGGCTGCCAACATAGAAGAGATACAGTGGTTTCCCTGGATACACTTATAGTCAATTGTAGTCACGTAACAATGAATGATTTTCAACTATCCTTACTTCCCAAGACCCCTGTTTAATGGTACTGATGTATATTGAACTAATCAAGTAATGCAAAGATTTTTTTTTTAAATATACATTATCCACGTATATGTAATGGAATGTTAATATTAGTGTGCTGACGATTCAGTGCAAAAGTGTAAAACGTGATGTGTACATTAAACACTGCAATATTGTGATTCTCAAGTTGAATCAGGTCATAGTTTGTTTAAAGGTAATGTATGTCTGGTCAGCTCTACACAAGTTAGTACTGGGGCTGTAGATGATGTTTCGACTCTTCTGGCAAAAAGTCTGCAGGACTAATTTTGCTTAGATTGCATTTTTAGAAAGGAACTCATTTCATTTAGAGATATTCCTCAGCCGTATAGGTAAGTCTACAAGACATCAAGAAAAAGGCAGAGTACGAATTAATAAGGTATGAATTCTGATGTGCTGGAGGACGACTGTTTCTGAAGCCCCAGCCAGACTGTCCAGGGCAAGAGAAGCAGAGCTAATCAGCATGACAGGCCGGGAACTAAACTCAGACGAGGCAAGTGGGGGATGCCTTTCCCCATCTGCCTCTACCTCGGACAAGCCAGGAATCATCATAACACTCAGGAAAATAAAAAAAATAAAACATTTCAGGGTCAGCAATTTTGCCTCTATTTTCACTGTTTTACTTGGAATTAAATCAAAGCAGGCGAAAGCTATCAATACAATACACTGATTACATTTCATTGAATTCAAATAGAGAATAAAATGCTTAGCTGCCTTAGATAACATCGCTGGAACCCTATAAATGCTTCACCTTGTGGTTTGCGCTGAGAGTATGGTTCAATGAGCTGAACCTTCTCCACTGATGGAAGCAAAGTGCAAGAGGTCATGCTTTTTAATCCTGCAAAGCAGACTATACTTTCACGGTGGGCACTGAATACTGGAATTTTGGTAGTACTAATATCTGAAATTTACAAGCACTCAGAAATTGCAGTTTATAGAGCAGTGTACAAAACAAGTTAATATTACATAATATTAACCTGGCCACTAAATTTCTCTATCTATTTACAGTGTCATAGATTGCAGAAGATAGCTTGATTACCTACTTTTGCATTAAATAACATAAGATTACTTTTTCTACTTTACTCCTTTTCAGTTTATAGATCAGTTAGTTTATTTTACTGAGCGGCGTCTTACCTAAAGTAATCGCTCAAATTAAATTGATTTACATTTAAATGTAGGAGATAGCTCAAATTAATTATTATTAGTTCATAGAAAGACATTCCACCGATTCCTTTATCATTCGTCAGATTACGAATTTATTTAGATAACGTGAAATTATTTTGCTAAATCTTCTCTGTATTTGGACATTAGTATCATCAAAGTTTACTGGTTATGTTAATTAAAACCATATGCAATGCTACGCAAATGTACACTGGCTTTAAAAGAACAAAAACAAAAAGGGTATGGACAAAAGAGAAAGCATGAAACCGTCCCTAAAGAATACAAAAAAGAAAAATTAATTCAAGTAAACTTTAACCTCACCACTGTGCCGCACAATCATCCACAAACCGCACAACAATAAAGCAGATGCTGAGGTTTTCCCTGGAGAACAGCAGATCTAGAGCCCTTTGGAGAGTATTAATGGCATTGTTCTAGAGCAGAACTTTAAGCAGTCTAGAACGCAAATCCCGAAAATTAATGAAGACAAGATTAATCAGGCAGACACATCCATGTGACTTTCTCTGCATCTTGTGCCCACATCCACAGATCTTAGAGGCATTTTGTGCGGCTTGTTATAATCTCTGCTATAGGACAAGTTCTGTTTGCCCTATATATATGTCTAAGAATGTATTTCTAACACCAACAACAAATACGGTTCAATTTCCACCCTGGGATTAAACTAGTTGTAAATGTTCAAATATTTCTTTGAGTCATGGATTTCTCCCAAAAATGCTCAGATCATATTCCCTGCAAACCTTTTTGACTATTGCCTTTTGGTTTTTTGCCAACTATTTCCATTAACACATTCAATTTGATATTTAATCCCCAGGGGTCCCAAACATTTCCCTTTTATTTTCTTGTTGAGGCTTGGGTAATGAAGATTGGGGCCATTTTTGGGGGGAAGCAAAAAATAAATGCATTTGCTTTCTGTTTTTAACGTTCAAGGAGAAGCCCATTTTTAATGCAGATCTCTCTACAGGGTACACTTGCTAACAATCCCAAAAGATTACTCCCTTTTGTTTTCCTTCCGACACCCCAATGGTGAAAGGCATTGCTCCCTTGACCTCCTATATATGTGCCTCATAGAGCAATAGGGTTACCATCTCGGTCTTGTAAGCTATTAAGATTGATAATTCATGTTGCCCTCATACAGGCGATTAACATTAAACGTTTTGCCTTGGCAAGTTTTTGTACCGAAGTCCTCCTTCGGGAGAGGGGCAGATTGAGGTAGTCATATGTTCAAACTCATTTGTTCACAAAAGCAGATTCCTCTGATCATGTTATCCTGCATTAGATTGCAAAATATAATGCTTAGGACAATTCACCGTACAATAGATGAAGAAATATTCGAATTACCCCCTGGTCCCTCCGTCCTCGACACCTTCATAATAACAAGTGGAGATAACCATCTCCCAACAGAAAAAAAGAACAGAGGCATGCTGGGACCCTAACACTGCCCCTCCCACCGGGAGTACATAAGCAGTACTTACCCAGCATCCCGCCTGTTCTTTTTTTCTGTCTTCGACAGAATGGACTGATGGTGTGCTGTGATGTTGCTGCCCCTGCTCCTGCTGGGCTGGGGTGGCGTGCTGGTTCTTCTCTGCTCCCCCTGCCCGGCTACCTGGCTTCGCGGGCAGGGGTGCTGTTTCCTGCTGTGTCTGCCTCCCGGCCTGCCTGGCTTGCTGGGAGGCATGGCTTCTTCCTGGCCGGTGTTCTGGAGTTTGCCGGCCCTTTGCTGCTGGTGCGCCGGCCTCTGGTTCTCCTTCCGGGTCGGAGGGGCGCGTCTTCCTGGATCCTGGCTGCATGGAAGTCGCGTCGTGATTTCCTCCGGCTGCCTTCCCGGCCCTGGCGTGGTTCCTGCTGTGCGCTTGTGGCTGGTGAGGGGGGGGGGGCCTGGTTCGTGGGTCGGGCCTTCCTTTTTTTCTGCCCCTTCTTTGCTGCTCATGCTGTGGTCTCTGTTTGCAAGCCCGGCGCTGATGCTGGGCGCCGGGGGTCGTGCCTCTGTGCCGCGTTCTCGTCCTGTGGGTTACAGAGCATCGGGGGCTGATGGATGGTGGCGTGGGACCGTGAGGCACATGTCGGCGGGTTGTGGCAGTCTTTCCTACTCGCCCTGCACCCTGTGCTTGGATCGTTTTTCCTTCGGCTCTTTTGGGCTGCAGGCTGCCGCTGTTGCTGCTTGGAAGTGCTGGGTTTCTGCCGGTGGTTCCTCTGCCTCCTGGTGGCCCATTTTTCGGTCTCCTGGTATCCTGAGCGTGGGGGGGGGGGGGGGGGCTTTGTTCCTAGGGTTGGCCCCCCTCCTTCGGGTGAGTCCTGCTTGCCTCTACATGGGGGCCTGCACTATGTGTGTGTGTTGTGCGCTCCTCTGCGGTCCTGTGTGCTCCGGGTTTGGGCGGTGCTTGTTCATGGCCGTCTGCGGCAGTCTCTGTGCTTGCTGCGTGTGCTGCTGTGTTGGGTGCGGACTTATGTGTCGGGCCTGTGCACGCCCTGAGCCGTCCGGGTGGCCGAGTGGTCTCAGGCGCCGGCTCTTGTGTGCTTCTTCTGCAGTTTGGCTGAGCCTTCTGGGTTCTCTCCTTTCGGCGCTGTTCTGGAGCGTTATTTTCTTCCTCGTGGGGGCTAGCTCTCTTCTCCTGCCCCTCCCCGCATTCCTGGTCTTGGCAGTGGTTTAGCTGGGCCTCGGGGTTTGCCTTCCGGGGGTTTGCTACCGTGGCCTCTTTCTTGCATAGCTGTTGCTCTCCATGCTGGCGGGGTGCCCTGTTGCCCGGGGGTTGGTCTTCCTCACGGCGTGATTGTTCCGTGTGGTGCTCCTCGCTGGTGGCCTGCTGCGCCTGTGGGTCCTCCTGGTCTCCCTCCCCGCTGTGCTTCTTGCTTCTGGCTTGTGTGGCCCTGGTTCGCCTTGGTTTGGGGTGCTGTGTTTCCTCTGGGTGTTCCTGTCCGGGCTGCTTTTCTCCTCCTCCGGGACGCCCTGCTGTGTCGCGCTCCCGGGGATGGGGTTTGTTGGCGGATGTGCCTGCTACTGGGTGCCTCATTGGAGTTCTTCGGGGCTCTTTTTCTCCCACCCGCCACTGCCTCTTCCCTGGCTCCTCTTTTTTGAAGGTCGGGGGTTGGGGGGGGGGTTTGCTCTGCTGCTGCCTGCCCCTGCTCCTTGCTTCGCGCGGTGGGCTTCTGGTTCGGGGTGCTGGCCTGTTTTGGGGTTTGGTTCTCTTTTGTCTACTCTGACCCTCTGTTGCCTTTTGGTTTTGGCGCTGGCTTCCTTCACCTGGGTTTGGTTCCCTTCTGTGGTGCCTCCTTTGTGTGTTCCTCGCCTTTGGTCACCGTGGTGGGGGTTTCTGCCGCGGGGCTTCTCCCCTTGGTTCGCTGCCTTCTGGTGGTGTCCCTGCTCCTGGCGGTGTTTTGCTTGCTCCTGGGGTTCCCTGTGTTGTGGGATTTCTCCTGCCTGCTTGCTTCCCCTTGCCCTCTGATGCTCTTGGAACGGGCTTGCCTTTCGCTTCCTCCGCTGCAGTCTGTTGGGGTTTCGCTTCTGTTTCCCCTTCTTCGGGTTCCTTTGCAGCTCCCGGCCCCCGGATGGTGGTGAGTCGGTGTTTTGGCTGGGGGGGGGTCCTGTTGACTCCCCTGGGTTCCTGTTTGCCTGCGGCGGGTTTTCCCGCTTTTCCTTCTGCCCCTCTGCTCCTCCTTCTTAGGGTGTCTCCTGGGTGGCTGTCGTGGCCTGGCGTTGGTTGTGCTGCTTCTGCCCCCTTTTTTTCCGGGTGGCCTTGCCTCCGCTGCGGGCTGCCTGTTGTGTTGTGGTCTGTGCTCCGCTTGCGGTGCACCTCCGCTTCCTGGCTTCGGCTTGGTTGGTCGGGGTTTGGTCTGCGGGGGCTTCTGGTTCCTGGTGTTTTTTTCTCCCTTCCCTTGGGGGGTGCCTGGTCCCTGTTCGGATTCCGGGTGTCCTTCCTGGTGCTCTTGGGGGCGTTCTGCCTGCGCCTGGGTGATTGGTGCTGCCTTGGCTGTGGCTGTTCTGTTCTCCTTTCCTTCGGTGGCGTGTGCCTTCGGGTGTTGCCCCGGGACCTTTTTTGGTCTTTGGTCTTGGTTGCTTCTGGGGTCTGGCTGCTTCTGTTCCTTGCTCCTGCCCTGACTTTCCCTGTGCTTGCCTTTGGCTTGCTTTGGGTGTTTTCCTGCCTGCTCCTCCTGGTGCTCCCTGGGTTTCTGCCGGGTTTGTTCCCGGTTGGGGGCCTCCTGTGGGTTTGGCTTCTCTGTCAGGGCTTGTGGGGAGCCTGCGCTTCCTGCCCTGGTGCTTCCTCCCCCCGGGTTGTTTTTCCGGGGGTGCTTTCCCTTCTGGGCACTGGTGTTCCTGCCTCCGCTGTTTGGGCCTGGCTGTCTTTTGCTGGTGCCGCGCCCTTGGCGGGGCTCCTGTTTTCCCCTCTCCGGGTCTCCTGTTCTCCCGGGTGGTGGCCTGGAGCCGTGCTGCCTTTTCTGCGCTGGCTGGGTGTCTGCTGGGGCATTATGCTCTTGCGTGTCGGTCTTCTTTTGGGCTCTGCGTCCTTGCCTGGGCTCTCTTTGTGTCCTGGCGGGGCGCTCTGCTGTTGTGGCCGCGCCCTGGTGGGTCCTTTGGGGCTTTTTTCCTGCTGGTGGATCTTGGCGGTCTTCTTTCACCTGTGTTGGGGCGTTTGTGGGGTCCTTTAACTTCGGTGGTCTGCGGGCTTCCTGCTTGTTCTGGTTGTCCTCGGGCTGGGCCTCCTGGGCTTCCTGGCTGTTTTGCCTGCTCTGGGGCTGTTCTGCTGTGCGTTTCCTGGTTTTGGTGTCCTGGTTGGCTTCTGCCTCCCTTGTTTCTCCGGCCTTGGTTCCTGTTGTGGGGCTGTTGGGTGCCCTCCCCCCCCTCTCTGGGTGGGGTGTGGTTCCGTGGTGCTCTTGCCTCGGTGGGGTTCTCCATCCTGGCTGCGGGTTGTCTGGGGTCTTCTGCTTGTTGGCCCTCTGCTTCCTCTGTCTTCCGCTTTTCTCTGTTCTCCGCCCTTCTGTGTGGTTCTGGCGGTGGTATGCTGGGGTTCCCGGTTCCTCCCTGCCCTTTGCTGTGCCGTGGGCGCTGCATGGGCTCGTTCCAGGGTTTTGGTTGGCCATGCGGGTCCTCCTGCGTGGTCGGGTTGCTTGGCTCTGGTCCTGGCTTCCCGGTTCTGTTGCCGTTTGTTGACCTCTTTTTTGCGGATGGCTTGGCTCCTCTCAGGCGTTGCTGGGTTGGGGCCTTGTGGTGATGTTCTGGGTGCTGTGCTCCCTGGTCTTTCTTTTTCTTGCTGCTCCTGCCCTTGCTGCTGGTCTGGCCTGGGTGTGGGGTTCCTAGGCGGTCCTGGGTCTTCTGGGCGCCTTCTTTGTGCTGCACTCTGTGCCTCGTTGGGCGGCTGCTGGGGTTTCCCGGTTGCTCTGTGCTCCCCTCCTGCCTTGTGTCCCATCCCTTTGGGGTTGGGGTTTTCTGGGCTTGTGGTCATTTCTCTGTTCCCGACCTGGTTTTGTTTTCTTTGTTGCTGGTTTCCAATCTTGTTGGCCTCTCCTTGTTTGGTGGGCTATCGACTGGGTTGTGGGGTTCTTCCCCGTCCCTGTCTTTTGGGTCGGGTTCTCGGTCCTGTTCGGCTCCTGGGTGCTTGTTGCTTCCTGGGCCTCCTCGGCCGGGTTTCCTCCTCGGCTCTCTTGGGCTCGAGTCCTTTCTTTTTGGGTGTTTGGCCGAGTTTCTGGACTGTGCTTCTCCTTCCTTTTGGGCTGGGTGCTTGTGCCTGCGCTCTGTTGGCCTTTTCTTTCTTTGGCTTCTTCCGGGTTGTCTCGTCTTCCTGGTGGGTCTGCCTGGTCCTGTGTGCCTTCCTGCTGGTTCTGGCCTTGGCGGTCTTCTCCGGTGGGTTGTTTTGGCTGGTCTTAGGGTCCTGGTCCGGGTCCCGGTTGCTGGTTTCTCGGGTTGGCGGCCTCCTTTTCTTGCCGCCCTGGCCTTTTTCTTTTGTCTCCGGTCCTTGTCCCTGCTGTCCTGTTCTGGGTTGGGGGCAGGGTGTTTCCTGCGGTCTTCCTTTCCTCCTTCTCGGTGCTCCCTTGGGTGGCTGCTTTTGTTGTGGTTTCCTGGGTGTGCTTGTGCGTGCGGAAGGCCGGGTTTTCTGCTTTGGTATTCTCCACTTGTTATTATGAAGGTGTCGAGGACGGAGGGACCAGGGGGTAATGTCCTATTACTTACCGGTAATCTTCATTACTCCGGGTTCCGTAGTCCTCGACACCTTCATACGCCCCTCCCTCCCTCCCGGACGGCCGGCCTTCCTGTCTGGGCGTGGTTGTACAGACGGGATGCTGGGTAAGTACTGCTTATGTACTCCCGGTGGGAGGGGAAGTATTAGGGTCCCAGCATGCCTCTGTTCTTTTTTTCTGTTGGGAGATGGTTATCTCCACTTGTTATTATGAAGGTGTCGAGGACTACGGGACCCGGAGTAATGAAGATTACCGGTAAGTAATAGGACATTACTTTTTCCTTCACTGAATTCCAAATTACTTTGATTACTATACTTTGAATCCCATTACTACAGATGATTACTTGATTACTCTGATTACCCATGCAAAAAGTACTAGTGAGTACTCTAACTACCTTATCTTGCATTAAATTACAGATTTCTCTTATTGCTTAATATTGAATTATAGTAAATAAATGAAAGGAGAGGTTACTCAGATTAACATTTTCAGCAGATTATTGTCATTGCTCTACCTTGAATTACAGCAGCGGTTCCTCCGCTAAGATGGAGGAGCACTGCCCCACTGCTCTTTGAGCAGTAGAAAGAGGAAAATAAAATGATAACACTATGTTGTTATCATTGCATTTTTTCGTTGTCAGGCAGGTTTATGGGGTGGGGTGAGGCTGTGCTGTTGTTACAGCCTGCAGGGGAGGAGTGGTTGGGGCACTTAAGTGCGCATGGAGGTTTGGCCGGCCATCTTGGGCCGGCCAAACAGTCATGCACTCTTTGCATGTTCTCCAGCCAGGCTGTATTGCGGCCTGGCTGGAGAACGGCACTCAGACAAATCACAGCACTGCTGTCATGGTGACAGCAGCATTGTGATTGACTTAGGGGAGCCTGTATATGCTTCCTGCTTCCGGCAGGAACAGAAGAGGAAGGACGTGAGGCGGCAGCCGGAAGCAAAGTACGTTTTAATTTTTTTTCTATCCCACCCGCCCAACCCACACTATTCGGTGGCAGCCGCCACTGTACAGTGGCAGCTCCTCCGCTAAGACGGAGGAGCGCCGCCCCACTGCTCTTTGAGCAGTGGGAAAAGGAAAAATAAAATTATAATAACACTAGTGGGCTCATTACGATGTCGTGCAGAAAGCTTCCGCCTGACACCGTCTTGGAATCGCAACCAACTTGCATCGGCGGTTCCGACCGATGGATTACGATGCGACCAAACAATGTTCGGTTGGATTTCCATTGTTTCCTGTAGGAACCTGTGGTATGTCCAAGAACCGGCTGTAGCATAGGCTCTTAAGGGGAAATGGGATGTTTGCAGGAAACCCTGCACCCGGTGGCAGGCACCGCACACATTGCAGAGTTTTAGAGAGTGGTCCCTTAGGTAACCCCTCCTGTAGTGTTTTATCTAGGAACCCGAATCGATATTCCTATTTTATGCCCTTGTCCGGCTATAATCAATAATATCCATACAACGGCATAATAACCATATTCATAATTCAGTCGTAGCACATGCTGTCACATTAAGCAAGGCTACTTCTCCGGCCCCCTAGTAAGCACACCGAGTTCTCTAAACAAAACCAAGCCTCCAGCAACCTGGGAAATCCCCTTTGCTTTTGTTTTGATTTCGTCCTAGAACTCCTGTAAAGCACTGTAAGAACGGCCAGTTCTTAGTGACATCTTTATTGATGTCTTATGTCCAACCTTACGTCAAACCCAGGCACCTTTGAGGTATAAATATACCAACGTTGCCTTAAGCAAACACAGGGTGGTGAATCTGGAGCAGAGCAGCTATCTACTTGCCCGAAAGCCCAGCTGATGCGAGAGCCCATGGACGCTGCCCCTCCTCTTTGACGCGCTGAGAAAGACGCTGTCTTTTCTCCTGCCGAGAAATCCAGCTCCGGCGTTTCCAGCCTACCCTTGCGGGTTGCTGGGATATCGAGTCCTGAGAGAGAGATACCAGACCTCCTGCTTTCTACTACCCAGGTACGGAACTGACTAAACCCTTACAGAGAATTCTTGAGTCAGATTCTTGGCAAAACAAACTTAACTTAAACTGCTACTTACTTACTCCCTCCCATGTATTAGGCTTAGGTCAGGTACACCGGGGTAGGCATATTTAGAAGCACCAGTTGAGTACGATTAGTCAATGTATATATGTATGTATATATTTTATCTATTTTAAAGTATCATATGGCTAAGAAACCATATCAATGCTTTTACAGTATTATTTTATAATCCTCCTTTTACTGTACGCACTTTACTTTACCATGAGCATTACAATCGTATCAATTCATTGCTCTTGTATGAGGAAGAAGACTGCTCAATAAATAACAGCTTTTATTGAAAACGCCCGTCTCTCTTTTCTCTGCATTCTGGTGAAACTAAGTACGCACATTTGACTGAGTGAAATAGCTGTCTTTTGTTTTCACACGACTCTAGAGATACACTCTTATTCAGGGAGAGCAAAGTTGTCATGTTTTATGGTTGTCAGAAGCTAATCCCTTCTTGTCTATCCAGGGAGGTTAAACTCCTCCTCGTTTATTCGAGAAAGTTTCTAGTGACCTCTGAGCTAGCTGGCAAACCTTAAGTCTAATATAGTCAGTAGAGACCTAGATAACCTCAGTCCTACGTCTACACTGCTGAATATATTATTCCAATGCGCAGAGCCTATTGGGAATATAGGAACTACACTACATGGCGCCCAACGTTTGGTAAGGCGATAAATCTAACGCAAGACGTTAGAGTAACTCAGTCGTGCTTTTTCACACAGACCCTTTTTCCCATAAATACTCCAAAAGACGTCTGGAGTGGGTAAAAGGTTAAAAATCCGCCGGAACTTAGTAGGAAGAGATTTCTATGTATAGTTTCTGGCTTAGTCAACGTTGAAGGATACAGTGTTCCAAAAATATTGTGCACCTAATCTTTGTTTCCTTGAAACCTGATCTGCAACAAAAACCTCTCTGTCAGTAAAAATGACAGAAAGTGAAGAAGAAAGGGAGACAGCTAGAATAGCAGCTCGACTCCTAGAGGATGACAATAGTCTCCTGCAGACCGACCCGGATGCTATACTCATTCCGGTCAACATAAGAAAAACTAAAACTCTTAAACTTATAGAAAATGGACTAACATCGAGAGGTGGTATAGTCGTATTCGTAATTGAGGCACATGAATATCGTCAGACAGAGGTATTCTATTCTTGGATAAACTTTCCAGCAGCAAACGCTGTCCCACACGAATTCCACTATTACAAAATAGAGGAACCTCCGGATGAATACACTCCTTTCGAGGAGGTGGAAATCCCATTAAAATACCAAGAGCACCTGCTCTGGTTTAAAGGCGCCCTAAAAACATAATAATCACATCACCAGGCTGGGTCCACTAGGTAGACCAAGAGCAACGTGGCCGGTTCTAGCCAGCTACACAACACATCCAGACATTGAAAAAATGTCAAGTGAAGAATTCTTAGTTAAAATAAAAGAATTAACACAGGCATATAGAGAGTTGGTTCAATTGGCAACGGAGGATATAACATTCCTCCAGAAATTGAAAGAAACAGATATAGCAGAACAACCATTTGAACTTGCAAGAATCATAGAAAAATCCTATGAAGAACTAGGAAGAGATAGTTTGGGTGGGAAACCCGTAAAACCCCAACTAACTGAAAAACCTGAAAAGATATTTATTAAAAATAATCTAAACACTCCAAGAAAGAGCTGGGATGGAAATAAACAATCCACTCCCAAAGAAAAAAGATTCCAGTCCAGAGGGAGGTCTCCTCGGCGGAGGGAAAGATCTCCGGACCAAGGACGCAAGTCTCCCCAGAGGGAGCCCTCTGAGAAAAGATACAACCTTAGAAATAGGGATAATCTAAAGAAACCTGATAGATATCAAGATATTGATACACGTCCCTCTCGATCTTTCAGGACTTCCTCGCAGAAATCGGAACGAAGAGGACAGTCAGAACAAAAGGAAGAGCACGTGAAGTCCAAAGACAAAGAACCTGCTCATCAAAGTAAAAAATTACAATTTCCAAGAAAGAAGGTAGCCAGCATTAAAATAGTCAAACATGCCGAGGATACTGAGGACACAGCTGAAAAACGGAGAGTGGGCCCAGACAGTGCTAGACAGCGCAGCAGAAGTTTCCATAGCTCGCAAGATCCTGATGAATCATCTGGAGACAGTGGACACGAATGAATACATTCAAGTGGAAACTGCAGACAGCAGAGTTAGCAAACCTCATAAAATATACGAGATAACATTACGTATAGAGGGAGATAAGACTAGGAAAGTAAGGGATCTATTTTGGGATAACCTTTCCAAAGGCTATGACATCCTTTTAGCTGAAAAGGACTGGCCACCAAAGTTTGTCAGGGAGTGCCCTCATGGCGAAGAAATAATTATGCCTACCTTCTCAAATCCCCCTTGCTTTTGTTTTGATTTCATCCTAGAACTCCTGTAAAGCACTGTAAGAACGGCCAGTCCTTAGTGACATCTTTATTGACGTATTATGTCCAACCTTACGTCAAACCCAGGCGCCTTTGAGGTATAAATATACCACAGTTCCTTAAGCAAACACACGGTGGTGAATCTGGAGCAGAGCAGCTATCTACTTGTCCGAAAGCCCAGCTGATGCGAGAGCCCACGGACGCTGCCCCTCCTCTTTGACGTGCTGAGAAAGACGCTGTCTTTTCTCCTGCCGAGAAATCCAGCTCCGGCGTTTCCAGCCTACCCTTGCGGGTTGCTGGGATATCGAGTCCTGAGAGAGAGATACCAGATCTCCTGCTTTCTATTACCCAGGTACGGAACTGACTAAACCCTTACAGAGAATTCTTGAGTCAGATTCTTGGCAAAACAAACTTAACTTAAACTGCTACTTACTTACTCCCTCCCATGTATTAGGCAGAGGTCAGCGTATTTAGAAGCACCAGTTGAGTACGATTAGTCAATGTATATATGTATGTATATATTTTATCTATTTTAAAGTATCATATGGCTAAGAAACCATATCAATGCTTTTACAGTATTATTTTATAATCCTCCTTTTACTGTACGCACTTTACTTTACCATGAGCATTACAATCGTGGCAATTCATTTCTCTTGCATGAGGAAGAAGACTTCTCAATAAATAACACCTTTTATTGAAAACGCCCGTCTCTCTTTTCTCTGCATTCTGGTGAAACTAAGTATGCACATTAGACTGAGTGAAATAGCTGTCTTTTGTTTTCACACGACTCTAGAGATACACTCTTATTCAGGGAGAGCAAAGTTGTCATGTTTTATGGTTGTCAGAAGCTAATCCCTTCTTGTCTATCCAGGGAGGTTAAACTCCTCCTTGTTTATTCGAGAAAGTTTCTAGTGACCTCTGAGCTAGCTGGCAAACCTTAAGTCTAATATAGTCAGTAGAGACCTAGATAACCTCAGTCCTACGTCTACACTGCTGAATATATTATTCCAATGCACAGAGCCTATTGGGAATATAGGAACTACACTACACTCTGCCATCAATGGAAGCCCGTGGAGCTAAGGGGGCCCTGCAAGGGGCCCCTAAAGTCACTTTCCGATAGGCCTTTCACTGTCGGACGGCGTAGTTGGAAAGCCTGTTGGAAATTGACATCAAGATCCCATGGGTGGAAGCACTGTCCATAGGGGTGTATGATGCACTTCTGACTGACACGGACACTCCGAGAGTCACTCGGAACCGGTTCAGATTGACCGATCTGTTCACGTTCGGCCCGCGAACATTCTAATTGGGCAGGCAGAATGTAAACCGACTGAGTCGGTCAGAAGGGCTCCGAATCGGTCAAGGAGTTTCATTGTAATGAGCCCCTCTGTTATTATCAGTTTGTTTTTTTGCTGTCAGGCAGGTTTGCTGGCTGTGCTCTCATCACAGCCAGCAGGCTGGGAGTGGTTGGGGAACTTAAGGGCACACAACAGCTTGGCTGGTCATCTTGGGCTGGCCAAACAGTCATGCGCACTTTGCATGTTTTCCATCCAGGCACATGCACGGGCTCAGAGTCCCCATCTGAACCACAGCGCTCAAACCAATCACGACGCTGCTGTCACGGTGACAGCAGCGCCGTGATTGGCTTAGGGGAGCCTGTGTGTACTTCCGGCTTCCGGCAGGAACAGAAGAGGATGGAGGTGAGACGAGGCGGTGCCCGGCAGCAAGGTAAGTTAATTTTAATTTCTTTTCCTATGCCCGCTGCCTCACCCGTGCTTGTCGGTGTCAACCACCACTGCTATATTAGTTGTACAGATAGAGATTGCTCCAACTAATTTACCCTACACTAAGCTACAGAAGGAGATTTATTTGATAATTTCACCCTGGAATAGACTGCACGATATTGCTTTGATTAGATTGTCACTTTATATATTACTTTGACTGTTTTATTCTGTTTTGAAGTACAAAAGGTAATTACCCTATTTAGTTACCCTGCAGTACACTACTTATTATTACTCTGAATACTTTATATTGCATTAGATTACACAAAGAATAACTTCCATTTCCCGAATTGTGATTCCCTCGTAGTTTATCAATAGTCACTTCGTAAAGTGTGGGAATTTTAATTCATGAACTCTCAATTCTTGCATTGCGTCTTGATTCAGAAGTAATCCCCTTTTTATAATAATATAATAGTGTTTGGTTTTATTCTTCCCTTATTGGCAAGCATGACAGAGGTCTGTCTGTAATAGCCCAGACAAGCTAAAAAAACTATACCATTAAATACGACCCAAGTTGCTTCCAGCGACAAAGATTAACACCTATCACTTTTTGTCCTGTTCAAGATCAAAGATGATCTCAAAACATGTCTTATGCCTGGGAAAAGTGCTCACCTTACCAGTTGGCACAGGAACATGCAGCAGAGCTGCATGTCAGGTGCTCCACTGTTATCTAGTTGCTGCTGAAGGCTGAAAAAAATTAGATGAATACTGCCTGTCTCCTTGAGCATAATCTTCAGATCTCCTGGAAGTTGAGATCTCTCTGGAATGATGAAGACACTCATATCCATCTAGACTCTCCTGTCTGACAGCTGCAAGATCATATTTTGAAAGTGTCAACAGCGGATTTAAGCAGCTGGCACTATAGTGGGTGCCTGCTTTATTAAGATTTTTGTCTGGCAGGTGACACGCTGTTTTTGCTCAGGAGAAAGACTCCATCTTAGTAATGTATTTGCCACTTCATTATTTATTTTTATTTTTCCTGATATTTAGACAAAATATCGAAGAAAAAAATATGGTGTGGACAAAATCTTGTGCTGAGAATACCGAGGACAAATATATTGTGAAGGTAGGTTTTTATAGGAAAGCAAACATTTACTATATATAACTCTCTCTCTCTCTCTCTCTCTCTCTCTCTCTCTCTCTTTCTCTCTCTCTCTCGCTCGCTCTCTCTCGCTCTCTCTCTCTCTCTCTCTCTCTCTCTCTCTCTCTATATATATATATATATATATATATATATATATATATATATATATATATATATATTTATATATATATATATATACTCCATATGAAAGCACCCGAGACTTGGAGGCCCACACACAGCGTGTAAAGTTTTTTATTTCGCGAGGCAGCAATGGACAACAATTCTTTGGGAGCAACTTGCTTTTGGCCATACGTTTCCCCAACGCGTTTCAGGCGTATTCCCGCCCTTGTTCACAGGGAATTTTAGTGTGGAGAGGCTGCGTCAACGGTGAGGCTTTGTAGTCTGCCTGATAACATCCCGCCATGAAGGTACATAAATCTTCAAGATAAGTAGATGTGGAGTTAAGCATAGTAAATCTATACTTACCGATTTGCACTTAGTTCCTCGCTATTTTGTCCTCATTATTTTTGACACAATATTGTGTCCACACCATATTTTTGTTTCCGATATTCTGTCAGTGATCCATTTTTCCTATTGGTGTTCTGCCCTATTACAGTACATAGCAAAATGTCAGGTTATTGGAGGGTGTGCATACTACTAATCGATTATAAACTAGCAAAGTCCTGACCATTCATGCTTGAGGTTGATGGCTTAGCGGTTAGGGCAATTAAAATAGAACACGGGTGAATGGTGCTTCAGTCCCTGACAAAGCAACAAATATTTTCGAGTTAATTATTATGCATTTAATTATTCTAAATGATCTACTGACAAGGCAAAACACAGCTGCGGTGACAATGAAAAAAGAACATAAAAGATTTCGAAATACACAGCAAAAATGTTCAAACATAAAGCATACAATGCATAGTGAAATCCACTGAGGAGCTTGTGGAAAAGATACAGATGTATTGGCCAGGGAAAAGCCTAGGTGCCCACTGAGCAATAAGTACCCAAGCCACTAGGCCAGCAGCAATCTTTTACGATCTTTTTGGAGGGGCTAATTATCCTTTTCACCTCTCTGCTTCCAGGAGGACTCTTTCTACTGACGAAATGTTAGTTAAGGTGCTTGTGCAATTGCTCATGTTTATAGTAATGCCAACTCCCCCTTGAACTCTATATCCAGTCATTATGGTCCTACTGGCCGCTGCTGTAGATTTTAATATCAGTTTGAGTTTTCTGACTTTGAAAATTGTTAGGTCTCACCTAAGACAGTTCATGTGCTGTCGCTTCAGAATTTTTTTGTTTTCTATATAGTGAGTTTAGAGGCCGCCCATTTCTTACCATTAGTTGGCTTTATTGTCACTCTCATTTGCTTGCTTCTTATTGGTCAGGTGCTGTAGTCTTTCTTTCCCTTTATGTTTTTGTCCCTCCTCCACAGCAGTCTCCTTCCACTGCTCATTTTGTTAAGCGCTACTTTTTTCTTTGTATTTAGGCACTCTAACAGAGTGTGTCTTTTCAGCTGGCACCCTCGTGTTCTTTCCCCTTTGTTTGTTCCTTCTTCCCTAACTCATCTGTGTTGCTGCTTGCACCCATGAACCGAGTTGCTGCTTGATATCATGTTGCTGCTTGCTCCATCTTCCCACTATGTTCGTGTTGCTGCTAGCTCCCACCTTCCCTCCCTCCCTCCCTCGTCCATGTTACTGCCTGTCCCCACCATCACTCCCTCCATCGTCCATGTTGCTCCTTGCCCCATCGAGTCTTCTTCTTTCATCCATGTTGCTGCTTGCCCCCATCGAGTCTTCTTCTTTCATCCATGTTGCTGCTTGCCCCCATCGAGTCTTCTTCTTTCATCCATGTTGCTGCTTGCCCTCCAATCATCTGAATTGATACTCAGTACCCACCCTCCCTGCCCCGTGTTTGCTGCTTGACCCACCTTCCCTCCCTCATAATTGTTCCTGCTTGCCCCACGCTTCTTCTGTGCTGCTACTTGCCCCACTCTGTCTCTCCCCCTTTTTCATGTTGCTGCTTGCCGCCCACCCATCATCCCTTCCTCCCTCATCCATGCCACTGCTTTCCCCGTGCCATCCCTCTACAAAGAAAAAGTGCTATGAAGCAGACACCACTCATCCCGTCTTACAGTTTTTGCCCCGCAACCTTTGTTGTCTGTGTTGTTTCCTCCCCCTGCCCTCTCTCCCAACCAGCTATATAAAAAAAACACTATAACGCAGCCAGGGCTAACTGTGACACAATTCTTTATTTTTAACTTTCAGCCGAGCTGCACTGTAGTTGTGCTGCTGTACACATGGCTAAACATTGACAAAGCCAACAGCTCTTGCCTCGTAGGTGAGACCTATAGACTTTGCCAATGATTATTTTTTGTTTACTTTAACATCAGAAGATGTGTTGGCAAACGTTTTGCTTTTTGGGCTTGTTATGTTTATTCTCCATAACCAAATATGTTAAGAATAAATTGGCTACTTGTTTAAAAAGTTTTTCTATTTTCATCTCAAACTTGTTCGCATCAATGGTAAATGATTTGGTTGCAGGAAAGTATTTCTTTATCATTGTTATGTTATGTGTACTTTTATAATGCACTATCAACTATGAGGGTACCCTGACACTTTTACAGGTGTATGAGAATAGCCTAAGGGGGATTTACTCAAAGAGCCAGGTCTTCAGATTCTTCCGGAATTCTACAACGGAGGAGAAGCATCAAATGTAGTATAGGAGGCAGCAGCGGTGCGTCCATTGGGGCGTAGGGGCGGAGCCCCACCAGCCACCATGGACGCATCGCAGCTGCCGTCCGTAATTAAATAAAATACATGCTGAACTATCAGCCGCCGGGAATTGCCAGGGGGGGTGGCCTGCTGCAGCTTGAGTGACAGTCCACACTCAGGCTGCAGCAGACGTAGTGCGCAGGCTGGGGAACTTACAGTGCTCATGCTTGGGAAAGTTGGCAACTTTCTCAAGCATGCGCACTGTAAGTTCCCCAGCGGGACCCAGGGGTGCTTGTTCTTCGCCTGCCACAGTGCCACAGCCCGGGTCTCCAAAGGGCGACAGGGCGAGGGCGAAATGTGCCCCCCCTAGCCAATCGATTGGCTGGTCCACCGGCGCAGCATCCCATTGGATGCCGCGCGTGGGGGTGGCCTGCCATTCGTTGCTGAGTGGATGCAAGGTTTCCTTCATCTTATCGGCAGGAAGACCAAGGAAAGAGAAAAGAAGCGAGATGGAGACCGTGTAAAAAAGTCTCACAAAAGGAGAGCTGCCTGGACCTTCGGAAGGGGCGGGAGCTGCCACCCAACACCTCCCTCCTGTGGGAACCTCTGCAGAGACTTACCTACCCCGGAGCGAGCGGCTGAGCCAGTGATTCTCAATCTGTGCGCCGTAGAATCTACCCAGGGGCGCCGCGCACCAAACGCACAGTTAGGGAACCAAATTAATTTGTTTATCCCGTCCTATCAATAGTTCAAGTCCGTGATCCACAGTAGCATTGCACGCCTGTTTACAGGGAAATACTGCCGAGGGGTGCAGTACCTACATTGGCCGCCGGGGGTTGGACCAGCGTCACTCCTAGTGTTAGGAAATAATGATTCTCCGGTGGCAGCTGCTGCGGGGAGACCTGGCCTGAACCGGCACGCTGGGGTTAAAAGAGCAGGCCGATTCGGATGAGAAAGAAGCCTGGGTGGAGAGAGGGGCTGACAGGAGAGGCTTTACAACTGGAGCAGGTAGGAGGCACATACGTCACCAGTGGCAGCCTTTACTGAAATGTTGATTACATGTTCTGAACACAGTGATGGCAGTTAAGGTAGAGCTGTAGACTGGATAGTGTGTTTGGCGAATAAACTGCCTTTAAAGGAGCCTTTTATGTGGTCAGCAGCGCACTCTTGACCTGTGTTTTTGAAAGATAAGAATTCTATGAAGCTTCCCAATTAAATAACATAAGCACAAACCATAAAGGACAATAAAAACTGAATTAACACACTGTCTAAAATACGTCATGTGCACAGATTCGAAGAGGACAGACAGGCACGTCCCCCCACCCCCCTCCACAGAACTTGTTGGGTACACAAAGATGTTGGTTGCAGGCACGTTAAACTCCTGTTATTTTAAATTGCAGCACATTTGCAACATTTAAACAGGCAAGAACATATGTACTTTCTTTTACAAATTGAGTTGCAGCAGGTGTGTATAGATCCTGCAAATGCCCACTATTTAACAAAAAAAGCACTTTAAACAAGATTTTTCCCTTTAAAACAAATATGTTCAAAATCTAATAGTTTAAAAACAGTACTGCTTACTGTTATATTTGGTAATTGCATGCCCATTCATTCGTGGTCCAAACTTGTGCCAGCACTGTGCTCAACCTACTTAGAGCTGGAGCTCTGCGTTATCACCTCAGCAGTTTCTGCAGGGGATCACTTTCTGCGTGTCTCTGGGTCGCAGCTTTTGCTTCTCTCTGCTGTAGGGGCAACAGTGCCCCTGTATTGGTCCTACCAATCCTCTTGTAGTAACACTACAGGGCAGCGAGTACCTGACCCAGATAACAAAGAAAACTGCGGAGAACATGTCCTGGCAGCATCTTGGTAAAGTGAGCAATGCACTGCACTGGACAGGGAGAAACATAGAAGTACTCCCAAGGCTGGGATTACATCCTCCCCGCCTGCCCAAAAAAGTAACAAGATGGGGAGCCGTGGCCAACGGCCAACAGGTTAAGGGAGCCGGGGGTCAAGAAAGTTTGGGAACCACTGGGCTGAGCAGTGAGCACCCCGAGAGAGCGAGGCCAGACACCCGCAGAGAAGGCACACAAAGTGCCAGAACCGACGCGAGGCACTAGATCGAGGGGCGCGACACCCCAGTAGAAACCCGCACACTGCCTGGCACCCCCAGAAACATGCTGCGGGCCTTCCTGATCAAGAAGTCCTCGGCGTCCAACAGCAGGAGGAAGTGGAGCGAGCTGCCCGACGAGGAGCGGGGTGAGGTCTACTCCTTGCTTTTCAAGCACTACTTTTTCTTTTGTGTTAAGCATTTCGTGACAGTTTCAAATTCTGCCTTGCTCATTGCCGCCCCTGTGCCTCTTCCCTTTCCCTTCAAAGTTGTGCTCGCCCTCATTTACTTGTCCTCCACGTTGCTTTCTCACCTTGTGCTTTTCCACCGCCTGCTCCATGTTGCTCTCTCTCCTCTTGTGCCTCTCCCCTCTCTTCTACCCTCCATGTTACTTCCTTCCTTCCAAACCTCAGTGTTGCTTCCCGTCACCCTCTGAGTCCCTTAGTGATGCTTCCCCCACCCGCCCGCGCTCTCAGAGTTGCTCCCCCACCACCAGTAATTTATCTGTTGGGGACGGGGAGCTGTGCTTTTGGTGTCGTAAGTGATGGAAGTAACGGGTTTCCTCTGAGGATACTCGGTTTTGGGGACATTTTCTTGGCATTGACGTGCATGATGTTGGAGGCTACCCAGAGGGAGTTGAATGGAGTACGGTACGGAGCCTGGTCTCAAAAGCTTGCGTACTGGACATATTCTTCAGGAAGGCATGGTGCTAACAATTGAACCAGGAATTTACTTTATTGATCACTTGCTCGACCAAGCACTGGCAGACCCCGCACAATCCCATTGCCAGTGTAAAGTTCTAAACTTGCTAGATTGATTCAGACATTGGCTCTGAGAAGCCGTCTGCGTCTGGCGTTTCTTGCAGAGCTACAGTATTGTGATGAAAACTTCTCCTATGCACAGCCTTTCAGCAACCTCTGAAATGCAAGAGCGCATGAATTGGTGAAATGCAAATGCTGATTTTTACAATGTGAACATTACTGAATATCTGTTTTTATAAGATGATCATCCCTCTAAGGTGATTCAGATATAAACTATGCATTCTGTGTAACTGCTTTCTTTGATTAACTGTCGATAATCACGTTCATCTGGATAGGCTGCTTCTGCTGATAGCACTCATAACGTTGTTGGAGGAGTTATTGCTGTGTGGGTTATGTGACGCGTTTGCAAAAAGGCATGAATTGTTATTTGTTATTATTATCATGTATGTGTTGACTTTGAGAGAAGGCGTCCAGTGTAGTTCACATGAAAGCTGAGTTTGATAGCTGCGCCGATGGTAGCAGAGGGATCAATTTTGCATTTTTTACAGGTTTCTCAAAATGTAGATCACTTGAATATTAGGATCATGGCGGTTCTGCAACTTTTCAACTAACTTACTTCTAGTCCACCTCTAGCCAGATCTTCCAGTTTTAAAGAACGTTGCTTGATTTCTGCCACTGCCAAGTCTATGCGTCACTGTCAGAGGCTTAATGCGCTGGACGTCTCTGGCAAAGTTCAAGTGACACTGCGAGCTCTGAAGGTTAGAGGTCACTTGCAACATTCAGACAAGGTCTCTGCATCACTAGTTTGTTTCACACCTATAGGCAAGACCACCAGAATTATGCGATTCTGTTGCCGCAGCGTTTTCCGCATAATCGGGGATTAGTAAGGTTAAATATTTGCCATAACGCCGTTACCATGTGTAAAACTGTCAAAGTTATGAAGTAATACTATCACAGAGTGTGGCACATTATACTGCACAATTTGACTTTTCTTGATGCATAATCTAGCCAACCCTGCCACATACTTTGGTCCTTCCCTGCCGCATAATTCCAGTGGCCTTGTCTCTAGGTGGTGCAGTATTACTTAGATTTAAGACATGCAAAACTATCCAGTAGTAGTCTGTGGCCATGCCCTCTCTGCCCCTCCCACCAACACATCTCCAAAACAGCGATGGTCTGTGGTCTAAAGCATTTATGTCATAGCTCTCTGTTGGACTCCATGATCACATGTTCCAATCCTAGCTTGCCCACTTAGCCTTTCATTTTTCTAAGGTCGATAAAATAAATACAGTTGAGTTGGATAACAATAGCATCTGCTTTTCCGCGTTAAGATAGCCATCGGTGAAAGTATGTTTTACCTAAGCATGCGTTATATACCTTGTTTTATTGACGGGTACATCACAACTTTAGGTACACATGTATGCATGTCATTCAGGAACACTAAGCTTCCCGGCTTATAGGAAGAGTAACGCTGCCTTTGTCGCAGGACCTCACAGCTCCATCAAGTTTCTTGCCCATGTTTATGAAGCGACATGTTTCAGAGTGTTGAAGTTATGCAAAGGGTGATGGGGCAGGAAATATGTTTTAGAACTCCATGTTTTAGAACTCCCTCAGGGGGAGCTCTCCCTCTAAGCCTGTCTGGCGCATATTTTCTTTTTCTGGCTACTCCCTTGTTTACATCAAATATTTTTACTCTGTAATAATATCCCTGTACGTGCTTAATGTACTTAAAAAGGCAGCCTAGTGCATGACTTGTAACATTTTAGAATGCATCATGTGTGATGTTTCAGAGGATTTTCTATGCCTTTAGAGAGGCAAGCTGCCGCGCATAACTATTAGAAGATATTCATGAGCTGAATAATGGTGTTTAAATTACCAACAATGTCCATGAAGTCTTCCTACACACTCCTTTCACATTTCCATTTTATATTTAAAATGCATTACCTTAATCAGTCCAGTTTGCGCCTTAGGCAAGACATCATGGCTCACATTAGAGGCTTTTACAAGTGTGAATGTATGAAGCTCTGTGGTTATACTGAATAAGCAGCTACCTATGTTATGCCATCTATTAATGTAATAACTGCACTTTCACAATTGCTTTATTAACCTTCCTGCTTTCTCAAATTTGCTTGAAAATGCATGACTTTTCTTCTTTTTTTTCAACATTTTCGTGGGGGGGGTTATCCCCCCAAACCCCCCTTTTGGGGTTCGGGCTCGCTCGCTGCGCTCGCTCGCTACGGTGCTGTATGCAAATCAATTTGCGCCCCACCACTTTCAAATGTCACCCACCGCCCCTGATAGGAGGTTGTTTCAAATTTAGAAGCAATGTATGAGAAGGCTCCACCTCCTGACCTGCTTTTGTGTATGCATGAGATATATGCTTGTGAGAGTCTGCCTGGGTAGAGGTGCCTGGGGGGTTGGTGGAAATGTATGCACCAGCTCAAGTAGCCTGGTCCTGTGTTGTGTAGTGCTTTGCATGTGAGGGTGAGAAGTTTGGACTGTGTGTGCTTGTGTATCAGGAGCCAGTGAAGTTTTCCTAGGTGAGGTGTGATGTGAGATCAGCATGGAAGGTTGAGGATGTCTGTGTCAGCAGTGTTTTGGACAGTCTGTAGACTTTTTGTGAGCTGCAAAGTGATTCCTGCATAGAAGGTGTCTCCATAATCCAGTCTGCTGGCAAGGAGGACTTGGGTGACCATCTTCCAGGTGTTGTTTGGTAGCCTTTTGTAGATCTTTCTCAGCATCCTCAGGGCATGACCAATTTGCTGTTGATGATGATCTCAAGGTTTCTGAAGTAAATGAAGTCCACAACGCCGAATGAAGTAAAACTAAGAGGGGTTTATTGTAAAACAGAGGTTGCCCAACTGCCAGTCTAACGCTCCTCATCTTCTAGTCCCAACATTCTACTGTGCACTCCCAAGGGTTCCAGGGTGGAACCATGATCCAAGAAACACAGGAAAGGAGCAAGCCATTAGTATGAAAAGATAATGGAAAGGAGAAAACTGAATAACCATAAGGGAAAGATAACCGTATAGAGTACATATTTATAACACATTTCCCTTATCACAAAAGCTGAAAGAAAAAAGTAAGGTGGAAAGCAGAAGGAAGGTGAGAGAGAAAAAGGGAGAAAGAGGAGTAACGGAGCAAAGACAAGAGGGAAGGGAAGGAAAGAAAAGAAGTGCAGAAGATTGGAGGATAAGGGCTGAAAGGGAGAAAAACAGCACAAAAAGTAACCTGAAAGAACAGAGTTATTTCATATCATAATCCCCATGCCATTTGGGTACATTAACTTTTCTTCCACAGCGTTTGACATTCGCTGTGGTACATGTTTCTTTTGCACAATCATTATTCCTGTTATCATTGTGTAATAATATGATCTGTAGCCGAGTAGTATTGATTGAAGATAGTTTATTGATGGATTTCAAGGTTAGATCATGTAATCATTTAAGTATCATTCAAGTCTCTCCTAAGCCCCACCAGGAGCAGCACTCTTGCTACTCAGCCCTCATTTCCAACTGTCATCCATCCACACACCACACATTCCATATTACCTCACTCACTTAACATTCTATCATTCACCCAGATAGGGCTGAGCAGCAAGATAGGATAATAAGAAAGGTAGTGGCTTCCAAACCAGTATACTACATCACCTTCCCTCTTATAAATGAACAAACAAAAGAATAGCGTCAAGTGTGAGAATGGTCATTCTAAAATTGTATCTTACATTGTAGAATAGAAATTATGAATAAATACATAAAATTATCTATAACGACCACCCCTTTCTCCTTTACATATAAAACAGGAATAGATTGATAAAACATATTTCCGCATTGAATTTCACCAGAAGTAACAAATAGAATTCACCGAAACCCACACAACATGCCAGTTGGCCTGACCGGCAAAGTGAAAGAAACGGAGAAGTCAACAAATTAATATGCGAAAAAGAAAATCACCAAAAAGTACTTAAATAAATTACAATTCCTATATAGTGACGTGTGCACTACGTACACTAAGTAGGAATATGTAGGTGACTAAATTACAGTCACATGCAATGTATGTAATTTGTATAATACAAATAGATGACAGTCACGTGCATAGAACAGTATTAAAATAATATTTGTATGAACAAATTTGTGACAGTCATGAGCACATATGCTAACGTGTAGCATTTAACTTTAAACAAAACATATGTGTATAGCATTGAACTTTCTATCCAAAATAGCAAATTAACTTTAGTATGCTACTTTTAAAATTCATGTAATAACCTTCTAGAATAGCAAATTAACTTTAGTATGCTACTTTTAAAACTCGTGTAATAACCTACTAAAATAGCAAATTACCTTTAGTATGCTACTTTTAAAACTCGTGTATATAACTTTCTAAAATAGCAAATTACCTTTAGTATGCTACTTTTAAAACTTGTGTAAATAACCTTCCAAAATAGCAAATTACCTTTAGTATGCTATTCTCTAAACTCATTAAAATAACCTACAGTGGAACACAGGTTAGCACTTGACTATATAAAATAGCAAATTACCTTTAGTATGCTATTTTTAAAACTTGTGAAAATAACCTCCTAATTTAGCAAATTACCTTTAGAATGCTAATTGCTTTTAGAATGTCACACTTGAATTGGAAGTGTACAAATATGTAGACTTTTGCAAAAATGTTGAACTATAAACGATAAAGTCTAAATACAGACTTCCATAAATCAACAAACTAAAATAAATAAAGTGGAAAGATGTGCATTCTCAACCTGTAAAGAAAATTATATCACTGTTGACACAAATGTATGCAAATAAAATAACTTTTAAGACATAACACGTTTTGTTGGCCCCTTATAGAATTTAACTTGGTGAAACTCCGAAAGTCTGTCCAAGAAACAGAAACAACATCCTTGCTACAGAATGTTAATTACACAATGTAGACTAAGAACACATCAGAAAGTAGACTGTGTGAAGCTAATAAGTTGCTCCCACGTCGGAAAGTGAAGGTTAGCTCTTTAAATAAGCTAGCACCTGCACGTCTCACCCTTCCGTGTTAGTTCCACTGTACATGCTAAAAAGGTGCTCTTAATCTTCTTCATGCCTGGAAGTTACTTCAGAACCATGGCGTATAAATCCTCCTTCTGCCAGTGCCAGATGACAATACCTCACGCTGTGCGGATCAATGACAGCATGACATTCCCAAAATGGAGGCACGTTGATCACGTAAGGCCGGGTGGTTCAAGGTGTGCAGATGCTCTCGATCGTCTTGAAACAGCCAAGAGCTTCGTAATATAGTATACGTCATAGTAGCTTCCAAGAAGCATCACTGGACCGCAGAGAAGTAAAGAAGGTACTGCACTGGCGTAAGAAACATGCCTGTTGCGCTCTGAATGCGCGCGCTAAGCCCAGCTCGAGCTTCAATTGAAGAGACGGTTTAACTGCCGATATAAGGTAAAGCCTCAATTGCTTTAAAAATATTAATAAAAACTTCACCTGGGAGAAGTACATATTAAAGTTCGTATTAACCACTTGACCTTTCTGTCACGAGACATTTTCTCTTCGAAAATGCATTTTCTTACATTAGGAACAAAGGTGCAGGCGAAACAAAACTTTAACATTCCTCCAGTAGGTGGCAGTAAATATCCAATTGTGCCGGTAGCAAAGTTCCAAATCATAATTCACTGACTCAGTTGACAGTATTGCTTTTCTGAAAAGTGACGAAAGTAGTAAAACGACTGGACGAAACATTCGCAGCACAGATGAGCAGCTGGACACACAGGCGGAATCTCGTACATTTCAAACGTGATAGGAACTGGTACACATCACAAGTGTGTAAGCAGGGAGGTAGTTGTACACACAGATATGAGTAAGTAATTGGTACACAGACAGGGTCAGAAAGCGTCTAGCAGAGTCTCAAATAAAGTTAAAAGAGTCCTGAGGGGTGCGTCTACTTCACACGCACGTGCTGACAATATTTAGATTTAAATTAAACTCAGGAAGTTGTATGATGGTGAAAACTGGCACCTCCTCTCGTTCCCCTTCCCTGAAAGTAGTAGGGGCAGCAAAGTAGAAATTGAGGGCAAACTGCAAAAGTCCTTGTCGCTCCTTTGTATCAATCAGGAAGCGCTGCACTCAGTAGGCAGGGACTGGCATACTTAAGATGTATGCGGCATGGACTGGCACGTCCTTTATTGAGGGCGACGATGTAAGGTCACTGGTGGGGCTTATTATGTGTGCCAGTCAATTTAAATAAATATAAAATTATTTTTCTCTTACTTGTTGCTTTAAATCTTTGTTTCTTGATGATCCTTGAAGTTGCAAGCCGTGTAGGTAAGTCCAAACGTCGCCAGATGTAATAATATGATCTGTAGCCGATTAGTATTGATTGAAGATAGTTTATTGATGGATTTCAAGGTTAGATCATGTAATCATTTAAGTATCATTCAAGTCTCTCCTAAGCCCCACCAGGAGCAGCACTCTTGCTACTCAGCCCTCATTTCCAACTGTCATCCATCCACACACCACACATTCCATATTACCTCACTCACTTAACATTCTATCATTCACCCAGATAGGGCTGAGCAGCAAGATAGGGTAATAAGAAAGGTAGTGGCTTCCAAACCAGTATACTACACATTGTCTTGTCCATGCTCCACATGCGCCCATCTGTCATGACAACAACAGTTTTCTTTCATTCTTTTATTTTTTCTGGACCAAAGTATTTATTATACCTGTTTTGGCTAAGGCCAGGTTTCTTGACCCAGACCCATTGTCCTACTATCCAATTGCGATGAATGGCACCCCATTTGTTGTTGTAGATTTGTTTGTATTTCTTTTGATGACACCTTATTCTCTCCTTGACCACTTGTTTACCCAATACAAAAGAGTTGTTTTCAGATAGCCAGTTAGGCGTAAGTTTAGATCCGGGTTTGCGCCCTCTCAATAAACAAAAAAGAGAGTAGTTGGTTACACTGTTGGGAGTAATATGATACAACCATAACATGTCCTTTAATAGACTGAACAATAGGCTTCTAAGTGACCATTGATAATTGCAAAGCATCTTTGATAAGTCTATTGCAGCGTTCCACCAACCGATTTGCATGTGGGCAATATAAGGGAGTGGAAATATGCTTGACGGCCAGACTGGTAGGAAATTCCTTCATTTCTTCTGAGACTAATTGGACACCATTGTCAGTTATAAGAGTGTGGGGTATACCTTCATTGGCAAACACTTCCGACGTAAAAAACTATAGCTTTAGTGTTTACCATATTAACAAACTTAATGGTAATCCATTTGAAAAAATAGTCCACCAAAACGAAAATGAATCTTTCCTGCAGACCTGAGATTTGTAGAGGACCAATAATGTCAAAACCTAGTTTTTCCCAGGCTTTAATAGGAATCTGCACCAGTTCAAGAGGTGCCTTCCTAGTTCTTTTAGACTTGTCACGGAAACCAGAGGCATGACAATTTTTCACTAATTCTTCAATCGTTGTGTCCATATGGGGGAACCAATAACCAGAGCCCAACTTTCTTTTAGTAAGATTTCTCCCTAGATGACCCTCATGAGCTATTTTACAAATGTGCCTCCTGAGATTCTCCGGGGGAATGATCTTATCAGACTTATATACATTGATCCCAACCATGGACAGTTCCTCCCTTACGTTACAAAATGGCTGTATTTTACAAGGAATTTCACCACATTTCTTGGATGCCAACCTGTAACACTTCAAAACCTTCAACAGTATCCTCCTCATGCTTATTTACAGGAAGCCGAAAAAGGAAATCTGCTACTTGATTCTTAAAACCAGGTACATATTCCATTTGAAAGTTGAAACACTGTAAAGACACCAACCATTTGGAGATTCTGGGTGTAGTTTTTTCGATGTCTTTTAAAGTAAAAAAAGAAACTAATGGTTTATGGTCTGTTTTGAGAACAAAAGGTATTCCCCACAAAAAGTACTTGAAGCGGTTAGTAGCCCAAAAACATGACAGAGCCTCCTTCTCAATAGCAGAATTCTTGGAAAGGGGCCTTACTTTACCGTCCCCCAGGCAGCAAGGCCCAATTTACCAATCTCCTTATGGAGATAATTGCTCCCCACATGCTAACGAGCAATACTTTCTTTTTGTTGGGTGATTTTAATTATCATATTGATGTTTCCACCGATCCGCATACAAATTATCTTATTTCCAGTGTTAGTACCCTAGGGCTCACACAAACAGTAAACGGCGCTATACATATAGCTGGTCATACGCTAGACCTCTTATTTACAAATTCTTACAACATAACGTCTGACTAACCCATGCCTGTCCTGTGGACTGACCATTACTTGCTTATATTTCATATCTCAACCCCATCCTCATGCCATACAAATTCTGTAGCAGAACAAACATGGTGTAGACCGTGGAAAAATATTGACCCGGTATCTTTTTCTGCATATTTCATTACTCCCATGATGTCTAATAATAACCTTTCCAATGATGTAGCCACTTCATTAGATGCTACAATCTGCCAGGCATTGGACAAAATTGTTCCAAAGCAAAGAGTAAGAGGTTTTCATAAATCCCCACGCTGGTTCACTCCAGCCCTAAAAACTGACAAACTAGCAGCTAAAAAGGCTGAACACAAATGGAGACATTCAAAAAGCCTTATTGATCGTAATGACTAGAAACTCTTACATAGACAGTCCTTAGCCCATATTATATCGGCAAAAAAGCATATCTAGGGGAAAGAATAAATAAAGCCTCTAACTCTCAGAAAGAATTGTTCAAGATTCTATATGAATTTACACATCCTGCTTCTATGCAGCCCCCCATTGGTCGCTTCTCAGGAGTGGGTTGACTCTCTCTCCACCTTTTTTGTAGAGAAAATTGACAGAATATATAGTCAATGTACTCATGACTCTGTTCAATTGCATACTCAGAGAACAGAAGTAAGTTGCTCTTTGGTGGCTTCCACCTTAAAAAATTCTCAGAATTTTCTTTGGAAGAAGTTTCATTGCAATTAATAAGGTAAAATCAGGCTCCCCCTCTGATATAGTATCTTCTCAGGTTCTATTAAAAATCAGCTCAGTTATCACTCCATGTCTAACGAGGCTCTTCAACCTCTCACTACTACACTCGCAGGTTCCCATAAGGTGGAAGGAGGCCATAGTTAGACCCATTTTAAAGAAACCTAAATCTGACCCTGCACAACAAAACAATTACCAACCTATATCTCTTCTCCCTCTGTTTGGTAAAATCCAAGAGTCCCTGATAAATGGTCAACTGCATGTGCATCTAGAGAAAAATAAAGTGCTGGATCCCTCTCAGTTAGGGTTCCGAGCTGTTCATAGCACCGAAACAGCTCTACTTTAAGTGGTGGATAGCATTAGAATCTCTTTGGACAATCGGAGGTCGGCCATCTTAGTCCTGTTAGATCTGTCAGCTGCCTTCGACACAATTTCCCATTCCATCCTTCTGGATCGCCTAAGAGAGGCTGGTGTCGAGGGCCCCGCATTAGCCTGGTTAAGGAGTTATCTGAGTGACCTCACCTCTCGAGTTCAAATTGGCGCTTTCACCTCTAAGAGCCAACCTATAAACAAAGGCGTCCCCCAGGGATCTATCCTGAGCCCTACGCTCTTTCATTTATATGTATCTCCCCTGGCTAAAATCATCAAGGACCACAGCTTCGACACACGGTTGTATGCCGATGAAACACAGGTATTAATCACTCTTTGCTCAGATGTCGCAAGCACCAAACACATATGTGGACAATGTATGCTGGACATAAACAACTGGATGTCAACCAACAACTTCCAGCTGAACGCTAATAAAACGGATTTTTTTCTTTTTGGTAATGCACAGACGTTATGGACAAATGACTGGTGGCCTTCTATTTTAGGTACCTGTCCCATCCCAAAAGAAACAGCCCGTAATCTCGGCGTAATGATTGACACCCAACTCTCTATGCATGATCATGTCAACCACACAATGCATACTTGCTACGGGATAATGCACGCCCTTTGTAAAAATTTTAAATGGGTCTCTTTGCCTTCCCGTCTGCCACTGGTCTAGGGTCTGATTGTCAGCTGCCTGGATTATGGAAATGCCTTGTTGGCTTCCATAAACATTGAACTCCTTCATAAGCTCCAGGTTCTGCAAAACACAGCAGCCAGACTGGTTTTAAATCTTCCTGTCCGGTCTCCCTCTGCTCCTAATCTGAGGTTGCTTCATTGGCTGCCTTGCTGTCTAGTCCATAAAACTCTAAATGGACTACTCCCAGTTTTTGGCAAGAAAACTACAGAAGTACCAGCCTTCTGGGACACTGCGCTCTGCAAACAAACACCTACTTATAGTTCCGAAGGTCCGAACAGTTAAACATGGCAGTAAATCCTTTTCAAAATTGGCCCCTACCCTCTGAAACTCTCTGCCTATACACCTACGAACCAAGATCGAGCACACAAAGTTTCGTAAATCTCTTAAGACCTGGCTATTCTAAACCACTTTTATTTCTTGCCATCTTTTCTGTCTGTGCCTGAGTCTCGGCAAAGCGTTATGAGACCTCTGGGTGATATATTTGCTCTACAAGAAACAGTACATGGCCTTAGACATAAACATAGAATAATTGATTTCGGCTTCTTTGAATGTCTTGGAAGGCAAAAGCTATTCTTTTTTCTTTGCCCTCTTGTATTTGAGACACGGTTGCTCCAATGTCCTTAATTGCTGGCATCTGTAGTAAGAAAGGTGTCCATAGAGTTATCAAAATTTCCAATGCACGGAGCAGAAGAAATTGCTTTTTTTGATATCCATGAATGCAAGGTCGTGGACCATGAAGTAAATTTTGTCCACAACGCAGGATGAAGTAAAGGTAAGAGGGGTTTATTGTAAAACAGAGGTTTCACAACTGCCAGTCTAACGCTCCTCAGCTTCTTGTCCCAACATTCTATTGTGCACTCCCAAGGGTTCCAGGATGGAACCATAATCCAGGAAACACACAGGAGGAGCAACCCATTAGTATGAAAAGATAATGGAAAGGAGAAAATTGAATAGCCATAAGGGAAAAGATAACTGTATAGAGTACAATATTTATACAGTTTCTTTCTTGTAGGGGCAGGGGGAGTGGGTCCGAAGTTTGTAGGCCACTAAACGTATTTCCATGGGTGGGCATTCTTTCAGAAGATTGACACTTGTCCATGTTCATCTTGAGGCAAGTGGACTACATCAAGGTGGGCTCTTCGGTTGTACAGATGTTGAAGTTGTTCCTTGTGCTGGGTGTTTTGTCTGAGAGTGACAGTATCAGTTGTGTGTGGTAGGTGTACATGAGTATGTTGATGTTGTGTCGTGGATCACAACAGCCAGCAGATTCATGTAGAAAATTATCATTTCTAAAATGTGTGCAGCTTCAAAATGAAAGATCTCAACATTATTGCCACTAGCCAATTATGTGTACGTAATGCGCTGAAACTTCAACACGGAATGGAGTACTCTCCGCTTCGTTCTTCGTTTACTACAGATTATCTACTGCTGTTTTCAAGACTGGCTTTCCTCTAATATGGAGGTTACAATGATATACTGAACACTTGGACAATTAATAATTTTAGAACTTTGCCGTAGCTTGAGATGCCAGCAATATTGATGCATGGCTGAATTTGTAGTTAACGTGCACATAGATCCTTCGCTGGATACTTGAGTTTTGTGGCCTGATGAAGTCTGAGGTTATGTACCTAGATGAAACATGTGTTGGCTCAACTTGTGGCAACTTGTTATATTGAAGGAGTGAAGGACATTGTATTTGGATGTACATGAAAACTGAATAAACCATCATGAAAATTAATTAAGAAGACTGCTACTTGGACTGATTACGTTCTTTCTGTGAATGTGGCTCAGGAGTTTGATATTTGTTTTTAGCTTCAAAATGATGCATGTGCTGAAGCCACATTGCATCTCACCAAACTCCAAGAAATGTAGAAGAAAAAATTATTTTTACATCTCAAATATTTGCGGAGAAGGATGATATATATTAGTTTCAAGACAAAAGTTATTTTAGTCAGTGAATATTGTTTTGCAAACATTCCAATCCACCACCGTGCAACCTGAATATTCATTCCACACAATGATGGATCAAAAGAGCAAACACACATTTTATCATCAACCTTCATTCCTGTTACTTCACAAGGAAAAACATGTTCGCTACAAATTCTTGGGACCTTAGTAGAGTGCAGCCTGGCCCCAGGGTATGCCACTCTTTTCATGCATCATTTTGTGACTGTGCACTCATTAGACAGACAAGAGTTGTCATAAAACATCAAGATATATTTGTGATTCATTGGTGACATGGGCATTATTTGGAATCGTTTACTGCCCCAGGGAGGCATCTAAAAGCAGAAATATTCATTCCACATAACAAAGACAGCTATAAAAGCTGGCCCTTTCCCATACCTGCATTGTAAAAATTGTAACAACGTGAGCAGATCAAGTACAAAAGTCACACTTTGGTCATGCAAACTAAATCAAACTCTCTCCAAATGTGACACCGTGGACTGCATCCATGTAATTAAACGTTTGTGTCGACTGCCATACTCCACAAAACTGCATGGAAAGCCCAAACATAGTGGATTGAACACAAAAGCAGCATCTGAACAGGAACCACGTAATTTCCATTAACGCAAAGTTTTTGTAAATGATGGCATGGCATTTGTCAAGTTAAATGTTAGATTATCAGTAAAATTGATGAACGACCCACAATCATTAATATCAAAGCTTTGTTGTGTAACATCAAAGCTCACTGAATGAGATTCTAGGTATAGTAGCCCCCTGAGGCTTAAAATAGAGACTATGTTACTCAGGAGTTTTGTGCATAACTACCATGCAAATAGAAGTGTGAACATTGTTATGTGTTAATTTTCTGAGAACACAGAAAAAATTTGAAAAAAATACTTTTAACGCAGGGTATGACATCATGTATAAAGGAATATGGGAGGGAGCAATACAAATGGACAGATAATGGCACACGTGTGCATTGTGGTGACGTTTCTCTGATGTTCTGATATTTTGTTTCACTTTTGGAGTTTCTTTGAGGTAAGAATTCAGACTCACTAGTTGTTATTGATGATTGATTTTTTTTTATCTCACTTCATCACATTTGTATGCTCCCAAAGAATTGCTTTGCCTAAAAGGCACTCGGTGATCTTTCTCATTTGAATAAAAATTGATGCACTATGGATTAAGAATATAAATATTTTTATTGGAATAAACTTTTTAATTAATTTAGGATTGAGAAACCACAAAATTAATTGAAATCCATTGGCATTAGAGTGTGCCTAGGAGACTAAGAAAGTACGATGTCACACTTTACCAATGTACTCCTTTCATGGGCAGGAAATTAGTGGAAGTGTTGGGGAATATTTTTCACAATGGGTAAAAATATTTTGACCTTAGAGAAAAAAAAGTTAGCATATGCATTCGCACTTGCTATTTTTATGGGAATGTGAGAACAGGTGGGTGCATATCCCTAATTTGAAAAATAAATTCACACGAGAACAACATATCTGGCTGAAAGCCTGGTCTGAAGACTTTCCCTTCTGCATAAAAAGGCTGTCTCTAATCATGGCAGCCTCCAGAAGGAATAACACAAAGTGGATGGACACTTTGCAGGGTGTACAGACAGACAGACAGACAGACAGGCAGACAGACAGACAGACAGACAGACAGACAGACAGATTTAAAAAATAAGGTTCAGGCACTGCTGCAGATTACACGTACTCTGTGAGCTCTGGTAGCCTCCCAATGTGGACAGAGAACATTTCAGGGCAGACACAAATGTTTATCAGTTACTCTGCTTTCCCGCACAGTGACTGTGTTCTGAAGAAGTCTGGTGTATAGTTTATCGTTGTACTGTCCATGCTGAGTTTGGACTTGACATATATAGCAAAACAGCTTTTGTATGAATGAAATACTATCCAAGATGGAATAAACAAAAGCAACTCCTGACAAAAATTATCCTCTCATTAGAGCCCAAACGTGAGTAAGGTACACAGTGTAAGTGAGCCTAAATCACTCCTAAACTTAGGGTGAAAGTTTACTAGAAATATACAAAGTAGACAAAGGCAGGGAGGGAGGTCTGGGCTTCTCCCATTTTAAGGAAAACCCAAAGGTGGCATGCTAGTAAAATGTCTCAGTCGCTAGCAATAGCTTGCGACCACATTTTTTGTTCACAGTGTCAATCAAATTCAGAGCAAACATATTCAAATCAGCTTTGGTCCTACTCCAATAGCAACAGCTTAGTAGGAACTGGCAGGCCAACTCGCTTCAGAGAAGAACATAAGCAACCCCAGGCCATTTTCTGCTAGATAGGCCTCATCAGTGAGCTTTTCAGACTGAGATGTTTCCCAGTGGGACATAAAACCACAAGCATCAATCCCTGTTTTGCCTGTTCAATTGACTGCTGCCGGGAATTTACAATAAAATGCCATTAGCTGGAAATATCATTAAAGTTGTGCTTCCAAAAATGTTTTTAACCTCTAAAACCCTCCCTTACTGTGTACCAATTCACGCTAAGGGGTGTACTTTTTCCTGTCCACTCCAGTTTTGGATGAGATGAAGAGTCTTTCTTCAGGCAACCCGATCATTCAAAACGTTCCTGACAAATCTGGCAGGTTTTACAAGTTTGAGACTATCTCAGCGTCTTCCTCACCAGATGCTGAACATTAGAGGCAATTTTTATTTACAATTCTAAAGAAGATGTTTATCCCCAGGAGCTTCGCACCGGCACAGCGTGGCCGTGAAAGCAGGCTGGCACGTGACCAGTCGAGCCCAGGCTCTCCTCAGCTATGTTGTAAATACATTATAAGAAGTCACTGGTAAACATCTGCTGATTTGGAATTCAGATAATGCTCCTGCTGGGAGGGCAGAACCATGGTAAATGAATCATGGACCTTGCATGAATATTTGATTGATATTTTTAAAAATGCTTTCTTCCAATATTTTATTTATGCCTATCTTGCGGTGTTTTCCTCAAGGAAGACCTCTCGAAACTTGTTAAGATTTGTTCAACAAAATATTGCATGAAGGTCAGACGGAAACATTCTGTCCCTTCTGGCTTCCTCTTCCAGAAGGGAGCACGTCCAAGTTGTGAAATTGTCACTGCCGGGAACTTTTTCTAGCCAGTCTTGCGTACATTTTGTGAGGCTGCCCCTTATGGCTTACAGAATCTAGAGTTAGTTGTGTTATGTCGAAACAACGCTACCATGACCCTCTGTTGTGGGTAGAATTGTGCAATGTATTCTCTGTGGCTAGCCAAGATTTAGTGCATTCGTCACAAGAGTGCCTTTGGTCAGACAGTGAGGGAAACCCTCTAAAAGTGGATGCGTTTATGTTTACATCTCACTTTAGTTGGGGCCCCTCATTGGAGGAGGGCAGGAAGTCAGTGAAAAAGAGTGAAGTTCAATGTACTCAATTCTTGGTAGGCAAGGGAGGAAATATGCGCAATAATGATCTCCAATTATGAAGTTCTCCTTTTAAATGGGGAATAACTGTGGATATTTTTGGATGGTGTCTTTGGATGCTAATTCCCTTATGGCCAAATGTCAGGATCTCTTCAAAGGATTCGAGAAAGGACTGATGTGCCATGCTTTGAGAGACCCCAACTATGTAACCAATTACAGTGACAGGTGGCAGTGACCAGCAGCATAGTCATGGCATCATGGCATAAAGAGATTACTGGGACTTTAACAAATGCTACTAAATGGGAATATCAGGAAGGCATATCTGATTTGGGTTACGTTGGGGCTGATGGTCGCAAAAAGGAACCTGGCAAGACTGTGGGGGGCTGCAACATCACCCACAGTTGACGGGTGGAAAGCAGACATGGGCTGGTGTATGCTACGTGAGAAATATGTGTATGTTTCTAGAGGGTGTCCCAAAAATGGAATGACGTATGGAGCAAATGGAATTACTACAGAGGCATTATTTGTGAACCCCCAGTTTTCCTTGGAAGATCCTGTAACACCATAGAGTAAAATACATGAGTGTTTCATCCATATAAAATGTAAAGGTGATGATTGTGATTATGATCATGTAAAATGCCTTATTACATCAACATTGTGAATGGAAATGTCAATTTGTTGTTTAATAAAAATATTTTTTTTTAAAAAGGAAGGCATATCAGCAAAATCTGTTTCCAAACATTGGCAAGTCTAGATTCAGTTGTCATTTGATGTCATTCGGTGTATACATGTGCATTGTTTCACAGGCCGAATACACCACTCCACCTCCAAACAGGAATTCAATGGTAGTTATGAGTACACCAGCGACTGCCTTCACAGGTCGCTGGATCTTGCAACGTGATGAGGCGTTGCGGTTTTCTGGAGTGTGAGCTAAACTTTGTCTTCAGCCTCAGTGCAGCTAAAAGATACAAAACACTATGCATGGGTCACCTATGGGCCACCTCATGGGTTGCTGCCCTCAGCTCTCCATTTCTATGTGCTGTAAAGACAGGCGTATGCATTAATAAAAAATACGTAAATAAAATAAAAATACAGACGTGTACACATACATACATGGGAGTCTTTGAGTCACCCTTCTTCAACCATCTGTAAATTAAATTGTAACTCGTGTTTTACTTACATCCACCCCTGCATACAGCATGAGGCAATTGACAAGACTAGTTGAGACATTGGTTCTCTTTCACTGTGAGTGATGGCATTTTGCTTAATACGATGTGCACTCCAGTACCAGGGCTTTTTAACCTATTTCTCCATTCTTTTTTAACTATATAGTTTTGTAATTTAAAACTTGTGTTTACTAATGGATTTGCTTAAAAAATAAATTCTAAAAAACTGCGAACTTGCCAAGTTAAGAATCATTGACTTTTTCCATTCTTGATTAATAGGAGCTTTAAAGGAGGATCAGTTTTCATGCTGTTACCATATTCTCTTTGACATTTTTGAGTCTTAGGCAGTGAGTTCCAAAGTTTTGGCCATACGGCCTCTACGTGATTTTCCATTCAAATTGAAATTTGTCTAAAATTGGCAGAATCGGGGCGTGGCCAAGATGGCGGAGTAGGAGGACGTGTGTTCCGGAGCTCCCGTTCCCCTCCTAGGCCCCAAGCCCTAATTTACGCAGATTCCCCCCCGGAGCCGCTGAGTAGAGCTGAGCCGGCGGGGGTACCAGTATCCTGTCAATAAACACCGGCTGAGCCCCGCAGTACACGCTCTTACTGGGATCGGAACCCGAGTGCCTAGTCGGGTCCGATCGGAGCCGACGCAGCTCCCTGGTTCGGAAGAAGCGGCTGTCAGCGGAACGGCAGGAGAGCGGTGGACCGGCCGACGGAGCCGAGAGGTGCCGGTCGGTAGCGTTGCACCGAGCAGCAAGCGGCAGGGACCCGGCGCCGAGTGGTGTTCGAGTGGCTCTCACCCCTCCCCCGGAGGCACAAGATGGCGGCGGGCTGGAGCCGGAGCCCGCACCCGGCTGTGAGGATAGTGCACGGTCTGGTCGGCGGAGGAGCGACTCGGAGCAACCGTCCCCTGCTTTCAGGTCAGAGGCACAGGCGGTGGGAAGGACGGAGATCCGGAGGCAGCAGCTCCGTTTGCCGACGCCCTAGGACTGCCTCGCTCTGGGACGCCGGCTAGGTCGGCGTTGGAGTCACGCAAGTGCCCGGCTGAGGGGCCTTCTCCGGGCCCAGAGGGCGTCTGAGGACGGGGAACCGAGACATCGCGAGCCATACGCTCAGGAGCTGGAGCTGGAAATCCCTCGGTGCCTGACCGACCAGCAACGCTCACTGCCTCCGGCACCCGATACATTTGACCAGCCTCGTCGCAGGGACCCTGGCAGACCACAGCAGTGCACGGGGCGAGTCGGAGTCAGCGGAGGAGCAGAGGGAAGGCCTCCGGCGCAGCCCACGCTGCCACAGGCTCACCGGGACAGTCGGTAAGGAGGTTGCATTGCCCCGTTCTGCTACCCTCATTCTAGCTTCACTGCGGACCACACCTGGAGCCAGGCGGAACAGGGGGACGGCTGGGGATCCCCAGAGGCTACGGGGAGGACTGTTGGTGGGGTTCTGGCCTAGGCCCTGAGACCCAGCCGGGGTCTGGACTTGGAGGCCGGAGCGGCGCCCGGGGCTCTGTGTCTTAAGATCGCCCTAGAGGCACGGTGTGTGGACCTCGTCTATGCTCGCCACATCGGCAGCCCATTTACAGCGCGAAACCTGGGACATTAACTGAACTTCAGACGAAGTCCTCTCGCCTTAGCCCGGAGTGCGGCAGGCGAACGGACCCTTTGCGGCCCTCGGGGGTGGCGAGGTCCAACATCCATCCCGGTCTGGGTGCAGTACCTGGAGGTAAAGCGGTAAAGGGGGGTCCAGTGTAGCAACGGGCACGCGGAACTGTAGTAGTGCCTGCACCATGGCCGGTCAGAGGGGTGGCAAACGCACTGGCGGCACACTGCCGGAGCTGCTCGGCAGATCCCAGAACAAAGGAGATAAGACCCCCTCCTCACCCGGGGCGGCTGGGGGATCGAACTCTGGTGCCTCGGCGGAGCCCCCGGTCAAAAGGTCATTTTTGGAATCCCTCTTTGGCACGCTTAGGGAAGACTTCCAGGCCCTGAAACAGGAAGTGGCCGGGGAGGTGCGAGAAATGCGCAGGGATGTTGACAGCTTGGGCGAGAGGGTGGCTACGGTTGAGGGCTCCACGCAACGACAGGACGAGGAAATCACTATGCTGCAGCAGGAAGTGTTGACTCTCAGGGAACAGCAACTGGACCTCCAATTACATACTGAGGACTTGGAGAACAGGTCGCGCCGAAACAACATTCGGGTCAGGGGCGTGCCATCCTCGGAGGAGAACCCGGACATAGTCCAGTACCTGCAGGACCTCTTTCGAGCTGTGCTGGGAGAAGGGGATGATTTTCCCATCAGGATTGACAGGGCACACAGGGTGGGACCCACTAGACGGGCAAATGGTCCCCCACCAGACATTCTGGCGTTCCTCCCGGACTTCCCATTGAAGGAAAAAATAATGGCAGAGGCGCGGAAGGGAAGCTCACTCACATTCCGCGGACATCCGGTGGCACTGTACCAGGACCTTTCTGCAATCACGCTTCAGAGGCGTAAGGCATTTAAAATAGTGACGGACTTCCTCAGGCAGCATGAAACGCCCTACTCCTGGGGTCACCCCTTCCGTATTATCTTTAAGTGGAATGGGGAGACCTATCAACTGAGGTCCCTGCAAGACACCTGCGAAGTATTGGGCATCACCACGGAGGAAGGAGAATCTCCTTCACCGCGCAGGAGACGCACAGCTGATGGTGGGTGGCAGAGAGTCGCACGGAGGGGGCGGCGGGGAATGCCCCGGAGGCCGGGGTCTCCAGCCATCCGAGCAGGAATGGAAGACGCTGTCCGGACGGCTGCCGAGGACCGGGGGGGACCAGTGGAAGTCGCCCCGACTGCTTGAAAGTGCTCCGGGGGGAGTCTCTCTTGGCATTGCTATGACTGCTGGCTTGGGGCGGGGGGGAGGGAGTGAAGGATCACACACGTGTGCCTGGACGTCCACTAAGGTAACACACCACAGACTGGTCTTCACAGACTTGTCTGGGACTACTTTCACAGTTGTGGGGAGTTGGGGGGGAGGGAAGGGCTCCGGGGTTGGGTAGTGGGTTCGGAGAATGGGAGGAGGGGGGATTGGGGTGATGAGAGTGTTTGGGAGTTGGGTGTGGGGAAGTTTGGGGGGGGGAGTTCAGGGCTACTCTGTCCAGTGCATTTGGGGCATACACATATACCTGTCTTGACATACGAGCTACTAATTATATCCTTTTCGGGCCGCACACTTTAGATTCGATGAGCAAGGGAAGTAAATCCAACACTTGATGGCAGTACTACAGGTATTGACCCTGAATGTTAAAGGGTTGAATAATCCCACGAAGAGGAGGGCGATTCTATCTTTACTGGAAAGCACTCAGGCGGACATCTGTCTGCTTCAAGAAACCCACCTGCTGGCTGGTGACTGTCATAGACTGCGGTCCCGCCATTTCCCCACGCAGTTCTTCTCCTCCAACTCGACTAAAACGGCCGGGGTGGCTATCCTAATCTCCAAATCCTTTCGGGGGGAGGTGTTGCACAAGCTCACAGAGCAGAAGGGGCGACTTCTGGCCTACCGTTTCAGGCTGGGAACCCAGCTGTTCACGGTGGGAACGGTCTATGGCCCGAACGAGCAGCAAGACAGATTCCTACGCACCGCACTAGATGACATTACAGCCTCACCAGATAGGCACATAATACTAGGGGGGGACATTAACATGGTCTTTGACTCCTCCGCAGACCGATCAGCGCAGCGACGCCCGCAGACTGGGGAACTGTCACAAACAGTTAAAGCGCAGTTGACGGACTTGGACATGCACGACCTCTGGCGGAGTCTTCACCCGTCAGACAGAGACTTCTCTTACTATTCACATGCACACCGGACTTACGCTAGGTTGGATTACCTGTTGGTCTCGGGCCCGGTCCGCGACATGGCCACCGCTTCTGAAATAGGAGTTATCAGTCTCTCGGATCACGCGCCGGTCTCGGGAACCTTCCATCTCCCGTTGAGTTCTGCTAGGCGAGGAGTTTGGCTTCTACATAAAAAAACGGTGGTGCAGCGAATCACTGAATCAGTGAAGGATTTTCAGCTGCATAACTCTAACTCTGATACCCCACTATCCACTCAGTGGGGCGCTCTCAAGGCAGTGCTGAGGGGAGAGTTCATTGCGATTTCCGCTGCAGACAATAGGGATAGGAAACTAAAACGGGACGAGCTCACACAGAAGGTCAGGGAACTTGAACAGGTGCACCTACGAACGGGGGCTCCGAGAATTTGGAGACAGCTAAAAGCGGCCAGGAAACTCTTATCGTCATTAGATTTAGATAGGGCTGAATACGCCGCGCTGCGTTTGAAACACGCCTATTATACTGGGGGTGACCGGTGTGGCCGATTACTGGCAGCTAAACTTAGAGCAGTACACCAGTGTCGCCGGGTGAAGGAGCTGAAGGGAGAGGCGGGGGAACTGATCACTGATGACGATGACGTAGCGGACGCCTTCCGCCGGTTTTATGCTCACCTATATACGGCGGAGGACGCGCAGATGGAGGAACCGGAGGCTTATTTGGACTCGGTACCCCTCTCGTCCCTGACCCCAGAACAGGCTACCTACCTGGAAAGGGAGATAAGAATCGAGGAGGTGGTGGCAGCGATTTCCAGACTTAAACATGGAAAGGCTCCAGGCCCGGATGGGTACACTACCCTCTTCTATAGAACATTTAGCTCAACGCTAGCACCTATTTTGACTAAGCTGTATAACTCCTTCTCCGACCCAGGGGCTATTCCTCCGGACCTCTTGCAGGCAACGGTGTCGGTAATACCCAAACCAGGGAAGGATAGGGCCCAATGCGGTTCGTATAGGCCGATCTCCCTCCTAAATGTGGATCTAAAACCTTACACAGGGATTTTAGCGGCGCGACTTGCTCAATACCTCCCCAGCTTGATTGATCCGGATCAGTCTGGCTTTGTGCCGGGCAGACAGACAGTGGATAACACTAAAAGACTAGTGCACGTTTTGGAAAAAGCCTCGCGTATTCCGGGGGAGAGGATGCTGCTTTCGGTCGACGCGGAGAAAGCGTTTGACCGAGTGCATTGGCCCTACCTCGAGCGCGTGATGGCGCGGTTGGGGATGGGGGAGAAATTTCGTTGCATGGTGTTTAACTGCTATAAATTCCTGTCTGCGGTGGTGCGGGTGTACGGCTGCGGTTCGAGACGATTCAACATTGAACGCGGAACCAGACAGGGATGCCCCCTCTCTCCTCTCCTCTTTGCGCTCTACATGGAGCCCTTTGCTCAGCGAGTGCGACAGAATCCCGATGTGACGGGAATAAGAATGGGCGGTTACACCCACGCGGTCAGTCTCTATGCGGACGATGTAATTTTCGTGCTGGAGAACCCAAAGCGGGCTTTGCCGGCAAGCATAGCGGAACTCAAGGCTTTTAAGAGAGTAGCGGGTTTTAGGATGAACGTGGCGAAGTCCACAGCTCTGGATATCTCCCTCAAGCCCGCAACTAGACGCGAACTGCAGGGGCTTTTCCCCCTGAGTTGGTCGAGGAACCAGGTGCAATACTTGGGGATCGCGTTGGCACCTACGTTGCAGGCGACGGTTACCATCAACTATGAGGCGATGAGTAGGAAAGTTAAAGAGGAAATGGGGAGATGGAACAAAGGGACGATATCTTGGCTGGGCCGGGTTGCATCTATTAAAATGACGGTCTTACCCCAAATTTTGTACTTATTTAGAGCTCTGCCCTTACAGCCCCCTAGGGGATGGATTCAGCAGATGCAAACTGAGGTGTCCCGCTTTGTGTGGCAGGGCCGCAAACCCCGAATGCGCCGTGCCCTTACTACTTTGGCACCGGAATCGGGGGGACTGGGGGTCCCTGACTTACGTAAATACTTCCAAGCATCCCAATTACGGTTCTTGGTAGAATGGAGTAAGTTGGAATCAGACAAACACTGGCTCTTCCAAGATCAGGCGGTAGCCGGGCGCCCTTTACAGGACATACCATTTCTCCGCCGGTCACACCGCCCCCCCGAATCTCTATGCCTCTTATGTCACACGGGTACCGCTGCGCTGAGGGTGTGGGATGCTACCAATCGTACATATGATCTCACCACATTCCCTTCCCCGTTCACTCCTATTGTGGATAATCCTGACTTTACACCGGGGACGGAACCTGGGGGCTTTTCGCGTTGGAGGGAGAAGGGCTGTAAGGCACTTTACCACATGTACACGACGGAAGGGATTGCCCCCTTTCAAAGCCTTAAAGACGATTTCCAGTTGGACGAAACGGACTGTATGAGATACTGGCAGGTTAGGCACTGGGCTCTACAACCACAGGTCAGAGAAACGGCGGACAGGAAGCTGTTGCCGTATGAAAAATGGCTGGTGACACGAGCTTCAGACGCGAAACTCATAACCGACCTATACAGGATGCTACAGCTTCCATCCACACATTTCCATATCCCCGGTAGGGAGCGTTGGAACAGGGAATTGGGGAGGACACTTAGCCATAAAGAGTGGGAACAAATCTCATACCGGGCATGATATTCAGCTTACCATGTAGGCCTCACGGAAACATTTACCAAGGTCTCCACTTATTGGTACCGCACTCTGGAACGGCTGCACGAGATGAACCGGCTGATCGATGACAGATGTTGGTGCAATTGTGGACATATAGGTACACTAACACACATCCTATGGGACTGTCCTGTTGTACAAGCGTACTGGTCAGAGGTAATTGATGAGATAGATGCGTGCTTTGAGATTGAACTGCCCCGATTCCCTGCATACGCCTTACTCGGCCTCCCCAATGGATTAATGTATCCACTAAAATCTAGAAGAGGAAGGCAAATAGCAATTATGCTGGGCTCTGCTGTCCAGAATATACTAATCCACTGGCGCACACCGACCACTCCTTCCCTAACGGGTTGGCTACACAGGCTGTGGCATGTTCTGGGGATGGAAAAGCTCTCACTCACGTTAGCTGGGGAGGTGGACAGTTTTGAAGAGCTGTGGCAGCCTTTCCACACACTGCTGTCCACGGAATTCAAGGAAATTACATGCCCAAGATACCTGAGACTCATGAGGCTTATGCCACCGATGTGAAGGTTTGCCTGATTGGGGAGTATGGATGTGACCCTCGAGCAATGTTGTGGAGAAAGAGGATGCCGAGACAACACTAGGGTCTTATGTTGCATAACGCTGGACAGGGTGGGGGAGGGGGGGGGGGGAGGGGTTGTTGGGGGGAGACTGTTTATTCACGGAAGGTTACAACTGGTTGAGGAATGGCTCCCGGAACTTTTCTGCACATCGCCACGCATGGGGTCGGATACTGGGGCGGCCTTCCGAGGCTGGGACATTCGAACTCTATTCCCGAGACGCCCCTTGGCGCAAGCTCTGACCCTTTGTATAATTGTTTGCTTCTGCCATTGTACCTTCTAATAATAATAATAAAATACTTTAAACCTAAAATTGGCAGAATCATTTAGGTTTAGCAAGACTTTCTTATGTGTGGCGTAACCACAGATGACTTAAAATCCAGAGTCACAACTCCGGACCAGAGGGAGCTGTTAATCATATAGGGAAGTGAAAGAGCCATGATAAGAGCCAATTTTGGGGAATAATAATGTATTTGGAAAATGGGGAGCATGTCCTGCTTACTTGCATGTGACATGAGGATTTCCAAGGTATTTACGCACGTAGGTGAGAAAGGGAGAGGAGAAGAATCGTCTCGTCCTGCCGACTCTGGCAGAACTGAGCCTTTTCATGGCAGCAATGAATAAGCAAGGTCATGAATACATTTTGGGAAAATATTTGTGACTGTTATTCTTAATCACATGCATGTGGATGACGTATTATCTGGAGATTGTGTCATCTAAACGCTATCCACCTGAAGTCACAAGTCTTCAATAATACAATGACACTACTGATGCATAGTGGTAAATGTAGGATGTTACCTGTGGTCATTATGATTTAAGCACCTTGAGATTGCTCACCTGTGATCAATTAGTTGTTTTTTGTGATATATATATATATATATATATATATATATATATATATATGCCTTAACCTCAGTTCCCTACGCGCTGCAATGACACTGGCAGACGCGATCAGAAAACAAAGCACGGACCAAAATTCGGTTCTTCTTAGATGTTTATTTTGCTTGTCGCCTTCATAACGTTTCGGCTCCCTTGAGCCTTGCTCACATGACAGCGAACTTTAGTGAGAGGTGAATATTTAAAGTGCCAGTGCTACACTGTGATTGGGCCGCAATCAATTGACATGGTAAAAATACTACCGGTACATTAAATGTAAAATACATGAAATCTGTACAGATTTATTTTTTTTAAAAAGCAGAAAAACACTAAAACAATACTGGTAAAATACCTAGCATTTCATAGATAGTGTTAAGATAATGTCTGTGTTCACTCACGATCTAGGACAGAAATAAATAAAAAAAATTGTCACATTATGTAAAGGTTACTAGATATAGACATTGGACAATACTGGGATAAATCCCCAAACCATGTATATATGACTTCAAAATAAGGCCCATTGAAATAGAGAATAAAATAAGTGAAAAGTGCAAAGTGCAAAAAGTGCAAAGATAATTCAAATTATGAGTAAATACCTCACTTGATTGATCAGACATCTGACCCCCTAAAATAAACTGAGCCCAGTCTAATAGTAGTGGGGTCAAATCTAAAATAGTAACAATTTGATCAAAAATTTTAACCAAATGTATACCCAAATCTATTTGATCACTGGAGTAAACAATAACAGTAGAGAGAAATGGAGAATGGATAATCGCTAAAATCATAAAGCATACATTTTCCAAACTGAGCAGGTGGCTACGTGGGAGAACGTCAAGGATTAGAATCTACATCCAATTTTGGAGAGATCAAATAGGGCTAAAGTTAAGCGATGTGCAAAATGATCCATGAAATACTGTGTCTTGATCTTGGTAGACAACCAAAAATACATCTTAAGTTATAATTATATCAGAGCAAACTCATAGTGCTGTAGTATACGTTTATGCACAGGTAATTTGGTTCTCCCGGTATTAACAATATGAGAGAGAGGGAAAGGGACACCCTCAGTCCCCCAAGCTTATTTTGTAAAACAACAAGAGAGTGTCAACAGAATAGTATAAATTAGTAGCACATGATTAGAGATCGATATGGCCCTATCCACTACACGTTGGAAGTCGTTATAGGTTTTTTAGGAAGCCCTCACTCACCACCCTGGGTGGTGACATGTTTCATCATCGGGCCCACCAGGAGAAGCCGAGTGCCTCCCTGGTGTGCTGCAACGCCAGATTACTGCGGAGCTGGTTTTGTGACAGTAGTGTGAAAAAATGTGATATTTAAAATTGTCAAAGAACTGTACCAGAAAGAAATTTTTTTATTCTGTGGTCAGTCTGACAAGGTTAAAATTATGTGTCTGGAAATCTGCCAAGTAATGTATTGGTTATTTCCACTATAAACGTGGGGTCGACATGTTTCTGCCCTTATGTGTACGATTTACCGGGCTTTCTTCAGGACCAATGTAATGTGTACCTCGGCGGTGTGGGCACGCTAAGGTCCACCCTACCAGAGGACGTGAAAGTTAAAAATAGTCGTGTAAAATAGTGCAAAAAACCACCAAGTAGTGAAAATTACCTCTGATTTAGAGGGACCTGTGTGGTTGTATAAAAAACGATCCACTCCCCATAGGTCTCGGGAGGTGGGTGGGGCGACAATGGCAACCGGACCTGGTGGATCAATCCACGAGGTCCGGTTGCAGGGAGCGCTTGTCAGAAGTGTACCTGAATTTCCAGTAGTTCCGTAGAAGTAGACGACTTGAAGGAAGGCCCTTGTGGATTATTTCCCAATTCCCCCACTCCCCTGGACCCAGATCTCTCTAAGGCCAGGAGTGAAAGGGAAAGGGGAAGTGGAAGACAAAAGAGAGACTGCCACACAGGTGTCTTCTGAATCTTCTATTCAGGAAATTGCACCTAGAACATTAAGAACAAGATTAATACAGTTCCCCCCAGAATTCCTGATTTCTCTTAATACCTTTTTTTTTCCCAGACTATTATTGTACCTTTTACTAGTGTGGAATTTGCTTCTCTCCAAAATTAGTATTTAAGAGTATTCGCAATATAGTTCTTATGCACCAAAGAAGTTGCTCCAGGAACCTTTAGAAGATTGTTGGTAAACAGTTGTATTATTCATATGCATATAATCTAATACCCCCATCTACTACGTGCTGCTGAAGACAGTTTATGGTGCTAACTGAAGCTCTGCGTTGCGAATACAGATAGTATTCCAGAAGTTGAGTCACTCCTTGTAAATACCACTTGCTTGCGCAGGTACACCCAGGAACTGGCGTAGGGAATTATCACTTGCAGAATGCCAAACAACAGCCTTTGAAATAAAGTCTTTCAAGCTTCTTGTCATAGACCAGCAGAGATAAGAAGGGGCTTCTGGGTAACTATATTACATTCACTGAGTCTTTCTTTATCATTAATATGTAAATATCGTGTCATAAAGTCTTTATAACGAGAATAATATCACTAGAGTTTCACAAAGACTTCCAAAAAGATAATTGGTTCAATCCTACTTGAAACACCGCTGACAGGAAACAGGAGCCCCAGCCGGTAACTCTCTGCACAGGACGTCTTTCAGGAAATGATGACAGGACTCGGAATGACAGGAACAGAACTCGACGACCAGATAACTAGCTGCCGAGAATTATTTCCAACAAATGAGGCTGCTGTAGAAGAGCCTTACAGAGCTAATACTGGGTTTCAAAATGCGAGGAATTGCGGAGACACAGAAGCGCACACGAGAAGCGCGTCTGCCCGCCAAAGTTCTTCAGTTGAAGTGCGCGGAGCCAGGCACTCGCGCACATGAAATGGCCGCTAGACGCTGGCCACTAGAACATGAACTGGAATGCGGAATGGCACAACCAGGAACCAACCTGGTCTAAGCCATACGCTGCTGTGCCACCAATTGACTCCAATTCAGAACAGGATGAGTCAAAGCCGCTTTACTTGCGGACAAGCGTTTGACACCAGGAGGCTGAATTTTAAAGTATGCAGCACGGATTCTGACAGTACCCCCCACCAAAGCCCCCTCTCTGGGTTTCTGAAGATAAGTCCTGTGAAATTCTGCCACTAATCTTGGAGCATGAACGTTAGAACTAGGCTCCCAAGAACGATCCTCTGAGCCAAAACCCTTCCAGTCTACCAGATAGAACAGTCTATTCTTTCTCAATTTGGAGTCCAAAATTCTTTTCACTTCGAACTCTTCAGCTGATTCCACTTGCACTGCCGGAGGTGGGAACTGCCGTCTAAAATTTGGTGGATTAGACTTAATTAAAGAGACATGGAAGGTTGGATGAATCTTCATTGACTTTGGAAGGATTACCTTAACACTAACTGGATTGATCATGCGCTCCACTGGGAATGGACCTACAAATCTTGGCTGAAACTTACGGTTTCCCACTAACCTCATATGACGGGTAGATATCCAAACCAAATCCCCTGCCTTGAAAACTGGGCTCCTTCTTCTTTTCTTATCTGCTTGTTTCTTATATCCCAATTTTGCTTTAGAAAGGTTAAGAGCTGCTGACTGAAAAGTCTTCTGCAAACTCCGAATCACCTCTTCAGCAGCGGGGACCTCCAACTCCTCCCTTCCGACTGACATGTTAGGATGTCGACCAGAATTTAAGAAAAAGGGGGAGAAACCAGTTGCAGAATGTTTAGAGTTGTTATAAGCAAACTCCGCAGTACTGAGTAAAGAAGGCCATTCCCCTTCCTGATCCATCAAGTACAAACGAAGGTACTGCTCTAAATCTTGGTTTACTCTCTCCGTCTGTCCATCAGTCTCAGGATGAAAGCTGGTAGACAGACGAGAATCCACCCATAGACCCTTCAGAAAAGACCTCCAAAATCTAGAAACAAATTGCGGACCCCGGTCTGAAATTACCACCTTCGGGATTCCATGAAGCCTAACAATGTGCTGAATAAACAAGGTGGCCAATTGCGGAGCTGTGGGTAATGATTTTAAAGGAATAAAGTGACTCATCTTTGAGAATTGATCCACAACTACCCAGATCACAGAAAACCCTTGACTGGATGGGAGATCTACAATAAAATCCATAAAAATTGTGTGCCAAGGGGATGGGGCTGAGGGCAATGGCATGAGTAGTCCCTGTGGAGACTGCCTAGAGACTTTTCCCTTGATACACTGCTCACAAGTGGCTACGTGCTGTCTCACCTGAGTTTCCATTCCAGGCCAAAAATAAGTCCTCTTCACCAGTTCCAGGGTTTTGACTCCTCCCTTGTGCCCTGCCAAAGGATGATCATGAAACAGTCTTATGACCTCCATCTGCAAATCCACACTGGGAACAAACATCTTCCCTTGCACATATGGTGTTCCATCCTTGACTTCTCGATCCTGACCCTCAGTTAGCCAATTTTGAAATTCTTCTCCTTGAAATTCCTTTTTGATTCGGTTTCCTAAATCATCCTCTGCCACCACTGCTGCGACCTTCTCGGGAGGAATGATAAAGCCTTCGGAGTCTTTCTCTTCGCCTCCTTCAAAACTGAGTCGAGATAAGGCATCAGCTTTTCCATTAGCAGAATCTGGTTTGTAGGTCAGGACAAAATCATAATCTGCAAAAAACAGTGACCACCGCAATTGGCGAGGAGTAAGGGTTCGTGCAGACTTCAAGAATTGCAGATTGCGATGGTCTGTGAAAACTGTAATCACATGTCTAGCTCCGAGTAAATAATGTCTCCAAACCTGAAAGGCATCCTTCACTGCCAATAATTCCTTATCGGCTATGGAATAATTGATTTCTGCAGCAGACAATTTTCGGGAATGATAAGCGACTGGGTGCAACTGTCCTGTCTGCTTATGCCGTTGAGAAAGGATTCCCCCGATGGCCAGATTGGATGCATCCGCTTCAATGAAGAAAGGCTCCTTTAAATCAGGATGTCGCAACACCGGAGCTGAAACAAAGGCTTCTTTCAACGATTGAAAGGCTTCTTCAGAATCTTGTGCCCAAACGAATCGCTCATTCTTCTTTAGCAATCGAGTGATGGGACTGACTTTCTCAGAGAAATTCTGAATGAACCTTCGGTAAAAATTGGCGAATCCCAGAAAACTTTGTATTTCCTTCACGGATCTTGGAGCAGGCCAGGACCTAATTGCTTGTAACTTAGAATCATCCATATAAACTCCCTTAGGAGACAGAATAAATCCCAAGAATTCCACTTTTGACGAATGAAAAACACACTTTTCTAATTTCACAAACAAATGATTTTCCAACAGACGCTCCAAAATTACTCGAACATGACCGATATGCTCCTCTAGGCTGTTGGAAAAGATCAGGATGTCATCTATATATACAACAGCAAATCGATCCAAGTATTCTCGAAGGACGTCGTTTACAAAATGTTGGAAGGCGGCTGGGGCATTGCATAATCCAAATGGCATTACTTGATATTCAAACAACCCAAGCCGCGTCCGAAAAGCTGTCTTCCATTCCTCTCCCTCAGCCATTCTCACCAAATGATAGGCTCCTCTCAAATCCAACTTGGTATATATGCAAGCATCTTTCACCTGATCTAGAAGTTCGGAAATGAGAGGCAAGGGGTAGCGATTCTTCTTGGTCACCAGATTCAAGGCCCTATAGTCAATACAGGTCCTCAAGGAGCCATCCTTCTTCGGAATGAAGAAAAGGGGGGAAGAAACAGGTGACTGTGAGGGTCGAATGAATCCACAAGCTAGACTTTGCTTGATGTATTCTTTCAAATGCAAATTCTCTGGTTCGGACAGTGCATAGATCCGACTGCAAGGTAAAGTTGCCCCAGGTTCCAGTTCAATTCGACAGTCATAATCCCGATGAGGCGGTAATTTTCTAGCTTCTTGTTCATTAAACACCTCTGAAATATCCCGATATTCTTGCGGAATCTCTGGAACCTCAATGGCACAAATCATCTGTATTTGATCTGCCAGACTAGATGACAAGGTAGTCTGCTCTCCTTCGATTCGGTCATGAAAGCAATGCTCTTTACAGAAGGTTGAATTCATCTCCACGGTGCGCATAGCCCAGTCAATATGCGGGTTGTGTTCAGTAAGCCAAGGTAATCCTAGAATCATCTGAAATTGAGGGGCATCAATGAGATTGAAACTTATTTCACTTCGATGTTCTCCTGGACCTAGTACCTGAATGGCCTCGGTATCAAAGATAATGGGACCGGAGGATAAACTGGTACCATCCACTGCTCGAACTGGTTCCGGACAGGGTTTCTTTTCTAACTGAATTTTCAAAGATTTAGCGAACTGAATATCGCAGAAATTCCCTGTAGCACCTGAATCCAACATGATGTCGACCTCTTCCACTCGATTTTTTCCGAAACAAATCTTACAAGATATAATCAGATGCGGAGCGGCTAACTGATGAGTGTTAGCTAGAGATTGAAGTTTGGGAGTTGACTCGAATGGAGCTCCCACCAGAGCAACTCCGTCTACTGGTGGAGCCTGTCTTTTACCCACTGCTTGGACTTTGGTTTCTTCGTACAATCTCGGACAAAATGACCAGGCTGTCCACAATACATACAAAGTCTTCCTGCTTGACGCTTCTCTCTCTCTTCCTTAGAGAGAGGACCTCTGACCGTTCCTATCTGCATAGGTTCTTCTACCACACTTCCTTCCGAAGTTTTTACTGACTCCACTCTTAATCGGTCTAAGCGAGGCAGGAAAGGCTTGAACTCTCTTCTCTTCTCACCACGACGTTCCGTTTGACGTTGATCAATTTGCAGCACAAGATCAATGAGTTCTGACACATCAGTAGGTCTCTTTGGAATTTGAGATAACCCATCCTTTAACTCATCCTTGAGACCCCTATAAAAAATGGCGGCTCTTTTCTCCGACGGCCAGTTGGTTTCCACAATTAGTTTATTAAACTGCGCCAGATAGGCCACCAACTCCCTATTGCCCTGTTTCAGATCCAACAACTCGTTGTCGGTGGCTTGCGAAATTGTTCTGCGATCAAAAATCCGTAAAAATTCGGCCTTGAAATCTTCAAACTTATACAACACCGGATCATTAGAGGATACCAATGGCATGGACCAAGCTGCGGCGTCTCCACTCAGGTAAGAGAGCACGAAAGCCACCTTGGACTGATCCTCCTTAAACAGAATGGGCTTACAAAGGAAATGCAAAGAGCACTGGGTCATAAAGATTTGGGCTTTATGTGGGTCACCTTGGAATCTTTCAGGGGCTGCTAAAGGAATGGTGGGGGACATGGCATGCACAACCTGAGTGGTAAGGGCTGAGGATGAAGTTGGAGAGGGATCAAAAACTGGCGCCCTTAGACCCCCAAAATTAGGACTAGGACTTACTGATATCTGATCTAACCTCTGACGCAGGTAACTAGCTTCCTGATTAGATTTCCTAACCTCTTCCCTGGTTTCACTAAGTTGTTTCTGCAACCCTTCCAAGACAGAGGCTAACGCCTTAACATCTAAACCTTCAGCCATCTTGCTCGGACGGAAGAAATTTCACGGCACTTCAATCTGTCAGAAGTGTACCTGAATTTCCAGTAGTTCCGTAGAAGCAGACGACTTGAAGGAAGGCCCTTGTGGATTATTTCCATATTCCCCCACTCCCCTGGACCCAGATCTCTCTAAGGCCAGGAGTGAAAGGGAAAGGGGAAGTGGAAGACAAAAGAGAGACTGCCACACAGGTGTCTTCTGAATCTTCTATTCAGGAAATTGCACCTAGAACATTAAGAACAAGATTAATACAGTTCCCCCCAGAATTCCTGATTTCTCTTAATACCTTTTTTTTCCCAGACTATTATTGTACCTTTTACTAGTGTGGAATTTGCTTCTCTCCAAAATTAGTATTTAAGAGTATTCGCAATATAGTTCTTATGCACCAAAGAAGTTGCTCCAGGAACCTTTAGAAGATTGTTGGTAAACAGTTGTATTATTCATATGCATATAATCTAATACCCCCATCTACTACGTGCTGCTGAAGACAGTTTATGGTGCTAACTGAAGCTCTGCGTTGCGAATACAGATAGTATTCCAGAAGTTGAGTCACTCCTTGTAAATACCACTTGCTTGCGCAGGTACACCCAGGAACTGGCGTAGGGAATTATCACTTGCAGAATGCCAAACAACAGTCTTTGAAATAAAGTCTTTCAAGCTTCTTGTCATAGACCAGCAGAGATAAGAAGGGGCTTCTGGGTAACTATATTACATTCACTGAGTCTTTCTTTATCATTAATATGTAAATATCGTGTCATAAAGTCTTTATAACGAGAATAATATCACTAGAGTTTCACAAAGACTTCCAAAAAGATAATTGGTTCAATCCTACTTGAAACACCGCTGACAGGAAACAGGAGCCCCAGCCGGTAACTCTCTGCACAGGACGTCTTTCAGGAAATGATGACAGGACTCGGAATGACAGGAACAGAACTCGACGACCAGATAACTAGCTGCCGAGAATTATTTCCAACAAATGAGGCTGCTGTAGAAGAGCCTTACAGAGCTAATACTGGGTTTCAAAATGCGAGGAATTGCGGAGACACAGAAGCGCACACGAGAAGCGCGTCTGCCCGCCAAAGTTCTTCAGTTGAAGTGCGCGGAGCCAGGCACTCGCGCACATGAAATGGCCGCTAGACGCTGGCCACTAGAACGTGAACTGGAATGCGGAATGGCACAACCAGGAACCAACCTGGTCTAAGCCATACGCTGCTGTGCCACCAATTGACTCCAATTCAGAACAGGATGAGTCAAAGCCGCTTTACTTGCGGACAAGCGTTTGACACCAGGAGGCTGAATTTTAAAGTATGCTGCACGGATTCTGACAGCGCTAGGTGCCAAACGGGTGCTGGGCGTAGCGGGCGGTGTGCCATTGTCGCCCCACCCACCTCCCGAGACCTATGGGGAGTGGATCGTTTTTTATACAAACCACACAGGTCCCTTTAAATCAGAGGTAATTTTCACTACTTGGTGGTTTTTTGCACTATTTTACACGACTATTTTTAACTTTCACGTCCTCTGGTAGGGTGGACCTTAGCGTGCCCACACCGCCGAGGTACACATTACATTGGTCCTGAAGAAAGCCCGGTAAATCGTACACATAAGGGCAGAAACATGTCGACCCCACGTTTATAGTGGAAATAACCAATACATTACTTGGCAGATTTCCCGACACATAATTTTAACCTTGTCAGACTGACCACAGAGTAAAAAATGTTCTTTCTGGTACAGTTCTTTGACAATTTTAAATATCAAATTTTTTCACACTACTGTCACAAAACCAGCTCCGCAGTAATCTGGCGTTGCAGCACACCAGGGAGGCACTCGGCTTCTCCTGGTGGGCCCGATGATGAAGGATGTCACCACCCAGGGTGGTGAGTGAGGGCTTCCTAAAAAACCTATACCGACTTCCAATGTGTAGTGGATAGGGCCATATCGATCTCTGATCATGTGCTACTAATTTGGTTCTCCCCACATATCGTAGTTGGCACGGGCATTCTAAGATGTATACTGCAAACTCAGTTTTACAGGTTAAAGTTTTCGTGATCAAATGTTCCTTGTCACCAAAGCCATCCCTGTAACTGGTATGATTGACCCCATGTGTACAGGCTTTGCAAGACTTGCATTTGTAAAAGCCTCCCCTGTTGTGCAACCAAGAAGTTTTAGTAAGGACCTCAGGGCCAGTGTCCACCAGCCTGTCCCTCATGTTGGGGGCTTTGCTATATGTAATAGCGGCCCGTTTGGGTAACTGATGCCCAATAACTGGATCCTTGAGTAATATGGGCCAATTCTTATTGATCATTTTGCGTATATCCCTGTGCTGAGAGGAATAGCTTGTAATAAACCTGAATGTGTCAGTACTATCAGTGCTACTGGACTCAGTTGCCACATTGCCTGATATAATATCCGTTGATGCAACATATTTGGATAAGAGGGATTGACGTGTGAAGACTGAAGATTTATGAATGGCTTCGTCAATTGTTTTCTGTGTATACCCTCTTTCAAGAAATCTTTCAGAACTAACAGCTTGAGCCTCCTTTAACTCTTGCTCATTGCTGTAAAGCCTGCGAAGGCGTAACATCTCACCATATGGAATACTCATGATGAGGTGAGAAGGATGTGTGCTCGCAGCATGCAACGTGGTGTTCCCGGCTGTGCTTTTATGAAAAAGCCTGGTTTCGAACCTGTTATTTTGTACATACACCTCTGTGTCAAGGAAGGGGACCTGATGTTGACTCATGGTAACTGTAAAGTGAAAATATATATATATTTAAAGAGAGAGATAGAGCACAGAAGAAATGTAATGAAGCCCTTCTCAATGGCATTCTGGCATTTTATTCCAAATAATGCTGGCAGCATGTTCATTTCCTGACGCGTTTCAGCTACTGAATAAGCCTTGATCACAGGTGAGCAAAGACTAAGAAGCCGATTCTTATTCGGGTCGGAAGGTTTCCAAACCATGTTCGGGGCCCTTCCAACATAATCGGTACGTGTCAGACGGATTCCTTTCCGACCGAGCCATTCCGATGGGCTCGGTCGGAAAGGAATCCGACTCCCCCGGTCACCTCTTTACGACCGAGGGAGTACGATGGCAGTTTTTCACTGCCTTTTAGTACCGGTGTGTCCGGCATGAAAAGGCAGTGGGAAGCTGTCTCTGGGGGCCCCCAGCAGGGCCCCCATGGGTGTGAGGCCACTGAATAGTGGCCTGGGGGCGCCTATGATGCCCCTTCGTTGATCCCTGCACCCGGTGGCAGGCACCTTGGGGTGCCGGCCACAGGGTGCAGGGATGAACTGCACCCCTGAATTTCACATTGCAAGCATGCTTTCCGGTCGGAATGCATGCTTGCATTGTGAACCATACGAATGAGACCGAACAGGGTTCGGTCGCATCGTACTAGCAGGGCCGTAACCGACCACAGCAGGTGGGTTGGTTACAGTTCCTGACCGATGTCGAACTGACCTGAGTCCGTCCGACATCGGAATCGGGCCCAAAGTGCTCAAATCATAATGAACATGTGACCACAGGTAACATCCTTAAATTACCACGATGCACCAGTAGTGTCATTGTAATATTGAAGACTTGTGACTTTAGGTGGATAGCGTTTAGATGATACAGTCTCAGATACAGATAATATTTCATCCACATGCATGTGATTAAAAATAACAGTTACGATAATTTTCCCAAAATGTATTCATGATCTTACTCATTCCCTGCTACCGTGGAACACAATCCATATTGCTTTGAAAAGGCTCAGTCCTGCCAGAGTCGGCAGGAAGAGACAATTCTCCTCCTCTCCCTTTCTCAACAGCATGCGCAAATACCTTGGAAATCCAAGTGTCACATGCAGGTAAGTGGGACATGCTCCCCAAATTAGATCCAGCACAAAGTCTTCAAGTGACAAGAGCCACCGTTCCTGCAGGGCGGCTTTGGAACGGGCAATGAACAGCCCATGATTAGTCACAGCACAGAAGAAACATAACGAAGCCCAACTCAATGGCATTCTGGCATTTTATTCTAAATAATGCTGGCAGAATGTTGATTTCCAAACATATTTCGGCTACTGTATAAGCCTTGATCACAGGTGAGCAAACTCAAGGTGCTTAAATCATAAGGAACATGTGATATATACATATATTGGACTACTAATTAAGATGATTAAAACAAAATTGCTAAAGAATATATTTTAAGGAAAACCAGGTTTAGAGATGATTAAAATTGAGAGGCAAAAATCACAGACACATTGGGGACATGTTTGGAGTACGGCCTAGTGTTTTTAACAGCCCTCACTGGGTGGTAGGAGTATGAAACACTGTAACTTTAAGAGATACTGTAGTTGGCAGACTGTATGGTTGTCCATAACTTGCACTTGCAGATAAACAAAGTATATATTTTTCATTGAGGGGAATTGTCCCTGTGCCACCTTTTTCTTTCCACCTTTTCCGTCATGGGATGGATTTTTTATGATTTGTAAAAGGAGAGCTAAGTGAATAAAAACATATTACTTAATGTTCAAATAAAAACTAGAAATCCACTGAAAAAACAAAGGTTACAATGGCAATATAGAATGGTGTGGTAAGAATAAATGCCCATAAGTAATTGGCATTTTATAAAGTTGTAAAATTTACGATTATTCTTGAAACACTCCATTGCAATAATTAAGAATGCTTTATGATACTGTTTATTCCTAGCCTTGAAAAAGCCCCAGTCCTGTGAGCCCAAAAGGGGTGAAACACGTGTTGGTTGAGTTTAGAATCAACACACAACTAAGCACAATGAAGGGTTCTAGCACAAGATGTTCAAGTCATTATAATTAGGTATTGTATTAAAGGAAGAAATGTGTTTAATCCAATGGCTTGTCTATATTTCTGATTTTGTATGGACAAATATATTTTAAAATAACTATGAAGTAACTTGGATCAATACAGAATTTCTGTTTCAACATATCCCTTGCTCTCTTTTGGGTATACGCTGGATGTTCCTCGTGATTTTGAACAGTACTAATTAATCTGTATTATACATTTCAATTTCAAGTCACTGTACCTCCAGCAAATTTTCTTGACATATTGCCACACTGCATCAATTATTCATTTCCACTTCTAGCCTGGTTTTGTTTCACAAGGCAAACAACTCAAAATAAGCTCTCCTTTCTTGGGGATGGAAGTGGCTAAAAGAGGACCTTTTCTCTATCTCCAAAATTGCATAGGCTGGAAACTAATAAATTACAGGTGCCATATTCTCTACCCCATCTTTTCAAAGGTGCTCAACCCGCCTCCTGAACTAACTCAACAGCTGTTGGGTCCGATTTAAAACAACTGAGGTTCCAAACTAGCTGTTGACTGTGCGAAGAGTTTCTGTCTCAGTAAGATTCAATTCATTTAGGATTTTTGAGTAACTCCTACGATCTTTTTGGTGTTGCAATACCTTCAGGGTCTAGTGTTTACCTGAAGTGATATTGATGGAGCAGATTTCATCTGCAGTCATGCATTGTTTAATTTTTTTTTGTGCTACAGACAGGCTGCATTTAAATTGCCACGCACATTTTGGTGCAGGTTAAAAACATGGCACATGAAAAACATGAAAGTGAGGCCTGAAAATGCTTTTGCTGAATTAACATGTTTTTTTGCAATGTAGAGAAAAAGTGGCCTTTTTACCTTTGAAGATTAATAGAATGTGTTTCTCTCTTCCCAGCTCATCCATGTAATCTAGATTTATTATTCCTGTCTTAATAGACTTTGACTTGTTGCATATTTTGATAAACATTTTCAGTTAATAACACCTCTTTTTATAATGTGTGTGAATTAATAATGCACGTGGGAAACATAATGGAATGATTTACATGAAATTAATATTATCTTTGTGTTTGTTTTATTTTTGGGGCCTACACAAAACATGGCTGCCTGTGAATCCATCAAGGCTATGACTTGCAATTTAATGAGAATGGAGCATGCGCAGACTGTGGCAGCTTTCCTCATGACAAAAAGTCAAGGCCAACCTTAACTGTACATTTTTGTGACTGTGCCAATGTACCAGTTAGTTAAAAGTATCCGTTCTGACTACGCTGTGGAAGGAAGGATGAATTAGAATGAAACATTTTTCCTAGTAAATGTTGCAAACATATAAAATGTATTAAGTCATTTGCGCTTCTTTTGTTAAAACTGGTGAAGTCAGGTTTTTAGAATGAGTCAGGGGGAGTGAGAACTCATGTCATAATGACTGACCAATCACGTACAGGTATCCTGGAAGATGCTACATCTTTGTGTAGTCTGCCAATAATTAGGGTATAAATACTGTCCTCTCTGGATGGGGGCTGGCTATCTCAGCTCAGCTGGCTTCTAGGCTCATTAGGGGTGTGTGAGCCCTTGAGAGAAGGAACAGATTAGGCCAGACATCCTATGGGTTAGGTACGAGAAACGTCCCGGGAGATTGCTGAAAGGGCAGGTTTGCGTCCGAGGAGATTCAGGGGGAGGTTTCTTGCTTCCACGTCATTTCTTGGCACATCAGGCCGCATTCCTTTGAGGTCTTGTGAAGGGCGGGCTGTCTCCCTCCTTTTTGCTCTTTAGACACAGAGATGCACATGAGCAGCAACAGATAGAAAGGCTCTTTAGATTAGATGCTAAAACTTTAAGTTTATGTTTTGACTAATTAATTAGGTCTAAAAGATTTATTTGTTTTATGCATTTATTTCTCTTAATGGGAGATTTTTTGCAAACTATTTAATTATTGATTAGCTATGCAAGACTATTTTTCTTAGAAACTCTTTAAGACTTTTGCGCCACATTTTTCATAACTACATGTAATGCTTATATGCAGACTGTAATGTGTTCTATATTATTGATATTTTTCCTGTTTTCCAAATTCTGTAACCTTATTGATATTTTACTAATGAATAAAGGGTCAGAGAAAAACTTAACTTTTGACTAGAAAATAAAACCCTTTAAAATACTCAACAACTCTCTTCATTGGCTTACAATAATAATTGTATTTTGACTGTTCATCTTTATTTAAAGTCTCCTGAAGGTAATACATGGTGTGAAGGGCCCAACACCTTTTGAGCGGTAAATTAGAGGTAGCATGAGGGTTTTGCATTGAGAAACTACCAGAAGAAAATACCGCTCCATCAGTTTTTGGTAAGCAGAGGATGGTCATTATTGATTAGTTTGGTGATTAGTGATTATTGATTTCACCATCAACTACTCAACTAATGGATCATTGACCTTAAGAGGGAAGTAAAATAATTGCCCAAGTTAGATAAATGCCCAAGTCCTGATTCCTGACTCCAATGCTCAGAACCTGAAGACTGGCAAAGCAGTACTGGCAGGTGATGCAAGAAGTGGTGTGAGTATCAATAGGGTTGTGAAATGTTGTTAATATGCTAGCATGTATTTTTTGAAGTGTTGAAAATATTAAGTTTTTGTTATTATTGGTGAAATTTTGCTCATTTTGAATTGATGGTGTTACTGATTATATTGGTAATTTCATAGGACATACTTTTTGGCTATTGATTACATGTTTTAACTCTTCATGTTAAGTTAGTGTCTTGTTCTATGTTGTCTGGAACACGCAGGTATGCACACCTGTGGAATCCCGGGAAGGAATAGCGGGTGGTAAATGGAAGCCACACTGCACTGAGGTTACTCGTCTGTTGGAATAACACTGGGAAGCTAGGTAGGGCTGGCAGTGTTAAATTAGGGACTATTTTCTGTGTGAATGATTGATAGCAAAGAGTTCGCTGGTGAAACTTTGGTCTGATATCACCTAGAAAGGGTCACACTAAAGGAGTAGCAGGTTCTTCTGAGCTTGATTGACAGCAAAAGGGTTCGCTGGTGAAACTTTGGACTAAGATATATCCTGAAGGATAAGTCCAAAGGAGTAGCAGGTTCTTCTGAGCTTGAGTGAAAGGTAAGCGGAAGGGATTTACCTGTAGTGTATGAAGAGTAAACGGAAAGTCTTACTTTGTGAAGGGTAAGCGGAATGTGTTACTCGCAGTGAATATAAATCTATCCTTTATTTAGCACAACAGACAGAGTAGCGAATGTATTTATGTTGTTACTAACAGAGTTATTGATTAAGAGAAATATTGCAGTAAGATTTTGTGGAAGGTCAGTGGTAGGAGTAAAACTGACTAAAATTGAGACTGACAGCTTTGGAGAAAAGAAATTGCATTGAACTATTGCAAAAATGAAAATGTTTGAAGGTTTAAAGAAGCTGTTAGGAGGTAAAGTGAAAAATGTGTTTTTTATTGGTGATGCTCCTGAAGGAACACCTGTGCATTTTATGTCTACCAATTTGGGACAAAATACATGTATGTGGGTTCACCAATGGTGCAAGATTACTGAAAAGGAGGGTGCTTTGAGGTTTCCAAAAGATGGTACTTTTGAATTGCAAATTATTGACACATTAAGGGAAGTGTTATGTGAAATAAAGACACAATCTAAAGCTGCACAATTTGAGGCCTTAAGCATGTGGGAAAAGACAGCAAGAGAGAAAGCATGTGAGGATAAAAAGGTAAAGCACCAGATACAGGAGAAGGGAATTAATGCTGATAAAGAGCTTCAAATAAATAATAATTCAGGGGATGAAATAATGGATGAATTGTTAACTGAGTGTCCACCACTTTATGTGGTTCCCATGAAAAAGACAGAAAATAATGAACCAGTAATTACTACAGGGGCTACTGCTTCTGTTGAACAGAGAGAAATACAGACTGAGAGAACTGTGCAGACATTTTATATTGACCCATTACCTGTTGATTCAGCACTGACAGTGATACCTCCAGGTGTTACTGCTTCAAATGTGCCTGATTTAGTTCAAGAATTGCAAACTGCAGATGTACAGATAATGCCTAGAAAAATTATGACTGTCCCAATTAATATGGTCCCTACTGAAAAAGTTCAAAGAGCTGCAGAATCAGCGATTTTGCCAGAGTTTATTTCAGAAACTCAGAATACACAGATTATTGAACAGAAATTACCCCAAGCACTGAAAGGTGAGGGGAAAATGGTATTTACAACATCTGCAGCCCAGGATAAAATGAATGTAATTGAAAATGGGATTTTTCAAACCTGCTTTGAGGAAGCAGCAGTGATTAAAAAAATAGAAGACATGGGAGAACATATTAACACAGGCCCTGGAAAAGAGAGACAGCCTAGTGTTTTAAATGGAACATGTGAACATGAAGAAATTAACAGTCCTTGCTATTTAAATAATGAAAATGTGAACCAGTGTCAGGAAAAAGAATTAATTTCCCTGAGTAAGGAAACAGCTGCATGTGCATTAACTACACATAATGGACTGACAGATTTGGCTCAAAAATATGAAAATGATGTTTCAGGAAGTTTTCCCTTTCAGAAAGGTTTCAGGGTACACATGGATGATGAAGCAAATGAGAAAATGTGTTCTTCAGGAATGCAATTGCACATTGCAGAAATAAAATATTTTTTAAATGCAATGGGCTTGAGCAATTAGGAGACAATTGGGCAAGAAAACATGAGAAGAAAAAGAAACCACCAGACCTAGCAAGGAAAATGGATAAGGAAAAGAAGCCACCAGATTTAGTTGAGAAAAATAATAAGCAGAATGAGGGAGAAGCTTTTGCTTACTCATTGAGAGAAAAGGTGGGAGAAATGTATGTTCCTATGCAACAGAATAAAAGTGAATTTGCAGCATTTCTGAACACATTCCCACAATTGAAAGACAAGATTGTGCTGTGGTACACACAAGTTGATGGATTTGTTGAAATTTTAAAAGAGTTGTGCATTAATTTGGAAATGTTCTTTTACATTGCCATGCAGACTAAATTGTGGTTTGAATCTAAAGTTGTGGAAAGGCCAAGTGAAATGAAAAGGGTTAGCATGAATGCACCATCATTTTCTGTTGTTATGGAGGAAAATATAGCAGTGATTTATTTCCTCAAGGGCAGAGTGCCAGAAGAGGATGTTGATTGGGTACAGATTAAAAGAACACAAGATGGAAGTAAAGGTGTTTTGGTTAGTGCAAATTCAGGTATGGATGTTGTACTCCTGGAAAATGTGTCCTTTTGCCATCTTTTTAACAGATCTGAGCATTGGAACAAGAAAAATAAATTTAAACATGTTGCACAAAAACATGGAGAAATGCAGGTGCAACATATGCCAGTTAAGCAAATGCAAATGTCAGTTCAGAAACAGGTACCTATGGCAGGAATATTTCAAGCACAGATGGTCCCACAAAATATGGAAAATGCTAACATTAATTTAAATAGGTTGTCCAGAGCAAATGGGAATTATTTCCTGAGAAAAAATCAGAATCCAGTCCAACAGGTTACTATGTTTGCAAATGAGAGTGTTAACACTCACAATTCTGAATTTACCAATTCCATTGTGAAGGCAGTGGAAAGTCCAGATTTAGTTGCAGGAGTTTTAAACAGAGAAATTAGAAACCCAGTGTTAGAAGAGTTTGCACCAAAATTAGGCCCATTTGAGGAAGATTGCAAAACTGTTGTCTGTGACTCAGGCCTAGCAGGAAAACAATTATTTTGCAAATTAAGCAGCACAGATTACTGTACACCAGATAATGTTATTTTTCAGATTCCTGATGAGGATGTACATTTTAAAATGGCCCAAAAAGAGACAGCTGTAGCATTGTTTTCAGAAAAGACAGTTGAAAAATTACCTTCTGCTTTGGAAAAAAAAATAAACACAGAAATAAGAGAGTTCACAGAGAAGGATGCCAGGTTAATAAAATGTGCAGAACATGTCTTATTAAAATTTGAACCAGATGACATGTATTCAGGAACACAATCAGTTGCAGGAATTTTACCAATAAAAGGATTTTTGATGGAATTGATTAGAAGTTTGTGTAACTTTCTGATCATAGGTTCACAGAAAATAAATGAAAAGAACAGAATAGTGCAGGAGACTAAAAGCATATTTTTTCCATGTTGTCCTGTGGTACCGAATCCAGCCAATATATTTTTTCACATTCCATGTGGTGAAGAATGGCTTATTTTTATTGATTTTTGCCAAGTTCATGTCACAGTGCCATTGGATGAGAATAGTCAGGAGTACTATCAAAAAGAAGATGAATATCTGGGACACAAAATTGGAAAGGAAGGTAGAAAGGTGTCACCAGAGAGAGTGGAAATGATTTCAAAGAAAAATCCACCTCAAATTCAGAAAGAAGTCAGGACATTTTTGGGAATGGTTAGATGCTGTAGAGAGTGGTTACTGAACCTTTCCCTAGTGGCTAAGCCTTTACTGAGGCTGACACACTCAGGTGTGTCTGATCCGCTTCCATTGGACAACAACTGCACAAAAGCATTCCTAGAGTTGAAAGAGAAAGAATGTCGCGTCCCAGCACTAGGAATGAAAGTTTATTTGAAAGAAAATACACTAATTTGCAGTGAGAGGGAGGGCTGCGCTCTCTCATTGCCTATTGAAAAAGATGGCTTTGTTCAAAGGTCTGTGATGTATTGCCCAATGACCTTTGACCCTAACTTCACAGAAATGTCAGCAAATGAATTGGATTATGATGAAACTGAATATGAGTGTCTAAATATCATGAAAATATGCATAAAGCCAAATTCAGACTTTAAGGATGAATGTCTGAGTCAGCCCAACAATGTCAATTTTTTAGATGGCCCATGTTTGAAAGGTGACACATTAAAAGCAGCACATGCTGTGCTCCTTATACATGATGTTGTCAAAGCTTCATGGCTTTTAGTAATTACCCCAGCCCAAAATTCGAAATTGTTTGTCCTTACCATCACATGCAGTTTATCTGCTCAAATGAGAGTCACTGTTGTCATGGAAGAGAGAAATGCTAATTCAGTTGCACAAAATTGTGTTCTGTTAGCATGTACATTCTATGGAATCTTCACAGATGAATTAAAAGAGGCTCAAGAAAATGTTTTTGAAGCAGCACAACAGGGTTGTATCAGAACTGTTTTTGAGAGAAATGACAACTGCATAGTGGCAAATGTGTTATTGCAAAGACTGATGCCCAGGTATAGATTGCCAGTTTCTCTGAAATCAGATCATAATGTGGGCTTAAAGATAATAAGTGCAGAACAACAGATTGGACAAGGAATGGATTGTAGCTATCTGCCTGAAGTGTCAAGCATAATAAAGCAACACAATGGCAGCACTGAGTTACCTTTTGTAAAAGACTGTTTTTCAGCATCACCAAAGTGGCTTGAAAATGCATATGCAAATGCACTTGTGGAAAACACTGAGGAGAACACTAGCCATTGCTGTGTAGGTCTGGTTGATGTACAGTGTGCAGTTTCTCACCAGATTGCAGCTGCTACACAAGATCTGCATAATGGATGGTGCAACGGCTTTGATCTGAGAGATGCTGTGGTGAAACATCTGAATCTGATCAAAGTGAAAATAAGAGTGAAAGGCCTTGGTTGAAAAAAGTGCAAAGGATTGATGGTGCTCTGTCAGAGTTTCTCAGCACCTAAGTAGTCCAATTTGCATGGAAAGTATGAGCCATACTAATGACAAGCTGATGACAAATGAGCAAAGAAATGCTGAAACTGTCCTGGTGAATTCTCCTTTTTTATTATTTTAGTTACTTATTTTAAAGAAGACTGTTCCAAGAAGCTACTTACAGAACTCTGCACTTAAACAATTGAGCGTGGCTATATATGATCTGATTACAGACCAGACTTGTGTTTGCCTTAGAAATAGAAGTAACATTCTTATATGCTCAGCTTTTGCAATAAAAAAAAAAATTAAATAAAAAAAAAATACTGTCACTATTGAAATTAAATATGTGTGATGAATTATAAATCATTTTATTATGATTTGAATTATCAGAAGGGTGGATTGATGGAGCAGATTTAATCTGCAGTCATGCATTGTTTAATTTTTTTTTGTGCTACAGACAGGCTGCATTTAAATTGCCACGCACATTTTGGTGCAGGTTAAAAACATGGCACATGAAAAACATGAAAGTGAGGCCTGAAAATGCTTTTGCTGAATTAACATGTTTTTTTGCAATGTAGAGAAAAAGTGGCCTTTTTACCTTTGAAGATTAATAGAATGTGTTTCTCTCTTCCCAGCTCATCCATGTAATCTAGATTTATTATTCCTGTCTTAATAGACTTTGACTTGTTGCATATTTTGATAAACATTTTCAGTTAATAACACCTCTTTTTATAATGTGTGTGAATTAATAATGCACGTGGGAAACATAATGGAATGATTTACATGAAATTAATATTATCTTTGTGTTTGTTTTATTTTTGGGGCCTACACAAAACATGGCTGCCTGTGAATCCATCAACGCTATGACTTGCAATTTAATGAGAATGGAGCATGCGCAGACAGTGGCAGCTTTCCTCATGACAAAAAGTCAAGGACAACCTTAACTGTACATTTTTGTGACTGTGCCAATGTACCAGTTAGTTAAAAGTATCCGTTCTGACTACGCTGTGGAAGGAAGGATGAATTAGAATGAAACATTTTTCCTAGTAAATGTTGCAAACATATAAAATGTATTAAGTCATTTGCGCTTCTTTTGTTAAAACTGGTGAAGTCAGGTTTTTAGAATGAGTCAGGGGGAGTGAGAACTCATGTCATAATGACTGACCAATCACGTACAGGTATCCTGAAAGATGCTACATCTTTGTGTAGTCTGCCAATAATTAGGGTATAAATACTGTCCTCTCTGGATGGGGGCTGGCTATCTCAGCTCAGCTGGCTTCTAGGCTCATTAGGGGTGTGTGAGCCCTTGAGAGAAGGAACAGATTAGGCCAGACATCCTATGGGTTAGGTACGAGAAACGTCCCGGGAGATTGCTGAAAGGGCAGGTTTGCGTCCGAGGAGATTCAGGGGGAGGTTTCTTGCTTCCACGTCATATCTTGGCACATCAGGCCGCATTCCTTTGAGGTCTTGTGAAGGGCGGGCTGTCTCCCTCCTTTTTGCTCTTTAGACACAGAGATGCACATGAGCAGCAACAGATAGAAAGGCTCTTTAGATTAGATGCTAAAACTTTAAGTTTATGTTTTGACTAATTAATTAGGTCTAAAAGATTTATTTGTTTTATGCATTTATTTCTCTTAATGGGAGACTTTTTGCAAACTATTTAATTATTGATTAGCTATGCAAGACTATTTTTCTTAGAAACTCTTTAAGACTTTTGCGCCACATTTTTCATAACTACATGTAATGCTTATATGCAGACTGTAATGTGTTCTGTATTATTGATATTTTTCCTGTTTTCCAAATTCTGTAACCTTATTGATATTTTACTAATGAATAAAGGGTCAGAGAAAAACTTAACTTTTGACTAGAAAATAAAACCCTTTAAAATACTCAACAACTCTCTTTATTGGCTTACAATAATAATTGTATTTTGACTGTTCATCTTTATTTAAAGTCTCCTGAAGGTAATACATGGTGTGAAGGGCCCAACACCTTTTGAGCGGTAAATTAGAGGTAGCATGAGGGTTTTGCATTGAGAAACTACCAGAAGAAATTACCGCTCCATCAGTTTTTGGTAAGCAGAGGATGGTCATTATTGATTAGTTTGGTGATTAGTGATTATTGATTTCACCATCAACTACTCAACTAATGGATCATTGACCTTAAGAGGGAAGTAAAATAATTGCCCAAGTTAGATAAATGCCCAAGTCCTGATTCCTGACTCCAATGCTCAGAACCTGAAGACTGGCAAAGCAGTACTGGCAGGTGATGCAAGAAGTGGTGTGAGTATCAATAGGGTTGTGAAATGTTGTTAATATGCTAGCATGTATTTTTTGAAGTGTTGAAAATATTAAGTTTTTTTTATTATTGGTGAAATTTTGCTCATTTTGAATTGATGGTGTTACTGATTATATTGGTAATTTCATAGGACATACTTTTTGGCTATTGATTACATGTTTTAACTCTTCATGTTAAGTTAGTGTCTTGTTCTATGTTGTCTGGAACACGCAGGTATGCACACCTGTGGAATCCCGGGAAGGAATAGCGGGTGGTAAATGGAAGCCACACTGCACTGAGGTTACTCGTCTGTTGGAATAACACTGAGAAGCTAGGTAGGGCTGGCAGTGTTAAATTAGGGACTATTTTCTGTGTGAATGATTGATAGCAAAGAGTTCGCTGGTGAAACTTTGGTCTGATATCACCTAGAAAGGGTCACACTAAAGGAGTAGCAGATTCTTCTGAGCTTGATTGACAGCAAAAGGGTTCTCTGGTGAAACTTTGGACTAAGATATATCCTGAAGGATAAGTCCAAAGGAGTAGCAGGTTCTTCTGAGCTTGAGTGAAAGGTAAGCGGAAGGGATTTACCTGTAGTGTATGAAGAGTAAACGGAAAGTCTTACTTTGTGAAGGGTAAGCGGAATGTGTTACTCGCAGTGAATATAAATCTATCCTTTATTTAGCACAACAGACAGAGTAGCGAATGTATTTATGTTGTTACTAACAGAGTTATTGATTAAGAGAAATATTGCAGTAAGATTTTGTGGAAGGTCAGTGGTAGGAGTAAAACTGACTAAAATTGAGACTGACAGCTTTGGAGAAAAGAAATTGCATTGAACTATTGCAAAAATGAAAATGTTTGAAGGTTTAAAGAAGCTGTTAGGAGGTAACGTGAAAAATGTGTTTTTTATTGATGATGCTCCTGAAGGAACACCTGTGCATTTTATGTCTACCAATTTGGGACAAAATACATGTATGTGGGTTCACCAATGGTGCAAGATTACTGAAAAGGAGGGTGCTTTGAGGTTTCCAAAAGATGGTACTTTTGAATTGCAAATTATTGACACATTAAGGGAAGTGTTATGTGAAATAAAGACACAATCTAAAGCTGCACAATTTGAGGCCTTAAGCATGTGGGAAAAGACAGCAAGAGAGAAAGCATGTGAGGATAAAAAGGTAAAGCACCAGATACAGGAGAAGGGAATTAATGCTGATAAAGAGCTTCAAATAAATAATAATTCAGGGGATGAAATAATGGATGAATTGTTAACTGAGTGTCCACCACTTTATGTGGTTCCCATGAAAAAGACTGAAAATAATGAACCAGTAATTACTACAGGGGCTACTGCTTCTGTTGAACAGAGAGAAATACAGACTGAGAGAACTGTGCAGACATTTTATATTGACCCATTACCTGTTGATTCAGCACTGACAGTGATACCTCCAGGTGTTACTGCTTCAAATGTGCCTGATTTAGTTCAAGAATTGCAAACTGCAGATGCACAGATAATGCCTAGAAAAATTATGACTGTCCCAATTAATATGGTCCCTACTGAAAAAGTTCAAAGAGCTGCAGAATCAGTGATTTTGCCAGAGTTTATTTCAGAAACTCAGAATACACAGATTATTGAACAGAAATTACCCCAAGCACTGAAAGGTGAGGGAAAATGGTATTTACAACATCTGCAGCCCAGGATAAAATGAATGTAATTGAAAATGGGATTTTTCAAACCTGCTTTGAGGAAGCAGCAGTGATTAAAAAAATAGAAGACATGGGAGAACATATTAACACAGGCCCTGGAAAAGAGAGACAGCCTAGTGTTTTAAATGGAACATGTGAACATGAAGAAATTAACAGTCCTTGCTGTTTAAATAATGAAAATGTGAACCAGTGTCAGGAAAAATAATTAATTTCCCTGAGTAAGGAAACAGCTGCATGTGCATTAACTACACATAATGGACTGACAGATTTGGCTCAAAAATATGAAAATGATGTTTCAGGAAGTTTTCCCTTTCAGAAAGGTTTCAGGGTACACATGGATGATGAAGCAAATGAGAAAATGTGTTCTTCAGGAATGCAATTGCACATTGCAGAAATAAAATATTTTTTTTAATGCAATGGGCTTGAGCAATTAGGAGACAATTGGGCAAGAAAACATGAGAAGAAAAAGAAACCACCAGACCTAGCAAGGAAAATGGATAAGGAAAAGAAGCCACCAGATTTAGTTGAGAAAAATAATAAGCAGAATGAGGGAGAAGCTTTTGCTTACTCATTGAGAGAAAAGGTGGGAGAAATGTATGTTCCTATGCTACAGAATAAAAGTGAACTTGCAGCATTTCTGAACACATTCCCACAATTGAAAGACAAGATTGTGCTGTGGTACACACAAGTTGATGGATTTGTTGAAATTTTAAAAGAGTTGTGCGTTAATTTGGAAATGTTCTTTTACATTGCCATGCAGACTAAATTGTGGTTTGAATCTAAAGTTGTGGAAAGGCCAAGTGAAATGAAAAGGGTTAGCATGAATGCACCATCATTTTCTGTTGTTATGGAGGAAAATATAGCAGTGATTTATTTCCTCAAGGGCACAGTGCCAGAAGAGGATGTTGATTGGGTACAGATTAAAAGAACACAAGATGGAAGTAAAGGTGTTTTGGTTAGTGCAAATTCAGGTATGGATGTTGTACTCCTGGAAAATGTGTCCTTTTGCCATCTTTTTAACAGATTTGAGCATTGGAACAAGAAAAATAAATTTAAACATGTTGCACAAAAACATGGAGAAATGCAGGTGCAAAATATGCCAGTTAAGCTAATGCAAATGTCAGTTCAGAAACAGGTACCTATGGCAGGAATATTTCAAGCACAGATGGTCCCACAAAATATGGCAAATGCTAACATTAATTTAAATAGGTTGTCCAGAGCAAATGGGAATTATTTCCTGAGAAAAAATCAGAATCCAGTCCAACAGGTTACTATGTTTGCAAATGAGAGTGTTAACACTCACAATTCTGAATTTACCAATTCCATTGTGAAGGCAGTGGAAAGTCCAGATTTAGTTGCAGGAGTTTTAAACAGAGAAATTAGAAACCCAGTGTTAGAAGAGTTTGCACCAAAATTAGGCCCATTTGAGGAAGATTGCAAAACTGTTGTCTGTGACTCAGGCCTAGCAGGAAAACAATTAGGGGCCGATTAGGATGGCGGTTTTTCCGCATCCTCCGGGCCGGCGGAAGTGTCCGCCGGCCTGGAGGATGCGGAAAAACCGCTGCGGAGCCTCCAAAGACCCACCGCCAAATTAGGATGGCTGGTGGGTCTGGAATTCCGTCCGCCGCTTTTCCGCCGCGGTCGGCTTCCGACCGTGGCGGAAAAGCTATAACATGGCAGGCGGTGTCTATGAGACACCGTCCGCCATATTAGGATGTTCGTAAATACATGCTTTTCCACGGCGGCTTTTCCGCCATGGAAAAGCATACGGACATTCACTTTGGGGGCCCGTTGCGGGCCCCCTGGGTGAATGGGGGGTGGGGGGTGCACATGGGGGGTACCTATGGTACCCCCCTGCATTTGCGTGCACAAAGCAGCAGGCACCGTGCGGTGCCGGCCGCTTTGTGCATGTAAATGTAAAACATGCTTTTTTAACATTGCGGCGGGTGCAGCTTGAAGCTGCACCCGCCGCAATGTTAAATATAGAGGATGTGACCGCCACCCTGGCGGTCACATCCTAATCAGCACGGAGGGAACGCCGCAGCCCCTGCGGACGTTCCCTCCTCCTCAAGGGTGGCGGACGGACGCAAGTCCGTCCGCCATCCTAATCGGCCCCTTATTTTGCAAATTAAGCAGCACAGATTACTGTACACCAGATAATGTTATTTTTCAGATTCCTGATGAGGATGTACATTTTAAAATGGCCCAAAAAGAGACAGCTGTAGCATTGTTTTCAGAAAAGACAGTTGAAAAATTACCTTCTGCTTTGGAAAAAAAAAATAAACACAGAAATAAGAGAGTTCACAGAGAAGGATGCCAGGTTAATAAAATGTGCGGAACATGTCTTATTAAAATTTGAACCAGATGACATGTATTCAGGAACACAATCAGTTGCAGGAATTTTACCAATAAAAGGATTTTTGATGGAATTGATTAGAAGTTTGTGTAACTTTCTGATCATAGGTTCACAGAAAATAAATGAAAAGAACAGAATGGTGCAGGAGACTAAAAGCATATTTTTTCCATGTTGTCCTGTGGTACCGAATCCAGCCAATATATTTTTTCACATTCCATGTGGTGAAGAATGGCTTATTTTTATTGATTTTTGCCAAGTTCATGTCACAGTGCCATTGGATGAGAATAGTCAGGAGTACTATCAAAAAGAAGATGAATATCTGGGACACAAAATTGGAAAGGAAGGTAGAAAGGTGTCACCAGAGAGAGTGGAAATGATTTCAAAGAAAAATCCACCTCAAATTCAGAAAGAAGTCAGGACATTTTTGGGAATGGTTAGATGCTGTAGAGAGTGGTTACTGAACCTTTCCCTAGTGGCTAAGCCTTTACTGAGGCTGACACACTCAGGTGTGTCTGATCCGCTTCCATTGGACAACAACTGCACAAAAGCATTCCTAGAGTTGAAAGAGAAAGAATGTCGCGCCCCAGCACTAGGAATGAAAGTTTATTTGAAAGAAAATACACTAATTTGCAGTGAGAGGGAGGGGTGCGCTCTCTCATTGCCTATTGAAAAAGATGGCTTTGTTCAAAGGTCTGTGATGTATTGCCCAATGACCTTTGACCCTAACTTCACAGAAATGTCAGCAAATGAATTGGATTATGATGAAACTGAATATGAGTGTCTAAATATCATGAAAATATGCATAAAGCCAAATTCAGACTTTAAGGATGAATGTCTGAGTCAGCCCAACAATGTCAATTTTTTAGATGGCCCATGTTTGAAAGGTGACACATTAAAAGCAGCACATGCTGTGCTCCTTATACATGATGTTGTCAAAGCTTCATGGCTTTTAGTAATTACCCCAGCCCAAAATTCGAAATTGTTTGTCCTTACCATCACATGCAGTTTATCTGCTCAAATGAGAGTCACTGTTGTCATGGAAGAGAGAAATGCTAATTCAGTTGCACAAAATTGTGTTCTGTTAGCATGTTCATTCTATGGAATCGTATTACAAAAAGAGAGACAGGGAGAGTATGCGGACACTCTTGTTCCCCGGTCAATATTTCATAAACAAAAGAAGAGTGTCCATGAAGAGAGGACTGAGCCAATCACAGGAGCATCAGAACATCCTCACTGGGATGTTGAAGAAAGCCCTCACTCACCACCTAGTGATGACATGCTTCATCATCGGGCCCCACCAAAGAGACCGAATGTCTCTTTGGTGTGCTGCAACGCCAGAATTACTGCGGAGCGGGATGGTGAGTAGAGGGCGTGTTGTGTGCAAAATTATACTAGTGAGTGATGGAGGATAAAAAATGTCAGTAGTGTATCAAAGAAAAACTTTATTAAATGATCACTAAAGACAATAAAATTAAAAAATATGTGAGGGACCAGTCCACTTTAATTGAGTGGTGGGTTCCTACAATGTTGTCGACATGTTTCTTGCCATTGAAACGGTGTTAATTTACCCGGCAATTCTTCAGGACTGGGTGTGTGATAAACCCCGGCGGTATGAGCACGCTAAGGCCCACCCTAACCTAGGGACGTGAAAGTGAAAAAATTAAATCAAATGGTGTCAAAAAGTGCAAAAAATTAGGAATAGAGACTTATCCCTAATTACTCCTGGTTTAGGAGGCTTCTACTGATCGTTTCTGCACTTTCTGGGTGTTATGAATAAACACCATGGGTCTCAGGAGGGGGGTGGAAGCGTATTCGGCACACCGCCCTCGACGCTCGGCACCCGTGGTCCACCTACGTCGCCCTCAGACTGGACCCCGACGATTCTATGGAATCTTCACAGATGAATTAAAAGAGGCTCAAGAAAATGTTTTTGAAGCAGCACAACAGGGTTGTATCAGAACTGTTTTTGAGAGAAATGACAACTGCATAGTGGCAAATGTGTTATTGCAAAGACTGATGCCCAGGTATAGATTGCCAGTTTCTCTGAAATCAGATCATAATGTGGGCTTAAAGATAATAAGTGCAGAACAACAGATTGGACAAGGAATGGGTTGTAGCTATCTGCCTGAAGTGTCAAGCATAATAAAGCAACACAATGGCAGCACTGAGTTACCTTTTGTAAAAGACTGTTTTTCAGCATCACCAAAGTGGCTTGAAAATGCATATGCAAATGCACTTGTGGAAAACACTGAGGAGAACACTAGCCATTGCTGTGTAGGTCTGGTTGATGTACAGTGTGCAGTTTCTCACCAGATTGCAGCTGCTACACAAGATCTGCATAATGGATGGTGCAACGGCTTTGATCTGAGAGATGCTGTGGTGAAACATCTGAATCTGATCAAAGTGAAAATAAGAGTGAAAGGCCTTGGTTGAAAAAAGTGCAAAGGATTGATGGTGCTCTGTCAGAGTTTCTCAGCACCTAAGTAGTCCAATTTGCATGGAAAGTATGAGCCATACTAATGACAAGCTGATGACAAATGAGCAAAGAAATGCTGAAACTGTCCTGGTGAATTCTCCTTTTTTATTATTTTAGTTACTTATTTTAAAGAAGACTGTTCCAAGAAGCTACTTACAGAACTCTGCACTTAAACAATTGAGCGTGGCTATATATGATCTGATTACAGACCAGACTTGTGTTTGCCTTAGAAATAGAAGTAACATTCTTATATGCTCAGCTTTTGCAATTAAAAAAAAAATTAAATAAAAAAAAAATACTGTCACTATTGAAATTAAATATGTGTGATGAATTATAAATCATTTTATTATGATTTGAATTATCAGAAGGATGGATTGATGGAGCAGATTTCATCTGCAGTCATGCATTCTTTAATTATTTTTTTTGTGCTACAGACAGGCTGCATTTAAATTGCCACGCACATTTTGGTGCAGGTTAAATACATGACACATGAAAAACATGAAAGTGAGGCCTGAAAATGCTTTTGCTGAATTAACATGTTTTTTTGCAATGTAGAGAAAAAGTGGCCTTTTTACCTTTGAAGATTAATAGAATGTGTTTCTCTCTTCCCAGCTCATCCATGTAATCTAGATTTATTATTCCTGTCTTAATAGACTTTGACTTGTTGCATATTTTGATAAACATTTTCAGTTAATAACACCTCTTTTTATAATGTGTGTGAATTAATAATGCACGTGGGAAACATAATGGAATGATTTACATGAAATTAATATTATCTTTGTGTTTGTTTTATTTTTGGGGCCTACACAAAACCTGGCTGCCTGTGAATCCATCAAGGCTATGACTTGCAATTTAATGAGAATGGAGCATCCGCAGACTGTGGCAGCTTTCCTCATGACAAAAAGTCAAGGACAACCTTAACTGTACATTTTTGTGACTGTGCCAATGTACCAGTTAGTTAAAAGTATCCGTTCTGACTACGCTGTGGAAGGAAGGATGAATTAGAATGAAACATTTTTCCTAGTAAATGTTGCAAACATATAAAATGTATTAAGTCATTTGCGCTTCTTTTGTTAAAACTGGTGAAGTCAGGTTTTTAGAATGAGTCAGGGGGAGTGAGAACTCATGTCATAATGACTGACCAATCACGTACAGGTATCCTGAAAGATGCTACATCTTTGTGTAGTCTGCCAATAATTAGGGTATAAATACTGTCCTCTCTGGATGGGGGCTGGCTATCTCAGCTCAGCTGGCTTCTAGGCTCATTAGGGGTGTGTGAGCCCTTGAGAGAAGGAACAGATTAGGCCAGACATCCTATGGGTTAGGTACGAGAAACGTCCCGGGAGATTGCTGAAAGGGCAGGTTTGCGTCCGAGGAGATTCAGGGGGAGGTTTCTTGCTTCCACGTCATATCTTGGCACATCAGTCCGCATTCCTTTGAGGTCTTGTGAAGGGCGGGCTGTCTCCCTCCTTTTTGCTCTTTAGACACAGAGATGCATATGAGCAGCAACAGATAGAAAGGCTCTTTAGATTAGATGCTAAAACTTTAAGTTTATGTTTTGACTAATTAATTAGGTCTAAAAGATTTATTTGTTTTATGCATTTATTTCTCTTAATGGGAGACTTTTTGCAAACTATTTAATTATTGATTAGCTATGCAAGACTATTTTTCTTAGAAACTCTTTAAGACTTTTGCGCCACATTTTTCATAACTACATGTAATGCTTATATGCAGACTGTAATGTGTTCTGTATTATTGATATTTTTCCTGTTTTCCAAATTCTGTAACCTTATTGATATTTTACTAATGAATAAAGGGTCAGAGAAAAACTTAACTTTTGACTAGAAAATAAAACCCTTTAAAATACTCAACAACTCTCTTTATTGGCTTACAATAATAATTGTATTTTGACTGTTCATCTTTATTTAAAGTCTCCTGAAGGTAATACATGGTGTGAAGGGCCCAACACCTTTTGAGCGGTAAATTAGAGGTAGCATGAGGGTTTTGCATTGAGAAACTACCAGAAGAAATTACCGCTCCATCAATATTACTTCACCCCTCCAAGTTACATACCTCATTGTGGGGGTGCAGTGTCTGGTCCCCCATTTCATGGTACCAAACTTTTGAATGTTATGGGGTTTTCCCTGCACAAATTCTACCAGGATTGACCAACTGAAAAATGTGCAACTAAAAACCCTTTCTATGGTAATGTATGACAATATATATATGACTAACATGATACATATTAAAATTGTTGTAATCCAATATAACACGTTCTTTCTTAAATACTAAATGGTTGTTACTAGGCTACATCCAGGATAAAGCACCCAATGATAAGTGCACATAGTGGAGAATGTAAAAATAAACTAATATCAACTATTGCATATATTTAAATCTTTTAAGATAGGTATACTAAAGTGCTGACTTGGTTAGATTACCTAATATAAAGTTATCATGGAAGTGTATTAAGCAATTGTTCTAAGGTTCTGACCAGGCTGAAAGCCTAATTTTAAAGTGCTTGTGCAAAGACTCAGGGTAAAGTACCCCTTTTTAAAGTGTACATGTTCAAAAAACTATAAACACCCAACATAAGTTATTGCACATTTTTTGGAATCGTTATACTTAAGTGTTCAATTGCTAGAATGTCCAGCAATTGTACTACAGTGTTTACCCAACTAAAGTGGCAAATGTAAAGTACTAATGCAAAAATTAAGGGTAAATTACCCAATTTAAAGTACATATGCCCTAAAAGCTGTAAACACAAAACTTCAATACTGCACATTTTTTAAGAACCATTACAGTTAGGCACCAACTTGCTAAGATGTCCAACCTACGGTACTCATGTTCCTCGAAACCGATTTTGAAATCAATTGCCTTCAAATTGTAATGGGTGATGATCCTCAAAATCCTATTCCATGTATTATCTTTACAGAGCATTTATATTGACTAAACTTAGATCAAGTACCTGGTTTTAAAGTGCACATGCTTACATGTTAAAATATACACCACTATTATTGCACATACCTTTTAAACCCCCTTCTACCCAGGCATTATGGCGAATGGAATAACCACTTTTAGGTACCTGTGGTTGCTACACTAAGAGCATCCATCTTTGGGTATTTCATTCATCTTGGAGCACTAGTTATTGCACAACAATATGATTGTTTCCCAGTTATAACATTCTAGTTACCATTTCAGATCATATAACAATACCTTTCAATGAAATAATCATCAAAGATCATGCAACCATACGTTTCAATGAAATAATCTCCAAACGTATGCAATAATACATGAAAATAAATATCAAGAGAAGAACTCCAAAAAGTTGAAAGGATTCCTGACCATAATCTCAGTTCAAGGAGGTAACTACAGATGGAAATGAAGTTCAGCATCCATATTCAGTCCCCTTGGGATTTCTGTCCCCATTAATATAATTAATTTTGATTCAGCTCTCATCATCAATTCTTGAAATCCTCCTCTTGGCTTTTTAGAAATGTGTTGGATCCCACAATAGACCAGCCCTTCTCTATTTCCTTCATGTACCTCCCAAATATGTATAAGAAAAGTCCTCATTTTTTATAGCACGCAGATGTTGTAATATTCTTAATTTCAATTTGTCAATTCTGCTTTCAATGTATTTCTTACCACAACTACATTCCAGAGTATAAACCACATATGTGGTTTTGCATTTGATATGTTTATTGATCTTTCTTCTCTGTCCTTTAACAATGTATAAAATGACATGTTCACAGCATACTCCAATGCCTAACATTTGAAACATTTTTTCAAAACCCATTGCATTTACTCCTGAGCCAACCACAAGTATTTGTTTTACATTTGGCATGTGGCTGCATGTGAGAAAATTACTGAATGAGGCAACTTTTCTATAAGTCATTTGTGGTTGTTCCAATAGGACCTCCTTGAGTTTTTTTGTTTAATCATAACATTTTCCCTCAAAAGATGTATTGTAAGCCTGTATATATCTAATGCAGTCTCCCGTTACACTCAATTCTGTTTTGTTCCTTATACGAAGGAGGTTATTTCTGTTTTTCTTCAGTATCTCCTTTTATGCATTGTCCAAAACTACAAGTAGATAGCCTCTTTGTCTAAATATCTCAAACACATCCATGGCTTGTGTCTAAAAATCTCTTTCCTCCCAACAAATGCACCTAGCTCTCAAGACTCGCCATAAGGGACACCCTAATTGAGAGCTTTCAGAGTGTCCCCTCTAAGCGTAGGGTATACTATTAGAGGTGGTGGCCTTCCTGTGAATTTTCAAGCATATTTTAAAGCCTACTTTATTTTTGAATATGTTAGTATATGCATAATAATGTGCCTTCGACCATATGTGGTGTGGGGTTGGTCAAGCGGACTGGACTGCGGCCAGGCCCTGTGGCCAAGCCCTCATAGGGAGCTGACAACCTGCAGTAATCCGATCCCCCACATTGCACATGGCCTTTGGCCATGGGTGGCAAGGGGTTGGCTGCAGGGTTTGGCCCTCCATGCCCAAGCCTCCACCATGCACACCACCCCACCCACCCAAGAGGAGGCATCGCCATCGTCCACAAAAGCACCCTCCACATGACAACCACCGACCTGGACGATACTAAGACCCCAATGGAGCACCTCCACCTCCACTTCCACATCCAGACCAACCCTAAAATTATCCTCCATGGAACCCTCAACTACAGGCCACCCCTGCCCCCATGCTCCTTTCACCTACACCATCGCTGACCTCATCACACCCCACGACCTCGCCTCCATTGACTACAATCTACTCGGAGACCTAAACTTCCATCTGGACAACCATGACGACCCCAACACTACCACCCTCCTAGAGAACCTCGCCAAGATAAGACTGAAGCAACTGGTCACTTCCCCCACGCACACTGTTGGACACACACTCTACCCCATCTTCATAAAAGGAAACAGCGACTCCTACAGCCACACCATGGAACTCCTCTGGACAGACCACCACTGCATCCCCTTCTCTTTCAGATAACACACCCCACACAAACACGCCCACCGCCTCCCCTGTAGAAGCTGCAACAAAAGTCACCGAAGACCAGCTCACATCTGCCCTCATCAACACCGCACCACCAACGATGGCAGATGCTAACACCATGGCACACAACCTTCACTGCTGGATCACAAACTGGACCGACACTTTCACCCCCCTCAAAAAAGCCACAGGACAACACATCAAGAAAGCAAACAGGTTCACAGCTGCACTCCAAGAATCCAAGAGCTCCTGCTGATGACTTGAAAAAATATGGAGGAACACAAGAACCCCAGAAACATGCATCGCCTACAGAGCAGCCACCACAGCACACCGCCAACTCATCAAATCCACAAAGAAGAAGTTCCTCCAAGACTGAATCGTCACCAGTGCCCACAACGCTAAATAACTCTTCTCCATCATCAAGGAATTCGCCAAACCCAACAGTGAAACAACATATGTCCCACCCTCCCAAGACCTCTGCAACAGATTCAGCACCTTTTTATTTATCTCACCAATAAGACGATCTACAACAACTTTGCCAACCAAGACCTCTGCACGGCTCCAGATCCCACCCCCAGCAATGCCACCCAACAGACCCTGCTCACTACAGAAGACACCCCAAAGACCATGAAGAGCATCCAATCCGGAGCACCCTCAGACCCCTGTCCACCCCACATCTTTCACAGAGCCACTATGGCCATTGCATCCGAACTACGCCGGTCAATCAACTGCTCCCTCAAAACCACCACATTCCCCGACAAGTGGAAACACCGAAGTCAACCCCCTCTTGAAGAAACCCTCTGCAGACCCGACGGACCTCAAGAATTTCAGGCCGATTTCTCTACTTCCATTTTGAGTCAAGGTCATCAAAAAGGCCGTCAACACGGATAGATGGATTGCAAATCTTTCATAACCCAAGCACTGTCGGGAGGGGAGGGGGATTAGGGGGATTTTTAAGGAAAAGTGGAATTTTCTACGTTTACAAGTGGACGATGTTACTAGGATTGAACGGTTGGGCTTCTCATTGCAAGAGGCAAAAGGTAGGCTACTCACAGGTGAGGTCTGTTGCAGACCCCTGGGCGCAGAAACCAGTATCAAGACCAGTTCAACTCCATTACTGACCTGAGCCTAACACGTTCGAGAATGATCATACTAGGGGATTTTAACTTATGGGATAACGGCAGCCTAGATAACCATTTGAGAGACCTAAGGTACACTTGTGAGATTGTTAATTTACATCAAATGGTTTCAGAACTGACTCATCTAGGAGGACATGTTTTAGATCTCCTCTTTGCGAACCAGGCCGAGACCGAGGTGGTCGATGTTCTGCCTCAAAGCTGGACTGGCCATTCTCTAATCCATTTTCATATTATGACACCTAGTTTAGAGGACGGTAATAACCAGTCATCGACCTATCAAAAGGGAAGAGAATGGGCCAAGCTGGTGAAAAATAGAACACTGCTGATCTTTCAGGATCAGAACCCTTTTACTCCCTCTGCCCTTGTGTGTGAAAATGATCCGACTTACTGTACTTATATAGTAGGTACCCTGGATTCAATAGCTCCAGTAAAACATATCAAAAACAGACAAAAAATCTCTGCTCCCTGGTACAATGATGATTTAAAACTGCAACGGGCAGCATGTAAAAAGGCCGAGAGGAAATGGAGGAGGGCCTATCTAGATTCAGATAAGCAAGCCTTGAAAGTGGTAAAGGCCCAGTATAAGGAATCTATTGTCAGGGCCAAAGCAGACTTTTATGCTAAAACCATCCTGCAAGCTCCAAATAGTACAAAAGCGCTTTTTAATATTTTTAGGGACCTATCTAGTCCTGCTTGTACGAGTAACAAGGTGGTGGCATCACAGAAACTCTGCAATGAGATTGCTATTTTCTTTGAGGAAAAAATATCTAAAATTGTTGGACAACTGAATCATGATGGTCCAGATGACCTAGCCTGGACGTCAGATGCAGATTCCCAAATAGATACCTTGTTGAATCTCTTCCAAAATATTGAGGCAACCCAGCCCGGACTCCCTTAATGTTCTGAAGGAGCTTCTTAACTCTTCATTGAGAGATGCTCTGTTCCACCTGAGTGGAAACATGCAATGATCCGGGCTGAAGACGGCTGTAATGCCAGAAACCGGTCCTAGGAAGCTTGTTTCCGGTCCTGGGAAGGCATGGCTTGGCAGTTCAGGCTGGACTGTTCCCATGAGGCACAGGGTCAGACTGATTTGCATATGGCCATGTCTGAACTGGGGTGGCAGAGTGGGCTAAAGAACGGTGATGGATTAAACCCAGAGCTGTTGACTGGGTGTGAGTGTTTGATTGGTTCCAATGCTCCGTCCATCACCACCCCCTTTTGTACCGCTTTGTTCGCCATAAGTTGGCAGGGTATGCTTTGACGTGAGTCCCTTGCTCACTTTGCCACTGGATTGAAGCAAGCCTGGCTGAAGACGGCTGTAATGCCAGAAACCGGTCCGAGGAAGCTTGTTTCCGGTCCAGGGAAGGCATGGCTTGGCAGTTCGGGCTGGACTGTTCCCATGAGGCACAGGGTCAGACTGATTTGCATATGGCCATGTCTGAACTGGGGTGGCAGAGTGGGCTAAAGAATGGTGATGGATTAAACCCAGATCTGTTGACTGGGTGTGAGTGTTTGATTGGTTCCAATACTCCGTCCATCACCTCCCCCTTTTGTACCGCTTTGTTCACCATAAGTTGGCAGGGTATGCTCAGACGTGAGTCCCTTGCTCACTTTGCCACTGGATTCAAGCAAGCCACGGCTGTAATGCCAGAAACCGGTCCTAGGAAGCTTGTTTCCGGTCCAGGGAAGGCATGGCTTGGCAGTTCGGGCTGGACTGTTCCCATGAGGCACAGGGTCAGACTGATTTACATATTGCCATGTCTGAACTGGGGTGGCAGAGTGGGCTAAAGAACGGTGATGGATTAAACCCAGATCTGTTGACTGGGTGTGAGTGTTCGATTGGTTACAATGCTCCGTCCATCACCACCCCCTTTTGTACCGCTTTGTTCGCCATAAGTTGGCAGGGAATGCTCAGACGTGAGTCCCTTGCTCACTTTGCCACTGGATTCAAGCAAGCCTGGCTGAAGACGGCTGTAATGCCAGAAACCGGTCCTAGGAAGTTTGTTTCCGGTCCAGGGAAGGCATGGCTTGGCAGTTCGGGCTGGACTGTTCCCATGAGGCTCAGGGTCAGACTGATTTGCATATGGCCATGTCTGAACTGGGGTGGCAGAGTGGGCTAAGAACGGTGATGGATTAAACCCAGATCTGTTGACTGGGTGTGAGTGTTTGATTGGTTTGATAAGCGTGGCTCAATTCCACCCGAGTGACTTACCGCACTCACCTATAATTACCCAATAATAAGTCAGCCGGACAGTGGAGAAGAATAAACAAGCAATTTTATTAGGCCACAAACTCCCATATGAGAGGGCCCTATATCGACCTCACCCCTAAGAGTGCGCCGAGAAGGACTGACTCACATCATCACAGTAACACATTATAATACGAAAGCAGAATAAGGCACGCCCATTAGTGGAAAACTACTGGACCCCTGGGATGGTGAACAATGGTCTCATACAGTAGGCATCTGCACCTGGGATTGCAACATTCTCCCATCTCATCCCAAGGACACGGAGCCGAGTCTTACCATCCCCAGCACATGGGAACGAGATAAGGGGTTTCGCTAGTAGTTTCAGTCACAGTGGGCCGAGAAGCAAAACTGCTGACATGAGGAATATTCTTATTCCTACGGGAGGGGGGAGTGAGCAAGTGCAACTCGCACAGAAAGCAAGATGCTTCAAAATGGTGGCACACAAGCTAAGCTAAGGATAACTGTAATAATGTCACACACATAAATGAATAACTAATAGAAGCATATAAACGTAAATGCATAAATGAATATATCAGTAGTTAGACACATTCTGCTAACTTATAAGCATAATGTATGCAGTGGGCGGGGCATGAGGAAATGAAACCTATCAGACCCTCCTTTTAGCAGACTGAGGCTAACTTTATTAACCAAAAGGAGAGCCTTTACATCAAATTCTAAGGGCCAATATAGCACATTAATCAAGAACATCACCATCAATAAACATCAGCCAGCGGGGATCATAAAGTTCAAGATCAGCAGAAGCGAGTAATTGTTTTGTCTGTCTGTTAGGAACTCGTATGTTACTGGCACACATAGAGCAGCAAGGAGGAAGGCAATACACACAAAGGCAACATGTTAAAAGGACACCAACTATCTCCACTAAACCCATCAGTATTTTCCAACCCCAGGAGGAGAAGATACCCCATAGCCATGTCTGCAAGGACCATGTACCTGTGTCCTGATGGAGTTCAGCCGCTAACCTATGAAGTTTTTGGACAGCTAAATTGACAGTCGGGGCGGAGTCAGGGATGTACACGCAGCAAGACGTCCCGATGACGCGGCAAGCTCCACCCCTATCTGCTAGGATGACGTCAAGCACCATCCTGTTCTGGATCGTAAATAATCTCATGGCCTGCATCTCAAGAGACATATTGGCTGCAATATCAGCCTCTGTTGTCACCACTTTTTCCATGACCCTTGACAAACGTCTAATGGCTCTACTATTAAATATAGGCCCCAGAATGGTAATAAACCTTTCGAGAAGTCGGTGAACTGCTGTCCCGAAGTGTCAGTCTGATCCACATCCTCAACTTGGAGGTCCCTCCTTTTACGCTGTCCTTGCATAATAGCAAATCGTCTGTGTGTTTTATGATAATCTGAAGGTGCCACATAAACAGGTGGAAGTAGGTAGGCTAAGTAACAGGTCCCACCCCAACCCTCAGGCAACCATAAGTATCCATTATTTCCACATACGAAATAGATATTCGGTGGTGTAACCAGTGAAGGACTATGGGGCAGTCGGATCGAGGCAGTCACATTGCAAAGGCTGTCGCCCACTTTAATCAGACCTCTGCCCTGAATACAAAAGTAAGGTGAAGGCCCCACTGTCGCTAGAGGTACCAGAGAATGACCAGTACTATTGTCTGTGGGAGGATGTCTGTACGCTAGGGAAGAGTTCAACTGTAGGAAACTCTCTCGCACTTTGTCAGTGTCATTAGGCGTCATGAATCGTTCAACCCTTTTCGAACAAGTCTCTAAGAATGTTTGGTCGAAACGTCCATCAGTAAATAACCGTCCAAGGGATGAAGGGGGCAGAGGGCGTACTCGCATTGTCAGTGTTGACCCACTACCAGGGAGTCGTGGGGTCAGAGAGTCAGGCTGCTGAAAGAACTTTACCATGCCTATCAGAGTGTACCAACCCACACAACTATTCACAGGAGTTAATTGAAGTGCCAGTAACCTGTCCTTTTTATATGCAGCAGAAGGAAGCAACCCACAGACCCAGCAGTCCGTCACATTATACACAGCATGCGCATGGTGTAAAGTTTTTATCAAAACATTATCACGATATCCCTTTCTCATACATTGTTCACCATAATCAACGGTGATCATATTATGCTCTGGCAAGGGAGAGGGAGTAGGGATCAGTTTGTGCACAGGGTAAGCTTCATCCAGAAAGAACAGTATTCCAAGTATTATCAAAAATATAATGATGAACACCACAATGACCACAATTTTTCCTTTTCGTGGAAGAGCATGCCATGGGGAATCGGGTTCAGATCTGCGAGGAGCAGCAAAAGGCTGTTCCTCCTCGGGGAGAGGACGACCAAAGGGATACGTTTCACTTAACGAACGAACCAAGGGATAACCTAAAAGTTCCAGACACTAGGGGCTCTACCAAAAAGTTCCAGACACACCGAAACCGGCCAGAGGGGTGCTTCACCCTTCAAAAGGGCTCTTCTCCCTATGTCCGTTAAAGCCTCATAGGTAGGCTTACAATCTCGCAACCCTAATCCCTCGACGGAGTCACACAACTGCAGCAACTCAGGAGCACTGAACTTGGGCCCACACACAACTTCTAATGTTCCGTTCAGCAGTGTCTCAAAAGTGCACCAGGGCTCTTTCAGCAGTCCATCCCTATTAGTAGGCTAACCTGTTGAATATAGTCCACTTCTAATCCCTCTCTCAGCCCTTCTTCCAGTGCTCAGTTCTTTCACCTCTCTTTCCTGGGCCGCAAGTTATAGCGAATGCTCCCTCGCACTTCGGGGTCTGAGAACAGAATGGGAGGATCACTTTTAAAGGAGATGGCTTCCGTCGTTTGAGCACTGTGGTCAACAGAAACCTCGCTACTTGTACTCAGGGCTGGCTTCCTCGCGTTCTCGTTGTTTTCCTCCCCAATCAGTAAAGCATCAGAGAAGGGGAGATATCGAGGCACACGTTCCGTTTCGTGATCTGCGACGCCACCTCGGACCCACGCATCATAGGGTAGAGGAAGAGGTACTCTCTTGACATGGGAGGCGTGTGTCCACGCCTTCCGACCCTCCACTCGAAGTGCGGTGCGGGTGGTGAGGAGCACCAACCGTGGTTCAGACCATCTAGGCTCCAAGCAGAACTTCCGCTGGTATTTCTTCACCACAACCCAGTCCCCTGGGTTAATGCCGTGGCTGGGCCCCTCAGGCAGCGGCTTCAGTGTGTCTGCTACCTGCTGATGAATAGAACGAAGATCTTTAGTCAAAGCATACAGGTAATCTGTCAACAAAGGATATTCTATCTCTGAAAAACATTTAGGTCTAGGAACACCCCACACATTGGCGGGTCTGCCAAATACAACTTAATGGGGAGAAACTCCTGTCTTAGAATTCACTGTTACTCTTGTGGACAGTAGAGCAAGGGGAAGCGCATCTGGCCAACGTAGCCCTGTACTCTCCTGTATCTTGGCCATCTTTAATTTCAGTGTGCCATTAAATCGTTCGACCAAACCCGCAGCCTGTGGATGCTGGGCTGCATGGAATTTTTGAGATATTTGTAATCCCTTACAGATCTGTTTTATCAGTTCAGCATTGAAGGACGTGCCGTTATCGCTCCAGATCACTCTAGGTAAACCGTATCTGCTAAAATACTCCTTGATCAGCATCTTAGCTGTCGACATGGCTGTACAGTCTTTTGTTGGAAAAGCCTCCACCCACCTACTGAATGAGCACACCGCCACAAGGACATATTTGAGGTTATTCACCCTTTCCATTTCAATGTAATCCATCTGGATCACTTCAAAAGGATAGGATGGGGGTGCGAAATTACCTACAGGGGCAGGCGTTCCCTTCCCAGGATTATGTCTTATGCAAACCATGCACTGTTGTACCAAATGTGTCGCCACCCTGGAAATATTTTTATTACTCCACACCGGGTCTAACAGTTTGCATATGCCTTTTGCGCTTATATGGGCTGGTCCATGAGCCATTGTCACTACTGGGAAGACATACGCATTCGGGAGCAACCATCGTCTTTTATCTGACCCATCCGTCCAACATTCATCCGAGTCCAACCGCCCCTCTCCATCCTTCCATCTTTTCAACTCCTCCTCAGTTGCTTTCTCTTGTATATTCCGTACACTGTGTACCGTGTCTGCAAACATGTTAACGTCAGGTACCCACTTAGCTGGCCCTGCCACAAACATTCGTGGAAGTCTTGTCCTAGCAGTTTCTTTGGCCGTTTGGTCTGCAAATGCATTTCCTCATCCTACATCATCCACCACTGCTTTGTGTGCACTACACTTAATCACAGCTAATCGTTTGGGAAGTGTGAGGGCTGTCAATAGTCGTAATATCAATGGGCCATTTTGAATTTTCTGTCCATGTGATGTCAAAAATCCCCTCTCTGCCCACAGTCTCCCATAACTATGAGCCACGCCAAAGGCGTATTGGCTGTCCGTATAAATGTTCACATCCAATCCTTCACTCAACTCACACGCACGCATCAATGCTATTATCTCGGCAGCTTGAGCTGAGTTGTACGGGCCTCTAGAAGTCTCCACCACTGTTTTCAAAGTCGTGACGGCATATGCTGCTGTTGTGGTACCATCTGCTAATTTAAAACAGGACCCATCAACATACAGCTCCCCGTCAGGATCATCAAGGGGCTTATCCGTCAAATCTACTCTTCCTTTTGTTTCCTCTTCTGTCCGAAACAAGCAATCATGGTCCTCATCGTCTTTTTCATCTGAAGGGAGAGGTAACAGCGTGGCTGGGTTCAGGGTGGCACATCGTTTTATCGTTACATATGGGGCGAATAATGTCATCACATAACCTGTTAGACGAGCACTAGTTAAATGCTGCGTCTGTGTTCTGTTTAGCAAAATGTCCACGGCATGTGGTACCATTACTGTAAGAGCTGAACCCAGTACGAGCCCTGCCGACTGCCTTATGGAAACTGCAGCAGCCGCTGTAGCCCTTAGACAGCTCGGCAATGCTCTTGCCACGTTGTCAAGCATAGCAGAGAAGTAAGCACAAGGCCTCTGTTTCCCACCAAAACTCTGGGTTAGGACAGACAACGCGCAACCTTCCGCCTCGTGCACGTAAAGTACAAAAGGCTTCTGGTAATCAGGTGTTCCCAATACAGGCGCAGAACATAAAGCAGTTTTTAGTGACTCAAACGCCTCCTGACATGCAGGGGTCCAAGGTAAGCGCTCACACACTTCTTTGGTAGTCAGATACAGAAGGGGTTTTGTTAGTAAAGCATAGTTAGGTATCCACTGGCGACAGTACGATGTTATGCCCAAAAATGCGCGCACCTCCCGCTGCGTGTTAGGTACTGCCATGTTAGTTATCGCCTTGATGCGCTCCGGCGTCAGCCTTCTCCCCTCCTTCGATAGGAGATGACCGAGGTAGGTAACCTCCTGTCGACAGTATTGGAATTTAGGAAGAGACACCTTGTGTCCCTTACAGGCCAAATGGTGTAACAATTTAACAGTAGACTCTCGGCATCCTTCTTCAGTATCTGAAGCAATGAGAATATCATCCACATATTGCAGCAAGACATTACCTCGTGGGAGCTCCAAATCATCCAACTGTGCTTTCAAAGCCTGACTATAAATGCTAGGACTTTCCGTATAACCTTGGGGAATTCTACAAAATCTAAAACTTCGGCCAGCCAATGAGAATCCGAAGAGATAACGGCTATCTGGATGCACAGGGATACTAAAGAAAGCGTTCTTAAGGTCCAGTACAGAAAAATACTTAGCTGAGGGAGGTATCATAGTCAGGATGGTAGTGATATCAGAAACCACCGGATACTGAGGCTCAACCACCTTGTTGATGTGACGCAAATCAATCACAAAACGATAGACATCAGGTGTACCCTCGCGAGCATCACATGAGGGCCTCTTAAGGATCGGGAGAATTGGACTATTACAACTATTAGAATCTGTTTCCTCGACTACCCCAGACCGAATCAAATCCTGTATTATTTGCAACAGAGCCCTCTCCCCATCCCTAGATATCTTGTATTGGGGTATCCGAGGCAGCTTCGCTCCCACCTTAACCCTTATAGACACTGGAGCAATGTCCATTTTGCCCACATCAGTATCGCTGCTGGCCCACAAACTCGCAGGAACACCCTCCCACTCGACTGGGAGGGGCTCATCTTTTGAGAAACACTGCTGCACATGCGCAACAGAAGGACCCAACGTGAGGTACACACCATCCGGAGAACAGTAAATAGTAGCATGCAGTCTTTTCAACAAGTCCAAACCCAGCAAATTCTCACCACAATTTGAAGTCAAAAGGAAAGGAGAGTCAACAGTGAAAGGGCCAATCGTAAGCGCAAGTGGCTTAGAAATGGGGCTAACCACTGGGGTACCGGAGAACCCCACGGAAATATTAGTCTTGCCAGACAGAGCCGCCCCTGGGACCTGGGAACGTGCCACAGAACTTTTCGTAGCACCTGTATCCACTAAAAATTTCTGAGGGGATCCCGACAAGTCTGCCGTTACATAGGGCCCACGTTGATCAACATCCACAGAAACGGGTCCCGCGCTCTGCCCTACGCTGTCCTAGTTATAAGAAAATCCTGTCAAGTCATCCATCGCATATTCATCGCTGTAAAACTGTCGATCTCTGCAATCATCACCCTCCTTCTGAAAATGTTGCCTGTCTCTTCCTCCGTCAAAGTAATTCCCTCCCGGCCTCCTGCCTTCTTCGGACTGTCTAACATCCTTATGCGCGTCTCCCCGTCCCCGTCCTCTGCCAGGTCCAGTAGCGGACCGAAGCAGGGGGCAGTCCTTCCACCAGTGCCCCTCCTGCTTTCAGTTGGCGCACTGGTTCGGTCCCAAACGCTCTATTTTCTCTCCCCTTCCGTAGCTACTTCCTCCTCGAATAACTGTCACGGGCGGGGCTCCACGTCCCCGACCCTTCGCCACCTGCTGCAACAATACTTTCGATCAACAAAGGGAGAGACAGGGTTCAAGGGCACTCTTAGTCCCCAATCAATAGATACAAAAACAAAGGAAGAGTGTCCGTCAGTAAGGCGTGAGTGTGATCGAGATAGCACGTATTAATATGAGGCCAGCTGTAGTTGGTCAGAAGGCTGGGCTAACTTTCAAGAAAAAACTCATTATTTCTTCAAGAAACCCTCACTCACCCTAGTGGTGACATGCTTCATCATCGGGTCCACTAGGGAGATCGAGTACCTCCCGAGTGTGCTACGACGCCAGGAGACTGCGGAGCAGGTTGTTGTGAGAGTGAATGTGAAAAAAAGGGTGTAGTTAAAAATGTCAGCGGTTGTCCCAAAAAATCATTTATTCGCTGGTCAACTTGACATATTAAAAGTAAAAGCTATGTGCAGGGAAACTATCCACAAGAAATACAGGTGTTTCCCTGTTAGGGGAAGGTCAACATGTTTCTGCCCTTTAAGTGTGTGAGTTTACAGGGCTTTCGTCAGGACCAGTAAGTGGGTGTTACCTCAACAGGTATAGGCGCGCTAAGGCCTACCCTGCTGTAGGTTGTGAAAGTTAAAAACAGTGGCACTATGTGTAAAAATAAGTGCGTGAAAATACAAACCAAAAGGCTTGGGGATTTGCCTCTATTGCGAGGAGCCCAGAAGTCTGCAGGTAGGTAAAAGACAGACAGACAAACAAAACACAAAACACAAAAATGAGCAAATGGTCATTAATGATCATGGTTTGATGCCATGCAACTTAAGGTGTGGCGTGATACGTGCTAACAGACCTATCAATGGCCGTGGTCGGGGGGGATCACGTTGTAGAGTGGAAGTTGTGCCCAAGACCCTTGGTGATGGGCCTCAACTAGGGCCAGGGTAGTGTGACCTGGCGCAGTAAAAATAGTGAGGTAATGCAACGGGGGCTTGCAGTGCTAAGTCCGTCCGTGTGGGAAGCCAGGTAGGCTGCCCATAATAGTAACATTACCTATGGTAAGAGTACGGAGAAATATTCCCCGAAGAGTGATGTAATAAAACAAAGCTACGTAATAGTAATGCGCAGCCCTGCTGGCCGTGAATTAGAGAGCTTAAAGTGGCACACTAATTGAGAATATCGGTGGCAGAATCCTCACTTGTATTCAGTATGAACCACGCCCCATAGATTCAGAGGGGGGGTGGGAGCGACAATGGCACACCCTGTCGGGGTAAAAACAAAAACACACACAAAGGAGAGTTCAAGGAGAGTAGGCAGAAGCTCACACACAAACACTTAGCTTGTTAAGATGTCAGGTCGCTTGTACATACGCCCGCAACGCTCAGCACCCTCTCGGCACCTAGCTGTCCCCGCTGGATCTCGTGGATCACGAGCGAGGAACAAGCCCGGCGCTAAGAGAGGGAGGCGTCGGGACGTCGTCCAATCACGAGCGTTGACTAGAACGAGGCTTGGGAAGCAAGCCTCGCGTCGTCGCGTGCAGATCACTGTCGCACGCCGTATCAAAAACGAGGCTTGGAATGCACATTGGGTGCGCATGCGCGCACATGAACAGAGTTGGAACCAGATCGAGGCTTGGCACGCAAGCTGCCGACCGGGATACTAAAAGAGGCTTGGCACGCAAGCAAAAGGACGGACCGGCTGAATGGGTCATAAAGCAGAAGTCCGCTATGATAAGGTGTTAAAAAATCACGCTAAAATAAATTGACACTGTGGGTGGGTATAAGTTCATTGACAGTTAGGAGAGATACCAAACAAAGTGTTGGAGTACCCACCATCAGAGATATAATTAGAGGGTGAAGAAGTTATGCTCAGTCATATTTGTGTACTGTGGGTTGTAACACGGGGGTACATTTATTCAATATGAACGGCACACATAACGATAGTGGTGAGTCCCCACCATCATAGATGATATTGGCAAGGGTTACTCTTGTGATCTATGGTATTGGTATACTGAGGACTGTAGCAAAAAGAGCGATATCATCAGTAAAGAGCATACATCATGGGCAGTGCCCTGAATTGGGGAGTAGGACAATATTAATGTTTGAGAACGCTGGCCCAAGGTATTTGGTCATTTAGACCTTGATTGTGTGTGTTGAGTCTGTAGACCCAGCGCTGCTCTTTTTCAAACAGGATATTCTCTCTGTTCCTGGAGTTGTTGACCCATGTTTTACCAACAACCCCAGTTCCCGATGATGAACTGGAACCCCTACATGCAACCCCTTTTTCCTCAGAACCACCCACCTATGCCTTTTTTAGGGAGAGGCGGGCGGGGACGGGGACGGAGCAGAGGAAACACACAAGTGACCTGGGAGGACGAAGACTCAGTGGGGAAACACACTCGCAGTCGAACAGCAACAGCCAGCACGAGTGCAATCTAAGTCTCGTAACAAACCTCTCAAAGAAAATTCTCACACCAGAAGAAACAAAAGTCCTAGAGAGGGGCCTAGGGTTTGTCCCAACTTCACGTCCGGACAAATTTCGACTCCACTGCGAGTTAGCACAATTCTTCCGTAAACTCAAACTCAAGGCGTTTTTTGAGTCTAAAGAACAGCCTGAAACCCACGAACAGGAGTTTGATACAACATTCAGACCTAAATCAACTTTCATGCCACCCCCGCATACTATACCAGCCGCAATCACGGCCTTTGAACAGGCGGTCACAAAAGATCTGGAAGCCCTTGAAAACCCCAAACGGTACAACAACTTTTCGGCGGCGGAACACAAAGCCCTTGAGAATTTGAAAAATGACAAAGACATCGTCATAAAACCCGCCGACAAGGGCGGTGGAATTGTCATCCAGGATACCAAGGATTATGATGAAGTATGCTTAACTCTCCTAAATGACAAGACCAACTATACCCTTCTCAATATAGACCCAACTGCTGATATGAAAGCACGAATATCCACAATTGTACGGGAGGCGGAGTTGAATGATCATATCTCAGCTCATGAGGCGGCATATCTCACGGCAGGGGGACCAACAATCCCTTATTTCTATACATTGCCAAAAACCCACAAAAACAGATTACCGCCACCAGGACGCCCTATAGTGTCTGGCATTGGCTCAGTACTGGAACCGCTATCCACATTCTGCGATCATTACCTAAAGCCAATAGTACAAAACTCCAGCACCTATTTGAAGGATACTAAAAGCCTTCTTAGGCTACTGAATGACATCTCTTTTGAACCAGACTCAGTCATCTTGGTCACTATGGACATAGAGAGTCTGTACACGAGTATCCCGCAGGAAGAAACATTACGGGTACTGGCACAAGCACTGGACACAGTGACTTGGGAATATGTCACACCTAAGGCGTTCATTTTACAATGTGCAAGGATGGCACTAAAAGAAAATTATTTTGAGTACAAGGGACAACTGTACCTTCAATGCACAGGGACCTCTATGGGCAGCACCTTCGCTCCAAGCGTAGCGGGGCTGTACGTGTACGATTTTGAGACTAAACACATCCTGCCCCCTTCCAACCCTTTCGCCTCTTCCATAGGCTTATGGAAGAGGTACATAGATGATATTCTCATACTATGGACGGGCACTGAAAACAGTCTTATTGAATTCCTAAGCTGGGTCAACACTCTTGACCCCTATTTAAAATTCACAAACAACTACAGCAAAGAATCAATAGTTTTCTTGGACGTGGTGATAAGGATCAATGGGACAGCTCTCACTACTGTGACCCATCACAAACCAACAGCAAGGAACAACCTTCTACAATTCAGTAGCTTCCATCCAAGACCACTACGCGAGAACCTGCCCTACGGGCAATATCTCCGCCTTAGAAGGAATTGCAGTAGCACTACGGACTACAAGACACAGGCAGAGGACCTAACTGTCAAACTGAAACAAAGAGGCTACCCACAAGGCATCCTCAACAAAGGACAGACTAGGGCCCGGAACCAACCCCGGGAAGCCCTTCTGGAAGAGAACGAAAAAATCGACACAGAGGTCCCTTTGACGTGTGTTACAACATATAGCACACTATCAGACAATGTAAAAAAGTCAATAAACAAAAATTGGAGAATTATCACCAGTAGCATTGGCAATTGGGAAAAACCATTGTTCTCTTTCAAAAAGGGCAGGAGTATTAAGGATGCCCTGGTACATACAAGGCCCTTAGCATGTCCATCACCACATATCAGATCTGTTACTGAACCATGGAATTTACCCCCCGTTACTGGACACTTCCCATGCACCGACTGCAGTGTCTGTCATTTAACCACCCACACTAAACAGTTAAATTTGGAACCGGGTAAAGTATGGACGCAAATGTCCCATACCAACTGCAATTCCACTCATGTTATTTATCTGATTACTTGCCCGTGTGCCAAGAGATATGTGGGCATGACAACTCGGAAAGTGAAGACCCGCATTGGCGAACATCGCAGCAATGTTCGCTGCAAGAAAGTAACGACCAAACTCAGCGAGCATTTTCTGCAGGCAAATCATACCCCCAATGATATGACCTGGACAGTAATAGAACAGGTCAACAACTCCAGGAACAGAGAGAATATCCTGTTTGAAAAAGAGCAGCGCTGGGTCTACAGACTCAACACACACAATCAAGGTCTAAATGACCAAATACCTTGGGCCAGCGTTCTCAAACATTAATATTGTCCTACTCCCCAATTCAGGGCACTGCCCATGATGTATGCTCTTTACTGATGATATCGCTCTTTTTGCTACAGTCCTCAGTATACCAATACCATAGATCACAAGAGTAACCCTTGCCAATATCATCTATGATGGTGGGTACTCACCACTATCGTTATGTGTGCCGTTCATATTGAATAAATGTACCCCCGTGTTACAACCCACAGTACACAAATATGACTGAGCATAACTTCTTCACCCTCTAATTATATCTCTGATGGTGGGTACTCCAACACTTTGTTTGGTATCTCTCCTAACTGTCAATGAACTTATACCCACCCACAGTGTCAATTTATTTTAGCGTGATTTTTTAACACCTTATCATAGCGGACTTCTGCTTTATGACCCATTCAGCCGGTCCGTCCTTTTGCTTGCGTGCCAAGCCTCTTTTAGTATCCCGGTCGGCAGCTTGCGTGCCAAGCCTCGATCTGGTTCCAACTCTGTTCATGTGCGCGCATGCGCACCCAATGTGCATTCCAAGCCTCGTTTTTGATACGGCGTGCGACAGTGATCTGCACGCGACGACGCGAGGCTTGCTTCCCAAGCCTCGTTCTAGTCAACGCTCGTGATTGGACGACGTCCCGACGCCTCCCTCTCTTAGCGCCGGGCTTGTTCCTCGCTCGTGATCCACGAGATCCAGCGGGGACAGCTAGGTGCCGAGAGGGTGCTGAGCGTTGCGGGCGTATGTACAAGCGACCTGACATCTTAACAAGCTAAGTGTTTGTGTGTGAGCTTCTGCCTACTCTCCTTGAACTCTCCTTTGTGTGTGTTTTTGTTTTTACCCCGACAGGGTGTGCCATTGTCGCTCCCACCCCCCCTCTGAATCTATGGGGCGTGGTTCATACTGAATACAAGTGAGGATTCTGCCACCGATATTCTCAATTAGTGTGCCACTTTAAGCTCTCTAATTCACGGCCAGCAGGGCTGCGCATTACTATTACGTAGCTTTGTTTTATTACATCACTCTTCGGGGAATATTTCTCCGTACTCTTACCATAGGTAATGTTACTATTATGGGCAGCCTACCTGGCTTCCCACACGGACGGACTTAGCACTGCAAGCCCCCGTTGCATTACCTCACTATTTTTACTGCGCCAGGTCACACTACCCTGGCCCTAGTTGAGGCCCATCACCAAGGGTCTTGGGCACAACTTCCACTCTACAACGTGATCCCCCCCGACCACGGCCATTGATAGGTCTGTTAGCACGTATCACGCCACACCTTAAGTTGCATGGCATCAAACCATGATCATTAATGACCATTTGCTCATTTTTGTGTTTTGTGTTTTGTTTGTCTGTCTGTCTTTTACCTACCTGCAGACTTCTGGGCTCCTCGCAATAGAGGCAAATCCCCAAGCCTTTTGGTTTGTATTTTCACGCACTTATTTTTACACATAGTGCCACTGTTTTTAACTTTCACAACCTACAGCAGGGTAGGCCTTAGCGCGCCTATACCTGTTGAGGTAACACCCACTTACTGGTCCTGACGAAAGCCCTGTAAACTCACACACTTAAAGGGCAGAAACATGTTGACCTTCCCCTAACAGGGAAACACCTGTATTTCTTGTGGATAGTTTCCCTGCACATAGCTTTTACTTTTAATATGTCAAGTTGACCAGCGAATAAATGATTTTTTGGGACAACCGCTGACATTTTTAACTACACCCTTTTTTTCACATTCACTCTCACAACAACCTGCTCCGCAGTCTCCTGGCGTCGTAGCACACTCGGGAGGTACTCGATCTCCCTAGTGGACCCGATGATGAAGCATGTCACCACTAGGGTGAGTGAGGGTTTCTTGAAGAAATAATGAGTTTTTTCTTGAAAGTTAGCCCAGCCTTCTGACCAACTACAGCTGGCCTCATATTAATACGTGCTATCTCGATCACACTCACGCCTTACTGACGGACACTCTTCCTTTGTTTTTGCAACAATACTTTCGTCTTCAAATCCTTTGCCTTCTTTTCTTGTCTGTCCTTATTCTCATTTTCTCTATGCTCATAATACTGGGCCATACTCAAAATCCCAGAGGGAGTGGATGTCGTCCATGTACTCTCCGACGCTTGCAACCGGGCTGATATTTCTGGCAACAGATTTGTTACAAATCTGTTGACAAAAAGGCGCAGCCCTCCATCTTGAGATATATCCTGCCCGCTAAAATCCATGAATGTTTCCTCAAAACGGGTGAAGAAATCCGAAACAGCCTCATCCTTCTTCTGTCTACATGCCGTCAACTTATCCCAGTCTACTTTCTTCGGCGGGATAAGTGAGTGCATGTATTTTATTATGCGCCCTGGCAGTGCTAGTATCTCCCCCTTCGGCTTCTCACCTGGCTTTCTCTCCTTATCCAAATCCGTAAATTCTTCCCAAGTACCACCCAGCTCCTCTCTATGATCTGAACCCTTCACCTGTCTCCACACATCCACAGGAACCAATAACCCGAAAAACAATTCAATATCTGCTAAGGTCATGACCGTCTAGGAAGCTGCCTCTGTTAATTCTTTGTAATAAGCCGTTGGATTTTTTCTCGAGTCAGGCAACTGAGACTTCAGAGCTAATACCTCGCTCCGTTTCCAGGGCGTATACACCCACTGCTCCTGGAAATGAGCGTCGATACGAGCTCGGGTCACAAGCTTTGTTGCCGGGTCTATTACTTCGGGTATCTCAGGGTGAAATACAGGGTGTACTTCACGCATTGGGTGTACTCCAGGGAAATGTGGTTCTCCCGCTGCTGGTAACTCATTTCTGTATTCTAACAAGTACCTCAGACTACGGAACACCTCTTTTATTCCAGTGTTAGCCCTATATGCATTATTCTTGATATCACGGAGAATCGCCGGTGCTTCCCCGCCATATCCCTGTTCCCACAACGCTATCAATGTCGTCGACATGTGCCACAAAGCATGCTGTTGCATCAAAGGCTCATAGTCTTTCATGGTAGACCAAATGTCTTCTAATGAATAAATGTTATTTCTGGCCCATTGACAAACTTGATTAGCTACCATTGTCTTCTCATCTAACCCAACATTAGAACGCGTGAGTAACTTCCGTACCTGAGTAAATAGTCCGCCTTCCGCTCCTCTAGTGGGAGTTAGCAACGCGCCCTGAGGGGTAGCACTGGCAGAAACAGTGGGATAGCGGGGCCAGCGGAGAGCGCCGGGGAGAGCACAGCAGACGCAATTGGGCTCGTCGCAGAGAAGGAGAGCAGGGGTGCAGTTGCAGAGGGGGAAGTTCGTCCAACCACGGAGGGGGCAGGTGCACCGGACGAGGGCGGGGCACTGACTTGGGGAACTGAAACTATCGCCTGGGAGGCGGAATCCACCAGCACGGGGTACAAGGGCTGTGGTGCATATGGGGGAGGGGGTCGAGTGTTCAAAATGTCCTCCATCTCATCTTGGTCATCTTCTCTCACTGCATAACTCTTATTATCCAATAGCCTAAAACGTCTATCTGCACGCTCAATACGCAGCTCATTCTCTTTCTTAATATGTTCCCTGGACTTCTGCGCCATAGTCTGCGCCGCTCTCTTCTGAGCCCCTTTCTCCTCCCTCATTTGTCGTTCTCGTACCTGCTTCTGCCACATCCGTAAAGAATCAAACATGCTCTGGCGGCTGCGCCTCGCAAACAATCTGTCTTGTAAATAATCCATTTTGCTCCATCGAAAGAACCAAGCAAAGGCCACTGCAAATCCACATTATCTTTTGTATACTTATGCCACAAGGTAGAAAACAAGATCGTGGGTAAGCCGTGCTTTACGTACATTTCGAAATTTGGAGAGCCCTCCGTTGGTGCAGGTTAGCTCTCGGCCAGTCTAACATCTGAAACCTCACCACAGCACCCCAAACACCGCAATTTACTGAAACACGGCATCTTGCTCTCACACAATCACACACTAACATACAAAGTCACACTTGCACACTTACTCGCTTACCGGTAAATCACACTCACAACTTCAATATACGCTACAGGAAATCCGTACCAGAACACGTGTTACCGAGATGGGACAAGGCCCGTCGACCAAGTCCTGGGGAACCTGGACCCTACCGCAGACCGAACAGCGCACACCCGCTATCCCGAGACTGGGAAACACATCCGCCTCCTGGACAACACTACATATCGGTATGGGCTACACCACACGAGACTCGGCGCTCTTCCCCGTAAACCACCACCCTAGGTGTTCGGGTGAGCCCCGAGATCCTCCCGTAGCAAGCCGTCCGCCGACTGCAGTACTATCCAGTCGGATGACAACAAACCACCGTTCACCCAGTGTCCATCAAGTCTGTCAGAGCGCCATTTGCACTCTGAGTTCCCTGGAGCACACTAGCCCCAAGAGCACACCGGCTCCTCCAATCACCAGAGACACCCCGGTCTCACGGAGCACTCCGGCTCCTCCAAACAACAGTCGGACTACTCACCTTCTATGCGCGGTACCGACCTCTACCGTTCTCCACCTCCGGCTGTCAGGACCAACACGGTCAGCTCCAAAGTTCCGCCTTCCGGACTCCGGCGTAGGATCATGGACCGAGACCTCTTCCGATCAGCAGGGTGGGGCAGCGCTGGGAGAACCAAGCTCGGCATCAAGTGGGTACCCAGGCCCACCGTGCCGACCAGAGGATCTCTGGCCTTCTGCTACCCACTTACGGGTGAGAAAGGTCCTAATCGCGGAGTCCCTGTTCGGGCGCCATCTGATAAGCGTGGCTCAATTCCACCCGAGTGACTTACCGCACTCACCTATAATTACCCAATAATAAGTCAGCCGGACAGTGGAGAAGAATAAACAAGAAATTTTATTAGGCCACAAACTCCCATATGAGAGGGCCCTATATCGACCTCACCCCTAAGAGTGCGCCGAGAAGGACTGACTCACATCATCACAGTAACACATTATAATACGAAAGCAGAATAAGGCACACCCATTAGTGGAAAACTACTAGACCCCTGGGATGGTGAACAATGGTCTCATACAGTAGGCATCTGCACCTGGGATTGCAACATTCTCCTATCTCATCCCAAGGACACGGAGCTGAGTCTTACCATCCCCAGCACATGGGAACGAGGTAAGGGGTTTCGCTAGTAGTTTCAGTCACAGTGGGCCGAGAAGCAAAACTGCTGACATGAGTAATATTCTTATTCCTACGGGAGGGGGGAGTGAGCAAGTGCAACTCGCACAGAAAGGAAGATGCTTCAAAATGGTGGCACACAAGCTAAGCTAAAGATAACTGTAATAATGTCACACACATAAATGAATAACTAATAGAAGCATATAAACGTAAATGCATAAAGGAATATATCAGTAGTTAGACACATTCTGCTAACTTATAAGCATAATGTATGCAGTGGGCGGGGCATGAGGAAATGAAACCTATCAGGTTCCAATGCTCCGTCCATCACCACCCCCTTTTGTACCGCTTTGTTCGCCAAAAGTTGGCAGGGTATGCTCAGACGTGAGTCCCTTGCTCACTTTGCCACTGGATTCAAGCAAGCCTGGCTGAAGGCGGCTGTAATGCTAGAAACCGGTCCTAGGAAGCTTGTTTCCGGTCCAGGGAACGCATGGCTTGGCAGTTCGGGCTGGACTGTTCCCATGAGGCACAGGGTCAGACTGATTTGCATATGGCCATGTCTGAACTGGGGTGGCAGAGTGGGCTAAAGAACGGTGATGGATTAAACCCAGATCTGTTGACTGGGTGTGAGAGTTTGATTGGTTCCAATGCTCCGTCCATCACCACCCCCTTTTGTACCGCTTTGTTTGCCATAAGTTGGCAGGGTATGCTCAGAAGTGAGTCCCTTGCTCACTTTGCCACTGGATTCAAGCAAGCCTGGCTGAAGACGGCTGTAATGCCAGAAACCGGTCCTAGGAAGCTTGTTTCTGGTCCAGGGAAGGCATGGCTTGGCAGTTCGGGCTGGACTGTTCCCATGAGGCACAGGGTCAGACTGATTTGCATATGGCCATGTCTGAACTGGGGTGGCAGAGTGGGCTAAAGAACGGTGATGGATTCAACGCAGATCTGTTGACTGGGTGTGAGTGTTTGATTGGTTACAATGCTCCGTCCATCACCACCCCCTTTTGTACTGCCAGGTTTCAGGGCTCACCACTCCACTGAAACCACGCTTCTTGGAGTCACCGAGAGACTGCATCACGGTATTGATTGCGGAGAGACATCTGCACTCATATTACTTGATTTGAGTGCGGCTTTCGATACTGTGTCGCATTCCATCCTTCTTGCATCTCTTCGGTCTCTGGGAGTTGAGGGTCCTGCCCTGGCTTGGCTTGCCTCCTTCCTTAACGGCCGCACCTTCCAGGTCTATTCCGCGAAAGCCTCTTCCAAAATGTGTTCTTCAGCGTACGGAGTGCATCAGGGGTCTATCCTGAGTCCTCTACTTTTTAATGTCTATGTTAGACCCCTGGCCACCATTGTGGAGAAAGCGGGCCTCACTTTATTTTCGTACGCTCATGACACTCAAATTATTTTTTCTCTTTCTACTGTGGAAGATGGCGGCATTTCAGTTCTTAAACAGGGACTGAATAAAGTCTCAGAATGGATGCGTAACAACTTTTTAAAGCTTAACGGGGACAAGACTGAGGTTGTCATCCTGGACAAATGGAGGAACTCATGGGGCCCTCAACACTGGCCTAAAGAAATGGGTTCTTTTCCCCAACCTGTTGCCCAGGTTCGCAACCTTGGATTTCTCATTGATGAGAATCTTTCTATGAGGCAGCAAGTAGTAAAAGTGGCCTCCACTTGTTTTTCTATCTCAAGATGGCTCCACAAAATTCTTTGGATGCTACCTGTTTTCACACAAAGGATGGTTGTCCAGGCCTTAGTTGTTTCATGCCTGGACTACGGTAACGTTCTTTATTTAGGAGCTGATCAAGAAACTCTCAGAAAGCTCCAGGTTGTGCAGAATGCGACTCTTATGCCATGTTTCGCGGAGAGTCTCCATTTCCCAGTCACTCCGTGACATCCACTGGCTCAGGATCGCCAGCAGAATTAAGTTTAAGTACCGATGGCTATACAAGATCAAACAAGGCACGGTTCCCGCATATTTACAGGAACTTATCCACGCTTATCACCCTACCCGTTCTCTCAAATCCTCTTGTAAAGGTGACTTTGTAATTCCTAGATTTAGGCTGGTAAAAATGGGCGGTCGCTCGTTCTCCCATCTAGGCCCTAAGTTTTGGAATACCTTGCCCACTGTGCTGAAAACTGATACTACCTATCTCCGCTTCCGTAAAGGACTCAAGACATAGCTCTTTCAGCAAAGATTTGTGTTTGTTCTCTTTCCTTCATTTAATCTGTCCCTTGGCACAGGGAAACCCTCTGTGGGTAGCTGTGCACATTAAAAGGTAAAGTAAATAAATAAATAAAAATAAATGCTCCACGGAGGATTCTTTTAACCAGCTGGCTCATAGCATATCCTCGGGCTCTCCGTCAGATCCACTTCCTAACAAAATCTGGAAAAAGTTTGGTCAAGAAACCTTTCCCTGGCTATGGAAGATCTGTTGCCAGTCGCTGGAGGAGGGAAAGGTACCGGAGGTATGGAAGCAAGCAGTAGTGACTCCTTTGCTAAGAAAACCCATCCCTGGACCCTACTAACCCAGCAAACTTCAGACCAATCTCCCTATTGCCGTATCCTATTAAAATCTTAGAGAAGGTAGTTAGTAAAAATCTATTGTGCTACCTGGAAGATAATTCCCTGCTGGACAGGGTTCAATATGGCTTCCTCCCGGGACACGGTACCGAGACTGCTTTGGCAACCGTAATGAACAATCTGCGTATGCGCACTGACAATGGGAACTCCTCTGTCCCAGTGTTATTGGACATGTCGGCCGCATTCGATACGATGAGCGATACTGTGTTAGTGGAGAGACTGAAAGGTATAGGGGTTAAAGGACGGGCTCTGCAGTGGTTAAAATCTTACCTGTCAGGAAGACAACAGGCCGTGTCTCTGACGCCGTTCACCTCAGGCATGTCCCCAGTACATCATGGGGTGCCACAGGGCTCGGCGATTAGCCCAATTCTTTTCAACATCTATCTGCTCCCTCTATTCCCCATAATTAAATCTTATGGGTTAGACCTGGTCAACTATGCAGATGATACCCAGTTCTCCCTGGAGGGGAAACAATCGGTATCTATGGACACCTTCGAGGAGAGTGTGCGCCAGACTGCTGGTTGGCTTAGGAAAAATTCCCTACATTTTAATGGGGGGAAAACAGAGGTGGTGTATTGTCCTGCCACTAAAATGTCTCGTCATCTATCGGTGGAGTTCAAACTTACCCCCGAGGACGAACCCCTGATCCCGGATAAAGTGGTGCGTAATCTGGGAGTTATGGTGGATGGAAATCTCCAAATGGACTCGCAAGCCAATAAAATGTCCAGCATTTGCCTCACCCTGCTGCGTATCTTACGGAAGGTTCTTCCGCTACTTCCAAAGGATACTCGTTCTCTTGTAGTGAGGAGTGTGATCCTGAGAAGGCTGGATTACTGCAATTCCCTGCACCTGGGGGCGCCACAATATATTTTGCACGGATTGCAGAGAGTCCAGACTACGGCAGCAAAGATGGTGCTAAATACACAGCACAGGTCCTCTACGACTTTGGCTCCAAGAGATCTTCATTGGTTCCCCATTAAAGAGAGAATTTGTTTTAAATCTCTCTGCATTGTATACAGGGCAGCACATGGTCAGGGTCCTGTCCCCCTGTAGGAGATGTTCACCTGATATAATCCTGGGAGGCAGCTCCGCTCTTCAAATGTAAATCTGATAACAACCACCAGATTTAAGAGATCTCGGATGGGGGCAGAGCCTTTGATGTGACTGCCTCGCGTGTATGGAATGAGTTACCTCTGGAATTTAGACTGGCCAGTTCTCTGACATGCTTTAGGAAGAGCCTGAAAACTTGGCTATTTCCAAAAGGTGATCTTTAGATCGTCTCATTGACAATTGACTCTGCTTTGTGGTGTCTACCCGTCAATCCAAGCGCCAGGATACCCGTAGGGTGGCAGTTTTGCGCTATATAAGTATTTAATTCAATTCAATTCAATTCAATTCAACACTCAGCTAGCAAACTGCACCGAAGCCAACAACGTCCTGGACATCTTCCAATCCAGGTTCCACAGCAACCACAGCACCAAGATCACCATACTCGCTGCCACCAATGACATCTGCTCCCTCCTCGACCAGGGTCAAATGGCAGCCCTCATCCTCCTGGACCTCTCAGCTGCCTTTGAAACCGTCTCCCAACACACACTAGCCACCAGAATCCATGACGCCAGTATCCGCTGAAAAGCCATGTACTAGATATACTAATTTCTCACAGGAAGAACTCTGCAAGTCAGACTCCAGCTCTACCTCTCAGAATCTACAGAGACCAGATGTGGATTGCCCCAGGGATCCACCCTCAGCCCCACTCTCCTTAACATCTACATGGCCCCCTGCGCAACTATCTTCAGAAACCACAGGCTCAACATTGTCTCCTACACAGACGAAACCCAGTTCATCCTCTCCCTCACCAAAGAACCCAACATCACCATTAATCTAAAATATTTGCATCAAATGTTGCAATCTGCATGAATCCTGACTCGTGATTTGGTTCTGTCTTTCACCTGTGTCCCCATGCCGTACTCCTGGACTCCCTCCTCTCCTCTCCCCCCGTAGTCTATCCCTACACTGGCAGGCTGATCTCAAGTGAGCACTTCGGGGCTTCGGGGTAGCGCCAGAGCACTGGGCAGCCAGTTGTCTAAATGGGGGCTTCCTTTCTCTTACAGGCATTCTCTGAGGACTAGACGAGGCTTACGTCGGAAATTCCCAATCTATGTGCCTGGCCAATCAGCCTCACTCTGTGTACACTGGCAGGAAGCCACTCTGACATCACATGGGGGAACAACGCAATTTTACTACACTACTAAGTCATGTGCCTCACTGCCCCCCCTAGGAAGCCAAAAAGAACATACGCACAGGACCATTTTCCTTCTATTAACGAATGGTTGCCATGACCAAGTGCTTAATTTAAGCCGGTGGTTTCCGGTGGATTGGGACTTAATCATCATCTCAGCACCATTAAGGACACATTATGTTTTTTACAAATTAACCACTGCAATGACCTAATGGCCACAGGGCTCATGCTACACTTGAGTGACGAGCCCCAGATAGGGTGAAGCCGGTCTGCGGTTACATGTGATCCCCTCTGGATGGGGCATCACCTGGTAGTTTGGGACATACTGTCCCCATCAGGAGCAGAATTAAGACTAATTTGCATAAGGCAAGCCTTTGCCTAGAGTGGTATGGTGGGAAAAAAACAATGGACGGGAATGTGGCCCTGAGAATTCCCAGTGGCTGAGATTAATTTGAGCATTCCATCCGTCGCCTTTCTGTTGTTGTTGCAGTTAATGACATAACTTTATTCAGCAGAGCACTTACTCTGTGCACGGGGCTTTCCTTTCCTGTGCTTGTGTAGGGCTTTTAAGTAATTTAATATTTGTACACTATTTGCAGCATTTTTTGCGCTTTTAGGAGACTTCATTAGTTTAAGATATTATAATTTAATTTGCCTTTTATCGCTATGATTTCAGCGAAATTGCACCAGTGGCAACACTCCAAAAAAAAAAAAATTCTGCCTTTTAGGTAACATGGCACGCGAGCATGCCTTCAAATATAATGCCTGTCCATTAGACAGCATAAACTCATGCGAAAATCGACAAGAGAATAACTCCCCCAAAAAGCCCCCACTCTACTTCTGCTAAAGTAGCCTCACTTTTATGATAGTGCTTTTTATTTGCACAATTTGTGATTGTACCGCTTATGTGCACACTGGCCATGGAGCTAGATTAAGTGTTGACAACCAATTGCGCCTATTAAATAAAATAAAATTAGTTTTGCACAACATTGTTTTCTCCCTTGTAGGCTTTCAAATGCCTGAGACCAACCTGATGCCAAAATCGACTATGCAATAGCCTCCTACAAGAGATAATTTGCCTCTATTTCACATAAAGTAAGTCAAGACGAAAACTGTTCTCTCCTTTGTAGCCTTCCTTGCTCACTTCTGCAAAGTCTATGTAAGTGGGAACACGTGTGACTATTGTGAGGACGCCCGAGGACCAATCATTTATAGATTGCCCCAGAAGCCATATGAAAAGGGGGGGCCCTCGGCCCCCCCGCACGCATGGCGGCGCGGCGACCGTCTCCCCCCCTGTCCCCTCGTGTCCTTCGACGGTGGGGGCGTGCCCTGGGGGCGCGGCCCACCGCCGATTGGCCGGCGCCCCTCCTGACCCGGATTCAATGGAGTGGTTCCGGGTCGGGGGGGGCGGGCGATAGGAGGGGCCACCCGGCCCCTCGGGAATAAGAGGTAGGGAGCGCCCAGGAGACCCCCTTGTCCCTGGACGCTCCCTCGCTGAACGTTGTGCCCCGCGTTCGGGGCTTCTTTGTTTTTTAAACTTCTTGTCTTTTATTTTACAGGTTCTGGAGGCGCGTGGATCTCCCCCCCCCTTTTTCTTGCAGATATCGGGGTTTGGCGAGGGAGCACCGCCGCGTGGACCCAGCGGACACGTCTCTTGGCGCGCATTGGTTCCGGAGCCGCGTGGATCTCCCCCCTTTTTCTTGCAGATATCGGGGTTTGGCGAGGGAGCACCGCCGCGTGGAGCCAGCTGACTCGCCGGGGAACACACGGAGTCGGTGGCCGGAGCGGGTTGGAAGTGCGGTACGGGCCGTTTCGAGGTCCCGTGAGGTATTGTACAGGGCGGGTTGCCCAGGGACGGCGCACCGGTCAGCCGGTTGAATTTGGTGTCCTGCAGCCAGCCGGTAGGGGAGAGGAGCCGCGCTGAAAGAAGCGGCGGGCTGAGACCGGCGGTTCATCAACATAGATAGCGGGGCAGTAGAAAGGGTCTACCTGATAACTATATTAATACGTGTTCGAGCTGCGGGTGAGCACTTGTTTGTTGTGGCGATACCGGCGGTTTTTTGAGCAGCATACATAACCGGTACAAAGAAAGGATTTTCCCGCTAGTTTAGGTTATTTCAGGAGGTTTAACATCACGTTAAGCTAAGCAGGGTCGACCAGGGCAGGACCTGGAGGGGAGACCCGAAGTCAGTGGGGCATATTCAAAGAAAGTGCAATATCATGCAAATGATGAATTTAACTGTGTGTGAAGTTAACAAATGATATTGGACAATTGTTTTCTTTGCATGACTGTTGTGAAGGGATAAAGCCAAGTGCACCTGGATTGTGGGAACTATGATAAGATTGTGTAACTGAAAGTAAAGTATTTGAGACTTCATTATTCTGTTTCTAATTGGGAGTGATAGTGAATTGAGGTTTTATAACTGTTTTTTAAGGCGGCCATTGTTTTTTGCTATTGTGACCACTACCAACTGAGCTGTTGAGGGAAGAAGTGGTGGCACTGTTGTAATTATTCGGTCTTGAAAGGAGTTCAGGCCTTCATTTTATTTGAACTGAGTTTTCCTGAAATTTGCCCCTGCTTTACCACACGGTGTTAATGCGTTTTTCTATTCCAGGCTTTTAGCGACAGTATTGGTCCAATCCATCCTTCAGAGAGGACGTAAGGAGAGTAAACGCGCAGCCTGGTGGAGGACGTGATCACAGACCGTTATCGCCGGCGAGTGCACGGGACTGGTCGGTAAGAGGGGTACGGGGGGCTGGCATTCATCGCTCCTGGTGGCCGCCGGGTGTGTCTACATTAGGTTTACTCACCCCTTACATAAGCGGACAAGCCGCTAGTGTTGCGGTCGCCGTTGCATGGTGCTGAAAGCCCCCTGGTGACCCTCCATCTGCAAGGTACACACAGTTGACCTGTTGGGAACTAAGAGAGTAGGCAGCGGGTGTTTTTTGGGGTAAGCGTCATGCCAGGCCCAAGGGGTGGAAAAAGGGGGTCCAACATGGAGGCTATGATGCGGGCTATGATGCGGGAGATGAGCGACATTAAGCAACAGCTAGGACAAATTAAGGAGCGGGAAGCTCGGTTGGATGACAGAGAGAGTGAGGCACCGGGCCCGTCCGGGAGACCGATCCGCAAGAGGGTGGCACCAGTGCCAAGAGGGGAATTTGTCACTCCGCAAGGGAAACCTAGGTCCAAAAGACCCAAGGAGGCGGTCCCCACTCCAGGCCCAGTAGATCCGTTACCCGCCGCACCGCCCGCGGTGGTCCCACCCCCGCATGTGCCTACACCCATTGCCCCTGTGGTGCCGGTGCCGGCAGGTCAACCAGTAGACGCTGGGTCTGCTCCCGCACCGGTGCCCACAACCCCGGGGACAGGCTGGCCTCACCCGGCGCCCGCCCTGCCACCTGTGCCAGGACCACCGGGCTTAACCCCAGTGGTACCTGTTGTCCCGGGGGGTAATGTAGATTCGATGCCACCCGAATTGGTATCTCAGTTAACGGCCATGATGCCATGGCTTCAAAAAGGGGGAGCCTTCCCGAATTCTGCAGACCATGCAGCAGAGGCGGCAAGATTTGTGGAAAAAATCAGGTCGGCAACGGTCACCGACAGTGTTGCATTGCCAATATCTTCTCCCCTTGCAGGTCCAAGTGTTCCCCAGCCGGACGGAGTTAAGGGGCAGCCGCCCTCGGTGCCCACACCTGGTAAGGAAGTGGCATTGCCGCTCTTGGGGGACGGTGTGATACCTTCCAGGAGCGAAAATCTAGCTCAGCATGTGTCATTAGCTGTGAAAGAAATGATTTGGGCTGATAAATACGTGTACATTTATTCTTTATTGTTGGATAATAGGGAAATGGAGCAGGCAAAAGCACTAAAAGAGTGGATGCTCCCAAGTGAATGGAGGGCGCAGTGTACTAGATTCAGGGTTGAGGAAAATCTCAATAATTGGATGCAAGCATGGGCTGTTTTCACTGCAATTAAGGCTGAGCGTCCTCCAGATCTACAGGCTGCATTGGCTTGCTACTCGAGCAGGATTGTGGGGTGGAGTCAACAGTATTCTGGGGAAGCATGGAAGGGTTATGATGTCAATTTTAGGAAGGCATTGGAATTCAATAGATCGTTGCCATGGGACTCGGTAGATTCCTTGGCTTGGCACAAACAGTTCTCTGACACTGCACCTCCCCCTCAGTTCGGTGCGGTCAAGGTGTTCACTAGACCGCAGCAGCCCTTTCGGCCCCCCCAAACGAGTGAGGTACCTGGGAAATTTAGGGCGGGTGGGCCGGAGAAAAAAGGGGTGTGCTGGGATTTTAATAGGCGCACCTGCACAAGGGCCGCGTGTAAGTTTAGGCATGCATGTTCCTCCTGTGGGCACCCCTCTCATCCAGAAACTACCTGTAGGTCCAAGCAAGGTAACACAGGACAGAGGGGTAGGGGAAAGCCACTATAAGTCAGACAGGTTACGCCCCCCCACTCCAGTGGATGTTGTGGCAATGATTCCATTGTTGAACAGATACCCTGACCACAAAGCGGCCACCCTACTCCAGGAAGGTTTTTCTAAAGGTTTTAGGATCCCGGCCGGGGGATACACAGGCAGTGCGCACTGTAGAAATCAATTATCAGTCAAACACAATCCGGCTGTTGTGGCCGCCAAAATTGACAAGGAGCTTTCATTAGGCAGGATAACTGGCCCTTTTCCTGCAGTGCCAGTACCCAATTTTGTGTGTTCCCCACTGGGAGTTGTCCCCAAGAAAGAGAAGGGGCAATTCAGATTGATTCATAACCTGTCAGCGCCAAAGGGGGCGTCACTGAATGATGCCATTGACGAAGGTATCTGTAGTGTTAAGTACGCCTCTTTTGATCAGGCTGTTACCTTATTGCAGGCCGCTGGACCCGGGGCGCTGATGGCGAAATCAGACATAGAATCCGCCTTCCGCCTCCTCCCAGTCCACCCGGCGGACCAGCATCTTTTAGGTTTCACCTTTAGGGATAGGTTCTACATGGACAAATGCATGCCTATGGGTTGTTCTATTTCTTGCGCCTACTTTGAGATGTTTAGTTCATTTCTTGAATGGGCCACGAGACAAGTGACGGGCCATCAAAGGGTCATGCATTACTTGGATGATTTCCTCTTCCTCGGTACAGCGGGTTCTCAGGAGTGCGCACTGGCATTGCAGGAATTTTGCGTGCTCATGCGGGCTTTTGGGGTCCCGCTTGCGCCTGGGAAGACAGTGGGCCCGACCACCTGCTTGGAATTTCTGGGCATCGAGATTGACTCAATGGAGAGATGTTTTAGACTACCTAAGGACAAGGTGTGCAAATTCAAGACATCGCTACAGTTATGCCTCCGGAAGGAGAAGGTCACTTTGCAGCAATTACAGGAGGTGGTAGGGCAATTGAATTTCGCACTAAGAATCATCCCAATGGCTCGCCCCTTCTCTCGCTCCATCGCGCACGCGATGAGGGGGCTGAGGGAAAAGCACCACCGCACGCGCCTATCGTCTGAAATTCGCCAGGATATGCTTATTTGGATGGCATTCCTGGAGGATTTTAACGGTAGGGTGGTCTGGCCCGGCCCGCTCACGACATCGGCGGAGTTGGGACTATGGACTGATGCGGCCGGTAGTGTGGGCTTTGGTGCCATCCTAGGGAATAGGTGGGTCGCTCAACAATGGCCAGAAGAATGGAAAACATGGGGTCTGCTCAGCAACATTGGCTTCCTGGAACTTTTCCCAATATGGGTGGCACTGATGGTTTGGCCCGAACACCTATGTAACCAATCAGTGGTGTTTTGGTCAGATAACATGACAGTGGTGGAATGTATCAATCAGCAGGGGGCGCGGTGTCCTTTAATACTTCGTCTGATCAAAGAAATTGTTCTGCGGTGCCTTAAACTGAATGCTAATTTTAGAGCCAAACATGTCCCTGGTGTTTTAAACAATGCGGCTGACTCCCTTTCTCGCTTCAAAATGCAGGTTTTCAGGGAACATCTCCCCACAGCAGACCCCTCGCCAGCACACTTCCCAGCAGTACTTTGGCAGATTGGTGCCCCAGATTACAGGACCTCGTGGTCGCTAGCCTAGCCCCCAGGACCAAGACGGCTTACGAAGGGGCGTTTCTGTCTTATTGTTCTTTCTTGGGGCCACAGTGGGAAGTGCTTTGGGCGAAGGAGGATGGGTTTGCAGCCTATTTAGAATGGATGCACAAAGAGGGGCGCTCAGTGGCAGCGGCGACCAGACATAGGGCAGCAGTGTCATTCTTCGCTCAAGCTAGGGGCTTCCGGGATCCCACTAATACCTTTATGATACGCAAGGCTTTAACGGGATGGCGCCGTATTCAGGGACACCAGAAGGATAAGAGGAAGCCCATGGGGTTGGCCCGGCTAACAGCCTTACTGGGCATGCTGGAGATTGTTTGTAACTCGGAGTGGGAAGTGCTTCTTTTTAAGGCGGCATTCTCCCTGGCATTTTATGGGGCGCTGAGAATTAGTGAACTTGTGGCAGGGTCCAAGTCTGACCTACTAGGTGGCTTGCAGAAGGCTGGGGTGACGATAAGGGGTGACACCATGTGGGTGATTATCCAGAAATCAAAGACCGATCAAGAAGCTAGGGGTCACACCATAGTTCTGCAACGGGCCCCCGCCAACCCGTGCTGCCCGGTGAGGCACGTAGAATCACTCATGGGACTATTGGTCGGTTCAGCAGGCAGGGCGTTGCTCTGTCACGCCGACGGGAGCCCCTTGACCAGGTATCAATTCAGGAGAGTGTTCGAAATAGGGGTTACAAAAGCGGGTCTTGATCCTAGAGATTTTGGATCTCATTCCTTCAGGATTGGGGCAGCAACTGAGGCGGTGGCGGGGGGCCTCCCGGTGGAAAGAGTGAAGACAATTGGGAGGTGGTCTTCAGACTGCTATAAACGTTATGTTCGGATTGACATGCTATGATTACTTGTCACTCACGCTTGGTCTCTTTCCGCTCTCTTACAGTTTCTCAGACCTGTTACGCAGGGGAGGAATTTGTCGTCGGGCACCGCCAATATTCATCGGCACGGAGCGGCGAACAGGAAACAACGAAGAACAATGTCTGGATTGTCGGTCATTCATATGTGAAGCGTGCGGAATGTGTCTTCCTGTCAGGTGACAAGAAGGAAAGGGCGGCACAACTAGGGTTGAATATCACGTTCTTTGGCAGAGGAGGGTTGTGTCTTCACGAGTTTAGGGGATTCTTCCAAGGGCTGTTAGCACGCCAGCAGTCTCCACCGTCAGTGGTGATACTTCACCTTGGGGAGAACGACTTGGCAACACTGGGCAGGCGCATCTTGATTGAGGAGATTATCTCAACAGCGGGGTGGATAGCTAGGACCTGCCCCGGTTGCACACTAGTATGGTCACAACTCATACCTCGACTTCAGTGGCGGGGGGGTCATTCGGTCAGGGCGTTGAATCACTCGGTAAAGAGGATCAACACACGGTTGGATAGGTTGTTTCGAACCCCCGTGTTACAGTCAATACCTCATGGGTGCATCTGGGGTCACAAGTATTACTTGAAGGACGGGGTTCATTTGACAGAAGAGGGTAATGTCCTATGGTCTGACAATATCTGGGCTTGGCTAGAGGGCTTTGAAAGGAGGAGTGTGTCCTTAGGCAGGGGCTAGAGGGGGAGGCCAGATCGTCGGTTAACAATACTGGCCTGTGGCGGTAAGGTCATTATCGGTGAGCACATATTTGAGGTCTGAGGGGGCGGGCATCATCCTATGGAGGTTCCCGCCCGGGGGGAGGGGCCTGCGGGCCACTCCCAGTACTCCAGGGGCAAGGTAATATGCAAAGGAGCGCGGGTAGGAGTAGTTCACGCTTTCCTTAGGCTGGTAGCCACCCCGCGCGCGTGGACTCATGACGCCATCGGCGCAGAGTAAGGGCCCTCCTTTAGTGGGTAAATGGAGTTTAAGGCGTAGACCGGGCAACTCCCGGGGTAACACTGCGCATGCGCACTTCTAGGGGGGAGGCGCAGCTTGTAGGACCTGACACCGGTAGTGACCCTGCCATATGGCCAGAAATGTACAAAAATCAAGTGTAGGATGTTTAGTTTAAGCTAGGAACAACATGTATTAGAGTTTTGTTAAGGTCAGGCTCTCAAACTTGTTGACAACAATTGTATAACTGAATGTCCTGCTGATTTTTGTATTCATTGTTGATTATGCAATTAAAACCTTTTTTAATTTCATACTTTAATAAATACGGCCGGGCGACTAGCGCCCGCCTTCCAAAAAGTAAAACACGTCTCGTGTCCACGTTCCTGGGTGTTGGGTGCCGGATTGGGGGGGAGGCGGCAGCTAGTCGCTGACCATGTGAAAAGGGGGGGCCCTCGGCCCCCCCGCACGCATGGCGGCGCGGCGACCGTCTCCCCCCCTGTCCCCTCGTGTCCTTCGACGGTGGGGGCGTGCCCTGGGGGCGCGGCCCACCGCCGATTGGCCGGCGCCCCTCCTGACCCGGATTCAATGGAGTGGTTCCGGGTCGGGGGGGGCGGGCGATAGGAGGGGCCACCCGGCCCCTCGGGAATAAGAGGTAGGGAGCGCCCAGGAGACCCCCTTGTCCCTGGACGCTCCCTCGCTGAACGTTGTGCCCCGCGTTCGGGGCTTCTTTGTTTCCCACCCACCATCCCTTGGTACAAAGTTTAAGCAGCGTTATGTCCGGTTTAATGATAAGTTTCAAAGGTATGGACCGCGGGAGAGAGTAGGCTGTTGTTGTATTTTGTGATCTGTTGTTAGGACTTTTTTCCCCTTTGTAGAAAAGTGATGTGTGAAGTGAACTGTATTTGAAGATATGTGTCTTTAGGCCTTTTTTCCCGTTATAGCTATACGTTGATATTGTGATTTTGAGTAACATGAGTGAACCGAACTGTAATTGTATGCCATGTGTCGTTAGGCCTTTTTTCCCTTTTAGTTATGCGTGGATACTGTTATTTATTAGCCAGTGTAGTTGTCCTTTAGAATTTTTTCCCATAGGTCGTCGTATTTATTAGGTATGGGGCATGCGGTAAGGTCATTATCGGTGAGCACATATTTGAGGTCTGAGGGGGCGGGCATCATCCTATGGAGGTTCCCGCCCGGGGGGAGGGGCCTGCGGGCCACTCCCAGTACTCCAGGGGCAAGGTAATATGCAAAGGAGCACGGGTAGGAGTAGTTCACGCTTTCCTTAGGCTGGTAGCCACCCCGCGCGCGTGGACTCATGACGCCATCGGCGCAGAGTAAGGGCCCTCCTTTAGTGGGTAAATGGAGTTTAAGGCGTAGACCGGGCAACTCCCGGGGTAACACTGCGCATGCGCACTTCTAGGGGGGAGGCGCAGCTTGTAGGACCTGACACCGGTAGTGACCCTGCCATATGGCCAGAAATGTACAAAAATCAAGTGTAGGATGTTTAGTTTAAGCTAGGAACAACATGTATTAGAGTTTTGTTAAGGTCAGGCTCTCAAACTTGTTGACAACAATTGTATAACTGAATGTCCTGCTGATTTTTGTATTCATTGTTGATTATGCAATTAAAACCTTTTTTAATTTCATACTTTAATAAATACGGCCGGGCGACTAGCGCCCGCCTTCCAAAAAGTAAAACACGTCTCGTGTCCACGTTCCTGGGTGTTGGGTGCCGGATTGGGGGGGGAGGCGGCAGCTAGTCGCTGACCATGTGCAACAAAGCAACCAGGATATCCCAGGGTTCCACGCGACGCAATCTGCACCTCCGAACAATGCGCAGTCTCTGGAGCCCGCATCCCTCGCCGCGGGCTAAAAGTTTATAATCCACTGTTTGTTCTCTTCCTACTCGCCCCCGGTGTGAGGGAATGATCTTGTAGTTATGATTAGACGTGTTGAGCCAAGAGCCAGTTAAGTTAGACTCAAGCTCGGCGCAATCCGATTGGTCGCCAGCATCCACAGCGCCGCCGTTGCCCTGGAAACCCGTTTAAGCGGCACAAAGGCATCGCCTGACCTTTAATAAACACCATCCACCATAATCACGGGAATGAATTAATAATGTTTACCCACAAAGCAAACCAGTCTCATATAAACACAGATCAAGCCGACAGACAGTGCATGCTTCCGCGAGGAGATGCTGACGCAGCTCTGGGAGGCTCAGGAAATTATAATATTCAGACAAAGTTCAATTTTTCCAGGCCTGCTGCGAGCATCGCCAGTGCCCTGGCGTTCAACAATTATTCGTTCATGAATTTGTCTAAAATCAGAAAACGTTTTATGCCCTTACAGCCGTCTCTAAAACCTAAAGGCAGGTCGCATTTTAGTAAGAGTATTATTTGGCTACCAAATCCGCTGAAGGGGCACGTGAATTCTAGCAAATAGTTACTATTTTTGGTATGCATTTGGTTTTATTAAAACATTTGCAAGCTATGCTAAACCACTGAAATCTGGTCAGTAGACCAAGCCCACTAAAACGCACAAAAGACATGGCAGCCGGGGCATAACACAAGCACCTGGGGCAAAGGCAGCCCCCACCCACCTCCTCAGCCCCCTTCTCAAAACCCTTCAGGGGGCCTCATTCATGCCAAGATCAATGAATATGAGATATGGGAGATCCAGGGAGTTCTTACAATGGGGGGGGGGGGGGTTTGCGTTATACCGCTCATGGTGGCAACTTCAAGGTGGGGTACATTTTGTTGAATGCAGTTTCATCAACATCATAACAAATAGCTTTCAGAATTTTCATCAACTCCACTTTTCACAACAACACTAAACAATTCCAAAAAAACGGTTATTGTGAGTTGACAGAGCGGTATCTCCAGAGGCAAAACAACTTCTAGCAGCTAAAAGTGGTCTGCAGTTTCCGAATTGGGAAACAGCAAACCCAGTACCATCCCGCCCACTCCCTTCAACACCACGAGCAGACAGTATTACACCCTCCCCCATACTACCTGCTCAGAACTGGTGGTAAGTATGATAGGGACAGCTTCTGGAACCAGGGGAAATCTGAGGAGTTTCACCAAGTACTCCAGGGTCTGCATATTTCCCGCCATTTCGGGTACTAACACTTGTTATTGACGGATTTGAGTGTGGTGATTCTAAGGTTCAAGTATTCCTAAACCTCAGTCAATCCAACTCGTAATTCCAGCCTCAGGGAGAGAGATTTGGTGGATGTGAAACAGTCAAAAATGGGCAGCGGTCCCACCCGCCCCAATTACGTATACACTAGGCATAAGGACACCTGCCAAATTCTGCATAACCCTCTCTGGCCCTAATTATGAGTTGTCTGGGGTTTTCTAACTCCTGAGCAAACCCCCTTTGCGCAGAGGTCAGAATTTCAAGTGGTCTGCGTGTTATACTCCAAAAACTCGGAAGAGATGCAATGTATCGCACTTAATAAACTCAGAACCCCAGGAAGTAGGATTTTATTCAGCGCAATAAATATCAACTACCTCTCCAAAAAAAGTAATATTAGATGAAGTAGTGCCTGTGCCTAAATGAACGCCTTGCACATTTGTGTTCAAATTAAAACATTACCGTTTTTGATTTGTCATTGTCAATCAAATTGCAATATTGGTGTGCTGAAAGGAATTTATCATAGATGACTAATAGGGCCACGGGCAGTTCAACAATAATGTGTTATTGATAAATATTATTGAAGGGCTTTGATTTTTTCAGAAAGACCTTTTAATCGACTTTCTGCAATCCAGTGGCGGCTGCTGCGGAACAGGGGTGGTAGGCTGGGATGAAAAATAAAAATAAAGATCAATTACCTGTTCATTCCGCACACTTCTCGTCCTCCGCTCTTCCTCGCCCCCGGAAGCAGGAAGCACCCAGGCTCCCCCAAGCCAATCACAAAGCTGCTTGTCACCGTGACAGCAGTGTCGTGATTTGTCAGAGGAACCTGGCTTGGCGCCCAGATAGGGACTGCGAGCCAGTGCATGATCTCCACCCAGGCTGTGCATTACGGCCCTGTGGAGAACTTGCTAATTGCTAATGACTGTTTGGCCAGGCCAATATGCTGGCCAAACCGTCATGCGCACTTAAGGTGCATATACCCTTCCTCCTCCTGCACTGTGACAAAAGCCCCGCCCCACTCAACCTGGCTCCGTAGAGAAAAATAAAATGATAATAACATCTTGTTATTATCATTTTAATTTTCCTTTGTTGCACTGCTCAGAAGCCCCGGGTGGCACTCCTCCTACTTAGTGGAGGAGGCGTCGTTGCTGCAATTACCTAAAAGGTGGATTACCCTAAAAAACTTTGAACAAAAATAGAAGCAACCCACCAAGAGGAAAATAAAATCCTTGTTAGCTATGAAGTACTAGATACAAATGGCCCGTTCCCTGATGCAAGGATGCAGGCATATTTGCAGATAGTGGGTTCCAGTCAGTTCCTAATTTGTAAAATGGTAAGTGCCAGGGTCTAAGGTATTCCACTGCAGCTGGCACCAGCCACTGCTACTGCCACTGCTGCCAAAGGAAAATGCCAGCATTACCTACTAACCATCACACTTGAGCAAGGGCACCTAGTTGGACAATTCCAGTTCATCTTAAGCTGTAAGGATTGCCTAGAAATGTTAGTTTTGTCATTGCTTTAGGATGTTGAATTATAAAACACTCATTTGATGTGCTCTACTAAAAAAAATAGAGAGCACCAGCATGTGGTATATTTTCATCAATAAGTGCTGGGGCCAAGCACCGGAAAACACTGCCACAAATTGAGCAGTACTTCCATTCCTCCCCTCGAAGTGCATCCTGGACGGGGTGAGGGAAACGATCTGGAGGAACTATATGTAAGCACGTTTATTAATTTGCTCAGTTAATTGAAACTATTGCAACATTAAACCATATTACAAAAAGCAGTAAGTCTAAAAACAGTTCCCCTGTGCCAAAAATCTAAATAAACATCGTTGTTGTCGTTTATGCAGATAAAAACAATCATTAAAATGCTTCATTTCAGTCTCAGCCACCTGCTATAATTGTTCCTTTGTCTTTTGTGCAAAGAGAGTAAGGCGTTCGTTCAATACATCAGTCTTGCTGGGCAGCTGGAGCTTATCAGCCATGCACAGAAGCTGGCTAGACAGTTTTGTTGACATTGCAGTGCAGACTCATGTTCCGTGTGTGCAAAAAACAAGGCGGAGGTGTTTGTAAAGTGCATGTTTCCAGGCCCAACTGCCTAAAGTAACTATTAAAGATAACCTTACAGTATGGCTCTTTCCATCTTATGTGCTAGAGTAGCCAAACCGTCTATAAAATGCATGCTTTTGACCCAAAAATCAATGAGAGAGGTATATACGAAAGCAGCAGGGGGGCAGGATGTAATACAAACAACCCAAGACCTTTCCCAACCCTATGTTGGAGAGAATGCAGAATGAAGAAGTCAATATGTGCTGTACTTGCAAGTAAAAGAGGTAAAGTGCATTCTTCAAGTGAGTCTTAAAAACCTTGCCTGGCCTCAGTAGGGGGTGAGTTTGCGTAAAGGTCTACATACCTGCCTACGTAGCTGCCTCCCCCAATTCCCCTTCCACCATAGCGCCTTGAGACCCTCACGGGTGAGTAGTGAGCTCTACAAATACCTGATTGATTGATTTATTGATTGATTGATTGATACCGCCCGGGGTAAGAGCACCATCAGTCCATGGACGCGGCCGTGCTGTGCGGTTTACTGAGCATTAACCTCTTGACCTCTTTGCCCTGATCCCTACTGGCCATCCAGCTTGTCCTCAGGGTGGGTTCTGTCTCCTAGTCTCCTTTCAACTATGTTCAAATATCTCACAAGGCATCAGCTTAACTGTAAATCCTGTGAGGCAAAGCATGCCAAAACCACCTGCCTGCAGGTACGAATGCCTCTATGAGTTAAAAGTGGGCGTAGCATGGATCTGTGTTTGCTGAGTTCTTTGCATATTCAAATTAAGTGTGGGATATCTTCTCTCCCTGTCCCATACAGACGCCAGCAAGACTTGGCCGGATTACGTTTCCAAGGTGGAAGATGAAACAAAGAAGGAAGGACATCAAGATGATAAAGCAGATGTTTCTCTTTAGCAGCTTTAGTAAACCCTATACACAGATACACCTGTGGTGCTGCCTTGGAGTAGCTTTGGAGTATAAACCAGCCGTTTGCGCTACCTGTCAATGTTGCATTGTCCTCAAACAGGGAGACATGTTTAATGGTCTTGTTGACCAGCCTGGATCACTTGGAGTAATGGAGCAAAGCTAGTGATGAGCTATTTTGTTGTTTAGATTTTTTAAATGCCAAATCCAATGCAATGCCTCTCCTCCTGAGGACTTGTTTCTGAGATGCGAATGAGCCTTTGCTGTCTATTACCATATGTCCACAGTTGGAGCTTTGATCTATTAGGCACTGGTTTTCACTTGAAACTTAAAAAATTCATAACTCTTGGTCTCCTGATTAGATATTTGTTGTTTTGGTGTCAACTAATTTATTAACATTTACTCTATTTTTATAAATTGGTGTTAGATTTTTCTTGGGTTGTGTTTTCACTTTATTGCTGTTTGAGTATTGCATAAATACTTTACACATTGCCTCTAAGTTAAGCCTGACTGCTTTTTTGGCAAGTTAAAAGAGGGTTAAGCACAGGTCAATTTAGTGACTTTATATGGTTCCTCCTGACAAGGATTTTGGCTGTTGCTTGAATAGGATTTCACCCACTTCAACCGATGACCCAGTTTCTAGCAGTGCCTGACACCTGCACAAACTAAGTATTGTATAAAGTGCTCACATCATCCTACTACATCAATGTTAAAGGAAACACTGAAATAGCATACTTAAATCTCTCTTTAATGGGCGGGATTTGTACTGACGGAAAGCACCAATAGACATAGGAAACAGAAACAGGTCAGGCCTGCCTGGACCCCAGGAAATAATGTTTACGCCCAGCCCCATCATGTCAAGATATTCTGGATACAATCTAGGCTCTCACATAATTTCTTTGTAATTGTAATTGTATTTATATAGCACTTAATACTTCTGATGAGGCATTGAAGTGCTTTTTGGCGAGTAGCACGCTATTTCAGAATCCAGAGTGGATTGGTGTTGGATTAGTATAGGGAAATCTAAATTGTTAATTCGAGCGGTGGACATGTGAGTCTGTTAGTTGGATTAAGGAGGGATAGCGGAAGGAAGAGTGTATAAATTGTTATCTGAGAGATCATAGTAGTAATTTGAGTTTGGGTTGAGTGAAAGGAGGGATAGAGGAGGAAAGATTCTAGAAAAGGTTGTTAGGGAGATCACAGTAGTACAATGAGGTTCGGGATGAGTAAGGGAGTGGAGATAGATGATATTTGGTATTTGATAAAATATGACTAACCTTAGAGCTCAATAGTCACTTTTCAGTTCACCCCACACTTTAGTAATGAAGGTTGCAGAAATCACCCACTACAAACAAAATGGCTCGGATGTCTGGTTTTACTTTGGAATAGAAAATTCTTGAAATCTTAGAAGCAATGATAACTAGGAGAACCAAAGTTTCATCTTCATAACAACTTCCCTAATAAATAAATAAGGACATAAAGGGGTCAGAATTGACAATGATGGACAGTATTTCCCATTGAGTTAACCGGGAATACGAGTTATTCCCTTAGAATGGAGAATAACACACGAAACTGGGAATACCGAGTCCATTTCCATGTTTCCCCCTTAAGAGAGACAAAAGGTGCCCACAATTACATACATTTACCACATCTTTTGTGCAAATGGTAAATGTTTTCAGGGACATTTTTTCCCTGACCCCTAGGTTGGTGGGCTGGATAAGGTGCTGGCAGGTGGGCAGGGTTTCTTTTACTTCAACTGGGAATGCTTTTTCTGCGCCCCCCCCCCCACCCCCCATTCTGAAGTAGGATTGAAGGGGGGGGCAGGCGCAGGAGGTGTTCGTTAAAGTATTTATGAGCAACAATAGTTTACTAAGGATTCATTTAATTTCATAGTTGGATTTTTCGGTCATTCAATTCTCAATGCATTAATTGTCATTAATGGCACTGGCAATTCAATCACCACAAATTCCAAATATGAAATAAAGTGAGTTCTTAGTGACGTCTTAGAAGCCCCAACACATGTATATTTCCTTTAATTCAAGGAGCAATAAGATCCTAAATGCCGCAGTACAGTATGAGCACGTCGAAAATAAGATTTCCCAAGCACTGCTCACAGGACTCCATCAAAACATCAGATTTTCCCTGAGCAGGAAGAGCTCCACTTTGTTGAAAGCTCAGCCATCCGCTCCCAATCACAGATGCAGATTGGACCTGGGTTCAGTGAAGCATTTTGCTTTTCAAGAATGCCATTTCCATCAGCCTGTAGCATCAGCATATGTATGCAAAGTTAATGAGATGTAGGTTAGAGCGATGAATTCATGCATGTGTACCGCTCCATCTTCAGGTATAAATAGATTGCGAGGGGATGCTGTTTCTGAATGCAGAGTACATTTGAAAGAAAAATAAAGTACAAATTGTGAGGTATTATACTATTACAAGGGATATTTCAAGCCACAGCTAGACGTGGGTGCCGTTTTTTACTACGCCTGCATAGTCAGGCAAAGTCAGTAAACTTTTCCTTGGTTTCCATATCCCACCAAGGCGTAGTCAACATGCCTGCTAATGTGTGCTACCATGTTTATATACCTTCTAAAACGATTACCTACTTCAGAGTGTGCTGGGAAATTAAGGTGGTCTGCAGTTTTCCCTGCGGTCATGCCTCTAGAGGTTTCGGGGAGTGTGGAAGTGGATGGTGCATGATGGGGGGAGCTGATGGTGAAAAGATATCAGGAGTGAAACTCTTGTTTCAGGATCTTTTCTACATCCTAACATCTTGAACAAATATGGTGGACTTCAAATGAGTGCACAACAGGTCAGATGTGGCTTCAGAAATAGACCTGGTACTCTAGATGTGGCATTGAGAACTGTACACAGTATGGCAGAAGAGACCCAGAGAAAAGGCACAGTATGCCAGAGATGGCCTCCAGAACTTGGCAGTCTACCAAACATGTTCTCCTGGGATATTGAACTCTGAATTCAAGATGGGGCCTCTAAAACTCATAACAGGGCCCCTGCTGAGACATCAGGCATTACAGTACTCCAGATTGGAGAGAAGCACTAGACACAATACACTAAGTTAGATATTAAGAACTTCACAACACATTCTATATTGCCACAGCACTCTAGATCATGCCTCTAGAACTGGACACATACATTCAGATGAAGCCACCAGAACTGAGCACAATATACCATATGAGGCTCCCAGATCTTGACACTATTCAACACTGTGGCCTCCAGAAGTGAACAAAACACTCCAGGTGAGACCTACAGAACTACTCACTGTTTTCCAGATAGGTATTCAAGGTTTTCTCTTTTAATTCTGGGACTTGTGGTTTTATAATGGAATAAACAAACCTAAATGTTCTAGTTGTCAAAGAAAAACCTGGATTGGAGAAGCAGCTAGTTATGCATGGACACGGGAAACTAAGCAGCTGTGAGAATAAAGTCCAGAATAATGGCTCCAGAATAGGAGCATTCGGCATCCAGAACTGATCACAATACTATAGGTGATGATTTGTCAGCGATGTACACCATGTGCAATGATTACAAAAACACCTTCGATTACCGTTTTTTTTTTTTAACAACAAATGTTATTAATTTGTAAGGCACCAAAATGGGCAAGGTCCGGCGAGCATTAACAGAGTATTGTTACAGTATACAATTGCAAGGGACCTAATAATGTTCCCAATAAGGTCTGCAGAACATCAGACCCACCCCCACCCCACACCCCCAACCCCGCACCATACACCTCATATCCAATATTATACGAGCATAGTGCAATTCTGCTATTTCACCTTTGTACCATACCATCACTCTAAATCAGTGCGTCACCGTTTACCGGTTTAAACTATTTCAATGTGCCAATACAGTTTTCTTGCTGTTCCTGAGGCTTTGCCATATTATTTCCCACTTTTGTGTTAATCTAAAAGAAAAAATGCAGGATTCTGAAGGATAACGGTCAGATCGCTGTAAGAAATTGGGTTAATGGTTGACTAGAGTGTTAGCCCTGATGAAGCAGCAACCACAATCCTTGTCAGGGTGAGGTGCAAGCCAACCCTAAATGAACCTAGGCTCAACTCTCTGGTAGCATGGCACAAAGCAGTCAGGCCTAATTCAGAGGCAATATGTAAAGTATTCGTTCAACACTTCAGACAGTAATACAATTAAAAACACTACCCAAAAGGATCCCACACAAAGTTATAAAAATAGAGTAATTTTTCATAAATAAAAGATGACCAAAATGACAAACATGCAACCAGTAGAATCAGACATATGCAATCTTAAAGATTTCAGTGCACCCAAAAGCTCAACGCTCCAACTGTGGATATCTGGTCGCTCAGGACCAGGACAAAGTCACAAGTTCAGGCTGACTGAGATGGAGTGCAGGCCAGCTACAGGGATCCAGTTAGGCCCACTGAACAAAGTACCTTAAATACTGGTTTACAGAGCATTGTGAGGATCTGCATCGAAGATACATCGTGCAGTCGAAGTGATGCATCAGTTCTGAGGTGTGGCGATGCTGGGATGTGAGGCCCTGCATCGTCATCGAGGATCCAGTCGATGATCGCTTGAGCTGGGAAGTCCGGCGTTGAGGATGCGTCACGCAGCTGAGGAGATGCAGCAGTTTTGAGTAGCTGCATGGTTGCAATGTGGAGTTCAGTGTCACTGTCAAAGCTGCTGTCAACTAGGGATGCGAGGACCTATGCCAAGGATGCATTGCACTGCAGCGGTTCCAAAGAGGCTGTGGCGATAATGTGGGTTTTTGCAAGGGGTCCAATCCACGCAGCAGTTGGGATGGGTTGGTTCTACTCGGAGTTGCGCCACACAGCAGAGAATATGCATCATTTCTGCTGGATCCACAGAGGCTGGTGGAGCACATTTAGCCCACTTCAGTGGGCTCAGGACTGAAGTGGCACAAATTGGCATGGTAGGCTCACAGATGGCAGAGTCCAGGTGCTGGGGTAAAGGTTGTTAGAGCCTTCTGTCTCTTGGGCTCAAGTCAGGAGGTCAGCCAACTAGCCCTTGGAGTCATTCTGGTGGTTCTGGGTTCAACTGATACAGGCCCAGTCCTTCTCACCCAGATAAGAGGCCAGCAAGCATCAGGTCAGCACAGCAGGGCAACAGCCCTTCAGTCTAAACTCAAAAATGGTGTGATACCCTCTGGTTATGTTTTGGAAGCTGTCCCTCCTTTACTGGTTTGTGTGATCCTATTTTCTAATGCTAATATCCCTACAAAAGAATGGGCAATTCCAAGAACTGGACCAGGTAGGTTCACTCACATAATGTTACATGTTTCATCATTTGCTACCTCATCCCACGGTGTGATGGTACTACGAGGCCGGACCCAATCCCAGGTGGGGGCTGACTGGGGGAGTTCTTAGAAATAATTTTTTTATCTGGATAAAATGTTCGGATCCAGTATAGTATTTAAAAAAATCCTTAGGATATGCCATAAAGTATCCTTTATTCAGGTAGTGTCCCAGGCTTGACTAAAAAAGACCAAATGGTAATCTCAGAGGACATACTGGGTTGCTATGACCCTAACGTTCTACTCAGTTGTCTGCATGAATTCATCCCATGTCCTTATATTTTTTTACCAGAACTGTACTCTGCAGTTCCTATTGCTGTAGGCAAGGCAGATGGATCATACTATTTGAAAGCACAGCAGTAACTAGTATTGGTTAAATTAGAAAACCAACTGTAATAACAAGAGACTTTTTTCGAATGACGCCCAGGTACAAGTGAGCCAAGACCACAGCCAAAGCCCAGCCAGACACCATGTGGACTTGTGAAAATGTGATTAGTCCCAGAAAGTACACACAGTGGTTAATTTGCACCAGTGGTTTCTGGTGCGTGGCACTGGAACTTTATTGTCAACGGAGGCTCTTATGACAGATGCCACATAGTGGCATTGTTTGTCGTATTTTTTGAGGAGCACTGGTCTTGTTGTTTGACAATTATATATATATTAAAATCATTATTACCTCCCACCTAAAGCTACTTCGGCAGCATGTATTAGTCATTTATATGTATATTTAAAGTCTGAATTGTCACATTTGTATGAGCGTGGCGGCTAGTAGTGATAGTAATCTCATTGGGCAGACAGAGGAGCACTTCACAACATGCATACACAGACTACGTTGCACTTTCTTTCCAGGCACATCCAGATTTGCCAGAATTTAAAGGGGTCTGGTGAGCCCAGGGTTTTGAACCTGCTTACCTATGTATCTCCCTTGCCTTTGCCCCCCATGCAAGCTCCTTGGACTTTCAGCAGCTCACCCACTTAGCAGACACACACAAATGAGCAGCAAGGGCCTGGGCCGACAATGGTCTCTCTCTTTGCCTAAGATCGCATGATTTTGTTAAGCAGGAAAGTTGGGACTCATCCCCAGAATGAGTCTCCTGTTTTGCACTGTGCAATTCAGCCATAATGATTAGATGGGTACACCTTTCTGACTTCATGGGTTAACGCGTTGTCCTTAATCGTTGGGGATGAGATTTGACATTTACAAGCTTTTAAGAGGTGTGCCATGATGGAAATCCTGAATTGATGAGCTGATGACCTCAATTTAAAAAGATTTTGTCCCAGTAGATATTTCTTATGTATAGTAATTCACGCAGACCTCAGCTCTGACCCTGGAGGCGCGCTACTATTGATCATTATATGTGTTAGCAGCAAAGGGCCAGATAAGGAGACACTGGAGTCTGAGCAGAAATGTGATTTCAACAATAATACAGAGCTAAATTTGCTATACAGACTACAGCATATAATTTTTTGTTTAGATTTGTTTATTGTTTTTCTCATTTTGTAGTACACAATCACTCAGAAGTTACATAACAATGTAAGTGTTCTTGCCCATCTTCCGATTCTTACTTCCCTTGTTACATCAACAGGTAGTCTGATCGGTCGTACAGACCAATATTTTACCATGAAAACCCAATTTTTTTTTCTTTTTTGTTGTTAAACAGTTTGAAACATAACATTGATACAACATGGTGAACAATACGGTTCTCTCCTCTCAGTTTCATACGTCTTTATTTCGATTTTTTTTAATTTTATTTTTTTAAACACCTTTATTGAGCATTTGAAAACATTACAGCCACGCGCCTACAACCAATGCATTGGCGGCCGGCATTACAACCAAATTATCACCACATCTCATCATAGTACAGCTCATTGCCAGTCAATGCTTATACAACAACATCCGCTATAGCAATCTGCAATTCGGTCGTAAGTCACCCAGGTACCTCGGGTGCAGTGCCTGCAGCAGCATCTCTGTTACAGGCGCGCTATACTTGGTGTCATTTTCCCCCCCTACGCATGGGTACAATGAAACCCTCGTGTGCATGACTCCTCATCGGTGGTCCTCGCCCCCCTTTTCCAAGGGCAAAGGTGTATACAGCAGTAGTACATTTTATTATACATACTTTTTTTTTTCTTTTTCTTTTAACTCTAACTTCAACTGTGCAACAAACAGACCAAGGGCTCAGTGTCCAGCGCGGGTGGCTCTACGACCAGTCTCCACACCTGTCTAGATCTGCTATTCAGTACTTTAACGTTTCACTTTAGATAGCAATCACCACACATGTGTAACCTCATGACCCCATCCCAGGGTCTCCCACCACCACCGCCGTCGTCAGTGAGTCCGCTTCAGATTGAGTCTCTGTGCAGCTTAGTAGGTATTCTCGCAGAGGGGCCCATATGTCTCTAGTTTTAGATTTAGTGGGCAGTTCCTCAGCGTAGTACTCCAGTTGGTCTCTACAGTACACCAAGTCTTTAAGCCACGCCTCCACTTTAGGTATTCGCTTACTGTCCCAGGTGAATAGCGTGCGTCTCTTTGCCAGTAGTAGTGCCACCTGTATCAGTCGACCCAACACCCCCTTTACAGCCGGAGCATATCCTAACAAGCACAGTTCCGGAACGTTCAACAATTCTACATTTGTCATCTTCCCAATGCACTGCAACACTCCGTCCCAGTATTCCCGCACCGCTGCACATTCCCACGCCAAGTGTATGATTCCGGCAGCCCCCTTTCTACACCTCTTGCATGTGTCGTCCTCTCGTAACCCTATCCTGTAAAGCCGGAGCAGTGTATGATATGTCTGATGCAAAAATTTCAAATGTATTATTCTCAGATTACTATTGGGGGTCAATCTTCCGGTCAGTGCACATATCTTTTCCCATTCTGCCGCTGTTATCTGAGTGACCAGTACCCTGTTCCATTTCCCCAAACTCGCATCTGCAGCTCGTGGCGTGTCAGCTTGTGTCGCCCTGTATAATTCAGTAATCATTTTCTTCTTGGTGGGGGCAGTTATAACCGTTTGTAACGGCAGTGACGTCGCCGGCTCAGTCGGAAAAGTGGTGTAGTGGGCCTGCATCGCTCTCCTCAACCTGTAGCAAGTAAATGAGAAGAGCATCGTCGGGTTCGCTATAAACGCCAAGTCCTCCCCTGTGATGTATCGCCCGTCCAGATACAAGTCCCCCAAATGTGTTAGGCCCACTTCTTGAAGTGCTCTGATGGACCCCTTGTCTTGTGCCACTGACAGGGCTGCATGTCCTTCTATGGGCAACAATGGGGCGTATAGCGGAAGTTTGTCAGTCATGCGGCCTATCGCCTGCCAAGCCGCTGTTGTGGCATCTATTGTATTAATTTCCGCTTTAGGCGTGTGTCTGGTGCGGTGAGAAAGTATCCCTTTCAGAGGTATAGGGTCAGCATCAGCATGCTCCACCGCCACGTGTGGCGTGCAGGCATGTGGTTTGAACCAATAGTACGCATATTGCGCCTGACAGCACAAATAATACAGATACATGTCCGGGGCCCTGAATCCTCCGTTCTCCCAGGGGAGTGTGAGCGTGTGCCAGCTAATTCTGGGTTGTTTTGCCCCCCACACCAGGCGCAGCAGCTGCGTCTGCACCGTTTAAAAGAAGTGTCTCGTTAGGGGGACCGGAACATTACAGAATAGATACAGAAATTTCGGCAGTATCACCATTTTTATTACAGCTATCCTATCTGCCAGTGAAAGTGGCAAGCAGATCCATTTGTCCACCTGGGTCACCAACGCAGTGTAAGCAGCCCCGTAATTTTCCGATATTACCACTGCTGGGTCTCTATGTACCCACACCCCCAGGTACTTGACCGGCTCCTCCGACCACACCAGCGGGTATTCCATCGGTATAGCTTTCGTAGCTGCCGTTAGCGGAATGATCACCGATTTTTTCCAGTTAATATGAAGTCCCGAAAATAAGCTGAAACGTACATATTCTCTCAGCATAGGGGATAGTTCGGTGGCAGGATCTCTTACGTACAAGACCATATTGTCCGCATATAGAGATATTCCCACCGGTCTCAGCTCAAAGTTCAATGCCGCGGTTTTGTGCAGTTGTCTAATCTTGCATGCCAGTGGCTCAAGCACTATAGCAAAAAGCAGTGGTGATAGTGGACACCCCTGCCGCGTTCCGCGCCCAATGTGCGCTGGTTCTGATGTGTCCCTGTCAAGGGCTGCACTCTGCAGGATTGATGCGGCGTGATAAGCTCCACCTCCGGACCTCCCAAACACCCTGAATACAAGATCACAGGGTGTTCAAGTGATACGGCGAGGGAAAAACCCCTAAAAGGGGAAAAAACCCGGGAAGGAAAGGGAGGGAGCAGCTGGGAAAAGGAAGCTGTGAAAAGAAAAAACACATAAGTTAATATATTGCTCAAAACCCTACTCTCTTTCATCTCTCACTGAAAAAACAAACTAAACACCACCTGCCTCTTGCTATCCTTTTGGTAGCGTCCATCCAACTAGCATTCCTCCTTCACACCTTCCCTATATAACAGGAAAAACCAGCATTAGTACATGTGCACACAATGGAACTAAGGGGAAGACACATGTAAAGGAAATAAGCATACCCCGGGGGGAATAACCACCCGCTGTAATCCAAATCCTAGATACTTGTAGAGCAGCAAAAATGGATTCCGTCATCCACTAATGCAGATACATTCACAATAGAAGTAGCAGAGTCAAATCATACCCCAAATACGGCAGAGCGTAGTTAGCAGCACTACTGCCCTCCGCTTTGGTACTTGTAATCCAAACACAAGATAATTGCCACCCCAAATACGGCAGAGCGTAGTTAGCAGCACTACTGCCCTCCGCTTTGGTACTTGTAATCCAAACACTAGATAACTGTCACCCCAAATACGGCAGAGCGTAGTTAGCAGCACTACTGCCCTCCACTTTGGTACTTGTACTCCAAAACACGATAACCGTGCGAGACTAAGCCTTGCTTCGTGACGGTAATGTGAAGGGAATGAAACGCCCCCTCTACACTCCGCCACTAGACGAGACGAATACCCTGTTTAGCCGAACATCAGGTAAGCGATAACCACCACATCCCCACCAGACACAATGTCATGTGCGCAAGATGCCGCTAACCCAGTCATTGAGCTGTGAGCAAGGCTCACAAACAAAAGGCACTGGAGCGCTTTCCAAACAAAGCGCGGTACTTTACCACCAACGCTGATTCCAGCCGGGAATCCACTTCTAAGTTCTTCCTACGAACCAGAGCAGATCACAGGAACACAACCCGCCGGCGCTTCCGCGGGAAACAAACAAGGAAGAATCAAGTACGCCCATTCCCTGGTCTGGCCGCGCTATGACACCGCGCCGCAAAGGATCAAGGGACTTGTAGTTTTCTGCCATAGCATCATGGGGGTTGTAGTTCGGCAGGCGCAAGTCAGTTCCTGACAGTACGCCCTCCTCCCAAGCGCCTCCTAGGGCCTGGTTTGGACGGACACCTCAAGTGGAAGGAACGAACAGCCCGTGGCGCGTGGACGTTGTCCCATGGTTCCCAGGAATCGTTCTCGGCAGGATACCCCTTCCAGGAGACCAGATACCAGAGCACTCCACGACGCAACTTGGAATCACGTATGGAACGCACCTCGTACTCCACTCCATTTTCACCATCCACAGGTGGTGGCGCTACTCTGCGCGCCGAATGAGCTCTTTTCAAAAGGTGCACGTGGAACACTGGGTGGATCCGTAAGGAGCCAGGTAACCGCAACCTATATGCCACGGGATTCACTTGCCGAACAATCGGGTAAGGACCGATGTAACGGGGGTGGAACACGCTCCTCAACTTAAATCGGATGTTCTTCGTGGAGAGCCATACTCTGTCTCCCACCTGAAATAAGGGACCCGACCTTCTGTGTTTATCCGCCCACCTCTTGTACACCTCCTTAGCCTTTGCCAAATGCTTTTGGACGCCTTGGTGCACCTTTCTCAACACCCGAACGTGTGCCAGGACTGAGGGATGATTGGACACTTCTACAGGAACGTCTACTGGTAGAGTGTGTGCATCATAACCGTAGTTGGCCTTAAACGGAGACATCCCTGTGGAGCTATGCCAGGCGTTGTTGTAGGCCAACTCCGCCATCCACAACAAATTCACCCATGATTCGTGCGCCTCCCTGGAATAACACCGTAAGTATTTTTTCAAAGTTTGATTCAACCTTTCGGTTTGTCCATCCGTTTGTGGATGAAAGCTGGTTGAAAGAGCCGCTTCAATGCCCAATGCTTTACACCACATTTTCCAAAAACGGGCCACGAACTGGGGACCCCTATCAGACACTATCACCCGTGGAAGACCGTGTAACCGTAAGACCTGTGAGGCCAACAGCTGAGCAGTTTGTCCTGCTGTAGGGAGATTTTTACAGGGGATAAAATGTCCCATTTTGGTCAGATTGTCCACCACCACCATGATTGCTGAAAACCCCTGATCCATAGGTAAGCCTGTGGTGAAATCCAGACTTATGTTCTGCCACGGACGAGCAGGCGACGGCATAGGCATCAACAAACCTTTTTGTTTGTTGTTGTCTCCTTTTGCTCTGGCACGGGTGTCGCACTTTTGTACCCACTGGGCCGCATCTGTGGCCAATGTTTCCCACCAAAAATGCCTTTTTAGGAGGTTCACCGTTTTAGTCACACCAGGGTGCCCGGCCATGGGAGCCTCATGACACCACTCAAACGCCTTTCTCCGTAGCACCTTATTAGGCAGGAACAAACATTTCCCTTGCAGGGGGAGCCCTTGTTTCAACACCCTTCCCGGGGCAGCAGCAGTCCAAAGCCCCCAAGCTGCCGTTGATTTGCAGTTCCTGATTTCTTCCAGAAAGGTCTCAGCCCGAACCACACACAACACCTTGGCAGAGGGGATGATAGCATGCTGGGTTTCTGTCTGCTGTTCGTTTGGTACTTGTTGTCTTGACAGCGCGTCAGCCTTTCTGTTGTCTGTACCTGGTCTGAAGGTCACCACGAAATTGTATTCCGCAAAGAAGAGCATCCATCGCATTTGTCTTTGCGTTAGGTGCCTCGCGGAGGTCATATATTGCAGATTTTTATGATCAGTGTACACTGTCACAGCGTGACAAGCCCCCCATAGGTACTGCCTCCATTCCTGAAATGCCCTCTTGATGGCTAGTAGTTCCTTCTCTGCAATGGTATAGTTGTATTCAGCGGAAGACAACTTTCTGGAGAGATAGGCCACCGGATGGAGTTGACCAGTAAGAGGATCTCGCTGAGACAGGACCGCTCCTATCGCTTCGTCAGAAGCGTCAGCCTCCACCACAAACGGATGTTCCAACACCGGGTGTGCCAACACCGGCGCTGAAGTGAAAGCCTTCTTTAATGTCCGGAAAGCCTCTTCCGCCTCTGCAGTCCACATAAAGGGAGCCCCTTTTCTCAGCAGTCTGGTAATGGGGACAGCGATCTGTGAGAAATGGACTATAAATCGGCGATAGTAATTGGCGAACCCCAGGAAGCTCTGTACTTCACGCACGTTCCCTGGGGCAGGCCAATCCCTCACCGCCTGCACTTTCCGGTCGGACATTTGTAGTCCCTTTGCACTGAGGTTAACCCCCAGAAACTCCACCTCGCTGACCCCAAACTCACATTTACTCAATTTGACATAGAGCCGGTTGTCTCTCAACTTATCCAGAACCATTTTGACCTGTTCTGTATGAGTTTCCTCATTCTGAGAGTACACCAGTATATCGTCAATGTATACTACTACAAAACGATCCACGTAGTCCTTTAGCACATCATTAATAAAGAATTGAAATGCCGCAGGGGCGTTACACAAACCAAAAGGCATCACCAGGTACTCATATAACCCATATCGCGTCTTGAACGCGGTTTTCCACTCGTCCCCCTCGCGGACTCTGACCAGGTGATAAGCCCCCCTTAGATCCAACCGGGTGTACACCTTGGCTTCTCTCACCTGGTCGAGCAAAACAGGAATGAGAGGGAGAGGGTAACGATTCCGCACGGTGTTCCGGTTCAAGACGCGATAATCCACACAAGCCCAGAGATCGCCATTAGCTTTCGCTATAAAGAACAGAGGGGAGGCTGCTGGTGAACGGGATGGTCTAATGAACCCCAACCGAAGATAGTGGTCTATGTATTCCCGCAAATGAGCTGTTTCAGGTACGGACAGCGCATAAACTCGACAAGAGGGTATCGTAGCCCCCTCCACCAAATCTATGCGACAATCATAGTCTCTATGTGGTGGCAGGGTTTCCGCCTTGCTCTCGCTGAATACATCGCTATAGAGACTGTATTCTTTGGGTAGTTGCACATTCTTCTCCACAGCAGTAGCAGCGGAAAATGATGAAGACAATACTGCGACGTGTGAGGAAGGGTAGGACACCATATGTGCTCCACAGTTCTCGGGCAAAAACCGGAACGTTTTTGACTTCCAGTCCACGGCCGGATTGTGATGACACAACCATGGCATACCAAGGATCACCTCATACTGGGGGGCAGCTATAATGTTTAGCGATAAGGTTTCAGAGTGTACAATTCCATTTTGTCTTATTGACAGCCCTACCTCACAGGTTTTTTCTGTGATCTGTCCGGATTTCAACGGCTGTCCATCCACAGCCAGTACTTCCTCCGGATTGTCTCTGGGTACACGAGGCAAGGCCAGCCGAGACACCAAGCCGTCATCGATGAAGTTACCCGTGGCTCCGGAATCCAACATTACCAACACCTGATGGAACAGATGCTCACATTCCAAGGTCATGCCTATAACCAGATGGGATTCCGTCTCTCCTATACCAATAGTAGAGAGAGAGGTGAGTTTCCACTCCTTCTCCTCGTCCACTACCTGCCTTTTCTCCTTAACCTGTTCGGTGTCAGCCCCTGTGGTAGACACCGCCACTTTCTTGAAACGACTACCAACAGTAGTCTTAGGCTTAGAAGGGCATTCACGGACGTAGTGTCCTTTTTTACCACAGTACATACATAACCCTTGGGTTCTCCGCACTTCCCTTTCTTCTTTTGACAACGGAGCTCTGAGCGCTCCTATCTCCATCGGCTCTGGGCTACTCTCCGCTCCCCCTGACACCTTACGAGGGGAACGATCCACATACACTGACCCTCTCTCCCATCTTCTCCTAGAACCCCCTCTTTCAGTCAATCTGCTGTCCAATCTCAAAGCTAGATTGATCATGTCAACACATGTCCTAGGCTGGGGATCCACCTGAGCTATGACATCTTTCAGATCGTCCTTCAAACCCTGATAGAAAAGGGACATTCTTTTTTCTTCGGGCCACTCAGCCTCCGCTACCAACTTGTTGAATTTAGTCAAATAGGTAATCAACTCACCCCTTCCCTGTCTCAACTCCAATAACTCCTTATCGGCGCTAAAATTAGTGGCCCTGCGATCAAACACCTTCTCAAACTCTGTTCGAAAAGCCGACCAGTCAGACAAGATGGCATCGTTATTCTTTACTAAAGGCACCGCCCAGTTAGCAGCATCCCCTACCAAATAAGATATGGCGAAAGCCACTCGGGAATGATTGGTTGGGAACGAAGCCGGCTTACATGAAAAATGCATCAACACCTGGGTCAAAAATACTTGTATTTTCCCTGGATCCCCCGAGTACCTTTCAGGATTGGCTAAAGGAATGGGCGGAGGAACTGTTACCTGTATGGAAGACGCAGCAGATGAGGCATTAAACGGGTTCTTTGATAACTGTTCTACCTTGTCTCGCAGTGCCGCAGTTTCGGCTTTGGAAGAAGCCAACTCCTGCTGCACTAAAACCAACGCATGCAACACATCCTCCATGGACGCCATTTATCACACCACACCAACCGGGCAGAGTGAAATTCGTGGGTACTTGGTTCTGTCAAGGGCTGCACTCTGCAGGATTGATGCGGCGTGATAAGCTCCACCTCCGGACCTCCCAAACACCCTGAATACAAGATCACAGGGTGTTCAAGTGATACGGCGAGGGAAAAACCCCTAAAAGGGGAAAAAACCCGGGAAGGAAAGGGAGGGAGCAGCTGGGAAAAGGAAGCTGTGAAAAGAAAAAACACATAAGTTAATATATTGCTCAAAACCCTACTCTCTTTCATCTCTCACTGAAAAAACAAACTAAACACCACCTGCCTCTTGCTATCCTTTTGGTAGCGTCCATCCAACTAGCATTCCTCCTTCACACCTTCCCTATATAACAGGAAAAACCAGCATTAGTACATGTGCACACAATGGAACTAAGGGGAAGACACATGTAAAGGAAATAAGCATACCCCGGGGGGAATAACCACCCGCTGTAATCCAAATCCTAGATACTTGTAGAGCAGCAAAAATGGATTCCGTCATCCACTAATGCAGATACATTCACAATAGAAGTAGCAGAGTCAAATCATACCCCAAATACGGCAGAGCGTAGTTAGCAGCACTACTGCCCTCCGCTTTGGTACTTGTAATCCAAACACAAGATAATTGCCACCCCAAATACGGCAGAGCGTAGTTAGCAGCACTACTGCCCTCCGCTTTGGTACTTGTAATCCAAACACTAGATAACTGTCACCCCAAATACGGCAGAGCGTAGTTAGCAGCACTACTGCCCTCCGCTTTGGTACTTGTACTCCAAAACACGATAACCGTGCGAGACTAAGCCTTGCTTCGTGACGGTAATGTGAAGGGAATGAAACGCCCCCTCTACACTCCGCCACTAGACGAGACGAATACCCTGTTTAGCCGAACATCAGGTAAGCGATAACCACCACGTCCCCACCAGACACAATGTCATGTGCGCAAGATGCCGCTAACCCAGTCATTGAGCTGTGAGCAAGGCTCACAAACAAAAGGCACTGGAGCGCTTTCCAAACAAAGCGCGGTACTTTACCACCAACGCTGATTCCAGCCGGGAATCCACTTCTAAGTTCTTCCTACGAACCAGAGCAGATCACAGGAACACAACCCGCCGGCGCTTCCGCGGGAAACAAACAAGGAAGAATCAAGTACGCCCATTCCCTGGTCTGGCCGCGCTATGACACCGCGCCGCAAAGGATCAAGGGACTTGTAGTTTTCTGCCATAGCATCATGGGGGTTGTAGTTCGGCAGGCGCAAGTCAGTTCCTGACAGTCCCCTCCTATACGTACCCTCGCCGACGGATCATTGTATAACAGTTGCACCCAATTCACAAAAATGGGAGGGAAGCCCATTCTATGTAAAATGCGCACCATGTACCCCCATTCAATAGAGTCAAACGCCTTTGCGGCGTCTAGTAGAACCGCAACCGCCTTCAACCCAGGGTTTAACACATGTAGTAAGGAAAAGACAGTCCGCAGGTTCATGGCCGTAGATCGGTCTGGGATGAACCCGGCCTGATCAGGCAGCACCACTAGCGGCATCAGTGGCTGCAGCCTCGTCGCAAGTATTTTCGCCAGAATTTTGGCATCTAAATTTATAAGGGACAGAGGACGGTACGACTCGCACTCTTCTGGGGGTTTATCTTTTTTCAGAAGCGTTATAATCATGGCCTGCCGGAGTGTGGATGGCAGTTTACCCACTTCGTACGCCTCTGCAAACATCCCCAATAGGTGAGGCGCTAGAATCTTATCATACGCTTTGTAGAACTCTGCTGTCACGCCGTCTGGCCCTGGTGCCTTCCCGTTGGGCAGTGATCTTATGGCATCCTCTACCTCTTCCACATCAATCGGACGACTCAAGTAGGCCCGATGTGCATCCGACAACCAGGCGCAGGCTATATCGTCTAAGTATTCGTCTAAAGTCGCACCGTCTGTGTCCCCCCCTGAAGTGTACAAAGTACTGTAATATAGGCGAAACTGGTCCAGTATTTCCTTGCTCGTGTTGTGTTCCTGCCCCGTACAGTCCACTATTCTCTCTATCTGTGGCTGCATGGCCCGTGTCGTCAGTCGGCCCGCCAGTGATCTACTCGGTCTTCCCCCCTCTCCGTATCTCCTCACCACATATCTTTTGGATACATATTTGATTTCAGAGTCTGCCAGTTCGTTAAATTCATCTATTCTTGCATTTATCTGCGCTAGCGTCTCCCTGTCTGGCTGCCTGTCGTATTGTGTTTCCAGGTCTCTAAGTGTGCGTTCCAAAGTGTGTATTTGGTTACGTATGTCTTTCAGTATCCCTGCCGTCGTTGCGATGCATACCCCTCTGATCGTGACTTTGAACGCCTCCCATAGTGTACCTTCACTGTCCACCGAGCCTTCATTCTCCTCAAAGTAGTGTATTATTGCCTTTCTCACCACCTCCGCAAATGATGTGTCCAGTAGCGCCTCCCCCCTGAACCGCCATGTAAAAGGGGGCCGTTGTGTCATTGGCATTGTACATTTTAAAAGGACCGGATTGTGGTCAGAGAGAGTTCTTGGTAGCACCTTTACCTCCCTTACCCATGTGTTCACCTCATCACTTACAAGCCAGTAGTCCAGCCTGGACCAGCCATTAGTTGCTGGGGTTATGTGAGTTCCCAGGAGTGTCTGCGGGTGTCTGCGCCTCCATATGTCTATGAGCCCAAATTCTGTCATTGCATTATTTATAGACGCTGCCACTTTGATCATTCTAGCTCCTTGTGGGTTAGACCTATCCAAACTCGGGTCGAGCTGTGTGTTTAGATCCCCTCCCCATAGAATCGGCGTGTCAGGCCACATTCGCAGGATCTTATATAAGGCGTCGTAAGGCGAGGTATCATCAACTACTGGGCCATATATGTTAACGATGGTCATTGTAGTTTGTCCTATCTTCCCCAGTGCCACCGCCCATCTGCCCTCTGTGTCCGTGGCCTCATCTAGCAGTGTAAACTTCACTCCCTTTTTTATCAGAATGAGCACCCCTCTAGCATATGAGGAGTAAGACGATGCTATCCTGTGGCCCGCCCACCTGTGCGCCATATGGCCTTCCGACTTCCTTGTTAAGTGCGTCTCCTGCAGTAGTGCAATCTCTATTTTGTGCCGATCTAGGTAAGCCAGTACTCTCCTAACTTTCTGCGGGGTGTTGAGACCTCTAACATTCCACGTTGCCACTCTCATAGTTTCACCCATTTCGGCGGTGGTGGTGTCGTAGTAACTTGACTATGTGTCAACTCTAGCTGTGTGTATCCTCGGTCTGGTCCCCCCCTCTTTTTCTCTTCGCATGCTGTAATATCCCTTGGTCTAACATAAGTACGAACATTCCCCCCCTCTCCCGCCTCCCACTTCAGCAGACCCCAATTGCTAAAGACATTTCCCTTGTGTAACTCCCACTTAATAAACAGTTCTAAGAAGTAAACATTAGATTGGGGAACACCCATCGGGGCTCATGGCAGCTTCCACCCTCCCGTGTTGTACAAGGAGAAGGGAGCCGTTAAGTTTTGTTCAAGTCCATCATCCCTACTCATCCCGCCAGGGGGTGGCCATCTTCTGCGCCATAGTGTTTCTGCGGGGTAGGCATTATTACAAAGTCAGTGTCTCACTATTATCAGCCGCTCTCATCTATACTTCGCTCAGTTTGTTGACCCCCTCACGCCACCTTACTTGTCAGTCGTCTACATCCGATGTTCGTGCTTCTGCAGTGTCTTTCTTGCGTCGCAGCAGTTCCTTAGCATGCTCCATCGCCTGCTTTGGTGTCCAACAGATTTTGCCTTTTTCGAATGAACCGATTCGCAATTTGGCCGGGTACAGCATAGCATAGGGTATTTGTTCTTTCTGCAGCATCTTCTTGACGTTCAGATATTCCTTCCGCGCTGCTTGTACTGCAGGTGTAAAATCCGGATAGAATGACAGTGTGTTACCTTGATGAGTTATAGTCCCTTTCTGCCGAGCAATTCGCAATATCGTGTCTCTGTCCCTAAACTTCAGTAACCGTGCCACTACTGGACGAGGTGTTGCGTCCGGAGGTGGCCGCGCCGCCAGGGACCTGTGTGCTCGCTCTACCGCAAACATCGGGGACAATTCTTCTTTTCCGCAGATCTCCAATATCAGTGTCTCCATATAGTCCTCCATTTTCCCCACATTCGTTGATTCCGGAAGGCCTATCAGGCGGACGTTGTTCCTTCGTGATCTAGCTTCACTGTCCTCGCTCCTCGCTTGAATTACCTCCAGCAATTTCACGAATTCTCCCGTTTTTTCAGCTATTTGGTGTATCCCATCCTCTGCGTCGGATATCCGCTGTTCAGCTTCGTTGAGTCTGGCGGCGTGTTTGTCCAGTTTGGACGAGAAGTGGTCCATCCGCCCTGTTAGCACCTCAATCTTGCCATCAATTGTTTGTAGGCTATTCTGAATGGCCACCAGTGTTTTTTCCAGGGATGTCGCAGGCACATCCTCCTGTTCAGTGTCCGATTCCTGCGCTCTTTCGTTCCTGCCTCCCTTGCGCACCTCAAAGGTCAGTTTGGGCTGAGTTTTATCATTTCTCCCCATCGCTCTACCTTGCTTCAGGTCTGGCAGCCGGTGACGCTCGCCTTCTTCTCCCTCACAATGAACGCTTAGCGGTGCACCCCTGTGTCACTGGTCCCGATCTTCGAGGTCAGAGCTTCCCGCGCTATATGATTGAGCTGTACGTGTTCCCACCTTCAGCCTAGGCGCCGCGTTCCAGTTGTTTATCCGCGATTACCCTCTCAGCAGCATTCTTCCACAGTGTTGTGCTTGACTCCTCGCCACCAGAAGTTCACGCTCCCGCGGAGCGCAGTGTCGGTGGGTGGTCGGGCCAGTCCCACAATCTCGCAGCACCACGCACTTAGTCGTACGCACCCAAAATGGCGCGCGTCTTGCTGCGGTGGGCGCCTTGTACAGTGGGTCACAGCACACCACCCCTCGCTCTCACCAAGAACTCCTGATCTTCTAAGTCCCTCTGTAGTTGCCCTACTTAGTAGAGAGTGGCACTCTGTGTTGCTTGCAGCCTGTGGTTGCCTATCCGTTTTTCGCCGTTGTCTTGGTGTGTGCGCGTTCCGGCGCCCTGGCTGTGTGTTTCTAGCACCCGTCTCAACGTCCACCTGAGCACTGGTAACCACGTTTGTCCTACAGCCTCCGGCTGAGCTGTCTTGGCACCCCACTGCTCCGGCTCTGATAGTGTCGGTCCGGCCTCACTTTTACACGCGGCCCTCACTGCCTACCGCCGCCGGGGACTTGCGTGAGCAGGAGGCCCATTGCATACACTTTTTCCCTCTTCAGCCCTTCAGTCAGTCAGTGTGCAAGCGCCCAATCGGTCCCGGCTTCACTGTGTGCCCACTGGTTATCACGCTCAGTTTCTCTTCATTAAACACATCGGCCGGGCTCACCCGTGTTGTTTAATCCGCCGTCCGCTACGTGCGGCCTGTTGTCTCTGCTGGCGCAGGGGCCTTGCGTGATGTCTCAGCCCGCCTCCGTCGCCTCCTCTTGCCGGGTGCCGCCGCTCTTCCCTCTGTCTTGCAGCTAGTGCAGGCAGTCTCCGTCGCTGTCCTCAGCAGCCGTGCCGTACCTCCAGTTGTCTGTCAGGTGGTCTGTCTCTCACTCCGCAGTCCCCAGCAGCCAGACTCGGCCTCGCGTTTCTCGGTCTGCGAAGGACTCACAGCGCCGCCGCCATTTTCTCAGGGCTCCGATTATCTCCGTCTCCCTTCTGCACCGCAGTCACCCCACTGATGATCAATCCAGCGTCGCAGTGGACGCTCTGCACTCCCGCTGTGTTCCGATTTTACCCCCCGGCAGTTCTTGGGATTTTGGCAAGGATTGTAAGCAAATTTAAGTTAACGGCTGGCGGAGCAGCACTACAGTGCGGCCATGCTCGCCGAGCTCCAAGCCACGCCCTTTATTTCGATTTTTACATCATAAAAGACAATTTACAAAAAGGGGTTAAAACCAGATCATATATACATAAAATTTAACAACATCATATTTCATCCAGAATTCATCATTTTAAGACAAGAATTAAACAGTAAATTTTAAAGACTTAGTATGAAAAAGGAATCCATATTTAAAAGTTATAGTCTATGTACATGAAGGTGTCTAGCTCTGATAACCCAGGCCCACCCTAGGTACTTTGCTACTCCTATAACCACAATCTCCGAGGTGTTTGTTCTTGGAGCCCACAATGCCTCTGCACTCCCTCCAATATTCAACTGACGGCAAATGGGCCTAATCCATTTATTCCTATGGGCTGAGTAGGCCGGACAGGCAAAGAAAAAATGACCCACACTCTCCTTATGGTCATTACACCAGGGACATTACCCCCAGGTCCCTTATGTCCTCGGCCCATTCATTACTTATGGAGATTACCATCTCCCGACAGAAAAAAAGAAACAAGAGGCATGCTGGGATATCACTACTGCCCCTCCCCCCGGGAGTATAAAGGTAGGACTCACCCAGCAGCCCTCCTGTTCTTTTTTTCTGTCTTCGACAGTTTTTGATGTTGGATGCTGGTGCTGCTCCTGCTGGGCTTGAGTGGCTTTTGTTCCTGTTTAACCCCTTCCGGCTGCCTGGCTGTGCGGTTGGGGTTCCTGGTTCCTTGCCTCCTGGCCTGCTGGGCTTGCTGGGAGGCTTGGTTGCTGTGCCGGCTCTTTGTTTCCTCTGTTGAGGTTTCTGGCGGCCCTTTGCGGCTGGTGAGCCGGCCTCCCGAGGGTTCCTTCCGGGTTGCTGGAGGCTCGTCTTCCTGTGCTGGGCTGTGTGGATTTCGAGCCGGTTTCCCCGGGGCTCCTGCAGGTTCCCTGCTGCCCGTGATGATGGTGAGGGCTTCCGGGATCCTGGATGGCGGCGAGGGGAGGGGGGGGGCGCTGTGGTTGGATGCGGCCCCTCCCCCGGGTGAGTCCCGCTTGGCGGATTTCGTTTTCTTGCCGTTTTTCATGCTCCCTCTGTGTGCGCTGCACTTTTTCCTGTGCCCTGGCGGTGGGGGTCTTGTGGTGTGTTGGCCCCCGCTGCCGCTGGTTGCTGCTTCACATTCTCGACCTTCTGGGAGGGTTTTGGTCTTGGTGCCTCCTGGTTGTGTTGGGGGGGCTGTGCCCGGGGTTTCGTTTGTGGCCAAACTCTGGGTTCTGCATGGCATTTGTCTGGGGATGCCGGGGATTGAACCCGGGGCCTCATGCATGCATGCGCTCTGCCACTGAGCTACATCCCCTTGTGTGTGCCCGATGCCTGTATGTTTTTGCGTATGGCCGTGGCGTGTCCTGTCCTCGGTGCATCCTGGGGTTGCCGGGGGCTGTTTCCGGGCCTTCATGCGTGCGCATTTGGCAGGGGTGGCACCTTGGCCGCGGGTGCGGTTCCTGTGCTGGCCGGGTTTCTCGGTTGTGTAGCCTGTCCTCGGTCCCTCCTGGTTTTGTCGGGGGCTGTCATGGGGGGCTTCTTTCTTGCGGGGGTTGCTTGCTTGATTCGGCTTGGCTTCTCTTCCCCTTGTGCATTTTTGCGGTAGCTCTCCTTTGCGGTGGTGGCTGTCTTCTCTGCCTGTGGGGGTGTCATGCCGGCTCGACTCGGGCAGGGTGGTGCCGGGTTTCGCGTCTGGGTCGATTCCTGTGTTTCTGGGTGCCTCGCTTCCTCTCCCGGAGCAGTCCCTCACTGTTTTTATGGTGTGTTGTGTCGCGCTCTGTTGCCCGCTCGCTTTGTTTTCCCCTGGCTCCTTCTTCGTCTGAGTGGCGGCTGGCCTGTTCTCTCCCCTTTGCCTGGTGGGGCGTGTGGGTCTGTGCGGGGCGCATGTTCTGGCTCCTGCGGGGTCCTTGCTACGGAGGGGACGCTCCGTGTGTGCCTTGCCTTGTGCTTCTGTATTGCGCTCTGTTTCCTCTGTTGCCGGTCTGTGCTTCTGTGTTTCTGGTCTGGTGACGCTGCGGGGTTTCTTCCCCTCCTCTGCCCTCTGTTGTGCTGTCGCCTTTTCGGGGGGGGGGGGGGTGGTGCTGCTTCCCCGCCTACGGTTTGTTCCTGTGCGGTTTTTTGTGTGGTATTGGTCCTCTTGGGGCTGGCTGGGCTGCTTCTTGGGGGCCTGCTCTCCTCCCTTTGCGCCTTTTTGTCTCCTGCGCCTTTGGTGTTGGGTTCTCTGTTGCTGCTGTCTCGGGGTTCCGCGCTGCTTGCTTTCTGGCCTCCGGCCGGCGCCGTTTCTGGTTGGCCTCCGCTCTGGCGGTTTTGCGCCTCTGTTTGGTGTCGGGGCTTGCTTGCGGGCTCTGTGCTGCATTCCCTTTTGGGGTTTCCTGCTGCTGCTGTTTCTGGGGTCCGCGCTGCCCCCGGTTCTCCGGTGGTGGGCGTTCCGTGGGTCTGTTCCCTTGGTTCTCTTTTTCGGGGGGTTCCCCTGCTCTTGGCGCCTCTGGGAGTCTTTTGCCCTTTCTTTTTCTGGCCTGCCTCGGGCTGGCTTGGGTTCCAGTCGCCTCTGTGATGGCTGGTTCTTTTCGCTCCTCCTGCTTTTGCTTGCTCGTGGGTTCCCTGTGTGGTTGGGGTTTCCTGCCTGCTTGCTTGCGCCTTGCCCTCTGGTGCTCGGGTGTGGAGTCGCTTCTTTCTGCTGCGGCGGCCTGATTGGGTTGCCTTCTGCTTCCGGCTCTCTGCCCCGTCTGATGGTGGGTCGTTGTTCCTGCTTCTTGGGCCGCTGCGCGGTGGGGGTCCTGTGGGCTCCCCTCGTTCGGGTTGGCCTGCCGTGCTGTTCTTCTTCGGTGGCCTTGCCTCCGCTGCGGGCTGGCTGTTGTGGCCTCTGCCCTGCTTGGGGGTCCTGGTTCTTCCCTTTCTGGCCTCTGTGTGGTTGGCCGTCTTTTGGGGCGCCTGGTTCCTGGTCCTGTTCCCTCTGCCTCTGCTTGGGTGGCTTGGGCTGCCTTGGGTCCGGCTGCTCTGTTTCTCCCAGCCTGCGCCTGTTGTCGGGCGTGGTGCGTGGTGGGGGCCTGCTTGAGTCCTTCTGGTGCTGTGGCCTTCCCTTTGCTGGGTTCTGCTGTTTCCTGGCATCCCCTCCTGTGTCTGCTGTGTTGCCTGACTGTGGCCTCCTGGCGGCTGCCGGGTCCTGTCTTGCCTCCTGTTCTCAGGGTTGGTGTGGTGTTCCCGCGCTCTGCTGTCTGCTACGTGGTTGTGCTTGGTCGGGCCTGGTTGGTTTCTGCCTGGCCGCCTGGGGCTGGGGGTGCAGTTGTCTTCTTCCTTCGGTTTTCCTCCCTGCCTCTTCTGGTTTTGGTGGTGGTGCGGGGTGGCCGTTGTTGTTGCCTCTCCTGGGCCTATGGTTTTTTCTCTCGCCGGGTGTCTGCTGGGTCTGCCTCCCGGCCTGCTGGGCTTGCTGGGCGGCGTGGCTTCCTCCTGGCTGGTGTTCCGGTTTCTCTGCCCTTTTTGGACGGGTGCGCCACCTCCCCGTTTCTTCGGGGTCGCTGTGCGCGTCTCCCCGTTGCTTGGCCGTGTGGGAGGCGCACTGCGCTGTTTGCTGTGGCCTGCGTTTGCTTCTGCTTGTCCTTCTGCAGTGGCTTTCTGTGGTGGCCTGTTGCCTTGGGCTTCCTCCCTGTTGGCTCCTGTTCTGGGCTGGTCTGCTTTTTCTGTTTGTGAGTCCTGCTCGGGGTTGCCTGGTTGGGCTCTTTCTGCGGTCCTGGGCTGCCTGATTGGGTCTCTTCTAGGCGTTTCTTGGGTGGCTTGGCACTTCTTTGCGGGTGCCCTGTCTGCCTGTGGGTGGGCTGGTCCCTGTGTCGTTGGGTTCCGGTTCCTTCTGGGTGTGGTGTGTTCCGGTCTGCTTCTTGTTTCTGGCCGCCACGCTGTTGCCTTCTGGTTTTCCCTTCTGTCCTATTCTTGGGTTCGTTGGGGGCTTCTTCGGGGCTGTTGGTTCTCGGGCCTGTGCTCTGTTGGGGTCCTTCCTTCTTTCTCCTTCCCTTGTTTTGGGTTGGTTCTGCGGGTTGCTTTTGGCTTCGGCTTTGGCTTCCTGTCTGTATCCTCGGTTGCGGCCTTTCGCAGTGCGGGGTTCGTCCCCTGTGCGTGCCCTGCCTTGGGTCTTGCCGGGCTGTGGGGTGTGGTTTGCTTGTGCTTTCCTCCCTGGCTGCGGTTGCTTCTGTGTGGTCCTCTGGGGTTGTTTTGCCTCGGTCTCTCTGGCCTCTGGGTTTCTGTCCCGGTCCCTTGCTGGGGCTGTTTGGGGTCTTTGTGCCTGGCCTGCCTGTTTTGGCTTGGCTGTTGTTGTTGTGTCCTTCGTGGTTCCCTTGCTGTCGTCTTGGGTCCTCCGGGTTCTTGGCCCGTTCGGTTGCACTCCTGCTTTGGTGTTCGGGTTTGCCTTCTTCGGGCTGTTGCTTCCTGCTCCCGTTTCCTCCGCTTTGGCTGGGGTTCTGTTTTGGGGTTCCTGTGGTTCCTTCGGTTCCCTTTTCCTCTTTTTCCGGGTCTCTTTGTCCTGGTTGGTTGCCCTTGTTGGTTCTTCCTGCTCGGGTTTCCTGGAGGTGCTGGTTCCCTTTGCCTTGTGTCCCCGTCTTGAGGGACCTGGTGGCTTGGCTTCCTGGGGTTTGCTCTTCGTTCCCTGGTGCCTGGGTTTTCTCTCTTTCTCGGTCCGTGGGCTCGTTCTTGCCTTTCGGGTTGGGTGCTGGTGGGCTTCCGCTGTTCTTCCTGGGGTTGGTTTTGTTGGACCTTTGGTTTCTCTGGTCCGCTTGTCTCCTGCCTGTTCTTGCCTGGGTTGTCTTCTTCTGCCCGTTTCTGGCTTGTTGGCCTGGTGGCTCTTGGCCTTTCTCTTTGTTTGGCCTCTCTTCTGCTGTTGTCCTCTTGCCTGTGGTGGCTTGGGTGTCTGTGTTCTCCCTGTCGCTGGTTGGCTGTGGGGTGTTCCTGCGGTGGGCTGGTTGGCCTCTGTGGTGGCCGGTCTGGTCGTCTGGCTATGCTTCCTTGGTTTTGTTGGGTGTGTGCTGGGCTGGTGGGGGCCCTCTCTTGTCGGGGGCTCTGCCTGTTTTTTACCCGGTTCTTCCTTTTCTTCCTGCGGTTGCTGCCTTGGTGTGGTTTCCGGGTTGGCTTCTGTTTGGTTTGGGAAGGCCGGCTTTTTCTGCTTTGGTATTTCTCCATAAGTAATGAATGGGCCGAGGACATAAGGGACCTGGGGGTAATGCTTTATTACTTACCGGTAATCCTCATTACACCTGGTCCCGTTGTCCTCGGCCCATTCATACGCCTCTCCCTCCCTCCCGGGCGGCCGGCCTTCCTGTCTGGGCTTGTTCTTACAGGAGGGCTGCTGGGTGAGTCCTACCTTTATACTCCCGGGGGGAGGGGCAGTAGTGATATCCCAGCATGCCTCTTGTTTCTTTTTTTCTGTTGGGAGATGGTAATCTCCATAAGTAATGAATGGGCCGAGGACAACGGGACCAGGTGTAATGAGGATTACCGGTAAGTAATAAAGCATTACTCAGTTGTATAACCATCCCATTTCTTGGTAAAGGACCTCACTGGTAAAGACCCCACTCTCAACTGATGGTATAATTTTTTGTCCAGGCGCCTGGTAATAACATCCCAATAGTTCTCGAGTAGGGGATCCAATTTGTGCACCAGGAATCGGCCTGTTAGCGTGGTAGCATCTGACAGTGCAACAAATTGGATTCTAACAGAAGCCCAGAAGAGCATTTTAAATTCTTTTTTAGAGGGAAACACAGTGGACACCGGGTTAGACCACAATTGGCTAAGTCCCATACTTTCCAAGATTAATTTCACCTCCCGGAGCCATGGGATATTGCCAGAACCCATGATTGAAATCACTTCCGCTAGTTCGTTAGCAAAGAGACTTAGAACCTGCGACGTCCAGATCCGTCTCCACAATGCTACGAGACGGTACCGTGCCATCTCATTTATCGGCTTACAACCCATATCCAACAAAAGGGGTTTAATTGGTGTGGATTGGGGTAAGCCTACCAGTTTACGCAAAAATTTATTTTGAGCTCTTACTAAGGGGGTTAGGTCCATATAACCCCATAGGTCGGCCTCATACAAAATTGCAGAGCTAATTTTTGCTTCATAAATCTTTAGTGCTGGCAAAACCCCTTTAGTCAAAGACATTTTTTGCTCCTGGATTAGGCAACCTGTTAGGCGTACAGATCTTAAGTGGAGAGCGTCAACCTGTGGGTTCCAGCGTAGGCAATAGTCTAAAGTCACTCCAAGATAGGTCATAACATCCACTTGTTCAAGGGCGACTCCATTCATGCTAACATAGCTTTTGATGGGGCGATTTTTAGTTAAAACCATAAATTTGGTCTTGCTCACATTTATTTGCAGATCATTTAGTTTGCAAACATCCTCGAATCTATTAATCGCCTTTTGGAGACCACTACGTGTCTTAGAGAGGATTAATGTATCATCTGAAAAGATGAGAAATGGGAACTTAGTCCCGCCCAATATGGGTGCATCAGTTGGAGTGTCTGCGAAAAATTTCACCACCTGATTAATAAACAATAAAAAAGTGTAGGTGCTAAAACGCACCCTTGGCGGACACCCCTCATGACGGGAAAACTATCCGTTACCTGCCCCTGTCTCCCCCACCTCACCTTAGCAAAATTGCCCTCATGCAGTCTTACCAGGATTTCAAGGAGTTCGGACAGCAGTCCTAGCTTACCTAGGACAGCCCACAATTTTGCCCTGGGCACAAGATCGAAGGCGGACTTAAGGTCCACAAAGGTGGCATAGATGGTCCCTCCGCCCAACAGCACCACCTTCCAGTATATCAGAACAAATCGGAAGACCTGGTCGATGGTGTTGGTGCCTGATCTGAATCCAGCCTGTAATGGTGAGAGAATACTCTCCATCTCCATCCACCCTTGAACCCTGGCAAGAACAATCCTGGCGACAATTTTCTGCAGGGAATCTATGAGACTTATGGGGCGATAGTTACTAGGGACCGATCGATCCCCCTTTTTAAAAAATGGGAAGAATTTCTGCTCCTTTCCATGACTCTGGGATCCTTGCCCCCTTGGCAATAGCATTAGCAACCTGAGTGATATAAGGAACCCAGAGTTGGGGGTCAGATTTAAATAAGTCAGCCGGGATACAATCCATCCCGGGAGCTTTCCCTGCTTGAACCGACCGGAGTGCAGACTCAGTGTCATCATTCGTAAACACCAAAAGATGACAGAGAGATGGATGCGATGGGACCCAAATCACCGGGGCGTCACAACGTTCACATTCAGGGTCTTTAAACTGGGACGAAAAAAGGTCCACCCACGCTTCCGCCGAGACATGATTAACTGGGGACTGTGAGTCTGGGTTTCTGCCACATTTAACAACTTCCCAGAACTTAGTCTGGTTAGAGGAAAGACTAGCCTCACATAGATCAGACCAGTAGCACTCGTCCCACTCTCTCCTCGCCTCCCACTGTACCCTTTTGTACATTTGTCGCGCCAATTTAATATCAAGGGTTACCCTTGATTTAATAGCTTTTTTGAGCCCACTATATGCCTCCCTGCATTTTTTGTTATACCATTTCTTACTGGAGCTAAGTATTTTTTCTTTCCCGAGCTTCGGAGGTAGGGTAAGAAGAGCCTTCAATTTATTAAAACACTGCTCGTGTAGATCACTAATCTGGTGAACTACTTCCTTATTGGAAGGTAGATCATGTATGGCACTCAAAGTTGATGAGACTTCCAGAGATATGCCATCTAACATGGCGGGATCCGCCAGGACCCTACACCATCTGACCCTCCTTCTATCGTTTGTTGAAACAGCCTCTGCAGTAACACACGTAGCTGCAGAAGATCTGCCTAAGCCACCAGAGAGCTTCAAACTTAAAGACAACGGGTTATGGTCGCTCTCGGGACGATCCACAACTACCATGTCTTCCAGGAAGGACCAATACTCAATTTTTACCAGAATGTAATCAATTCTACTTTTACTAGCCCCGTTATCAAAAGTAGGATGACCAGCTTTGTCAGAAATCGTACGACCATTGGCCGCTCTCAAACCCCACTCTAAGCACAGCCCTAGCCAGTGCAAAGCAGCCTCGGAACCCTTGTTGATATGATTCAGTGTCAGGTTCGGAATGTTCCACATAGCATCTTCCTCAGAACACAAGTCCTCACCCTCACTCTTCAGGGGTTCAAAGGTGCAGTTTAAATCCCCTGCTATGAGCATTATATTATCTCTCCCAATCAATTCGAGGTAGGAGTCCAACTCATCTATAATAGCCGGGCTTCTCCCACCAGGGAGGCCTCGAGCATATATATTAATAAGAATAATGTCCTGGTGATTTTCCCTACATAACTTGATCCCCAGAATATCGGGGTTTTTCACTAGGATTTCCACCGGTCTATAGCTGATGGACTGCCTAACCCAAATTACTAAGCCCCCTGATGCTCTACCCTTAGTACCCTTGATGGCCGGTTTATAATAATGAAGAAAACCTGCTTGAAAGATTGGTTCAGGAGCCCAGCTCTCTTGAAATAATAAAACATCAAAAGAATCAACAAAATCTACCCAGTCATCTGAGGCTATTCGCCCTTTAAGCCCTGCGATGTTCCATGATGCTATTTTAAGTACCCTATCCTGAAGGGAAGGGGCATCGTGGTTCGAAGCCATCGACTCTCGGCCTAGATCCCCACCATCAATAGACGAAATACTGTCCAGGGAGTTCCCCTTTAAAACTCTCCCAGCAACCACATCCATCTTCGAGTGCCCCCCCTCCTGACTAGCTAAACAAGTTACACTAAGTGGGTCAGCTTCCCCTTGTTCAAGGTTATCAGAATGACTCACTCCGCCAGTTACAGGACGGAGTCAATCAATGCCCTCCAAACCAGAGAGTGCTTCAAAGCAGTTAAACAATTGTGGAATGGATGGAGTATATGTGTTCCTGTCTGTTGGAAATCTCCCATGAGTTCTTCTAAGCATCAGGGGGTTGACAAAAGGGACATAATTTCTTTTAGGATAGAAATAACTGAGGCTCAATGACTGCACATCCCCCATCGCCCAAATCTAGCTTCCCTACGTATAAAGTCCACCACCCAAGGATCCCTGAAATTGATAATGATACAATCGCCTTCCAGGTCCTTCGGGCAGTGTCCCACCCAGTCTACTCGTCTGACACTCAATATCTCCGGGGCAGAGGATGGTGGGAGGGGTCTGTTTTTATTTAACCAGAATACAACTTTATTTCTGAGGTCCCCATAGGATTCAGGTGTTTCTTCCCTAAGGGTTGAGACACCTGTTAAAACAATCGTGTAAGGAGTAGCCTCAGGAGGTAAGTCGATACAAGGGAAGCCCTGTTTATGAACTTTCTGGACCAAGGCAAAAGGATTTTTGTCTTGGCTCCCCAAAGCTCTGGAACTTGATTTGGTCATGGTGGTCGATTTAGAACCACCCCTGGCAAGGTTCGGAGCTTGGGCAACAGTAGAAGACTTGGTATTGTGCGTTGTATCAGCTTTCATGCTCCCACCCCTAGATGTTACACTAACAAGATTGTTTGTAGCAGACCGAATGTTAGGTTGTTTAGCGGGAGCCTGAAGTGGCCGCTTAGTTGTAACAACGGCACCCGGGGGGTTTGGTATACTAGTTGAAATAGGGGGAGTAGGTTGAGCATTTACTAACTTTTTTAATATACCAGTATTCTCTTTTACAAGATTTTCCAATAGATCCAACTTCGAGTTCATAAGTCTGATTCGTTCTAGTAATGGTAACATAAGTGATTTTACTAATAGTTCCATTTTACTTAAGAGACAATCGTCTTTACTAGAACACTCAGGGCTAATGGCTAAATTTCTCGGTGATACTTGAGGGGGGGACAAAGGACTAGTTGTGACCAGAGAAGGCTGGGAGTTGATAATTGTTTCAGGGGCAAGGATGGGCTGGGGAATACTATTTATTTTGGGTATTTTAGAAGTACCCCCCTTCTGAGGGCCCTTACTTCTCTTCCTCTTGCAGGGCATATTCTGTTGGGACTCTCCAGTAATAGGATCAGATTGGACAGGACTAACATTTAACACACTTTCCCCACCGCTGCTTCCTATAGAAACACTGGATTATGAGCCACCCTCAGTAGAGTTCAAGAATGATCTCTCCACCTCTGGATGAACATCCACCAACACAGTGTCCAAAGTCTGGATAGGAATCATAGGGAGTGCCTGCGGACTAACCACTGTTGCAAGGCGACCTATAGAGGAGCGCTTCCCCGTAATAAGATCTAGCGATAGGCGTATCTCGGCAAAGGCTATCTCCTTTTCCAAGATGCCGGTCGCCCTGGTTATAAAAGCATCAAGGGGACAAGTTATCACCCCACTACACGTCTGCAATTGCACAGATCTTTCTTTTCCCGAACGTAAGAGCATGATTCACAATAACAACGGAGGCCAACAAGTAATAAAGGGGACCAAAGGTGAACAACAACAATGCCTCCCTGGGTAGACACGAACAGCTAAACAAAACAAAAGGGGGGTGGCCCAACCCAACCTCAGCCGACCTCTGCCGGCCACAGACGGCCCGCCCTTTGCCCGGGCTTCGCCCCGTGCTTCGTCCCGCACGCATCCCGTGTGCGCGTGGACCAAAGCGACTAAAACGGGGAGGAGGTGGGGGCGGGAAGAGGACCAGCTGCGGCAGATTAAGCAACGCACTGCCCGCTGGTCCTCGCAGTCCCGCTGGGGTCCGGTGGCAAGTCTCTTCCGCCTCCTTTTTAATCAGCGCCAAAGTCACCCCCTCACAAGCGGCTCCCGCGGAGCGGGGGCTGCGAGAAGCAGGCAAAGTCCAGGGAGCAGGAACAGCAAACAGAACACTCCCACAGGTCAAGGGCAGCAACACCCCTCAGTAAGGATGACAAATCTCTCCTCTCATGTAATGAACTGAAGGTATTTATAGTACTGCATCGTTTCCGAATTATACTTCCTTGACTGCCTTGTTGTTGGTCTACGCGCATTCGCAGTGGATATGACTGCACTGGTGTACAGGTGTATGCCTCTGCCAGACTGCCCACTATCTGATGTATGAGTGCTCTGCAACATATTGCTGGCCTGGGTGTATGTTGACGGGGGGGACGTTGGGGCACATAGCCCTTTCATGCAGCGCATAGCGCTGCATCTATATCCTATGCATTAGCTCGCATTGCGCTTTCCGTCTGAGACTCTGGCTGTTATTTTGTCATTTACCCAGACATAGTACCTGAGTCCTCAGAGGCATTCTGCCATAGGGTGCAAAAGTCGGCTAGTATTGCTTCCCACTGCACCGCCATTGGTTGCCTCCTAATGCCTATAGCTTCCTCTCGCCGTAGCGCCAGGCTTTCGGCTTGCACCCAGCATAGTAGCGACCTGTACCAGGATTTTGCCGAGGGGGGCTCTGGGGATTTCCATTGTCTTGTAAGGAGGTGCTTGGCTACTATTAGTCTTAGATCAATATAGCGGGATTTCACCTTGTGTTTACTAGATCTCTTGTATATCCCCAGGATACACACCTTCCACGACCAGGTAAGCGTACGCTCAGTACACTGTGCCAATTTTCTGGTAACTGTCTCCCAATATGTCTGTAATGATGTGCAGGAACATAGTACATGAAGTAGGTCCCCTCCTTGCTCACCACAGCGAGGGCAACTGGCATCAGCGCAATTGAAATATTTGTTTATTTTGGCTGGGGTCAAGTACGCCCTATGTACTATGAAGTATTGTATAAACCAAAATCAAGTATTGCGAGGGATAAGGGAGGGGCCTCGGAGAATATCTTCCCATTCACGGTCAGTGCTGGGGCGCTGCAAATCTGCGTCACAATGGGCTTGAAGGGACTCCAGTGGTGACGTTGTATGTATTCTTAAGGATTCCGTGAACCATCTAACTAAATGGCGTCCCGCCCCTAGCTCATACAAATATTGTACAGTCATGTACGTTGTCGGCTCCTGAGTAATCTCGCCCCATGTTCCCCGCAGCGCACTCACCACCGCTGCATGTAATAAAAACTGACCACGGGGAAGGGCCATGTCTTCCACAAGGGTGTTATATGACAGAAGTTGCCCATAGCCATATAAGTCCCCCAATGTTAGAATGCCCGCTCCCTCCCATTGAAGTAGCTCTGCACTGGTAACTGTCTCCTAGGCATGCCGAGGATGGGGAGAGACAGCGCATATGGGGTCACATGGCGCATGATTAGCAGACTGCGACGAAAGCAATAGTGAGCTACTTTCAGTAGAAGTTGGGCAGGTGGCCGACCCCGTCTGATAGGGTGGAACAACGCCACAATCTGCGGGTGGGTGAGTCATGGGACGCGAGTCACTGAATCCTCCAGGTGACGCGCATCAAGCAATCTCACCACCCACTGAAGCTGCACTGCAAGAGAGTATTGCTCCATGTGAGGCAAAGACAGCCGACCCCCAAGCCACTGAAGGGTACATTTTGATCAGCGCCACTCTGCTACGCGACCTGCCCCAGATGAATCAGCGGATGTCCAGCTCTAAGTTTTTGAACAGCGCCAGCTTAAGGCATAGGGGTACATTTACAAAGTGGTATACAACAGTCATAGTAGTACCACCATCTTAAGAAGCGCTATCCTCCCCATGACCGTCAGAGGGAGAGTACCCCAGAAAGTCATCTCTGCACATATCGCAGTGATGGCTAGTACCAGGTTACCTTCAAGCAGGTCAGCTAACACTCTATATATGAGGATTCCTAAGTACCGGAAAGCCGACTCTTGCCAATGGATTGGCTTGCCACTGGAGATCATCAGGGGTTCAGTGTGATCTCCGAGAATGGGTACAGGCCCGATTTGTCCCAATTTTTACGGAGTACCGAAAGATGAGCAAATTCCAAGAGGAAACATTCTATCGAGACCCAACATCCCTGAGGTAAATAAGGAGGTCATCCGCGTATAGTGAAACACCATGGATACCGTTAGCCAAAGGGATACCCCGCTCATCCTGCGCCTTACGCAGTGATGCAGCCAACGGTTCGATGGCCAGCGCAAATAGCAGCGGCGAGAGTGGGCAGCCCTGCCATGTACCCCGCCCAATTGGGATCTGGCCTGATAAATGAGAGCCACTTGTAACTCTAGCTACTGGCTGAGTGTCGAGAAATTGCACTAGGCTTAGGAACTCTTCCCCAAGTCATAACTGCGGAGCACAGCAAACAAGAATCCCCATTCCAGTGTCTCGAACACCTTCTCTAGATCCAGCACCAGACATCCGGACCAATCCCATCTCACTCTGGCATAATGAGCCACTTTAAAGAAGCGGCAGAGGTTTAGAAATGTGCTGCGAGCTGGCACAAGCCCATTCTGGTCTGCATGCACCACCTGTGGAACCAGTGGGGCTAATCTACACGCCAACAGTTTGGCCAAAACTTTAAGAGTGCAAGCTGCTGGTAAGAGCCTAGTAGCTCCGCATTCCTGTTTGGCTTCGGCAGCGACACCAGCAGCGACTCACGCAGCGTGCCATGTAGCTCCCCCCACTCCAGTGCGCCGTTACACATGGAAAAAGCTGCGGTGCCAATGCTTGCTGATATGCTTTATAGTATTTAGCGGGAAGCCGCCAGGTCCCGGAACCTTACCAGTGGCCAGCAAGTGTATTGCCTTCTGTACCTCCAGTAAAGTGATCAGCTCATTGAACACCCCGCACTGGTCAGCAGTGCTTTGCCACAGGGGGAGCAGAGAGCGGTAGGAGTCCATCTCCTCAGTCACGCTATATATTGATTTATAAACTTTGGTGTAATGCATCACGAATTCCTTGCGTATATCATGCTACTCAGTGAGTATTTAAACCAGTGGCGGACTGCAAGTGCAGTATAGGTGTCTTCGTATTTTCCTGACGGATCAAGCACGCGAGTAGTCTGTCTGCCCTGTCAGCTGCAGCATGTGTGTGTGCTGCATGTGAAGTGTAATTTAGGCATCACAACCCCTGTAGTACCTTCATGTGTTTCTGCCGTTGCATGTCTAGTGCCAGCTGCATGTCTCCGCCGCTGGCCAATTCAGCCTCTAGAGAACAGAGGGTGTGCTCGATGCAACTTATTTCATTGTTGAGCTACTTTCTAACAGACCAGCTTAAGCCCATACACCGCCCTCCGATTGTGGCATTACCCGCATCCCATAGCATCTCTGTGTCCATGACAGAAGCAGTGTTGTCTTCAAAGTATGTGCCTATCGCCTCGTCTATTGCCTGCCTGAAGGGGGTTTTTCCAAGCTAGGGGTTGCAGTTTCCAGAGGTGGGTGATGGGTCCCTCTTCTTCGACCTCCAGCTGTAGTGCGTAGGGGTTATGATCTGAGTGCGTTTTACCCATGTAATCTGCTACGGCACATTGTGTCAGTACCTGCTGGGTCGCAACAAACCAGTCAATACAGACATATAGACCATGTGGGTGAAAGTAAAAGGAGTAAAGAGGAGATTGTGGGTTAAGTGTTCTCCAAATGTCGAACAGACCCCAGCAGCGCAGCCACTCGCCCTGACCAAGCGCATTAGACACTGCATTGGTGTGCATCAGTGGAGGGAAGGACCTATCAATGGTGGTGTCAAGGAACGCGTTGAAATCACCACTGAGCAACCATGGCACACAAGCGCGATAGTATGTCAGACAGCGTAGTCCAGAACGAGCCCTGGTTCGTGTTCAAGTCATAAATGGAGCCTAATACTATGTGCTTCACATTCAATTGCCCTTTAGATAGGACATATCTGCCATCAGCATCGATCTCTGTCTCCTCTGGCATGAAAAGTGTCCCGGGCCTAGATTTAGGGTCCCCCCTGGCGAATGAGGAATAGTTTGTGGCCAGAACCTGACCTCTCCATCTCTGCTGCAGTCTACCGATCTCAGGCTGCGCTATGTACGTCTCTTGCAAGAACGCTATGTGAGCTTTGTGGCGTTTAAGATATGCATAAATGTTATATCTGCGTGACGGTGTGTGTAGCCCCAGGACATTCCAGGTAATTATGTTGGTGTGTGGCATACTTCAAGAGTGGAGTGTGGTACTGTGCGCGTCCGACCCGGTGTCCCTAGGGGCAGGTAATCGCGCACAGTGGAGTCAAGGAGTGCGTTGTGTAGGCGTAGATGGTCAAAATTCACGTGAACGATGCTTCGTAGTGTTGGCATGAGAGGAAGCTGTATGGGACAGAACTTGGGGAGAGCAGAGGGATTGCTGATATCTTTCCAAACATTTAACAATGCCATGCGGCAACTGTCGGCAAAGCATGCCGGTTCAAACATGTCGGTGGGGGTGGAGGTTGCTTGTGCGTAGATAGCATGGGTACCGCTGTGCTGTGAGCCAGCTTGACATAAGTAAATGCTTGTGGTGTGTCAATTCTGTGTGGTGCAACGGGCGCCCATTAGCCAGCGCGCTTGTGGAGGGGGATCCGGTACAGCCCAGTGTACCCTATGCCTATGGCAGCTAAATACCACTTGGAATGTCTAACTGACCTGAGACGCTGGGCGGTTAATTTTGACGTAACTGCATACATGTGTGGACATCAAATGCATCATATTACTACATTAAATCTTCTACAGTCTACGGCGTCACTACCGGGAGTGACTGCGAGCCTTCTTCATTGGGCCACATGGCCGGCAAGCTGCAGCTGCTCAGCGAGTGGTCCAAAGAAGTGTCAAAGTCTCCGCTGGGTGGTCTACTTCTCATGTTCTTCACTGTCTTGAGGACACCCTGTCTTTCTTGGAATGCCAGCACTGGGTTAGGGGCCTTCCTTAGCTGTCTAGGCGAGTTCACCGCCCACGACATGTGTCTTCTGCAGTGGTTTCTGCCCCCTCTGGCGTTTCACTTCACCATCAGACCACACTCCTGAGGCGGAAGCCGGGAGAGCTGAAAAACGATCTTTTAAAACTTGTAAAACTGTCACTATTTGTCTGTGTGCTAGCTTTTTAAAAGCACTTTTCACCACGCTCTCAGCAACTCACCCAGCACTAGTAGCGGATCCTAACGCTGCCGGCTGGACGATAATTCAAACCCTGCCTCTGACGCTCCCAGCGCGAGGACTTAGGCCACGCCCCTTTTAGGCCACGCCCACCGCGTCAACTACAAAGCGCTGATCACAAGCGCCTGACAGGCCATCAGACCACACTCCTGAGGCGGAAGCCGGGAGAGCTGAAAAACGATCTTTTAAAACTTGTAAAACTGTCACTATTTGTCTGTGTGCTAGCTTTTTAAAAGCACTTTTCACCACGCTCTCAGCAACTCACCCAGCACTAGTAGCGGATCCTAACGCTGCCGGCTGGACGATAATTCAAACGCTGCCTCTGACGCTCCCAGCGCGAAGACTTAGGCCACGCCCCTTTTAGGCCACGCCCACCCGCGTCAACTACAAAGCGCTGATCACAAGCGCCTGACAGGCCATCAGACCACACTCCTGAGGCGGAAGCCGGGAGAGCTGAAAAACGATCTTTTAAAACTTGTAAAACTGTCACTATTTGTCTGTGTGCTAGCTTTTTAAAAGCACTTTTCACCACGCTCTCAGCAACTCACCCAGCACTAGTAGCGGATCCTAACGCTGCCGGCTGGACGATAATTCAAACCCTGCCTCTGACGCTCCCAGCGCGAGGACTTAGGCCACGCCCCTTTTAGGCCACGCCCCCTGACCTCCCCCTTGGCAATCACTTACATAATGTGCCTCGGACGGAAGCGCAGCGGACGAGCGCAGCGGGAGCGCCGTTTGCGCGCCGAAGGCGCGCCTAAGGCAAGCCCGTCTGCGCCAGACCGCGCCCAGAGCCCAGACCCCCTGCACCCCCCATTCAAACCATCATCAAATACTCTAGCGACACCCTGCAAAGATTAAGAAGCCTTTCAGCTCCCACATGCTACGGCTCGATCTCCCTAGAGGAAAGACACACCCGCTGTCTAAACTGCCCTTATAGGCTTTGCCCTCAACCCCAGTCACATCCAATTTGCCTCAACATGGCCATGCTAAACTGCAGATCCCTCCCGAAGCATCGAATCGAAATTAATTTACTTCTAAAGGACTCGGAAATAGAAGTACTCTTCCTGACAGAAACCTGGCTCACAGCCGGCTCTGAACCAGACATCATCCAATCGCTCCCACCGGAATACCTCATCAAGTTCCACAACAGACCCGTAGGTATCAGTGGAGGAATAGCAGTCTTATATCGAGATTACCTCTCATGCCAATTCAAAGACAGCCCCATTTTAGACTGCGAAAACGTGCTCTTCTCCGTCCACCGGCCACCCTCGACCACCCTCTCGGGGCTGCTAGTGTACCGCCCACCGGGACCAGTACTTCGCTTCAATGAGTCGATCATTGACTCTATCTCCTCCCTAGCGTGTCTATCACCGAACTTCACTCTTCTGGGAGACTTAAACCTCCATTTCGATGATTCCTCCAGCAAACCTGCTGCGGACCTCAAAGCAGACCTAGGCTCTCTCAGTCTCGAATTATTAAATAAACTACCTTCTCACAACAAAGGACATCTGTTGGATCCCGTATTTTCCAACCTCCCGAGACTAACAACTCAACCCCCCATCCCACTCCCATGGTCAGACCATTTCTTGGTCCCTTTCAAATTACAACTTTCCACCAAGGCCCCTGACCGACAGCTCACCCAACCCCCCTCTCGCCCATGGAATAAACTGGACACAAACTCCTGGGCCCAGGCCCTATCCTCCTCTATACCTGAGCTCGACCAAGACCCCTCCAAAGCAGACGCCCAACTACAGGAGTGGATTCATCAATCCCTAGAAACCTCCCTCCCACTCAAACACCTGCCCAGCAGTAAGAAAACAGCGAAATCACCATGGTTCACTCAGGAACTTCAGAACCAAAAAAAGACATGCAAAAAACTTGAGCGCTCCTGGAGAAAAACCTGGTCAACGGATTCCAAAAATGAGTATAGAGCCGCCATCAGGCTTTACAAGAATTCCATAAAAAAGACACAGGCCACCTTCTTTGAAGGAAAGATTGCTGCAGCTGCAAATTCAGCGAAGGAAACCTACCGCATTGTACGTCTCCTCACAAAAATCCAAGATCCCCTACCTCTTCCAGATCCAGAGGGCGTAAGATGTAATCAAATGGCCGCATTTTTCTCCGCAAAAATCGAGAAAATACTAACCTCACTCCCGATCCCCACTTCCCCCCACTCCGCCACATCTCTACCCCTCCAACCTGAGGCTCCACACCTACGAGCCTTCACCCCCATCACCACGGAGACTTTCCTAGCTACCCTGCAAACTGTGAAAAGTGGCTCACCATCCGACCCAGCTCCCATCAGTAAGCTAAAACTGGTAGCTACCACTGTAGCTCCATCCATCATCAATCTCATCAATGCTTCCTTTAAAGAGGGCACCGTTCCAGCCAATTGGAAAAAGGCTACTGTCAAAGCCCTCCTAAAAAAGCCCCACCTCGACCCCACAGACCCCTCCAACTTCAGACCCATCTCGCTCCTCCCCGGGATCAGCAAAGTAGCCGAACGGATAGCTAACCAGCAACTCTCCAATTTCCTGGAGACTAATCACCTGCTACGGGACTCCCAGACCGGCTTCCGACCGAGGCAAGGTACTGACACCGCCCTATTGGCAGTGGTCGAAGAGGCGCGAAGCATCATGGACGCAGGAGGATCAGTGGCAGTGATCCTCCTCGACCTAAGCGCCGCCTTCGATACGGTGGACCATGCCATCTTGGTCCACCGGTTAAGCCTAGCGGGAGTCCCTGACTCCGCCCTTGCCTGGATCAAATCCTTCTTGGAGGGAAGATCCTTCCAGGTGTCGGATGGTACTTCCACCTCCAAAGCCCTACCCTTGCAGTGTGGGGTCCCCCAGGGCTCCTCCCTGAGCCCCACACTTTTTAACGTTTATATGTCCCCCCTTGAGGACGTTATCACCCCCTTCGACGTCAAAACAGTGATGTACGCTGACGACACACAGCTGGTGGTCTCCATTAATCAATCAATTACCAGCCTAGAAAATCTGTCCAAGTGTCTAGAAGGAGTCTCCCAATGGATGTGTGACTCTCGACTAAAACTTAATGGAGACAAATCGGAGATCCTCCTCCTTGGCAATCCCAACAAACTCCCAGCTAACCTCTCCTGGCCTTCCTGTATGGGAACCTACCCTACCCCAAAACCAGAGGTCAAAAGTCTAGGCATCTGGCTCGACCAGGACCTAAATTTCAAAACCCAGGCCAGGAAAACCGCAGGAACCTGCTTTGGCCTTATCCGCATGGCCCGAAAGATCCTCCACCTGATCCCCTTCCAGTCCAGGAAGCTACTGATGCAGGGGCTGGTCAACTCCAGGCTAGACTATGGTAACGTCCTGTACCTGGGAGCCCCGGCATCAGTCGTCCAGAAACTTCAGGTGGCTCAAAACGCGGCAGCCAGAATCCTGACCGGTACCAAAGCAAGATGCTCGGCAAAACCAGCACTCAAAAGCCTGCATTGGCTACCAGTGAAGGAGCGAATTACCTTCAAGACGCTGTGCATTTCGCACAAGATTATGCACGACAAAGGCCCCACAATCCTCAGATCGCTGATGAAACCCCACCAGTCTACCAAAAATCTAAGATCCAACTCTCTCGCCCTTGCTAGCATCCCAAGAATAAAAAAGGCTAGATCCGGCGGCCGCTTGTTTGCCTACAACGCGCCTAAACTCTGGAACACCCTCCCAGTAGCCATGAGGAGAGAACACAACCTCCTCTCATTCCGGAAGCAATTAAAAACCTGGCTCTTCCCCTAAACACCCCTTCCTCCTTTCTGTCTCCCCCTCCCCCCAGGAAAATTAGGTCTTGTTAGCGCTGGGATGCCCAAGGGTAGCTATGCGCTCTATAAATCCAAATCCAAATCCAAATCCAAAAATCCACTGCTCCTCTCTGATTTTGCAAGGTATGATGGCCTTTGGACTCAAGCCAGTCTCGCACATCTGCTGCGTTGTTGAAAAAGTGAGTAGACCCATCTGGGACTACACGTAGCCGGGCCAGGAATATGAGGGAGTCTTTAATGTCTAGTTCACATAATCGTCTTTTGACCAGGAGGAAGGTGCTATGCTGCCCCTGTACCCCAGCAGCATAGTCTGGGAAGAAGGGGACCTAGGAGTTGTCAACAGCAATGGATTCCTGGTTTTGCTGAGTATCGTGTCTCTGTCTTTAAAGTTCAGCAGGTAGAATAGAAAAGGGCGAGGTTGTGTACCAGGTGCCGGCCAGCCGGATGGCACTCTATGCGCATGTTCCACTGCAAAGTATGGGGAAAGTGAATCAGCAAGCACCAGGGATTTCATCCAGAGCTCAACGTAGACGACTGCATCTTGACCCTCCGCACCTTCCGGCAGCCCCACAACATGAACCTTATTGCGACGGGAGAAGCCGTCTGCATCATCCACCCTGTGTTCCAGTGACCGAAGTCGTGCTGTGAGTTCCTGCATATCGACAGACAGTGTCTTAGTGACCGGGGCGATCTCTGCCGTTTTTCTGCCACCAGTTCTCCAACTTTCGCCGTCAGTTTTGTGTGATCCGCATGTAGGAGATTGTAGTTCGATGCGATCTTGTCTATGCGGCTTTCTAATGGCGCTCTAGTTTGCGCTAGGTTCTCCCCAATACCTGCCACTGCCTGGAGCACTGAGTCTATTTTTGTTTCCAATTTGGACGGCCCCGGGCTAGTCGCTGCGTCAGACTGAGTCGGCCACATGAGGCTTGAAGTTGGTGGAGGATTTGTGACTCCCGTACTCATCTGATTTCTGCTCATGATGTACCTCGGATGGCATGTGACCACTCAACAAGAGTGTAGAGGGCTTTCGCTTATATGTTCGATCAGGGGCTGTAACAAGGCTTGTAAGTTCAGGTGGGCATCAGGTGCTCACTGCCCGGGTGCTTGTGGCTACACACGCTTCCCCTCAACGGTTATAGTTCTCTTTGGCCAGCTGCAACAACAGACTACTGAAGTCTTAGCCGTGCGTTGCCCACCTTGAAGGACTTTTCCCGGGCTTTGGTATGCTAGCAGGTGGCCCCTGTGAGCCAAGGATGAGCTAATAGTCCGCCTGGGGGTGGCACGTGAGGTAAGGCCAGTAGTGGACTCTGTTAGTTCAGACCGGTACGCCTCACTACTCACGCATGAGATCCCTCCAGTCCCTCAATGGTAACCAGACTTCAGGCACATAGTTTCATCCAATATGCATCTGTTATCAGTCCCATGATACTGAGCATGAGGCCTCCATGAGTAGTCACAACTTCTCAGCCTGCCAGTACTGCTAATCCGCTCTTAGCCGGGTGCTCCACCGCTGGCACCAATTGACCCACTAGGCGCCACTCCAGTCAGGCAGGGCGGATCCGGCCCACACCTCCTGCAGCACGCAGTTGCATTTCTCACCTGGGTTGATGGGATTGATTCGTCCAGGCTCCAGAGTGATTTTACAGCTCCAGTGTGGGTAAGCCGCTTTCAGTTTTGGCCTAAGGTCTGAATCCCTGCATAGTGTTTGCTCAGCTTTCCCTGGGCACCAGCATTGATTGAATCGTCCTCAGGCCCAGCCTAGGTCATGTAGGAGCATCTTCGCCCCGCAGCTCAGGCACAGACTCAAGGGGGCCACCCTGCCACTGCAGTGTGAACACACGTTTCCTTGTAGTTTAGGTACGGTCTCCGGGGGAAAGGTCACCCTGCAACTGCAGTGCGGGCACATGTCCTCAACCCAGCAGCTCAAGGGGTGTGGTGGGGAAGGGAGAAAGGAAGCACAGGCAGCAGGCCCCAGGCGGGCAACTAGAGCCAAATTTCGGGGGGGGGCTGAAAATATTTCGGGGGGGCTAATTCTTCCAACCACGGACAAAGTGGCTGTGAGAAGGGGTGACCACACAATAAAAGCTTCATTTACAACTAAATGGTCTTTTAAAGACCTGTTAAGTACTCGGGTGTGGCTGCAATTACATGCTCGCCAGCCTGCGAAGCTGTGTCAGCCCGGGCTGACAGGCACGACGGGGGGGATGAAGTCCCGTGAGCCCAATGGGTGTTGCGCGCCTGGCAGGCCCGTACGCGCTCTCTTCAGTAAAAGCTTCACCATAGGTCGGATCCAACTCCACCTTGTTCTCTCAGCGCCGTCCGATATACCCCACAGGCTCACCTGGCCCAGCAAGATGCTGCAGTCTCTCGACATGGCGAGGAACGAAGCAGCCCAGCCATGGTCTCCGCCTCCTCGTTATGGCTCCAAAACTGGCAGACGGCCCCCAGCAGGGTATGGGAAGGGCTGTGCCTCCCGGTCCAGCATGAAATGACTCTGGCTGCTTGGGCAGTTTGGAAACAGCACAGCGCCCCGCCTGAGTCAGGAGGGGGCTCGGACCGGGTCACAGCATGCGGCTGCAGGTAGCAGCCCTCTGGTTCCTGTTCTGTCTCAGCCGCGGAGCTCTGCAATGTCTAGCGGCTGTGTCTCAACTAGCACAGCATCATAGGCACAGCAAACGACTCCTGTCCGGCTACACTGGCTGCAGGCACCCTCCGGTGCAGCCAGGATGGCGCAATGGCCACCGTCAGCATAGGAGAATTAGAGGATTCTCGGGCACGATACGGAGCTCCCCAGATCGCACCCGCCATCATGGCTGGTTAGCCACTCCCCTGCTCCAGACTACAGCATATCATATAACAATTTGGGATCCATTGTTCAAAATTATCTAACATCAGGGGGTCAATCATCTCAACTCCGGGATCATTTTTTTAAGGTCTTCAAGTTCAAATACGTATATCTCTATTTTCATAGTAAGCACTCTACATGGGACTTCGACGCTCGCACTCCACATAATATAGCATGAAGACTATAGCACGGAAAATTGCCCTGATGCAGGTCTTAAACGAAGCCAGATTAATGGGAAGCATGGGAAGGCTGTTCATGTACCCCAACTAGCTCCAGAAGAAAGTAAGATGATTAAAAAAAAAAGAATATCCTGCTTTGCTCTTCACAAACAGACAAGTTCGCCCACACCTGTCCTTATTTTGTCTTCTAGTGCTATGAAAGTGGCCACGCAGCTGAAGAATTCTATGTAGATAATAACTCAAATAAACATACCCATGGTTTCGCAGGTACTCCTTTTAGTTGACCTGGAGTCAGTTAATGAACCAGTTTCCGGAAGGGAAGACATTTTTTAAGACAACCTAACCTCCACTACCACCACAGACACCCACATACACACGGGCAACTCTTTTGCAACTTTGGTTTAATTAACAAATTAGAAGCTACGGTTCAGACTTTGATTCAATTACTGACCCAGATGACCCAGTTTCAGATGCAAGCACAGGCATATGCTGCTAGCCTGACACAGCCCATGGCATCAACAAGCATCTGCAATGCAATAGATCTCGTATTTATGAGAGTTTGAACTATTGGCATTGTAAATGACTATGTGTTAGTACTGGGACTTTCTGGTTGGCTAAGGCTTACGCCAAAGCCAGGCAGAAACCACCATTCTAGTCAGGGCAAGTGAGTCACAAGCCAAAATAACCCCTGCTCACCCCCTTGGTAGCTTGGCACGAGCAGACAGGCTTATCCCGTAGGCAATGTGTAAAGCATTTGCGCAGGCACACAACAGCAACAACATCCTAGGCACACCACAAAAGGAACTCCACACAAGGTTATATGAAAATAACTTTTGTATTGTCAAAACACATCAGATAGTAATCACACAATATACATTGTGCCACGGGCAATATTCACAAGGGATTATTTACACCAGGACAGGGCCACGTGGGCCACTGTCAGAATCAGCACTTAGTAGAACTAGCACTTAGAACATAGAACAAGCATAGCTTCACACATGATGCATAAAAACACATTCAGCGGTGTAGGTACACACGACGCAATACAAATAACCATAGGCCTAGATCACGCAGGGACACATAACCTCTCTAGTATAAACTATACTAGGCAAAGCAAACTTCTAAGCATGAGCACCTTTAGAAGTATAACGCAAGCATAAAGGCAAAGCACATTATGCAACAATCACATTTAGGCCTAACCAGTAGAACTACAGTAGGCAACCTCTCACTAGTCTAAACACATTAGACTCTGCCTCCTAAGAATCAATCACATTTAGGGGCGTAACTCACAGAGTGAAAACATCTCAATAACATGAACCTACATAGGTACAACAACCTCAATCATAGACCAAAGTTTTAGAGGTATCAGAGACAGGGTGCGCCAAACATACTATAAACAATACATTTCCTAGCACCACATCACTCTAGCCCATAAATCACATTAGGAAATTACCATCACAAACATAGTGGAAAATCACATTGCGCAAAAATCACATTAGGGCCTTGCGCCCTATCCACATACCAGCCCCCCTGGCCAACTGGCCATCTAAGAAGGGGCTCAAATGCCCTGTGTCCAGAATGTCAGGGCGCGCTGCCAATGCAGCGCCAGTCAGGGGTGCGCCACCGGCGCAAACCTAAACGTTGCAGCTGCCCACTACTTGCTGGGCAGCTGAGAACAACAACAGGGCCTAAACGCTGCAGCTGGCACTAAGTGCTGCGCAGCTGTGAAAGGCCTGGCACCTCTGTGCCACCTCTGTCCCTCCCAGGGACTTTCACTCAAATTGCCCCTAAACGGTGCAGCTGCCCACTACTTGCTGGGCAGCTGTGAAAGTCACAAGTATGCAATGGGCTCTCAGTAGCCCTTTAGAACTAATCTGCGCCAAAACTGAGCCATCTATTTAGCTGAAATCCACTTTGCAACTTGGAGCCCTCTAGGCCCAAAAAATCAACTGTGCCCCCGGAGCCTTTTCTGACGGAGCCCGCAGGCTCAGAATGAACAAGCAGCATCTGTGGGAGCAGGTGAGCCATCTAGGCTCAGAAACCATTAACACAACATTGGGGCGGCCCACTGCCTTCCGGGGCCGCCCCGAATGCACCTCTGCACTGTGGGTGAAAAATGCAGGGAGGAACATGGGCCCCCGGGACCTCCATGGGGCTTCTTAAAGAGAGAGAAGCCCAATCGTTGGAGCGGCCCACTGAGCACACGGGGCCGCTCTGACTCTGTGCCTGCACTGGCAGAGCCACCACTTGGCCTCACGGAGTTCCCCCCCAGCCCTTCACCACTCACCGGGATTCTCGGGGGACTCCTCGTCATCCGGGCGGACTCTGGCTGCACACGGGGCTCTCCTCTCTGCACAGGAGCCCCGCCAGCAACTGCAACACTCCTCCTGTCTTGCGGAGGCACTCGGGAGCTTCCCTCAGTCGGCGGCATCTTCTCCTTCAGCGCGGGGCTCTCTCCACCATACGGGAGCCCTGTGCAGATCCACCGGCTTCCTCTCTGCTGGCGGCCCCGGGGCTCTCTCGACTTCACGGGAGCCCCGGGCCGCGGGAGGACGTTCCTCTTCTCTTCCGGGCAGGCGCTGGCCAATCCCAGCGCGGCGGCGGGGACTTCCTTTAAAAAACCGGTAGTCCCGCCTAGAGTCAGGCACTACGGTGCCTGACTTCCTGTTTCTGTGGCGCGAGGGCCGCGGTGGTGATTCAACAGGGGCAAAATGAGGGGTGGGCACCCTCGGTTGTAAATCAAAATGTAGAAGCGAGGTGGGCACTCGCTAAAGGTACCATAAACGGGGTGACACCCGCAACATAAAAATAAACAGGAATCCGGCCATAAAGCAGCGAGGTGGGCTCTCGTAATGACGGCATCACAGGGGAATTGGGGAATCCCTTGCAGGGGATTCCCTTCTCTTCGTCAGGCCTCGCCGTGCTGCCACAATCCACGCTTTCCTCCTGGGGCATTTAAAAATAAAGCGCTCACATCGCGCTGGGGGCACTGACAGCCCCACAAGTCCCCAGAGATGACCCCTGCAGAAAGAGAAGGGTCCAAAGAAGTCCTGGAGCATTAAGAGGGAGCACAGCAGCTCCAAGTAAAGGCAAGTCCTGCAGGAATCCACGGCCTGGGCAGGGCCCAGGGAGGCAAGCCTTGCCCTGGGCCCAAGCAGCAGCACGCCCCTGGTAGTTTCAAGTTTGGCCAACAAGAACATCTTACAAGAGGTCACAGCCTCTTTTTATACACAAAAATCCCTTTGTCTAGCAGGGTGTAGGCAGTGTAAGAACCAGCTACAACTGGTTATGGGGAACTCCCTTTCACTGGCCAGGCTAGGGACATCAGACGCACCACAGGGGTTGGAGCCAGCATTGTGTGGGGAAAGCCCAGCCCTATTCAGGTCCCAGGTGTACCCCTCCCTCACATCAGCATGCTAATCTCTCCATTCACCACTGGGGCAGACCCATCCTGACTCCTGGAGCCAGGCTCACCAGCTAGCTCCAGCCAATCACACGCCAGACACAAATTACACTAACATGCCAACTTCTAGAAGTGGCACTTCCACACTAGACACAATCATGCTGCATACATCACTGCGCAGCATTCAATCTCACGAGTTCGCACATACCAAACTCGACCCTGCACTCCCCACACATCGGGAACTACCATTGTCACACATATTCCCCATGCATTCCTATGGGAGGGCTGGTCACTCTCACCACACATACACAGAAAGCTCATGCACTTTACACTATACCACAGTGAAAAAGTGCGCAGAGACCTAAAATCACGAACACCAGGTTACAGAAACAGGCTAGGCAAAAAGCAAAACGTTTCGGGGTGAACCTGCCAAAAAGGGCTGGGTCCAACACTATGGCTTTTTTTTACGTTTTGTTTTTTAAAACATAAATAAAAGGCATTGTCATTTACAATGCCACTAACAAACTCTTGCAACCGCAAGACCTATTGCATTCCAAATGCTTGAAGGCATCGCTGAGTTGCCCCCTTCTGTCTCCCATGGCCTCTGATGAGCTCCCCGTTTGCTACGAGTTAAATAAACAAGCCATGGTCACAACTGTGCGCGAATGACCCTCCTGCCCGCCTGCAGTAAATAGTGCTTACAGACTAAAGAAGACATACAGTATAACAACCGAAGTAAAAGGGCCAGTCCTCATGGGAGGTTACAAATGAAAACAAGGCGGTACTAAGGAGGAACTAACATGCACAGAATGCACATGAATCAGAAGCCAGCATTTACGAAGGACAATGATACAATCCAATGACAAATGTGGGCGGAGAGTGGACAGAGCTTCAAGTACATATTCCAATCAAGCATGGCTCGCAGAGAAGAGCATGCACTGCCCAGGCTCGACCTAAAAACAAAAGCACTTTTACTAAAACGATGAGTTTACACCAAATGACGCACATTTTGACATCCCGTCAACTTATCAAGTTCTTGCAGCAATAAGTAACGCATTAACTAAAATATCAGACACACTGATTGAACAATCTCTGTCATCAATCAATCAGACAGTATTAATAATAAGCATTTTCTCTGAGCATGCAGATACTAAAGGAAAGCTATAAAGAACATTTTGTTCCGTGTCTCATGCACCCACATGGCAAGAAGCTGCAAGGGCCCAGCACCGCCAATGGTTCCCTCCGCTTACCTGCTCTGGGAGGGGTGAAAAATATACTCGTGCAGAAGAAGACATATGTTCACTACTCACCATTACATGCTGTGTCGGTGCCTTGTGACTTTTGCTCAGCTGATCCCTGTAATGTTGCCCCTGCCAAACCCACGCAGCGATGACTGGCAGTTATGTGCAGTACAGCCTGTGCAGCACTCCAAAGCAAAGTGGTCTATCTGGAGTTGATGGTGGGCGACGAGCACACCAGCAAAGGTGGAATTACAGCCAGCCATTTTCAGATCTAGGCAGTGAGGCGACCTAAAGATACATACGCACTTTCACTTTTTTTTTTAAGTTCAAAAGAATTTTATTAATCAAAAGCAGCAAGGTGTCGATACATAATACATAAGTGATTCAAAGGTAAGTGAAGGAGGGGGGAAAAGAAGGCAATAGCAATCAGGTGAAGCAACACAGCAAAATCAATGACGAAAAGTTAATCATGGGCTGTAAAGTGAAATATAAAATAAACAGTAGTTACAAAACATGTTCAGGGAAAAGTATATACACAGTAGTTGATAAGGAAGAAAAAAAGAGGAATGCAAAAGGTATTCAAGGGGGTTTGGGGACTTCTTGTTGGATAGGTTGTGGACAAAATGAACAACTAGCACATTTATCAAGATACAGCGTAATAGGAATCCATAGGTCCGCACGTTTCGCTGCCATATGAATAGGGAAAACAAAAGTAGTGTCTAACCTGTGATTATGACATACATGGTACCACCATGCTTTGAAGGGGACATTGGAAGAGGATTTCCAATTGATAGTAATCTGTTGAAACGCAACAGCTAACAATAGGTCAACAATATGGACATTAAGTTCAGATCCCTCCCAACAGGGACAGAGGCTCCCTAGGAAGATGTGAGTGTGAGAGAAGGGAATGCAAGTGTGGAAAATCACATTAATTTGAGCCCATACCTGGAGCCAGAAATCATGAACAGATTTGCAAAGAAAAAACATATGAAATAGGGTAGCGTGTGGAGAGGAACAGGACCAGCAAATGTCAGGAGTGGTGGAGAAACGCTTATTAAGACCAGAGGGTGTAAGAAGGAGTCTATTATATAAGAAGAACAGAGATTGCGTCAAGGTTGCCGCTCTGGATGACTTGCAAATCTTAGTCCATATTTTATCCCACAGAGATATTGGCCATGATGTGGCAAAGTCGTATTCCCATTGTTCCTCTACCTTAGATTTAGGCCTGGTAAGCTCTCTAGTATGGAGGTATTTGTAAACAGTAGAAGCTTTGGGAGCGGTACGTAACAGGGAATGGAGCCGAGAAGCAGTGGTGGGAGAGGGAAGGGGAACTTGTGTGTGTGAAAGTCGGGTGTAAGTCGTCATCACCGCTTCTTTGAGTAGAAGAAACTTGTGTGAAAAGGATGCACGCACTTTCACTTTGATCTTCATGTGCCAAGCCTTACTGAAAACCTCGTCTTGCACCTGCACTGTCTCAACCTGTCTCGCTATAGCTCAGCCACAATTATCCAATCAGAATGAGTAAAATTAATTAATGATGTTGGTCTTCATGACAGGCAGCCGGGGTGGCATTACTAATGTGATGATGCACATTAATCATGCCTGGACCTCGATGCGCCAGTCTGTGAAGCAGCCACGCAAAGGGCAGGTACATTTATTTTTTAATAATTATAAGGCCCACTGCCAATAAGAGAAAAATGTTATAGTGCCGTGAAGTAAGTGCCGGTGCTGAGCACCGGAAGCCACTGGCACAAATTAAGCACTGGTGCAAGCTTCAGTGGGCTCCTGAAGAGAGCCCTGGTACTTGTCTTTTTTCACAAATAGGCACTGAGTAAACTCATTACCAAGAGGGGTTCAACCCAACTTGACTGCAACCCATCCATGCAGCCCCTTCGTTCTATAACATGATTCTCCCTGGAGCCACCTTGTCTTTAGCTTCATCAAGAGCGTCATCTCCTCCTGCCCCCCCCTTCACAACTCTCTGCAGAACCATAGTCACTCTTCTGCTCCACACCCTTTTTTGCCTGTACTGCATCAGCAGTGAGTGCTTCTTGGCGCTATAAGGCTTTTGCTGCAGTCTGTAGTTTGTGTGTGTTGGATGGTGGGTGTTGTGAGAGGAATAGACCTTGGTGACATTTACGTTACACCTGCAAAATCGCACAAATTTGGGGGATTTCGTCTACTGCTTGCTACCCGAAATTACACCATTTCACCAAGGTAACTACACGAACGACCAGACCCTGAGCCACTGTTGTTCATACCATTAGTGTTTTTACTCTTTTTATTATCGTGAAATGCGTTCTAACGCCCGGGCTAAAACATATCCGATTTTTGTTTGTTTGTTTGTAATTTTGCATAATCTTTACAGAATTTTGTGTATTTATGTAAAAGAAAATGACGTGAATTCCCAACAGCCCCATTGAAGCTATACTGCTGGTGGCTGGTACTGGCAGCTGGGTGTGTGATCAGACTATAGATGTTCAGCAGGTTGTGTCTGCCCTGCTCCTGTTGCTCTTTTGATGGGTGGATGGAATTCCCCATCATGCATGAAGTGCCTCTTTCTCAGGGAAGATCACTCACACAGCTCCAGGATGAATAATGGTGGAGGGAAGCTTGGCACAAGGAGCAGGCACAACAGAGCAGGCACAGCGGAGCAGGCGAGGGGAGGTAGAGATAAGGAGGATCCTGCAAGAGGGTGAAATAAGGAAAGGAAATCTAGTATAGGTTCTCCTGTTTCACTTGTGGAATCTGCTAAGGCTCAATGTTTTACTTCCCTCAAACACCACCTCAGTGTACCACACTAGTGTCAAGTTACTGCTTTTGTTGTGTATGGCCCCAACCTACCCTTTATCCATCCTGCTCACCTTCCACTGCTCCACATGTTCTGAATATAGAATATTGTGAGACACTAATATCATCCGCTATCCTTCTCAATCCAAATAATGGACTAATATCCACCACTCAAATTACTTTCATATTTCACTATAATAATTCACCAATAATCCTTTATGGGTTTCCGGAGTAGTGTGCTACTCGCTGAAAAAGCACTTCGACGCCTCGTCAGGTGTAGGAAGCGCTATATAAATGCAATTACAATATAATATAATTACAATAGACAAAGTATCAAGGGACAGCACATCAAAAAGTAAGTCTGGGGAGATTTCCTATACCTAACTCCACATCTATATACCTTCACAATATATATATATATATATATATATATATATATATATATATATATATATATATATATATATATAGTCAAGGTACAAAGATGTGGAGTGAAGAAAAGTAAATCTATATTTTCCTGTATGCACTTTGTGAAGTTGATGAATACAAATGACGTTTCATATGTGCGGGAAAAGCAAAGTTTATTCTCAATAAAACTGGAACTCCAGCCACAGTAATGCCTCACTGCACAAGTCTTTAGCAATCTATGGCTCCTGTTCAAACACTTGCCTTCCAATAAATCTGTGGCAGAAACAATACTAACTAGGAAGGGAAGGGGAGGAACAAAAGAAACAAGCATTTCTAATGCAATCTGTCTCACATTTGCGAGAGTCTGAGCTATTGACATTGTAAATGACAATGCCTTTTTTTATGTGTTTGAAAACCTGCAAGCAGGGCGTAAACATACACTTTGTACTTATAGTTGTTGTTTACGAGAAGCAAGGCTGGCAGTAACTGCATCTCTTTTACTGCCAGACTTGCTTCTCGTAAGCCATTTACAATGGCAATAACTCAAACTCTTGCAAATGTGATACCTATTGCATTGTAAATGCTTGTTCTTTTTAGATATTCAGTTGAATAATGGAGCCACTTGTGATTCCATGCCCCAGGCTACTTTCTGCTCCAGTCAGACCCGCTAAAAGGACAAATGGGGCGACTGCTGACTGTGAGGCCAGTTCAGGATGCCGAGGGAAAATTACCCTTCTTGGGCCCTTTAAAGCACCCTGCACCGCACAGAGGAAACACACTGCGAGGCAGTTAGGACCTGGTTGTACTGCTGTAGAAAGGGAAGTACAGCACTGTTATTACCCCTCCATGAAAGGTGTAGTCGGTCCCTTGTTTCACAGGTTAACTCCTTGATCAAGACCACAATCCATTCTGCTGTGCATTATTGTCCCTGCGGAATGGCTGAAGTTCACACTTTCCATAGTGTACTGTCAATGGTATTTATAGGAATACCCACTCAAAACAAATCTCCTCCTCATAGCCCCAAGCCACCAAAAGGAAGTAAAAATAAGATTTATCTTTCCTTCATCAAGGACACTTTACTGGCTCCCTATCTAGCTACTGATTAAACTGAAGAAGACCATACCACAGCCACTAAACTCCTTTCCACATTGATATGTATTTACAGCACTTCTCAAATAACCGAGACTACTGGAGTTAAGTGGCAGGGAAGCACCACGTTATGTGGCACAGAAGCAACAAATTATGCAGCAGGGAAAGGGCAAACTATGTGACATACATAATGCTATACAATAGTTGTAGTATTAATTAATTCTTTTGTCATTTTTACATACAGTAACACTGCCTGGGTGATAATTTAACCTTATTAGTATAAGTTTAATACCTAAATACAGATATAAGCAAATTAAAGAGGAAGAGTTAACTGCTGTGAAGGGCATTTCACTGCGTGTGAACGCCTTGCTTCGTTTTTAATAACTTTTGATCTGTTAAAGCTAGAAACAAAAATTTAAATGTTAAAATCTGCCATTTATGCAGCAGATGATGGACTAAGTGGCAAATGCGTAAAATCCATAATTACGTGAAAAAAAGCCATGGCGGCTGAGTCGCATAATTCCAGGGGCCAGCAGATAATCCAACACCTCGTGCAATATTTGCAGATTTCAAAAAATATATCTGTTTGTAGCTCAAACTGATCCATGGTTACTTAAAAATGCCATAGTGATGCAGAGAGGTGACAGGCCTTCTGCAAAGAATAAGATGTTACCTTTCAGATGCCAATTAGTTTACTTGGGTATTAAACTAGTTCTAATAAGGTCTAATTTTTGCCCAGACAGGATTAATAAGTGTTTAAAAATCAAAATATGGAGACAATACTGCAACAGAATGTGCTGCATACAATGCATAATTTGCTGCATATTTCCAGTGCCTATGATTAAATTCAGTGCACACAGGCCTAAAAGCATGGCAACTCGACTGCCTCAAACTGGCTAGGTCACATCAGCGGGCCAGATGCCCAAAACTGGCAACGAAAAAAATTACTCAATTGACTAGGCATAACTCAAAATCAACAACAACCCTATGTTCAAGGCGCCCCTCTATGGAACTCCTATATTATCCTCTTTAGCCATGAAGAAAATCTCCGAAAATTCTACAAAGTTTTAAAGGATCAACATCTGTTAGTGGCTACAGTTTGTACCACTGCTCATCTACTCTAATGGTGCTACTGGCCAGGAGGCCAGCCAACTAGCCCTAAGAGTCATTCTGGTGGTCCTGGCTTCAACTGATGCAGGTCCAGTCTTTCTCACCAAGAGGCCAGCCAGGATCATGTCAGCAGGGCAGAGCAACAGCCGTTCAGTCAAAACACTAAAATGGGTTAATACCCTCTGGTTATGTTTGCGGAAATGTCCATCGTATGCTAGTTTGTGTGATCCCATCTTCTACTGCTAATGTCCCTACAAAAGAATTGGATGAGGCAGGCTCACTCACGTAATGTGATATGCTTCATCATTGGCCACCTTGTCCCACCCTGGTGAGATGGTACCATCAGAGCAGACTGAACCCCAGGTGGGGGACGGACCTGGGGTAGTTCTTAGAAATTCATTTTTTTCTCTAGATAAAATGCTTTCCAGTACAGTATTTAAAAAACTTTAGGATATGCCACAAAGTATCCTTTATCCAGGTGGTATCCCAGACCAAACGGTAATCTCTGAGGAAATACTGAGTTTCTATGACTCTTGCGTGCTACTAGTGAGTTGTCTGGACAAATTCATCACTCTCCTTGGGTTTTTTTTACAGAACTGTGCTTTGCAGTTCCTATTGCTGTAAGCAAGGCAGACAGATAATATTATTTGAAAACCAAGCTGGAATAGCATATTGGTCTCATTAGAAAGTCAGCAGTAATTATGAGAGTCCTTTTTCAAATGACGCTCACTAAAAAGTGAACCAAAACCAAAATCCAAAAGCCCAGCCAGACATCATGTAGACTATTGGGAATTTGATAAGTCCTGGAAATTACATACAGGGCTTAATTTGAGCCGATGGCTTCCGGTGCCTCACACCGGCACTTTATTGTCAACACCGGCTCTTAGGACAGCTGCCACATGTGGCATTGTTTTGTCTTGTTTCTTGAGAAGCACAGCACCTATTGTATGCTAATTATATATACATTAAAATCACTAAGATCTGCCACCCAAAGCTACTTGGGCGGCATGTATTAGTCATTTTAATGTATATCTATAGTCTGAATTGTCACACTTGTATGAGTGTGGTGGCTATTAGTGACAGTACCGTCATTGGCAGCGGTAGTGGGAGCAATGTGCGGTTACAGTGCTTAATTTGTAAAATAGGACGTGCAGGTGCTTAAATGTTTTCATTGGAGGCCAGCACCTACTTTCCTGACTCCACCCACATCCTCCAATGGCTGTGCCCACTTCCAATATTGGCTCCAGTGATATGTACCCCATAAATGTACCCCATAATGTGGCCTAGATAATGGCTAATTGAGCAAAATAGGCTAATAAGGGTTATAAGTCAAAGGCAACAGATATATCTGTGCAGCACACATCCTGAACTCATGTTTTCTAAGGGGCTCTCAAGGTTAAAATGAACAAAAAGTCAATTTGCTTGGTGAAATAAATTATTTGCTATGATCACACCATTTAGTCAAGTATGAAAGCCAAGATTGACCCCAGATTCTCCACTTTCACACTCTGCAATCCACCAATTATAATTAGATATGTATTTCTTTCTGAAGACAAAGGATAACACGTTGTCCTTAATCAATAGGGACATATGATTAGTGCAGTGGTGACAAGCAGAATCCACCAGTTTCTTTTTTTGTTTTACATGGTGTGAACCCTGACGTGGACAGACAGAGGAGCACTTCTCAACTGGCATACACAGACTACATAACACTTTTTTCTATGCACATCCAGATTTGACAGAATTCAAAGGGTGCTGCTGAGCCCAGGGATTCGAACCTGTTTCCCCATGTCTCTCTCTTGCCTTTTCCCCCTGTGCAATCTCTTTGGACTTTTGCAGGTCACCCACCTCTATCACAAACACACACACTAAAATAAGCAGCAAGGGCCCAGCGCCAACAATGGTCTCTATCTTTTCCTAAGACTACACGATTTGGTTTAGCAGGGAAGTTGGGATTTATTTCCAGAATGATTCTCCTGTTTTGCACTGTGCAATTCAACCATAATGATAGCTGGGCATACCTTTCTCACTTCAAGGGGTAACACTTTGTCCTTAAGTTTGGGGTGATATGATTTGACATTTAAGAGTTTATTAGAGGTGTGCCATGTTGGAAATCCTGAATTGATGAGCTGATGACCTCTATTTAAAAAGATTTGATTCCGTGCCTGTAGAGATTTCGTATGTAAAGTAATTTACGCAGACCTCAGATCTGACCCTGGCGGCGTTAATATTGATCATTATATACAGACCACAAAAGGGCTATATATGGCCTTCAGTATATCATATAACTATTTGGGATCCAGTGCGCAAAATTATCTAACATAAGGGGCAATCATCTCAACTCCAGGATCATTTTCCCAAAGTCTTCAAGTTTAAACAACTATATCTCTATTTTCATAGTAAGCACTTTACATGGGACTTCAACGCTCACATTCCACATTACAAAGAATGAAGACTAGAGAATGGAAAATGGCCCTGATGCAAGACTTATTAGAACATTGGAATGTGGAGGACTCCATTGAAGACAATGGAGTGCTCCCTGCTTCTACGGGCCGGTAAAAGCCCGCAAAGCAACATTCCAATGTTGTTTTCACAAAAGTCTCTCGGAGCCCGAGGGGATTTAAACCCCTCAAACCCCAAGAGGCCTTTGTTTTATTTATTAGAACATTCTGCCCTCTAGTGTCAGAATGGTCTAATAGCCTTATAGCCCTTCGTAGCTGGGCTATCCCGGCTATTAAAGTCCTGCTCTCTTGTTAAAGACCCTCGTCTACGGCACAAGTCTTTAACGTTGGAGCGGGCTTTTAATAGCCAAGCTATCTTTAATGATCTGTACCATGGAAGCTCCAGCAATTCCAAGTGAATATCAAGATTTGAGAGCTGTTTTTGACGAGCAGGAGGCCATGAAATTACCCCCTCATAGGGAATATGATTGTACTATCGAATTAGAACCTGGAACTCTATTGCCATGCAGTAGAATATATGCTCTCACTGAAGCAGAAAATGTTCATCTGAAGGAGTATTTGGATCAATACTTACCCAATGTTTTTATTAGGCCGTGTCACTCTCCAGTTTCCTCTCCTTTATTTTTAATTCCCAAGAAGGATGGAAAACTTTGAATATGCATAGACTATAGACTAGGAGTGTGGCTCACTGATTAGAGCGGCAGACCCTGATGCAGAGGTCTGGCCCGGGACCAGGGTTCAATTCCCGATGCGGCAGGGTCCTGAGCCCAAAATGTCCACAGACTCGATAATTCTCGCCTCGGTGCCTATTCTAATCAGGGGGTCCCACGCTGCAACTCTGGGCAATAGTTGCTTAATCTCCACTACGGCGGCCCACCCGCTGCGGGATGCCTGGCTTTCACCCTGGGGATACCCAGTAGGGGTTATCTCACAGGGAAAAGCCAGGACGGGTTCCCAAGGCAAGCGCCTTGATGCCTTCGGGTGATACGTGCGCTATATAAGTTGCAATACATTTACATACTATCGAGCGTTGAATCAAGTAACTAAGAAGAACAGATACCCTTTGCCTTTAATCTCAGAGTTATTGGATCAGATGAAGAATGCTCAAGTGTACACAAAACTGGATTTGTGAGGGGCTTATCATTTGTGAGGATGGCCAAAGGGCATGAGTAGAAGACCACTTTCAGAACTTGGTTTGGTTTATTTGAGTACCAGATTATGCCTTTCGGCCTGTGTAATGCCCCAGCTGCATTTAAGCATTTTGTCAACAATATCCTTCGAGAATTTCTCGATTGCTTTGTACTGGTGTGCATAGATGACATCCTTGTATTTTCAGCTAATCTTGAAGAGCATGTACAGCATCTGTGAGCTATTTTTAAGAAGTTGCCTGATCATCAAGTTTATGTCAAGTTAGAGAAATGTGTTTTTCACTCCTTGAAAGTAGAATTTTGGGGATTCATTCTGTCTCCTGATGGAGTGGCAATGGATGATACAAAAGTGAAAGCAATAAGAGGATGGACCTCACCGCAGAATGTCAAGGAAATACAAATATTCATTAGTTTTGCTCATTTCTACAGACAATTTATTTCCAATTTCTTTGAGAAGGTTCGTCCTATCACTCGTCTTTTGAAGAAGAAAGAACCATTTGTGTGGAATTAAGAATCTAAGAAACTGAGGAAGCTTTTCAGTCTTTGAAAGAAGCTTTTACATCTGCTCCTATCTTGTTATATCCGAATGTGAATGAACCTTTCTTTGTGGAAGCAGATGCTTCTGACCAGGCCATTGGAGGAATCTTGGAGGAATCTTGTCCCAAAGACATCATGATACTGGTCAACTTCATCCAGTTGCTTCCAGGTCACGAAAATTGTCAGCTGCAGAAATCAATTATTCTATAGCTCACAAGGAGCTGTTGGCGGTGAAGGATGCCTTTCAGGAATGGCGGCATTACTTGTTGAGAGCAAAGCACAAAGTAACAGTTTATAGTGACCACCGGAACTTACAGTTTTTGAAGTCAGCTCATACTCTCACACCACAACAATTGAGGTGGTCTCTATTTTTTGCAGACTATTTTGTTATGACCTATAAACTTGGAGTTGCAAATCGAAAGGCATATGCTTTGTCTCGGCTAAATTTAAGTGAACTTAAGGAAATCTCCAGAGAAGAACATGTAAATACAGAAGAAAAGATTATTGGTACAATACATTATTCTGAATTTGAAAAAGATATCAAGAATTCTATGTCAACAGAAGAATTGGCAAATTAGATTAAAGAAGATCCTTGAAGGGAAATAAGAGATGGGAAACCATATCATCATGGAATTTTGTTCTTTCCCAGTGCAAAGTTACAAGGAGAAGTTATGCAGCATTGTCATGATGATCCCTTAGCGGGTCACAAGGGAGTAACCAAGACAATAGAATTGATTAAACGCAAATTTTGGTGGCCGCATCTGGACGCTCAGGTGAGACAGTATGTGGCATCTTGCGCAAATTGTGTTAAGGGAAAAGCCTTAAGACAGTCCCCACAAGGTTTGCTTCAACCTTTGTCTGTAGCACCATCCCCTTGGCATACAATATCTATGGATTTCATAGTGGACCTTCCTTCCAGTCAAGGGTTATCCGTTATTTGGGTAGTAGTAGATCATTTCACTAAGATGGCTCATTTTGTTCCACTGAAATCTCTTTCCACATCCATTCACTTTGTTACTTTGTTCACTCAGCATATTGTAAAGACACATGGAATTCCAAAGGTGGTCATGTCTGATAGGGGACCTCAATTTATTTCTCGGTTTTGGAGAGCCTTTTTAAGCAGATTGGGGATAGACTCTCGTTTGTCTATCAGTTTTCATCCACAGACGGATGAACAAACGGAGAGAGTTAATCTAGAATTGGAGCACTATCTGTGCCTCTACTTGATGGATCATGAGGGAGATTGGCCAGAGTTAATTTGTGCAGCTGAATTTGCATACAATAATGCAGTACACTAATCAACAGGGTGTTCCACTTTCCTTTTGAATTCTGGTAGACATCCCAATACTCTTGTGAATAAGTCAGAAAGTTTAGTACCAGCAGCAGAAGAGAAGGTCCGAAGGCTACAAGAAGTCTATCAAATAGCAACCCAGAACTTAATTAAAGCTAAAGTTACACAAAAGAAACAGGCAGATAAGAAAAGAAGTAAGAATCCAGTTTTTTAGTCTGGGGATAAGGTTTGGTTATCCACTTGGTTTTTGCGCCTCAAGGGAAATCGGAAGTTTCGGCCTAGATGTAGGTCCTTATGAGGTAGAAAGAATGGTGAATCCAGTCAGCGTCAAGATCAAGCTTCCTTCTAGTTTAAGATTCATCCAATATTTCATGTATCACTAGTAAAACGAAATCAAGTAGGAATACGAGTGGAATTGCCTCCAAATCCAATTCAAGTTTAGTCTGGAGAAGAATTTGAAGTTAAAAGAATCCTTGACTCAAAATTGAAAAAAGGAAAGATTTTTTTTCTAATCGATTAGAAAGGGTATGGTTTTGAGGATCGCTTTTGGGAGCTCAGTTCCAATGTGCATGCTCCTAGATTGATTTGTGAATTTCATAAATCTTATCCAAATAAACCCAAAGAGAGAAGGGGAGGATTCTTGGTGGGGGTTAGTGTCAGGAATGGAAGTTTATGTTTATCCACAGTTTCCCAACGGAAATATTGCAAAGGAAAACTACTTTGCTATCCTTGGAGAAGGCAGCTTCATTTCTCCTCTCAAGTTGTTGCAAGTTAAGAGCAGTTCGCTCTTTCACCTGTTCCAACATGGCTCCCGTCCACAGAGCATTTATGTTGGTTAGCGGTCTAGTGTTTTATAGGGATTTTCAAGTTTGTGCGCGCGTTCTATTACCGCGTCGCACTTCAACTGTTTTCTTCAGTGAGAAGGTGAAGTTTTCATTCGTCTCTCCTAGAATTCCAGTATTTACCTTCGGAGCGGAAGACTCTTAGAAATATAATCTGTTGCCTGTAATCTTCAGAACTTAAAAGACTGGCTGAGATTTAGTTTTTCTGTGGCAATTCTTATGAACATAATTGAAACAGAGCATCAAGAAGTCTTGAGTCCAGCACCTGATTGCTCTACATATGGTGAGTCCATGAACATAAATTTAGGGCGCGCATTGCCAATGAAGATAGCACGTATGGAGTTTAGTTAATTTAATGAAAGCGCGCTTAGTCAAAGAAGAAAATAGAGTGTAAGCAGTTAGACTTTGATTATAAGCAACACAAGAACGAACTAGTAACAGCAGCGATCTACAAGGATCGATACAATTTCTTCAGCAATTCCCAGTCGCAAGATAGAGACTAATTAGTCCAAAGAATTCTTGGTCAAATTGAACTTTTGAAATATAAGACTGGCAGAAGTCATCAAGCAGAGCAGTTCTCCATTTAATAAAGGATATTTGCTGCGCAGGAAGGTTTAAAGAACTTTCAGGTTTTGATGAAATGACAAAGACTATGTTGTATTTAGAAATATCTATACTAATATAATAAAGAGAGAGCCTAAACCTTTGAGGCGGGTAATCTCAGGAACCACAGCACCAATCACAACACCTAATACAGCGTTGGAAAGGGCAGTTGCAGCAGAAGGACATAGGCTATGCAGACGCCCACCATATACATTTAAAAGGTAAAAGAACCGTGCCAGCAAAGTAGTCCCTTGTGGGCGTGTCTGCGTTGTGCTGTGAATGTGTGCTGGGGGTGTGACAAACGCTGGGGGCGTGTGGTACGTTCCACCCTTCATGCCATGTCTCATATTGTGTGCTAATCCTACCCTGCTCCCTTTAAATACCCCTGCACCCCATAATCATAACCCACTAACCCATCTTAACCCTATAAATATACCCTTTACCCCAAAACCCAAACCTATCCCTAAACCCTAAAAATACCCCTGTACCCCAAAACCCAAACCTAGCCCTGAACCATATAATACACCCCTGTACCTCAAAACCCAAACCTACCCCTGAACCCTAAAAATACCCCTGTACCCCAAAACCCAAACCTAGCCCTGAACCCTAAAAATACCCCTGTAACCCAAAACCACCCCTGAACCCTAAAATACCCCTGTACCCCAAAACCCAAACCTAGCCCTGAACCCTTAAAATACCCCTGTACCCGAAAACCCAAATTTACCCCTGAACCCTAAAATACCCCTGTACCCCAAACCCAAACCTAGCCCTGAACCCTAAAAATAACCCTGTACCCCAAAACCCAAACCTACCCCTGAACCCTAAAACACTCCTGTACCCCAAAACCCAAACATAGCCCTGAACCCTAAACATACCCCTGTAACCCAAAACCCAAACCTAGCCCTGAACCCTTAAAATACCCCTGTACCCCAAAACCCAAACCTACCCCTGAACCCTAAAAATACCCCTATACCCCAAAACCCAAACCTAGCCCTGAACCCTAAAAATACCCCTGTACCCCAAAATCAATACCTATCCCTAAACCCTAAAACTACCCCTGTACCCCATAACCCAAAACTATATCTGAACCTTTAAAATACCCAAACACCCCAAAACATATACCTCAGTACCCCAAAAACATATACCCCTATGCCCATACTTACCTTATCCAAACATAAAAAAACATGTTTTTACCATTCATGCATTTACAACGAATTTCGTTGTAAATGTATGCGTGGTAAAAGCATATAAAATGTAATGCCATGCGTTATAATGGCATTGCGGAGTCATGGTACTTTCGTAATGAAAGTATGTAGAGTGATGGTATGTGGAAAGAAAGTTGCGGAATAATGGGTGTTTACCCTCCCCCGGTAAGTACATTGGTGGCACTGCAGCCCACATCTCCAGCAACATACTCATATTTTTTCACCACCCATTTGAAAAATTCACAGGTCTCTCTCATTAATGGCCAGCAGCGACATACACTTTTAGACACACCTCCCGCCACAAGTTCTAGAATTGCGAACTTTAGAGCTGGGGAGCTATGTTTGAATCTCTGCATCAGCTCAACATCCTGTGATTCCAGGCAAATCGCTTTGTCTCCCAGTGCCTACCACAAATGAATGTGTTCTTCTGTAATGTAAATTGTGCTCATGCCATGTTGTCGAGTTGGCGCTATACAATATTGCAAGGAAAAATAAAGTAGGGAAACTCGAGTTCACACACTACTGAACGCGCACTCTTAAGTGCATCATCAGTGCACTGTGAATCGGAGCGTTTCACAGGCCTGTCACAGATAAGAAATGCTATCAAAACGAAATCCTACAAAACAATCTACTACTCGCCGGCAGCAATTCATACCCGGACAACGTCGGAACAGGCTGCTAGTATATATATATTTTGCTTACCAACAATATCAATAACCAGCTAGAAAGCCTTCAGCAACAAGATCAACTCTGCATAGAAAACAATTAATTGCTGCAACAAAATTGAAGAGAGAGGCAATTCCACTGAAAAGTCTAGGTAAATGGGTAGCATAGCAAGCAAGGGTAGAGCAGTGAGTAAATAATAAATGGGAAGGATAAGAAATAATTATTCAAATATATTTGTATTACAGATACCAAGTGATCTGCATTTAGAAGCCAGGAGAATTTGGTTCGCCGGTGGATGTCTCTCTTGTTTATCCCATTCCCCTTTCCCCAGTCTTGCTGTAGTGAATTTAATTTGCTGTAGTGGGGCAGGGGAGATGGGATATTATCTTCACGTGTGAATCAGGTCCTTCCAAATTCAGCTGTCCCTGTGGAAGCTCAAGAATTTCAGGTGTGTGGTATCTTTCTTCTGATTCTTGTGACACCCAGGGCCTGTAAATCAATTGCTGCTAGTGGGCTACATCACTGATTGTGCCGGCCACAGAAGCAGCCTGTAAAATGTAACTCTGGCCTGTCGTTGCAGAGCCTGTGTGCAGTCTGGGATTGTCATGTCGACTTGGAAAGTGCACACACTTGCTAGTCCCTAAACCTTCCATTTTCTACATATTAGTCAACCCTAAGCTAGGCCCAAAGTACCCCTTTGAGCAGGGTGCAGTATATGTGAAAGGTAGGACATGCCCTAGTGTGTGTGGCATGTCCTCATAGTGAATTACTGCCAATTTTGTTTTTTCACTAATGCAAGGCTACCTGTAACCATACTATCGAATGGGGAGTTTGTTTATAACCTCTAATAAACATAACTGGCCCTGGGGACAAGGTAGGAAACGAAAGTTTAGTATGCCTGAACTCAGAATGTTAAAGTGCATCTATTAGTGAGGGTAATTTTTACATTCTGTGTTTGAAAATACCACTTTTAGAAAGTAGGTATTTTCTTGCCTAAACTTCCAGTGTGCCTCTGCGAGGTTTGTGAATTGCATGTCTGGCTTTTGGATGACAGGGGCTGGAGAGGGCCAGTGGCTCCAGAAGTCTGATGAGTCAGAGCTGGGCTGAGTAGACCTGGGCTTCATTTGGAGTAGGGGGAGGAGATTTCCTTTCACCTGAATGGGCCTGGTCTGCCTTCAACAATGCTGTCTCGACCTCCTGCCAGGAAGCTGCAACAGTGAGGACATAACTGGTTTTGGCTGGGTCCAGACACTCTCTGCCTTCAGAGAACAAAGGATTTTTGTGTACATAAAGATGGGCCCAGACTCCAGACTTTTAGATCACTTCTGGGAAATCAAGAGGAACGTTTGCTAAGGAGGAGCTGAGGAGGAATACTGCCCAGGTACTGTTTGCTGTCTGGGGTTGGCCTGCAGTGGCTACTTGCTGCCAAGGAAAGGAGAAAGGACTTTGGTGCTTGCTTTTTACCCCTGCTTGAAAAAAAGATCTCCAAGGACTTGAACTGAGCTTGCCCTCTGTTATCTAGGTCTCAGGAACAGCAAAGACCTAACGGTGTCCGTGGGAACCTTCTCTGATCATTTCTGCAGAAGAAAAGGGGAACCATTTCTGTATTCAAGTCCGTAGCAGGATTCCGTGCCCTGAAAGCACTGCAGAGAGCAAGCCTTACTTAGCAACGCAACCCTGGTCTCACGGACTCCGTCAAGGAGCTGCTGCTTGCACCGCATCCTGTGGGCACCACACTCCGCAATGCTTAACTACAGTCTGCAAGGATGTCACTGACTCCGTTGCTGCCTGACCCAAACAACACCCGGCTCTGTCACCGCACCGTGACTTGCCAGCACAGTAGTGAGCACTGTCTCACCTTTCAACGCAAGCCCTGATCTCACCGACTCCATCAACGAGCCACTGCCTGCACCGCACCGTGAGGACACCACTTGCCTCAACACTCCACTTCACAACGCGACAGCGATATGTGCCCCGACTGACTCACACTGATGTGTTAGTCGCAACAGAAAGCTATTGTGTCCAAGTCTGTTGACGCTTTAGCTGGCCCGTATTGACGCGGTTGGCTGGAACTGTTAGACTCTGTCGTATTCAGTATCACGGTAGCCCCAGGAGGAGCTAACGAGTCAGAAGAACTGTGTTTTATTGATTTTTCTGCAATTTAAAGGTTATTGCACAAGTACTGTTTTTTTAGACGTATTGTATGTTGGATTTTTATCGTATTTGGTCTTGTTGGTTTAGATAAAGATTTGCTATTTTTCTAAACTGGTGTGGTGTCCATTTGTAGTGTTTTCACTGTAATACTGTATGTGTTCACAAATGCTTAACACACTGCCTCTGAGATAAGCCTGTCTGCTAATGCCAAGCTACCATGGGGGTGAGCAGGGGTTATTTTAGAAGTGTATCCCCTTACCCTGATAGAAGCAAGGGTCCCTTTTTGGACAAAGGTACCTACCTCTGCCAGCCAGAGACCCCATTTCTAACACAGATGAAGACTTAGACTTAGTTTCGGATGCAGACACAGGCATATGATACTAGCCTCACACAGCCACTGGCATCAAAAACTAAAGTACGTGTATCTACACCAAATGATGTACATATTGACGTTCTGCCAACTTATCAAGTTCTTGAAGCAATAAGTACCCATTAACTAAAATATCAGAGACATTGATTGAACAATCTCTGTCATCGGTCAAATAGACAGCATTAATAATAAGACTTTTCTCTGAGCATGCAAGTACTAAAGGAAAGCTATAAAGAAACTTTTGTTCGGTGTCTCATGCACGCACCTGGCAAGAAGCATCAGGGGCCTTGCACTACCAATGGTTTCCTTTGCTTACCTGCTCTAGCAGGGGTGATTAATTAATTTGTGCAGACCAAACAGGGGTCCAATACTCCTCATTACATGCTGTGTGAGGGCCTTGTGACATTTGCTCTGCTGGTCCCCATAATGTTGCCCGTGCCAAACTCAAGCAGTGGTAACGTAGCAGTTAAGGTGCTGGCAGTCAAGTGCAGTACAGCCTGTGCAGCACTCCAATGCAAAGTTGTCCAACTGGTGTTGGTGGTGGGCGATGAGCACACCAATAAATGTGGAATTACAGCCAACCATTTTCAGATCCAGGAAGTGAGGAAGGCAAAAGGTACATACACACTTTAAGTTTGATCTTCATGAGCCGTGCCTGACTGAAAACTTTGTCTTCCACACGCACCGTCCAAGCCTGCCTTGCGGTATTTCAGCCACAATTATCTAATCGGAATGACTAAAATTGATAAATGATGTCGGTCTTCATGACAGGCAACCGTGTTGAGATCACTAACGTGATGATGTACATTGATCATGCCTGGACCTCTGTGGGCCAGTCTATGTAACCTTACCAGCAGCCACCCGAAGGACAGGTATATTTATTTTTTAATAAGTGTCAAGCCCACTGCCGATGGGAGAAAAATGTTATAGCGCTGTGAAATAAGTGCCGGTGCTGAGCACTGGAAACCACCGGCCAAATTAAGCGCTGGTGGTGCAAGCTTCAGTGGCCACCTGACAAGGGCCTTGGCACTTCTGTTTTTTCTGAGTACACTCATTACCAAGAGAGGTTCAACCTGACTTGACTACAACTTAGCCATTCAGCCCCTTCTGTAGCATGATTATTTCTGAGATGTAATTGCATCCAGATATATAACACCACTGAACTACACCTAAAACCTGTGAGTACGATAGACTTTATTAATGGTTGTTAGCTGTTTAAGATAAATGAGTAACAACAAAGATTTGTTACAAAAAGTTACCCTTGGAAATTGTGAAATCTCAATAGTATTGAGGCCTTTAGTTATGTGCGCTTTTTGTGAGATATATATGCCCTTTTTCTGCACATCTTGTCTATCTGTACACCTTCAACCACCTCTCTTTCCTGTTCAGCACCCTCTTTTCACTCTTCCCCGAATGCACTTCCTCGCATCTCCCTCACTTCACCACTTCCAAACATACAATGAACTTACTCATTTAAGAAATGTATTTCCTTTTGCCTTTGACCTGTAAATATTTTGCCATCTGTGCATCCCCTTCACACACATTTGCACAGAAATGCAATTACAACTGGAATACATGACCATTTTTCTGTGTGCTCTGCAAAGAGGCCAACCCACTGACAGGCAATTTGCTTTGGCTTCAGCATCCTTGTCAGAGCTCTCAATCAAAGCCCCTCATAGACACCTGGCATCGCTCAAAGTACGCATGGAAAACAAATACAGAACCCCAACATGATTAAATAGCTAACTCTTGAGGAAGGCATGACTAAGTAAAACTGAAATAAGAGAGGAGCTAAATCACTGACAAGCATTGCCTTAACATTTTTAGCACTCATTGTTCATAAATAAAACCATGTTTTTGGCATTAATGATGTTAAGAGCATGAAGATAGGGCCAGTTCTAATGTCACACAGCAGATAAATGTCTACTGTAAGCACATATCTCTCGCTTTGCGCTTGACTTGGATGTTTGGATCAATTTCACAAGGGAACAAGAACCCTGGCCTGCTCGTCTTTTGGATCAATTTTGCTGGTGAACAAATACAGCAGCTCCGCTTCTAACGGGGCCAGAGACGTGCAGCCAGAGCCTGGGGTGTCACAGTGGGTGAGGTTAGGATGGCGAGGGGTCTCAGCACAATATGCATAAAAGAACATTAGCATTCTAACACTTACCATTACAGCGAACAATGCTCCAAAACACACGTGCTTGCATCTACTCCTACTAAGTATGACTAATGCGAAAGGGTGGGTTCTGTGCCTGTGAATGACGGACGGTTACTCTCATGCAGATACAGAGACCCCAATGCCCGAAACCATTATGCTGAAAACATCACTGGCCTATGGTGGATACTGCCATAGACTGCATTTGCAATGAAGGGCTTTAGAACAGTAAGCCCTGTGTTGTGTGTCTGAGTTCAGAAAGTTGAATTACTGCCTGGCATGTTCTGCATTCTGTCCATCAATTGTTCTTTTTGCATTAGTCACCTGAGTGGGACAGGTATGCTCAGACCTGAGTCCCGTGTTCTCCATGCCACTGGAGTCAAGCTATCCTAGCTGATGAGGGCCGGTCCTAGGATTATTGTTTTCAGTCCAGGGAGGACCTGGTCTGGCAGATCGGGCTGGACTGTTTGCATTGGGAGCAGGGTCAAGACTGATTTGCATATGGCTGAGTCCAAACTGGAATAGCATGGTGAGCAAAAAGCAATGGCTGTACTGGGGTGAATGTATGACATTGTTCTGCATTCTGTCCATCAATTGTTCTTTTTGCTATAGTGGATACTGCCATAGACTGCAATGGCAATGAAGGGCTAACAGTAAGCCCTGCGTTGTGCGTCCGAGTTCAGAACGTTGAATTACTGCCTGGCTTTCATCTGCTGCTTCAGAGCGAGGTGGGGCAGGCAGCCTGGGTCAAACAGTCCAGACTTAAATACACTGAATTGTTTAGGGATACAATCGTATCTCTAAATAAATTGATCTATTTAATATTTGTACAGGAATGTGTAGGAACTTCCAGGGGGCGCAGCCCCAGAGCCCTAATGGAGAAACTGCTTCTGTTCTGGAGCCACCTTGTCTTTAGCTGCATCAAGAGCGTCATCTCCTCCCGTCTGCTCCCTCAACCTTCACAACTCTCTGCTCGATCATAGTCACCCTTCTGCTTCACATCCTTTTTTCCTGTACTGTATCTGCAGTGAGTGTGTCTTGGCGTTAGACTTTTGTTGCAGTCAGCAGTTTGTGTATGTTGGATGGTGTTGTGTGAGGAATAGGCTTGGGTGAAATTTTCACCAGCAAAATTGCACTAATTTGGGGAATTTCGTCTACTGCTTGCTACATGAAATTACACTGTTTCACCACGCTAACTACATGAATGGCCACCACTGAGCCACTGTTGTTCACACCAATTGTGATTTTTGTCCTTTTATTACCGTGATATGAGTTCTTACATCTGGGCTAAAACATATCCACAAATGTTTTTTTTTTTTTTTGTATTTTTGCATAATTTTGACAGAATTGTGCATAATCATTAGGGGTGGGCGGACATTTACGTTCCGCCCAAGGAATGGGTGGAAATTTGCACTTTTCGCCTTCCGCAAAGAAGGGGAAAAACGGGGCAAATTTCCACCCATTTGTGGGCGGAACGGACGTTGGCCGCCCGCCTCCCGCTTCCCGCCGCCTGCCTCCCGCCTCCCGCACGCCTTATTAAATTAAATTAAAAGGCTAAATATAACTTTAAATCAAATTTACCTTATTGCACCGCAATCTTCCCCATCGCGGCTTCATCTTTGGAAACTGCGCATGCGCCAGAGCCTGTGCATGCGCATTCCTAGCCAGGACTGCGGAAAATCACGAAACGGAAATATCGCAGAGAGGCATGGAGATTGGTTCAATCTCCATGCCTCTCCGCGATAGTCCCTTCTGCAACTTCCGCCCACCCCTAATAGTCATGTAAAAGCAAATGACGTGAATTTCCTGCAGACCTATTGTAAATATACTGCTGGTGGCTGGTGCTGGGTGTGAGCTGTGAGATCAGACTATAGATGTCCAGCAGGTTGTGGCTGCCCTGCTCGTGGTCATCTTTTGAAGGATGGATGGATTTGCCCATCATGCAGAAAGTGCCTCTTTCTCAGGCAAGGTCGCTCACACAGCTCCAGGATGAACAATGGTGGAGGAAAGCTTGGTATGTAGAGCAGGCATAGCAGAGCAGGTGAGTGGAGCTAGAGATAAGGAGGATCCTACAAGAGGGTGAAATAAGGTGAAATAAGGAAAGCAAATCTAGTATAAGTTTTCCTGTTTGCTTTGTGTTGGACCCGGCCTCGTGGCGTGGTCCTTCTCTGTCCCTCCACACCCTGTGAGCGTAGGCCTGTACCCCGAGTCCCCTGCGCAGCCTCCCCGCTAGTGTAGCCTACACCCCGAGCCTGGTCGTCCTACTCCAGTTAAGCCAAGATCCCCCTAGAACCTCGACCAGGCCTGCCGTTCCCGCTCCCCGTCCGGCTCCGAGCACCTAACATGGCATGCCCCACAAGGTTCGGACGCCATCTTCCCTTCCCGCCATCCCTGTCTCCCTGGGCCTAGCGTGACCCCGGCCCCAGCGAACCCCAGACTCCAAAGGCGCGCCAGTCCCGGCTGGGGGGTAAAGGGCTCCCCGAGTGAGATAAGCCAGGGAGTTTCGATGGCACCTCCGGCCTCCCCTGAGGGGCTGGTTTCTGTCACACCTTTGGCCCTCCCCTGTGGGCCAGTTTCGATCGCCCCTCTGGCCTCCCCGAGGGCTGGCTCCAGACCGGCTGGCGTCTGGGAATTCCCGGACCCATCTTTCAAAGGGATCAAAGAGCCGACCGCCGGACCCCGCCAACGACCAGCCCCCCGGGCAGGAGACCTCTGCCTGCGAGGGTCCGGAGATCAAAGAGCAAAAGGACTATAACTGGGCCCGCCCGACAACTAGCGGGCAGTTGTATCTTGGACCTGAAGCCCTGCTGATCTGATCGCGGCTGACCCTAAGAAGACTCATCCTGAACCTCTGAGCCCTGCTGACGCTGTCGCGGCTCAAGCTGAACTTGTAACCATCAGAGCCCTGCTGACGCTGTCGCGGCTCAAGCTGAACTTGTAACCATCAGAGCCCTGCTGACACTGTCGCGGCTCAAGCTGAACTTGCAACCCTCGGAGCCCTGCTGACGCTGTCGCGGCTCAAGCTGAACTTGCAACCATTGGAGCCCTGCTGACGCTGTCGCGGCTCAAGCTGAACCTGCAACCATCGGAGCCCTGCTGACGCTGTCGCGGCTCAAGCTGAACCTGCAACCATCGGAGCCCTGCTGACGCTGTCGCGGCTCCAGCTGAACTTGCAACCATCGGAGCCCTGCTGACGCTGTCGCGGTTCGACCTCTAAGACCATCGGAGCCCTGCTGACGCTGTCGCGGCTCTCACAAACCTCTCCAGATCGAGCCCTGCTGACCTCGTCGCGGCTCGAGGAGTACTCTGGTCCGGCTGGACCATCAAGACCACCATCACGACCGAGCCGACTCGACGGAGGCGAGGCAGCCAGTACAACCATCATCCCGTACCCCCCGGCTCGAGGATTGAGAGCTGTGCGTAGGGTACGCCTCGTACTGACCCAGGGACTAAAAGACTGTCCCGCTTCCCCCTTCCCGAATCCTCCAAGACTTTGTGGTCCCTTGACCACTGTGTATATAAGAGTGCTTCCTTCGTTATTTGCTATATAAAGAACGTGTTACTAGAATCCAACGGTGTGGTGTCTGTTCATAGTGTGGTGTGAGCTCCGTGTGTACGATCCTAGACCCGAAGTCCTCCGCGGTGGGGACCTCCCAATCAAGACTCGGCAAGTTCTGTGGGAGAGGTGGATCTTGGGGTGACCGGGTGAGCACAACCTGGCCCTCTGAGATCGCCCCTTCTAACATTGGTGGCAGCGTCGCGATAAGAACCTACGTCTAGGGATCGTACAGCACTGACACACTACCCAAACGAAGAACAACAATGAGCATCACGAGCGACAAGACCACCTTCCAGATGGAGCTTCTGGGAGACTATTCACACCGTGAGCTCAAGCAATTCTGCAAAGATCTCCATATCCCGTCAACGGGATTAAACACCAAAGAGGACTTCCAACAAGCTCTAACAGCCTGGGTGGAGACCGGAGCCCAACCTCCAGCACCGACAGAAGCCGATGGAGGGGGAGCACCCCTGATCGAAACCCACGCCCCAGAGCAAGAAAGAGCAGAGTCCCCGACGCGGACTCACAGCACCGAGAGAGGTCTGTCTCGAGAAGAGATGACCGACCGAGAACGCAACCGAAACCACGAGCTAGAACTGGCCCGTTTGAAAATGGAAGGAGAACTCAAGCTGGCTGAGAAGAAGCTAGCCATCGAGCAGCTGCGGCTGCAAGGAGAACTGGAGGAGAAGAAACTCCAGCGAGAACATGACGGAAAGAAGCTCCAGCTGAAGCACGAGCGCAGCATATTGGAAATAGAACTAAAGGCCCGGAACGAAGACAACCGAACAGCAGCGACCCGAGAGTCCGTTCCACCGGTGGAACCCAAGGTCCACATCCCCAAGGATGTGGTCAAAGAATATTACAAAAACGATGACATCTAGCAATGGTTCAAGGCCTACGAGGTCGCCATGACCTCCCATCGAGTTCCGCAGAAAGATTGGGGGGCCGGGCTGTGGGGTCGATTCCTGAGTGAGGGGAGAGATACCCTACTCGACCTACCGCCTGCCGAACAGACCTCCTACAGCCACATGAAAGAGGCCCTCCTCACAAGGTACGGGCTCACCCCAGAAATGTACCGCCAACGCTTCCGAGAATGCAAGAAGATCCCCGGCACCACATGGGTAGAATATGTCAATTTCTACAGCCGGGCCCTGGAAGGGTGGATCAAGGGCAGCAAAGTATCCACCTTTGAGGGACTCATCGACCTCATTGCGTATGAACATTTGTCCCTGAATTGCTTTGTGGAACTCCGGCAGCACCTCCTGGAGAGCAAGTTGGCTGACCCCCGGAAACTGGCCGTCGAGGCCGATCGCTGGGTGAGCACTAGAGTACCCCGGGGGCCCGGGGGAGACTCTGGCCGAAACGAACAAGGACCATCCCGCCAGAGGGGAGGGGGGAATCAGAATAGACAGAGGGGATCCCAGGTAGGGTCCCCGCGCAGTCCCCCCAGAAACCAGCCTGGCACCTCGCCTCCCACCGCGCGCGCAGGGTTCCCCCCAGCTAAGCCAGGGCCCGAGTCAGCCAAGCCTGCTATCATTGCCAACAACCAGGGCACTATGCCAATGACCCCCGCTGCCCCTTGCTCAAGAAGCCCGCCGCTACAGGGCCCCCAGTGCGCCACATTACCTCAGTAGCCATAGAAGAGGGGGGGGAGGAAGAGTTCGAGGGGGCTGATCCAGCAGCTATGATGCTAGTCTCCCTGGGCGATGGAGAGATGGTTCCAGGAGCCCCCCTACCCGACAACACCGAGAAGTACCGACAACAGGTGACTGTCAATGGCCACCACATAGGGGCGCTCCGAGACACTGGAGCCAGTATCACCGCCGTCAAACGGCACCTAGTCACCGAAGCCCAGATTGTTCCCCACATCTCCTGCAGGGTGATCGCAGCTGATAACTCCGTCCGCACCTGCCGGATAGCTCAAGTCCCGTTCGAATGGGGGGGCGTCTCCGGAGAGTTACGAGTAGCGGTCCGCTCAGACATGCCCGTAGACTGCCTACTCGGCAACGATCTAGAGAGCTCCCCATGGCAGCGGGTTGAGAAAAGGACCCACTTGGAGATGGTGGGCCTGCCCGAGTGGGCCTGTGTGAGTACCAGGTCGATGACCGCCCGAGAGGCCACCCCCGAAAGGGCGACCCTAGAGGCAGCACCAGCTACCCCCGAGGACCCCGAGGTCCCGGAATCCTCTGAGACCCTCGACGCAGGGCCCCTCGGCCCCGGCGTCGAACCGACCCCGAGCCTGGACGACCTGCCTGAGCTGGCCCAGTGGCGCCAGGAAGGAGGACCGTCCTGAGAAGAATTCTGCCTAGAACAGACCTCCTGTCCATCCTTGGTTGGGCCGCGGCAGCAGGCCGCCGCCCAGGCCGCCGGTGACCAGTCCGGCTCCCACTTTGTCTATTGGGAAAACGGCCTCTTGTATAGCGAACAAAAATCCGCCGAGCTAGGGTCAGCCCGAGTTTTGGTGGTACCCCTACGCTTCCGCGGCTTTCTCCTGAACCTGGCCCACGATGTGCCCCTTGCGGGACACTTGGGTCAAGACAAAACGTATCACCGCCTGGTCACCCACTTCTACTGGCCGGGCATGCCCTCCGATGTGGAGGCCCACTGTAAGTCCTGCCCCACGTGTCAGTCCAGCGGAAAGAGCGGGGGGAAGCGCAAGGCTCCTCTCCAACCCTTCCCCGTGGTCAGTACCCCCTTTGAAAGGGTAGGAATCGATATCGTGGGCCCCCTCGACCCCCGGACCTCCTTGGGTCACCGCTTTATCCTTGTCTTGGTGGACCATGCCACCTGATATCCCGAAGCCATTCCCCTCCGAACGGTGACCGCCCCCGTGGTGGGGCGGGCCCTCATGGCCATCTTCTCTTGGGTGGGATTCCCCCGGGAGGTCGTCAGCGACCGAGGGACCAACTTCATCTCCAAGTACATGAAGTCCCTTTGGCAACAATGTGGGGTGACGTACAAATTTACCACCCCATATCACCCCCAGGGTAACGGTCTGGTTGAGCGATTCAACCGGACCCTCAAGGGGATGATCATGGGTCTCGAAGAGCCCCTGAGGCGTAAGTGGGACGTCCTCCTTCCCTGTCTCCTCTTCGCATACCGCGAAGTCCCCCAGAAGTCCCTGGGGTTCAGCCCCTTCGAGCTCCTCTACGGGCACCCCGTCAGGGGACCCCTCACCCTGGTCAAGGAAGGGTGGGAGACGGCGGCCCCAGAGCCCCCTCCCGATGTGTTTCGATATATTCTGGCCCTCCGGAACCAGACGAGGAAGTTCAGAGAACTGGCCGAGGCCAACCTCGAGGCCAGTCAAGAAGAAATGAAACGGTGGTACGACTAGAATGCCACTCTGGTCGAGTTTCAGCCCGGACAACAGGTCTGGGTGATGGCCCCAGTGGAGCCCTGTGCCCTGCAAGACAAGTGGACAGGGCCCTTCAAGGTAGTGGAGCGCAAGAGTCAGGTGACCTACCTCATCGATGTAGAGTCCCCCAGGAACCCCTTGCGGGTCCTTCACGTGAACCGCCTCAAGCCCCACTTCGCCCGGTCCGAGTTGAGCTTGCTCCTCGCCACTGACGATGGAGAAGAAGAAGAAACGGAGCCTCTCCCCGATCTCCTGTGCGTGAAAGAAAAAGATGGCTCCGTAGAGGGGGTGAGTCTCTCCTCCTCCCTCTCTCCCGAGCAGCGCGATTGTTGGGACAGTTCTCGGACCTCTTCTGCCTCACCCCCGGCATCACCAACTGGTGCGTCCACAACGTGGACACCGGGGACAGCCCACCAGTACGACACAGAGCCTACCGCGTCCCTGACCGAGTCCGGGCCTGTATCAAGGCCGAGGTATCAAAGATGCTAGCTCTCGGGGTGGTCGAGGCCTCTGACAGCCCATGGGCTAGCCCTGTGGTCCTTGTTCCGAAGGCAGCTGCCCCCGGTGCTGTTCCCGAGCTGAGGTTCTGCGTTGACTACCGCGGGCTCAACGCAGTCACCAGAACCGATGCGCATCCCATCCCCCGAGCAGACGAGCTTATCGATCGCCTCGGGGCTGCTCGCTTCCTTAGCATGTTCGACCTGACCAGTGGCTACTGGCAGATCGCCCTCACCGAAGGGGCAAAGGAAAGATCTGCGTTTTCCACCCCGGATGGTCACTACCATTTTCGGGTGATGCCCTTCGGGATGAAAAACGCCCCCGCCACCTTCCAGCGGCTGGTGAACCAGGTACTGGCAGGGTTGGAGGAGTTCAGCGCTGCGTATCTGGACGATATCGCAGTGTACAGTTCCCACTGGCCCGAGCACCTCCAGCACCTCTGGGCGGTACTGATGGCCCTGAGAAGGGCCGGTCTCACCATTAAGGCGAGCAAGTGCCAGATCGGACAAGGGTCCGTAGTCTATCTTGGGCACCAGGTCGGAAGCGGCCTCGTAGCCCCCCTCCAGCCCAAGATCGATGCCATCGTGGCCTGGGAGGCCCCCACGACCCAGACGGAAGTGCGGGCGTTTCTAGGGCTCACGGGGTACTACCGACGGTTCATCAAGGGGTACGGCAGCATCGTAGCCCCCCTCACGGAGTTAACCTCCAAAAACCAGCCGAAGAAAGTCGGCTGGACCTCTGCCTGCCAAGAGGCGTTCGAAACTTTAAAAGACGCCATGTGCACTGCCCCCATCCTACAGGCCCCCGACTACTCCCGAGAGTTTGTAGTCCAGACGGACGCGTCCGAACATGGCATCAGAGACGTCCTGCCCCAGGTGAACGAGAGCGGCCTAGACCAACCCGTGGCATTCATTAGCCGGAGGCTACTCCCTCGAGAACAAAGGTGGAGCACCATCGAGCGGGAGGCCTTCGCGGTGGTTTGGGCCCTGAAGAAGCTGAGGCCCTACCTGTTCGGATGAGAGGGGAAAATCCCAAATTGCTGCGCTGGTCCATCTCCCTCCAGGGGATGGACTTCACTGTTGAGCACGGCCTGGTTCTGACCACGCCAACGCAGACGGCCTGTCCCGATTCTTCCGCCTCAGCGAAGAGAACCCCCAAGAGGATGGGTAGTTCTCCCCGCCTTCAGCTGGGGGGACGCGTGTTGGACCCGGCCTCGTGGCGTGGTCCTTCTCTGTCCCTCCACACCCTGTGAACGTAGGCCTGTAGTCCGAGTCCCCTGCACAGCCTCCCCGCTAGTGTAGCCTACACCCCGAGCCTGGTCGTCCTACTCCAGTTAAGCCAAGATCCCCCTAGAACCTCGACCAGGCCTGCCGTTCCCGCTCCCCGTCCGGCTCCGAGCACCTAACATGGCATGCCCCACAAGGTTCGGACGCCATCTTCCCTTCCCGTCATCCCTGTCTCCCTGGGCCTAGCGTGACCCCTGCCCCAGCGAACCCCAGACTCCAAAGGCGCGCCAGTCCCGGCTGGGGGGTAAAGGGCTCCCCGAGTGAGATAAGCCAGGGAGTTTCGATGGCACCTCCGGCCTCCCCTGAGGGGCTGGTTTCTGTCACACCTTTGGCCCTCCCCTGTGGGCCAGTTTCGATCACCCCTCTGGCCTCCCCGAGGGCTGGCTCCAGACCCGCTGGCGTCTGGGAATTCCCGGACCCATCTTTCAAAGGGATCAAAGAGCCGACCGCCGGACCCCGCCAATGACCAGCCCCCCGAGCAGGAGACCTCTGCCTGCGAGGGTCCGGAGATCAAAGAGCAAAAGGACTATAACTGGGCCCGCCCAACAACTAGTGGGCAGTTGTATCTTGGACCTGAAGCCCTGCTGATCTGATCGCGGCTGACCCTAAGAAGACTCATCCTGAACCTCTGAGCCCTGCTGACGCTGTCGCGGCTCAAGCTGAACTTGTAACCATCAGAGCCCTGCTGACGCTGTCGCGGCTCAAGCTGAACTTGTAACCATCAGAGCCCTGCTGACGCTGTCGCGGCTGAAGCTGAACTTGCAACCCTCGGAGCCCTGCTGACGCTGTCGCGGCTCAAGCTGAACTTGCAACCATCGGAGCCCTGCTGACGCTGTCGCGGCTCAAGCTGAACCTGCAACCACCGGAGCTCTGCTGACGCTGTCGCGGCTCAAGCTGAACCTGCAACCATCGGAGCCCTGCTGACGCTGTCGCGGCTCCAGCTGAACTTGCAACCATCGGAGCCCTGCTGACGCTGTCACGGCTCGACCTCTAAGACCATCGGAGCCCTGCTGACGCTGTCGCAGCTCTTACGAACCTCTCCAGATCGAGCCCTGCTGACCTCGTCGCGGCTCGAGGAGTACTCTGGTCCGGCTGGACCATCGAGACCACCATCACGACCGAGCCGACTCGACGGAGGGGAGGCAGCCAGTACGACCATCATCCCGTACTCCCCGGCTCGAGGATTGAGAGCTGTGCGTAGGGTACGCCTCGAACTGACCCAGGGACTAAAAGACTGTCCCGCTTCCCCCTTCCCAAATCCTCCAAGACTTTGTGGTCCCTTGACTGTGATGTATTCCTATAGGTACTGTATCGATTCCCCTACTCCTGACCCTGGTTTGGTTAATAATTAACTAGCAGCCATCCAACGGTGCAAGAACCGTTATCTGATTAAGCCACACCACGGCACAGTGGCGCGTTATCTGATTAGGTCATAACGCATGCCATCTAATTAGACAAGCGATATTCCTCCAGCCCCTGATAAGGCATACGGAGTTCTCAAAACAAATCAAACCTACAGCGACCTGGGAAATTCCCATAACCATTGCTTTGATTTACCGAGAACTTCAGCAAAAGAATGTGCGAACGAGCCCGTTCATATGACATCCTTATTGACGTATATATGTCCATCCTTACGTCAATCTCGGCACCTTTCAGGTATATATATTACCGACATTGCCTTAAGCAAACACATGCGGTGGTGACGAGATCGGAGCAGCGAGACGTGCTGAGGAGCCCAGCAGAGAGCGAAGCCCACAGACGCTGCCCCGCCTTCCTGACGCGCTGAGAACGAGACGCTGTCTTTCTCCTGCCGAGAAATCCAGCTCCGGCGCTTCCATGCAGCCCTCGCAGGCAGCTGGAATATCAAGACCTGGGATAAGAGATACCAGCCCTCCATCATTCTAGATCTCAGGTACAGAACTGAATAACCCCTTGCAGAGAATTCTCGAATCAGTCCCTTGGCAAAACAAACTTAACTTAAACTGCTACTTATCTACTCCCGCCCACGTATTAGGCTTAGGTCAGGTACATTGGGGTAGGCGTGGTTAGAAGCACCAGTTGAGTACGATTAGTCAAATGTATATACGTATGTATCTATTTTATCCATTTTAAAGTATCATATGGCTCAGAAACCATATCAATGCTTTTACAGTATTCTTTTATAATTCTGTCTCTACTGTATGCACTTTACTTAACTACAAGTATTGCAATAATAGCGATTCATTTCTCTTGTATGAGAAAAGAGACTGATCAATAAATAACATCTTTTATTGAACCACGCCCATCTCTTATTTCTATACAAACTGGTGAAACTAAGAATGCACGTACTGACTGAGTAAAATAAGTTGTCTATTGTTTTCACACGACTCTAGAGATACACTCTTGATTAGGGGAGAGCAAAGTTGTCATGTTCTATGGTTGTCAGAAACTAAATCCCTTCTTGTCTATCCAGGGAGGTTAAAATCCTCCTTGTCTATTCGAGAAAGTTTCTAGTGAACTCTGAGCTAGCTGGCAAACACAAACCTTTAAGTCTAATATCGTCGGTAGAAGACCTAGTTAACCTCTGCCCTAGGTCTATACTATTGAAGATATTATTCCAATGCGCAGAGCCTATTGGGATAATAGGAACTACACTACATGGCGCCCAACCGTTTGGATAGGCGATAAAACTAACGCAAGACATTAGAGTAACTCAGTCGTGCTTTTTCACACAGAACCCCTTTTTTCCCATAATACTCCAAAGACGTCTGGAGTGGGTGAAAGGTCATATCCGCCAAACCTCGCAGGAGGAGACTCCTATGTATGGTTCATGGTTTACTCAACGTTGAAGGATACACTGTTCCCAAATATTGTGCATCTAATCTTTGTTTCCATAGAAACCTGATCTGCAAACAAACAGAATAACCTTCTTGACAATAGTATGTCAGAAACTGAAGAAGAAAGGGAGACAGTTAGACTAGCAGCTGAACTCCTAGAAGCAGATAATACTCTGCAGCAAAATGACCCGGATATAATACTCATCCCGGTCAACATAAGAAAATCTATAACCCTAAAGCTTATAGAAAATGGACTGACACCAAGAGGTGGTACAGTCATATTCGTAATTGAGGCACACGAATATCGGCAGACAGAGGTATTCTATTCATGGATAAACTTTCCAGCAGCAAACGCTGTAACAAAGGACTTCCACTATTACAAAATAGAGGAACCTCCTAATGAGTACACTCCTTTCGAGGAGGTGGAAATACCACTCAAATTCCAAGAGCACCTGCTCTTGTTTAATGGCGCCCTAAAACATAATAATCACATCACCAGGCTCGGTCCACTAGGTAGACCAGGAGCAACGTGGCCGGTCCTAGCCGGATACACACCACATCCAGACATTGAAGAAATGCCTGCACCAGAACTTTTAGCACAGCTAAAACAATTAATAAAAATACATAGACAATTAGTCCAATATGTAATGCGGACTTCAACTATCCAACCAGCAATTAAAATTCCACAGTTGACCAGTCATCAGGGGAACACAAATAAAATTACACCACAGAACATACAGTCCTGTCTAGGTAAGGTACCCGCAAAACAGGAACAAATTCCTTTCTGGCTAGCACAAAAAATAACTCAAATAGAGGCAGTGTTTCCAGATACCACCCCTGTTGAGAAACATAGGATTCTGACTATCTGTCTTCCAATGGGAATCGCACCACATGTGGAGGACTGTGACACTTGGGGAACAGTCTTTGCTTCCATTTACACAAAAACACATGGTGTACCATCCATGTCAGTAATACCAGATGTGCTAAAACAGATTCAAGATGAATACGGTCCAGAACCCGCTTTAACTCTCGGTATGAAATTACTGAAAGACTTCAAGCAGGTCTCTGCAATATTATTAGCCAACATAAAGGGAGAAGCAGCAAATGTGGCGATTCGCCAGAGGTTAAAAGAGACAAATATAGCAGACACACCATCTGAAATTGCCAGAATCATAGAAAAATCCTATGAAGAACTAGGAAGAGATAGTTTGGGTGGAATACCAGTGAAACCCCAACTAGTTGAAAGTCCTGAAAAGGTATTTATAAAAAATAATTTAAACACTCAAAAAAAGAGCTGGGATGGAAATAAACAATCCAATCCTAAAGAAAAAAGATTCCAGTCCAGAGGAAGGTCTCCTCGGCGGAGAGAAAGATCTCCCGACCAAGGACGCAAGTCTCCCCAAAGGGAGCCCTCTGTGAAAAAATACAACCTTAGAAATAGGGATAATATAAAGAAACCTGATAGATATCAAGATATTGATACACGTCCCTCTCAATCTTTTCAGACTTCCTCGCAGAAATCGGAAAGAAGAGGACGATCAGAACAAAGGGAAGAGCACGTCAAGTCCAAAGACAGAGAACCTGCTCATCTGAATAAAAAATTACAATTTCCAAAAAAGAAGGTAGCCAGTATTAAAGTAATCAACAATGCCGAGAATACTGAGGACACAGCTGAAAAACGGAGAATGGGCTCAGACAATGCTAGACAGCGCAGCAGAAGTGAGCATAGCTCGCAAAGTCCTTATGAATCAGCTGGAGACAGTGGACACGAATGAATACATTCAGGTGGAAACTGCAGATACCAGAGTTAGCAAACCTCATAAAATATATGAAATAACATTGCGTATAGAAGGGGATAAGACTAGAAAAATAAGGGGACTATTTTGGGATAATCTGTCCAAGGGCTATGACATCCTTCTAGCTGAACGAGACTGGCCTCCAGAGTTTGTCAGGGAGTGCCCACATGGCGAAGAAATAATTATGCCTGCCTTCTCAAACCATATTCCAATTCATAAAAAATATACACTTGCAAGAAAGTGGGCAGTAGCTCAAGCCCCTGCCTTATATAAAAATCATGTGGGATGGGATGAGGACTCTCCTCCTCACAAAATCCAGTTAAAATCACAACCTACTGCACAGAGGCAGTACCCGATTAAGCAAGAAGCTAAAAAACAGGTAAAAGAGATCCTTGATCAACTTGAATACCAGGGGGTGATTGAAACTTGCACCTCACAAATGAATAATCCTTTGTTTCCTGTCTCCAAGCCAGACAATTCATATCGTCTTGTTTTGGACTACAGACACCTTAACTCATGTTGCAAAACATTTGCAGTACAAAACTCGCATAGTGCTGCACTAATGAATAACATAGTGCGCAAAAAATACAAAACCACATTAGACATTTCTAATGGATTCTTTTGTCAAAATATAGCACCAGAGAGCAGATATTTGACGGCGTTCTCAATAAATGGCACGCAAAAGAATTTCCGTCGTTTGCCCCAGGGGTTCAAGAACAGCCCAGGATTATTCTCAGCGAGAGTAACAGAATTACTACAAACATATGATGACGAGGCATTATCTTATGTCGACGACATCTATCTAACAGATGATGACTTGGATACTCACTTGAAGAGAGTAAACACCATAATACTTGGGTTCGCAGCAGAGGGTTACAAATTCAACTTTAAAAAGTCAAGAATTGCCCATCTAACAGTCCTGTTTTTAGGATATGAACTATCAAGTGAAGGCAAAAGCCTGGCTGACAATTTCCTAGAGAAATGTGCTGTAATCCAAGCACCTAGAACACTGAAAAACTTACAATCAATTCTAGGCTTCCTAAACTTCGGAAGAACTTACATTATAAATTATGCAGAGAGAATTAAACCTCTCTATGATCTAATAAAACCAGATTTTAAAAGAATCAATTGGACTCAAAAACACACAGAAATTTTGAGATCGTTACAAACAGATATGTTAGTTAAAACAAAACTACAAACACGTGACAACACACGCAACCTTGTGATTCGAGTCATCCCAGGAAGATGCGGATTCACATACCTGACCTCTAATGAGGGAGAGAAGGTACCAATAGCATACAAATCACATTTGTACACAGAAGCTGAAAAAAGGTTCAGCATTAAAGAAAATATTGTTCATGCGGTTCAAACAGCTGTAGTAGAAGCAAAATACCAAGCAGACGGTAGACAGGTTACAGTCAGAACAGCAGAATCAGCTTTTGAGGCACTAACAACACCATGTAATTTACCGACAACTGCACTGAATCCAGAATGGATACAATGGGTAAATTCTGTTGCTACAGACAAAGTAAAATACTATTTTGACCCAGAAATGAAAGAATTAAAATATCTAGAATATGAAAGAGAATACCCTCTGCCAATCGACATTCTGCCTTTACGACAGTACGCCTGTGTAATATATACAGACGGGTATGCTCAACCCTCAGTTTGGGGAGAGCTGGCTTACAACGCCACATGCGAAATTGTAAAAGAAGTGTGGCGCGGAGGTAAATTAAGACCTCTACTTACAAAAACACACTCAGTGTAAAATAATTCAGAACAACAAACGGAAATAATTTCATTAAAAATGGCGCTAGATAATGCCGATCGCAAATTCCCGACACTTATTGTGTGCGATTCGTATTACTGCGTCAAAACATACAATAACGATTTGAAGAAATGGATTCAAAACGGTTACAAAGATGACACAGGTGCCACAATAAAGCAGAAAGCACTTTGGGAACAATTAGTTATTTTAAAGAAAGAACTACCAAAAACTCACGTGATACATTCACTGAGTCATCAGCGTGATGGCGTTCACGTTGCAGGGAATTCATTGGCTGAGACAGCCACAGCGGGAGCAACTAAACCGGCTTCCGTAGCTACAAAAAAGCTTACAGTAAAACACATTGACGGTGAAACTGTGCTGGCGGTGAAAACGTCATCAAAAGGCGACTGCTCAGCGTTACCAATCAATTATCCACTCAATTATACATACATAATCGATGCAAACTCAGTCCCTTTTGCTCGAATCCCTGGAGTGGGGGATAGAGTAATTCCAAACACGGACAGGAGAGGCTTGTTAATAGCAGACGCACATATGGGTGAGGGTCTCAGACACCTTAAGCAAAAAGTTTCTCTGGAAGAATTACAATCAGTGTACTGGTGGCCAGGCATGAGCCTGCATCATCACATTTTTGTAAAAAACTGCCCAGACTGCAATAGAGATCGCAGTGGCGAGCGGGGAGGACTATTGCCATGGCATTTCACTCCAGATAAACAACAACAATAAGAAAGCACCCATCATGAAAAAAGCGCTATATTAACATAAAAAGACTAATTTTCACTTATAATGTAGACCCCAGCGCTCGGCTGACGTCTGGACTGTTATAAAAGGATTTGCAAGTCTATAATGGCATATACGCTAGGAGCATGCTACGTTTTGACTAATGTATTCCTTTTAGCCCTCAAGCTTATGGGGAAGCATGGCCAAATGAGCATTGCATAGCGGGACTCTTCTCACTTCCTTCCTGAGGGATACGGGATGGTGTAAAGAAAAAACCAAGACATAAAGCAATCTATAACGGAAAAGGTATTAGGTTCGGGAGCTGGGTGGGTCAAACATTTAATAAGTGTCCAACGTAGTCTAAATAACCTGCCAAGGAATTCTCTGAAAGGGTTCAGTCCGTACGAACTATTGTTCGGGACTAGAATGATGATCCAAGATCTTGATAGTCAGACTTCAGTGGTTAAAGACAAAAGCTTTGATATCAAAGATCGTTTGGCTATTTTACAGGACTTAAATGAAACAAGAAAAGACCTGAGCAACATAAAGCTGAAACAACAGCCAACAACCACTGAAGAGAAACCACCTGTCCCAGCAAGGCCTGTCTGGATTCCAAAAGTCGGGGATCTAGTCAGAGAAAAGATCGCGGTAAAGAAGGAATTTGGGCCTTCTTACAGAAAAGCAGTTCCTGTCTTGTCTATCAACGGGACAAGATCAGTAGTACTACCGCCCCTTGCTGGTAAAAAGGAGAACCGAGTTGTATCCATCGACCTGGTTAAACCACAATCATGTGGCCGATAACAAACAGTAGGCCAAGTGGACTCCCAAGAAGTAGCAGAACACCAATGTTTGCTACGAATACAGAGGCTCAAACTGGAAGACTGATCACCTTTGGAAAATCTACAGTGAATCTACAAGGACTATGCAACAAAGCAATGGAACTTGAACCTCTTAAAACCCAAATTAAAACTTTTCATCAAGAAACAACAACCTATGATGATGTAACTGCAGACTTTGCTAATGAAACAAAGCAAAATCCAAAGCAATTGGAACAATTGACAGAACAGCATCCGGCTACTTCATCAACTTCGATGATTCATCTGAAGACCTGAGTGAAGCAAAGAAACAGCCATCAGCAAAAACTTTTAAAAACAAAGCTAAAGAACTTTTTCAACAGCTGAAAGAAACCTATCTGATTTCTCCATGGATTGAATTTTGGGTGGCCTTCGGTGCATTTATCCTCATTCTTTGGCTCATCTTAGTACTATGCTTGGGACATTTCATTGAAGGAAAATATGCTAAAATGGACACAGCAAGCCAGAAAATCAACTTGGTCCTTAAACCACACACATCTTCACACATCGAGAAAAGAGAACTTTCTTCAGTGAACTTCACAGCCAATCCTATACCAGGCGGTGTAGCATGGGACAACACTGATTATGAAATCTATGGTCCGGTTGAAATCCTGAAGTATCCACACCAATTCAAGATCTCATTGAGTGACTTTGTAAAACCGAGCTCATTTGCTGATGATTGGGACTTTGAAAGTATTAATGATATGATGTCTGATCTTGTGATGTCTGCTAAATTCACAGAACATGATTATTTGCAGGGTTCGTCTAATTATGATCAGATGTTCTGCTATAACCACTATGGTAACCATTATCTACATAAATCTGCACAACCTAGAAATGTTTTGAATTATAACCAATGGGAACATTGTGCTACTCCTCCAAAAGATAGCTTGAAAACATTTTATGATAAATATTCATACTTTTCAGGGTTTAACATAAGTAATGCAGAAACATTTTATTTCAAATTGTCAAATAAGACAGGTATGAAGACCATGCTTACAAACACAAAATTGATATATTCCGATTCATTCTTTGAACAAATGAATACATTTGGGTTTGATTTCTGGAACAATAATATTGAAGCAAAAACGGTCTGGGGTACAAGAGATTGGCAAGTACAAGGTATAGAATCATTGTTTAGAGCCTGCATGATCCCAGAACAAATTATATTTTTGAACGACACTATTCAACAAACTACCTGTCTTGGCTTAGCCAAAATCAAAGATTTGAACAAACCGTCTATTCCAAAGCCAACAGTGAACAGTAATAGCTCTAAAGATGTTGAGATAGACGTAAACCATATTTTAAACCAAAACAGAACAGATCCTGAATGGAAAAAATGGTTGATCTGGCCCACAGATACAAATAACTGTCAAGACAGATTCCTGAACAAAATACAGGGGTTCACATTGACTAGGCCAGACCCTAGATATTCCCAAAGACAACATCCAGGGATAGTAACCACCTACAGCGTGGGCAAGCTCTGCCTTCAATGGCTACAAACGTCCAAACTGGCTGAAATTAAGCAACACCTAACTTTACTTACAGAAGGTGCTGACTTGCGTGATTTCATATTGGGACCACGCAAACAGCGTCAAAAACGTTTCATAGCGGCCTCTATATATGCAGCTTATAACGAAGTTTGGAAAGTAACTCAAATTGAGACAGCAGAAAAAATACGGGAAATTGACCGTATTAATTTGGAAAAATCACTTTCTGTGGTGGACAATGGGTTAATGACTCTGTCCTCCAGAATATATTCTCTGGACAGCATTGTGTCTTCAGCAATCGATATAATATCGCAAGACTTACTGATGTTACAACACGGTCAGTCCCAATTGCGTTCTATTGTACAGCTTGGCTGGACGTTACAAAATCTGCGTTCTGGCTATGTGCCCTGGCGTTCAATCAACACAACGTCATTATTTAATATCTTTAACCTCACTGATAAACAAATCAGTTTGGCACAGAAGGGTGCTGACTATACAATTCTGAGCATTGAAAAACTTGAGAGATTACCATTGACAATGTCAGAACGACCTGTCATTGAATGGATAATACATGGGATAATAAATATTCCGATAACTACTTTCCAGTTTCAATTCTGCCAAAAATATATACAGGCAGGCCAGTATGAAAGGTTGGGTAAAGGATACATTAAGTCAATATGGAACTTGCCCTATACACACGAATGTGTAAGTAATAAAGGCCAGAAAGTGTTTCTCAGTGGTGATAATTGTGCAAGATCACTAAGTGGTACACTTCTGTGTCAGGGTATTAGTTTGCACGGAGCCTGTGAAGGGACTTCAAATAACCTTTCATGTTACCAGCTAGGCACACCTGCAACACTAATAGAACCATTCTTTAGGAGACTCTCGAACGGGAGTTACATTCTAATAGTAGATCGCAGATGTTGTAGTTTGCTGCCCGGAAAACCTTATCTCATAACTGTGACTAGGAAGGTCATGTGCTGTGAACATGTATTGTTCCCCAGCGATTCTCCAGACAGGGAGGCAAGGTTATGGCCCGATTTGAAAATTGCTTCTATTCGAATAGATACTTTAAGCAGAATGAAGACTGTGCTCCTACAGACGCCGACAAGGCTCACGTCATCAAAAGAAACGTATGATCTCCAAGTTGCATGGACAACAGAAGAGATTCATTCATTATTATCAACTAATTCCCCCATACATTTCGCAGAAATACTGAACGAAATCTTAAATATTTCTGATACCACTGGTATCTCCAGTGTATTTAAAGCAGTGTTTTCGGGTGCTTTAACTCCATTCAAAGCCATCCTGGGTATTTTTCCAGACTTTGTCCATTCCATTTTTGGCGGACTTCCTCTCCTTTTAGGACTAGTAGCGGGTATTCTATTTTTGATCCTGTTATTTCGCTATGGCAAACCATGTCACAGACAAAACACCTGCGACAAGGGAAGAAATGATCCTAGCCATTGGCTACCGGGACCGGGTAACTAAAATCCTTGGACTATCCCGGCTTAGAGACCTGAACATGACCTGGTTTCTTTCATTTAGACCAATGTGGCAACGTTGTGCTATGCCTGTATTAAGATGCTTGCTATGCGGCGAAGAATGCGTGTTGGACACCTGTCTGGCACTACAATCGGATGTGCCAATGGACGCAGATACCTTGTTGGGTCCGGTAACGGCTCATGCATTGTGCTGTCCCCAGCGGCTACCAATCCTGATGACGGCATTCGTGGAGTCTTCACCACTACGATTGAGGGGTAGTGAAGTACAAGATGAAAGCAGCATCAATCAGGTACGACCTTCAGTCAGCTATGCTGATCAAAACATCAATGGAGGCAATCATGCTCAGGCTCATGAATGCATGGTAACAACTTTTTCCGAATTAGTGGAACTTACGCAAGAAGCTGTTGACAGTTTTTTCAACAGTCTAAATGATATGATGTTTTCACCAGAGCAGCAGGAATAACTTTGAGCAAACTAGCACTCGGAGTTCCTCACATCCTGAATTTGGCCTTCAACTTTTGAAAGAAAAGCGATATGAAAAATTTTCTCATCATTTTTTTCAGACTGCGAGAACTTTTTCCCCAATTCCAAAATATTTACGATTTTTGGGACACATATCTTCTGCTTAAAGTAGACATTATTCTTAGAGAACTAAATTTCTATTTTAGGTAGTCACGAGACATTCGCTATCCTCTAGCACTATTATACATAACTTTATGATTGTGATGAAATGGTCTCGCATTCTTTTTTCTGTATTAAGAGCCATTTCATGTGTGGTTTTCGCATTTATTCATGCTGAATTTAAAAATATGCATTATATGTTTAGCATTATTAGACTGCTTGTGCATATAGTACATGTGATTGTGTTTCATATATTTTATAATTCCAATTTTCTGAATACATATGATTGTATTTTGGGGTGGTAAGGTATACACAAACGCTACTGGTGTCACTATGCCTAGATTTGTAAATATGGACATAGTCTACGTGGAGTGGGTGTGATGTATTCCTATAGGTACTGTATCGATTCCCCTATTCCTGACCCTGGTTTGGTTAATAATTAACTAGCAGCCATCCAACGGTGCAAGAACCGTTATCTGATTAAGCCACACCACGGCACAGAAGCGCGTTATCTGATTAGGTCATAACGCATGCCATCTAATTAGACAAGCGATATTCCTCCAGCCCCTGATAAGGCATACGGAGTTCTCAAAACAAATCAAACCTACAGCGACCTGGGAAATTCCCATAACCATTGTTTTGATTTCAACGAGAACTTCAGCAAAAGAATGTGCGAACGAGCCCGTTCATATGACATCCTTATTGACGTATATATGTCCATCCTTACGTCAATCTCGGCACCTTTCAGGTATAAATATTACCGACATTGCCTTAAGCAAACACATGCGGTGGTGACGAGATCGGAGCAGCGAGACGTGCTGAGGAGCCCAGCAGAGAGCGAAGCCCACAGACGCTGCCCCGCCTTCCTGACGCGCTGAGAACGAGACGCTGTCTTTCTCCTGCCGAGAAATCCAGCTCCGGCGCTTCCATGCAGCCCTCGCAGGCAGCTGGAATATCAAGACCTGGGATAAGAGATACCAGCCCTCCATCATTCTAGATCTCAGGTACAGAACTGAATAACCCCTTGCAGAGAATTCTCGAATCAGTCCCTTGGCAAAACAAACTTAACTTCAACTGCTACTTATCTACTCCCGCCCACGTATTAGGCTTAGGTCAGGTACATTGGGGTAGGCGTGGTTAGAAGCACCAGTTGAGTACGATTAGTCAAATGTATATATGTATGTATCTATTTTATCTATTTTAAAGTATCATATGGCTCAGAAACCATATCAATGCTTTTACAGTATTATTTTATAATTCTGTCTCTACTGTATGCACTTTACTTAACTACAAGTATTGCAATAATAGCAATTAATTTCTCTTGTATGAGAAAAGAGACTGATCAATAAATAACATCTTTTATTGAACCACGCCCATCTCTTATTTCTCTACAAACTGGTGAAACTATGAATGCACGTACTGACTGAGTAAAATAAGTTGTCTATTGTTTTCACACGACTCTAGAGATACACTCTTGATTAGGGGAGAGCAAAGTTGTCATGTTCTATGGTTGTCAGAAACTAAATCCCTTCTTGTCTATCCAGGGAGGTTAAAATCCTCCTTGTCTATTCGAGAAAGTTTCTAGTGAACTCTGAGCTAGCTGGCAAACACAAACCTTTAAGTCTAATATCGTCGGTAGAAGACCTAGTTAACCTCTGCCCTAGGTCTATACTATTGAAGATATTATTCCAATGCGCAGAGCCTATTGGGATAATAGGAACTACACTACATGACCACTGTGTATATAAGAGTGCTTCCTTCGTTATTTGCTATATAAAGAACGTGTTACTAGAATCCAACGGTGTGGTGTCTGTTCATAGTGTGGTGTGAGCTCCGTGTGTACGATCCTAGACCCAAAGTCCTCCCCGGTGGGGACCTCCCAATCAAGACTCGGCAAGTTCTGTGGGAGAGGTGGATCTTGGGGTGACCGGGTGAGCACAACCTGGCCCTCTGAGATCGCCCCTTCTAACACTTTGTGTGGAACCTGCTAAGGCTTTATGTTTTACTTCCCCCATACACCACCTCAGTATACACCACTACTGTTAAGCTACTGCATTTTGCTGTGTATGGCCCCACCTACCCTTTTCTCACGTTATGCCCATTCTCCTGTCCGGTCTGATGCCATGATGTGTTCAGTGAACATTAGTAAATCTTGAGAAAGCCTTTTTTATTGACAAAGGTGAGAGTAATTGGCTCTGACAACCAGGGCTTTAAGTGGGGGGGGGGGCTGTGGGGGGCTGAGCCCCTGCAGTTTTTTGGGGGGGTTTCGAAAGGGGGCTCTAGGGTGCTCTATTTTCGGGCCTCAAAGGTCAAAGGTAGGGTGAGAAGACGTCCCAGTTTTTGTTTGGTGTTACTAGTGTGGGTAACATGTCTTGATAGTGAAATACTGTCAATTTCGTTTTTCACTATTGAAAGGCTATCTTGCCCATAGGATAACATGGGGAATGCTGTGTGACATGTTTACCTACAGTTGCTGTGATTGCTGAGGAAGGGACTGTCTGCTGTGTGCCCCTAACTTGAAGAGGAGCTGTGCTGTGTGCTTTGCCCCTCTGAAGCCTGCCTGTCTCCAAGGGCCTAAGAAGAGCTGGGAACTCAGGGATACAAAAGTTCTCCAGCACCCACCCTTCCAGCTGATGTGTGTGTCTCTGTGCTGTGCCTTCGTGAAGCTGCCCCCCTGTGAAATCTGTCTCGGTGTGCTCATCGGCACACAGCTGGGGCGTAAGTTAATGAGGCCTGCTATGCCTCAAAAGTGTTCTGTCCCAGGATCGAGTCCCTCGCGCTCTGTGTGTGCAGATTAACACACCGCTGAGGAACTTTGAGGCACCTGCTTTGCCCCGAGCGCTGTGAAGGCATTGACTTCACCGCCGCCCCTCGAGCTGTGTTGTGTGTCCGAGGCTGGGTTCACCGCTCTGAGAAGGAGCCTTGAAAACACCCTGCCAGTATTCACCACCACCGTCAATTCCAAGCTGCATTTGGATTGGTCCCAGCAACGAGGATTTCTCCCAGCTACGCGGAGGTTCGTCAGGCGGAGCTACGTTGCGTCTGGAGAGGCGCAAGGTGTCCCCTAGCAACCGGGGTTCGCTCGCGCTAGTCATCGAGGAAAGGAGCTGCCTGAACCTGAGGCCGAGGCGCGTCCCACCGGCGAAAGTGGCTTCACCGGAGATCAGCGCGGACCGCAGAGCCCCCTTCACAGCCTAAGGTAACCGGTAACCGGAGTTTGCACACGGGGGCAGATTATGATCACACACGCTACCGGAGTGCCTACCTTCTCTTTACCGGTCGCCCTGTTGCTACTTACGGGTCAGTGGCGTAACGAAACTTGAAGGGGCCCCCCCTGCAAAGTACCTGTAGGGGTTCCCCTCTGACCACACTCAGGAGCTTGGGGAGCCCCGCATCGTGGGGGCTGCGGGGGGCCTTTGTTACACCACTGGGGGAGATTCATATTCAAGACTTCTGGACTTTAGCCCAAAAGCTGCCTTCCCTTTCCAGTTTATAATTCAGTTCACATCTGGTTGGCAGCCCTCGCAGTTGCTCATTGTCGCCCTCTCTATTTCTTGGGTCACCGTTAGCACCTCTCCTGCCATGGCCCTTTGTAGTGCTGCTTCTTGCCTACTTTGTTTGGTGGGTCTTACAAGTGTGTTTGCAGCAGTGCGCTGGGTCCTTCAGTCAGATTCCTGGCACGCCCCCGGGTCACTGTTGTACCACTCACTGCTGAAACCAGTATGGCTTGTTTCATAAGGAATCTATTCCTTGTTATATGCCCAGTATTATCTGTACAGCAAATGCCCTCAGTCCTACAGCCAGTCAGCTTTCCTCCCCTTGTAACACCAAGACAGGGGATGCTGTCTCTTGAAACAGAGCTGTGCAAAGGAGGTGGGCTCCAGTTCGCCATTACTCTTCTGCTCCCATTCCCTGGTTTTCTAAAGACAGAGGGATTCTCTTTCTCACCTGATTTCTGGGCCTGTTGGCACTTTCCATCCTGTGCACCTGTTGACACTTTCCATCCTGTGCATTAGTGCAGAGATTGAGGGATGGCACGGGTTTTCAGTGTATTCGTGAGTCCGAAACTTGACAAAAATTCATGTTAGAATTATTCCCATCACCTTCTTGGTTGTTGCTGTTAACTACCTAAATGCAGAACCAAGCTATACCTCGCTGATGAGACCTAAGTACGTTCTGCTGACCCCATCTCTAGTTACACATTAGTTGCCCCAACTAATCCATTGTAGTGTAATAAGAAGGTGTTTTACAGTTGTGATATATGGGAAAACGCTTCTTTGGGTGATTCTGTGACTGGATGCGACTTCATGATTTTCTTAAGCACAAAATGCTAGTTATCTTGATTTAGACCACACCCCTACTCGGATAGGCCATATCCCTTTAAGAATTTTGCCACGCCCCTTTTAGAGCACCCCCAGTTTTTTTCCCCACTTAAAGCCCTGCTGAAAACAATTGGTAAACAAGCATTGGCAAAGTCGATAGCCTTGACTTTTAAGTGGGAATACATGCATACACTGGAATGCATAAATGTGCACGAAATATTTGTGTCATGTCTCTGTGAACCTGCCTTTCTCTGTGCTGCCTATGTCTTTGTCCAAGTTAATGGTACTTCATGGCGCTGGCTCAGCATGCTTGAGGAATAAAGAGAAACAGCACTGTAATCTTAGGGAGCAAAAAGGGCACCAACATTGCAAACATTCAAAGAGACAGGTTACACAGACACATACGGTCAATAGTCTTTGCAGATTTGTGCATGCCTGAATTTGCAGGCCTTAGCATGGTAAAGCCAGGCCTCTTGGTTTTCTCAGTGATTTTTATCAATTTTTATCCAAACAATGTGCTTGAGAATTCTAGATTCTAGATTATTTCTGTCCGGTTTACTATGGAAAGGATGCAATAGGGTCAGGTTTTTTAAAGGAATGAAGAAATGGTCTGACCAGTGCGATTTAGGAGAGTTAGAAATTTGCATGTGGTGTTTGTGCGATGTTGTAGTAGTTCGATATGAAGGATCTGAGTAAGCATGTATGTGAGTGTCTTTCTGTTTTTTTCTCTTTGAGGTTAAAATGTCCCAGGAAATCTGATCACAAGAGGAGGTCTGTTGTTCAGTGCCATGGAGCACAGAGGTATATGAAATCTTCAATAAAATTATCGTTGCTGAAAGGTGGGTGGTAAAGGTTGTGAGGCATTGGAACAAGGAACGGTTTATTATGATAATGTGTTTGCATGTAAGGGACTCATTTTAGATAAAGACAACACCTCCACTGTACCAGTTTTTTAGGTCGAGCATTTGAGACCTCTTGTGTATACTTGAGTATATACTTATATGTGTATTTGCTTTGTGGGCTCTGGAGATCAGCCCTAGGACTTGCCTTCTTCCGCTTAGGGACTTTTTTTCGGTTCAACTTCCTTTACTCAACTGTCTTGATAGAAAACGACCAGTAGAGGTCAGTAAAATACCAGAATCACTTTAGGATTCTCTAGATCCCAGTCCATAGAAACTGTCTTCCACGAGCACCGGTAGACAAAAATATATATTTTAAATCTTGTATTTTCAGTGGTATGACCACCGAAGGCCCTGATTTTATTTTAAAAACAGAGCTTTGGCCCACTAGAGGATAGACTGCTACTGCACCCAATACCGGGAAATGCACTGGCATGTACCTATAGAACAATAAGTAATAATGCCCCGGATCTCCTGTTAAAGTTAAGAGAGCCCTAGGAAACTGATGTAGGCCTATTAGAAGATGATGACTAGGCGGAGGGGATACACAGCCCCAGGGAGGTGGCGATTCGAACAAGGCTCAAGCTGGTTCAACTAAGAATAATTCACAGATCCTATTCCACTTGTATACTCCTATTCAAGCTGGGGCGCATTCCTACGGAACAATGTCAAAAGGGATGTAATCAAAGAGGGACCTTCTTTCATATGGTGTGGGAATGCCCGGTCATCCAGCGTTATTGGCGGAAGGTGATACGCATAATGTCAGAGGTGTTGGGACAGAAGGTTCCTCTTGAAGCCTGATGGCATGTACTATGTATATCAGGGGAACAAGCATGGCCTAAATACCCAAAAATACAAAAATGTGGTTATTACTGGCCGCAATGGTTGCCAAAAGGAACATTACCCGAGCTTGGGAGGCCACACAAACGCCAACAGCAACCCAATGGAAGCGAGACATGGGCTGGTGCTGTACCGCAGAAAAGACTAAATATGAAAGTAGGGGTTGTCCCAAGAAGTGGGGAAAAGTATGGCAACAGTGGGAATCCTATAGGGGCAACTGGGAGATTCCTGGAAACTAGATGAGGGAGTGGGTAGGAGAAGAGATTTGTGTTATATTGAGTTTCTGATCGTAACATGCTCATTGTCATATACGAATATTGATTCATGATTATGCACTATTGTACTGAGGATGCATAGAATATGAGACTCATGATAATGCTGTATTTTGATGCTGACATGTTTAATAAAAAGATTTTACACAAAAAAACAGATCTTTGGACTACACCATTTCCAGCTGGCAGGCAATATTTCTCTCTATGTGTTTCCATACCTGGTGTGTCACACAATTTAGTGCTTACTTTTCCTCCATGTTCAAGAACAGTAGATGTTTCAACACCCAGGCTTATGTGCTGCATAGCTAAATACATATAAGGTCCCAAAGGTGAGATCGATCGCATTGTAAATGCTTGTCTTCTGTGCTGTGGAGATAGAAGATGTATCCTAGTGGTAAGCTAGTATTAGGGAGGAGGAGCAGATACAGGTTTACATGAATGCAGTTGTGTTAAGATCATAGTCTTGGATAAGGGCAGATATAATGTTGCAGCACCAGAGACCAGAGGCCTACAGTTCAGCGAGGCAGCTTTGATTTGATGTATAAGAGATGGAACACTGAGTTGAGAACAGGGGCTTCTTCAGAGATTGCTTGGGCATATTGATCATTGTGTTTTGGTCGCCTAGTGCTGGAGATTGTGGTAATAGGATGTGCTGTAGGAACTGTGATCACAGATTGTTTAGGGGTGTGGGTTGCATTGAATCAATATGAATTGAAGTTGATGTGCATGCTGGGGTCTTCATGATTAGGCGGTGTGTGAAGTGAGGTGTAACAAAAAAATAAGATAATTTTTAGTAAAGACTGAACCTATGGAATTTGTCACTGATTAAGGTTAATGGGATGGCTGCCAGGGTTTGATGTTTGTGCTATTTGAGAGAAGTTTTGGAAAGGCCAAGAAAGAATTGGATCTCTGAGGTTTCACTGGCATTATGTAGTCTGCTCTTGTATGAAGATCTCTTTACATTTCGTTACTGAAAAAGGATCATGCCTAGCCTAGGAGAAGCAGATTCACTAAGGACAGCCACAGTGTGCCGTTGTGGGATTTTCCTTGGTACAGCGATAGTATGTGGCAGTAAGCCTTCATATGAGGTGTAAAAAGTGTGAATCAATACGGCCTCACATTTGGTTGATAGGACAGCTATTGGCAAAGTGGGAGTTAGTGCAACAACAGCATCATTGTCAAAAAAACAATTAGGAGGACAAATTTTATGTATGCAAAAATCACCCTTTCAGCAACATCATCAGAGGTTTAAGAGCACTTTTACAAGCACATGTAACATGGGGGAAAGCACATTTAGGCAGAAAAGCACCCCTGGTTCAACTTCAACCAAAGCATGAAACTCTATTATGTGAAACATTGAGGAATTTCTCAATGTAGAAGAGGCTGATGTTCCGAAGGTTGGCCCTAGGCAACTACCCGCTCTCCTGTACGTGGATGATTGTGTCCTAATTGCAAGAATGGAAATAAGTCTCCAAAAACTATTGAATAGGTTCCCTCTTTTCATTATTTGCCTCGGTATAAAGATAAACACTACTAAATCCCATGGTGTGGTCATTGGGAAGACATGTATAGCCTTAAAGACACAATACATTAACGGTGAGAAACTGTCATAGGTGCCCACCTTCTCATATTTAGGAGTTCCTTTTGATTATAAATGTAGATGATTTCATTGAGGTGTACTATCTTCCACAAGCTACTTGTCAACATTTAAAGTGGTGGATGAACCATCTTAATCATCTTGTAAATTGGATTTTGTTCCAGTTCTTCCTACCAATCAGCCCACAGCCCAGGGACTCCATAGGGCTCAGTGGAAAGGAAAGAAATTGACAGAAGTGCAGACTGGAGGTGAGGCGATAAAAGCAACATTTAACATTACAAGAACTTTTCTTAATAGCGCTTTGTGCATGGCAGGGTATTCACCGGCTGCAGACCCTGGAGCCACTTTCATCCCACTGTTAATAAGTTGTGTTTGGAAATTGGTTTTAAAAGGTCACTGCTTACAGTTAATCTTTGCATGGGAATATCATTCACAGAGTTCCCCATTAATGTTCACTAAATTCACATTTTAATTAAGGGTGTTTTAATTGTAAAGTTTTCTTCTGCAAACTTCAAAAAAAGGCAACAAAAAGTAAGACCTCCATGAAGTTAGAAAATGTTTCACCTCTTTCTTCCACGGGAAGATTGTGCAATTACTGGGTTTTTAGTCTTCACACATCGAAAATTATTGCTAGAAAATTGTACCATGGGCTATGTACTTCACGGGCAAAAGTAAGTCTTTTTTATCTGCGATGTCAATGCACACAGAACATCTCTGCAAATGTTTGTCAGGCTTTTTCTGCAATTCTTGTAGTTGCAGAGACATTTTAGCAATCTGAAGGGAGTGGTTATATTTATTCTCTGCAAACCAGGACAGTAGGAAAGATGGGCTCCAAAGTCTCTTTGGCTCTCCCGGTTGCTGGTTGAGCAGTCAAGGTCTACTAAAAGAAAGTCGTTAGAAGGTTAACATCAGATGCAGTGTAACACAGGTACCAGAGTTGCAATGCATTTGATTGTCCAACTGGAGTAGCTTTTTGTATCGAAAGTACCACACTATCACAAAAAAAGCAAGTTGCAACACAGGGCACCAATTATGCAGTTGATATATTTTTGGCAGTTACTAACTGATGACATACACTCTGCTATTAGTAAATCAGACAGAAGAGTAACTGATAAAACAGTGCACAATCATTAGCTGATTGTGATCACTGGGAACATTACAATGAAAAACATAATATAACTGGTGCAACCTGTAGGGAAGAAGAATTAGGTTCGGGTGCAAAAAAATCGAGCTTCTCAGTGCTTGTGGTTAAGATTCATGAGACTTAGAATCCTGCTTTGTCTTCCGCTTTAGGATCATGGTTTGCCAGTATCTTGAAAAAAATTATTATCTTGCAACCCCGGTCGGGTCAATGACTCCACATTTTCCAGGGGACATAGCTTGGTACTGAAGGGAGCAGACAGAAATATAATCCCCTAAGGGGATCTTGAGGTGGGAGCCCCTGGGCACAAGCGGTAAAACCGAGCCAACATATTATTTCCAATTTCAAGCCAAATAACTTGTAAAGCCAGATTTAGGAGCAGGGATGAAGGCCAGAAAGTTTAATTCCAGTCACCTTCAGACGGGGTAAGGAGTTGAATAAACCTATGTCCTATGGGACATGACAGATACACAAACGGTGATCACATTGGTCCTCTGTTTGCACTTGCTTCACATTCGCAGCTATTATTGGAAAAGAAATCTAGATAATGTTTGATAACATTCTCACTTGTAAAAAGAAAACTTTACTTGGTGTACAGTAGATATCAGCCCTGGGTGCAGGTCATGAACTCCAAACACTATACAAATGATGCTACCACCCAGGACCTCAGCAAAGGATGTCTTCCCCAGGAGACATAGGGAGTACATTTCAGTTTATAGTATTCCCTGTGTAGTTATACACCAAAGGTGTCGCCAGAGGATAATTTGTAAAAACAATAAGTGCCATGGCTGTCATCGGGAGGCAGTTAGCACCAATCCATTTCTCCTGTTGGCACCGCCTAAAACAGAACCAACTACTTACCATGAAAGTGGGGACAGGGTGTGGCATAATGGCCAGAGCTACAGACTTCAGAGCTGGGGAACCAGGTTCGAGTCTCTGCATCGGTTCAACATCCTGGGATTCTGGGCAAATCACTTAATCTCCATGAATGTGTCCTCAACCGGTGCTCATGAAAAGCGCCGGTGTTGATGATTAAGTGCTGATGCTGATCTCTGGGAACCACTGGTAAAAAGTAAGCACTACCGTGTCGCTAAAGAGCGCTAAATTTGCAGTTTGGCATATTCCTTAGAAGTAACAGGTCTTTAAATGCAGGAAATTAGGGAAAAAAGCAGAGAGGCCTCTGGAAAAAAGGAAAAATGTCACATCAATCTGGGACTTGCATCAATCTGGGACTTGCATCTTCCCTGTTTCTTCGGAGGGCAGATGAATCGGAATTCCATTCCAATCAGAATTCCATTATAGCAACTTTCCTGTCAGCTGGGAAGGTGTCTTATGTGGAATATTTGGCTGCTAAAGGGAGTAGTGAAGTACAATGTGGCAGGACACCTTTATCGGAAATGAAGGAAAGGTAGTCAACATTACTGTGAAAAATCTACAGACCTCCTGGCGGTAGGGTATACTATTAAGTCCTCAACAGATCACCAGCGCACAGCAACAAAGCGAATCTAGACAGAGTCTACCCATGGCATACCATGCAAATATCGGAGGCATCAACATGGTGCACAGCCAAGCCTATGTTGCCCTAACAATTACAGTAACAGTCCAGGATGGCTGGTTTGGTGCTTTAAAGCTGAACCATAGCTTGTGGATCAAAATTTCACACAGTGGTGGATGTGTCCATCAATGGGAGCAAGGGGTCACATTGTAGTGGTCAAAGAGAGCATGGTGAGCGAACCTAAAAAGTAGCCTGAAGTTAGGCTAAGCCAGGAGGGTAAAGGACATCAAGAACCTACAGCTGGTGAACAGTAATAGATTCTTCATTGAAAGGAAAATTCTGACTAATATCTCAGTGATGGGTGAGAAATGAGATACTTATTCAAAAAGTGTGGTCGTGAAAGTTTGATGTTGAAATAGGTGAAGGAAAACCCTTATTGCCCTCAAATGAGTTGTTTCGTAATAAGGGAATTCAGTACTATGCATGATAAACACCAAAGAAGGCTAGATGTAAGACCGTAAAACAAGTAAAAAATGTGTAACAAGAGTTTTAAGGATTAGGAAGCTAAAAAGCACATGGTGGGATTCTGTGAGCTCAAATGGAATGTTTGGATTACCAACATTGTTTTGTCATAGCCATTTTTGTGATGCATATCAAGGAACAACGGTTCTTGTGGAGACAATAATAAGTAATACTGATACTCAAAAAGCACGATGGCAATACCAATGGGTCATGTGGATTTCAGACATAGAGGAGCTGAGTACAGTGTGATTGCGTATTTGTAGTTAATAACAAATATTCAGACAGATTTCAAATATACACAAAGATTGGTGCTTAGTGGTCCCCAGTAAAAAAAAATTGGAAATAAAGGGAAATGGACTAGTGCTATTTGTGACAGCCACGTGTGCGAAGAGAAAAACACCGGTCAAGTGTAAAAGGAAATAGGATACTCACACTGGACACAGCTGGGTACTACAGGAGTGAGAAAAGAAAGAGAATAAGAAACAGAAGTGGTAACCGTAATGCTGGTAATGTACATTAGTGTGAGTATCCTATTTCCTTTTACACTTGACCGGTGTTTTCCACTTTGCGCAAGTGGCTGCGCATACCAACTGTTATTCTTTCAGGTACCCCTTGGCCTCCTTATCATTTTTTCAAACCATATGAATATAGATCCTACTGGAATATCGCTAACGCTATTCTGTCTCTCTAAATTTTAGATTTCCCTATATTATTAGGTCCTGAAGAGACCCTGCACCCTTGGAATGGTCGAAACGCCGTCGACTTAAAAGATAACAAATTATTCCACCAGCCCTGATTATTGTACACAATGTCTGAGAAGACTGGTAAAAATACAAATGGTTGTTTTTCAAAATAATGGAAATCATCTTGTAATTGTCACAAATATCACTACTCCGTTTCCCTTTGGTTCCAAATTTTTTTCACTGGGGACACTAAGCACCAATCTTTGTGTATATTTGAAATCTGTCTGAATATTTATTATAAACTACAAATACGCAATCACACTGTACTCAGCTTCCTCTATGTCTGAAATCCACATTACCCATTGGTATTGCCATTGTGCATTTTGAGTATCAGTATTACTTATTATTGTCTCCACAAGAACTGTTTTTCTTGATATGCAGTACATTCTTTGTGAGTAGGGGTTCCCTTGTGTTTGTCTAATGCATTTTTGTGATGCAGTAGAAAATGGAGAACATACAGTCAGGGGATTTGCACCTCTGTGTTAATGATACACTGAGGAATAATAGAAGATTGTTTAAATAAATGGGTTCGACAAAGGACTACGTGAGACTTGGACAGGTTTCTCCAGCTGATTTTTGGTGGGTTTTGAAAGTTCCATTAATAAATAAAGACACATTTGAATTCTGTGTTTGTCTTTTCACATTATCGGGTGCTACAAAGGTCAAATGTCAGGCTATGAGTTCTGACAATCTGCTGCTTATTCTCTCTTGGTTAGTGTTTTGCAACACACAACAAAATGTAAGTACCTGTAAATGAACTGTATGCATTCAGGAATTAGGAAAGTAAACATGAAGCACATTGGTGGTAATTCTGAAGTGTGCTGGAAACAGATTTTAATAGGATCAAAACAAATCGAGTCATTTTACTCAGTGATGCACAAATGATGAATATTCACAGAAATACGATTTCTACACATTATCATTTGTGTGCTATATAGTTTTATGAATAAGGCTGTACGTCTGTCGAAATGACAATATACTACTACACAAAGCTTTATTTACATTAAAAAAATTGCCCCTCCTCATGTCCATTAAGCGTAGGTGGGTCGCAAAAGTTTGTCATTCTAAAAATTGAGTTACGACTCTAAAATGTCGGGGAACATGTGACTAGAAAAAAATTAACATAAGCATTTATGAAAAAGATGTTAATATTTCCACTGACTGCATAATTAATAATTGTATTATTTCTTATTATTTCTTATTAACAGCCACTCGTCTATTTAAGGGAGGGCTTTGTGGTTTCAGTAATGGCCTCCAGGCAGTCAGCTGAAGGCTCAAAGTCTTCAAGTCCCATCCTTACTGTAAATCCGACCTGAACATGAAACTATTTGGTTTCTGAAACCAGCTTTTGACCCTAGATTGTAACAGAAGATCCGAAGAAACTGGAACACTATTTGGATGTATCAGCAATACCCCTAATAGAGTGGAAAGACAGACAGTTGGGAGAAGATGTCAAGCTTCAAGTTGAGTTGCAGAACCACTGCAAATCCTGGTCCTCCCGGAGTCTCTTCAGAGGTGGTCAACACTCACCCACCTCAAAAGAGACAGAGAGGGAAAATGGCAAAGGCGAAAAGAGACAGAGGGTAATTTGCTGTAGCAGGCTGGCAAAGCTAGAACTTGGATGAGACTGGTGTTGGCTTTCAAACCGGTAAATGGCCTGCCTGGGATGATCAACGGTGGAGATTTGTTTTGTTCCTCGATGGAGGGAGCGCTGTTGAGACCAGACATTGACCAGTATTCCAGCATGGTTCCCCTGGATGCCAAAAAGCAGGAAAACTTGCACAGAAGCAGCACTGGCATATAAACAAACAAGGATCGACAAACAGGGAAGAGTAGGCATAAGCAACCTGCAAAGCATACACCCACAGGGAACTGCAAAAGGAAAATACAAAAAAGTGTTGTGGCTTCAGGCTCAGTGGATGAACTGTACAGGAATGGAGAGCCCATCCAACACAAGATTTTGGCAGGCATTGAGCCTTGTCTGTAGTGAAATTCAATGGACTCTTCCTGGAATAACCGGACAGTGTTTCAGTCAGTGGAAAGTTCCCATCCGCAGGGGCTAACAGTCTACTTGTCTTTACATGCCATTGTCCCTCTTCCACAGCCTACAGCCCAAAACCTGTCTGTATATGGTAACTCGTTGGTTTATTTGGTGAATTGGGATACTGCCTAGAGTTGCTCACTTTGATTTTGTGTGTCTGGTGTCCTACACCAGAACCATCTTACTGAATACAGTCAAAGTTAATTTGACAGCCTCAAGTACTGAAATTGAACCTGGATCGGTAAATGGGAACCATGTAGGTGGGAGATGTCTCGCAAAAAACACAGTTGATGGACAGAATGTAGAACAATGTCATACATTCACCCCAGTACAAGGATCTGGGCCTAAATCCATTGTTTTTTTGCACTCCACACCACCCTGGGTTAGACACTGGCTATATGCAAATCAGCTCTGACCCTGTGCCTCATGGGAACAGTCCAGTCCGAACTACCAAGCCATGTCTTTCCCAGACCGGAATCAAGCATCCAAGGACCGGTTTCTGGCTATCAGCCTTCATCAGCCTGGATAGCTTGACTCCAGTGGTGTGGAGAGCCTGGGACTCACGTCTGAGCATACCCAGCCCACTCGGGGTGAAAATTGCAAAAAACACACAGTTGATGGACAGAATGTAGAACAATGTCATACATTCACCCCAGTACAAGGATCTGGGCCTAAATCCATCGTTTTTTTGCACTCCACACCACCCTGGGTTAGACACTGGCTATATGCAAATCAGCTCTGACCCTGTGCCTCATGGGAACAGTCCAGTCCGAACTACCAAGCCATGTCTTTCCCAGACCGGAATCAAGCATCCAAGGACCGGTTTCTGGCTATCAGCCTTCATCAGCCTGGATAGCTTGACTCCAGTGGTGTGGAGAGCCTGGGACTCACGTCTGAGCATACCCAGCCCACTCGGGGTGAAAATTGCAAAAAACACACAGTTGATGGACAGAATGTAGAACAATGTCATACATTCACCCCAGTACAAGGATCTGGGCCTAAATCCATCGTTTTTTTGCACTCCACACCACCCTGGGTTAGACACTGGCTATATGCAAATCAGCTCTGACCCTGTGCCTCATGGGAACAGTCCAGTCCGAACTACCAAGCCATGTCTTTCCCAGACCGGAATCAAGCATCCAAGGACCGGTTTCTGGCTATCAGCCTTCATCAGCCTGGATAGCTTGACTCCAGTGGTGTGGAGAGCCTGGGACTCACGTCTGAGCATACCCAGCCCACTCGGGGTGAAAATTGAAAAAAACACACTGCCACACACTGCACTTGGGGTGGGGTGGAAGTGTGCTGGTCTGAAGACAGCGAGAAGGCTGCTCATTCTTTTAGTTACCTTCATACATTGTGCATTTTCTCCTTAATATGAATGAACCAGGTTCACGGGATCCAGGGAGACACAGGATGGAGTATCTGATGATTGCATATATTGGAAGAATAATACAATGTTGGCATTAAATACCAAGCACTGTTAAAAAGGGGAATGTAATGAAGTCAGCGAGTTTAGTCTAGGAAGTAATAATGGGTCTTGGGGGCACACAGAGAGCCCGATTCACATTGGGACTTACAACTTGTAAAGTTACAAGTGCGGATTCTCTGCACTTGGGGCAGGATCTGCACACTGCAGGGCAGAGAATCCACCCAGAGTGTTGAGAATCTGCACTCGTAAATTTATGAGTCGCAAGTCTCTTTGTAAATTGGGCCCAGAGTGATTAAAGGAAAGTTGTGGCAAACAGCAAGCCTTCAGTTTTTTGTAGGGTTTGTTTCAGGATCTTGTAGAGGGCAAGGAGATCTGAGTCAACATGCTACGCTGATGTCAGAGAAGTCCTCTTAATAAATGGAAGTGATATAGATGTTCAATCTTCTGCAGAGATCCGAGCAGGGGGCAGCTGCAGCTATTGAAAGACACATTGGGAAATGCCAGTATTTCAGGATGCTTCATATACATGGACACATACAAATGAAACACTTTGGCCAACCAAAAACTGGAGAAAGGCTGGTAACAAACTCCCTCTCACAACTCCCAATGGCAGGACGCTGATGGGGATCTAGTCTGCTTCAAGTTGTTTGCATGCCTTCTAGCTAGGACGCCTCCTTGGAAATATAGATGTCTGGCCAAGTCAAGATGCAGAATTACTATTTATCACAAAAGCCACTGAATTATGTGGCAGGGTTGAGTAAATTATGCGTCAAAAAAAGGCAAACAATGAGTCACAATTTTGTGATTTTCAAACTTTTTAACATTGTCTAGGCATTGGTTGCATCTCATTAGTACCAGTTTAACGCCCAAATACAGCAATAAGCAACAAAAATGTAACTAGTCAACCTTTGCAAAGGGCCTTCCACTGCGTTGCAACGCGTTTTGTTGCATTTTTAGTAACGTTTGAACAATTTGAGATAAATTATGCAGCACATGATGGATTGTGTGGCAAATGCCGCAAATCTATTATTATGCGAAAATCTCCATGGCCGCACAATCGCATAATTCCAGTGACCCTGCTTAGTACCTTATTCTAGGTGCTGTAGGACTTTCGATACTGCAATGCCACACAATAAGGCATTTAAATGCACAATAAAAGTGTTCTAGTTTGTTGGTTCATTCATTTTATTTCATATTCATTTCAATCTGCTTCTGCGGAAGTGTAGCAAAGGACCTTCATAGATCAAAAACAAAGAGATTACATCTGTTGTGGATATATATTCAGCAGTTGTTCCCATGAGAACCGAAGAACATTACTTAGGTACTAAAGGGAAATTACCTTCAAAGGTGACTGAGAGCAGACGGTTCTTCAGAGCAAGGCAGAATGTGTGGAAGTAGAGAGAACTGAGCGAGATGAAAGAAATGAAGTGTTGAGTTATGCAAGATGGCGGGAGGAAGTGGATGAATACAAGAATGGTTTGCGAGGGGGGATTGACAGAGTGGGAGGGACTTATATCGGAATCAGAGAGGGAATACAGGAAGGAGAAAGGCTGTGAATATGTTTAAATCCCCGGCACATAAAATGGAAGTAGATACAGAAATGGAAGCGACGGGGAGCTATCAGGGAATAATGAAAAGAGGAGAAATGATTGCCAGAAAGGACCAGTGAAGAAGAGACAAAAAGAGATGGTAAAGTTAGGTAGGAACAGGGATGGAAAGAAAGAAGGTAGGAACAGAAGTAGAGACGGCATCTGCAATCAAGACAAAGAATATTAAAGTAACAATACAAGTTTTATTTGGTACTTGTACATTGAAGAAAAGTTGTACGTCAGAATATTATGTTCAGAAAAATCAAGCTAAAAGACTATCGTAGCAAAAATATTGACAGCCTATTTAACTATTCCGAACTCCGCATCAATTACTTTAACTATATTTATATCGTCTAGGTACGTAGATGTAGAGTTATATATAGCAACCCTATACTTTTCTAGCTACACTTGTCAATATTTGGATTGTCCGTATTTTTGCTGAGATATATTTGTAGCACGATCAACAGTAATCCAATGCCCTACCTCAAAAGACTGAGCAGGTGTGGAGAAGAAGAATGGTAGTAACATTTGAGAATTGTCGGATGAAAGAGGTATAATAGACTAGAGGTTTAAACAGTAATAGAGGAAGGACGTGCAGACGTAGAAAAAACCAAAATTGTAGCCTTGGGAATCATTGTAAAAAGAGGAACAGAGGGGACTGCTTATCCCAGTTCACAGAATAGGAGTAACAGGACAGGTAGGGAAAAACCTAAAGAAGGGCTCACATTATCTCGATTCTATTCAGCCTTGGTTGACAATCAACTTCATAAACCTTTCAAAATAAAAAATACATTAATTGTGGTAAACTACAACCTAAATTAGCGAGTTGCTTCAATGAAATGAAACTGCACAGTTTTATCTGCTCTCCCTCTGCTAATGATACATTTATTGGCTCTACATTGACCTCAACCCTTCTTTCAAAGACCAGAATCATTAGAAAACCTAGCCACATGCAAGATCAAATGTCTATGGAAGATATTACAATTTCCCAAGCACCCGCTATCAACAGAACCGTAAAAGTGTTTTCCCTCTCCCTCCTACGTAGGGTAATGCCTTCCCAACTGGCTACCCTGAATTCATACTCAGCCCTCTCAATGCCATCTTCTGTGCTGTCCCAAACTAATAATCACTGAAGAACGAAATTTGAACAAATCACCGCCACACTAGGAATCCTTCACTTCACTGTCCCCCAATAGCAGTGCACATCAGATTTCCATTCTTATGCATTATCTACAAGGCTCAGCATACTTTCAGACACCTGACTACCTAGCCGAAGTATCTCCTCTAGTTGCCATCCCTGCACTATCTTCAACACAAGCAAATGATCTTCAAGGTACCCAAAACCAGGTAAGCAAAAATAAGAAAATAAGTATTTTGTTGTTCCTGCTACACCCATCCAGGAGCATAATGGCATTACCTCAGCCCATTGTGTAATGAGCTCCCACAACTGGCAGCAATTCAAAACTAACATTCCAAACAAATCACACACTTCTACAACACTGACATCACTAAGACAAAGAAAGAAGACTAAGGGAGACAAGAAATTACAATGAGCCTTTTACTTTTTTTGCTACCTCCCTGAGGAGTACCAACCCTCCCCTAGCTTTAGTGTCTTCTCTCCTAACCTCTACACAAGTGCTCAAGACCCTACAGTGCTCATTGTATCCAACCCCATGCCCATCGGATTGTTACCCTCAGAGAATCTTCATTGTAAATAACATATTTTATGTAATCTTTATAATTTTGATGTCTAAGAAACCATCTTTAACTCTAACTGATTTTCTACCTATCCAGGTTGGGATCTTCCGTAAACTCTTGTCTATTGAGGAACAGGATCAGAGAAAAGAGAATGGCCTATTTATATGTTGTGGCAAAGCAGGACACCTTGTTAAGAAATAACCTCCGAAGCAGGGAATTGAGAATGCTCAGCCTTAAAGGGTATATTAAGAATGGGTGATCCTAATTTTCGAATGTATGCAAAAATCAGAGCACTCTTTCGCTGAAGAGTTGCTCCTTCCTTCCAATGGAGTATTGGGCATTATTAGTTTCACGAGCGGTGGTCTGTTTTAGGGATCTTTAAGTTGCTCATCTACATGTTCCCACAAGAAGAAAAAGAATACTACAGAATCAATTAAATGTATAGATGACACACTGCTGACTTGAGAAGCAGTATGTGAAGGGACTTTGGTAACTAGTAATGGCTACTGATCAGTGACCTTGTATGAAGATTTTCTTCAATTTAAACGAAACCCCCAATTTTCATATTATTTTAAGAATCTTATGGTTGTGACAACACATCTGGCAATTCATTGAAAATCTTTTGAAGTAATTTATCTCAGATTACTGTAAAGAGCATTGTTTCTCTACTGAAGGAAGTTCACTTCTACATCAATTATCAGAATCTTCCATTGTGAACACAATTAAAGAGAAAAAACATATTCCTGAAGATTATGCAGAGTTACAAAACATGTTCAGTAAGAAGGTGCTGATTCCTTACCTCAGCATCAGGAATATGATTGTGCCATTGAGTTAATTCAGAATGATATGATTCAACATGGGCGTATATATCTGCTCACCATTAAAAAAGATGAACATTTAAAGAAATATATCAAAATGAATTTAGCTAAAGGCTTCATTGGGCATGCTCCATCAAATGCAGGGGCTTCCATATTTTTTATCCTATAATCAAATTTTAGAGTTGAGACGCTGGGTGGACTTTTGAGAAAGGAATTATATTGCAGTGAAACATCTTTACTCTTTTCTATTGATCTCAGTTTTGCTAGAGCAAATGCCAAGATTTTTATAAAACTAGGATTAAGGTGATTTTATAATCTTGTCGGGATTAAAGTGGGAGATGAATGAGATATTTGTGACACTTTTGCTCTCACATACTTAGATCACATTCAAATGTTTTGCTCACGATCTGCAATTATATCAATGACACATAAGAGAAGTATTGAGATGCTTACAAGTTCATCACTTATATGCTAAATTAGACACATGCCTCTTCAAAGTAAATAGTCAATTGTTTGGGGATTCATCCTCTCCAATGAAGATATCAGTTCAGTATGGGAAATAGCTGCAGTGGTAAAATGGCCTAGACTTTGCAATATGAAGACAATACAGAGGTTCTCGAGTTTTTCTAATTTTGATCTACATGTCATTAAATCCTTCTCTACTGTGATTACCCCCGATGTACAACATACCAGAAAATGAGTTCAATTTCACTAGGGTGTGAGGGGGAGGGGGAGCAGCACAACAAGATGCCCTTGACAAACTGAAAACCACTTTCACTACAGTTCCAATCTTAAGGCATATTAATCAAGGTATTACCTTTAACTTAGAAACTGATGCCTCCTCCTTCGCAAAGCGATCTGATAACCAAAGCAGCGCATCCAATTGCCTTCTTGTCTAGAACTTAAACAATGGCAAACAAAAACTATACAATCTATGATAAAGAATTGTTAGGAATTAAACAAGCTTCAAGCACCATCTTAAAGGAGCTTTATATCAAGTAACCATATGGACAAAACATACGAATTTAGGGTTCTTGAAATCCATGAAATATACCAGCTCTTGGCATGCTAGGTAGATGTTATTCTTCTCTAGATTCCAATATATCACATTAAGACCAGGAAAAGGCATGGAAAGGTGGATGCTCTATCACGATATGCAAAACCAGAAAATGTAAATATATTAACCTCATATCCTGGCTTTGGAAAATATTACCTTTTTTTTTACAAAGCAAAAACAGAGCTTGCAGCCTGGGATTCACACGTTGGGTGCAGTAAAATGGGACTGATCACAAAATATGATTTTTTCTTGCAGAAACAAACTATTTACACCGTCATCTGAATTACAGAAGAAAGTACTATACTGGTGCCAGGATGCCCCCTATTAAGAACATTCAGAGAAAAATAAGACCTATGACTTGGTCACTTGACCTTTTTGGTGGGGCACAGTAAGGTCAGAAGTGAATCGATGTGTCAAACAGTGCTTAGTCTGTGCCCAAATAAAACAAAACCCATCAGAAACCTGCGGGGCTTAGTGCCAATATCCACTCTTGCATGACCCTGGAAAAATATCTTCATGAATTTCATCACAGATCTTCTCCCTTCAGTAAAAAACACAGCAGTGCTAGCTGTGTGGAGAAATGTGCTTACTTTGTCCTCTTGCATAAGTTGCACATAACACCACAAAGTATGATCTTTCTGAAATTAATTGTACATTTACATGGGATACCTTTGGAAATAATCATAGACAGTGGTTCTCAGTTTATTTCCACATTTTAGAACACATTTCTTCGTTGGGCAGGAACAGTCAATTGTAAGTCTACCAGCCATCATACCCAGACAGATGGTCAACCCAAGTGTATAAATCAGTCCTTTGAGCAAATTCACTGCACTCTTCTCTTGGCCATTCCCCTTTCTTTTGCTCCTTTGGTTTCCATCCACAATGTTTCCCTGAAGTCAAAAAAATCACTTCAGTCCCATCTTTTATAGCACTCCTTACTAACAATGCATCAGTACAAGCTACCACTGTATTCCATGTACAGCATAACAAAGATGACTACAAATGATTTGTTAATCGTCATTGAAAAAAAACATCCCAGCTATAAGAAAGAGGACATGATTTGGCTATCCACCCTGTTTTCTGTCCAGTTTTTACTTCAAACCTGTTCCTAGATTTGTGGGTCCCTTTTCAGTATCACAAGTGGTAGCATTAGAACTTCTTAAGGGTTGGAGCATATATCCAGTCTTCCACACCTTCCACATATTTTAACCTGCTACATATAAAATAACTAACCATCTCCTCCTTTCAATCGTTAAGGATATGTCTCTGGAATTTGACTTGGAGACTATAATCAACTAAGAAGGTTAAGAGTCAACCGCAATATTTAGTGGCCTGAAATGTATTTATTTATTTTCAGCATTTGTAGAGCGTGAACTGTCACCATTGCAGGCATCCTGGCGCTGACTGACGTCCATAGGGGCAAAAAGCGAGAGACAGCAGGGACTAAAGTAAGAGGCAATTGTCTAAGGAAAAGCCAAGTTTTGATCCTTCTCCTAAACGGGAGAAGCTCAGTGATGTGCCTAATATCCACTGGAAGCGTGTTCCAGAGCTTGGCGGCTGTTACCTCGAAGGATCTGCCTCCGGATCTAACCTTCTTGAATCTGGGAATCACTGACAATTTGGCTTCAGAGGAGCGAAGTTGCCATACTGGGGTGTACCACGCAAATTTGGATCGAAGGGAGGCAGGACCAGTTCCATGAAGCGCCTTAAACACTATACATAGGGCTTTAAATTGTATTCTCTGCCTCACAGGAAGCCAGTGGAGTTTGCTCAGTGAAGACGATCCATTAGCTCTTCTGGGAAGCCCCAAGGCCAGTTTGGCAGCTGCTGTTTGGACACTTTGGAGCCTATCTAGCAGGAAACCAGAGGATCCCAACAAAAGGGCGTTGCAATAGTCTATTCGACTAAGAATGGTGCATCTAACCACTTGGGCACGAGCGTGACACGGAAGGAGAGGTAGTATCTTCCTAAGGGATCGGAGAATGGCAAAGCAGCAAGCAGAGGTCTTTTGAATGTGCGTCTCCATGTTGAGTCTCTGGTTCAGCATGACCCCTAGGTTACGGATTGTCTCCACCGGCTGAACTGGAGATCCAGTTTCCGGGGGCCAAAAGTTGTCAGGGAAAGGTCGAGGAATCTTAGTGCCAGCACTAAAGAGTATCCCCGTTTTCCCTGCATTAAATTGAAGGGAGTTGTCTTTTAGCCAGCAAGACGTGTCGCGTAAACAGTTGTGGAAGGCCTCAGCTGAAATAGAGTCTTCTCCCTCTAGGGAGAATATCAATTGAGTATCGTCGGCGTAATTGACAGTTTTAATATTAAAGTTTTTAATTAGTGTGATCAATGGTCTTAGGTACAGGTTAAAGAGAATGGGGCTAATTGCAGAGCCTTGCGGGACCCCATGTGAGATCGGAGTGAAGGCCGACTGAAAAGGAAGAGTTGACACCGCCTGCTGCCTGTCCTGCAGGAAAGAGTGGAACCATTGAAGGGCCGAACCTCTTACTCCCGCCTCAAACAACCGTTTTAGCAAGATGTCGTGGTTCACGGTATCAAAGGCGGCAGACATATCAAGCAGGATCAGAAACGCTGCCTGCTGTCTGTCTGCGCGCCTCTGAAGCACGTCCATAGCGGTGAGAAGTGCGGTCTCGGTTCCATGAGCCGGTCGAAAGCCAAATTGGTCAACGTCAAGAAGTAGGTGGCGTTCCAGATGGTTAGAAAGGCTAGTGCTAACCCAACTTTCAGCAATTTTAGCTGGGAAAGGCAGCAGAGAGATGGGAATGAAAGGGTTATGATCTAGCGGAACAATCATGGGGATTTTCTAGATTTGTCCATGCCTCTAGCCTAGCGGCTTATTCCACTAAAGGCTTCCTCTCAACCCAGCAGCAAAACTGGGGGCACTAAAGGGGAGTAGCACTGTCAGGAATAAGAGAGTTACATGGACTCAGGGACTTGCTTCTGTGGCTGTGAGGAATCCAGGAAGGTTGTGTAGGATCGGTCTATGCAGCTGGAGCATCAGGATCATCACTTGTAGAGTCAAGGGGTCCAGGTCATGAGTGGTAGTAGGGCTTTATAAACTGCCACACACCTTGGGAATTCTAGGTTTGCTTTCAGCCCTGAGATTCCATTGTTGCTGATATTGGCTTCATTCCTTTGTGACTTAGGTTACCCACAGCCCGTTATTACAAAGTTGGTAATAATCCTCACCAATGCCACTCTGTCTCAGATAATTTTAATGTTTATGCAACATAGTAAAACCTAGTTTGTTTTATTTATCTTCAGTATAGAGAAGCTTGGTCGCTCAGCCTAAAATGACTGGAGAGAAGCTAGAATGGCTCCTGAGAGATAGCAATGAGGAATAGCCCCTCACTCACAAGCTGTCAGGCAACTAGTTTGGTGAGTTTGGAACAACACTGGATAACGGGGTATGAATGAGTTCGGAAGAAGACTGCACAACAGGAGCGGGCCCTCTGCAAGTAAAGGGATTTCCGGAGAGGCAAACATATACTAGTAAATAGCTGAGGACTGGAAAGAAAGGGAGAATGGAAGCTGAGTATTGAAACAGGTAGGAAGAGATTGTGAAGGAAACTGAAAAGTCAGCAAAGGAAAACTATAAGATAACACTAATACCACAACAAGGGTGGTGAAGGGGAACAATAGACAAACTATCATAAATTATAGATTTATGCTCCTTGAACAGTGACCTCTCCGTGAGGTGAAAAGATCTCCCAAGAAAGCAGGAATAAACTAATCTCAAAGAGTCTGAGGAGACACCCAGCAGCTTCTTTGGAGAACGAGTGCTAGGTGGCTCAATTTGCCAAAGGCACAAGCCTTGGAATCTAGCTGGAAGCAATTGGAGGAAATGATGATCAAGATTACAATATAAACAGAAGACAGGTCAAGAGGGAACAAAACAAGGAACACCAAAACAGGCCATGAGGTGACAGGGAAAAGGAAGAATGTAATCAAGGTGTAGTTCAGGACTGGAATACACAAAACATAAGACAATAACAACACAGAAACAGGAACTGGGCATAGAAAAGCAGGACTGGAATAAAAGGTAGGTTCAGGATAGTAACAAATATAACATATAGCAAGGAAATATATGTAACTGGAAAGATCAGAAAGAGTGCCGACAAGACTAGGAAAAATGACTGAGACAGAAACAGAGAGGCAAGTCGACAAGAGAAAGAAACGGAATCAAAAGGCAAGCCAGGAAATACAGCAGCAGGGAAGCGACAGAGCATGAGACTCAACAACCAAATCTGTTGAGAGCCGCTGCACTCTGCACACACAGGACTGAAATAGCTGGAGGTTATCGGTAAGAATGCAAGTAGAGGAAGAAAGCCATGTGTAAGGAAAAAAAACAGGCGGAGGAATCCGGGAATCACCAATGAAGGGAAGGCTGAACATGGATTTGGAAGTGGGAACTCCAGCAAAACCAGGAGACACAAGGCAGGATACAGAAAAGCCAAGAACAGTGTGTGGAACGGAGCCAAGAGAGCAAAAAGTCCAGCAATGCAGATATAATAGGGTCACAAAAACCACAGAATCCAGGAAACAAGCTAGTGAACAGAAAGTCACCACTAGGATGTGATCTAGGAAGGCTCTGAAGACTGATTGTTAGAAATTGGCAGAGGTATGCACCCTGTCCAAGTAGAGACCACAATCCTATTCACGGTAAGTCAGATACACACCTGTGCTCCCCCTCTGGTAGCTTGGCTCTGAGCAGGCAGGCCTAAATTTGGATGCAATGTGTACAGTACACAGTAACACAGTGAACACATTATAAAAAGAGTCCACACCATATTAGAAAAATAGATATGCATTTTATAAATAAAGCAAGACTAAAATGACAAAAATCCAATGAGTAGAAGTTGAGGTATGAATTTTTATAAAGAACAAAAGTAAAATTAGCGCTTGGAAGCAATAAGTGCCTATGGGGGTTTTCTGGTTGTGCTGGACTGGCGAAAGTCAAGAGTTCAAGCCAAGTGTGATGGAGTGTAGGCCGAATATAGGAGCCACACAGGCCCTCTGAACATGGTACATTGATACTAGTCGCAACACAAAAATTCGGGGTGAAGATAAGCAATGCATCGGTGTCAATCCTGCAGTCAAGGTGATGTGTTGATTTTCTTTATGCTGGGGCTGCGAAGCATTGGTCCCAAAGAAGTTGCCCTGAGCCCATAGGCATTGGTTCTATAGATGATGCAGAGGCAGTGAACCATTGGTTCCAATACGTCCGTTCTTTAAGATGATGGGCTGGTTCCGACTGCGATACGCCGATTCCGCTTCTGCAACAGGGTCGAGGCATTGGCACTGCTGCTTGCAGACAAGATATGCTTTGATTTCCCTTGAGCAAGCACCTGGGTCCACCTCCAATGGACCAGACACAGGAGCAAGTGATGAGGCTTTTGGTTAAATATCCCCAGAAAATCAGGTTCATTTTGCAATAATTCGCAATGACGAGTAACTATGTTTCGTATTCTCCTTGAACTAGTGGAGAATTTGGAGACAAAAACATGCCTCTCCACCACTTTTTTAGGTTGTTTTTTCAATAATTTATCTCTGTCAAAGGCAGATATACGTTTAATTGCTTTGTCCAGAACTGCTTTTGGGTACCCTCTTTCAATGTACTTTTTGCATTGTGCATCCAGATGTTTTTCCAAGTCCTGTGGTTCAGAACAAATCCTTTTGATCCTCATATATTGTGAAAATGGGAGATTGGTTTTAAGGTTCTGTGGGTGGAAACTTTGGAACAATAAAGCATTATTGACATCAGTTTCTTTGTGAAAATTTTCTGTTTGAATTTTCAATGCTTTGAGTTTGATTGCAACATCTAAGAATGAGATTTCAGTCTCGCTGATGGTATGAGTAAATTGAATTTGTTCATTAAACTCATTTAGTGATGCAATTTTCTTTTCCAAAAGTTCTCTGCTACTGATCCATAACACAAAAATATCGTCAATGAATCGACAATAAAGAGCTGCATGTTCCTGCCATTCTTGGTCACTGTATATGAAGTCTGACTCAAATTTGGCCATAAAAGTATTGGTGTACGCAGGAGCTCTTGCGAACCCCATGGATGTACCATTCTGTTAAATAAAACTTATTATCCCTTTGAAAATAACTGTGATATAAACAGAAGTGAGGGAGTTCTAAAATGAAAACTTTATCAGCTCTTATGGAAGATTGTTTTAACAGAGCCCATTCAACAGCTTCAAGACCAGATGTGTGTGGGATCGAAGTGTACAAATATTTAACATCTATTGTACACAACAACATCTGATTTTCATGAGTAATAGCCTGTAGTTTCAGTAAAAAATCATTTGTATCCTTCACATATGAAGGCCATTGTTGTACAAAAGGTTGAAGGAATTTGTCAATATACTGCCTCAATGGCTCAAAAATAGTGCCACATCCTGTCACTATGGGTCTCATTGGTGGATTGTGGAGGTTCTTGTGAACCTTTGGGAGCATATAGAGTCGTGGTCTCCTTGGATGTTCAACAGTTAGGAATAACTTGGTTGCTGACGAAATGTTACCCAAGTCATGAGCCTGATTAAGAATAATTGGAAGCGTCATCTTTAGTTCCTCTGTGGGATCTCTTTCCAACTGTAAATACGTGAGTTCATCTGACACATGTTCATCAACTTTGTCCTGATAAAAACTTCTGTCCATAACTATGATGGCGCCACCTTTATCTGCTTTCTCGATTGTCACTTGCTCATTCTCTTGGAGGGCTTTTAAAACATTCTTGTCATGGATTGATAAGTTTTTCTTTTTTGCTTTCTGCATGTTTAATTTCTGGAGATCATTCCGTACAGATTTTTCAAAAGCATCAAGGATCTTATGTGACACAGGTGCTTGATATTTCGATTTGGGTCAAAATTCCAACAATTCTGCTTCTTCTTTTACAGGTTGACTCGGTAGTACATTCGAGAAAAAATGTCGCAGACTCAGCACTCTCATGAATTTAAATAATGCTATTTCACACTCTAGAAGATTGGTGTCATATGTGGGGATAAACCCCAAACCCTTGTTTAACACTCTCAATTCCTGTGATGTAAGTTCAGTTTTTGAAATATTGATTACAAGATTCATTTCTGACTCCTTGATTGATTGATTGATAAAAATTTATATTGCGCAGGACAATAACCCGAAGGTATCAAGGCGCCTAACAATAACATCAGAAGTCTGAGTCAATCATCATTACACATAGGCCTGTAAGAAAAGGCGGGTTTTTAAAGCACCGCGAAAGGTCTGCAGGGAAGGCAGGGACCTAAGATCCACAGGAAGATCATTCCACCACTTGGGGGCTAACGTGGAGAAAGCCCTGCCACCCCATTTAGCCTTTCGCACACGAGGGGCTGAGAGAAGCAATTTCCCGGAGGAACGCAAATTCCTTCCGGGGATGTAGTGGGAGATGATAGAACCCACTCCAGAGTCACTGTTCCTTGCGATGGCTCTATATGTCATGCACAGGACCTTAAACCGTACTCGGTACTCCACAGGAAGCCAGTGCAACATTTTTCTGGCTAAAGTGGCCGAGGAACATCTGGGAACATCCAGAACAAATCTGGCCGCAGCATTCTGGACAACCTGCAAGCGCTGTAGGAGGGTCTTATTTAGCCCCGCATACAGCGCATTGCAGTAGTCCAGGCGTGAACCGATGAGCGCAACCGCTATTTGCTTTCTGGACTGCACAGAAAGATATTTCCTGATCCTTCGCAGGGTATGGATAAGGCCCCAACAGGTGGAGATGGTCCTACTCACCTGTCTGCCCATATCCAGGGCAGGATCTATCATCACCCCGAGATTTTTTGCAGATGTAGTGGGGGAGGGACATACACCTAGCGAGTCAGGCCACCAACTGGAGGACCAGATATTTTCGTTCCCACCAAACACCATCACCTCAGTCTTCTCCCCATTCAGTTTGAGGGAGTTCTGAATCATCCAGTGTCCGACCGCCTCCATACAAGATCTAAATTTGGAGACGGTCTGCACATCTGAATGGGAGAGAGAGACGAGTATTTGGGTGTCGTCAGCGTAGGATACTACCTCCATCCCGAAAGTTCTTATTAGTCTGGCCAGTGGGGTCACATAGATGTTAAATAGGGTCGGGCTAAGAGCCGACCCTTGTGGGACCCCACAAAGCACAGGCCGGGATGGAGATAGAAACTCACCCATCTTGACTCTTTGTTCCCTCCCAGTCAGGAAGGAAGTCAGGAGATCTAAAGCTGCGCCTTTCACCCCCACGTCCCCTAGACGAGATGAAAGAACTGAGGGTGAGAGGGTATCAAAGGCCGCAGTTAGGTCTAACAGGACCAGGAGGGTAGTCTGGCCACTGTCCACTGTCGTGCGGATGTTATCGAGCACGACAGTGAGGGCCGACTCGGTGCTATGATCCCTCCTGAATCCATGCTGAGAAGAGTCAAGACAACCCGAGCTTTCTACAAAAGCGGCGAGATGCTTATTCAGATGTGCCTCAAGCATCTTCGCAGGGGCGGGAAGCAGCGAGATTGGACGGAAGTTTTTCAGGACTTCCGGGTCAAGGGAGGCCTTCTTTAGCAGAGGTTTTACTACTGCTTTCTTCCATTCCAAGGGGAAGACACCATCTCTTATTGCTAGATTCATAATTTCCAGCAGTGGTGATAAGAAGGACTCCTTGCACTGCTTGATGATTTTCAGAGGGCAAGTATCCAGAGGGGAACCGGATTTGATCTTATTAAGCAGGGCTTCAAGATCCTGCGGTTCTAGTGGTGGAAAGGAGTCCAGGGTGCTTAGTGGAGGAGCATCGAGGATGGGCAGATTCTGCTGGGCCAAGGCATTAGAGACACTGATGCCCGCTCTTTGTTTCTCAAGAGCTAGGTGGATATCCAATATTTTTGTATGGAAGAATAGGGCAATCCTGTCGCATAAGTCCTGCGAAGGAATAACAGGGTCAGGAGTTTGTAGGTCGACTAACGCGTCGACAATTTTAAAAAGCTCCTTCGGGGAGGAGAGCGAGGTGGTCAGGGTTACAAAGTAATCTTGTTTAGCCTGCACAATCTCAGCCTTATATTTCCTGACAAGGAGTTTGTGGGCTTCTTTATTCTTGAAATCCCAGCTAGAGTGCCAGAGTCTCTCCTTCCTCCTCACTTCTTGCCTGAGGAGCCTGAGGGAGTCGGAGAACCATGGAGCAGAAGGTCTCTTCCTTGCTCGGCGTCTGGTCTGTATGGGAGCTAGTTCATCCATAGCTTCGGTGACAGCCTGTTCAAAATGACCAACTGCGGTATGTACATTATCCATACCCGTGATAGAAAAGCTAGCAGCCCAAGGCGCGAAGGAGTGGCTACTGATATCCCTAAGGTTTCTAGACGTAACCATTACATGATTCCCTTTATTACTTCCTTCCCTCATCAGGTATTCCAGATGGAATGGAACTGCGAGGTGGTCGGACCAAGATAAATGCACCGGATCCTTGATGGTAATACGATGGTCATTCGAAAAAATGCCATCTAACGTATGACCTGCCCGATGAGTCGCCCCACTGACTCGCTGCATAAGCCCACAGGAAGCCAGGGCTTCAATGAGTCCTGAGGTGTCAGAGACATCCTGTCGTTCTAAATGATAGTTAAAATCACCTAGGATGGAAAAATTTTCACGACCAAAGTATGGTTCCAAGGCCTGAAGAAATTTAAAAGTAAAATCAGTTCGTGGACCTGGTGGTCGATACAGTAGGATTCCATGGAAGAAAAAACACTGTGCTTCCTTTATGGTGAAATAAAGGGCTTGAAAACAGTCCGGGAAATCAGGAATGGGTATAGTATGACATTGAAGGTGGTCTTTATAGAGAATCGCTATACCACCTCCCACTCGACCCTGTCTGTCCAGTCTAGTCAGGCAGTACCCATCAGGGACCGCTTCGATTAGATCAGGGCCAGATGAATCCTTGGCCCAAGTTTCAGTAATGAACACTAGGGTTGGTTTTCTATCTAAAACCATTTCCCTAAACATAATCTTGTTTTTAACAAGGGAACGAGCGTTAACCAGGATACCTTCTACTACCGTAGTTGTAGGCCCAGTAGCACCAGAGTACCCAGGAGGAGAAAGACAAAGGGGATTGACAGGCCTAAAATTAGTAGAACAGCCACAGCGCAAAGGACGGAATAGGTCGTCTGGTTCAAAAGAATGCGTACATCCTAGTCTGCGAGGTTTTAAGCGCAACATTTCCTGACGGGAATAGCTAAGCCGAGAAGATGTAACAGCGGCAAAATCCAGAGTCCAGCCGTCCAGCGCGTCCTCAGCGCGGACGGGCGCAGACGGGCTGGACTCTGGCGTGACTCCGGCGTGACTGCGGCGCCCACGATGCGCGTACACGCTGCGCGTCGTGTCCATTTAATTATAAAGGGCTCTAGCGAGTCCACGTGATTGGCTTCAGCCAATAGCTAAGGAGTCCTACTTGGACCCACCCAAGATGGCGCCCCAAGTAAACAAAGCGCAGGGACCGGCCCGCCCAAATGGCAGTGATAGCGGCGTAATACCGCTGTGCAAGGAAGCGTTCCGTGAGATTAGGACACAGGTAGGGGAACTATAAAATTATTAGCAGTACTAAGCTATTTTTAAAAACAGGGGAAATGCGGCTAAATTAGATTACATAAAACGACAAAAAGAGGGTTGGTTAAAAATATCCAGTAGCAGCCTGCTTCTTACGAGAAGCACGATGTGCACAACGAAATCAAACAGAGAATGAGCCTCTCAACCTATCCGCTTTAAGTAGGACACCGGAGTACAGCCTCTAGCCAGTCCACGTGATTGGCTTCAGCCAATAGCTGAGGAGTCCTACTTGGACCCACCCAAGATGGCGCCCCAAGTAAACAAAGCGCGGGGACCGGCCCGCCCAAATGGCAGTGATAGCGGCGTAATACCGCTGTGCAAGGAAGCGTTCCGTGAGATTAGGACACAGGTAGGGGGCTCCTTGTGCGGGCTCCTTCTGTTACTTCGACAAGTTTTCCTGGTGGTTTGCTTTTCCCCGGTGGTTGACTTGAATCCACTGCCTTGGGTAAAAAACTGAGTCGATCCAGATGCTTGGGCTCCATCTTTTTCAAATATTTCCCTGGGAGCCTTCTCACTCACGATCTGTGTCTGAACTGATGGTCTATTAGCACTTAGATCAGTGTCCAATACTACACTCTCATCAGACGATGTTGTGATTTTTTTCTTTGGATACATTCTCCTTTGGGCATACACCTCGGCCCATGTATAGACCTTGTTTAACTTGTAATCCAGCGTATACCTTTTAAATTTCCTCAGTTTGCCTTCCTGAAGTTCCTTAGAGTATTTATCCAGTTTTGAATTGATTTCATTCAATGCCTTTTCCCAATCATCCTTATCCATCCGTTGTTCCAAGTTTTGCTTAATCTCTTCTAGTTCCATTGATAGTTCATGGATTGCCTTTGCTAATTCTTCACCCAGTAAAAAAATCAAATCTAAAGAACATTTATTTAGAATGGAGTACCACTTCTCCATAAACTCCTTATTTGGATGAAACCTGTATAACATTGGTTTTATGGGTAATCTCAAACCACGTGGTATGCGCTTAAGCCTGTGGTACTGTATCAGCGTTGATGCATGAAGTTTGTGATTGACTTCCCTTCTGGCCAAAAATTCCAGTTGTTTTAGTTGTTGAATAATTGTATTGTCCCAAATAGTCTCCCTATATACCTTTTTCACGCAGATTTGGGACTCGTCCCACTAGAAGACCACGTTAAATTAACACCGCTAATGCTCTGGAGAGCAATATGGGTCAACCAGGAAACCTTGCTTAACCAGGCTTTAATTAATGATTGCAAGTCTCTAGACACAGCACACAACCTCATATTGCTACTACAAGTGGATCCCGACCGAAACAAAAAGAACGGTGACACAGGCCCTTGTCGGCACCAGACTGGACTACGGCAACGCACTCTATGCAGGAATCCCAACCAAACACCTACGAAGACTACAAGGCATCCAAAACGCCTCCGCCCGACTGATCGTCAACGTCCCCCGCCGCAGCCACATCACCCCCCACCTGAGAGACCTACACTGGCTCCCCGTCGACAAGAAGATCACCTCAAGCTCCTCACCCACGCACACAAAGCACTCCACAATGCCGGACCAGCCTACCTGCACAGCAGACTCAGCTTCTACACCCCCACCCGCCAGCTCCGCTCCGCCAGCCTCGCCCTCGCCGCTGTTCCCCGCATCCAATGAACAACCTCCGGTGGCAGATCCTTCTCCTACCTCGCCGCCAAGACCTGCAACACCCTCCCTATCCACCTACGGCAGACCCAAGACCTATTCACCTTCAGAAGACTCCTCAAGACCTGGCTCTTCGAGCAGTAGCGGCACCCCCTCCCCTCAGCGCCTTGAGACCCTTCCGGGTAAGTAGCGCGCTTTACAAGTACTCTGATTGATTGATTGATTGATATGGCTACGATGTGTAAAAGAGTACCTTGCCTGGTTGGAGAGAGAGGATTGTTACCACAACCCACTCTTAATGGATTTCATTCCAAAAAAGAAACTAAAACGTGATTTTTTTGCTGCATGTGCCCAACTACGGCTAGTGCGTGAGTCATTCATTATCTGGTTTCTTATCCTAGAACTGAGCATCATGACTTGCTCTTAGACCTATGTCCGTGTTATTCAACAATGACCCAGCCTCTCCTACACCTTTTATTTTTCTGTAAGCTATATTCTGCTTCTTGGAAGCCGTTTTTAATTCCCTTGCTGAAGCATTTGAACATTAGAAGCTGTAGACCAGCTTTATGTTACTTACAGCTTCTTCAAACAAAGTACACATGTCTAATGGTTTACAAATTTCTATCTACTGCCGTCCGAATGAGGAAACTAATGGGTAAATAAACATAAGCCCAGCGTACTTGTCGTGGTAAGAGCTATTTAATTGGGTCAGGGTGCATCTTATCTCCTGTGTAAAGCTCTCCTATCTGTGTATACAATTGCACCAAGTATTATTTGTTTTTTTACACTTTTGACAACTGTGGTATTTTAGTTGGTGAGATTTCCGGAGAGTGCTTTAATGTTCTTTTTTTAAATAGTTTTATGAAGTTGGAATATGGATTGTACTACGACATGACAGTCAATATTTTGCTGTTTTAATTCTCTATGGTTTTTATTTGATTTTACAATTCATATGAGTATTGGCTGTTATGGTTATACTTTTGTAAAGTTGACCTGCTACTGTAATGCAGTGCACACACAAAATGACCTTTGATATAAAATTAGAGAGAATGTGGTATCATATTCAGGGGCAAGGCAACTCAGGACAGAGAGGTAATGCAATAGTAAGAAGTCACATAAAATGTAAAAGCTGAGCACCAGGGTAAATTCACGTTAGGGTGCCAGCACACTGACAGACAAAATCGCAATTTGAGTAGCTTCAGCATACGTGTGGAAAACATGCAAGAGCAAAAATCACATTCAGGTGAAAATAACTTTTAAGTTAAAAAATCATCACACATGGTGTAAGTAAGCATCATTGTGGTACCATGTGTAGGTGTAAGATCACATTTAGGTGCAAAAATACTATTGGTGCATCATCAACAGCCATATGAAACACTTATGAGCACGATGAGCCTCCATAGCAGTTCACGTACGGTTCGGTTCCCTGTCACGGCAACACAATGGGAAGCACTAAAGCTGGAGGACTAACACAATTGCAAATACTTAATAGAGAGACTGTAATACACCTCTGGCCTGATCTAAAATGTGAAAGAGGCTTTCCTCAAAAAAGCAGACCAAAGGGGCTGACCCTGATTTCTTATCTCTTTTGTTTTTAATGCTAGCCATTTGATCTCATGCATACTGTCTGTATTCAGATCTAAAAATGGGGCCCCAGTGATCAGGCAAAATGTAAAAAATATTGTTCAAGCTGTGGCAGATCATAATTGAATTGGATAACTGTGAACATAAATACAAAGCAGCTCTTGAGTACCTGTCAGAGGACTGAAGAACATTAAGACCATGCAACAGTGAAACTGAGCCACATGGTAAGAGAACATTGACCTGCTTCTGAGGCCAAGCCAGCCATGGTTACTACTAGGGCTTGTGAGTTTGATTTCATTGAGGTGTTCTATCTTCCACAAGCTACTTGTCAACATTTAAAGTGGTGGATGAACCATCTTAATCATCTTGTAAATTGGATTTTGTTCCAGTTCTCCCACCGATCAACCCGCAGCCCAGGGACTCCATAGGGCGCAGTAGGCAGGAAAGAAATTGACAGAAGTGCAGACTGGAGGTGAGGCGATAAAAGCAACATTTAACACTACAAGAACTTTTCTTAATAGCACTTGCTTAGTGCATGGCAGGGTACAGACTGACTGCAGACCTTAGAGCAACTTTCATGCCACTGTTAATGAGTTGTGTTAGGAAATTGGTTTTAAAAGGTCACTGCTTACAGTTACTCTTTGCATGGGAATATCATTCACAGAGTTCCCCATTAATGTTCACTAAATTCACATTTTAATTAAGGGTGTTTTCATTGTAAAGTTTTCTTCTGCAAGCTTCAAAAAAAGGCAACAAAAAGCAAGACCTCCATGAAGTTAGAAAATGTTTCACCTCTTTCTTCCACAGGAAGATTGTGCAGTTTCTAGATTTTTAGTCTTCACACTTCAACATTTACTGCTGGTCCCCAGTGATAAAGCAAAATGTAAAAAATATGTTCAAGCTGTGTCAGATCTTAATTGGATTGGATAACTATGTTTTCCCTTAAACATATACACAAAGCAGCTCTTGAGTACCTTTCAGAGGACTGCAGAACATTAAGACCATGCAACAGTGAAACTGAGCCACATGGTAAGAGAACATTGACCTGCTTCTGAGGCCAAGCCAGCCATGGTTACTACTAGGGCTTGTGAGTTTGATTTCATTGAGGTGTTCTATCGTCCACAAGCTACTTGTCAACATTTAAAGTGGTGGATGAACCATCTTAATCATCTTGTAAATTGGATTTTGTTCCAGTTCTTCCTACCAATCAGCCCACAGCCCAGGGACTCCGTAGGGCGCAGTAGGCAGGAAAGAAATTGACAGAAGTGCAGACTGGAGGTGAGGCGATAAAAGCAACATTTAACACTACAAGAACTTTTCTTAATAGGACTTGCTTTGTGCATAGCAGGGTATTGACCGGTTGCAGACCCTAGAGCCACTTTCATCCCACTGTTAATAAGTTGTGTTTGGAAATTGGTTTTAAAAGGTCACTGCTTACAGTTAATCTTTGCATGGGAATATCGTTCACAGAGTTCCCCATTAATGTTCACTAAATTCACATTTTAATTAAGGGTGTTTTAATTGTAAAGTTTTCTTCTGCAAACTTCACAAAAAGGCAACAAAAAGTAAGACCTCCATGAAGTTAGAAAATGTTTCACCTCTTTCTTCCACGGGAAGTTTGTGCAATTACTGGGTTTTTAGTCTTCACACATCGAAATTTACTGCTAGAAAATTGTACCATGGACTATGTACTTCACGGGCAAAAGTAAGTCTTTTTTATCTGCGATGTCAATGCACACAGAACATCTCTGCAAATGTTTGTCAGGCTTTTTCTGCAATTCTTGTAGTTGCAGAGACATTTTAGCAATCTGAAGGGAGTGGTTATATTTATTCTCTGCAAACCAGGACAGTAGGAAAGATGGGCTCCAAAGTCTCTTTGGCTCTCCCGGTTGCTGGTTGAGCAGTCAAGGTCTACAAAAAGAAAGTCGTTAGAAGGTTAACATCAGATGCAGTGTAACACAGGTACCAGAGTTGCAATGAATTTGATTGTCCAACTGGAGTAGCTTTTTGTATCGAAAGTACCACAATATCACAAACAAATTCAAGCTGCGACACAGGGCACCAATTATGAAGTTGCCATATTTTTGGCAGTTACTAACTGATGACATACACTCTGCTATTAGTAAATCAAACAGAAGAGTAACTGATAAAACAGTGCACAATCATTAGCTGATTGTCATCACTGGGAAAATTACAACGAAAACATAACATAACTGATGCAACTGTAGGGAAGAAGAATTAGGTTCGGGTGCAAAAAAAATCGAGCTTCTCAGTGCTTGTGGTTAGGATTCATAAGACTTAGAAACCTGCTTTGTCTTCCGCTTTAGGGTCATGGTTTGCCAGTATCTTGAAAAAAATTATTATCTTGCAACCCCGGCCGGGTCAATGACTCCACATTGTCCAGGGGACATAGCTTGGTACTGAAGGGAGCAGACAGAAATATACAGCCTGATTCATGAAGGTAAATGCGCTCGCAAAAGGGCCAGATTCTCAGAATCTGGCCCTTTGCGAGTGCAATTTTTGCATTTGGGATTCATCATCCCAAATGCAAAAATCGCTAATAAAGAATTAGCAAATATGCGAGGATTAGCATTTAAGGAATCTCTATTTGCTACTCGCAAATAGAGAATATGTAGGAATCGCTATTTATTTAGCAATTCCTACATGAATACCGTTTTGCGAGTCCTCAATAGCGAATCGCTATGATTCGCTATTAGGGGCTCGCAAAACGGCCCCTTGATGAATCAGGCTGTATGATCCCCTAAGGGGATCTTGAGGTGGGAGCCCCTGGGCACAAGCGGTAAAACCGAGCCAACATACTATTTCCTATTTCAAGCCAAATAACTTGTAAAGCCAGATTTAGGAGCAGGGATGCAGGCTAGAAAGTTTAATTCCAGTCACCTTCAGACGGGGTAAGGAGTTGAATAAACCTATGTCCTATGGGACATGACAGATACACAAACGGTGATCACATTGGTCCTCTGTTTGCACTTGCTTCACATTCGCAGCTATTATTGGAAAAGAAATCTAGATAATGTTTGATAACATTCTCACTTGTAAAAAGAAAACTTTACTTGGTGTACAGTAGATATCAGCCCTGGGTGCAGGTCATGAACTCCAAACACTATACAAATGATGCTACCACCCAGGACCTCAGCAAAGGATGTCTTCCCCAGGAGACATAGGGAGTACTTTTCAGTTTATAGTATTCCCTGTGTAGTTATACACCAAAGGTGTCGCCAGAGAATAATTTGTAAAAACAATAAGTGCCATGGCTGTCATCGGGAGGCAGTTAGCACCAATCCATTTCTCCTGTTGGCACCGCCTAAAACAGAACCAACTACTTACCATGAAAGTGGGGACAGGGTGTGGCATAATGGCCAGAGCTACCGACTTCAGAGCTGGGGAACCAGGTTCGAGTCTCTGCATCGGTTCAACATCCTGGGATTCTGGGCAAATCACTTAATCTCCATGAATGTGTCCTCAACCGGTGCTCATGAAAAGCGCCGGTGTTGATGATTAAGTGCTGATGCTGAGCTCTGGGAACCACTGGTAAAAAGTAAGCACTACCGTGTCGCTAAAGAGCGCTAAATTTGCAGTTTGGCGTATTCCTTAGAAGTAACAGGTCTTTAAATGCAGGAAATTAGGGAAAAAAGCAGAGAGGCCTCTGGAAAAAAGGAAAAATGTCACATCAATCTGGGACTTGCATCAATCTGGGACTTGCATCTTCCCTGTTTCTTCGGAGGGCAGATGAATCGGAATTCCATTCCAATCAGAATTCCATTATAGCAACTTTCCTGTCAGCTGGGAAGGTGTCTTATGTGGAATATTTGGCTGCTAAAGGGAGTAGTGAAGTACAATGTGGCAGGACACCTTTATCGTAAATGAAGGAAAGGTAGTCAACATTACTGTGAAAAATCTACAGACCTCCTGGCGGTAGAGTATACTATTAAGTCCTCAACAGATCACCAGCGCACAGCAACACAGCGAATCTAGACAGAGTCTACCCATGGCATACCATGCAAATATCGGAGGCATCAACATGGTGCACAGCCAAGCCTATGTTGCCCTAACAATTACAGTAACAGTCCAGGATGGCTGGTTTGGTGCTTTAAAGCTGAACCATAGCTTGTGGATCAAAATTTCACACAGTGGTGGATGTGTCCATCAATGGGAGCAAGGGGTCACATTGTAGTGGTCAAAGAGAGCATGGTGAGCGAACCTAAAAAGTAGCCTGAAGTTAGGCTAAGCCAGGAGGGTAAAGGACATCAAGAACCTACAGCTGGTGAACAGTAATAGATTCTTCATTGAAAGGAAAATTCTGACTAATATCTCAGTGATGGGTGAGAAATGAGATACTTACTCAAAAAGTGTGGTCGTGAAAGTTTGATGTTGAAATAGGTGAAGGAAAACCCTTATTGCCCTCAAATGAGTTGTTTCGTAATAAGGGAATTCAGTACTATGCATGATAAACACCAAAGAAGGCTAGATGTAAGACCGTAAAACAAGTAAAAAATGTGTAACAAGAGTTTTAAGGATTAGGAAGCTAAAAAGCACATAGTGGGATTATGTGAGCTCAAATGGAATGTTTGGATTACCAACATTGTTTTGTCATAGCCATTTTTGTGATGCATATCAAGGAACAACGGTTCTTGTGGAGACAATAATAAGTAATACTGATACTCAAAAAGCACGATGGCAATACCAATGGGTCATGTGGATTTCAGACATAGAGGAAGCTGAGTACAGTGTGATTGCGTATTTGTAGTTAATAACAAATATTCAGACAGATTTCAAATATACACAAAGATTGGTGATTAGTGGTCCCCAGTAAAAAAAAATTGGAAATAAAGGGAAATGGACTAGTGCTATTTGTGACAGCCACGTGTGCGAAGAGAAAAACACCGGTCAAGTGTAAAAGGAAATAGGATACTCACACTGGACACAGCTGGGTACTACAGGAGTGAGAAAAGAAAGAGAATAAGAAACAGAAGTGGTAACCGTAATGCTGGTAATGTACATTAGTGTGAGTATCCTATTTCCTTTTACACTTGACCGGTGTTTTCCACTTTGCGCAAGTGGCTGCGCATACCAACTGTTATTCTTTCAGGTACCCCTTGGCCTCCTTATCATTTTTTCACCGCATATGAATATAGATCCTACTGGATTATCGCTAACGCTATTCTGCCTCTCTAAATTTTAGATTTCCCTATATTATTAGGTCCTGAAGAGCCCCTGCACCCTTGGAATGGTCGAAACGCCGTCGACTTAAAAGATAACAAATTATTCCACCAGCCCTGATTATTGTACACAATGTCTGAGAAGACTGGTAAAAATACAAATGGTTGTTTTTCAAAATAATGGAAATCATCTTGTAATTGTCACAAATATCACTACTCCGTTTCCCTTTGGTTCCAAATTTTTTTCACTGGGGACACTAAGCACCTATCTTTGTGTATATTTGAAATCTGTCTGAATATTTATTATAAACTACAAATATGCAATCACACTGTACTCAGCTTCCTCTATGTCTGAAATCCACATTACCCATTGGTATTGCCATTGTGCATTTTGAGTATCAGTATTACTTATTATTGTCTCCACAAGAACTGTTTTTCTTGATATACAGTACATTCTTTGTGAGTAGGGTTTCCCTTGTGTTTGTCTAATGCATTTTTGTGATGCAGTAGAAAATGGAGAACATGCAGTCAGGGGATTTGCACCTCTGTGTTAATGATACACTGAGGAATAATAGAAGATTGTTTAAATAAATGGGTTCAACAAAGGACTATGTGAGACTTGGACAGGTTTCTCCAGCTGATTTTTGGTGGGTTTTGAAAGTTCCATTAATAAATAAAGACACATTTGAATTCTGTGTTTGTCTTTTCACATTATCGGGTGCTACAAAGGTCAAATGTCAGGCTATGAGTTCTGACAATCTGCTGCTTATTCTCTCTTGGTTAGTGTTTTGCAACACACAACAAAGGGGTCGATTCCGATCCGGTAAAATCCCCGTCCGTACGAATCGTATCCGGAGCCGTTTCCGTACGACTCGTACGGACGCCGTACGACCGGACGATTCCGATCCCGATCGGCCGACCCGGACGCGATTCGTACGGTACACGTCGATTCGTACGGAAAAGCGCACGATCACCTACACACCGTACGGCGCGTACCCCCATGATCGCAGGGGTACGCGCCGTACCCCTGTGATCATGCAGGGTACGTGCCGTACACCCAGCGTACATGGGGTACGTGCCGTAAACCCACCGTACATGGGGTACGGTGCGTACCCCATGTACGCTGGGTGTACGGCACGTACCCCGCATGATCACAGGGGTACGGCGCGTACCCCTGCGATCATGGGGGGTACGTTCCGTACCCGGGGGTGGCGTTCCGTACCTGTTTCGGCGCGAACTCTGCGTTTACGACTGTTTTCGGCTCCCGTAGGAAAAGGGTCGTACGGCGCGTACCCGACACGAATCGTACTTGCTGGGTCGTAAAAATCAGCCGCGAACCGTAGTGATGTCGCGTACAGCCGGTTCCGAATGAAACTCGTACGGAGATTTGAGTCGTACGGAGTCCTGTATGACTCGTACGGAGTTTGGCACCTGGTACGGATCGTACTTCGTCGTACGTACGGGACGTCTACGGGTACGATTCGTATGGGGAAAAAACTCTCCGTACGATGATTCGGAGCGCATTTTACCGGATCGGAATCGACACCAAAATGTAAGTACCTGTAAATGAACTGTATGCATTCAGGAATTAGGAAAGTAAACATGAAGCACATTGGTGGTAATTCTGAAGTGTGCTGGAAACAGATTTTAATAGGATCAAAACAAATCGAGTCATTTTACTTAGTGATGCACAAATGATGAATATTCACAGAAATACGATTTCTACACATTATCATTTGTGTGCTATATAGTTTTATGAATAAGGCTGTACGTCTGTCGAAATGACAATATACTACTACACAAAGCTTTATTTACATTAAAAAAATTGCCCCTCCTCATGACCATTAAGCGTAGGTGGGTCGCAAAAGTTTGTCATTCTAAAAATTGAGTTACGACTCTAAAATGTCGGGGAACATGGGACTAGAAAAAAATTAACATAAGCATTTATGAAAAAGATTTTAATATTTCCACTGACTGCATAATTAATAATTATATTATTTCTTATTATTTCTTATTAACAGCCACTCGTCTATTTAAGGGAGGGCTTTGTGGTTTCAGTAATGGCCTCCAGGCAGTCAGCTGAAGGCTCAAAGTCTTCAAGTCCCATCCTTTCTGTAAATCCGACCTGAACATGAAACTATTTGGTTTCTGAAACCAGCTTTTGACCCTAGATTGTAACAGAAGATCCGAAGAAACTGAAACACTATTTGGATGTATCATCAATACCCCTAATAGAGTGGAAAGACAGACAGTTGGGAGAAGATGTCAAGCTTCAAGTTGAGTTGCAGAACCACTGCAAATCCTGGTCCTCCCGGAGTCTCTTCAGAGGTGGTCAACACTCACCCACCTCAAAAGAGACAGAGAGGGAAAATGGCAAAGGCGAAAAGAGACAGAGGGTAATTTACTGTAGCAGGCTGGCAAAGCTAGAACTTGGATGAGACTGGTGTTGGCTTTCAAACCGGTAAATGGCCTGCCTGGGATGATCAACGGTGGAGATTTGTTTTGTTCCTCGATGGAGGGAGTGCTGTTGAGACCAGACATTGACCAGTATACCAGCATGGTTCCCCTGGATGCCAAAAAGCAGGAAAACTTGCACAGAAGCAGCACTGGCATATAAACAAACAAGGATCGACAAACAGGGAAGAGTAGGCATAAGCAACCTGCAAAGCATACACCCACAGGGAACTGCAAAAGGAAAATACAAAAAAGTGTTGTGGCTTCAGGCTCAGTGGATGAACTGTACAGAAATGGAGAGCCCGTCCCACACAAGATTTTGGCAGGCATTGAGCCTTGTCTGTAGTGAAATTAAATGGACTCTTCCTGGAATAACCGGACAGTGTTTCAGTCAGTGGAAAGTTCCCATCCGCAGGGGCTAACAGTCTACTTGTCTTTACATGCCATTGTCCCTCTTCCACAGCCTTCAGCCCTAAACCTGTCTGTATATGGTAACTCGTTGGTTTATTTGGTGAATTGGGATACTGCCTAGAGTTGCTCACTTTGATTTTGTGTGTCTGGTGTCCTACACCAGAACCATCTTACTGAATACAGTCAAAGTTAATTTGACAGCCTCAAGTACTGAAATTGAACCGAGCCATTCTTGGATCGGTAAATGGGAACCATGTAGGTGGGAGATGTCTCGCCACACACTGCACTTGGGGTGGGGTGGAAGTGTGCTGGTCTGAAGACAGCGAGAAGGCTGCTCATTCTTTTAGTTACCTTCATACATTGTGCATTTTCTCGTTAATGTGAATGATCCAGGTTCACGGGATCCAGGGTGACACAGGATGGAGTATCTGATGATTGCATATATTGAAAGAATAATACAATGTTGGCATTAAATACCAAGCACTGTTAAAAAGGGGAATGTAATGAAGTCAGCGAGTTTAGTCTAGGAAGTAATAATGGGTCTTGGGGGCACACAGAGAGCCCGATTCACATTGGGACTTACGACTTGTAAAGTTACAAGTGCGGATTCTCTGCACTTGGGGCAGGATCTGCACAGTGCAGGGCAGAGAATCCACCCAAAGTGTTGAGAATCTGCACTCGTAAATTTATGAGTCGCAAGTCTCTTTGTAAATTGGGCCCAGAGTGATTAAAGGAAAGTTGTGGCAAACAGCAAGCCTTCAGTTTTTTGTAGGGTTTGTTTCAGGATCTTGTAGAGGGCAAGGAGATCTGAGTCAACATGCTACGCTGATGTCAGACAAGTCCTCTTAATAAATGGAAGTGATAGAGATGTTTAATCTTCTGCAGAGATCGGAGCAGGGGGCATCTGCAGCTATTAAAAGACACATTGGGAAATTCCAGTATTTCAGATGCTTCATATACATGGACACATACAAATGAAACACTTTGGCCAACCAAAAACTGGAGAAAGGCTGGTACCGAGCTCCCTCTCACAACTCCCAATGGCAGGACGCTGATGGGGATCTAGTCTGCTTCAAGTTGTTTGCATGCCTTCTATCTAGGATGCCTCCTTGGAAATATAGATGTCTGGCCAAGTCAAGATGCGGAATTACTATTTATCACAAAGGCCACTGAATTATGTGGCAGGGTTAAGTAAATTATGCGTCAAAAAAAGGCATACAATGAGTCACAATTTTGTGATTTTCAAACTTTTTAACATTGTCTAGGCATTGGTTGCATCTCATTAGTACCAGTTTAACGCCCAAATACAGCAATAAGCAACAAAAATGTAACTAGTCAACCTTTGCAAAGGGCCTTCCACTGCGTTGCAACGCGTTTTGTTGCATTTTTAGTAACTCTTGAACAATTTGAGATAAATTATGCAGCACATGATAGATTGTGTGGCAAATGCTGCAAATCTATTATTATGCGAAAATCTCCATGGCCGCACAATCGCATAATTCCAGTGACCCTGTTTAGTACCTTATTCTAGGTGCTGTAGGACTTTCAATACTGCAATGCCACACAATAAGGCGTTTAAATGCACAATAAAAGTGTTCTAGTTTTTTGGTTCATTCATTTTATTTCATATTCATTTCAATCTGCTTCTGTGGAAGTGTAGCAAAGGACCTTCATAGATCAAAAACAAACAGATTAAATCTGTTGTGGATATATATTCAGCAGATGTTCCCATGAGAACCGAAGAACATTACTTAGGTACTAAAGGGAAATTACCTTCAAAGGTGACTGAGAGCAGAAGGTTCTTTAGAGCAAGGCAGAATGTGTGGAAGTAGAGAGAACTGAGCGGGATGAAAGAAATAAAGTGTTGAGTTACGCAGGAAGGCGGGAGGAAGTGGATGAATACAAGAATGGTTTGAGAGGGGGGAGGGACTTATATTGGAATCAGAGAGAGATACAGGAAGGAGAATGGCTGTGAATATGTTTAAAACCTCTGCACATGATAAAATGGAACTGGATTCAGAAATGGAAGCGAGGGGGAGCTATCAGGGAATAATGAAGAGAGGAGAAATGATTGCCAGCTAGGACTAGTGAAGAAGAGACAAAAAGAGATGTTAAAGTTAAGTACGAACAAGGAGGGAAAGAAAGAAGGTAGGAACCGAAGTTGAGAAAGCATCTGCAATCAAGAAAAAGAATATTAAAGTAACAATACAAGTTTTAGTTGGTACTTGTACGTTGAAGAAAAGTTGTACGTCAGAGTATTATATTCCGAAAAATCATGCTAAAAGACTATCGTAGCAAAAATATTGACAGCCTATTTAACTATTCTAAACTCCGCATCTATGGCCTTTAACTATATTTATATCGTCAAGGTATGTAGATGTGGAGTTATGTGTAGCAACCCTATACTTATCTAGCTACACTTGTCAATATTTGGATAGTCAGTATTTTTGTTGCGATATATTTGTAACATGATCAACAGTAATCCCGTGCCCTACCTCAAAAGCAGGTGTGGAGAAGAAAAATGGTAGTAACATTTGAGAATTGTCGGATGAAAGAGGTATAATAGACTAGATGTTTAAACAGTAATAGAGGAAGGAAGTGCAGACGTAGAAACAATGTAAATCAACATAGCAGCCCTGGGAATCATTGTAAAAAGAGGAAAAGAGGGGACTGCTTATCCAGGTCACAGAATAGGAGCAACAAGACAGGTAGGGAAAAACCTAAAGAAGGGCACACATTATCTCGATTCCATACAGCCTTGCGTGACAATCACCTTCATAAACCTTTCAAAACCAAAATTCATTAATGGTGAAAACTACAACCTAAAGTAGCAAGTAGCTTCAATGAAATGAAACTGCACAGCTTTATCTGCTCTCCCTCTACTAATGATGAATTAATTGTCTCTACATTGACCTCAACCTTTCTTTCTAAGACCAGAATCATTAGAAAACCTAGCCACATGCAAGATCAAATGTCTATGGAAGATATTACAATTTCCTCAGCACCCACTATCAACAGAACCGAAAAAGTGTTCTTCCTCTCCCTCCTTGGTAGGGGTAATGCCTTCTTATGTCACATTAAGACCAGGAACAGGCATGGAAAAGTGGATGCTCTATCACGATATACAAAACCAGAACATTTAAATAAACGAACCTTATATCCTGGCTTTGGAAAATATTACTGTATCCACTTTGTAAGTTTTATTTTACAAAGCTAAAAACAGAGCTTGCAGTCTGGGATTCACACGTTGGGTGCAGTAATATGGGACTGATCACAAAATATGAATTTTTCTTGGAGAAGGAAACTATTTGCACCGTTATCTGAATTACAGAAGAAAGTACTATACTGGTGCCAGGATGCCCTCTATTAAGAACATCCAGAGAAAAATAAGACCTATGACTTGGTTACTTGACCCTTTTGGTGGGGCAAAGTAAGGTCAGAAGTGAATCGATGTGTCAAACAGTGTTTAGTCTGTGCCCAAATAAAATACTCCCATCAGAATCCTGCGGGGCTTAGTGCCAATATCTACTCCTGCATGACCCTGGAAAAAGATCTTTATGAATTTCATCACACATCTTCTCCCTTCAGTAAAAAACACAGTAGTGTTAGCTGTGTGGAGAAATGTGCCTACTTTGCCCTCTTGCATAAGTTGCACATAACACCACAAAGTGTGATCTTTGTGGTGGGATACCTTTGGAAATAATCATAGACAGTGTTTCTCAGTTTATTTCCACATTTTAGAACACATTTCTTCGTTGGGCAGGAACAGTCAATTGTAAGTCTACCAGCCATCATACCCAGACAGATGGTCAACCCAAGTGTATAAATCAGTCCTTTGAGCAAATTCACTGCACTCTTCTCTTGGCCATTCCCCTTTATTTTGCTCCTTTGGTTTCCATCCACAATGTTTCCCTAAAGTCAAAAAAGTCACTTCAGTCCCATCTGTTATAGCACTGCTTACTAATAATGCATCAGTACAAGCTACCACTTTATTCCATGTACAGCATAACAAAGATGACTACAAATGATTTGTTAATCGTCATTGAAAAAAACATCCCAGCTATAAGAAAGAGGACATGATTTGGCTATCCACCTGTTTTCTTACTCTGTCCAGTTTTTACTTCAAACCTGTTCCTAGATTTGGGGGTCCCTTTTCAGTATCACAAGTGGTAACATTAGAACTTCATAAGGGTTAGCGCATATATCCAGTCTTCCACACCTTCCACATATTTTAACCTGCTACATGCAAAATAACTAACCCTCTCCTCCTTCCAATTGTTAAGGATATGTCTCTGGAATTTGACTTGGAGACTATAATCAACTAAGAAGGTTAAGAGTCAACCGCAATATTTAGTGGCCTGGAAGGGTTATGATCTAGTGAAACAATCATGGGGATTTTCTAGATTTGTCCATGCCTCTAGCCTAGCGGCTTATTCCACTAAAGGCTTCCTCTCAACCCAGCAGCAAAGCTGGGGGCACTAAAGGGGAGTAGCACTGTCAGGAATAAGAGAGTTACATGGACTCAGGGACTTGCTTCTGTGACTGTGAGACATCCAGGAAGGTTGTGTAGGATCGGTCTATGCAGCTGGAGCATCAGGATCATCACTTGTAGAGTCAAGGAGTCCAGGTCATGAGTGGTAGTAGGGCTTTATAAACTGCCACTCACCTTGGGAATTCTAGGTTTGCTTTCAGCCCTGAGCTTCCATTGTTGCTGATATTAGCTTCATTCATTTGTGACTTAGGTTCCCCACAGCCCGTTATTACAAAGTTGGTAATAATCCTCACCAATGCCACTCTGTCTCAGATAAGTTTAATGTTTATGCAACATAGTAAAACAGTTTGTTTTATTTACCTTCAGTATAGAGAAGCTTGGACCCTCTGCCTAAAATGACTGGAGAGAAGCTAGAATGGCCCCTGAGAGATAGCAATGAGGAATAGCCCCTCACTCACAAGCTGTCAGGCAACTAGCTTGGTGAGTTTGGAACAAAGGGATTTCCAGAGAGGCAAACATATACTAGTAAATAGCTGAGAACTGGAAAGAAAGGGAGAATGGAAGCTGAGTACTGAAACAGGTAGGAAGAGATTGTGAAGGAAACTGAAAGTCAGCAAAGGAAAACTATAAGATAACACTAATACCACAACAAGGGTGGTGTGGGGAACAATAGGCAAACTATCATAAATGATAGATTTATGCTCCTTGAACAGTGACCTCTCTGTGAGGTGAAAAGATCTCCCAAGAAAGCAGGAATAAACTAATCTCAAAGAGTCTGAGGAGACACCCAGCAGCTTCTTTGGAGAACGAGTGCTAGGTGGCTCAATTTGCCAAAGGCACAAGCCTTGGAATCTAGCTGGAAGCCTTTGGAAGAAATGATGATCAAGATTACAATATAAACAGAAGACAGGTCAAGAGGGAACAAAACAAGGAATATCAAAACAGGCCATGAGGTCACAGGGAAAAGGAAGAATGTAATCAAGGTGTAGTTCAGGACTGGAAAACACAAAACATAAGACAAGAACAACACAGAAACAGGAACTGGGCATAGAAAAGCAGGACTGGAATAAAAGTTAGGTTCAGGATGGTAACAAATCTATACTAATATAATAGAGAGAGAGCCCAAACCTTTGAGGCGGGTAATCTCAGGAACCACAGCACCAATCACAACACCCAATACAGCGTTGGAAAGGGCAGTTGCAGCAGAAGGACATAGGCTATGCAGACGCCCACCATATACATTTAATAGGTAAAAGAACCGTGCCAGCAAAGTAGTCCCTTGTGGGCGTGTCTGCGTTGTGCTGTGGGCATGTGATGGGGGTGTGACAAACGCTGGGGGCGTGTGGTACGTTCCGCCCTTCATGACATGTGTCATATCGTGTGCTAATCCCACCCCGCTCCCTTTAAATACCCCATAATCATAACCCACCTTTACTCCTTAAAATACCCCAACACCCTTAAACACTAACCCATCTTAACCCTATAAATATACCCTGCCCCCAAAACCCAAACCTATCCCTAAACCCTAAAAATATCCATGTACCCCAAAACCCAAACCTAGCCATGAACCCTAAAAGTACCCCTGTACCCCAAAACCCAAACCTAGCCCTGAACCCTAAAAATACCACTGTACCCCAAAACCACCCCTGAACTCTAAAATACCCCTGTACCCCAAAACCCAAACCTAGCCCTGAACCCTAAAAATAACCCTGTACCCCAAAACCCAAACCTAGCCCTAAACCCTAAAAATACCCATGTACCCCAAAACCAAAACCTAGCCCTAAACCCTAAAAATACGCATGTACCCCAAAACCCAAACCTAGCCCTAAACCCTAAAAATACCCATGTACCCAAAAACCAAACCTAACCCTGAACCCTTAAAATACCCTGTACCCCAATACCCAAACCTACCCCATAACCCTAAAAATATCCCTATACCCCAAAACCCGAACCTAGCCCTGAACCCTAAAAATACTCCTGTACCCCAAAACCCATACCTATCCCTAAACCCTAAAACTACCCCTGTACCCCATAACCCAAAACTATATCTGAACCCTTAAAATACCCAAACACCCCAAAACATATACCTCAGTATCCCAAAACATATACCCTTATACCCATACTTACCTTATCCAAACATAAAAAAAACATGCTTTTACCATTCATGCATTTACAACGAATTTAGTTGTAAATGTATGCGTGGTAAAAGCATATAAAATGTAATGCCATGCGTTATAATGGCATTGCGGAGTCATGGTACTTTCGTAATGAAAGTATGCTGAGTGATGTATGCGGAAAGAAAGTTGCGGAATAATGGGTGTTTAACCTCCCCCGGTAAGTACATTGGTGGCACGGCGGCCCACATCTCCAGCAACATACTCATATTTTTTCACCACCCATTTGAAAAATGCACAGGTCTCTCTCATTGATGACCAGCACCGACATACACTTTTAGACACACCTCCCGCCAGAAGTTCTAGAATTGCGAACTTTAGAGCTTGGGAGCTACGTTCAAATCTCGGCATCAGCTCAACATCCTGTGATTCCAGGCAAATCGCTTTGTCTCCCCGTGCCTACCACAAATGAATGTGTTCTTCTGTAATGTAAATTGTGCTCATGCCATGTTGTTCGCGCTATATAATATTGCAAGGAAAAATAAAGTAGGGAAACTCGAGTTCACACACTACTGAACGCACATTCTTAAGTGCATCAGCAGTGCACTGTGAATCGGAGCATTTCACAGGCCTGTCACAGATAGGAAATGCTATCAAAACGAAATCCTACAAAACATTATACTACTGGCCGGCAGCAATTCATACCCGGACAACGTCGGGACGGGCTGCTAGTATAAAATATAGCAAGGAAATGCATGTAACTGGAAAGATTAGAAAGAGTGCCGACAAGACTAGGAACAATGACTGAGACAGAAACAGAGAGGCAAGTCGGCAAGAGAAAGAAACGGAATCAAAAGGCAAGCCAGGAAATACAGTAGCAGGGAAGCGACAGAGCATGAGACTCAACAACCAAATCAGTTGAGAGCCGCAGCACTCTGCACACACAGGACTGAAATAGCTGGAGGTTATCGGTAAGAATGCAAGTAGAGGAAGAGAGCCAGGTGTAAGGAAAAAACCAGGTGCAAGGAATCCGGGAATCCCCAATGAAGGGAAGGCTGAACATGGATTTGGAAGTGGGAATGCCAGCAAAACCAGGAGACACAAGGCAGGATACAGAAAAGCCAAGAACAGTGTGTGGAATGGAGCCAAGAGAGCAAAAAGTCCAGAATGCAGATATAATAGGGTCACAAAACCACAGAATCCAGGAAACAAGCTAGTGAACAGAAAGTCACCACTAGGATGTGATCTAGGGAGGCTCTGAAGACTGATTGTTAGAAATTGGCAGAGGTATGCACCCTGTCCAAGTAGAGACCACAATCCTATTCACGGTAAGTCAGATACACACCTGGCATTAATTAAAATGTCAGTACTCCCTCTATTTAATTTTTTGTTTTCCACCATCTCCTGCTCCCTTCCTGGCTATTTTTTCTCAAGAGTTGAATCCCTTTTTTCGGCCTTCGTTTGGGCTAAAAAGACCCCACGAATAGCTATAGAAACCCTGTATGTAGACAAGGAACAAGGCAGACTGGGCTTACCAAATTTGAAAGATTATTACTATGCATATTTTGCACAGTATCTCTCCAGATTTAAATATCCAGCATCTAGAGATGTATTATTTCTTAATTTCTTCTTTGATTTAATTTGTAAAGAAACAAAGATTCCTTCTCCACTCTCCATCTTCAAATCATCCAAATCAGTCAGATATAAGACTTTGAGCTGGCTTCTCAAAAAGCGAGATGTTATGTTGAAAAGGTACTCACTATCTCTCCTGACCTTAGTAACTCCATTAAGAGAGGCTGCCTTTGGAATTGGGACCAGACTAGAACCAGATACTATATTCAATTGGGCTAGATTTGGGTTCACTAATTTATCTAATTTTACTAAAAATGGAGTCTGGTTGACTCTCGATGAGATGTCTATGCTAATACGTGGAAATTTCCTTCTTATGGGCTCATATGTGGCATTATATAGGTTATTGGGCTATATAGACATAACACAGATAAGTCAAATTTCTGATTTAACGAATGATCTTTTTTGGTCCCCAGTATTTAAAAGGGCGGGAGTATGGAGGAAAAGCTTGGCGCAAAGTAGGGAGGAGGATATAAGTGCCAAAGCGATTAAAAAGTGGCAAAAGCATGAAAGCTTTAACCTAAAGGATACATCCTGGAAAACCCTAAATAAATTCAACTTTACGGTTCTTAGAGGCGCCAATTGGAGACGTATGCTTTTCTTTAGCAAATGGCTTCTGTATTACACGCCTGCAGTCATTTAAACAAGCATTTACAATGCAATAGGTCTCGCAGCATTAAAGTTTGAGCTATTGGCATTGTATATTACAATGTGTTACATTAATTTGTTATCAAACTCTGAATTGTTGTATAAAGATGATTTGCAAACTGTCAAATGTTGCTGAATAGTAAGCAACGTTGTGAATAATATTGTTTGCTAGTCATCCTTGGGTACCAGAGTACTTCACTTGAGGCAGCTCACTACTCTGCACTCACTACTCTGCACTCACTACTCTGCACTCACTACTCTGCACTCACTACTCACTACTCTGCACTCACTACTCACTACTCTGCACTCACTACTCACTACTCTGCACTCACTACTCTGCACTCACTACTCTGCACTCACTACTCTGCACACACTACTCTGCACTCACTACTTTGCACTCACTACTTTGCACTCACTACTCACTACTTTGCACTCACTACTCACTACTCTGCATTCACTATTCACTACTCTGCACTCACTACTCTGCACTCACTACTCTGAACTCTGCACTCACTACTCTGCACTCACTACTCTGAACTCTGCACTCACTACTCTGCACTCACTACTCACTGCTCTGCACTCACTACTCTGCACTTACAATGCAACGGTCTCGCCTTTGCAAAAGTTAGAGCTATAGTAATTGTAAATTGCACTTTTTTTTGTTATGTGTTGGTTAACTTTCTATCATAAACACTCTTTACTAGGAACGCATGGCGCTTCATCAGTAACAAGTGGACTTTTAATTACAAACTCGCTTCTCTTTTCATGATGTCATAGTGCAGGATAACATACAAATCAGCCTCACATATTCTCCAAATTTTATGCAGGCTTAGAACGCAAGATCACTTTTCCTCTGGACCGATTGCTAGGTGGACCTGAAGAAGCTTGGGTATAAAGCTATACAATATTAAAAGCAAGAAATAACTAAAGAGTCAGTAAGAACTGATCTGTGTCTGGCTGGGATGAAGTTGGCAAGAATTGTCAGTCAAGCAGAAAAAAGATTTCTTTGACGCCACAGACACTTGCAGCTCGTTGAAAGAGGTAGGCACTGCTACAAATGTATATCACCAAACATACATGGTGGGAGAAAAGTTGGAAGGGGTTTACAGGTGTCCCATAAATGATAAATTCATTTTAGATATACTGAGTTTCAGCCAACTCTTTAGCATCCAGGACACAATTTCAAGAGAACGCGCCAGTAGTTACTAAAAATCCTCTCTCGCCCCCTCCACCACCCATCCAGTTTCTGAACCAGATTCAGGCGTCATCGGAGCAGGAATGGAACTGTAGACCACAGCCTGAGGATACTCTCTATAGTGACTGCAAGTAAAAATAGAAGAACATGCAGAGCATGACCCGGATTCCCTGTTCCAGTATTTGCCTTCCTCTCTTTGAGTGCCAAAGTCTTCCATCCTATCTCTTAGTCAATGGATTCCCATCCTAGTTTTAGTAGATTCCTGCTAGTGTCAGGGGGTTTCCTGTCAAATTCCAGTACATTCTCTTAATCAATGTTTAGTGTGCTTCTTGCTTCTTGCACAGCTTCAAGGAACCCCTGCCTAGATATTCATTTCTGAGATCCACACTCATAGCATTCTCTGTTCGAGAGTTAGTAGTGACTGGGACACAATAGATTGCTGTGTTTCTGGCAAGAGATACCATGGCCTGGCAGACCAGGACGGACTGTTCATAGTGAAGTAAGGACAAATGTAATGTGCATATGTTGCCCCTTTGTCTGGAGTGATGCTGAGGGAAAACGGCGATGGACTGGACTGAGGCCCAAGCTAGAGGGAAAACGGCGATGGACTGGACTGAGGCCCAAGCTATTATCAGTGGCTGAGACTACCCATCACCTTTTCGCTGTTTTACAGTTCAAGTCTGTTCAGTGTTTCTGTAGTGTTCTTGATCAGTGTTTACATGGAAACATTAAAAACAACATGCACACAGCATATCATAAGTCACAGAAAATATTGACAGGGATAACGTGACAATACCACATACACGGTCTAAAGACGCACTCCACTTGCAAAAAAATGTTGAGCCTCCCACCCTGAAACACGGCACCAAGGATGTCCTCTGCGGAAAGGCCCTCCCGAAACCTCTCTGCCACATTTAGCCTATCTCCCTCCTTCATCAACACAGCTCTCCCCATCATCAACATAGTTCTCTTACCTCAACTCCCTGCAACTGAAAAATAATGAATTCAACCATGTCCGTGAAGAAATCTGCAAAATACTTGCGAACATGAAGCAGACTACGCACATCTCGGACCCTCTCCTGGCGACATTTGTAAACAAGCATTTATTTTGCAATACTGAGGTTCAATTTTGTATTTGTGATTCCGTTTTCCCAGTGTTTTCCATGTCAGATTTTTCTTAATTAAATGGTGTTTAGAACTAGGCGGCTTGGTAAAACAATCATATAGAACACCTAAACTAATAAAATAAATCGCCAGCAGGAAGGAACTATTTGTACATAAAATAAAGCTTGCGATTAACCCCTGCGCTGTCGGTTTCTGTTGGGGATCAGGCGAGATGACTGCAATATCTGCGCGCGCATTCCAAAACGAAACCTAGCGTGGGGGCGGGACTTCCGTCTTGTGCGCGAAGCCCGCGCCCACGGAGTTCCTGGTCAAGAGCAGTGCGTGATGCGGGGCTCCCATGCCTGAGGGAGAGCCCCGCAGAGGCGACAGAACACACTGGATTGACGGTAAGTGGGCCTTGGGGGGCGCTCGTGTGTGTGAGTGTGTGTGCGCGTGTATGTTCGCTCCTGTGTGTGTGTCTCTGTGTGCGACGGCGGGGGGAGGGGGAGTGTATCTGTCTGTGTGTCTGTCTCCGCTCGTGTGTGTGAGTGTGTGTGTGTGGGCGCTTGCATGCAGGGGGAGGTGTGCCTGGGTATGTTTGCGCTTTCCCAGGAGACAGCCAGGCCGAGCGCGGTGCGTGCCAGTCGGCGCGTGCCACTTTCAAATCGCCTCCAAGGCAATGCGCGCGGCCAGGACTGTCTCCTGGGAAGCACACATGCCAACAAAAGGGGCTCGGCGGAGACGGGCTTCGCGCGGCTAGCCGAGACCTAAAAATGTATAGTAATGCCTCGCCTACTTGCTTTAGATGCACTCAACCTGACTTGGCTAATTGGTCGCATATCATTGCCTTTTGCCCCAAAATTAAGGTATTTTGGGAAAATTTGTTTTCCAGATTGTCTCAATATTTACATTTTACGATTGTTAGTTAAAAGAATTTAATTATACTTGGGGTTGATCCAGAGCTTAATTTGGACGATTCCTTAGTGAAGCTCTTGTATATTATTGTTGCAATTGCCAGATCGCTGATTCTTAAATACTGGAAAACAGAAATAATACCAACGGTAGATGAGTGCTTTCAAAAAACTAAGAGAGTTAGGAGCAGTGAATATTTGTAGCCAAAAAGGATGGCAGCTTTGCGTAAATTTACTAAAATCTGGAAAGATTATTTTGACTGAGATATTGGTCGGAGCTGGATATTTGGAATATAATGTTTATGTTGAAATATAATCCTTTATGCTTTATGTACTTATTTGGGGGATTTAAATGTATCGTTGTTGATCATGTCCAGACGCAGTTGTGGGATTGTGAATCTTTTGGATATGTTGTAATCATTATGTTGTTGAATCTTTGCCAAGAACACAATAAATAAAAAATAAATAAAATAAAGATACACACCTGGGATCACCCTCTGGTAGCTTGGCTCTGAGCAGGCAGGCCTAAATTTGGATGCAATGTGTACAGTACACAGTAACACAGTGAACACATTATAAAAAGACTCAACACCATATTAGAAAAATAGATATGCATTTTATAAATAAAGCAAGACTAAAATGACAAAAATCCAATGAGTAGAAGTTGAGGTATGAATTTTTATAAAGAACCAAAGTAAAATTAGTGCTTGGAAGCAATAAGTGCTTATGGGGGTTTTCTGGTTGTGCTGGACTGGCGCAAAGTCAAGAGTTCAAGCCAAGTGTGATGGAGTGTAGGCCGAATATAGGAGCCAGACAGGCCCTCTGAACATGGTACCTTGATACTAGTCGCAAAACAAAAATTCGGGGTGAAGATAAGCAATGCATCGCTGTCAATCCTGCAGTCAAGGTGATGTGTTGATTTTGTTCATGCAGTGGCTGCGATGCATTGGTTCCAAAGAAGTTGCCCTGAGCCCATAGGCATTGGTTCTATAGACGATGCAGAGGCAGTAAACCATTGGTTCCAATACGTCCGTTCTTTAAGATGATGGGCTGGTTCCGACTGAAATTGGTTTCTTAAAAAAATAATCGAGGATATGCACATATATATTCACTTACCTTTATTACATTTTATTAATCAATTAGTATAATATAATATGTTTTGCAATAATATTTTCATTGTTGATATTCTATGAGGAAACAGGATTGGTTGATTTCCATTAATTTGAAATTTGCTGGTTTCCATGAATTTGAAATTGGTTGTCCCCTTCTGTAAGAAATCATATTTGCTTTGATCTTTTGGGTCCAAGTCAGAAACAAGTAATCACCACTGGGTAGCTATAGTTTAGTTAGCACCACATTTCCATACATATTGGATCTTTTAATTTGCTAATAACTTTTGTGCCATTTGACAAATCTTCACAACTTTCCTAACAAAGTCTCATCTACCTCAGCTCATTCCTGGAAAGTTTTGGGGTAATCCATCAAGTAGGGGCCTACAAAAAGGGGGGCACAAAAAGTGTCTTTGCCATGCAATTTTCCATGGAATTATAGAACAGCAATTCACAAAAAATAGCTTAACAGAATTACATCAAAGTTGACAGAATGCTAGCTCTATACTCAGAAAGCATACTTTTTGTGGTTTGTAGTAAATATGTTTTTTGAGTAATATATATATATATATATATATATATATATATATATATATATATATATACATATATATATATATAAATGCTCCCAGTCCCACTGGAAAGTCGGGCACTCACGGGTGGGTGCGGTGTGCAAAAACACAGCGCTCAGCTTCCAAGACTCCACTTAGAAGAACCGCACTCGTAAACCAAAGATCGATGCTCACACCATCAGTTTTATTTTGTTTATCAGAGCCAACAGACGCGTTTCAGCATCAAGCCTTCGTCAGTGTTAGTCACGCTCTGCAGGTAAGCTTGGGTATGAATGCAATCACAAGTTTAGCTAAACATAGTTAATGGACTATTGACATTGCAACTAAGCGGCGCGCCATCTTTAAACATTCAAAAACATCATTGAATCGGCATTACGGGTACATATACCCATCTTTGCACGCCCACGCTCAGTGCAATGTAATTGGAGTTTAAACAGATATCGCCGTGTATCGGCGTTGCTTCCCGCATTGGTACCTTTGCGGGGAGTATATGGAAGCACAAACCTCGTGCCACCTTCTCCAATTCGTAACAGTCAATAGAGCCATGTAAATGTAAATGTAGTAAATGTAAATGTAGTTGAGCTTATATAGCGCACAGCTACCCGCAGTGGGTTTCCCGGCGCTTGCTTAGGGAACCCTTCCTGGTATTCCCCTGTGAGATAGCAGGGTATCCACAAGGTGAAAGTCAGGCATCCCGCCGCGAGGGGCCGTTGTGGAGATTAAGCAAGCTATTGCCCAGAGTCGCAGAGTGTGAACCCGTGAATCAAGGAGGCCCCGGGGCGAGAATTATCGAGTCCGTGGAATTTTTAGCCCAAGACCCGCCGAGGCGGGGAATTGAACCCTGGTCCAGGACCGATCTCAGCTTCCGGGTCTGCTGCCTCTAACCCCTGAGCCACACTTCTCCACACTTCTCCATGAATTGGCTCATTTCTCACTTTAGCCAGCAAGTAGTCGTCAAATGTATCATACCACCCCGATCTTCTATACAATCAACTAAAACAGCATAATGGGATCATTCATCAAACTGTATGAGGTGTGTTTACGTTTTCATCACAATTTACATTTCAGATTATCAATCCAAAATCATTCCTCTTACATAGTTCATATCACTTCATCAGATTCTTTAAGATTGTTCATATTGGTTCAAATCAAAAAGAATTTTTCAAACAGAGAAAAGTAAGAGAAAAGAAAGGAGAGAGTAAAAGAGAGAAAGAGACGGAAAAAGGGGGTGCGGAAAGGGAAACCCAGACACGACAGGAGAAATAATAATTATTGGAATCAAAATATTGTTACTACAAAGGTCATTGAAAGATCATCAAGGCAGTAATAGTTCCATACGAATCAATTCTCAGCTTTGTTAATCTCTGTTTATTTTCCCAAATGGACAGCAAGCTCTTCCCCGCTGTTCAGTCCTAACGGTACTTTCGTCATCAGGTCTATAATATACCTAGATTCTAGGCGTCTCAGCTTTTTCAACCTATCTCCTCCCCTCACATTTTCAGGCACACAGTCGAGGCCGAGATATTGTAGTTTACTACTGTCTCTTTTTTGTGTCTGATCAAAATGTCTTGCAACGGGGTAGGAGGGATCTGCCTTGTCGATCGCTCTAAGGTGTTCCAGGACTCTAACTTTTACCTGATGGATTGTGCTCCCAATATATCTTAGGCCGCACGGACAGACAAGGCAGTATACAGCATAATTAATGCTGCATGTCATGAACTTTTCAATAGATTTGGAGATGCCTGCTCCTGGAACCACATATGTTCGAACCCTCTTGCTTCCTGCACAGGCTTTGCACTTGCCACAGGGGTGAAAAAAAAAACATCTCTACTATTTTGCCTGTCTTAGGAGTAACTTTTTCGAAATGGCTCCTCACTAATGAGTCTTTTAAGGATCTTGCCTTCCGAAACGTTACTAAAGGTTTAGAAGGGATATCGTCCTTTAGTACTGGGTCAGTTTTTAAAATGTGCCGTTTTTTTTGCAATATTCTTTTAAGTTTATGGGATTCGGTAGTATATGGTGTGATCATCCCAAATTTACCTTCCTTACAGGATTGGTTGTCTGCGGGTTTCTGCTTGAGTAGATCAGCCCTTTGGATCTTCCTCACCTTTGTCAATGTCTTTGAGAGAGAGATAGGATCGTATCCTCTTTTACAGAATCTCTCTACACATCCCTGGGCTGCCATGTCAAAATCCTCCTCGCTACTACTGTTCCTTTTAAGCCTGAGGAGTTCCCCATAGGGGATACTTTGTATCGACCTGTTAGGGTGGTTGCTGTCAGCTCTCAGGATGGAATTCCCTGCCGTAGGTTTGTGGTATAGCGAGGTATGTAGCCTGTCTTGCTCCACAAACACCCTCAGGTCCAGATAGTCCGCTGCCACCGGACTAACTGTCCCCGAGAAGTGCAGGTTGCAGTTGTTATCGTTCAGGACCTCGATGTACCGATGAGCCATCTCCACCGGCCCCTGCCACACGATGAAGAGGTCATCAATGTACCGGTACCATCTCACCACCCTTCCTGCCTCATGCCCTCCGATATGAAGCGCCATGGGCACCCGCTCCTCCCACCAGCCTTCAAACAAGTTTGCGTAGCTGGGGGCAAAGCAGGTGCCCATCGCGGTCCCAGATACCTGTGCATAGAGTTGCTCATCAAACAGGAAAATGTTGCTTGTCAAACAGAATTCAATGAATTCAAGCAGCATGCAGTTATGTAATGTAAACCTAGTGGGCCTTTTATTCAGAAAATGCTCTACAGCAACTAATCCCAGTTCGTGCCTAATGTTCGTGTAAAGGCTCGTTATGTCCAGTACCATTATTAGGTATGTGGGGTCCCATACAATGTCTTCAATTTTCTCCCAAAAATCTTTGGTATCTCTTACATGAGATTTCAACTGGGTAACCAAAGGGAATAGAAAGCTGTCTATTAACCTAGACATATTCTCAGTCAATCCATTAATTGAAGAAACAATCGGCCTTCCCGGCGGTTTGGTGGCATTTTTGTGTAGCTTGGGTAAGTGGTAGAAGGTGGGAATTGTTGGATTGTTGCTACGTAGATATAGATTCTCTTCACTTCCCAACATTGATTTTTTGTACCATTTGTTCACCAAGTCATCATATCTGCGAATGCCATCTTTGTATGTCTTCTCGTCAGTTTTTTCATAATATTGGGTGTCCGAGAGTTGTCTTAGGGCTTAATAATGGTCCTTTCATCTTTTTGTAAATTTTTTAGAGCATTTCTTTCTTCGGATGTAATGTTATGTCTCCCCTGCGTTGTTTCCCGTTTACCTCTCAGGTTCACAAGATCTTTCAGGACAGTCTCAGAGAATGCATCTATCGCATCCCATGGCATCATTGGGCAAAATGTTGAGACAGGTTTAAGTCCACTTTCTTCCCTGTCTTGCTCAATATCATTAATTCTTGCTCTTTCAATCATGGTGTTACCCTGTGAGCTTTGATTGTCCCGCTCAATTCTGAGGTTTTCCAGGTTTTCAATTCCCCTTAGGTCTTCGCAGGATAGTATATCAGTAGCGGTCAATCTTTTATTTATTGTTTTCGTCCCTTTGTTTGACATTCTCAGTTTATGATATTTGTGTAATTTGAGTTTCCCCACAAAAGCATGTAGATCAATTCTTGTCTGTGTGTACTCAATCTTATTGTTTGGGCAGAAACTTAAGCCCAAGTTTAACAGATCTTCTTCTGCCTTCGTCAGTGTTCTATCAGATAGGTTTAGCACAGTGAGGTCATCCGTCGTCCTTGTTATTATTGTTTGTTTGTTTTCCTCCTGTTCCTCCAGGATTGGGCCCTTCCTCTTCCTTCCTCCGCCTGCCCTCCGAGTCCTCCTCCTGGTTGACTTTCTGGTGGTTTGTTCTTACCGCCTCGTAGCCAGGCCTGGCGGATTACTGTGCATTCATCGTGAAAAGGGGGCTGGGGGTTGGGTTGTCCTCCCTTTGATCTCCCCGCTGTGGTTTTCTTTCGTTGCTCTTCCACAGACTCACTGTCGGTAACTTCGGATTCCGATGTGATTACCGGCAATTCCAAGCCCTGAGCTCTTTTGCGATCTACCACTTTTCTGGGTGTGTCGTACTTTTTAGCAAAGGTAAGGACTCGCCCACATAAATAGTCATTCTCATCCCTTGTATATTTCTCCTGTTTTCTTATCTTGATCTTTTCTTCATATTTTGTTAATCTGATCTTCATTAAATCTTTCAATGCCGCTAGCTTGCTGGCCTCCTCTTCTTTCAATAGTTCTCCTTCGACTATTTGTATTTCCGCCAACGTCTTGTCATGGTCACTCCAAGCGTATTGGACCAGTATTCGTAATGTGCCCTCACAGTACTGGGCTGTATGCTCTGCCCAATCCGTTAAAAGCTGAGGGTCCGGGTGTTCATAGGAGGGGATGGTATATACTCGTAGACCTCTGGGCACCCTTTTGTCGTCTATATAGCTTTGGAGGCTGGTGGACTCCCACCACTTACGCACCTCACCCTCGTAAAGTCTCTCTAATTTCACTAGTAAATTATTTACTTTTGTTTTTGGCTGTGGTACCGGTGCACTGGCGCCTACTGCTGCAGTTTCTTGCTTTTTAAACATTCCCTTGGCTGCATCCCTGCGCGTGCTCTCGCAATACATATCCTCTCATGGATTTCACTTGCCGTTCCGATAAAGATTGGTATGAGCGTTCACTTTGGTTTACTGTCACCCTGCTGCTAATACGCCGCTACTCATTCAAATCTGAGCTCGCGCTCTTACCGTGGGGATATCGTTGCCGTAATCAGTCTCCGGATATGTTATTCTTCCGTGAACTCTATAGTCCCCAGGTATATATATATATATATGGTCTTTTTGTCCTGTTTGTTCATGTCAAATGAATAAATTAAAGTAACGCTACCTGAATGGAGCTGTGCCGCCAGTTCCCTTGGTTTCCAGTCTCTGAGTGAGGATGCAAGATGGGAGCTGATAGTGCTCTTTATATTATACTAGCAGCCCGTCCTGACGTTGTCCGGGTATGAATTGCTGCCGGGCAGTAGTATAATGTTTTGTAGGATTTCGTTTTGATAGCATTTCTTATCTGTGACAGGCCTGTGAAACGCTCCGATTCACAGTGCACTGCTGATGCACTTAAGAGTGTGCGTTCAGTAGTGTGTGAACTCGAGTTTCCCTACTTTATTTTTCCATACAATATTATATAGCGCGAACTCGACAACATGGCATGAGCACAATTTACATTACAGAAGAACACATTCATTTGTGGTAGGCACGGGGAGACAAAGCGATTTGCCTGGAATCACAGGATGTTGAGCTGATGCCGAGATTTGAACGTAGCTCCCCAGCTCTAAAGTTCGCAATTCTAGAACTTCTGGCGGGAGGTGTGTCTAAAAGTGTATGTCGGTGCTGGCCATCAATGAGAGAGACCTGTGCATTTTTCAAATGGGTGGTGAAAAAATATGAGTATGTTGCTGGAGATGTGGGCCGCCGTGCCACCAATGTACTTACCGGGGGAGGTTAAACACCCATTTTTCCGCAACTTTCTTTCCGCATACCATTACCCCGCATACTTTCATTACAAAAGTACCATGAATCCGCAATGCCATTATAACGCATGGCATTACATTTTATATGCTTTTACCACGCATAGATTTACAACTAAATTCGTTGTAAATGCATGAATGGTAAAAGCATGTTTTTTTTAATGTTTGGATACGGTAAGTATGGGTATAAGGGTATATGTTTTGGGATACTGAGGTATATGTTTTGGGGTGTTTGGGTATTTTAAGGGTTCAGATATAGTTTTGGGTTATGGGGTACAGGGGTAGTTTTAGGATTTAGGGATAGGTATGGGTTTTGGGGTACAGGAGTATTTTTAGGGTTCAGGGGTAGGTTTGGGTTTTGGGGTACATGGTATTTTAAGGGTTCTGGGTTAGGTTTGGTTTTGGGGTACATGGGTATTTTTAGGGTTTAGGGCTAGGTTTGGGTTTTGGGGTACAGGGGTATTTTAGGGTTCAGGGGTAGGTTTGGGTTTTGGGGTACAGGGTTATTTTTAGGGTTCATGGCTAGGTTTGGGTTTTGGGGTACAGGGGTATTTTTAGGGTTCAGGGGTAGGTTTGGGGTTTGGGGTACAGGGGTATTTTAAGGGTTCAGGGCTAGGTTTGGGTTTTGGGGTACAGGGGTATTTTAGAGTTCAGGGGTGGTTTGGGGGTACAGTGGTATTTTTAGGGTTCAGGGCTAGGTTTGGGTTTTGGGGTACAGGGGTATTTTTTGGGTTCATGGCTAGGTTTGGGTTTTGGGGTACATGGATATTTTTAGGGTTTAGGGATAGGTTTGGGTTTTGGGGTACAGAGTATATTTATAGGGTTAAGATGGGTTAGTGTTTAAGGGTGTTAGGGTATTTTAAGGAGTAAAGGTGGGTTATGATTATGGGGTGCAGGGGTATTTAAAGGGAGCAGGGTGGGATTAGCACACGATATTAGACATGGCATGAAGGGCGGAACGTACCACACGCCCCCAGCGTTTGTCACACCCCCAGCACATGCCCTCAGCACAACGCAGACACGCCCACAAGGGACTACTTTGCTGGCACGGTTCTTTTACCTTTTAAATGTATATGGTGGGCGTCTGCATAGCCTATGTCCTTCTGCTGCAACTGCCCTTTCCAACGCTGTATTGGGTGTTGTGATTGGTGCTGTGGTTCCTGAGATTACCCGCCTCAAAGGTTTGGGCTCTCTCTTTATTATATTAGTATAGATAGGACCTTACAACGGGGACAAATTAAAATTATATTTATTTCCGCAATTCCATGGAGCCACGGATCCTCAACAACCATCCACTCCTGCCTCCCTGTCTAAATTTGCTGGAGAACCACGGATCCACAGCATCATGGGGAGAAATGGGGACCGACCTTTGCTTAACCATGGAGATTAAATGCCTACAGAAGGTTGGGCACAGGGCTGCAGGCCAGGCCGTTCGCCCAATACCTCTCTGTTCTCAGCTGCCCAGGGGAGTTAGGCGCAGGGCCATGCGCGCCACGTGGTTACCTGTGCAGGAGGTTGGGTGCAGGTCTTGTGCCCAGCAACATGCTGTGCACAGCTGCCCACAGGGGGGGGAGGGTTGGGCAGAGGGCCTGACCTTCAGCTGTGCACAGCACAGGGTTGATATAGTAAGGTATGGTAATAATCTTCAACGAAAAAAAGAAAGGTTAGAGTGATGTTATTATAGGTAGGTATGGTAATATTATCTTACTTTACTTTTTTTTTACTTACAAATTTACTGAGAAAAACAAAGGTTAAAGTAACATTATAGTTAGGCAAAATGTAAGTTAAAACAAAATGTTTAAACTATAAAACTACTGAAATTCACCAGTTGTAGTGAACTGAAGAAACTTTAACTCACTCTCTCACCATGCGCTGGCTATGAACTCACATTCTTCAGCTCTCATTGCATGTTGCATGATATCACAAACAACATCATTGATGACATCTGAAATGACATTATTAATGACAACACTGTATGGCTGAGCAGTGAGTTATAGGTATTCAGTTAACTATAACTCATACGTTTCATTCGTTTTTTTTAGTTTAAAACTTGGTTTTTACTGGCATTTTCACCTAACTATAACTTTACTTGTGGACGTGGTCCTCTCTGCAGGATCATCTCCAAACTTTTTGCCTTCACTCTCCTGTTTTATGAACCTGTTTTTGTTGGTCTTTAGGGCTCTGCACACTTTATCACTGCTACCCAGTGCTAAAATACATGTGCTCTCTACTTTAAACATGGTAAAATTAGCTTGCACCCAATTGCCACATTTAATTTACATGTAAGTCCCTAGTAAAGTGGTACTACGTGTACCCAGGGCCTGTAAATTAAATGCTATTAATGGTCCTGCACCACTGATCGTGCCACCCACTTAAGTAGCCCTTTAAACATGGTACAGACCTATCATTGCAGCCTGTGTGTGTAGTTCTAAACTGCAGTTTAAAACTGGAAAAATACATCTTTTGCCCTGCCTCAACTTTCTTTTTGAACTCATATGTCACCCAGAAGGTAGGCTCTAAACAGCCCACAGGACAAGATGCAGTGTATTTAAAATGTTGCACATGTACTCAGTTTTACATGTCCTGGTAGCAGAAAACTCTTTCATTTGTTTTTCACTACTGCAAGGTCTACCTCTCCCATATAATAACATTGTGTTGCCTTATTAGAGTTAATAAATGCTAAATTTAAATGGAAGTAAGTAGGAATGTCCAGTTTGGTGTCTAACTATTTAAACATAAAGTCGGATTTTAACCTAAGTCACAATTCTGAAAATGACATATTTTGAAAGTTGGAGTGTTCTTGTCCTAACCGTTTGGTGCCTGCAGCCTGGGTCTCGGGTCACATTACTAGGTGCGGCTGGCAGTAGTTCATTGTGCAATATTGCCAGACAGTGAGACAAACAGGAATAGGTGTTGTCAGGATGGAGCATCTCTGAATTGATGAGGGGATGGAACTGTCACCTACCGCACTCAGTGGCGTAACAAAAGTTGAGGGGCCCCCTCCAAGGTACATGGAGGGGCCCCCACCCCGGATTTAGTCTGGTGATTTCAAGCCTGAGTACTTTGCGGAGGGGGCCCCCTGCAGTTCGGGCCCCCCGCCCCGCAGGGGCTGAGGGGGCCTGTGTTACGTCCCTGACCACACTTGCACATCACTAAGACTCTTCCTGAGCATGCTCACAAAGGGTTTGACACCAGTCTTGTGTGACCACCAGACAAGCTGGGGCCAGCCAGGGAGGCAGGATATTCCATGCACCTATGGGGGTGGAAACCTCCAGAAAATTAACCTACTTCAAATAAATCACCTGGGACCACAAGGATGACCATTTCCTTTTGCAACTCACAATTTCTGAGTCGCAAAAGGAAAAATGTACCAATGAGTCTTAGAAACATTTTGCGATTTTCAACAGGGTCACAAATGACCTTCCTCATCAATATGCATGAGGCAGATTGCAATTTGCGAGCTCTTGGGAATGGGCAATAACACAGGGATGGTGGCCTGCTGGGGACAGCAAACACTCATATCTGTGTTTGCTTTTTAAATAATTTTTTTTTTTAAATGCAACCTCATTTCCTTAAAGGAAAACAGGATGTGTTTCAAAAACAAAAATGAAACATTTCAGTATAATTTTTTTAAGCATAGGCAGTGGTCCCACGCACCCGGCCTATACTTAAAAAAATTTTTCGCTGCCAATCACAAAGTGGAAGGGGTCCCCTGCAAACCCCTTCCCATTTGTGACTGGCCTACCACCTATCTGATGTAGGCGGTAAACTGTGATTGTTTTGGGGCTGCATTCCAGTCGCAAAACAATTGCACATCCCCCTGCGACTTGCTATTAGGAAGGGACACCCTTGGCACGCCCCTTCCTAATAGCAACTTGCAAACCCTATTTTGTGAGTTGGAAACAGGTTACTGACTAGCAAAAGAGGGTTGATCCATGCTACAATGCTTTTTAGCTGTCACAAACGCCGGAATATCTGTTTGCGACCACTAAAAACGGTTGTACAAGTGGCCCCAGATATGAAAATAAGACCCTCATACTCACTCTTCAAGATATACTCCTGAACCTGTGGATACTACAAAAGAAGAAGGACTGCTGTGCTGCATTGCTGCAAGATGGACTGCCACTCTGCTACCCTACTGCCTACTTCCCTGCTTGCTGAGAATGAAGACTGGACCAGCACTCTTCATTCCAGGCTGAAGTGACTCCAAGGGCCATGTGAATGACCGCCTGTTCTGAGCTACAGGAACATTGCAACCTCCAGAGGCTCCCTGCAACTGCCCAGCTGACCTTTTGTGTGGGCCTGCAACTGGACTTGCAACTGGAACCGACTGAACACTGCTGGCCAATGCTGGAGTGAGTTATTTACCCCCAAGATGTGCCCCTTAGGTTCTGGATCTTGGAATGGCCGTAGTTGAGCTTCTCTCTAAAGAAAAGGAGAAATAAAATGAGGGTGTTGGGCTATTCGCGACAGCGAACTGGCCTGTTTGTGATCATTCATGCTACAGCGACCGCCTGTGATGCTCAACAACACGAGATCTACACTTCGCATCCACAGCTCGGGGTGACCGACAACCGGAAGCCCTGTCAATGACTGCCCTGGACACTCCACAGGATCTTCACGCTACATCCATGACTACCTAAACCACTGTCTCTGCTCCTCACGGACCCCTCCACAGTGAATGGACTTTGTACTGCACTTTGGAAGTTAACTTTTTCAGTGGGACTAACCTGGCCCCAGTATCCAGCCCGTTCTTTATCTTGGTTGGCCTGAACTTGTGACTTTAACCTGATCTAGCATGACTAGATAACCGTGAGTGGCACTTTGTACTGTTAGGCAATTTACTTACCTGCAATCTTTAAAATGGCATATCTTTGGTTGTACTAGTTTTGGTTCCTAACAATTTATTACATTTATTCTATTTGTCTAAATTGGTGGGGAATTTTTTGTGGTGTGTGTTCAGTTTATTATATTGCTTTTAAGTTAAGCCTAACTGCTTTTGTGTCAAGCTATCAGACAGCTAAGCACAGGTTAATTTGGGATTTGCAGTATTTCACCCTGAATGAGCTTGTGGTTGCTCAATTGTGGGAAAGAAAAAAAGAGGCAGTCCCAAAACGCATTTTCCCCTTGTTGATTCCCAAAGGGATTTATAACACGATTGTAGCTGAATGGAATTTCACCAAATTTGGCCGAAATTTAGCTCTTTGTCTAGGAGGCACGCTTTTTGTGATTTGGTGTAAATTCGTTCAGTAGTTTTAGAGATATTGAAGGGCACATAATATAGATATCTAGGGACGCAGATCCTCCCACAGCAATCCACGGATCTAACCGCCAAAGTAAAAGCCTCATTGACTGGCCGCACCTTCACAGGAACGTTGTGGCCACCATTTTATTTTATTGGAAACAGTACCTGGGGCTTAAATTTGAGCTGAAATGTTTATGAAGGTCAGGGTAGATTCCCCCTGACCCTATTAGGGGAAATAAGTGGGGTGAAAGCGTAAATTGTTTTGGCGAAATGCTTCTAAATATTTTTCTGATGTTTTTTAAATCCACGGTTCCACCCACAGGGCTCAGTGAGGCCCCGTCCCCTGTGGAACAGCTCATCAGAGGTTGGGGGATGAAATCTCCTTGGATGTTGAGGGTCCTTTGGGGCCAAGAACTCTTCCTGTTACCACCAGTATGTCCCGCATAGCGGGGTTGCTGAGAGCTGGTCAGAAGCCCCAGCCCCTCTCTCCATGATGATGGTGATGATGATGAAGAATTTATAAAGAGCAACAAATACCCTAGGGTGTCAAGGCGCTGCCCTTAACATATAAAGATCAAGACTGACTGAGCGTAAGATTTATGCCTTATACAGCCAGGTTTTTAGGCCCTTTCTAAATTTTAACAGACTGGACTCTTTTTTTTGTGAGGTTGGCAAGGAGGTCCACAGCCTGGTTGTTGTGGCTGTGAAACTCTTGCCACCCCACCTAGCCTTGCTAACTCTAGAAACAATGATGTTTCCATGTTCGGTAGATCCAAGAGATCTTGTGGGTATATATGGCTTAAAAAAGTCCGCCAGTTGCATTGGCCCTAAGTTTTAAGTGATTTAAAGGCAATGCAGAGGGATTTAAAATGGATCCTCTTGGCTACCGGTAGCCAGTGAAGATAGAGTAAATCTGTGGAGACTGAATCCATCACTCTGCAAATGCACCTCCGGGCGCACTACTCATTGGGGGTTAAAGTCCACTTGGATACTGAGGCTCCTTAGGGGTCAGGAACCCCTCCTGTTACCACAGCGGGATTGCTGAGAGCTCATCGGAGGCCCTATCACTGTGTAAATGCGCCTCCTTGACTACTGGTTGGGGAATGAAGTCCTCTTGGATGCTGATGGTCCTCGGGGGCCAAGACACCCTCCTGTTAGCTCCAGTAAGTCCCACACAGCGGGATTGCTGAGATTTCATCAAAGGCCTAACCCCTCTGTCCAGCACTCTGCAAACACGCATACTACTGGTTGGGGGGTCAAATCCCCTGGGATGCTGAGGATCGTTGAGAGGTCAGAACCCCTACTGTTACCACCACTAAGTCCCACACAGCGGGATTGATGAGAGCTGGTCAGGGGCCCCACCCCCTTTCTCCACCACTCTACAAACGCGCCTCATTGCTCGCAACTGGTCCCCTTGGACGTTGAGTGTCCCTAGGGGCCAAGAACCTTTCCTGTTACCACCAGTATGTCAAACATAGCAGGAATGATGAGAGCTGACCAGAGGCCCCACCCCCTCTCTTCATCACTCTGCAGGTATGCCTCCTGACGCACTACTGGTTGAGGGGGTGAAGTCCCCATGGATGCTGAGGATGGTTGTGGGCCAAGAACCCCGCCTGTTACCACCAGTATGTCCCACACAGCGGGATTGCTGAGGGCTGGTCAGAGGCCCGACCCCTCTCTTCATCACTCTGGAAATGCGTTTCCTGCGCACCACTGGTTGGGGATAAAGTTCCCTTGGATACTGAGGTTCCTTGGGAGTCAAGAACCCATCCTCTTACCACCAGCAAGTCTCACACAGCAGGATTTTTGAGAGATTGTCAGATATCCGGCCCCCTCGCTCCATCACTCTGCAAACGTGCATCCAGGTGCACCACTGGTTGGGGGCTGAAGTCCCATTGGGTGCTAATGGTCCCTGGGGGCCAAGGACCCCTCCTGTTATTTTCAGTAAGTCCCACACAGTGGGATTGCTGAGAGCTCATCAGAGGCCCCGCCCCCTTTCCCCACCACTGTGTAAACAAGCATCCTGGCCTACTGGTTGGGGAAAAAAGTCCCCTTGGATGCTGAGGGTCCTTGGAGGCCATGAACCCCTCCTGTTACCTCCAGTAAGTCCCACAGAGCGGGAATGTTGAGATTTCATCAGAGGCCCCACCTCCTCTCTCCATCACTCTGCAAACACACCTCCTGGTGCACTTCTGGTTGGGGGATAGAGTTCACTTGGATACTGAGGCTCCTTGGGGGTCAAGAACCTCTCCAGTTACCTCCAGTAATTTCCACACAGTGGGATTGCTGTGATTTCGCCAGAGGCCCGTCCACTTGGTCCAGCACTCTGCAAACACGCCTCCTGGTGCACTACTGGGTAGGGGATGAAGTCCCCTTGGATGCTGAGGATCATTGGTTGCCAAGAACCCCTCCTGTTACCACCAGTTATTCCCACACTCAATTCTGAGTGGGCAAACACATGACCAGTTTTAATTGTCCATCACCACCAGGTAAAACTTGGAAGTGACGGGCAGTGAAAACTATAATATCCCCCTTCCCCATGGGAGTAAACTCCCATGGCAAGCCGGGCATTGATTGTTTTTAATTTTCCAAAACATTTCACTTTGGGTTTTTGTTTAGAAAAATAAAGTAAAAACGTTGTACATTTACAGCATGGCACGGACATGTCAACGAAGCCATTTGTCAAACTTGGAATGCATTCACAGGAACCACCTTTAGGGCAGTGTCTGCCAATGCTAGAGATGTCCCAGGGTTGGCGTACATTTCAGAATTTTTCTGATTAGGACTCCATCAGGGCAGTAGAGTACTTTACTACATCGCCCTGATGGAGTACATACTCTTCCGCCAAACTTGAAATCAGGCTGATAGTGGTTAACATAGTGTATAGCAAGATCAATAACTAGCCATTCATGGAAACTATTGTAGCTCAAACACAGGGCATTCAAAGGTGATATTTTCACTGGATCTGGTCGCATTCTTTTTATAGAAAAAATGTGTCCAAAAATAAACTCTGGCTCACTTATCCAACACTTCTCTGCATTCAACCTGCGACCAGCATCAGCTAATCCTTGACACACTTCAGCTGGTGCTTGATCATGTTCTTTTTGTGACTGAAATATAAATAAAATGTCATCTCTAGCTGAATGAGTTCTTATCTAGTCTTAGTTTTTACAATTCCATTCCTTATTACTTCCTAAAATATCTCAGCCGCTGAACACATGCCAAAGTTCAAATATTTTTGTTGGAACAACCTAAAATGTGTAGAGAATGTTGTTATGTACCTGAATTGCTTATCAAATTCTAAATGATGTCATCCCTTACAAAGGTCGGTCCAGGTTTAAAAATGCAGAAGCTCCATTTAGACTACTGATAAGATGTCTCAGCCTATCTCTCTCTATTACAGTGTTGGAAAACCTCACGTTCCCACAAATTTTAACATACTCTGTGTTCTTTCTTTTGGAACTATTACTATGGGTGACATCCACTGACATCAGTATATTCAATGATGTCTTGCAGCAATAATGATTTTGTTTTTTCCTCAGCCTTTTTTTTGGTTATGGGTGGGAATTCTCTGGTGTATTTGTGCAACAAGCTTTATACCTACATTAATTATGTAATGTTTTTGTGGTTCCTTTCAACTTCCCTAAACCTTCAAGTAGTCTTGGATATTTCTTGGATATAAAATGTTCAGTTGTGATATTAAAAATCTTGGCTAATAGTCCCTTCATTTGAGTTGTAATGCTATGATTACGTATGGTAATCCCCATTACTCCTAGTCCTACTCGTCCTCGACCCAGTCATCACTCATGAGGTATTCCACACGACAGGAAACAAAACAGGAAACACTTTTAGGCTCCACCCCCCCTCCTGCCAGGTGCTATAACACTACCAACCACCAGAAGCACATCCTGACACACCAAGCAACAAAGGCCTGGACAGGGAGGGAGGGCGGGAAGTATGACTGGGTCGAGGACGAGTAGGACTAAGAGTAATGGGGATTACCATACGTAATCATAGCATTACCTCTACGTCCCTCGTCCTCGACCCAGTCATCACTCATGAGGCATACCAAAGCAACGCCCAAACAGGCCTTTGACAACCCAAAGACAGAACACACAGACCAGACACAAAGGAGTGCAGCAAGTGAAAAGTTTAATACAAAAACAGAACTCAGAGTGGAGGGGGAACCCCCACAGCCTGCAACACCCCACGACCAAAATTGGTCCGGTCAGACAGGGCACAATTCAACCTGTAGTGCCGCACAAACGTGGACTCGGAAGCCCACGTCCCAGCACAACAAATCTCATCAAGAGACACACCATGAAAGGCAGCCCAGGAGGCAAACACGCCCCGAGTGGAACGCGCCTGAACCCCCGCAGGGCAAGGTAAACCAGCACCACGATAAGCAAGAGTGATGACAGCCTTAATCCAACGACCCAAGGTGAGCCTGGAAGCAGCCTTACCCTTACCAGCCAACCCAAAGGTCACAAAGAGAGAGTCAGAAGAACGAAACTCCCCAGAACGAGCCACATAAATGGACAGGGCACGCCGCAGGTCCAAAGAATGCAGCAAAAGCTCAGAAGGAGAAGAAGGAGAAGGACACAAGGAAGGAAGAACCAGCTCCTGAGAGGAATGGAAACGAGAGCGGACCTTAGGGACAAAACCAGGATCCAAAGAGAGCACCACAGCGGCATCCAGAAAACGCAAAAACGGAGGGGAACAACGCAAAGCCGTAAGCTCACCCAACCGCCTCGCAGAAGTGATGGCCACCAGAAAGGCAACTTTGTAGGACAGAAACTTAAGATCCAACAGACTCCAAAGGCTCAAAGGGGGAAGACTGCAAAACACCCAACACCAAAGAGAGATCCCAAGGCGGAACCAGAGAACGAACAGAAGGGGAAGAAAGCGAAAAACTACGAAACAGCCGAGACACCAACAGGCCATCAGAAGCAAGAAAGGAACCCGGGTCCCGGAAGGCCCGGATAGCAGCCCATTGACCACGCAAGGTAGACACAGCAAAACGCTTCCGAAAACCATCCAGAAAAAACTGAAGGATAGAAGACACAGGGCAAGAGGTAGGAGACAAACCAGAAGAGGAACACCACCCCGAGAAAGAAGACCAGTGCTTCGAGTAAGAAGACAAAGTAGACGGCCTACGAGAGGCCTGCATCACAGAAATGATGTGGTCGGGCAGACCACGGACCCCAAGAGACAACCGTTCAACCTCCAGACCGCCAAGGAGAGGGGAACCAGAAGAGGGGACGGGGACCTCAGCGGAGAGGGGTAGCGGGGTAGAAGCCAAGGGGGGCCCACCGCCAAGCCCAGCAGCAGAGGAAACCAGGACCTCCTCGGCCAGTGTGGAAGAACAGCCACGACCCGAGCCCCCTCCCGCTGAACCTTCAGCAAGAAGGCAGGAATCAGAGGAAAGGGAGGAACGGCATAAAGAAGCCAAGGAGGCCACCGGAGAGACAAGGCATCCACTCCCCAGGCGCCCACCTCCGGAGACCTCGAGCAGAACAGGGGAACCAGGGCATTGGACCGGGAGGGAACAAGTCCAGACAAGGAGTCCCGAACCTCAGGCAAAGCAAGCGGACCAGATCTGGACACTTAACATACCCACTTCCCCTCCCACTGTTTCACCTTGTTCCTGGTCAGATCATTCCTTACTTACCTTTACCATGGACCTGAATTTAAGCACACCCCCTCCTACTCCCCAAAACATTTGGGCTAGGAACTGGAACAAAGTAGACATCACCTCCCTCTGTAGTTCGTTAGCAGCCACTTGTCCTGGCATTGTGGGCTCAGATCCCCATTCCGAGATAGTCACACTTGATCGTTGGCTCACCGCCGCCTGTGACCCTGTAGCTCCTTTAAAGCGAATAATTATTAATCGCTCACATAAGGCCAATAAGTGGTTCAGCCCTGACCTCAAAGCAAAAAAATTGGAGCTTAGACAGGCTGAACGAGCCTGGCGCCGTGCTTATTCACCCATCTGCCGGCAACACTTCCTATCTGTACTTAATGAATACAAAATTTCTATACTCAGAGCTAAGACCGAGTATTTCTCCGGACGCATTCTAGCGGCGGAATGCAAATCGCGTGAGATCTTTTCTACGGTACATGAATTAGCTTCATCGGATAGAGCCTCACCTAGAATTCCCCCTTCCCAGGCCTTATGCGAATCACTCAATGATTTCTTCATTGATAAAATTGCTCTGATTAAAGCGAACATCCCTCTCCCTTCCCCCACTTTCTTTCCCCCTCAACCTCCTGAAAATCACTACTCCTTGACCTCTATTCCTCCACTTGCCAGAGAATCGCTGCTCTCCCTACTCAATCGAGTTAAGTCGGGCTCTCCGACCGACATTGCCCCGGCACGTATCCTCAGCCAATTTTTTGCGGCTTGCCCTTCACCCGTCCTGGCCTTCTTGAATAGCTGTTTCACGTCCGGACAGGTTCCGGCCCCCCTCAAGACCGCCATAATTCTCCCAATATTAAAAAAACCCGGAGTGGACCCCTCCTCCCCTGCAAATTACCGCCCCATATCTCTCCTCCCTTATTTGGGTAAAATAGCAGAATCCCATGTTTCCCAGGTGCTTAGCTCCTTTATTGAAAGTAGCAGCTATCTTGCACCTTGCCAGGCGGGCTTTCGCCCCCGGCACTCTACTGAGAAGGTGGTTATCTCAGTCATGGACCAACTTAGGGAGGGCCTAGACATCAACATTCCCCAAGCCTTGGTCCTTCTGGACCTCTCCGCCGCCTTTGACACGGTAGATCACTCCATCCTCCTGTCCCGTGTCAAGGCGGCGGGCATAGGGGACCAGGCCCTCTCCTGGGTAGGCTCTTTCCTGAAGGGACGAACCCAGGCGGTTCATCTGGCCGAATTCTCAGCTTCTCCCAGCAAGGTGAATTGTGGCGTCCCCCAGGGCTCCTCCCTTTCCCCTCTTTTGTTTAATCTTTATATTTTCCCCCTTATTTTTGCACTTCAACAAATGGAGGTCACAGTCTATAATTACGCTGACGACCTCCAGCTTATATTTAATTTTTCCTCTGCTTCATCTGCTGCCACTAACTTCCAGTCGGTCCTTCTGTTTATCCGAGGTTGGATGAACGCTAACCATCTAAAGCTCAACCCGGATAAGACAGAACTGATCTTGACTGGGGGGAGTGGCAATCTTTGGTCACCATCCTTTTGGCCTGTCTCTTTTGGTCCCTCTCCCACTCCTTCTCACTCTGTCAAAACTCTGGGCATTATGCTCAATAATCAGCTGACACTCCACACCCACATTAGTTCCGTTGTTTCCTCTTCCTTTTTTGCTTTACGTACTATTAGGAAAGTATCCCGTTTTTTTTCTACCTCTGCACTAAAAATGATTGTTATGGCCATGATTCTATCAAAACTCGATTATGGCAACATCATTTATAACGGAGCCCCGGCCTATGCACTCCAACGCCTTCAGCTGGTGCAGAACCAGGCAGCTCGCCTGGTACATGGCCTCTCAAAATTCCACCACTCCTCCCCCCTTCTTTTCGCCCTTCACTGGCTCCCTATTAAGCAAAGAGCCCTCTTTAAACTTGGCTGTCTTACCTTTCAGGCTCGAGCCGGCACGGCCCCTACTTTCATCAATGCGGCTATAACCAACTACATTCCCGCAAGAGAGTTGCGTTCTTCCTCCGAATCTCTGCTAGTCACTCCTCGGTTTAAGAAGAGCCGCTCTGGCGGCCAGAAATTCTCGGTGCAGGCCCCCATTTTCTGGAACTCTCTTCCTTTTTCCCTAAGATCCCTGTCATCCTATACCGAATTCCGAAAAAACCTTAAGACTCTGCTGTTCCAGCAAGCGTTCAGCTCATAAATCTCCCCCCTCCCTTCCTCAGATTGAAATCCTATAGCGCCATGAAACTGCTAGTGAACGTGCGCTTTAAAAATAACTCAAAATTCAAATTCAAATTCAAGCGAAAAGTCCGGGGGGCCAAGCACAGGGACAGAGACGAAGGAAATCTCCGGCTCAAAGAGTCCGCCACCACGTTGTCCACACCCCGAATATGCTGAGCAGACAGGGCCAGAAGATTCTGCTCCGCCCAGTCCGAAATGGAGCAGGCCACCAGGTTCAGGGAAGAACTGCGGGTCCCGCCCTGGTGATTGATGTAGGCCACAGACACCGTGTTGTCCGATCTCACCAGGACATGGCAACCCCTCAGATGAGAAAGGAAAAGGCGGAGCGCCCTCTCCACCGCAGACAACTCCCTTCAGTTGGAAGACCTGCGAGACTCCGACGGCAGCCAACGAGCCTGCACAGCCCAATGAACCAGAGTCGCCACCCAGCCGGAAGCGCTGGCATCCGTGGTCACAACCAGAGGAGGAGGCAGACGGAACAACATCCCCACAGAAAGGTGGCACGGATCCAGCCACCACTGAAGTGCAGATACAACGTCCAGAGTCACAGGTACAGGAACCGCATAATCCAGGACAGGAAACGGGACCCACCGCTGCACATGCCACAGCAGAGGGCGCAGATGAACCCTGGCCCAGGGCACGGTGAAGACAGAAGCAGCCATGTGGCCCTGAACCTCCAGCCACTGAAGGAGGGGAGCCGAGGGCAGAGACAACAACTTCCTCAGCAAAGACTGGAGGCGGAGAATCCGGGCCTCCGGCAGGAACACCTTCCCCAACACAGAATCGAACACAGCACCGATGAAGGTCCTCCGAGTGGCAGGCTCCTGGTGGCATTTCGGCAAGTTGATCAAGAAACCGTGGTCCCTGAGCATAGACATGGTCAAGAGAAGGTGGCGAGACATGACCTCCAGGGACGGAGCCTGCACCATCCAGTCGTCTAAGTACGGGAACACCGACACCCCCAGGAGATGAAGATGGGCCACCAAGGGAGCCACCACCTTGGTGAACACCCGGGGGGCGGATCGAAGACCAAAGGGAAGGACGCAGAACTGCCAATGACGGCCCTCCAGGCAGAAGCGCAGGAAACGCTGATCCTTCACAGCCACCGGGACGTGTAGGTACGCATCCTGGAGGTCCAGAGTGGAGAACACCCAACCGGACTGAATCAGCGGGATAACCATCTGGAGAGTCTCCATCTTGAACGGGATCTTCCTGACGAACAAGTTCAAACCCCGGAGGTTGATGACCATCCGAAATCCCCCCGTGATCTTCGGCACCACAAAGATGATGGAGTAGACACCCAACCCCCTCTCCGCCAGAGGGACAGGAAGAACCGCAAGCTTGCTGACCAAAGACCGAACCCCGTCCAACAAGGCCAGATGGCGGGAGGCATCCCGAGGAGAAGGGGTCACCACCACTCCGGAGGGGGGAGGAGGGGACAAGAACTCGATCCGGTAGCCCATGGACAAGACATCCAGCACCCATCTGTCCGAGGTCGTCCGGCGCCAAGCAGGAAGGAACTGGCGAAGCCTCCCACCAACCAGAGGCGGACCACCAGCGAGAACGGCCCCCAGGCCGGCATAGTCAGGAACGCTGCGGACCAGACCCGGCACCACGCTGGGACTTCTTCTGAAACTTCCGGGGAAAAGACCGGCCAGCGCCCCGCTGACCCCGAAAGGAAGACTGCTGAAACCTGGAAGGCTGGCGGAAAGACCTGGCACCAGAGAAGGAGGAACCCTTACGGGGCTGAGGATCACGAAAGGACAAAGTATGTTTGCGTTCCTTGAAGACCTTGTGAAGTTTCTCCTCCAGCGAGTCACCAAAGAGACGGGCACCAGTGAAAGGCAACCGCAAAGCCATGGAGCGCTGGGCCGCATCCGTCTTCCAATCTCGCAGCAACAGGTTACGACGGGCAGCCACAGAGGAACCACAGGACATAGCAGAAGCCCTCACAGAATCAAAGGCAATGTCCGACAGGAATTCCGCCTGGCGCTCCATAGATTCCAGCAATTCCAGACAACTGGCACCCTCCTGCATAGATGAAAACAGGGACTTGAAATCAGTCAGCAGAGACTGGGCAACATACGCCCCATAAATGCCAGAACGAATCGCCAGGTGAGAGGCAGCATAAGACTTCTTCAGCGCAGAATCCACCTTCTTGTCCACACCATCCTTCAAAATGTTATCATCCGCCATAGAAGGACGTCCCACAAGACTGGCCACAACAGAGTCCACAGGAACGGAATCAGGCAAATGCGCAGCCATATCCTGCAAGGGATAAAGCTTGGACATAAACCTGGGCATGGAGATATGATCAGGGTCCTTCCACTCATTCATCAGGACATCAGAGACAAAGGGATGCACCGGCAAAGAAGAGGCAACAGGCTTCCTAAACTGCGGCAAGAGAGAGTCCTGAGAAACACAGGGCGCAGCAACATCAGGAAACCCCATGTTAACACGCACATGGGAAAGGACGCCAGGCAAGAGATCCCTGGAAATGTATTTGCCCTGAAGCTCAACTGCAGCTGAAGAAGACTCATCAGACCCAGAAGAGGACGAAATATCCGAGTAAAGCGCAGCAGAACCAGAAAGACCAGCAGCACCCTTCTTGGACGTCCGGATATCAGAAAGTGTCTCCAGGATAAGGCGCTTTATCCTATCATCATCATCCCCCTTGGCACGCTTCACAGGAGGAGGAGAAGAGTCCCCACCGGAATCCGAGGAAGAAGGAGGCACAGGAGAGGTATGCTTCCTCTTGCGATGGTGTTTGCCCATGATGAAACAACCAAAGCACAAAACAGGAACAAAGGAAACACCACAAAAGCACACAAACACCCCCTCCCAGAGCCCATATAAAGAAAATGGGCGCACCCCAATGAACCCCCCACAGGGAGGACCGGGATAGGCCCAACACAATGACCCGGATGCAAAGCCCCACCCCCCCACCAACCAACAGGCCAGGCCGGAGAAGAGGGAGGGAGAAAAAACACCAAAAGCGCAGTCGCGCGCCAAATGCAGCACAACTGACCTGTCATCGAAAATGGAAGGGCCAAGAGAGAAGCGGGAAGCAGGGGTGCCGAAATGCCCAGGACCCGCGATGGGTCAGCAAAAACCAGCCGGAGCACCGGAGCGCCCGGAGCCCACCCGGGCGCCCGGCCATTGCAAGGTCAGGCAGTGAATGCGCTACCGCGCATGCGCGAACCACACAACGCGAGAGGAGGCCGGGCAAACCAGCAACGAGGACGCCCGGCCTCCAGGAAGCAGCGCCGATACAGCAACCCACCGGGAAACACCGGGAACTGCACCGGGGGCCTCCAGGGACACATCAAAACGCCCACGCCCCCACAGCAAAGAGAATCCAGAACGGGGGGGAGGGGTCGGAAAAGAGCACGCCCAGATAAACAGCGCTCAAAACCAAGCACCCCACATGTAAGAAAAACACCCTCGGGCCCCCACAACCACAGAGAGGCCCGGAGGGAGGGGCCAGGGGGGGAAGAACACCCCGAGGAGGGGCGCGCATAGGCAGACTAGCGCACCCCACCCTACCTGAAAGCCAGAAAACACAGGAGTCCAGGAAGCAGGAAGACCAGGGAAGCCCAGCAGCCCAGGTCAATTCCATCCAAGGGCAGGAGAAAGGGAAGCCCAGCAGCCCCACTCCAAAGAATCCCACGAAGGTCCATGGGAGCCTCCCAGAGCCCAGCAGAGGAGGAACCACAGGACAAAAGATGGAGGTAAGTGCCCGGCACCTACCCCAGCGTCTCCCATCAAGTAAACCACCGACAGGAAACAAAACAGGATGTGCTTCTGGTGGTTGGTAGTGTTATAGCACCTGGCAGGAGGGGGGTGGAGCCTAAAAGTGTTTCCTGTTTTGTTTCCTGTCGTGTGGAATACCTCATGAGTGATGACTGGGTCGAGGACGAGGGACGTAGAGGTAATGTTGCTCACTAATCATGAACCTGGAACTTCACCTTCCAGGGTTTGTATTGTCTTTTTTCCGTTTGTTAAATCCTCTTCAATTTCTAGACAAGAACATGCTTCTGTGAAAAATATTAACATTAGACGGACTCAGTAGAGATTTATGCTACTTCTTACAAGGCTCGGTGATGCATATGACCAACAAAGATGTTGACAGGCACTGTCTTTCTTATACATTCTCTTGGTGGTAAATAGACTTGCTCAGCAGGTATTGTTTCTGGTGTCCCTTGCACCATGTACACACTTTCTATTATTTCAGAACCCTCTGAACACTACGTAATTGAACTTTCCGTTTGGCTAATATACTTAAAATTTCCTATCATGAGTCTATTTCAGGGATTTATCTGGTCTTCCTTTTCATTTCCATATTTCACTCTACACATCCTGGCAAACTGATTTAATTTTCCACATTCTCTACATTGTTATTCCATCGCTGGACATACACCTCAGTGTGGAAATTGCAATCCACACAGGTAACATGTTTTCCTATCTTTTTGTGTAATTTACACTTTTTCACTTTAGTTTCACTTCATAGAACTTTGGCATACTTGTTCAAAATTTATTTTTCCTTGCTCTAAGTATGTGGCATACATCTTTGCTTGCATCTTATTTTGAGCAATATGAAAGCTTTTTTGCAGATCAAATGTTTTTTCTAGCAGTTTCTTTATAATTACAACTGAATCACATTCTTGCATTATCCTTAGTCTGATAGGCTCATTATTTTTAAATGTTTCAATTCACAGAATGTTATCATTTCCCCTTGTTTCATAACAAATTCATTCACTGACTCGACCTCCACTTGACAAGCCATACTAAAATGGCATCTTTCTTAGGATGTGGCCTAACGGTTAGAGCAGTCGACCGCGAAGCTGAGGAACCGGATTCGAGTCTCAGCAGGCACGCTCAACAGCCTGTCATTCTGGGCAAATTACTTACTGTGCCTGACAAAAAAAAATGAATGTGTCTGTCTGTAACGCAGCTGGTGCTCATGTAAAGCACTCTGATACCTTCGGGTCTAGTTTGTGCTATATAAAAGTCTGGAAAAAAAATCCACATTTCGCTGCGGGTCAAGCCTTTCATTTCAGCAATGTATACGTTATTTGTGCTTCTTTTGGCTTTCAGGAATGTTATGCCCAATCATCTACATATTTTTCAAACAAATTAAGTAACACATCAATTGCCTGTGTTGATCAGTATAGTGTTTACATGTCACTTTTAGGACATTTTCAAATATCAGTATCCATTTTTCTCACAATTGAGCTATAGTCTGTTGATATGGAATATTTCATATGCATTTGTCAGTATTCAACTTTCATTCTCTTCATCTGAAATGTATTTATTTAATTGTGTACATATAAATATACTTATGTGGTATCTATTTCTTTTCCTGTTGCAAAAATGACATTTATTTTCTTGTTATTTCTTGTTTTGTAGGGCTGCTTGATTTTTAAAATGGTGGTTCCTTTTGAAACTTATAAATGATGAATGATTTAAAGATGGGCACCAAAATTTTGTTGAAATCTCAAGTTACTTTGTGTTACTTCTGCTTGGATTAAAGGCAGCTGCCATTAAGGACTCTTGTTTGTCTCACAATTCCTCTTTTTGACATGTGTGAGACCACTACAGCTAACTATTTTGCAAGTGCACTTTAGTTTCAGTAAATGCAAGTATTAGTTTTAATTGACTTTTTTCCAGAAGTTCCTGCACTTGTGCACTGACTCAGTCAATCATTGCTATTGTTACTGAGCTATTTCAGTTGCTACTTTTCCACTTGACAAGTTATTTGTTATTATTATGCGCATGCATTCATTAGAATAAAAATGACATAGCAGGCGTGCCAAGATTGTTGAGCTTCGATCAGCGGTTATACTTGGATATGAATCTATTTTTCGGGTTCTTTATGGCTATTATTGAGCATTACGATTTCCTTGTGATTTTTTCATGATTCAATAATTTTTTCTCAATCGTCACCAAAATGGGTCACCGGAAGGTGCATATAGGAACTTGATGCCCATTGCAAAATCAGCAAACACGATTTATTTTTTTCTCACCACTGCACATCACATAAGTGCCATCCTCTTTATCTTTATCAGGATAATTCGACTTAATGGAACAGATAATTTCTTTTAGCCATAACATTCTCCTATCCCTGACATCATTGCTGCTACCTAACTTTGGGGCATATTAGTATGGCAGGCAGATCTCCACCGCCGGCCGGGCGGTGGCAATCCACCCGCCATCTGCTCCTGTTTTACCCCGCCATATTAGTATGGCGAGGGGTACCGTGGCGGACGGAAAGACCGTCCGCCGCTTTTCCGCCGGTCGGCAATCGTTACGATTGCCGGCCGGGCAGAAAAAGGCCGTAGGATGGTGCACCGCCATTCATATTATGATGCCTACCATGGAAAGGCATGCAGGAAATCACTTTGGGAGCCCATTACGGGTCCCCAGAGGGTGTGGGGGTGGGTGGCTGCACTAGGGGTACCTATGGTATCCTCCTTCATTGTCATGCACAAGGTGGCAGGCACCGTGCGGTACCTGTCACGATGAGCATGGCAATGCACAACGTGGACTTTAACATTGCAGTGGGTGCTGCTTACAGCACCACCGCAGCAATGTTAAAGTCGAGGTTGCACCCGCCAGTGTGGCGGGCGCATCCTAATTGGCCTGGTGGGACCGCCACACCTCTGGCGGTCAGTCCCGTTATGGTGGCGGGCGTACAAGGTCCGCCTGCCATTGTCATGGGGCCCTTTATTCTAAATGTGGAGATGAGAGCTCCCCCGCATTGGGGACAGCTGTTCTATCCTGGATCCTTTTCAGTCTTCAGGGAGTTCCATGTTTTTTTACCAGTGGGTTCTACATTGTCTAGGCCATTAGACGTGATCCACATAATTTTTACTCTTTCTCAAAAGCACTAGGCTCTGCTAGATTAGGGTGGAGACAAATTTCAGGAGATATTCAAATCATGCAATGTCAGCAAATTCCCAACTCTGGCCTGAAATTAATAAATTAATGAAACATTTAGGTTTTTTTAGAAGTTGTATAATTATTAAAATGCCAGTCAGGACCACAAGTGGTGGTACCCTGGTGAATAGGCCTCCAACTATATTTGTTAACACTGTACTATACTGTGCCACTGTGTTATGAAAATATCAGATAAATCCTTATCTAAAAGCTCCCAGATGTGATCCTAGTCTGGTGGCATTATATGCACGAATGAGAATATGCAATGCTACTTCTAAGTCTCTTGAATAATATTTTTCTAACAGTCACCTTAATGCTGACACTCTGTGATACACATACTGTTGTTATCTGAATAACTATATTCAATGAGCTTGTTAGAGAAACTCTCTTAAGCGTGAAAAGCAAAATGATAGTAGTCAGTTTGTTCATGTTTGCCCACCTATGTCAGACCGGACAAGTTGAGGAGCTGAAGAACGAGTAGGCAGCAGGGCAGGACCTTTGAGGAAGGTGTGACTACAAGGCCTCTTTCCTGTGCTCTCTTGGGAATCAATAGCCCTCATTACATGGGGCAATTCCTCATCCGAAACCAGTGGCAAGTATTAAGCTTGTTCCTATTTTTACACTTAGAAGTGCCCTATGCAATTAGCGTGTGTGTACTCACGTCTCTGGGGGAAGTAACCTCTTTACATCCCACTCTGACGAAAGCCCAGGACTTATTTAGGCCAGTTAAGGAGGGCTAAAACATGTTGGTGCTTATTCTAGGGTCATAGGACCATCACATCCTGATACTTGATTATATATGTTTATTCTTTCCTCCCACTCCATTAATAAAAAATTCTTTAGGAGTGGGTGAGGAATTTTATCTTTAACGGTATGCCCCTATACACCTTATCTTTAAGTGCTTCATGAAAGATGGTTGAGCCCACCCCGACCTTTAGGAGTTTTGGGTAAGTGCAATGATAAAGCATGTCACTACTAGAGTGAGTGAGGGCTAGAAAAAGAAAAGGGTCTCTTTCCCTTCCCACCCGTAATTACCTCGCTCTGTAATCCCTACTTGAGAGACTTACTATTGTACACTTAGGAAACCCCCACCCCTGTTTTTCCTCTACCACTGGAGGAGTTAACAGTACTTTTTGAGGGGACACCCTTATTGGTTATGAGTATATGAATTAGGGAGGACGTGTCCATTCTAAACCTCGTGGTCAAGGAGCTCTCTACCCTTCCGGGACCTCCCCGGTCCCAGGAGGTTGTGTGCCAGAAACAGTTATCGCCTGTGCTGCAGAATAATGAATTTCAAGCTTCATGCATAGTTATTTGCTCACATATATGACAATCATTTAAGACATTTGAACATTGACCTATATTGATGCACGCCATTCCAAGTAAATTTCACATTGCTATTTCTAATCTGTCAGAACTAACCTGGATTTTTAAGTTTCATTCATTGGGTATACTTTATAGTAATTATCAGTACTTTAATTACACCATGAATCAGATGCAAAACATTAGGAATTTACCTTGTGATTTATCTGAGTGTGCAATCTGCTGAACAGATTTTAAGTTGAATATGGTTTCCTCCTTTGAAATATTTTTCAGATATGAGGTCATACCCTTCAAGAAAGTTTGCAGCATTTATTATACTTAAAGCCGAGTGCTTTGATGTAAGCATTTAAAGTGCGATGTGCAACAGAAAAATTGCCTTAAGTTAGGTCTGCTTCTAAGTAGTTCTTAACCTGTGTTCCTGTGAACACCTTTGTGTCCTCAGGTCATGTTAGACTTAAAAGTACATGTCCTACTTTTTAAATGCATTGCATCCTGTCCTCCGGGCTACCAAGGGCCTTCCCTAGGGGTGACTTATATGTATTAAAAAGGAAGGTTTAGGCCTTTGCCTGGTCAAAATGTCAGTTAAAATTGCACACACACAGGCTGCAATGGTAGGCCTGAGACATGTTTACAGTGTTACTTAAGTGGGTGGCACAATCAGTGTTGCAGGACCACTAGTAGGATTTAATTTACAGGCCACTCTACTTTGGACTTACAAGTAAATTAAATTAATGTGCTGATTGGGTATAAGCCAATCTTACCATGTTTTAAGGAAGGACCACAAGCACTTTCGCACTGGTTAGCAGTGGTAAAGTGCACAGAGTCCTAAGGCTATCAAACACAAAGGCAGCAAAACAGGAGGTCTGAAGACAAAACGTTGGTGAAAAACCACACCAAGGATGCCACGTCTAACAGTAACTAATATAAATAATTCTTAGTTGGGAAAAGTGTGATTATTACTTAAACAAATGTTGGGACCTGATGAGTTAAATAATGTTGCCACAGGAGCCCAAGAATTTAGGGAATATCATAAGAAAGAGCTACTCTAATAAAAAACGCCAATGTAATTATGGAGGTTTATATTTCAGATGATTGGATGTAAATGTATTTTCAGTAAACTTAATAATAAGACCACTGCGTCTTTAAATTTGGCAATGGCTGCCAATCCTGATAACGTCCTATCTGTAATAAGAAAACCTGATTTAAACCAGTGAAAGGTGCTGCATTTAAGCCAGTCTTTAAAATGGATGATCACAGCCAGCCCGAGAATTATAGATTAAAAAGTCTAATTCACATCTGGGCAAAAGTATATGCCAGAATGTTTTAAGTTCTTTAAATGACTGGATTTGAGAGAAGAGTCTGATTCCCATCGAGCAGGGAAGATTCAGTGAAGGTCATTTAACCTTAGATCATGGCTTGATCCTTTGTGTACGAAAGTCAATTGAACAATGGGATAATCTTTTCCTCTTTGCTGACTTCCAAGCCTTATTTGATTTTGACCTCATGATGAAAGTGGGAGACCACGAAAACAGATCAAGAAGAAACAATCTGAGGTTCCTCGGAATACCCGAAGGCTTTGAGGGGAACGACCCAGGGGGCGCTATGATTAATCTGTTGAAATCAGCCTTCGCGGAACTTGGTACCTGGGACATGGACAGAGAAATCCAGCGTGCCCATCGATTCCCTTTGACGCTACCCAAACACTCACAAAAACCACGTCAACATCCCCGGGCAATGTTGGTCTACTTTGGGAATTTCCTCCTAAGAGAAGCCCTCTATGATTTGGCAAGGCCCACAAAGCAGAGGAAACATATAGACTTTATGTTCTTCACCAGACCAGACTTCGCCCACGCAACTGTCGAGAGAAGGTGGAGAATGCGACAATTAATCACACCTTTTGAAAAAATCGGAGCAACAGTCTACCTGCAAAACCCAGCCCGGCTAAAAATAATATATAAGGGGTCAACGAGAAGCTTCTCAAGTGAAATTCAAGCCGAAGCTTACCTAAGAGAAATCTCAGTAACTGAGAAAGGGAACTCAGGAATATAAACGCTAATCAGCAACCTGTCTATGAACACAAAAACATGGGGAGTAATCAGAATGGGTTGGAGGGGGGGTGGGGAGGGGAAAAAAACAACAACTTAAAGACAAATTTATTTGAAATTTGGTATGAATATCTGTGTTCAAATATTGGCTTGGGCCAAATATCGGATTATATCATTGACCCCACCCGCCCGATACGACCAAAGCATAAAGGGCCTGCCCACGGGGCGCACTGAGGCGCACTCTGACCACACTGACGCCCACACCTGGGTACTCGGGGACCCAGCAAGCCTCATAGGATGGTAAGGGGGGAAGGGGGAGGGGGACTGAGGGAGGGGAACCGGTAGGGGGGGGAGGTGCGAGAAGCGGGAGAGGTCAGGGGGGGGGATAAGAGAGAACCGGGGAGGGAAAAGTGGGGGTAAAAAACTTCATCACATCAGGATATAGAAGAAACTAAAGAAGCCAGTATAACAAAAACAGAACGGGGGAATGTGAAAATGAAACAGAAATGCCTATGCGAATAGTTTCGTTGAATGTTTGTGGACTAAATGATGGCAAAAAACGAAGAGCTATGAGGGAATATTTAAGAACATTGTACGCCGAGTTGATCTGCCTGCAAGAAACACATATAGAGGCTTCTCAAAAGGGGCTTTTAGAACAGCTGGGATATCAATTAATATCATATACGACGCAAGGAACAAGAACACGAGGGGTGGCGATCTTAGCAAGGCATGGATGTGTGGTTGTAAACAGGCAAAAATCAGACTGCTATGGCAGATATGGCAGATGCTATGGCAGATGGGTTTTGGTGGAGTGCCAGGTGCAGAGCTTTAACTTCACACTATGCTCATTGTATGCTCCCACTGTAGACGATCCGGAAGTTATGGACTCTGTTAACATACAAATAGCCAACTGGCCTCTGCCATTAATAGTTTGCGGAGACTTAAATGTCAATGGATTGAATGGCTTGTGGAAGAACGATCCGGGGAAATTCTCCGGTCGAAAGAAGAGAAGCCACAGGGCACTGATTCAATTGATGTGTGATAACGGTCTAGTAGATATATGGGAGCTGCAAAATAACTTAGGGAGCGGTAGCACATATTATTCTGCCCCTCATAAGGTTTTAGCAAGGCTAGACTACTTTCTGGTATCACCAGCAGTAGCATCCATCGCAAAGATTAGCATACTACCCCGGGTAATGTCCGACCATAACCCGCTAATCTTAGATATAACAACTGTTGCCCAACAAAAGAAAGTGACAAATTGGACGTTTGAGAGAGCCTTGCTACAGGATTCGGAGTATACCGCCCTAATGAAAGAATGGATGAGAAATTTCTTTGTACTAAATAAAGGCTCTGCCCCCCCTGCAGTAGTGTGGGATACCCTGAAAGCAGGTATAAGGGGGGAGACAATTAGGTACTCAATTAGGCGGAATAAGGCAGGAGGGAAGAAGTAGAAACGAGAATAAGGGCAGTTGCTAGACTAGAACACGAACTTAGTAACGCAATCAGGGCAAATCAGGATATTGTTAGTATAACATATGAGCTTGCTATGGCTAAAGCAGCGGTTGGGGAGGTATTTGCGTCTAAGGCAGCAGGGAAGTATTTGGCATGGAGAAAGGATCAATATAAGTATAATGAGCAGATAGGCCGCATGCTAGCTGTTCGAACTAGGCAGTCTGCTACTAAGGGGGATATCTCTGCGATCAGGACAGAGAACGGAAGTGTCGCAACAACACCCGAGAGTATATGTGCTAGCTTTCGGGACTACTATCAGAAGCTATATGAAGCCGATTATATGGCACCTAGCAAGGATATAGAGTGGTATCTCGGGAGTGTCAGACTAGAGAAACTAACGACAGAGGACAGTGGGACCTTGGAGATGGCATTTAATAAAACAGAAATGCAGAGGGCAATCTATGACTTACCGTCTGGTAAAGCGGTAGGCCCAGACTCTATACCCTTGGAGTTTTACAAAACATTTTTAGCCGAGATAGAAGAAGAACTATATGAGATGGTTGTAAATATACAAGAGGGTGCGATACCTCCGGAGTCATGGAGAGAGGCAACTATGATAGTCTTTCTGAAAAAAGATAAACCCGCAACCAATCCTGGGTCTTATAGGCCGATAAGCCTAATGAACAGTGATGTGAAAATCTACTCAAAGATGCTGGCAAATAGGCTAGGAGCAGTAATTGGTAAGATCGTCTCTCCATGGCAGCACGGGTTTATCCCTGGGAGAGAAACAGCGGAGCATGTCAGAAGAGTGCTTACGTTATTTGATGGCACGGCATCCTCACAAGACCCTATGGCGCTGATCCTTTTAGATGCTGAGAAGGCATTTGATAGGGTCTCGTGGGGATTTCTCTGGGCTGCGCTGGAGAACCTGAATCTTGGGGAGGGCTATGTGGGGGCTCTGAAAGCCTTATACCACAATCCAAGAATAAGGGTTAGAACCATGGGGGAGCTGAGTGGTATAATAGATATTGGACGAGGAACTAGGCAAGGGTGTCCTTGCTCAACGCTACTTTTCGCTTTACATATACATACATTCATTAGGAGGATAGAGCAGAACAGAAACATCTTGCCCATAGCACTGAACAGGCATGAAACTAAAATACTAGGATATGCGGATGACCTGGCCATAACATCAAGCGAACCAGTGTCAGCCCTAAGTGAAATAGAACAGGAAGCGGCCGCATTTGGAAGACTGTCTGGGTACAAATTAAATGCAAACAAGACCCAAGTAGTAATAAATCAGGAAATATCTTTAGTCGATCCAAAAGTGGTAGAGACAGCAGTATATCTGGGGGTTCATGTAACCTCAGACCTCTCTAAAGTGGTGTCGAAGAAATTAAGCCCCATTATAGACAAGGCCAAAATTGATTTTGACAAACTGAACAACCTACACCTAACAACAATTGGTCGCTGCAATGTTATTAAAATGGTGTTTATGCCAAATGTGCTTTACTTATTTAGGACCATACCACTAATCTTTAACAACAGCTGGTTCAGGGAGTTAGAGAAGGTGACAAACAGATTCATTTGGGCTAAGGGCAAAACACGCCGCAGCCAAAAAATGTTGTCACTCCCAAGAGAGAGAGGTGGGCTGGCGTTACCGGACTTTAAGGCATATTATTGGGCGACGGTCCTGCAATACATCAGAGGTATGCTGGGGGGGAACGTCATAGACAGATGGAGAGGTAGAGATGGTGTCCCAGACATATATGAACTCGTAGTGAAAAATTCTAATCAATGGTTACTTACATATGAGGAGAGGAGTTATCATAAAAAAGTAAGGTTCAAGACCTTGGTGGCCGCAAGGCTAGTCTGGTCTGGGATAAGGAGAAAATTAAAACTAGGGAGAATGAACTATTATACCCCTCTGTATGGGAACCCATCGCTGCCGGGAGTATTTCACGACCCAGTTATGAGAAGTTGGGATGCATTAGGGGTTAAAACTATCGGGGACCTTATAGGGGCAACCGGTCTGATCTCTTTTGAGCAGGCACAACGCTTATATAATCTAGGGCGCAGAGACTTCTTTAAGTACCTACAAGTGAGGTCAGTTCTGTTAAAGAAACAGGGGAGAGACATGAACTTCCGAAGAATCGAATTGTTGGAATGTGTAAGGGATGAAGAGGGATCCTCTATCTCGCAATTATATGAAGAAATATGTAAATATAAAAAGGATGACTGTGCTAGAATGTATGAGAAGTGGAGAGTCAAACTAGGTCTAACAGGTAATGAGGCAGAGAAGTCATTAAAACTGTCAAATTCGGTCCTAAGAGTGGCAAATCTACAATCTCAACAATATAAGACTATATTTGAACTTTATTACACTCCCCACAAAATAGCGCAGTGGGGGGGAAATAGCGGGGGCATCTTTCCGAGGTGCCAATCCACGCAAGCAGATACAATTCATATGTTTGCATCATGCCCCTCTCTAGATATATATAAAAAATCTTTGGAACAATTTTTCGCCGATTCTCTGGGGATCCATCTAAGTTTGACTGATGAAGTTATGATTTTGGGTGTAGTGAGGGAGGGTGTAGATGTTCTTCACCATGAGTTTTTGTATTTAGCCATGACCCTCAGTAGACTATGCATAGCCACACTGTGGAAGGATCCTAACCCCCCCAACATTACAGCAATGGATCTCTCGGGTACTGGCCATATATATCTTAGAAATGGCCCTATATGAAAAAAGAGGGAGGGAAAAAAGAGGATGGACGGAGGATATGGGCCCCAATAATTGAATGGAAAAGGAGGCTGGGAGAGATTTAAGATGAAATGGGGGAAAGTCTAATGAAATTAAGAATATATGATATTTCATAATGATGGTTTTCTATTGTTTCTGAGATGAATTTTTCCCCCTTTATAACTCACTCTTCTCAGTCTAACGCTCTTTGCGTTTTTGAAAATTGCTTTATTTGTTTTGAACCTGATGATAATGCTTTTTGAATTGTAAGATTATTTTTTTTCTTTTTTTTCTGTTTCTCTGGCAATGTTCTTTAAATTTGTAATTCTGATGTTAAAAAAAAAAGGGGATAAGCTTTTCCTCTTTGCTGACTTCCAAGCCTTATTTGATTTTGTTGACAGGGAAACCCTGTGGTATAAATTTGAAGGTATGAAGATACCCCCATCTGTCAAAATAAGAGATCTGCATTCCTCACATGAGTGCAAGTTTAAGTTAATTCAAACGGTTCCCTTACCCAAAGCATCTCCATTAAAAATGGCACTTGACAAGGTTGCATCTTGGCCCCAACCCTGTTTTCTGGTTTAACCTATGCGTTGTCAGTCTCCCATCTATAATAGGAGACACTTGCTCCTTTTTTCTAAAGATCTATGCTATCCATGTATTTTGCCTTCTGTACACTGGCAATCTAGTGGTTTTGGACACAACACCTAGAGTTATCCACAGGAAACCTGCTTCTCTTGTTAAACAAAAACCAGGGTGCTTGAGGTGGACTTATACAAACACTTGAGCCTGAAATTCCATTCAAGTCTACGATGTATTTGTGTAGGCTACATGTGGTTATAAGAGTGGAGGGGGACTGTTGTGCAGAGTATTCGAATTCTGCATATGGATGTCGTCTGCGGTCAACCTGTGCCTTTGAAGTTACAGAAGGTATATGTCTCCATGCCTATCCATCATACAATAGCTGTGATGTCAGAGCTGTATCATGTAAGACTGCAGGTGATTGATGTAAAGTAGGGTCTTTTTCCTTTGAGCAATGTTAATAAAAATATATATTTTTTTAAGTCTATGATCGATTCTTCATCAATATCAATCTACAGTGTGGGCTAAGGTATCCATAAAGAGCTCATGAAATTCAATAGAGACTTCAGAGTTATTTCTATAGGGCCACCCTTAAAAACTTTTAATTGTAAAGTTCCTCCACATATACTTTAAAGTGCAGAACCTTTAATCGCTGACTCAAAATTATATTGGAAATTGGTAGAAAGTTGCTGTTGGAAAAAATATTAATTTTACCCTTTATGTTCAATGATGCAGTCAATCAGATGAGAACTCAGTGCATCCTCCTGGTGTTTATTACCAGCTAAATATTCATTTAATTTCCTTCAACAGTTATCTGAATATGGCCATCCAAATGTGTTAGTTTTATGTTAGAAGGGACCTATTTATAGTGAATGCAAATGGGTCAAGGAAATAGGAAAGCAAATAACATTAACGAAGGACGTGTTTAAGGATGTTTTTATTATCCCGCTGGGGAGCTTATCCAAACATGAAATGTCCTTGATAGCCCAGGATGCTTTTTTAAAAGGGATAAAAGCTATCTAGCTCTTCATGAACCAATCTGCCTTATTTAATTATGATACAGCCAAGGCATTTTTAATGCAATCCTACCTGGCCAAGGATACGCTAACGGGGGCGACACCTTTTTTAGGCAAATTCCAAGCACTCTTTGAAAGCTAGCAGATTAAACAAGATGCTTAGAGGGCACTTCTTTTGTTGAAATGGGGTTCCCCAGAACAATTAACTTATATTGTTCAATTTCAATGGCTTCTTTCCAAAGCAGCTCAGATGAATGAGGCAATGGCTGCCTCTTTCTACCATGGGTTACATGAAGACATTAAAGATACTTTATCCATTGCTGCCTAGCTAACCACTTATTTGCTGTAATCAATTAATGTAACTCTATAAATTGAGCAACAATTAAAAGGGAGAAAAAGAGAAAAGAGAACACCTCATGGAAGACCCACATATATGCACAAAGCCACCTCAGTGGTTGAATAAACCCCTCTGCTATTGAAGAGCCAATGTGGATTGGGTCGGTCAGGAAACAATTATGTATTGTAGAGAGTGAACGAAGATGTAAGGAGTGTCTGTGCATGTACTGTTGTCTATAGGAGCACTTTGTAGGAAATTGCTTGCAACTGTCAGAAAACTACCAAGCTTGTCCTTAGATAGGTAGACCTGGGTGTACTCAATGGCTATACTTCCTGCTGAAAACAGAATAAACTTCTTGGAAAATATTCTCTCCTGCAAACAGACCTGCTCATTGGTGACAAATGTAAGGGCTGCACTTATAAGGGTCATTGATGGAAAGCCACTGACTTCCGGAAACATGGCCAAAGAGACAGAAATGCTTATCATGGTGTCACTTAGAGGTCATCTGCAAAAGGTCATTTTAATGTCACTGATGCACCCACATTTACCATCATCTTGGGAACTTCCTTGAACCAGAAGTACAAACCCAGCGACACTGGAATAAAGGAAAAATGTCCTTTTCCTCCTTCAGTTGTCAAAAAGCCTGTTTCACATGCAAGATTTGTTCAGTTGATGAACCAACTGAATACAAGAAAGTTAAGGATTTTGTTGTGAAAAATGAGCTGATCAACTCCCTCCACCTAGACCATATGATTGCGCAACTCAGTTAGTAACCATGGCCACCATTCCTCACAGACAGATCTGCGTTCTTAAGCAACAGGTAGAACTTAAGAAGTACATTGGCAACAATCTAGTCAAATGTTTTATCAGACACTCAACCTCACCGGCAGGTTCTCCAATATATTTTTTTACCAAAAGCAAACAAGGAGTCGAGACGATTGCATTGATTATCGTGGGATTAGCAATACTATCATCAAGAACCGACATTCTTTGACTGTCATCTCAGTCCTTTAATGATCAACTATGCAGTACCAAATCCTTCCTGAAACTTGACTTCTGCGAGGTCTACTGCTTGATGGGTATTTGTTAAGGACTTGAGTAAAAGACAGCTTTTAACACAAAGTAGGGGCACTATGAATATTGAATGATGCCATTCAACCTTTGTGAAGCCCCAACTGCATTTCAGAATTTTAAGAACGAGGTACTAAGAGATCTATTGCATGGTCTACTTGGATGGCATATTAATATTTTCCTGCAATCGGCAAGAAAATCAACAGCATATCAAGGAAGTTTTATATTGATTACACCAACAGAAGCAGAATACGAAGTTGTATAGTTTTATAGTGCTAAAGACACATCCTTGGATTCTTCATCTCTGCAGATAGTATTAGTATTGTAAAGCATAAGTACAATCAGTTCTCCAATGGCCCACAGGAAGACTCTTAAAGACATCCAGAGATGTGTTGGCTTTTCCAATATCTACCATCATTGTTTTCCCTCGTTCTTTGCTTTGATTACACTAATCACTCCTCTCACTCAGTAAGGGGTGTTCTTCACAGTGGCATACAGAACAAGAGCAATCCTTCTTGGCACGTGAAGATGCATTTACCACCTATCCTGAAGCATCCTAATGTTAACTGCACCTTCATTGTTGATGCTTTAGCCATAGTTTTAGGAACCACCCAATCTTGAAGAGACAAATTCACTAAAGCATTGCATCCAGTCACCTATTATTCCAGAACCATAACACAATCTGAGAGATTCTACATAATTGATGAGCACAAATTATTGGCCATAAAAGATGCATTAAGTCATTTGTGTCACTCTCTAGAAAGAGCCAAGTATGAAGTTAGTGTGTTCTTACTGTAGGAATCTGGGATTTTTTAAACATATGAGGTGTAAAACCATCACCTTACTCACTGGATGCTTTCTTCACTCTGCTCCGCTCCTGCTTTCAAATTAAGCGCCGTCCAGGAAATCACCATAGGAAGGCAGATGCACTGTTGATAAACATCACTGCAATTTCAGAAACCAAACCCCCATTCATTCTTTAAGTAATTCAATGGGAAAACTCAACACCAGAGACCATTTTTGATTATATAAAGGAGACACCCATGGGACAGGAAACAATTAGTACAAAAATAAGGATGGGCTTACTCTTTCACAAAGGAAAACTCTATGTTTCAATGACACAGTTGCAGAATCTATTGTGCCACTGGAACCAAGCTATATCCAACTGATCAGCCCTAATAAGAGTGAACCCAGTCTTGGATTGCTTTTGCTCCAGTTCAGGGAAAACCTGGCCTGGCAGTTCGGGCTGGACTGTTCCTACTGGAGAAGGGTCAAGACTGGTTTGCATATGTCTGGGAATAAAAATGGAGGTGGCATGGTGTGAAAAATATGATGGATCGGGATGCGCTCGAATAATTACCGGTGGCTGAGATTAATTCAAGCATCCCATCCATCATTTTTAGTATACTGCAGCGCTACTCACAGATAACAGCATCAAGATTCATCAATATGCTGATAGTACACAACTCTATTTAAAAATCTCTTCTGCTTCAGACACCCAACACCTCAAACACCATCTCCACATCATCCAGACCTGGGTGTCCAGAACCCATCTGAGGTTCAACCAAGACAAAATTCCTGCTGTTTGCCAAGAACAACATGAAAGAAAAACTACAACCTTGGTTCAATTATATGAACCTTAATGGCTTCAAGCCACAATTTTCACTGAATGTCTGGTCACTTGGTTTCACCTTGGGCACCAACCTCAATCACAAAGAATGCAGTACAAAATAGCAAAGATGGCCTAGTAGCAGCTCTCTATTCTAAAGAAAGTAAAACAGTTTCTTCCAGGATGTAATTTCAAAACTGATGTTCCAGCCCTCCTATTTGCATCTGAAAGGTGGTTATTCCCTGCTCCATGCCCTTCCAAACTCCAAACTGACACCCTTAAGACAATCTAACACACCGTAGCAGGTATCTTCCATGGCCCGAAGAAATATGCTCACATCACCCCTGTCCTGATAAAATACCATTGACGTCCCATACTGACATACACCATCTTCAAAACGGGCTGAATCATTTACAAAGCAATCAGGAACGACATCCCCACTTACTAAGAAGTATGAAAAAGAACAGTGCAGCAGGATCTGGAACAACTTTTACATATCAACAAGGCTGCTCAAATTCTGCTCCAACAGAGGAAAGAGATCAAGAATCGCCTCTTTAAAGAGCACTTCATTACAATGTGTTAACCATCTACAACACAGCTACCTCTACTATCATTAGCTGACTTTATGCTTATCTTTGACCCTGTACAGTGCTGCAAGGTCTTCCATATACATACATACATACAGACATGCTCTGCAGATGTCGTATTCCAAATCTTTTCCATCCCGTATGGTAGCCAGCATCACTTTCATAAGATGTAGAGTTGAATATCATGGGCCAGAGTTAGAAAGCCCAGCAAACCAGTAAGCATTCACAGCTTCTTTGGTTCCGGGCCAGCCGTATTCCATTTAGCTGTAAACCTTCTTACTTTTAGGAACTAAAGACAAGGGCTTATACAGGACTTTAGTCAACCCCCTCTAATTATGGATGGACATCTCTCAGCGATCTCATTGTTTCAGATCCAAATAAAATGCCGTTGCCTTACGATCTGAGCAATGAGATTTAAGGGGAAAAAAATATCTCTGATTCGTGGAATTTGCGGCGTTTTCCGCACTCTGCAGAGCTCGCGGAGTGCTGAAAACTCTGCTTTGCGATGTGCAGTGGAGTTTTTATCGCAAACGGTAAGTTCACAATCGCGAAAGGTACGTTTGCGAGCACGAGCTGCCGCTTGGGTAGAATTTCTACCCAAGTTGCCACTAGTCCAATAGGTGAAATGCTCTGGTGGCATTCATTCTTTAAAACATTTAACAAATAATGAATGAGGTAAATGTTAACAGTTGGTAGCCTAAAATATGGAATGCACTTCGGTAAGCAGAGCATGATGATTGAGCATGCGTCTTCTCTTAGGACCTTGGTGGTCAGTTGATCAGAGGCCCATGGTGCTCTTGTACACCCAATACCATCACAGATCGTCCTTCTTGCTGTGTGGTGTGCAATGAAGGAGGGCCAAAAGTGTGCCAATTCACCAGATCTAATCAAAACAGGTGTCAGAGTTGGACTAACCTGGCATTCCGGCATCCAATGGGAGCGATTTTCATCAATTCGTATCCCTGAACCAACTGATAACCGTGCAATGAGTACTATGCAGGTCAGCAGTGGGCCCAGGGAAAGGAGAGTAGGATAAGAGAGAGAGAAACAGAGATACTGGATATGTTTACTCTGTCCGTTCTTACACCCGATCTCAACCTACTATGCAAAGATGCATAACAAAAAATAGCTAATTACGTTTTTCATCTTTTACGTTCTAATTCACTAACCCTATTATGACATATCATCTATTTTGGGAAAATCTCTGTTTTTCCGACTCTTTGTGCGGCTTTGAAACTTTAGGCCTTCTCTGTTATAGATGCATGTGAATATTTGAAAGAGTATACGTGTTTCTATTTTGATAACTACCTACAGTGATTTGTAAACTAAATGCACATATTTATTAAATCTTCACTTATGACAGCAAGCCATCACCATCCTACCATTGTCAATATCATAATACTGTAATATGACTAGGGAGTACAAAATTTCACATGAGGAACAGGGTCAAGACGGATTAGCACTTGGCGAAATAACGATGGGTTAGGATGTTACCCCGAGGGATTGCCAGTGGTTAGACCTATTACAAGCAGCCTCCCATCACCTTTTGTGTGTTTCATGCACCACCATAAGTGGCATGGGCATGCCCAGGCGTGGGTCCCATGCTCAATATGTCACTGGAACCAAGCTGTACCTAGCTGATTATCCCATAACTGGGGCGCAACCGGTACTGTGTTTCTTGTGTTCAAGTCCAGAGAGGACCTGGCATGGCAGTTCGGGCTGGACTGTGCCCAGGAGGAACAGGGTCAAGAATGATTTGCATATGACTGGGTCCAAACTGAGGTGGCACAGTGAAAAAAACATATGATGGGTTGGACTGCTACCTCATGCAATCGCCAGAGGTTAGACTTATTGCAAACATTCCTCTTATCCCCTTTTGTGTGTTTCATTCTCAAGAATAGGTCAGTTTGACAACTGCGGTGTCAGAACTCAGGCCTAAAAATAAGCTAAATAAACAGCAGAGTCCTGGGAGCAGGTGACACAATAAAAGGTTATTAGATGTTGGAGGCACAAGAGAGCACTTCGATTACGGCAATCCATCCCAACCTAATTAAGTATTTACATATCACAGTCCAAAACCACTTAGAGGCTAATGTGAACGAGAGCATTTTAATTAAGGACCCATTCAGTCTTAACTCTTTCCTCCTTCAAGAGTCAAACATTGATCAGTAAGAACCAGAGAGTATTTAGCTGTCGAGGAGCAGTATGCAAAATGAAAAGACTGTTCGAGGAGGTAAATGTTAACGGATGTGACCATTCCAGATTTAGGTGCTTGGTAAGGTTCTATGTTTGAAGTACATTTAACTGGCTTCTGGGGGCTGCATTAAAGAGGTTTATAGCTTAATAATAGTTTCCAGTTTTTCAATAAAATCCTGGCACCCAATATTATGAAATTATAGATCCTCATATATAAATACATACAAATATTAGCATTGAACCTTTTTTCAAATCATTCAACAAGTAAGAATATAAAAACTGGGACATTGTAACTAATCTGTGAAGGTACCCACTACAGCCCAGCTAAATCCGTATTTGCCAAGTGATACTACATGGTGGTTTCTTGGGACAGATATGTGTAGGTATCACATATAAAAACAGTGGAATTATCTAAAATAGAAGGAAGATGCTGAACATAACCAAGCTGGACTTTGTTACTAGACTTCAAACAAAGATCATTTGAAATGATTCGGCTAGTGACAGTGAAATAGTAAATTAATGCAAGCATTTGTATTATTTGTGGTTTCTGCTTGAAATACTATCCCGTGGACTGCTCTGCTGCTCATATGACTAAATCAATCTTGCCACTTGTCTTTAATTTTTGTTTTAGTGGTTGGTTGGTTGTGTCTGTTGGCAATGACTGGTAATATTTCAATTCTTGAAGGTTTAAAAAAAGAATATTAAAACATACTACGTGAATGACTGTGATGTTAAGTGCTGCGGTGTGACCTGGTACGGGGAGGTAAAGGTCATCTAATGTCACTTCTGCCATACCTATACATTTGGTGAAATGTAATGAGGTTTGTGCAAGCCAGTCCTGTTGCTTAATCCTATGGGACTTTTTAGATGCACGTTTGAAAAAAATAAACACAGATGACTTTTAAACCACCTGTCAAACCATAAATCAGCGAATGGGTTAGAGCTCGAGTCTCTAAATCAGGCCTGTCCACCATAGGTCCAAGTGGTCCATCAATGCCAAATGTTCAGGATCACCACATAAAGAAACATTTATATACAATGATAACAAACAATATGAGCCTGATTTTACTATCTGGAAAGCCTGCCAAAAAATCGCGTGCCGTTCTGGGCAGGGATTGCCGGCAGAAGCACTGTCTGGAGGTTTAACACACCCACCAACTGGCCCACAGACAGCTCTGTCACCTTCCTCGCCCCCAGCACCTGCCATGCCACTGACAGCACCCGACCTGCTCCTATTTACCACCTGCTAGAGAAAGAGGTAAATGAGAGCAGAATCGAACCCAGATTTGGCAAAAAACAAACTGATTTGAGCCGAGTAATTCCCAGTATGCATGGTTATTCCCCACCGAGGCTAAACACTCATAACTGAATGTTTCAGGGTTGCAATTTCGACTGACACTGGTTAATATTCCGGACCTGGGATTCTCTGCACTTCGCACCCGTGCAATTCATTATTGAGGTTGAAACATTTCAACGGTTTATGCCGAGAATTAGAGTCAACGGATCAATTTGGATTTAAAAGGATGAATTGAGACATCACTTTTATAAAAAGATAAGAAAAGGAAGCGCATGTGCATATTTGGAAGGAGGATGCCACTTGATAATCTCGCTTTGAAAAGAGTCCAATGCATGCAGCGATGACGCATGTCACCGCGCGCGCTAGCTGGAAGCGCACAATGACTCTGCTGGTGTTTACACACGGCCAGGGATAAACAGGAAAGAAAGACGTGAGGATCAGCAAACGGAAAGCCCACGCGTAATTATCAGAAGTTCACTGCCTGTGCTGCACGCAATGGCTTGGCCAAAATGATTTGACGTGTGGGAGTTTATCTTCTGTTGAAGCTTGATAGGGGCTTAGCGGAGGGCCAGCGCCATGACAGCATGGTTATGTGTGGGCTGGAAAGGGAGCAGGGGCGTTCAATTGAGACCTGAACTGCAGCTGCCTTCACAGTGCTGGATACAGCAAAGAGAATGATTCACATCATTTTAATGTCACAACAGGTTCCAAGAGAAAAACACTCCTTGTGCTGACTACCGTGCAGCCACTTCCTGTAAACACTGAATCATACTGGACCTTGATGATGTGGTCAAGCTCTGTGTGAGTTAGTCCTGGGAGACCCCCTAATGAGTTGTGTTGAGTCCTAGAGTGAGTTTGTTCCCCTTAGGTGATGCTTCTCAGACATTTAAACAAATTCCAGCTACTAGAGGAGAGACCACTTGCATTGCAAGGATTTCTTTTTAGATGAGGCTGTATGGATTCAGTAGAACACTGTATTCCACCATGTTTGCTATGACTCACTGTTTGACAGACAGTGTGGAGATGAATCTTTCGGTGTACTAACTAGGGATGTGAAAAATTTGTATAATTTGCTTTCGTGCAATTGCGCAACATTTTGGGGAAATTACTTGAAATTTGACATAACAACACAAATCACAAATCTGTAATTTAGCACTATATTTTAGTGCAAAATGCATCCTCGTGTCAGATTTTTCTGGTCTGTTTTCTTTCAAATGAATGCGTTTATGTTTACCAGACTTTCTGGACAGGGTTGTTTATACCTAAAATATGCTGCTTACAGTAGAAAATGTTACCCTAGGAAGGGTGCCACCAGGTAGTTATAGTTAGGACCACATTTCCAAAGGAAACACATTTTTGTGTTTGCTCACAATTTTGTCGCCATTTGATGAATCTTCACGAAACTTTCGGAAAAAAAGTGTCATCCATCTTAGCTCCTTATTGGAAAGTTTCGGGATAATCCGTCAAGTTGGGGTCTTAAGAAAAAAGGAGGGTCTGAAGACATGTTTTCCCCATTCAGGTTTTTTTAGGAAATTTAAACATCTACCACAAAAAGTGCTGAATGGAATTTCACCAAATTTGGCAGAAAGCTAGAGCTTCGTCCAGAAAGTGTGTTCTTTGTGATTTGGTGTAAATCCATTCAGTATTTTTAAAGAAATTAATGTTTAAAATGTATGTATATTTCATGCCGTTGCGGATCGGTGGAGCTGACCGGTCTCTAGATAACATCTGATTGGCTGTCACCATGGTGTAGTGGTTCTCCTAGAAAGGGCAAAGGCACCACCAAACTTTTTTTAATGTTGTGGGGGATGTAAAGATTTCAGTAGCCTTCTACTAACATTAAAAAAACAGTATGTCTACTGCGTCATTAAATCCATTACCCCAGGGGAGCTTACCATGGTGTTTTTTTAACGCACTCTAAACGGGAGCTGTTAGCTCCACAGCTTGAGTGCATGGATCACTTGTGGTGACATCTATGGCTGTATTTTGTGGCCTAAAAAGTGGTATAAGAAAGATTCAGACACATGTTGAATTTTTTTTAACCCTTTCTATGAATCGGACATGCGGAAGCCGTCCGACGCATAAGTGCTCATGTGCTTCACACGGCTCCCGCGCGTCCGATGCTATAGGACAGGCCCTTTGGTGCGGGCACCAGAAGGATGCCCTTTTCCCGCCAACAACCTCAGGAGCTTGGGAAGAGCTTCCCCAGCTCCAGAGGCTGTAGCTTTCATTTCTGTGAAATGCCGATCAGCGCTCATGTTGCGCTGACGTCATTTCATAGAAACCGAAACAAATGAGCCAATAGGCTCATTTCAGTTTCACCTTCAACATGCTCAGGGGCCTAACTCAGCCCCCTGAGCACGTAGAAAGTCAGGTCAGGTACTGATGGAAATGGAAGAACCTCCCTTTTCCAATGGTACCCCCCTAATGGATTCCTACTTGGGGATCACCCCAGGTGGGCAACATTCCAGTCTTTCTGCCCCTGGGGGGCAGAAAGCCCACTAGATGCCAGGGACGTTTTCTTTATTGGATCCAGGGGTAGAGGCTGCCCGAGATGGGCATGCCAATGCCCCCACCCCTGTAAAATTCCACAGTCTTTCTGCCCCCCCCCGCCCCCCTGGGAGGCAGATAAGGGGAATAGCCCCATATCTGCCCCCAAGGGGGCAGAATGCACACTTGGCATCAGGGATTTATTTTTTTATATATAGGGGTGGGGGCTGACCAAAATTGGCATGCCAATGCCTCCACCCTGCAAAAAAACATGGTCTTTTTGCCCCCCTGGAGGCAGATGGGGGCAATAGCCCCTGATCTGTCCCCAGTGGGGCAGAAAGACCACTAGGCACCAGGGATTTTTTATTTATACGTAGGGGTGGGGGCTGCCCAAAAAGAGCATGCTAATGCCCCCACCGCCAAAAAAGGCTTTCTGCCACCCAAGGAAATGAGATTGGGGAAATAGCCCCTTATCTGCCTCCGCAGGGGGCAGAAAGCCCGCTAGGAACCAGGGATATGTTTATGGGCATGCCAGGGAGAAGCCCCATAGGCAAGGGTCACTCCCCTTTTTTTCGGAACACATTTTGATTGTTTCAGTGATATTTTCATCCTCATCTGCTCCCAAGCGGGGGCTGAAAACCACTGGAAACCAAGAAGACCGTGTGTTTGTGTGACTGGAGTTTGGCTAATGTTCTGCATATACTGACATTTGGCCTGCATTTTGCTGGCGGTGTGTGTGGACCTGCACTCGGCTAATGGTGTGGGTGGGCTCGTGCTTTATGACAGTGTGTGCAGATTGGCGCTTGCCTAGTGGTGTGCGTGGAGTGGCGCTTGGCTGGCTTTGTACGTGGACTGAGGTTTGGCTGGCTGTGAGCATGGATGGTGCTTGGCTGCAGGTCCGGACTGGTCATAGCGGGCATCAGACGTTTACCCGGTGGGCCGGAGGGGTGGTGGCCGGTTTCTGGCTGTGGGGGGCAGTTTTGTCACTGAGGTGCTGTCTTGCAGCAGTGCTGCAATATCGGGCCCCAATAACAAAAGTGGGAGCGGTGCTTTTTACTAGTGCCCACCCCCCACCCTGGGCCGGTGATGCAGCAATCTGCCAGGGCTGGTTGCTGTGCCCAGTCCAGCCCTGTTTGGATGGCAGTGTGCCAGGATGGTGCTTGGCTGGCCGAGTGTGTGGGTGGCGCTTATCTGGCAGTGTGCATGGATATTGCTTGGCTGACTGTGTGCAATGATAGTATTTGGTTGGCAGTGTACTTGGTTGGCGCTTGGCTAGCGGTTTGCATGGATGGCGCTTGGCTGGTGGTGTGTGTGGATGGTGCTTGGCTGGCAGTGTGCATGGATGGTGCGTGGCTGGCAGTGTGAATGGATGGTGCTTGGCTGGTGGTATGTGTGGATGGTGGTGTGCGTGTACTGACTCTTGGCTGGTGGATCCCCCAGCGTTTTCTTACCCAGAATCCCCCGCAAACGTCAAATTTACTTTCAAAGTCACATTTTCCTCACATTTCTGTGTGGGTAAGTTGTAGGATCACAGCACAGGCACAAATTGCCTACTGCCCAGTATTCCCAAGAAAAATAATGCCTCACTTGTGTGGGTGCCCAAAGTAGCATCAGCCCTTTTGGCCCTCTTTGGGTCCCCCTCAATCTCTACACGTTTTTGGCCCTTCCATTCCATGTCATAGGCACTTGGCCCATCCACAAAAGTAAGTTATCATTTTTATCGGGAGACTGAGAGGAACGCTGAGTGGTAAGAGATGTGTGCCATCCGGTGATCCCACAACTTTCCTGCACGTATATTAGAGGAAAATGTGACTTTTTAACTAAATTTGAGGTTTGCTGCGAATTTTGGGAAGGAAAATGGTGTGGGATCAATGCAAGCCACACCTTCAGGGACTCCCAAGGGTATCTAGTTTCCAGAAATGTCTGGGTTTTTTAGGTCCCCTAGATGTCTTCAAACCCCGGACCAAAAACACAGGTACCTCCCTATCTATCACAAAGCGACCTGTTTTTTTCAAGAGGGTCACCTGCATTTTGGTCCTGGGTGCAGAGGCCATCTAAGGAAATCTATCAAACCCACACATTTCTGAAAACTAGACACCCTGGGTGGTCCAAAGAGGTATGGGTTGCATGGACCCCCCATAGTTTTCCTACCAAGAATGCCCTGCAAACCTCAAATTTAGCTGAATAAATCCAATTTCTTCTCAAATTTCTGTGTGGGAAAGTTGTTGGATCACCAGGCTGAAATAAATTTCCTATCACCCAGCGTTCCCCCAGGTCTCCCGTTAAAATGGTACCTCACTTGTGTGGGTTAGCTAAGTAATCGCAACAAGCAAGGGCCCAAAACATATTGTGGAGACATCAAAATGACCCATCACAAAACAACCTGGTTTTGCAATGGATGGTACCTGGGTTTTTGGACCCAGGCTCGGCGGCCAAATATGGAAACTAGATACCATGGGGAGTCCAGGGAGGTATGGCTTGCATTGATTCCCCAACGTTTTCCTACCCAGAATCCCCTACAAACCTCAAATTTAGCTGAAAAAATCAAATGTTTGTCAAATTTCTGTGTGGGAAAGATGTGGGATCACCGGGCTGGCACGAATTTTATAACACCCCATGTTCCCCCAGGTGTCCCGATAAAAATGGTACCTCACTTGTGTGGGTGGGCCAGGTACTTGTGACAGGCAAGGGCCCAAAACGTATTGTGATAATAAGTGATTTACATATATATATATATGTATATCACTTCCATTGCTCATCTCGAGTAAAAGCAAGTGGGACACAGCTCAGGGTACAGACACAGGATTTATTGAGCAAAGCAAAGCACAGTCCTTGCAGTCTGTGAAACGCTTGGGCAGACGCGTTTCTGGCCGGAATGGCCGTCATCAGTGCCGGTCTCACAGGCCGGTTGAATTCTCCTGGATTTGACTCAGAGACCACTCCCTATGAAGCAGTCTCACGACTCCTCCTCCTTATTGCAGGTGTGTGCTGAATACTTGTGTCTCTGGGTGAACTGCATGCTGGTTTATGTAGTTCATTGTGGTACCACATTAAGTAATGGGGAAAACCAAACATCACAAGATGCCCCTAATTGTCGGCGCTGAACTGTGTACCTCCACAGAGCTCCCAGGTAAGTTGATCCAGCTCAGACCTCCGTCTGTACCCTTTTCAGGCAGCGCAATGCCGCCTCCTCTCTCCCCTCGCAAAAAATGACCGCCTGCTGGCAATGACTTCGCTTGGGGGGCGCCGCATTTGTACTCCTCGTACTTCTACCAAAGTTTTTTGCTGATGAATGCGGAGCTCCAGACCTGGAGGGCGTGTCCCCAACCGGTTTCAGCAAACCGGACACAACTTCACTTCCATTGCTCACCTCGAGTAAAAGCAAGCGGGACACAGCTCCGGGTACAGACACAGGATTTATTGAGCAAAGCAAAGCACAGTCCTTGCAGTCAGTGAAATGCTTGGGCAGACGCGTTTCTGGCCGGAATGGCCGTCATCAGTGCCGGTCTCACAGGCTGGTTGAATTCTCCTGGATTTGACTCAGAGACCACTCCCTATGAAGCAGTCTCACGACTCTTCCTCCTTATTGCAGGTGTGTGCTGAATACTTGTGTCTCTGGGTGAACTGCATGCTGGTTTACGTAGTTCATTTTGGTACCACATTAAGAAATGGGGAAAACCAAACATCACAAGATGTCCCTAATTGTCGGCGCTGAACTGTGTACCTCCACAGAGCTCCCAGGTAAGTTGATCCAGCTCAGACCTCCGTCTGTACCCTTTTCAGGCAGCGCAATGCCACCTCCTCTCTCCCCTCAGAAAAAATGACCGCCTGCTGGCAATGGCTTCGCTTGGGGGGGTGCCGCATTTGTACTCCTCGTACTTCTACCAAAGTTTTTTGCTGATGAATGCGGAGCTCCAGACCGAGAGGACTTGTCCCCAACCAGTTTCAGCAAACTGGACACAACTTCACTTTTATTGCTCACCTCGAGTAAAAGCAAGCGGGACACAGCTCCATGTACAGACACAGGATTTATTGAGCAAAGCAAAGCACAGTCCTTGCAGTCCGTGAAACGTTTGGGCAGATGCGTTTCTGGCCGGAATGGCCGTCATCAGTGCCGGTCTCACAGGCTGGTTGAATTCTCCTGGATTTGACTCAGAGACCACTCCCTATGAAGCAGTGTCACGACTCCTCCTCCTTATTGTAGGTGTGTGCTGAATACTTGTGTCTTTGGGTGAACTGCATGCTGGTTTACATTGTTCATTGTGATACCACATTAAGTAATGGGGAAAACCAAACATCACAAGATGCCCCTAATTGTCGGCGCTGAACTGTGTACCTCCACAGAGCTCCCAGGTAAGTTGATCCAGCTCAGACCTCCGTCTGTACCCTTTTCAGGCAGCGCAATGCCGCCTCCTCTCTCCCCTTGGAAAAAATGGCCGCCTGCTGGCAATGACTTCGTTTGGGGGGGGGCACCGCATTTGTACTCCTCGTACTTCTACCAAAGTTTTTTGCTGATGAATGCGGAGCTCCAGACCGAGAGGGCGTGTCCCCAACCGGTTTCAGCAAACCGGACACAACTTCACTTCCATTGCTCACCTCAAGTAAAAGCAAGCGGACACAGCTCCAGGTACAGACACGGATTTATTGAGCAAAGCACAGCCCTTGCAGTCCGTGAAACACTTGGGCAGACGCATTTCTGGCCTGAATGGCCGTCATCAGTGCCGGTCTCACAGGCTGGTTGAATTCTCCTGGATTTGACTCAGAGACCACTCCCTATGAAGCAGTCTCACGACTCCTCCTCCTTATTGCAGGTGTGTGCTGAATACTTGTGTCTCTGGGTGAACTGCATGCTAGTTTATGTAGTTCATTGTGGTACCACATTAAGAAATGGGGAAAACCAAACATCACAAGATGCCCCTAATTGTCGGCGCTGAACTCTGTACCTCCACAGAGCTCCCAGGTAAGTTGATCCAGCTCAGACCTCCGTCTGTACCCTTTTCAGGCAGCGCAATGCCGCCTCCTCTCTCCCCTCACAAAAAATGACCGCCTGCTGGCAATGACTTCACGTGGGGGGGCGCCGCATTTGTACTCCTCGTACTTCTATCAAAGTTTTTTGCTGATGAATGCGGAGCTCCAGACCGAGAGGGCATGTCCCCAACCGGTTTCAGCAAACCGAACACAACTTCACTTCCATTGCTCACCTCCAGTAAAAGCAAGCGGGACACAGCTCCAGGTACAGACACGGATTTATTGAGCAAAGCACAGCCCCTGCAGTCCGTGAAACACTTGGGCAGACGCATTTCTGGCCGGAATGGCCGTCATCAGTGCCGGTCTCACAAGCTGGTTAAATTCTCCTGGATTTGACTCAGAGACCACTCCCTATGAAGCAGTCTCACGACTCCTCCTCCTTATTGCAGGTGTGTGCTGAATACTTGTGTCTCTGGGTGAACTGCATGCTAGTTTATGTAGTTCATTGTGGTACCACATTAAGAAATGGGGAAAACCAAACATCACAAGATGCCTCTAATTGTCGGCGCTGAACTCTGTACTTCCACAGAGCTCCCAGGTAAGTTGATCCAGCTCAGACCTCCATCTGTACCCTTTTCAGGCAGCGCAATGCCGCCTCCTCTCTCCCCTCAAAAAAAATGACCGCCTGCTGGCAATGACTTCGCTTGGGGGGGCACGGCATTTGTACTCCTCGTACTTCTACCAAAGTTTTTTGCTGATGAATGCGGAGCTCCAGACCGAGAGGGCGTGTCCCCAACCGGTTTCAGCAAACCGGACACAACTTCACTTCCATTGCTCACCTCCAGTAAAAGCAAACGGGACACAGCTCCGGGTACAGACACAGGATGTATTGAGCAAAGCAAAGCACAGTCCTTGCAGTCTGTGAAACGCTTGGGCAGACTCGTTTGTGGCCGGAATGTCCGTCATCAGTGCCGGTCTCACAGGCTTGCTGAATTCTCCTGGATTTGACTCAGAGACCACTCCCTATGAAGCAGTCTCACGACTCCTCCTCCTTATTGCAGGTGTGTGCTATATATGTATATATACACAAACATAAATATGGTGGGCAGTAATCCAGACAGGGCAGCAGAAATAATTATCAGACCGGACTACTGTCTACAATCTTTAGAGATCTCTGCTGGCTCTGCAGAGATCTCAGTGCCTCCACAGGGGCTGCCACCATTGCGGCTCTTTTCAAGACCCTGAAAGTCTGGTGAGAAACCACCATGTTTCAGGCAGCCACTCCGAAAACTTTTTTGTTTTTCAAAAACAAACACCCACAATGGAACTTTGAGGTAGCAAAATAGCGGCGCTAGGGTAGCTGTGTATGGAAATCAATTCAATTCAATTCAATTCAATAATAGCTTTATTTCGGCCAGTTTGACCATAAAAGCACAGATAAAATAGCAGACATTTAATTTCCTTAAAAATAAGTATAAAAAGCCATATACGTACAATTATAAAAAAGATAAAAACATAGCCAGTTGTGGCCTAAAACATTATAAAATATAATACAATCTATGGTAGCAGCTAAGTGATAAGGCGTTCTCTTCTTATGAATCACAGTAACAATCAGAAATAGGGAGTAATAATGACGATTATAAAGTGTGTGTGTTAAATGTACAAAACAATTCACCAGACGAGATTTAACGAATCAGAGTTTTAACTACTCTGGTATATACATTTGAATTTCAAAGGCATCAATCCGGTATAACCATAAATTACTATTGAAAATAAGTGAGGTAAATCATAGCAATAATTTAAGATTAGACAATTAATACCTTTGGAGTATCGTCGTTAAACAAGGGTGAGCAGAGGTTAGATCAACGTCATTCATTTCTAATTTTACTGTTAATTTTACTGAGTTGACTTTAGGAGTACTCTACGAGTGCCCCACATAGAGAATAGAAAGCCTGCTACCGAATAAGCTATAGGTAGGCTAGTATAATTTTTCAATATCCTGTAGGCCTCAGAGCAGCGCCTAGTTTCCAAGTTTCTGCAGATCTGGACCAGCCACTGTTTTCTTGCTTTGAGATACCCGGGGCAACAAAAAAGCATGTGATAGACTGTTTTTATGGTGCAGTCACAAGCCGGACACCCCTGGGTTTGTGAGCCCGCCCATTTGTTATTAAAGGAGCGAAGTGGTACCACCCCATGTCTGAACTGGAGGTAAAGCTTCCTGGCTCCTGCCGGCTTGATATCATTCAAAGCTGGCTCTAGGCTGTACAGATCGTTAGTTTCTAAAAAAGCTGCAGTTAACTTGCCTACTAGGGGGTTACTCTGGAGTTGTGCCAATTTGTGCTCCCAATAACAATCCTTTAGTTCTTTCCTGGACACAATGGCACAATCCTCTTCTGGGAAGTCACAGAGATCGCCCGTCCCATATTCATTAGGGCAGGGGTTTACAAACGTTTCATGTTGGTGACACAGTTTTTTAGACATGCATCATTTTGCGACACGGTAATTCAGTTTTCCTAGCAAACCGGAGGTTCAATTAACTGAATATAACAGATAAGGACAAATACATAAGTCCTTGAAATAGTGAATAATGAAATGTATGGGGACTCAAAATATCTCATAAAAACCTTTCATTGGTATTTTTTAAAATATATGATTTGTACTAATGCCATCTGTGGAACAAAGCCAAACTTCTTGCAAGAAGTTACCCGATGCGTCCCACTTAGTATGCCTCCATATATTCATTGCATGTGTTTCTGGAGTGTAATGGTTTCCTTTCTCTTGAAAACGATATCACTTTATTATACATAATAGGATGCGTTTCGTATTGCCTAGTTCATTGGCTGGTTAACTTGGACTAAATAAAGATGAATTGGCCACATATGTTTTTTAACATGTTCCTAAACATTCCACTGTCAACATGAACAAGTTATAATGGACAATGTCGTGCTTCTGACCACTTTCTTTTTGGCCATATATCTGACGCCTGCTGATTTTATTTTTCCTAATTATTTTACACCTATTCACATACAACTCTACTACCGATGTCGTTTCATTATTGCTGTTCAAGATTAAACTCCAAATGTTTCCTTGAAGTTCAAAAGTTGAAGTTCAAAATTTGAGCGCAGCCTCATCTGCGCAGTTCTGTATAAACTCGAGTTTGGAGCTCAGATCTCCCAAGAAATGACACAAAAACAGGACAATTGACAGCAATAATACAGAACATGCAGCATAAATCTGCCATGTTTCAAATCTAAGTAAAGCTGGTTTCTGTGGAGTCCTGCGCTAACTGAACACTTCACGAACGTCTTGCAGCCGCTGAAAGACAATCAATATAATGTTCGATTAATAGTTTACTGGTAGGGCAAATGCAAGGCTAAAATGGCGAAGCAAGGCTGTGCATTTATACTATCCTCTGATGTTCTACCACCTTCACACCTGGCCCGCGGGAGAACAGCAGTGCGATGCTCCTCCTTTCCGCCCTCTGCAGGAACAGATACTGCATCACTAACAGACGCAGTACTGTCCTGCTTGATGAATAGGCCACATCTGGTTGTTGTCGGGCGACAAACCCACACATGGCAGGCGACACAGTACTGTGTTGCGCTACAGAGTTTGGAAAGCTCTGCATTAGGATATGTTGAACGTGGGCGAGCCAGGGTAATCTCCTTGTCCCTGGTAATCTCTCTAAATTCGTCCCTGTAATCTACAAGTTCTGGGGTAGCCCATAGACGCTGCGAGAATAAAATAGGTCTAAGGTTGACTTCTCCAGCAATGGCCCTTACCCCTGGGTCCAGGCGGAGCGGCACAAGTAGGGAGCTCCGAGGGAGACCAAACAGTTGCCTGAAAAAGGTGTTTTCTATCTTCATAAGGCTGTAGAGACAGCAATGCCCCACATCTCTGCACCATACACTGTCCCTCCCCTGGCTTGAACCTGATATATTTCTATTGCTGGGCTCACAGGCTTGTTACTGGATTTACAAAAAAACCTTTGCTATGCCCCCTGTTGTATGTGCTAGTTTGAGAGTCGATTGTTTGATTTGAGCCCCCCAAACCATTGTTTCTGTGATAGGTATGCCGAGATAATCAAAAGCAGATACTCTCTCCAGGGGTTTACCATTAAGGTATGAACTTTTGGCTGAGTTAAACACCATAAATTTCGTTTTTTGAAGGTTAATCTCAAGCCCTCTTTCTTTACAAAAGGCATCACATCTATTAAGTACCTTTTGTATCCCCATAGGAGATTTCGATTGCAATAAAGTATCATCGGCAAACATCACAGCTGGAATTTTGCGTGTTGCCAGCTTAAGGACGCCCAAATCTTTCTCAATAAGTGAAAAATCAACTAACATAGTTATAAACAGGCTAAAAAGGGTCGGTGCAGGAACACATCCCTGGCGGACTCCTCTTTCTACAGGGATAGGGGCCATGAGTTTTCCTTCCTTGCCATACCTTATTTGGGTGTAATTGCCTTCATGCAGCCGCCTCAAGATTTGGCATAGATATACCGGAACCCCTACTCACAGAGAACCGCCCACAGCCTATCTCTTGGGACCAGATCAAACACTGATTTCAGGTCTACAAATACTAGGTAGAGGCTGCCACCCTCCACACACACGATCTTCCAATGTAGTACCTGTAGCCTGAGGGTCTGATCCAGTGTGGACATTTTTCTCTGAACCCTGTCTGGAGAGGACTGAGTATCTTGTACTCCAACATCCAATTCTGCAGCCGAAACAACAGCACTCGTGGCAATATCTTTTGGCTTATGTCAATGAGGCTGATGGGCCTATAATTTGTGGGTAACAACAGGGAGCCCTTTTTTTGATAAATTGGGATGATTTTGGCTCCAGCCCAACTAGCAGGAATCTTCATACCTTGCAAAATGGTATTAAATAAAACCCAAAGGTAAGGTGCCCTAATTGAAGGTCCAATGCGGAATAGATCCCCAGGAATCTTATCCAGTCCTGGCACCTCACCTGGTGCTATTTTATCTAAGGCACTCGTTATCACTTTGAGTGTTATAGTCGGGATAACGTCACTGGTCCTGGGGGTGATCTTGGGTGCGGTCTGGCAATCAAACTGTACTGCGCCAACTACAGTCTCAGTCCTCGTGTAGAGGGACTCAATGTGGACCCTCCACACTTCTGCCTCTATGTTTGGTTCGATCAGTGATTTTTTTCTCAGTAGTACCTGTGTTGACCACCTTCCAAAAGGTCCTCATGTCATGGGAACTCAGAGAACTTCTCAGAGTATCCCACTTGTCCCAGCCATTTTTTTGCTTCCCCAGTGATAGAATGGTAGGCCACTCTGTTAGATTTAATTAAGGAGCGGTCATTTGCCTTGATGGATAGAATCAAGGCTGTTTTAGCCATTTGGCATTGGGCATTATACCAGGTGTGCGGAGGTTTCCTATTTGGCCTATTAGTTTTCAAGGGAAAGAAAAAATCGGCCAGAGTTGAAGTAAGCCTAATATGATTTAAGGCTACCATCTGTGGATCAATTGTGATGCCATTGGTAGAGACAGATTTGGTTGCAGTCAAAAAGGCTGGAAAAATAGCTTCGTACAGGGACCCTAGCCTATCTTGAGTCTGGTGTATGTCTGCCCACCTGACTCTCTTCCTACAAGTGGTGAGAGACAGCCTAGTGTCAGTTGGGTCTGTAACCCTAAGTCACTCCACGGTTTTAATTAGTTTAGCTCCAGAACAAGGGCATTATGATCACTGTCATGGCGCATCTTGACCATAAAGTCGAGTACTCTATGCCAGGATTTTAAATCGACTAAGATGTAATGTAATAGAGATCCTCGCCCGTTCCTATTCAAGGTAAAATTGCTCGGAGAATCAGACTTTGTTCTTCCGTTACATGCCCTTAGTGAGTGATTTAAAACACAAGAGTTCACCAGAGGGGACTAGACTTTAACTAACGGGCTAGTGGACTCCGGGATAGCCCAATACTGATCTTCTTCACAGGGTCCATCCTTATATATGCCTTCTAATGGCTCATGCTGACAGTTAAAATCCCCTCCTTTAATCACCATATACTCATCTGGGACTGTGGCTAGAAAGGAAATTAATTCTTCAAGATTTTTTGTCTCCTGGCCACATCTAACTGGTCTTGAATACACATTAATTAGTGCAATGGTAATGGTATTACTGGAATATCTATCTTGGAGTTTAGACCAGCTACGTTCCAGAATAGGACTTGCAGCTTTGATGGATCTAGGGTATTAATTATAGCGACAGCTTCAATGGTGGGGGAAAGCCCAAGAGCAGATTTCTTAGCTGTTCCACTGTTAGCTGGGGGGAACTGGTTGCTGATTGTGGCCGTATTGCGTCCCTCTTTATTCCCTGGGGAGTCGCTCATGCTCCCATTGGTTTTTCCCTCCCTAGCATTTCCCACCTGGGTCTCACCCCATAGACCACCGGGTCCTATGCTCTTGGGCTCGAGTCAATCGACTTCTTCTAAGCCGTGGAATCTGTTTGATGTAGGAATATTAAATATTGGCTTCCTGGGACGATACTGATCTAGGGAAGCTATATGGTGATTCTGGATTTCTGGATTCCAGCCCCAACCAGTTTTCTTTCTTGCTTGATAAGCTCTCTCTGGGGGAAAAAATAACCCAACGGCAAGACTCTGATCGTACCCATCTGGCTCCCATCGTCTCGGTTCAAAATATCTTGAACAACACATGGGTTCCTAACATTTATCACTATACAATCACCATAGATATCCTTGGGTCTCCAATCAAGCCAGTCAACTTTAAGTGTAGTTAAAATCTCACCTGCATCATCATACATAAATTGTCTATGGTTAACTAACCAGAACAAACATTTGTATTATAAATCCTGGTTCGATTCATGTTGGCCCCCTCCAAGCTCAGGGATACCTGCAAGAACAAGGAAATAGGGAGTAGAAGCTGGTGGTAAATTAATATATGGAAATCTCCTGAGAATCGCCCAACCCTGGATGGATTGATGGTGTTTAGGGACCTGGGTTTCCCCTTCCCCCTGTACCTGTACCTGTTGTGGTTGAAATGGTGGTGGGCACCAGTCTAGTGTTAGTGGAGATGGAATAAAAAGCTGTAGGGGTGTACTTGCAGGACCGACATTGCAAGCGGCTTCCTGCGGATGGTTTTCCTGGTCACCTGGTGGTGGGCAGAGCCTTCCCTTCCACAAGGGAGATTAGACTGGTGGCCTGCAGGCGAGTGTTTCCCTGGCCAAAGGTTTAGTTGGATCAGGACCCAGTCGATATTTCTAACTCGATATTTCTGTAGGTTGAAATTAAACAGTCAATATGTCTGTTCACAGGTATAATTAAATGTTAAATGTTAAATGTCGTATACTTGTAAAGCGCACAGCTGCCCCAGCAAAGGGGCGTCCCGGCGCTGTATACCACTGGGGAACCCGTCCTGGCTTTCCCTGTGGGATGGTCCCTACTGGGAATCCCCAAGGTGGAGCCAGGCATCCCTGGCGTTGATGGGGCCGTTGTGGAGATTAGGCAAGCTAATGCCCAGAGTTGCCGAGTGGGACCCCAGGTTAGAGTAGGCACAGAGGCGAGAATTGTCAAGTCCGCTAACCCTGGTCCACGACCCTGCCGCGTTGGGAATTGAACCCTGGTCCCGGACCGACTTCTGCTCCCAGGTCTGCCGCCTCTAACCAGTGAGCCACACCACTCCAATTGACACTGTTTATTTGAAAAAAGGCCAGATTGAAGAACTTGAGGGTGTTACATTCTATCTGGACCTGCTTTCGAAAGAAGCTACCGGACATCACTCTCATAACGCTTACACGTATTTGGGTTATGATCCAAATTTGCCATGGCAGGCCCATGAGAGTTTCTTGGAGTTTTGGGAGGGCTCTAAATTTTTCACATTGGGACAATTATATGAGGGTGGCATTCTCTTCTCATATAAAACTCTGCAACAACAATGAAAGGCTCTCCCCCATGTGGGACTCTTTCAATGTTTACAGCTTCAACATATTCTTGATAGTCTGAAGATGGTTGAGATCTGCTGCTCTTCAAGAAGCTATTTGGACTACTTGATGAGAGGCCCTGTCAAGGGGAACATTAGCCTGGCCTATAAAATGATATCCTCAGCCAAGGATGAGGTGGAGGACAGATGCCTTTCTACTTAGGGCAGAAAAGTTAGTAAGCTTCTTCGGGTGAGGGAACTTTGGAAGACATCAGGCATACTAATATGTTGCAGCAGGTTGTCTTAAATGACCTGAGGGTTAAAGCTCATAATTTTAAGTTTTTAAATGATTTCTATTATACGCCCAGCCATCTATGTCTCATGAAGGCTAGGCAAGATGGCACATGCTTTTGTTGTATAGCCGGCCAAGCAGAAGCTGTGCATATTTTTGCTATGTGTTCCTCTATTGATTATTATTAAGAGATAGTTATGGGAAAAGTCAACCGGATCTGTCAGGTTAATGTGTTTTGGGAGCCTAAACTAGTAGTATCAAGGAATTCTCCATCCATCCCACAGTATCTTGCAGGTTTTTATTTCTTTGTGATCTCTCTGGCAAGATTGGTCCTGGCCCGACGCTGGCTATCAAGTGAGGCCCCGAACCTGATGCTTTGGTGCAAGGAATTTATGAGTGCAGGCTTCTTCAAAATGTTGTTAATAGACAATGATGTTTGGAGAGTCAGATTAAGGAAGGTTTGGGATCCTCTGAGGGGGATGCTGAGTTATTTTCTGGCTGGCCATGACTAAATGCCATAGTTGTCATACACTTTATATTTTATATTTTTTACTTTATGTCTTTGTGGGATAATGATTGTGTATCATTCTCAATATTATGAGCTGGTTTATTAATACCTGCAATTCCTCGGTTATCCATAACTTAAACTGACCGGTCAAGCGCACACAACAATTGTACTGATTTGGGTAATCAAGGTAAAGTGTTTTAAGGATAAGATCACATACAAATGTTCTTTCTATTCTTTTTTAATTGGTGTGTAAATGGTTCTCTTATTCAAGGAGATCCATAAAGAAAGAAACCAGCCTGACAGCCAGCCTTACAGCCAGCCAGCCATGACAGTCTGCCCTGCTCAAAATAGAGTGGGTTGACCATCAGTTTGGTGGACAGGGCACTCCACCATGTTTGTGGCATAGTACCCTGTCTGCCAAACTCTAGGTCAGACCCTAGGTTTAATAATAAAACTGAACTGGACCAATTCACAAATCTGGTTTGTAAACCTAATAAAATTGTATCCCTGTAAGTACATGTATGAAATAAATTTCAGTGTTCATAGCCATCCGCAAAGAATTCCAATGGGACTCCCATTGCAGATTCCGAGGAGTAATCACATGGGTAGGTATTTCCACAAATTATAATGTATCAGTTATATATTTCCACATGCAAAACTAGGTGTGCTCTTGGAACATGTCTACATTTCTTCTCAATGGGAAAAACTGCATCTCTGTATAGAAACTCCTTTCTTCTCCTGCACCCCTATAAATTCTGAGGGTGGCCACCCCCTGGAAATGTATTAGCTTTTGCCTTTGACTAGAGGAATTTTACAAACATTCCAAGGATGGAAAACCTCAAAGTTTGGATGTTAGTTGTTGTTTGCAACTCTTGCTGCCTAACCAGAAATATCCACAAACCTATTTCTGTGGAAGGACAGGTTTTTACTCTAGTAAAGAACATTTCTTTCACTCCTAAGGTGAAGGTAGGTGCACTAAATATCTGTGTAGCTTGATCTTTAGGTTTAAATGAAACAATGCATTATTTGATTTATTATTGTTCAATTAGTCAGTTACGTTAGAGACTTTCTGCAGTTGGTATGACCTTGCTGCTCTCATGGTGTGCCTCACTAATTAGTTTTGAAACTTCCATCACAGCACAAAGTCTGATTTGGTGCTTACATAGTTGAGGTAATTGGGTAAAGTTCCTCTCTTATGTATTCACTGAGTTATGGATGACTGTTCTTGTTGTTTGAGGGGTGAAAGCGGAGGGCTACATCAAATTCTCCATGCATATTCTAGGTCTGTAGACATGTACATAGCCCTGTAGATGAAATATGCTTGAAATAATTTGTAGTTAAGTGTGCTGTTGTCTGCCATAATAGCCAGCTAGTGGCGTATTTTGCATAAATTGCATGTTTTTTAGTAGTAGTGTCCTAATGTGACTAGATGTAGAATAGTGGTGGTACTCTCGAGGTCAAGGTTGCATTTAGTGAACTAGTTTTGGAACCTGCTGTCTGTCCTCATAAATTTCTTGGTACTGGTTAGAAAGGACTAGCAACCAATGGTTTTCAAAGTAAGCCATATTTCAAACAAAACCATGAAGGCCGTGTGATCTTGATCAATGATACGCAATAGCCCTTCTTTCATGTTGGGCATGGCCGATTCTGATAGTTGCAGATAGTCACCATGCGCTTCGGTGTGCTTGGTGAGTTGTACGGTTGTTGATATTTGCAGTTTATCCATTAAAGGAGTCATAGCTGAGACTCCTCTTTAAGTTGGACGTTTTCAACAATTTCTTTTTGTAAAAGGGTTTAATCTACCCCTGCCTAAGTATAGCTGTCAAACAATAGTTAAGGATAATACATTAAGAAGGCTGCATAACTAACTGGTCCACATTTTGTGATCAGCTACACTTCCTATAACTTCATTTCTAGGAAACTAGTGCCACCAATGAGGTTGTCCTCCATTGTACCCTTATTCTGTGGAAGGCTGGGGCCTCAGCATATAGCTGAGACTTAGATCTTCAATGAAGCCTTGGCTTGGAGCGGGAGCACCTGTTTGAGGGCCTGGGAGATGCTAAAACTCTTAAATTGTCCAGGTGTGGGGAGTCCAACTTTCATGTATGACCCTGTCATCTGTGGTTGCCCGGATACAGCCACCCAAGTGACGTTACACGCATGTACTTGGAGGCAGGTTACCTGGATGGTTGTGGGGAACGCCAGGTGTGGGCCCCTGGGGCAGTTTTTCTTGGTGGTCTTGTTTTGTATTACTTGGTAGCAGACTGGCAGATCAGCACCGTAACCTTACTCTTGGAGCTGCACAGGTAGAGAGAGGTGAATATTGGGCACTGAGGTTGAGAAGGTAAAACTGGTCCAGCTGCAGAAAGTCCTTGCAGTCATTAAATCCAAAGGCAAAGTTTTGGAAAGATGTTACCACCAAAAAGTATCAGAATTAGCTAAGTCCTTGAGTCTAGTAGGATGAGGCAATTGGCAAATATATTATCAGACCTGTGTGGCCAATCCAGTATTTCAGAAACATTTGGACTTGATTGTGTGCACAGGTTGCTTGCTGGTAGACTTGCCTCTGGTCTGTAGTCACATCCTATTATTGCACAAATATTGAATTATAAGTATAGCAACGGCATGTTCTGACTGGTCAGGTGAAAAGGAGGATCTGGAATTCAATTTCCCAGACTTCACTGTTTCCATCCAGGATGCTAAGACGTCAGTCATGACAGTTGACAAACTCCAGAATCAACATGATATCCAGTATTCTACACTCTACCCAGTGAAACTAAGTATTGTCCACAAAACAATCCCACCTCTTCCCAGATCCATCTACAGCTTTATACTCCTTGGATATGCAATTCTCTAATATAAGGCATTGCCAAGCTGATGGTTCTGGAAAATAACAACTCAGAGAGTCATAATACTTTAACAACAATAAATGCTGCTCTCCCAGACAATTTGGCTTATGGCAGTTATGTGAGTCTCTGAGGATGTGTTGGTATCCTACTCTGTAGTTTATCACGGTGACCTTGGTCTATTCCTTCCTATTGATGTGTAGTATTGCAGAATTGGCTTGAATGTGCACTGAGTCTACTAATCGTTATGTATAAACTGACTGATGGTGTCAATTTGCATATATACCCTAAGATTTATGGATCACTGACATAATATCGACAGTCAAAATATCGACTTACCAAAATATCGAGGTAAAAATATAGAATGCCAAAATATCGACTTCCTATCTACAAACAGGTAAGTACAAAAATATCGACTCCAAAATATCGATAGGAAAAAATATAGACAGTCAAAATATCGATTTTTTAAAATATCTTAAAAGTAATTTTAAAGTACTATAATAATAAATATATTTAATTAAAACATACTTAAATAAACTTAAAATGAATAAATAATTATTGTAATTTAAAAAAATATATATATTTTTAAATATATATGTATATCTATATATACATATTATTAACAAAACATATACAATATTTTTTCCGTTGGATAGCGAGAGGTTTAAATTTACTATTCCCACTCCAGTGAGAGCAATAGTTGGGAAAGCGTTGGATAGCGTAGGGATCAAAATTACTATTCCACTCCAAGGAGTGCAAAAGTAGGGAAAGCGTTGGATAGTGTAGGGGTTAAAATTACTATTCCCACTCCAAAGATTGCAACAGTAGGGAAAGCGTTGGATAGCGTATGGGTAAAAATTACTATTCCCACTCCAAAGAATGCAACAGTAAGGAAAGTGTTGGATAGCGTAGGGGTAAAAATTACTATTCCAACTCCAGCAAGTGCAACAGTAGGGAAAGTGTTGGATAGCGTAGGGGTAAAAATTACTATTCCAACTCCAGCGAGTGCAACAGTAGGGAAAGCGTTGGATAGCGTAGGGGTAAAAATTATTATTCCCCCTCCAAAGAGTGCAACAGTAGGGAAAGCGTTGGATAGCGTAGGGGTAAAAATTTATATTCCAACTCCAGCAAGTGCAACAGTAGGAAAAGCGTTGGATAGCGTAGAGGTAAAAATTACTATTCCAACTCCAGCGAGTGCAACAGTAGGGAAAACGTTGGATAGCGTAGGGGTAAAAATTACTATTCCCACTCCAGAGAGTGCAAAAGTAGGGAAAGCTTTGGATAGCGTAGGGGTACAAATTACTATTCCCACTCCAGCGAGTGCAACAGTAGGGAAGGCTTTGGATAGCATAGGGGTAAAAATTACTATTCCCACTCCAAAGAGTGCAAAAGTAGGGAAAGCGTTGGATAGCATAGGGGTAAAAATTACTATTCCAACTCCAGCGAGTGCAACAGTAGGGAAAGCGTTGGATAGCGTAGGGGTAAAAATTACTATTCCCACTCCAGCGAGTGCAACAGTAGGGAAAGCATTGGATAGCATAGGGGTAAAAATTACTATTCCCACCCCAGGGAGTGCAACAGTAGGGAAAGCGTTGGATAGCGTAGGGGTAAAAATTACTATTCCCACTCCAGCGAGTGCAACAGTAGGAAAAGCATTGGATAGCGTAGGGGTAAAATTCACTATTCCAACTCCAGAGAGTGCAACAGTAGGGAAAGCGTTGGATGGCGTAGGGGTAAAAATTACTATTCAAACTCCAGCAAATGCAACAGTAGGGAAAGCGTTGGATAGCGTAGGGGTAAAAATTACTATTCCCACTCCAGCGAGTGCAACAGTAGGGAAAGTATTGGGTAGCGTAGGGGTACATTTTAATATCCCCACTGTAGTGAAAATAAATTGATATAAATCACATAATTATAAATTAATTAATTATTACATTTTAATTACCAATTAAGAATTAATTAATTACCAATTAAAAATTAATAACCAATTTATTTAAAAAAAACAATTAATTATCATGTTTAATTAATTATATTAAATTACTTCCCACCCTATTCCCCTATAAACTAACAACCCGCTACTAAAAATATAATAATATTATTCACATAATTATCAATTGATCAATTAATAAAAATTAATTATCAATTAAAAATTATTTATTTACCAATTAAACATTATTTGACAATTTATTCAAAATAAATACCAATCAATTATTTAACATATTTAATTTTTTTAAATTAAATTACTTCCCACCCTATTCCCCTATAAACCCACAACCCGCTACAGAAAAAAAATATTATTCACATAATTGTCAATTAAACAATTAATTAAAATTAAAATATCAATTAACAATTAATTAATTATCAATTAAAAATTAATTACCAATTAATTCAATATAATTACCAATTAATTAATTAACATATTTAATAAATTATAATTAAATTACTTCCCACCCTATTCCCCTATAAACTCACAACCCGCTACAGAAAATAAATTGCTAAAATTAAAATATTTATCAATTAATCAATTAAAATTAATTACAAATTATATTTTAATTAATTACCAATTATTAATTAATTAACAATTAATTCTAAACAAATAACAATAAATAAATTAACATATTTAATTAATTATAATTACATTACTTCCCACCCTATTCCCCTATAAACCCACAACCCGCTACAGAATTATATTACACAAAAAATAAAAATTCATATTAACTTCCTAAAAATCGATATTTTTGTTGTCTATATTATGTCTAGTCGATATTATGTCCATTCTATATTTTTTATTCGATATTATGTCCATTCTATTCGATATTAAAATTTTCTAGTCGATATTTTGGTAGTCTATATTATGTCTAGTCGATATTATGTCTATTCTATATTTTTGACTCAATATTATGTCTAGTCGATAAAAAAAAAACTCGATATTTTGACTGGTTACCAAGATTTATCACCCAATAGGTACATGGGGGCATCTTGCTGTGGTCAGTAGATTATATAAAAGATGTCCCATGGCTGGTAGGCATAGCATGAAAAGGTGCTACAGCATAGTTGATTCAGTTGAATATATAACATTTAAGTAATATCCTGAGAGGGCAGTGAAGGCCTAGCCACCCACTGTGTGAGGCCCCCAGAATTTACCTTCCAATTGAGGTTGAGTATTCTGTTTTGATCGGGTAGTCACTCTGTAAATGTTATATTAAAAATATTTGTAGAGCGCACATTCACCTTACGTTTTCATGGCACTTTGTAAAGAGAGGTGGCCAACTGCTCATTAAATCATTCATTTGTATGCCTGGGAAAACAACCAAGTTTTTAATTGTCTCCAAAAATGCGAGTAGCATGTAGAAGATCGGATGTTAAAGGGGAGTCAATTCCCAAAATGAGGGACCAATACCGCAAATGGGTTCCGCCAAATCTTTTCGTTTAAAAGTGGGGATGGACAAAAGGTTCTGGTGGGATGAGCTAAGGATCTGGATAGGGACATACCTCTGTATGACAGTGGAAATAAAACCCAGGCATATGCCGTGGAGGGATTTGAATACGAGGAGTAAATGGGAGTTATTTAGTGAATGGGTAGAATTATCATACCTGATTAAATGGCTGGCATGAGGCTACAGCTCATCCCCTTATAAGTGTACTAGGTATTGTGGCAGAAATTCCCAAAGAACGAAGAAAATTTATAATAATGGCTTCAATAATTGTCATAATGAGACAAGCTCTGTGGTCTTCTAACAGACAAGGCAGTATGTTTCCAAGATATGGTCTATCACAATTACACAGTACGAGTATATAGGTCATTGGCACTGCAAGACGGCACGATGTATGGGACTCACTTAGAACTATCTACTGTCTCATGTTGTTGACAATGGTCAGAATGTCCAAGTGTGATGAGTGCTGCATGCTGGGCCAGGCCTTCAGCTTTCTTGAAATGATGGGGTGATGATGAGTGGCAGTACGCTTCCAAGATATGTTAGGTAATCGTCCACACGTTCCTTTATGTAGTAACTCTGTGGTGTCTTTAATTTACTAAGATGTAATTTATTCATTGATACTGTACTTTGGAGAGTCATATCTTTTCAAGAACCAGTAAGTGCTTTCTTCATTGTTGCCTTATAATGGAATTGAGGAAAAAATAGAAACAGGGATCTCTGTGCAAGTAGACATTTTGGATTTATTGTAGAAAAAAACCCAAAATGTAAATTGCACAATAGGACAATTTTTATTCTGAAACGAATTATAGTTAATGTGAAACATGTAAGATATTCATTTTATGCAAAAAAATATGGAAAGAAAAAAGTATAATTAGTACAGAGCCCCTTTTGATCACTAAGATAACTTATTGTAGGACCTAGCAGGTCAACGCAATCTTTGACCTGTTCGCTGCTGAGCAAGGAGTGGTTAAAAATTCCTAATTTTATAAATAGTGCTTTGATTTTTGGATTGCTAGTAATTTCATGGTACTGGACTCAAATAAGTTACTAGGTTACAAGGTCAGAGCATCCTCATCACTTACATCTCACTTAAGGCACAAAACGGACCCTTTTGTCTTAAATCGAATGAAGATGCCTGTACTCTCTACTCAGTACTGAACACGATATCGGTTCTAGATTACTTTCAGCCTACCCTAACAATTCATGCTCCATAGCTTGATGGCTATTTCATTCATTTCCAAGCCTTTTAATACGGCACTTCAACTCACCGTTTTAAACCCTACAGCAAAAACTCCCAGAGTCTTCAAAAGGGAATTTGAATTTTATGGGGCTTTGCCTCCAATGTCCCTGATGACATTTTCCTTAGAACCTCTCTCATCATCATTAGCCATCCTTTTGTGGGAGTGAAAAAAAGAGTCTCTAAGTCTCAAAAAGTTATTATAGGCAGTTTCCACTTGTTTCATACTGTTAGGTATTACCCTTGCATTCAAATAGCGCCATCTCCCAATTTGCTTTGTTACCTTATTCTACACAAATTCGGTCACAACTTGCTGGTTTTGCCACCTATCCACTCATGTTTCCTGTCTGCTTTTAGTTCATTCATTTGCTGAGGATGCATCTAGTCACCAACATGCATGTGTAAAGGCATTACAAATTAAAAATGTTGAAGGTTGTACAAGCATCAATATTCTGTATTCTAACACAGTCCTCTCCCCTAGGGGATGTCTCTACATGAAACCATTTCTAACAGAATGCGACTTCAGAACTGCCATACACACCCTCGTAATATTGCATCTGGATGGTGACAACACCATGCTCCACAGCCACCCAAATTCCGCACTTCTACCTCCATTTTAAGGGCATTCTACATGCTGCTGCTCACCTGTTCAAGGGCTTAAAAAATATTACTATATCACCCCATGCCTGATAGAACTCCACAGGCTTCCCTCAAAAGCAGTTGCATCTTCTACAAAGCCATAATGAGTGGCTCCCTTGCCTATCTGACTGAGAAGGTCACCTCTGGCAGCGATGAAGAAGTGCAAAATAAGGGAAAAACATGCCTTCTCTATTTATATGTCTAAGATCTGGAACAACATTCTAGTATGCATCAGGACCACCACTATCTTGCTCCAATTTAAGTCAGAGCTATAGACATATCTCTTTTGGGGACACTACATAATTAAGAATTAATAGTCCACCTCTACTCCCAGAACCCAGTTTACTCTCCAAACACTCCCTGTATGTGAAATAGGGGTGGAGCAAAATTATGAGTGAAAAGTAACTAATAGTAACTTTTCACACATAGGTGGAGTTAATTACCACCAGGACAGAGATCACCTATTGAAAAGAAAAGGGACTATTAAAAATCGAATTCAAAAACTTTAAAGAAAAATAGTAAAGTTATGTTTTGTGGTGAATAGTAATACGAATTAATGTATCTTTAAATGTAGAGTAAAATAATAAAAAATGCTAAAGTGCTATTAACAAAATTTTGAATTAAATATTCAATTCATTTAAATACAATAAATTAAATTACAATTATGTAACTCTACATCATTAAGAATTAATGATCCGCTATTAGTAACTTTTCACTTGTAGGTGGAGTTCTCTGCCACCAGGACAGAGATTGCCTGGGGTAAGGAATAGGGACAATTTCAGAAGTGAATCAACCTTTACAAACAAATAGTAAAGATATTTTTATGGTAAATAGTAATGTAAATTAATTTTATATATTTATTTTAAATGTAGATTAAAATGAGAACAAATTATAAAGTACTATTAACCTAAATTTGAATTCAATATTAAATTAATTTAAATACATTACATTAAATTACAATGATTTTTTCAATTTTTTTTTTAAAACACCTAAAGTTAAATGTTTATATTAATTTAGTATGTTAAAAATCACAAAAAGATGTGTATAAAATACATTTGAATAATGTTTTTTTAAATAGTTACATTTATTTTTAAGTAAAATAGAGTTATTTAATATATCAGTAAATATTAAAAAAATTATATATAATTTTTACATCAAATAAAAAATAAAACAAAAAAAATATATATTTTTTTGTTTCCCAAAAAGGTAAAAAAAATATTATTTTAAAACATTATTTACCTTGGGGTGTTATTTTAAGTCCCTGCCTCCATTACCTTTCTATGGGAGGGGGCTTCAATACCTGTAGTTGGTCATGTGTATTGCTGGACTGACTCCAGATGTGAACTGGAGTATATGTATTACTGTTTTGGCCGATTTTGACTGTAGTAACTTGAGAGGTGCAGTTAGTAAATCGGTGTGGCTCACGCTTTAGTAGCTGCGTACATGTTACTCCTCATGCCCCTCCCGTAACACCTCCTTTCTCCTCCCTAAACCCCTCCCATTTACTTATAAGTATTTCTAAATTTCTAGGTCCTCCCCTATTCCTCTGCATTTACTACTAAAACGTAGGCTTATGTGTGTGAGGAGGGAAACTTTAAAACAAGGTTTTTACCATGTTGTGCTGTTACCACACATGTTTGACCACGTGTATGTTTTTACAACGCATGCCAAATCACGCATTTAAGGTAACTTGCGGTTTTGGGGGACTCCCCCACAAATACATCATATATATATATATATATATATATATATATATATATATATATATATTACCTACTGGCGGTCGCCAGTAGGTAGTTATAGTTAGGATTGTTTTCCATAGGAAATCCGCAACATTCTATTGGGAATAACTTTGGCGTCGGTGGACGAATCTTCGCAAATTTCTCAAAGAATATGGCCCGCTCCGCTCTGCTCCCTCCATGAAAGTTTGGGGGGGATTCGTCAAGCGGGGGCCGAGATAAAAGGGGGGACCCAAAACGTGTTTTCCCCATGTTAATTTCCATAGGGCGGTTGGACTCACTTTTAGCCCGAAAGGCTGAATGGATTTCCACCAAACTTGGCAAAATTGTAAGGACTGGTAGCCCGATGTGCCTTTGCTATGTCTCAAGATATGTGCTCCAGTGGATTTTGAGTAATTTAGTTTAAAAAAAATATATATATCTATATGCGCGCCCCGGTACGCGCACCGGGCGCGTACCAGCGCGCTACGCGAGTACACGAGCGGAAAGCTGATTGGCTCTCGGGTGTCTGTTAACATTCCAAACAGTCCGGAGCGGCCGCCATCTTGTGTCTCGGTAGGATCGAGACACAAGAGGTGGCAAAAACAAAGGGGGGAAAGACCAAAAGGGGGCAGGGTAGACCCCCACTTAACCCCCTAGGTTTGATGTGGGGGCCATAAAAGGGCCCCGCGGGGCAAAAAAAATAAATTGTATTTTGATTTTCGCGGGGATAGCGCCCGGTACGCGCACCGGGGAGTGTACCAGGGAGCGTACCATGGAGAAAAAAGAATGACAGTTTTTAAAAAATGTAGCATTTTTTTATAAATTGGAGGTAGTTCTGAAAAGAACTGTTTTTTTAATTCTTTTTGTTGTTTTATAGTTTTTTTATACTTTTTTAGAATGATTTTATATTTTTTTGGGATTTTTTTCAGGGGAAAAACAAAAACAGGGATTCCAAAACTGCTCAACAGGAGCAAATAATTGTGAAAAATTAGGGACGGGGAGGGCAGCGGTGTTCCTGTCTCTTTATAGCAATGAGTTCAACGCTATGCTCCCCATAACAGAGCAGTTCATCACAGTTCACGCATAGAAATTTTATGCCTGCAAAGACCGGCTGCACGTTAGGGACCATTCTTCCACGTGGTGTTCTTGAAGGTGTTGCTCCACTGTTGTATGCTGCTTGCGTGCGTCCCAGCACGCAAGCTTCCAGAATGTGGAATGTTCGGACTCGGTTCTAGGTCAGTTGGAGCTGGACTGCCTTGCGGGCAGTTGGTGGTTGTTAAGCTGTCTCTACTCCTGAATAAACCTACCTGAAGAGACTACTCTATGTGTGGACCTTCCTGTCATTCTTAACATACTGGCGACGAACAATTGTTTTCATTTCTTGGTTTAACTGAATACTTTAGCAAATTTGTAAAGAACTATGCTTCAAAAGTGGCTTCACTTCGTCTGTTGCTAAAAAAAAATGAAAAATGTATTTGGGGTAATGAACAGCAAGTGCAATTTGATGTGTTAAAAAAGGAAATTTGTTCTGCTCCTTTCTTGAAACCTTTTGTTGTGGGTCAAGAATGTATTGTTTCAGTGGATGCATGCAATACTGGGTTGGGGGCAGTTCTGATGCAGAAAGGTTTGGGTGAAGAAAGTATTATCTCTTATGCTTCAAGGACATTGAAAGGTGCTGAGAGTAACTATTCAACTATTGAAAAAGAGTTGTTAGCGTGTACCTGGGCAGCACAGCATTTCCGACAATTTTTGTGGGGCACTAAATTTGTACTTCGTACCGACCACAAGCCATTAGTGAGTATGTTGGCTGCGGGAGGTGGTAGGATTCTAACAGCCCGTTTGGCCAGGTTGGCGGCCAAACTACAGGAGTATCGATGCACTGTGGAGTATATCCCCGGAAGATTAAATGTGCATGCTGACTGCATGTCCAGGTTAGCTTTACCTCATCACGAGGTTGAACACTTTGTTGAGTGTGACGTGGCTTACACTATGAAAGATATTAATGTGGATGATACAGAAGTCATCAGTGAAAATTCTTGGGAGGAAGCAATGTCTGAGGACGATACTTTGGGTTTGGTCATTTCTTATCTTAAATGTGGTTGGCCTGAAGAAAGGAAGTTGACGGGTGAAATAAGTTCCTTCTTTAAAGTCAAGGATGAGCTCATGTGTTTTAATAACATCATAACCAGGGGTGACAAGATCATTCCTCCTGTGTCAGTCAGGGAAAATTTAATAAAGATTGCTCACGAGGGTCACATGGGCATGTCCACCACCAAGAGGAGGCTTAGGGAGTACTATTGGTGGCCCTCTTTAGATGCCATTGTGGATAGATGGGTCAGGGATTGCGTATCCTGTTCCAGTAGTGATAAGAGTGTCAAACCTTTGTCTTCCACTATCACTCCCATTGAGTATGCTGAAGGTCCATGGAGAAGGTTAGGGATTGATATCATTGGTCCTTTGAATTTGCCTGGTTGCAAGGAGGTTTACGGTTTAGTTCTTGTTGACTATTTTTCGAAGTGGCCAGAGGTCAAAATCGTTGAAAGGATCACCTCCAAGCAGGTCATTGATTTCCTTAACAATGTTTTCAGTCGGGAGGGTCTTCCTTCTGAGATTATTTCAGATAATGGAACGCAGTTTACTAGCAGTGAGATTGAAACATTTTTTAAAGAACATGGTATATCTCACAGGAGGGTCTCTAATTATAACCCTCAAGCTAATGGCCAGACTGAGCGCTTTAATAGAGTGGTCAAAGAATCCATTCAGTTAGCGGTCAGAAATGATTTGAATTGGAGAAAAGCATTATGTGCCACCTTGCTTACATATCGTACTTCACCTAATTCGGTGACGGGGTGTTCCCCTTTTGAATTACTAAGAGGTCGCAAACCTGGATCCAAGCTATTACCTTGGTGGTTGAAATCCAATGGCCCCGTTGTGTCTGCATTCAGTGCAAAGGAAATGGGTGAACGTGTAAAAAATTATCAAGAGAAAATGGGTAAATGTTCTGTGGAAAGCGTTTCACGCCACAAGGTCAAAGTTGGCGACCTTGTGCGTGTGAAATTTGGTAATTCATCTGCCAGGAGTTGGGCTAAGTGGTCGGATCCTGTTAGAGTGATTGAAGTATTTAGTAAGGCTGTACGTGTTGAAGGGGGGAAGGTTTGGAATTTCAGACGTGTCTCTGTTGTTAGATCTGACAAGTTGTTAAAGGATACTAGGAAATGTTTTTCTCACTCTTATGCTGAGGATAATGATCAATTGTTTTTAGATGATTTCAATACTATGCAAAACTCACAGGCGTCTTTACCTATTAATTCTGATGTACCTGTTGTCACCACCCTTGGGCCGCAGGAGATCTCCAATGACTCTGATGGTTTAGTTGATGTCATTGAATTGGAATCTGTGGCTCAAGATGAGTCTGTGCATAGAGCTGCAGACGTGGTTCCCAGAAGGAGTGCACGTGTTCCGCGTCCACCTGCAAAAATGAAAGATTATGTTTGTTCTTAGTTTTTTTTTTGTTGTTTTTTTTTGTGTATTTTGGGGGGGGGAGGTGTGTTGTATGCTGCTTGCGTGCGTCCCAGCACGCAAGCTTCCAGAATGTGGAATGTTCGGACTCGGTTCTAGGTCAGTTGGAGCTGGACTGCCTTGCGGGCAGTTGGTGGTTGTTAAGCTGTCTCTACTCCTGAATAAACCTACCTGAAGAGACTACTCTATGTGTGGACCTTCCTGTCATTCTTAACATCCACCAGTGGAGGTGCTGCCGCCATCTCTTGGTAAATTCCGTGCCAGGTCCCTGACACTCTCCCTCGCATAGTTATTTGGGTGTTTTCTCTGGACATGCCTAATTAAAGTGGCATTTCCAAAGCTATATTTCCTATTAGGATTGCCTCTGGATAAAATACTGCCACATATCTTGCAGGTTACCTTAGCAGCATTAACCTTTTTTTTTCCTCCAGGGATGTCAAAACATTTCCAAATGAAATGGTCCTTTGTTTTGTGGTGAGGAGGGTCCTCAGGCAAAAAACCATCAGAATCACTGCTGGATGACTCCCTTGCAGCCATTGCTGTAGATCAGGAAACTTTGAGAAGCAGATAATGCACAGAATACCTTTTGCAAGTACAAAGCAATAGTGAGAGAAATGGGTGGGTTTCTCAATATTTGGAAAGAAAAATTTTCTGAACCAATGAAAAGTGTTATTTTAAAGTCACATGGCTTGACGTGCTTACGCTACGCGCCCGGGGGCGTGTCCCGGGGCGCGTAGCATAAGCGCGTCGGGGCGCTTACGTTGCGCGATCGTATGCGCTCGGGCGCTTCCGGGTGTGCTTACGCCGTGCGTCATAAGACGCATCTCGCGGCTACGCGATGCGTGTCTAATGACGCACTGCGTCGCGGCTACGCGATACGTCACGATGTTGTTTTCGTTTGCAGCAATAGCGCTAACGGGACGCTCACCGGTACGCGCCCTGGGGCGCGCCGTAACACTGCGCTCACCAGTGAGCGCATCGGTACGCGCCCCGGGAGCGCTCCGGGCAAAAAAATAAATAAATAAAATAAATAAAAAATAAATAAACATAAAAAAATAGTATTACATAATTATACAATATAAAATTCATTATAAAAAATATTACATTTCATACCTATAGAGATTTGCTATTAAAAAACCTTTGAAATTCACTGAAAAAACCATAGGTTTCACACCAGTTATAGTTAGGAATTAGCATTTAAAAAACCTGTTAAATTCACTGAAAAAACCATAGGTTTCACACCAGTTATAGTTAGGAATTAACATTACAAAAACCCATTAAATTCACTGAAAAAACCATAGGTTTCACACCAGTTATAGTTAGCTGGACATTTTACTCGCATAAAAACATTGAAATTCCCACGTTATAGTTAGTTGGACTCACTATAACTTGCGCGTGCAATGCACTGCTGATGACGTCACATATTACATCACTCATGACATGGTCAGTGACATCTCTCATGACATCACTGATGAAACCATCCTTGTGACGGAGTGACAGACCTCCTTTCACTGTAATGTAACCCTTGAAACACATATTCAAAAATAGAAACTAAAATTTTCAAAAAAATGGAGATACCCATACCAGTTACAACAACCAATTCAATAATTCCACCATCTATATACACATCCACTCATTCACCAACAGTTCTATATAGTCACTCATACATATACTCACTCATCATATGTAGTGATACACCTATACATCCTCTTACACACCGACAGTCATCCAAAACATACTCTCACACATACTCACACATGTAAATAAACTATTGAACATCCATTTATTTACATATACAGCTATACACACCCTACCACTTTACTTCTAAGGAAACTTACACATACTTACTCTTTTAAACAATCACTTATAGAAACACATACTAATTTAAACAGGAATTCTTTCAATCCCTCACTCTCACATATACTCACTTATATACATCAATATTCACATATACTAGATTAAAACATATGTAGTTACTGATAAAGACACTAGTGAGACAGTCATTCACTCACTAACACACACATATACACACTCATCCAACCATACAGTCCTGCACATATGCTGTCTTCAAAACACATACAAAGAGAGAGTCAGTCATTCATGCATGTATGTGCTAAGTAATACCCCCACCAAACCATACAAACACTCATACTGATACTAAGAAAAACATCTAATAACCCATATACATACAAATGTAGCTACTCACCAACCCATGCAGCCACTTATACACAAAGTGAAACACTAATACATATATTTAAATATTTAAACATTACTCTCTAATATATGTATTCATTAAGATACACGTAATAAACCAGTTAACCAATCAATTTTTTTTTAAAATCCATGTAAACACTTATTTAAACATTTATTCTTCCATCAACTTTTACATATACATATATAACACATATTTATTTTTCAGAAAGACACACATTCACTGGATGGTGTCATCAGTGATGTCATGAGTCCAACTAACTATAACGTGGGAATTTCAATGGTTTTATGCGAGTAAAATTTCCAGCTAACTATAACTGGTGTGAAACCTATGGTTTTTTCAGTGAATTTAATAGGTTTTTTAAATGCTAATTCCTAACTATAACTGGTGTGAAACCTATGGTTTTTTCAGTGAATTTAATAGGTTTTTTAAATGCTAATTCCTAACTATAACTGGTGTGAAACCTATGGTTTTTTCAGTGAATATATATATATATATATATATATATATATATATATATATTACCTACTGGCGGTCGCCAGTAGGTAGTTATAGTTAGGATCGTTTTCCATAAGAAATCCGCAACTTTCTATTGGGAATAACTTTGGCGCCGAATGAGGGATCTGCCTGTAATTTTCCTTAACTTTGCCTCGCTGCGCTCCGCTCCTTCCCCGAAAGTTTCGGGGGGATCCGTCAAGCGGGGGCCGAGATAAAAGGGGGGTCCCAAAACGTGTTTTCCCCATGTTAATTTCCATAGGGCGGTTGGACTCACTTTTAGTCCGAACGGCTTAATGGATTTCCACCAAACTTGGCAAAATTGTAGGGACTGGTACCCCGATGTGCCTTTGCTATGTCTCAAGATATATGCTCCAGTGGTTTTTACGAAAATTAACTTTGAAAAAATATATATTGGGTTACATTGGGCTATATATATTTTAGAGCCCAAATGTAGCCCAATGTAGCCCAATGTAGCCCAATGTAGCCCAAAGATGGACACCAGAGACAAAAAAAAACAAATGTAGCCCAAATATCAGGGGGTTCATTTTGCCATAGAAATTATGATTAGTGCTGAAGAAAGAAAAATTAGGGCACATTTTGAGTGACTTCTCAAATCCTCTTATATTTCATTAAAAAAATTCTGATATGCAGTCTCCCAAGATGGCCACCAGAGACAAAAGAGCCCAAATGTAGCCCAAATATCAGCCAGATGTAGCCCAACTATAGCCCAATGACAGAATGTCCCAGAGTGTTCTAAAGAACAACTAGAACGCTAACAGTCTTATGACAAAAGTATGGCACACCTGAAGTCATCTTGATTGGAATAAAGTGGTAACACTTAATACATTTAATTTGAAAAGGAACAAAATGAGGGGTTTCATTTTGCCATAGAAATGTTATATATATATATATATATATATATATATATATATATATATATATATATATATATATATATATATATATTATATATATATATATATATATATATATATATATAATTATATATATATATATATATATATATATATATATATATATATATATATATATATATATATATATATTCACTGAAAAAACCATAGGTTTCACACCAGTTATAGTTAGGAATTAGCAATTAAAAAACCTATTAAATTCACTGAAGAAACCATAGGTTTCACACCAGTTATAGTTAGGTGGAAATTTTACTCGCATAAAACCATTGAAATTCCCACGTTATAGTTGGACTCACTATAACTTGCGCGTGCAATGCACTGCTGATGACGTCACATATTACATCACTCATGACATGGTCAGTGACATCACTCATGACATCACTGATGACATCTCAAATGACATCACTGATGACAACATCCTTGTGACAAAGTGGCAGACCTCCTATCAGCATAAAATAACCTTTGACACACACATTCAAAAATAGAAACTAACATTTTCTTAAAAAAGGAGAAACCAATACCAATTACAACAACTTATTAGGTAATTCCAACATCTACATACACATCTACATACACATCCACTCATTCACCAACAGTTCTATATAGTCACTCATGCATGTAACTAACTATAACGTGGGAATTTCAATTGTTTTATGCGAGTAAAATTTCCACCTAACTATAACTGGTGTGAAACCTATGGTTTTTTCTTACACCTCTGATTTTCATTAATAAAACTCAGCATGTTAAAATCCGTGGAACTAGTTTTATCAAAATCTAAAATGCGGACAGGTCAATCAATCAGAGGTGAGGTTAAGGGAAAATTAAAAACGAGAAGAGCCACACACCTTTTACGAAGCCCCGGTTTCATTAATGAAAATCAGAGGTGTAAGAAAATGAATAAAACATAGGAGGACAAATGGTGAGCATGTTACAAAAACACGGGAATGTTTATGTTTTTTGTTTACATATTACATCTTGTTGCCCATATATGCCTACAAGGACCATAATGCTATGTATCATTGCGTAATAATGAGGTAATGAGTCACATGGCCGCAATAAACAATGTTTATAGGTTACTTCGTAACATCCACATACCAACCGTGACCAAGTTAGTTGTTACTAACGAAACGCGTCGTATTTTCTGAAACTGAAGCTCGGCTGCAAATAAAGGAAACTTGGAAATACTGGAGATCATGAGTGCGTGCTAAATTTCTTCTTGGAGGAAAAAGGTGGTGGCATATATATATATATATATTCACTGAAAAAACCATAGGTTTCACACTCGTTATAGTTAGAAATTAGCATTTAAAAAACCTTTCAAATTCACTGAAAAAACCATAGGTTTCACACATGTTATAGTTAGCTGAACATTTTACTCATACAAAACCATTGAAATTCCCACGTTATAGTTAGTTGGACTCACTATAACTCGCGCACCCGCAATCCACTGCTGATGATGTCACATATTACATCATTCATGACATGGTCAGTGACATTACTGATGACATCACTGACATCACAAATGACATCACTGATGACATCTCAAATGACATCACTGATGACATCACTGATGACATCATCCAGTAAATGTGTGTTCCTGTAAATTAAAAATTAAAAATGTGTTTAACATATTGTAGAATGAGTGTATGTATGAGTGTTTGGATAATGGATTTAGTAGGTGCGTGACTGACTGTATGAGTTGGAGATTAAATGTGCCTTACTGAATGCATGGGTTAGTGACTGAACTGTCTGAATGTGTGCATCATTATGCCTGTTGTTGTGTAAGCTGCTGCATGTGTTGATCAGTAGCAGTGAATTTAAATGTTTTTTTAAATGCTAATTCCTAACTATAACGATTGTGAAACCTATGTTTTTTTTAGTGAATTTCAAAGGTTTTTTAAAAGCTAATTCCTTACTATAACGTTTGTGAAACCTATGGTTTTTTCAGTGAATTTCATAGTTTTTTTAAAAGCTAATTCCTTTGTATATCGACTTTGTAACCTACGAATATTTTTTTTTATTAGCTGTTTTTTACAACAATTAATTATATTTAAAAAAAAAAATTATTTGTTCAATGTATATATATATATTTTTTTAATTTTCCTGGTGCGCTCAGGGTGCGCGCACCGGTAAGCTCTCCCAAGAGCGCTACGAGAGCGCTATATCTGCGTTCGTAAAATAAATATGTATGAAAAGTAAATAATAATGCAAGACATTTAGTACCATACTTATAAAAGCAGTATTTTTGATTTACGAAATGAAAATGATTTTACATTTCCGTAAAGCTATCAAAACGTCACTCAGGCGCACCGCGTAAGCGCCCCCGTAAGCGCCTACGCTCGCGTCCCGTAAGCGCCCCCGGAAGCGCTCCGGTGCGCGCAGCGTAAGCGTGTCAAGTTATGTGACCTTAAAATAACTCTTCCATTGGTTGCTAACAGTTTTTTTACAAAGAATGAAATCCCCACCCATTTCCTACACTTCTTCTTTCACTTTTGTGACTGCAAGACCTGTCTTTTTGCTCTTGGATCTTTGTTGGATTACCATGGCTGCCAGACCATCCAGCAGCGATGATGACACAGAGGGATTTATTGATGAAGAGGTTCCTCAGCCCAGGATAAAAGAACACTTCATATGGAAGTTTTTTCCATTCCAGATGATAAAAAAAAGTAAATGCTCCAAAGGTGGAGTGCAGGATTTGTCACACTGTCCTGTCACGGGGTGACCCCGACCAAAAAATATTCATTCGGAAACTCCACCATGATTCGCCACGTCGAGAGGAGGCACCCCCAGAACTATGCCCGGGAGAGTGTCAGGGCTCTGGCACGAGAGGCTCCCAGGGATGGTGCCTCTACTTTAACCGGAGGACCAACTACATCAGGTCGGGGGCGATCAGAAGAGCTGATCCCTAATATTCAGTCTGCTTTTAATAGAGGCGTAATTAAATGCAGAGATTGTGATCAGCTACTTTGCTATGGGGAACAAAGTGTTCTGCTCATGGTTCGAGCATTAGACAACCACCGCTGCCGCCCCCAGCCCTAATTTATTTTTATTTTTTTGCTCCTGTTGAGCAGTTTCCCATTCCCTGTTTTTGTTTTTGTTCAAAAAAAGATAAAAAGAAGACAAAAAAAAGTTCTTTTCAGAACTACCTCCAATTCTCATCAAAGAGCTGTATTCTTAAAAAAATGAAAAAGAGTAAGTGAAGTGGAGTGCAGTGAGAGAGGAGAGGAAAATGAGTGAGAAAGCAAAGAAAGGGATGAGAGGGGAAGGGAAGTGAAGTAGAGGGACTGAACGAAGGTGAGTGTAGGGAAGGAGAGTGAGGAGGAGGAGAGTGAACATGGGGAATGTGGATAAGTGAAGAAAATGTAGTAAAGGAACGGGGGTGTGGAAGGGTAAGAAAAGAGCAGTGATGTTTAGGAAAGAGTGGAGATACAGACTGGATAAAGACAAGTGAGTGTGAGACCAGGTAAGTAAGGCAGTGAAGAAACAGAGAAAGTGAAAGAAAAAGTAAGAGTAGAAGACTGAAGGCCTCATTTATGCACCTGCCGCACAGCAGTCCCTTGCTCATTGCACCATCAGGATTCAAGCAAGCCGGGCCGAAGACGCCTGAAATGGCAGAAACCGGTCCCCGGAAGCTTGTTTCCTTCCCAGTGTAAGAATTGGCTTTTGTAGTCTGGTCTGCCCTGTTCCCATGATGCACTGGGCCAGGGACAGACTAATTTGCATACAGCCGGGTTCTGAAACTGGGATGGTGCAATGAGCTAAAAAACGGTGTTGGATCTAGCCCTGATCTCTTGACTGGGTGAGAGTACTCTGCTTAATTCAGAGACTCTGTCCATCACCACCCCTTGTTGTAAATAAGTAAGACTGACGCAGGCCCTTTCACATGGGCCTGGCCCCATGTGAAAAGATGCATTGCTGGAGTTGCGTCTCTTTTGTGACACACTCCAGCAATGCGTCACTTTTGCGCCACCGGTGCGTCACTTTTTGTGACGCACCAGTGCTGTAAAAAATGCACGTTGTTGAGTCATATTTACAAAGTGACGCATCTAGGTAGATGCGTCACTTTGTAAACCCCTGCGCCACATTATACCTGCGTCAGGTGTAATATATGCAAAGGGGGCGTATTGACGCAAGAAAGGGTCGTAGAGGTGATGCAGTGAAATCTGAGATTTCACTGCGTCACTTTTAGGAGACCATTGCCTCAAAATCTTGCGCCTGCCTCACAGCAGGCGTAAGACTGACGCAGGCCCTTTCACATGGGGCTGGCCCCATGTGAAAGAATGCTTTGCTGGAGTTGCGTCACTTTTGTGACACACTCCAGCAATGCATCATTTTTGCGTTTACAGATACGTCAGAAATACTGACGTATCTGTAACTCCTTGCGACATAATGCGTCATACATTAAATATGACGCATGAGTAGAAGACTGAAGGTCTCATTTATGAGGCCATGCGTCACTTTTACGCCACCGGTGCGTCACTTTTTGTGACGCACCAGTGCTGTAAAACATACACCTTGTTGAGTCATATTTACAAAGTGACGCATATAGGTTTTGTCACAATTGTTTCCAGTGCATAGAATTTCAGAAGTTTCCAGTCCCCATTGTGTAATGCCTCCATGTGCTTGGCAACGGCATTGCCTCTGTCTTTGTTTGCCGTGGCTCTTATATGCTCAAGAATTCTTAGCTTTACTTCTTTCTTTGTGCTACCAATATATTTTAATGCACATGGGCATTCAAGCACGTAAACAACGTATTCAGTTTTACAAGTTATCAGCTGTTTAATTGTCCAAGATTTTTTGTTTGGCAATGTTACCTCTGTTTTGTTCACCGCAATTTGACATGCCTTACATTGTTGGCATTTTTTGAAGCCTTTACTTTTCAACCATTGAATACCTTTTTTCTTTGTCTCTGGGTTTTGATGGTGGCTATGCACCAACCTGTCTCTTAGACTCATTGCCCGTCTGAATGTAACCTCAGGATGTTTTCCCATTATTTTGCCGGCAATCTCATCCAGGTGTAGAAATTTCCAATTCTTTCTTAAGATATTTACAATCTGTTTTGATTCTCTTGAATGATCCATAACTAGTCTTACTTTCTGATTTTCTGAATTTGTTTCATCTTTCTTTTTTGATTTTATTTGCAAAATGTCTTCTCTTTTTTTCTCATTTGCTCTCATCCAGCCCTTGATGATGATTCCTTGTTTATACCCTCGTCTTTTGAATCTTTTGGCCATGTCGCAGCTGTTCGTTGTCCATTCTTTTTCTTGTGAACATATACGGCGTAGCCTTAAGAATTCTCCGTACGGAATGTTGTCTTTTACTGATGCCTGATGGAAACTTTCCGCATGAAGGGTGGCATTTGTTGATGTTTCTTTTCTGTATAGTGTGGTCTCCACCTTGTTGTTGTGAATGTATATTGTGGTATCCAGAAAAGTTACTCGATCACGACTGATGGTATATGTAAATCTTAAGTTGGTATCTGTCGAGTTCAATAAGTTGAAATATGTTTCAAATTCCTCTGCTGATCCATCCCACACTATCAGCAAATCATCGATGTATCTGAGCCACTTTGCTATTTTGTTTACATGATGATCATTGTCCGGATGCCAAGCAACTTGTTGCTCCCACCATCCCATAGTGAGACATGCAAAGGCTGGACTAAAGGAGAAGCCCATTGCACAGCCTTTAACTTGCTGATACATTTCTTCCCCAAAGAGAAAGATGTTTTGCGTCAGACATAATTCGATCATGTCCAGAAGCATCTGGTTGTGTCTATTGAATTGGATATTCCTTTCTTTTAAGAAAAATGCACATGCTCTCGTACCAACATTGTGATCAATGTTCGAATATAATGCAATTACATCCATCGTGATTAACATGTAACTGGGCTGCCATGAAAGTTCTTGTAAATTTTTCAACGGATCACTCGTGTCCCGCAAATATGAACTCAAATTTAGTACAAAAGGCATAAGAAAGTAGTCAATATAATTAGCTACCGGTTCCATGAGTGAACCCTTCGCCGATACAATTGGCCTCCCTGGTGGTTTTAGTGGGTTCTTATGCACTTTCGGTAAGAAATAAATAGTGGCCGTTACCGGGTGCTTGGTTGTCAGAAATTTGCATTCGTCAATATCGATCAGATTTTCACTGTGCCATTCATTGATTTTTTTATCCAAATTTACTTTGAAAATTTGGGTGGGATTCTGCTCCAACTTCCTATAGTACTGTTTGTTCCTTAATTGCGAATGCGCTTCGATTATGTAGTCTTTTTTGTCTAAAATTACAATATTTCCGCCCTTGTCGGCCATTTTAATTGTTATTGTTTGATCTTCCATGAGATTTTTTAGAGCTGTTCTTTCCTCCATTTTCAAGTTGTCTCGATATTTCGTACCTTTGATTTTATAAATATCCTGAATCACTGCCTCCTGAAATAGGTCGATTTTATTCCCTTGTGGCAATTGCGGATAGAACTTGGAGAGAGGTATTTTTCCACTTAGACCAGCTCCCTTTTGGGGGCAGGCCACCTCTTCTGTGATTACATCACCCTCTTCCATGACATCGAGATTTACCAGGGTCATTAGTGCTGATAAATTCGTTGTAGTTAGTCCTTGTACTTCCGTATTTAATTCCATCAGTCTCTCCTTTTTCCTCTTTGTAAAATTTGACATTTCTTGATTCTCCTGAAATATTTTTGCCAATTTGATTTTCCGGATATACTTATATATGTCTATGCGTGTCTGTGCCATATCCATAGATTCCACTGGACAGAAATTGATTCCGTGTTTAAGTAATGACTTTTCATTTGGGTTCAGGGGACGTGATGACAGGTTTATGATTAATAACATCTTGGCCCACTAGAGGGCGAAACTCGATATAAACATCAAGGGAAACCAGACCCACATAGATCGCTAATAATGATGCGAATAGGGTAAGGCATGAATACATGTGCAATTGAATGTAAATGTAAATATGTAAAATGTGTGCTTCAAATCGTAAATTGGGTTGTATAATGAATGAAACTACAATACCCATAACTCTAAGCAAGAATGACAGGAAGTCATGTAGAAACCATGTGACTTTGCATAAACCACTCCTTTAAGTAGTCAGTGGAGAGAGTGAATATTGACCGTGATCAAGCTGTCGGTTGGAGGCGAAACGCGTTGGTAATTTACACGGAGTATAATGGAGAAATAAAGAATTGAAAGCCAGATCCTACGAGTGCGTGTTCATTTTCCTGCAAAGGAGGTTTTGGATAATTGAATTCGGCGGGGCTCTGCCGTAGAACACGCACCGATCAAAGAAGCGCCAGGGGTCAACCAATTCGAGCCAAGTTGTCAGGAGATACAAGGCGGACCCGGCGAACGCCAAATCAAAGCGAAAGGAGGTGCGGACGTGAACGGGGTGGAGTAACGAACGGACCGGCGGACCGGCATCGAAGGGTGAAGGTAAGCACGGTCTTAGTTCGGGTTTCACTGCTGAACACTAGCATCCAAGAAAAAGCTATTGCGCTGACATTTGGTTGATTCCGAGCTCCAAGGGTGGGTCGGTTGCACTGGATAGTGGCCACAATTGTAAACAATTCAAGACGATTGAATTTGGCGGCAAATATCGAACAGTAGCAACATTGTTACCCGTCCTCTCGGGTAGGATCAGTAAACAGCCCAAAGAAAGAGTGTGGGCGGCAACCAATTGGTCTATCCATGAACACGTAACATAACTCTCGAAGTAAAGAATCTAAATTGTTCAATATGGAACAAAGAGAAGCAAAGCGGAGTGAGCATCTAGTTTCTTTATTTGATGAAAATGCAGTGGTACAGGATAAAGGAAAAACCAAACAGAGTACACAGAAATCAGACACAAGGAGTAAACTGAAACTATGGGAGAAACTGAGCAAGAAGGAAATAAATAAGTGGTGGGAGCTAATCGCTCTGAAAAAATATCTGGAAGTGAAAAGGGTGCCAAGAGGTTTGCGAATTTCACTCATGCCGAGCCAGCAGGATGCTTCAAATGAGTTACTTAATGAATGGGGCCAATACATTTTGGAGTCCTCACTGGGACTAATGTCGATATTGGTAAAACATCTTGAGATCGCATTGGCTAAAATTAAAGAGGAATTAATGGAGTTGGAAAAAGAGTTGTCCGCAATTGAAATGAATCAAGAAATGACAAAATTGAAAATGGACTTGGAAAAATATGTGGAAAAACATGAGGACATCGTGAGAAACCGTAAACAATTAAAATATCAGAGAGATAAAGATGATTATACACAAGGACGCATATTCACGTATGCTAAAAAATTTGACATCTTTCAAGATTATAAATTACACAAAAGTAATTCTCAAAGCTTCTCAAGTGCCACATCATTAACATCAGCAGGAACAAACGAAGATGGATCAGAAGAGAACATGGATCAAACCACTCGGGATTTTTTAGGGGATATGAGGTTGGTTCTCAGCCAAAGAAATTGGGAACAAAATCAAACCCAAGGGGGAAGAGCGAGAGGAAGAGGTCGCAAATGAGTACCCAGAACAGGTGCCCCGGGAGCATAAAAAAAACCAGGAGAGGGAACAGGAGAAAGTGGCTCCTCAGAAGAAATTGGAACCAAAACCAGGAGGATGCGTCTAAAAAACTTGAAGTGAATTGGCAGGAAAATGAACAAAGAGACGAACTGGTAATCATAAACCTGTCATCACGTCCCCTGAACCCAAATGAAAAGTCATTACTCAAACACAGAATCAATTTCTGTCCAGTGGAATCTATGGATATGGCACAGACACGCATAGCCATTAGGAAAAAGAGTTTCTTGGTGCTTGGTGACATGAACGCTCATTTTAATGACCCACTGGATATGGAAGCGAAGGATATTTGTTCCAATCTCCGCTCCCTACAACTTGATCTTATTAATCAGGACCCTACGCATAGATTAGGGAACCTTTTAGACCCTATTTTTGGAAACCGCTCGGGGGTACAACCTCTCACTCCGATCCCGATCCCCTGGTCTGATCACTTTGTGATTCCGTTCCTGTTTCAGATAGCAGAGGCGGAGTCAAGGAGAGACTCTGAGCAGAGGTATCAGCGGCGGAAATGGAAAGGCTTTTCGCAGTCTACCTTCAGTGAACTAATTACAGCAGGAGGACCTTTAGGAGGAGATGACTGTGAAGTGGCCCATCTTGAGCTACATAACCGCATTTTAGGTGCACTTGATAAAACGGCCCCCATGCGTTATGAGAGAAGCACGAAGAATGTGAGGAAATCTACCCCTTGGTATACTCCGGAACTCCAACTTGCGAAATCTGCTTGTAAGAAGCTGGAACGAGAGTGGCGAGTCAGCTTCTGTCCGGGGATTAAAACAGACTATAAGAAAATGCAAAAAGAGTACTATAAGGCTATAAGGGTCTCCAAAGCCACACACTATAAAAATCGCATTGCTGAGGCGGAAAACTCCTCGAAAGAACTTTTTAAAATCTTCAAAGAGATATCTGTAATCTCGAACAATAGTGTGCCCTCCGCTGACTCAGTGGAAACCTGCAACAACATTGCTCAATACTTTGCAGGTAAAATTACGGACATCTATGCTAAATTTACGGGTAATCTGACTGGTGGCCCTGATTTCGGCAGTAGTAGGGAGGTGGGTTTATCAGATTCAGAACTGCCCAGTTTTCTGGTCCCTGCTGCGGAAACACTAGTCACTGTATGCAAGAAGGTTAAATCAGGCTCCCCCCGTGATCCGGCCCCCCCCAAAATACTCAATGCCAGTCTGGAGGTGCTAGAGCCTCTGTTCAGACATGTTATCCAACTGTCTTTCTCTTCGGCCACCCTTCCAGGAGACTGGAAGAAAGCCATAGTTTTGCCGATAAAAAAGAAATCAAATGTAAGCCAGGATATACTGGAAAATCTCCGTCCAATCTCCCTTTTACCTTACTTGGCGAAAGTGACGGAAAAACTGGTAAACACTCAGCTTATGGAGTACTTAGAGTCAAACAATATGTTTCATAGCTCTCAGTCCGGCTTTCGAAAGAACTATTCCACTGAGACCGCCCTGCTGAGAGCAACCGAAACTTTACGGATCGGAGCTGATGAGGGTAATACTATGGCACTCATTATGCTAGACCTCAGCGCTGCTTTTGACACTGTGGCACATTCCACCCTGCTACGGTGTCTGAGCAGCGCTGGGGTTACCAAGGCAGCACTGGGATGGCTCAAGGACTTTCTTTCGGACCGTAGTTTCCAGGTTCAGAGAGGTATGTTCCTTTCCAACAGCGTTGCCTTAGAACAGGGGGTGCCTCAGGGCTCGGCCCTGAGTCCCACCCTGTTCAACCTGTATATGGCTCCATTGGCAGCTGTAGTTCAGTCATACGGCATAGATCTAGTATCTTATGCCGATGACACGCAGCTGCTCATCTCCCTGTCACAATCACCCAAGTTAGCAGCGGCCAATTTTAAAACCTGCATGCAGGAGCTTGCTGGCTGGATGAATCAACACTGCCTGAAGCTCAATGGGGCTAAAACGGAGGTGTTAGTGATAGGGGGAGATGGGGCAAGCTGGACTCAGGAATGGTGGCCGCCCTGCCTTGGCTCTCTGCCCATCCCTTGCAGTGAGGCTAAGAACTTGGGGGTTTGGGTTGACCCTAAACTCTCCTTTGAGAGTCATGTTGACAAACTGGTGGGGAAATGCTTTGGGGTTATGAAGACCCTAAACCGCACTCTGGACCTACTGCCACTTGAGGCCAGACGCACTATGACCCAAGCGTTGGTCACGTCTCGTGTTGACTACGCGAATGTGCTGCTATTAGGAACTACGGAGAAGAACCTGAGAAGACTGCAGGTGCTGCAAAATACGGCGGCCCGTTTGGTCCTCAGACTCCCCAAAAGAACAGCATCCAAGCCTACTTTGGCTGCCCTTCACTGGCTTCCTATAAAGAAAAGAATCATCTTTAAAGCCCTCCTCTTCTGTTATAGGATAACTTCTGCAAAAGCGCCAGAGTATTTGAAGGACTTGGCTATCCCCTATCTGCCCCAAAGAGCACTTCGCTCTGTGGGTATGGGTCTCCTTACAGTTCCTCGTGTAAGAAGGGCCAGGATGGGAGGCCGCTCTTTTCGGGTGTTGGCAGCCACCCATTGGAACAGCCTTCCAGCTGTGATCAGACTAGCCAAAACGGAAAATATGTTCCGGAAACTTTTAAAAACACATTTGTTTGCCCTCTAGGGATGGTTGTCTCTGCCCTCTTGTCTTGACTCTCGCTCCACAGCGCGGGGATACGCCGGGATGGCGTCACCAGGCGCTTTATAAACCCCTTTATTATTATTATTATTAGATATATATAAGTATATCCGGAAAATCAAATTGGCAAAAATATTTCAAGAGAATCAAGAAATGTCAAATTTTACAAAGAGGAAAAAGGAGAGACTGATGGAATTAAATACGGAAGTACAAGGACTAACTACAACGAATTTATCAGCACTAATGACCCTGGTAAATCTCGATGTCATGGAAGAGGGTGATGTAATCACAGAAGAGGTGGCCTGCCCCCAAAAGGGAGCTGGTCTAAGTGGAAAAAAACCTCTCTCCAAGTTCTATCCGCAATTGCCACAAGGGAATAAAATCGACCTATTTCAGGAGGCAGTGATTCAGGATATTTATAAAATCAAAGGTACGAAATATCGAGACAACTTGAAAATGGAGGAAAGAACAGCTCTAAAAAATCTCAAGGAAGATCAAACAATAACAATTAAAATGGCCGACAAGGGCGGAAATATTGTTATTTTAGACAAAAAAGACTACATAATCGAAGCGCATTCGCAATTAAGGAACAAACAGTACTATAGGAAGTTGGAGCAGAATCCCACCCAAATTTTCAAAGTAAATTTGGATAAAAAAATCAATGAATGGCACAGTGAAAATCTGATCGATATTGACGAATGCAAATTTCTGACAACCAAGCACCCGGTAACGGCCACTATTTATTTCTTACCGAAAGTGCATAAGAACCCACTAAAACCACCAGGGAGGCCAATTGTATCGGCGAAGGGTTCACTCATGGAACCGGTAGCTAATTATATTGACTACTTTCTTATGCCTTTTGTACTAAATTTGAGTTCATATTTGCGGGACACGAGTGATCTGTTGAAAAATGTACAAGAACTTTCATGGCAGCCCAGTTACATGTTAATCACGATGGATGTAATTGCATTATATTCGAACATTGATCACAATGTTGGTACGAGAGCATGTGCATTTTTCTTAAAAGAAAGGAATATCCAATTCAATAGACACAACCAGATGCTTCTGGACATGATCGAATTATGTCTGACGCAAAACATCTTTCTCTTTGGGGAAGAAATTTATCAGCAAGTTAAAGGCTGTGCAATGGGCTTCTCCTTTAGTCCAGCCTTTGCATGTCTCACTATGGGATGGTGGGAGCAACAAGTGGCTTGGCATCCGGACAATGATCATCATGTAAACAAAATAGCAAAGTGGCTCAGATACATCGATGATTTGCTGATAGTGTGGGATGGATCAGCAGAGGAATTTGAAACATATTTCAACTTATTGAACTGGACAGATACCAACTTAAGATTTACATATACCATCAGTCGTGATCGAGTAACTTTTCTGGATACCACAATATACATTCACAACGACAAGGTGGAGACCACACTATACAGAAAAGAAACATCAACAAATGCCACCCTTCATGCGGAAAGTTTCCATCAGGCATCAGTAAAAGACAACATTCCGTACGGAGAATTCTTAAGGCTACGCCGTATATGTTCACAAGAAAAAGAATGGACAACGAACAGCTGCGACATGGCCAAAAGATTCAAAAGACGAGGGTATAAACAAGGAATCATCATCAAGGGCTGGATGAGAGCAAATGAGAAAAAAAGAGAAGACATTTTACAAATAAAATCAAAAAAGAAAGATGAAACAAATGCAGAAAATCAGAAAGTAAGACTAATTATGGATCATTCAAGAGAATCAAAACAGATTGTAAATATCTTAAGAAAGAATTGGAAAATTCTACACCTGGATGAGATTGCCGGCAAAATAATGGGAAAACATCCTGAGGTTACATTCAGACGGGCAACGAGTTTAAGAGACAGGTTGGTGCATAGCCACCATCAAAACCCGGAGACAAAGAAAAAAGGTATTCAATGGTTGAAAAGTAAAGGCTTCAAAAAATGCCAACAATGTAAGGCATGTCCAATTGCGGTGAACAACACAGAGGTAACATTGCCAAACAAAAAATCTTGGACAATTAAACAGCTGATAACTTGTAAAACTGAATATGTTGTTTACGTGCTTGAATGCCCATGTACATTAAAATATATTGGTAGCACAAAGAAAGAAGTAAAGCTAAGAATTCTTGAGCATATAAGAGCCACGGCAAACAAAGACAGAGGCAATGCCGTTGCCAAGCACATGGAGGCATTACACAATGGGGACTGGAAACTTCTGAAATTCTATGCACTGGAAACAATTGTTCCTCATGAAAGAGGCGGAGACAGAGAGAGAAAATTAAGATGTAGAGAATCGCGTCACATTCTGAACTTCAGAACTTTACATCCGGACGGTCTGAATCAAAGTGAAGAACTTTATGTACATTTGTAAATAAATTGTGTTGGAATACTAATAGGAATACACTGCACTGTAAATAGTCAAATTAAGGTTATGACACGTAAAATCCTTCCTTCCGTAAGATCATTAGAAGAAACCCCCAAAACACACATAGGTAACAGACATACATACGGGCAATTTCATATATATGCACATACATAGCCTTAATACTCAGAACTAAAGGGCGGCACCTTGAGCCCACTGGAGGGCGGGGTTTTTGAGTAATAACATCTTGGCCCACTAGAGGGCGAAACTCAATATAAACATCAAGGGAAACCAGACCCACATAGATCGCTATTAATGATGCGAATAGGGTAAGGCATGAATACATGTGCAATTGAATGTAAATGTAAATATGTAAAATGTGTGCTTCAAATCGTAAATTGGGTTGTATAATGAATGAAACTACAATACCCATAACTCTAAGCAAGAATGACAGGAAGTCATGTAGAAACCATGTGACTTTGCATAAACCACTCCTTTAAGTAGTCAGTGGAGAGAGTGAATATTGACCGTGATCAAGCTGTCGGTTGGCGGCGAAACGCGTTGGTAATTTACACGGAGTATAATGGAGAAATAAAGAATTGAAAGCCAGATCCTACGAGTGCGTGTTCATTTTCCTGCAAAGGAGGTTTTGGATAATTGAATTCGGCGGGGCTCTGCCGTAGAACACGCACCGATCAAAGAAGCGCCAGGGGTCAACCAATTCGAGCCAAGTTGTCGATATATATATATATATATATATATTACCTACTGGCAGTCACAGATTGTAGACAAAATGGGAGAGAGAATGCACGGGCAGTGCATTGTAATTATGCGGGTGTGCCCACCTCAACCTCCCCGGGGCAAATAATTTATAAAATAATGTGGAAAGCCCCAGGGACCGTCTTCTCCCTGGGGCTATTTTTAAAATGAGTGCGGGGTAGGCCCATATGGCCCCCGCGCCAGGGACCACCACCTCCCTGGGGACAAAATGATTTGTTTTAAATGAGAGAGGGGCCATGTGACCCCTTTCAGGGCTGCTCTTGACCCTGAGGACTGCCACATCCCCGGGGCAGACCCTGCCAAAAGAAGAATGGAGTGGGTCCACACGGCCCCACCTCCTGGAGCCATACATGACATGCTCAGAACCTCACTCTCTGTCAAAGCAATGCCGGGTCTGCAGGAGGCAGGGAGTCAGAAGGGACTGCTTGGGGTACCCCAATAGAGTGAGTGACCTGGGTGGGACCAGGGCACCCACAACTGAGGCCATGCCCTGGGGGGTGGGATTCCTGGGGCTTAAATTGGCCTGAGGAGGGGGCCTGTTCGGCCCCCTTCCTATATTCAAGATTTTTTTAAATAAAAGTCTGGACCCAGGGGAAGGGGTCCCTGGGGCCAAAATTGGCCTGGGGAGGGGGTCCGCACGGCCCCCTTCCTCTATTCAAAATAGACCTTGTACCAGGGGATGGGGTCTCCAGGGCCAAAATTGGCCCAGGTAAGGGGGGCCATGCAGCCCTCCTCCTCGGGGAAATTAAAACTAAAATTTAAAAAAAAAGACCAGCAGTCACCAGAGGCCCTGCCCCCTCTCATCACCACTCTGAAACGCACCCCCTTGTGCACTGTTGGTTGGGGGATGAAGTCCTGGTAGATGCTGAGGGTCCTTGGGGGCCAAGAAGCCCTCCTGTTACTTCCAGCAAATCCCATAAAGCGGGATTGCTGAAAGGCCTTTGGAGGCTACACCCCCTTTCTCCATCACTCTGCAAATGCACCTCCTGGTGCACTACTGTTTGGGGGATCAAGTCCTCTTGAAACAGCAAGATTTGTGAGAACTGGTTGGACGCCCACCTCATTTTTCCACCACTCTACAAACGCTACTACTAGGTAAAAAACCATAGGAATTCACTGGGAAAAAAAGTTTATGGGAAGTTATAGTTAGGAAATAGAATTTAAAAAACCTTAGAACTTCACTGAATTTATAGTTAGGCTGATATTTGACTCATACAAAACCAGAGAAATTCATGAATGTATAGTTAACTGAGCTAAGTATAACTTATACCCGCACAATGCATTGCTTTTGACCTTACATATTATAACACTCATGACATCAATCATGCCATCTCAAATGACATCACTGATGACATCACTTGTGACATCATCCACACTCACACACCTAATCACTGATTCATAAAGCCACTGACACATCAACTCACCCATACAGCCACTAATGCAACCACAAACTCATACATACAGCGACTCATAATAATCCACCTTTATAATAATCCACATTTGTAAAGTGCGAACCATCACCCGTTATGGTCTCTAGGGGCTGGGGGCCGTCGGGAAGATTAAGCAAGCTATTGCCCAGAGTCACATGGTGCTGGGCTAATCTGCTGCCGGCCCCGGAGATCGAACCGTGATCCCCAGATTCCGGAGTCAGTCACCCTGGCCGCGGCGCCACACCTCTCAGTGACCAGAACAGCCACACATCCAGGCATACAGGTTTACAGACACTTGCACACCCACTCATACACCCATACAACCATTCTCATACTCAATCAGTAACCTATACAAATACTCACATACCTACACACTCACCCATGCAGTCACTCACACAATTACTCACACATCCACTCGCTTACTCAGAGATATACTAACACATCTACTCACTCATCTATACAGTCACTGAGACAAGTACATACTCTCCGTTGTGTATGAGTCAAATGTCAGCCCAACTATAATGTCCCTGTAACCTTTTGTTTTTTCAGTAAATATATAAAAACATCAAGGGGGTCAGGGTATTCCTACCCTGACACTTCTCTGTTTTTTAACAGTTTTTTGTTGGACTCAGTTGAAGCTGAGTCCCCGGATGGCTGCCAACACTTTTTGGCTTGTAATATTGGCAGCCAATCTGATTTGAGCACGGGGAATGTCGGATCCTTGGAGGATTCACGCCCCTTGATATACAAATATGTTTTTTTTATTTCTCAAAAACTACTAAACAGATTTACACCAAATAACCGAACACGCTCTTTCTAGACCAAGAGCTAGCTTTCTGCCAAGTTTGGTGTAACTTGTGCAGCAGTTCAGGCTGTAGTTCCTGTTCAAATTTACCTATGGAAATTAACATTGAAAAAACACTTTTTTGGACCCCCCTTTTCTCAGCCCCCACTTGATTGCTCACTGGGACACTCTTTTTGAAAAATATCATTAAGATTTGTCAAACAGCACAAATGATATTAGCAAGTCAAAAAATGCATTTTCTATCGAAACATCATGAGTGATGTCACTGTCCATGTCATGAGTGATTTAATATGTGAGGTCATATGCAGTGCATTGCAGAGGCGTGAGTTATAGTTAGCTCAGCGAAACTATAACTGCTGGATTTCACTGCTATGCATGAGTAAAATCTGGGCCTTACTATAACATTTCTGTAACTTTTGTTTTTTTCAGTGCACTTCTAAAGTTTTTTAAATGCTCATTCTTAACTATAATGTCCCTGTGACCTTTGTTTTTTCTGTGAATTTCTAAGGTTTTTTAAGTAGTAGCTGCGTTTAAAGAGTGGTGGAGAAAGGGGGCTGGGTCTCCGCCCAACTCTCAGGAATCCAGATGTGTAGGACTTACAGGAGGTACCAGGAGCGCATCTTGGCCCCCAAGATCCCTCAGGAGTAAAGTGGACTTCATCCCCCAACCAGCAGTGCACCAGGAGGTGCATCTGCAGAGTGGTGGAGAAAGGGAACGTGACCTCCAAAGACCTCTTAGCAATCCTGCTGTGTGGGACTTACTGAAGATAAATGGAGTGGTAGAAAGGGGGTGTAGCCTCCGGCAACTAGTCATGGTGGTTGTTTGGAAAAATATATGTTTTAGGAACGGGGCCACAGGCACCTCCTCCCCTGGGGCAAGCCATTTTTCAATGAGGAGACGGGCCAATTTCGGCCCTGGGGACCCATTCCCCTGGGGCCCAGCTTTCTTCTCTCTTTTTTAATTAATGAATGGGAGGAGTGCCGCATGGCACCCCTCCCAGGCCAATTCCAGCCCTGGTAACCCCAAGGCCCGGCCTCTAACCTGGGTGCCCTGGTACCACCCAGGGCACTCAGACACTTTGATGGGGACCACGGGTGGAGTCTGAAGGCCCCCGTGGTCCCTGGCACTCCTCGCATCCTGCGAGAGCAGGCCTTGCTTTTGGACAGATGGAGTTGCTAACATGCAGATCCCTCTGTCAAAAAGCAATTCTGTTCTGCTTTGTGCAAGCAAGAGCACTTTTTCATGCTCTTGCTTGCATGAAGCAGAGCAGAGTTTGCTTTGGCTTGGCAGGAGTGGTGCTCCCACCAAATCTATAGCAAACAGCAATGTCCAAGGGGGCATCCAGGGACATTGCAGGAGCCTGCCCTGGAGGGTGGTGGTCCTCAGGGCCATTATTGCCTCCAGGAGGATGGTCTTGCAAACCTCTCCTTTGTTCTAATTTGCCCAGGTAGGTGGTGGTCCCTGGGGCTGCAGGGGGGTTCATGTGGACACTTCGCATTAATTAAATTGAAAGTTATGGAGAACTGGTGGCCCTCTGGGCTGCGGGAGCTTGTGCGCAGCCCCCCTTCTTTGTTTATAGATGGAGCCCTGGGGAGGTAGCAGTCCCCATGGCTTAGAGTGGTAAAAGAGGCCCCCTAATTTATAAGACAATAAGCTCCAGGGCGGAGGTTGTCCCGGGGAAGGGTGAACGGTCCTCCCCCACTTTTATTTTTTTAAAGAAGCCCCGGGTAGATGGTGGTTCCGGGGCAATATTGAGCCCCAGGAGAAGGGGCCCAGTTTCCCCCTTCCATTATTTAAAAAAGAATGCCACCCGGGGACCAATAATAAATGAAGTGAGGAGTCCGTGCTTCGATTAAAAGAAATATCTGTCCGGATCCGCGGTTTCAGCCAACATTTCTTTTTTAGAAAAATGCTTTTTTGGGGCCCTGGGGGTCCCAGAGGGACCCTCCCAAGAGGCCTAGGGGTCAGGGTGTTTCTAACTTACACCCTTTTCTTTTCTTTTTTACATTGTTTGTGGGACTCCATTAAACCAAGTCTCAAGATGGCTCCAAACAATTCCTGGTTGAAGTGTTGGCAGCCAATCAAATTTCAGTGGGGTTTGAGTAGGCTGGTATCTTTGGAACTACTGAATGGATGTACACAGAAGACAAAATCACAAAAAGCACACTTTCTTGACTAACATCTAGCTTGCTGCCAAATTTGGTGTAATTCCATTCAGCAGTTCGGGCTGTAGTCGGGCTTTAGAGGGCCCAAGAAAGCATTACAAAAAAAAATTGTCAGGATTCGCGTAGGGAATCCCACCCAATTTTTTTTTAAACGAAGTGCAGTCTCCGGCGCTTAGTTTCTTTTGAGCCCCCCGGTGGGCCATTTCATTATGTTGTGGGGACCTGCGGGTGCCCCCGCAGCCCTGGAGACTGCCACCTCCCCAGGGCGATATTAATGATATGTGTGGGGGGACGCTGCCCACCGCAGCCCCGGGGTAAACAACCTTTCCAGGGCTTTCTTCAAAACAAACAAAATGCGGGGAGGGGGGGCTCCTGCCTGCCCCCACGTTACCCCAGGAACCACCACCTCCCCAGGGCTTTAATATTTAAATTAACCCTGGGCGTAGAGGGCGTAGTGGGCGTAGCGAGGCTACGCGGAGCACCACGGAGGTTATAACATTCTCCGCACACTCCGCATAGCTCCGCTATGCGCCACCCGCCTCCCACCCGCCTTATTAACAATAGTTATAGAAGCTTAAAACACAATTTAAAGTATTAAAAATGCATTACCTGAGCTGCGGTGGCATCCCTGGGCTGCCCTCTTCCTCCAGCGCAACTTCTTGATGACACTGAGCATGCATGGGTGCTCGTGCATGCGCATTTCTCGTGAGGATGCTCCGCCAGCTAAGGTAAGGCATTTTTAATACTTTATATTGCGTTTTAAGCTTCTATAACTATTGTTCATAGGGTGTGTGAGAGGCGGGGGTTGGTGTCAACTCTGCACCACCGCGGAGTGTGTAGGCAACACTCCACACACTGCTTAATTTCAAGGCTGGGGGGCTCGTCCCCCCTCCACTGCCCCGAGATCGCCATCCCCCAGGGCTTTAATCCTGCTGGGAGGGGGCCCATGCAGCCCCCCTCCAGGAGCCCTTCATGTCCCTGTTGACTGCCACTCCCCAGGGACATCTCCAGAAGTGTCCTGGGGTGCCCACCATTGGGACATTGCAGTTTGCACTGTTCCTGCCCTGCCCTGCCATAGCAAACACCTGCTTGGCTTCATGGAAGCGAGAGAAGAAAAACTGCTCTAGCTTCCATGAAGCAAAACAGTATTACTTTTGAGCAAAGGGAGCTGCATGTCAGCAGTTCCCTTTGCCCAAAAGCAATGCCGGCTCCCGCAGGCAAAAAAAGAGGCCAAACCCGGGGGGATAAAATGGCCTCCAAAATGTATGCGGGCCCTGGGTGATGGGGTCGCATGGGCCAAATGAGGCCCAGGGAAGGGAGGCCATGCAGCCCCCTTCCATAAATAATTTTTTGCTGGGCCCTGGGTCCGTGGGGCCATAATCGGTCTCAAGATGGGGGCCTCGCACTCCCCTCCCTCGTCAAAAGGCTCGAGAGAAGGGAGGCCACAAAGCCCCCCTTCTTTAAAAAAAAATAAAGGACCCGGCAACTCGCCTGAGGCCCCTCCCCCTCCCTGCAGACTCTGCAAACACACTGCCTGGTGTGTTCTGGGTTGGGGGATTAAATCCCCGTCGCTACTGAGGCCCCCTGGTGGCCAACTAGGCCATCAGGGACCTTCAGTAAGCCCCACATACTGGGATTGCTGAGAGGTGGTAGGAGGCCATGCCCCTTTTTATACCACTCTGCACGTGGGCCTCTTGGCGCACTACTGGTGGGGTGATGAGGTCCCCTTGTGTCCTGAGGACCTCAGGACTAAAGTGGATTTCATCCCCCAAGCAGCAGTGCACCAGGAGGCATGTTTGCAGAATGGTGTAAAATGGGGGGGTGGCCTCTGACCACTCTCTGCAATGCATCTATGTGGGGCTTACTAGAGGTAACATGAAGGCTAGTGGGCCCCCTGGGACCCTGAGGAGGCAAGGGGACTACATCCCCCAACCAAGAGAGTGCCAGAAGACACGTTTGCAGAGTGGTGGAGAAAGGGGGCATGCCCTGTGTCCAGTGTGTGGGGCTTACTGGAGTTAACAGGTAGGCTAGTTGGCCCCTAAGAACCCTCAACAATGAAGGACTTTACTCCCCATCCAAGAGCATGCCAGGGAGCGAGTATGCAGAGTGGTGGGTAAAGGGGGTGTGGTCTGCTATGAGAATTTCGAAATCCTACTTTGTCGAACTTACTGGAGGTAATAGGAGGGTTATTTGGCCCCAAGGATGTCCTTGGGGGCCAACTACCCCTGCAGTTACATTCAGTAAGTCCTACACAGTGGGATTGCTAAGAGGTCTTTGGAGGCCACGCCTCCCTTTCTCCACCACTCTGCAAACGCACCTCCTGGCACACTACTGCTTGGGGGATGAAGTCCACTTTACTCCTGAAGGACTTTAGAGACCAAGAAGCCCTCTTGGTACCTCCTGTAAGTCCTCCGCAGTGGAATTCCTGAGCGTTGTTTGGAGGCCCAGCCCACTTTCTCCACCACACTGCAAATGCGACTACTAGTTGTAATTAACCCTGGGCAAAGCAATATGCTACACTCGCGTAGTTTGCGAAGTTTGCGCTACTTCGCACTATGCGAACTGCACGTAGCTCAGTGCAAACACGCATAGCGTAGTGCAGCGATCATTTTTTGCTTGCTCGCGGGCAACAACGTCAAGTTGGTGAACGCGAGCATGAAACATGACATCCCGGCGAGACTTTTTCCTCATTCGCGATCAGAAACATCAAGTTGCCGATCGCGAGCGCAGAAAATAAACCTTCCGGCAAGATTCTCAACGGGGGGAGGTCAGGTTTCTCATTGCGAGTGTTCGCGGAGGCTCGCGACTGCTCGCGATGAGAAACCACCAGTCCTCGTTGAGAAAGCTACCACTCGAGTAAAAATCGAGCGGCAAGAAAATACAGCTTGCACTGTGCAAGATGCTGTTTTCAATGATTGCACAGTGTGGGATGCTTGTCCACACTGTGCAATCATTGAAAATGGCATCTTGCACAGTGCGAACAGGGTACTACACAGTTCGCGTAGCGCTAGGCTACTTCGCAAACTACGCCCATCCCTAGTTGTAATAGGTCTCAGATTTGCAAGAGTTAGACCTAATGACTTTGTAAATGTAATAGTTTTTTACTAATGTTTTTTGGAGTAGAGTGGATGTACGTTGTGTGTAGTGAAATTATGTGGTATGTGGTGCAGTGAAATTATGTGGATAGAAAGTAAGTGGTATTTAGTGTATAGGAATTATGTTTTATGGAGACTAATTATGTGGTATGGTAGTCTGTGTTGTAGAGTGGTAACCTCAGGGTGGTCTTCCTCATTTCTATAGAAGCTAAACTATCAAGTTAATGAGACAAAAAAAGAAGGAACCACTGAGAAGCACTTCTATACCTAGTCCAAGGTATGAGCAGGGCCACTGGAATTATGTGACTGTTTGGATGCACCGACATTTGCACAATTATACATTTACTGCATTTGCCACATAATCCATCATCTGCTGCATAATCTGAAGATTTGAACAAAAAAACCTTGATTGTAGCTCAAATGGTCAAACATTACCAAAAATGCAGCAACAAGTGTTACAGCGTGTTGGAAGGCCCTTTGCAAACATGGAATGGTTTCCTGCTAAATGTGGGTGTTAAATTTGTACTAATGGTGTACAAACCACTCTTGCTTCTTTCTGTACTTCTCCTACCTCGTTCTGCATTCTTCTTGCTTCTTTCTGCACCTTTCTTTCTTTTTATGCATTTCTCTTCCGCTTTATGCACCTCCCTTCTTTCTGGGCCTCTCTTGCTTCTTTCTTCTGCACCTTTGTTGCTTGTTTCTGTAGTTCCCTTGCCTCTTTCTGCACGCTCTTCCCTCTTTCTGTACCTCTCTTGCCTCTTACTGCACCTAGCTTGCTTCTTTCTATACTTCTCTTGCTTCTTTCTGCACCCCCTCATGCCTCTTTCTGCACCTCTATTGGTTCTTTCTGCACTGCTCTTGCTTCTTTCTGCACCTCTCTTGCATATTCCTGCACCCCCTTGCCTCTTTCTGCACCCCTCTTCCTTTTATCTGCACTTCTCTTGCCTCTGTCTGCTCCCTTGTTCCCTCTTTCTGCACCTCTTTTGCCTGTTTCTGTAACTTTCTTGCCTCTTTCTGTAGTTCTCTTGCCTCCTTCTGCACCTCTGTTGCCTCTTTCTGAACCCATCTTGCTTCTTTCTGCAACCCTCTTCCCTCTTTCTACATCCCTGGTAGTTCTCTTGTACTGCTCTTGCTTCTTTCTGCACCTCTCTCGCAAATTTCTGTATCCTTCTTCCTTCTTTGTGTACCTCTCTTGCCTCCTTTGGCACCTCTCTTTCCTCTTTCTCCACCTCTATGGCTTCTTTCTGCACTACTCTTGCCTCTTTCTGCACCCCCTTGCCTCTTCCTGTACCTCTGTTGGTTATTTTGCACTGCTCTTGCTTCTTTCTGCACCTCTCTTTCAAATGTCAGCATCCCTCTTGCCTCTTTATGCACCCCTCTTCCCTCTTTCTGCAGCTCTCTTGGCTCTGTCTGCACCCCTGTTCCCTCTTTCTGCATCTCTTTTGCCTGTTTCTGCAACTTCTGCATTTCTCTTGCCTCCTTCTCTACCTCTGTTCCTTTGTTCTGTACTTATCTTGCCTCTTTCTGCACCCTCCAGCCTCTTTGTGAACTCCTATTGCTTCTTTCTACACTTCTCTTGCTTCTTTCTGCACCTCTTGCTTCTTTTTGCACCTCTCTTGCCTCTTTCTGCACTCGTTTTGTCCATCTTTCTACACCCCTCTTGCCTCTTTATGTACCCCTCTTGCTTCTTTCTACACCTTTCTTGCTTCTGTCTGCACACTCACACCTCTTTCTACACCCTTCTTCTCTTTTCCTGCATGTCACTTGGTTCTTTCTGCACTGCTTTTGCCTCTTTCTGTACCCCTCTTGCCTCTTTCTGTACCTCTTTTGCTTTGCTTCTTTCTGCACTTCTCTTGCCTATTTATGTACCCCTCTTGCCTCTTTCTGCACCTCTGTTGGTTCTTTTGCAATGCTCTTGCTTCTTTCGGTACCTCTTGCAAATTTCTGCACTCCTCTTAGCTCTTTCTGAAGCTCTCTTGCTTCTTTTTGCACCCCTATTGCTTCTTTCTGTACTTCTCTTGCTTCTTTCTGTACCTCACTTGCTTGTTTATGCACTCCTCTTACCTCTTTCTGCCCCCTTTATCCCTCTTTCTGCACCTCTCTTGCCTCTTTCTGTACTTTTCTTGCCACTTTCTGCAACTCTGTTGCTTCTTTCTGCACGTCTCTTGCTTCTTTCTTCACCTCTCTTGCTTCCTTCTGCACCCCTGTTGCCTCTTCCTGTACTCGTTTTCCCTCTTTCTGCACCCCTCACTTGTCTCTTTCTGTACCTCTTTTGCTTCTTTCTGTACCCCTCTTTCCTCTTCCTGCAGCCTACTTCCCTTTTCCTGTACCTCTCTTGCCTCTTTCTGCATCCCTTTTCCTTCTTTCTGTACCTCTCTAGCCTGTTTCTGCACTTCTATTGCCTTTCTGTACCTCTGTTGCTTCTTTCTGCACTACTCCTGCTTCTTTCTGCATCCCTGTTGCCTCTTTCAGCACTCGTTTTTCTTCTTTCTGTACCTCTCTTGCCTCTTTCTCCATCTCTCTTGCCTCTTTCTGCATCCATCTTACCTCTTCCTGCACATCTCTTGCTTCTTTCTGCACCTCTCTTGCCTCTTTCTGCCCCCTTCTACCCTTTTCCTGCACCCCTCTTGCCTCTTTCTGACCTCTTTTGCTTCTTTCTGCACTTCTCTGGCCTCTGTCTGCACCCTGTTCCCTCATTCCGCACCCCCTTTGTCTGTTTCTGTAACTCTCCTGCCTCTTTCTGCAGTTCTCTTGCCTGTTTCTACACCTCTGTTGCTTCTTTCTGTACCTTTCTTCCTCTTTCTGGACTTCTGTTGCCTCTTTCTGCATTTTTCTTGCTTCTTTCTCCACCTGTCTTCATCTTTCTGCACGTCTCTTGCATCTTTCTGCATTTATCTTACTTCTTTCTGTGCCTTTCTTCCTCTTTCTGTACATGTCCTACCTATGTAGGCATATCTAGAAATTAGTATTAAAAAAACCTTAGAAATTCACTGAAAACCCCACAGGTTTCAGGGACGTTATAGTTAGTATTAGCATTTAAAAAACCTTAGAAATTCACTGATGTCACTGACCATGTCATGAGTGATGTAATATGTGATTTCATCAGCAGTGCATTGTGGGGCATGAATTATAGTTAGGTCAGCTAACTATAACGGCTGAATTTCTCTGGTTTTGTACGTGTGACATGTCGGCCAAACTATAAGTTCCTGTGTTTTTTCAGTGAATATATAAGGTTTTTTAAATGCTAATTCCTAACTATAATGTCCCTGAAACCTCAGTTTTTTCAGTGAATATATATATATTTATATATATATATATATATATGTGTGTGTGTGTGTGTGTGTGTGTGTGTGTGTGTGTGTGTGTATATATATATATATATATATATATATATATATATCCTCATTCGTCTCCACATAAACCTCAAAATCTCCATTGCCAACCAGCCGGTACATGAGATGGGGGCAAGGAAACAGCAGCACAGCTCAGGCATCCAAATCCTTTTATTTTATCTTATATCACCATCGGGTGCGGACATTAGACCAACCCATTTCAGCCGTAGCCTTCAACAGGGCCATAGATGTTTCAATGTGCAGTGCAGTGCAGAATGTATTTTTAAATGGACAAATCCTTTAACCTCGTCACCATTAAATACAATGCACAGACTGCTACAGTTTGATGTACTCAGTGCATTTACCCCTCCATATTGTTTCCCAATATGGAAATAATGTATTATATTTCTGTTTCATTTTTATTTCAAATACATATTTATGCTCGTTTATACTCATTCGAGAAATTGAGAAATTTCAGTAAAGTACCCGACTTCTCCATTATTAATCACAGACTAGTCAAACATTATACAAGCATTTCACAAAAAAAGAGGTTTGAAAACATTGGGAGATGCATTAGTCGGAGAAAGGAGTAAGGAATTGAAGATGTTACTAAGTCACTAATGATCAAAGATAACAAAAAAGAAGGTAGTATATTGTATTCATTAGTTCGTTCTGTACATGACTATTTCTTACGTTTTCAGCAATCCAATCTATTCCAGAATAAGTCAAACATGATGAGTGATCTGTATATACAAGGTATTCAAACCAATCAAAGTGCAAATGCAATTAAGTGCATTTCATTACATTGACATGCTCATTATAAAGTTAAAGTGCAAGTGCTTGAGAAAATGAATACATTTAAGTAGTGTTCTAGTAAAGTGCAATTCAGCTGTAAACATATTTGATCAAATGTGCAAAAATGTGCATACAGTACAATACCATCACAGGAAAAAAGCTATATCCTCAAATGGAAGATGTATGTAAAGAAATATAAACCATTCCTCGTATTTTAACCTTATAATAATTCATCTATTGAGAGATATATCTATTGAGGTTGCATTTTAAAATTGTAATAAAGTGCATTTCTTTACACTGACATATGAACATTATTTATTTATTTATATTGACATTATAAATCATAGGGAGAATAAAGTGCAATGCTTTAGAAGATTATTTGGGTTTGTACAATCTCCACTGTAAATCTCATTTAATGCGCAAAAATTGCATACAATACTATATTTTCAAGGGGCAAAAGAAGAGTTTAAATGACAAAAAATATTCGTAAAATAATGTAAATGATAAAAAATACATTATCACATTTTAATCCTGAAAACATTCCCTTTATAAGATGTATCCATTAGATTGCATTTTTAGGATCCCTTGTTTAGTAAAGTTAAAAACAACAATTCATCTAATTTCATGTCATTTGCAGATGTACAGAAAGAATTTCCTATATAAAAATTCCCTCATATGTTCTGTTGTTGTTTTTGTTATGGAAATTCATCTCCTCTGTTTTTCTTTTTTTCAAGGATACATTACTACCTTTTGAATTATCATGAAAAATCTAATTTTCATAAAAAAAGTACATCAAAACATTTCAGTTTCATAACTTTATTCGACAATTAAGTCATAAAAGTGATACATAAAATAGACGTTATTGCAATATATAAACATTGCATTACCATTTAAGTTTGTATAAATATTTAAAACATGATTAAACTCAAGAGGACTATTGCCGAATATATTATTTGCTTAAAAGTCAATTAAAACATTGAATATAAATACAAATTTCAATATATACAGTCCAAAAATATTTGCTCAAATTCAATTAAGCGAATTGGAACTCCCCCCCTCATATTTCAATTAATTGCAGAAGGACCAATTAAATTAAAACTCATTTACTGCCGTAGATGTTTCAAACGAATTATCCATGCCCATTTTAGAAATTTGGCCATGGCTATAGCAATTGGGAGGCTGGGATCTGTGCATAGAATTCTTAATGCCTCGTCATGTCTGCGCGTGCCAATTAATTGGCAAATGGGTTTCACCCACCGAGATCGAGGCGCTCCATAAAAGGGACAAAAAAACAAGAAATGACTATGGATTCTTGTTGATCCCTGCACCTTGGGCATTTGTCATCTGCTACTCCCACCCATGTCGCTGTAAATGACTTAGTTGGTAGGGTGCCTACTCTAAATTGAAATTAGAGCTTACGGTCATACTGCTTCTCTATAGCATCCCAATACAGTTCCAACTTTGGTTGATCCTTAAAGTCAAGGAAACGACCTGTTAGGTGAGAGGAAAGGCCCTTTGCGTGTGCTTTTGAATTAACCATCTCCCAGTACTTGGCCTTCATGATTTTTTTAGATGGAAATATCGAATTTGTAGGGTCATCCCACAATTCCCACATACCCAAGCTTACTAGCAGGGATCTAATTGCCTTCAACCAATATATTTTATGGAAGGAATCTTTTTCAATTATTTCCCTTAGGCCCCAAGCGTAATGCTGAAGTTCCTCAGTCATCCATATCCTACGCCAATACAATAATGGTCGTAGAGAAGCTAGATCTTGAACAGCTTTCCTACCCAGGTCCCACAGCAGTGGTGTCAAGGGGGTACTTTGCGGAACACTAGTCGCTTTTCTCAAAAACTCATTTTCCGCTAAAGTCAAACTTTTTAGGTTTTCAAACCCCCAAAGTTCAGACCCATAAAGGGCCGAGCTTATCACCTTCGCCCCGTAGATCTCCAAAAGTGGGCTAATTGGTTTCAACAATGAGGTTTTGAACCTTTTCATAAGGAGTCCTCCCTGCTGGTGATGTTTTAACGTAGCCAGATCTAGCTGGCTAGTCCAGCGCATATCCCTCTGGAGGGTTACCCCCAGATATGTAAAAGCGTTGACCCGCTCCAGCGAGGAATTGTTCATATATATACTCCCTCTGAATGGTTTAGAAGACCTGGAAAGTTTATGTTCAGAAAGAACCATAAACTTTGTTTTGGCGGTATTTATTTCTAGTCAGCGATCCAGGCAAAAATCCTCAAAGCGCCGGAGGGCGCATTGGAGCCCACTTGGCATTTTTGAAATTATAAAGGTATCGTCCGCGAACATGAGGATTGGCACTCGCTTGCCAACCAACACAGGGGCTTCGGTCGGGACCAGGGAAAGGAAGTCTGCCACCCCGTTCACGAAGAGCGAGAACAGGGTAGGCGCCATAATGCAGCCCTGCCGCACTCCCCGCTCAACGGGGAAGGTTTCCCTAACCTCACCCTGTCGTCCCCACCGAACCCGAGCAAAGGTGTCCTCATGCAAGCGAACGATTAAACTCAACAACTCATGGGCCATCCCCAGCTCTTCCAGGACTCGCCATAGCTTATTACGTGGCACCAAATCGAAGGGCGCCCTCAAATCAACAAATGCGGCATATAATGTCCCTTTCTCCAAAACCACGGTCTGCCAGTAAAGGATAATAAACCGAAAAATCTGATCTATCGTACTGGTCTTGGGGCGAAAACCAGCCTGGAGGTAACTCAAGATGTTCCCTTCTTCCATCCAGGTCTGAATTTACCCCAAAACCAGTCGGCCCATAATTTTCTGGATGGAATCGATCAGGCTAATAGGCCTATAATTGCCTGCTAGCGACTTGTCCCCCTTTTTATATACAGGCACTATTTCAGCTCCTTTCCAGGAGTGGGGGACAGCCATCCCTTGGGCTATAGCATTTGCTAGATATGTAATGTACAGTCGCCATCTTTTCTTATCATTTAAAAATAGATCAGCAGGGAGACAATCCATACCTGGGGCACGTCCCTCTGTTACTGAGTCTAGCGCCCTGTCAACATCCCTTAAGCTGAAGGCAGCATCCTCGTAGAACTTTAGGACAAAAATGCCCTCGCTTATGCCCTCTACTCCCTTGGCGTACTGTGGCTTAAAATAGTCGATCCATGAGCTTTGGGTGACATTATTTTGTGGACTATCATGACACCCACCCCTACCCCATTTAAAAATATCCCAAAATGATTTCGGGTTTTTGGACGCACACGCCACCTTAAGATCCTGCCATTTACTCTCTTCCCAAGCCATTTTTGCAACAAGCTGTCTATGCCTATAATTACATCGGGCCACTTTTACTTTGCTGGGATCCTTAATTTTTAATGCTAGGCTCAGCTCTGCCCGCGCTTGCCTACAGGTATCATTAAACCAGCTCTCGGGTTTACTCCTTCGATCTCTCCTAGCTAAGCTACGTTTACAAAAATATGTTTTAAGTTTAATAAAAAAGTTAGCATGGGCTTCCATAACCGGAGTATACAATAGCCCGGACGTTACACCTGTCTCCGTAGTTGCCAGTACCCCATCTAAATACGTCTCAATATCAGTTAAGGTATTACTGAGCTCAGCAACTTGGCACCATTTAAGGTGGCGCTCATCGTTCGTTATAACACTTTCTGGGGGTATAGTCCACTGGGTGACTCTAGCCGTTTCACCTAAGCTCAGTCTGAACAGTGTAGTCAGGGGGTTATGATCACTCTCAATATGAGTTATTACCTCCATATCCACAAGAGAGTGCCACAACTTAAGATGGACAAGTAAATAATCTATATTACTTGCCCTAATGCCATTATCATAAGTTTTATTACCCATCCTGTCTGACAATGTTCGGCCATTGGCAGCCCTCATCTGGTTCCCCATGCAAAGACCCTTCAAATGCATTGCGGCTTCTGTCCATTTACTTATTGGATTTAACTCCAGTTGCGGAACTCCCCACCTAGAGTCCTCCTCCTCTGTTAGGTTCAGATCATCGGGTCAAGTGGCTCGAAAGTTGTATTAAAATCTCCTGCAATCAATGGGAGGGCCTCAATCAAGACTTCCGGGGCTGTTACAACATCAGATTTTCTCCCTTCTGGTAAGACCCTGGCATAAACATTAAAAATATCAATTTTTAAGCTAGACGGGGAGCTAACTCTCACAGCAAGAATGTCACAGTTTAGCACCGGGAGGGATTGGATATTGCAATTTAGGTTCTGCCTAACCCATATCACCAGTCCACCTAGCGGGCGACCTATTTGTCTTTTAACAGCAGGGACATAAAAATTCAAATAGCCCAATCTAAACACAGGGTCAACCGACCAGGTCTCCTGAAAAAGGCAAATGTCAAATTTATCGATAAAATCCAACCAATATGGTGAATCTAGTTTGGGACCCACACCAGCCAAGTTCCAGGATATGAATGTGGTCGGACACACTGAACTCTCACAACTGCCAGCACTCCCATTACTCTCAGCCCCCAGTCTAGAAGAAAAAGGGGCCGTTTACAGTGCTCAGCTCCTTCAACAGTGGACCTAATTTACTAATCTGCGTGGTATCTACACATTCATTATGTTGCCTGTGCCCTACAGTCCCTCCATGGGAGTTTCCATGATCACTCACTGGGCCTATACTCCTGTCTACATCATCTTCAATTCCTAATGTTATACTATTCCTAGTGCAACCATCCGGCACTTGCCGTCAATCACAATCCCCCATCCCTGATAAAGCATTGAATCTATTAAAGAGTTTTATATTCCCTAAGGCGCAATTGTTTGGCACCTCTCCCAATGGAAGAATATCCCTCCGTGGGGGCTGCGGGGATGCATAAAAGTTGGATAAGGGTAGTGCTTGGATCAAAGGCAATAAATAATTTTGGGGCCAATTACAAATGTATTTAACACACCTCCAGTCCCTAAAATTAAGAATAACACAGTCCCCCACCTCAGTCTTAGGTCTCCTACCCACCCAATTCACACTCCTGGCAAACAACATTTATGCACACATATTAGTTGGCAGTGGGCGGTTAACGTTAAGCCAAAAGGTACACTTATTCTTAAGGTCCATATAGGACTCCCTTTTCCCCTGGTCCAATGGTGGAACCCCCACCAGGACTACCACATAAGGGGCTGATTCTGTAGGGAGATCTATATTGGGTAGAGTAGCTGGACTATGTGCAAGGGGCAGTTTAGGGAGTGTTTGATCTTCAAAAGCAGGTTTACTACCAACTGCTTGGTGGGGCCTGTCCCTCTGGGCTATATGTTCGGACCCTGCCGATTTAGTAGTTAGAGATACATCACAGGGCACCAAGGGGTCTTTCTGTGCTGAACTATTACCACCTTTTGGTACAGCAGCGGAATTTGAACTAACAGTACATTCCTCTGTAACATTTTTCTGCATGCAAACTGGAGCACTGTTCCGGTTTCCCACCTGCGTCTGGACTGATGCAAGTGAAAGTTCGAGGCACACAAGTCCATTCTCAATGGAATCCAACCGATCGTATATTGCGCGACATGTCTTCTTGAGAGTACCTTCCAGTCTTTTCCAGAACGACGGGCCCAAATCAGCTAATACCTCTCCACCCCCCGCTTGCTTGATGACTTGCCCCCTCTTTAGCAAGTAATGGCGATTGTGTGGGACTAGTAGATGTCCTTACGGGGGAGTCGTCGTTAGAAACATGCATTTTGCCAATTTTTGCTTTTCTTCTCCCTGCTTGCATTTGTGCCCCCGTGCGTTTCCTTTTGGCTATCAACCCCGTCTCCTGCTGTACGGGTCCTGATTTAGCATGACTTGCTGATCGAGTTTTAATATTAGGAGAAGGCACTCTCATTACAGTATTGTGGTTACCCATATCCTTAGAGAGATTAGAACTTGTATCCAAAATAACCAAAGGCTGCAATATGTGGTTTCTCTCATCCAGTATATCCCGATGCTCAACATGCTGGAGGACTGGTGATCTGGCCCTCGCCAGACTTCCCAATGAGGATCTCTTATCAAAGGGGGTTTCAAGAGATAATCTCTTTTCTGTGAGTTCTATATCTTTGGCCAAAGCTGTTGATACTCTGACGAGAAAGTTGTCCAAAGTACCCATTAGCGATCCTCCAGTGGATTTTCTGACATTCCCCCCAGCGATTGGTGAAGGGGCCATGTTTTTAAGAGATAGTCTAGCCACCTTCTACTCCTAAATCACGGTTGTTGCCCAAACCAACTATTACAATTAAAAACCTGGGATACTGCAGCTCACTGACCTTCGATGCCATCGCTGATGTTAGGGGGGTGGCCTGTCCCATACTTATCCGTGCTTGAACGGGCTTAAACGGGCCCGCCCTTGGCCCGGGCTTCGCCCGGCTCGTCCCGCAAAACGGGGGTGGGCGACTGGTTACATACAGAACAGGGCGTGTCTCCAATGGGCGTCTCGCAGCCCCGCTGGTTTATGGGGAGCGTGGTTCTCCTCCACCGCGTATCCCCCTCTGCTGCTGCTGCCACCAGTAAAGATTTGCCAAAGATGCGAGCGTTTCCTGCGAAGCGGGAAACGCGAGAAGTATTTAGCTGCTGCTGGACAGGGCGGGCCTCCAAGGGGCGTCTCGCAGCCCCGCTGGCTTATGGGGAGCATGGTTCTCCTCCACCGCGTATGAAATGAAAAAAATGAAGAAAAAAAATTATTAAGCGCGGCTGCTGCCCTGAGGCGTCCAGGCGCTGAGGATTAAATTGGTGCCTCCCCAGATAGTAACCTAGGGGCTAGTCTGCAGTGTTAAACAAAAAGGTTTTGAGCTGTTTGCGAAAAGTCGTCAGGTTGGAATTAGATTTTAAATGGAGGGGGAGTGAATTCCATAACTTGGCGGCATTATAGGAAAAGCATCGGCCACCAGCTCTAGATCTTCTAATACGGGGAACTGTCGCCAAAAAAGCATGGTCGGAGCGAAGCTGTTTGTTTGAACAATGGGGAGTGATCAGAGAGTGGTTGATTTTAGGGCCAGTTTTCCAGTACGCTTGATGGGAGATGCACATGGACTTAAATATGACTCTCTCCCTAACAGGTAGCCAGTGCAGAGTTCTCAGTCCAGGCTCCGCCGAGGCTCTACGTGGGAGACTAAGCACTGTTCGTGCTGCGCAGTTCTGGATCTGCTGCAATTTTTGCAGACAGTATTCAGGCGCCCCTAAGTACAAGGCGTTACTAAAGGCGAGGCGAGATTGAATTAAGCCCTGCATAACGACTTGCTTGGCTTCGAGGGGTAGGAGTGGGAAGGTCTTCTTCAGCATCCGGATGAGTCCGAAGCAGATAGTTGACAGTTTAGTTGCCTGGGTGTTAAAGGTCAAAGTTTTATCCATCCATACCCCAAGACTTTTTATGTCGTCTCTGGGTGTAGGAGGCACGCCCATACTAGTGGGCCACAACAAATCTATGGTAGGCGGGGCTGGTGGGCCGAGAAGCATAAGCTCGGTTTTATCACCGTTGAGCTTAAGGTTCGACATCGTCATCCAGCTCTTAACCTGTTCCAGGCAGGTTGTTAAGTCAGTCTGGGGATACTGGCAGTTCCTTTGCGCAAGAGAGACCACTAGCTAAGTATCGTCCGCATATGTTATGATCTTAATGCCATGTGGACGGACGATCTCAGCCAGCGGTCTCATATACGCATTGAATAGCGCCGGGCTCAAAGATGAGCCCTGCGGTACCCCACAGCCCAAAGGCTTGCTTAAGGAGACATGAGATCCCTCAAAGAATTGCAAAGTCCTATCGCTTAAGAAGGACTTGAGCCAGGCCAGAGCTTCTCCTGACACTCCCAAACTGTGGAGCCGGCGTAATAGAGTTTTATGATTCACCGTATCAAATGCGGCGCTTAGATCAAGGAGGATCACTGCCACTGATCCTCCCTGATCCAAGATCCGCCTAGCTTCCTCTGTGACCACCAGCAGAGCCGTTTCTGTCCCATGCTTTGGGCGGAAACCCGTCTGGGTGACATCCAACAGATGGTTGCTCTCGAGAAACCTCGTGAGGCAGATGTTAATGTGCTTCTCGAGGATTTTGCTGACCCAAGGGAGCAGAGAAATTGGGCGGTAGTTGTTAAGGTTGCTGGGGTCAAGGGTAGGCTTCTTCAGGAGTGCTTGAACCATGGCCTGTTTCCAGGTAGAAGGCACAGTGCTCGTCACTATGGAAGAGTTCAGCAGTTCCATAATCGTAGGTAGAATAATCTGACTAACTAAAGCCAAAGTGCGAGGTGGTGCAGGATCGTATGGGGAGCCTGACTTCACTTGGCGTAACAGCGGCTCCAGTGTTTTCAAGTCTAACAAGGGGAAGTGATCTAGGATATTTTGACCGAATTGATCAACTTCTATAGGGAAATGTGGGCCCTGAATAGTAGGGTCTGAGTCCAAGTCTAGAAAAGATAAGTAAATGTTATTTATTTTTTGGTAAAAGAATTCCGCTAAGTCGTTACATCGAGAGAGCGGGTTGTAATTGGCAGCCAGGGAGGGTTGGAGCCTAGTCAATCTTTTTACTATTTGAAACATTTCCTTAGGTTGTGACCTAGCCGACATGATTTTTTCACTGTAGTAGGTTGACTGGGTGGCTTTTATTTCTAGTTTATAGGCTTTAATAGCCTCCCTGTATGTGGTTTTATCCATGGCCGCAAATCCCAAGCGCCATTTTCTCTCCAGCATTCTACAGAAGCGCTTTTTCTCTCTGAGCTCTTCCCAGTACCAGGGAGAAGTTTTCTGCTGTCTTTTAGGATTGATGTTGTGAAGGGGGAGTGTAGAGTCAAGTGAGTTCAAAATCCATTTGTCATACTCCTTGTTATCTAGGGAAGAGTCCCCGGTGAGTGAAGGTCTGGAGGACGCAAGGGTATTGGTCCACTGGTTCAGGGAAAGTCTGGACCAGTTTCTCATTTTCCGCAGAGTGGAGGGGCAGGGTAGAGATTTAGGTAAGGTCCAGGTAAAAGAGATCAAGGAATGGTCAGTCCAAGGAAGACGATTAATGGAGCTCACTTTAAGATGCAAGCAATTACTGAATACAGGGTCCAAAAGATGGCCTTTGATATGAGTGGGGGATAAAACAAGTTGCTCCAGCTGAACTGCGGCCAGGCTAGCCGTCAGTTCTACAGCGACATTATCAGAAGGGTTGTCAAAATGAATGTTAAGGTCGCCAAGCAGCGGGAAATTGGAGGGGGACATAACCAAGTCTGCCGCTAACGAGGGTAGGGCTGTATGGAACTGTTTGAGTGGCCCCGGAGGGCGGTAGATGAGAATGCCTGTGAAGCTATCATTAGGAGAAAATTCAATAGCAAAGGACATACTCTCGCAATCGACAATGGTCTCAGGAAAACAGTGTATCCCCCTCTGCTGCTGCTGCCACCGGTAAAGATTTGCCAAATATGCGAGCATTTCACAGTTCTAGATTCCATTCTAATAACAGCCCTCAATTCTTAAAATCGCAATTTAAGAATTACAAATGAATATGTAACTCTGCATCTGCATTTAGTCCATGAGCAATTTCAGTTCCCATTAATATTATCATTTTCAATTCTTCTCTGCAGAAGTCTAACTCTCTGTTTCCTCCTTGAGGTTTTTTTATATGCTTCACACCATAATGTTTCATGTTGTCCACTTTTCCCTCACGCACCTCCCAGATGTGTTTAGCCATAACATCTTGAAAATCTGTTTATTAACAGTGCTACCCACGTATTTTATTCCACGTGCATTCTAGCACATACACTACAGTCTCTGGTTTGCATGTAATCCATTCTTGTATTGTCTTGATATTTCCATATATTGATTTATATTATGTGGTGATACATACATGGGCACATGCCTTACATTTGGGGAAATTCCAGAAACTCTTCTTTTTACTCATTTGCCAGTTTATAGAGCTGCTTATTATTATACTGCCAGCTGTCATATAGCTTCTTGTGAGTAAGTCCCCTAAGAATGCTGATCTTCCGTAAATAATGTTTAGAGATTCAGTGAGTAAACTATTGAGGTCTTCATCCATCTTAAAACATGTCTAGTTATATTTTAATAACTTTCTTACTTCCCTGTTGGACAAATCATAATCACTGATATTTCTGCTAATTTGTGTCTCGACATTCGTTATGGGCCCTCTAGTTTATATATCCAGTAATGTTTCTCGTTTTATAATTCCAGCTCTCTGAAGGGCGTCTTTCAGGACCATATCTGGATATACCCTTATTTGAAATCTCGCATACATTTCCTTAACCTGTTTGTTGAATTCAGAATCCTCTGAGCAGCTACGCCTGGCTCACAAGAATTCCCCATAGTGGACACTCCATTTTAGATTTCTGAGATGTCCACTTTTCGCATGCAATATGCTGTTAGTACTAGTGGTTTACTGTACAACTTTGTACACATTTTGCTCCCCTCTATGTAAATCCCAATATCCAGATAACTGATTTCTTTTTCCTGGACATCAAAGGAGAATTGTAAGTTGTGTCCATGGTGATTCAAAAATCTTAAAAACCTTACAAATCAAATTTGTACCCTCCCAGATTAAACAAAGTATGTCTATAAAACAGACCCACAAGATCACTCACTCAATGTTTTCTTTGTTTTGTTCACTCCTTGATGTTTCTGCTTCCCACCATCGCATTAAAAGGTTAGCATATGTGAGCACAAATCAAGTGCCCATTGCAGTTCCCTACACCTTTAAAAAATATATGTTGATGAGTAAAAGACATTGTGATGGAGGCAGAATTCGATCATTTGTATCAGCATATTTGAAAGTTCTAAAAGAGAAACAGAACAGGTTTGTAGGAAGTACCTACACACCTCTATCCAATCTGTGTGTTGAATTGAAGTATGTAGGGAGACCACATCCACTGTGGCTATATAGTAATTGGACTTCCATTGTAGATAATTCATTCTGTTTAGAAAATCTTGTGAGTCACTTGGGTATGATGGGAGATTTTTCACATTTGGGAACAAGAATGTATCAATAAACCTTGAGGTGTTTTCAAGGAGAGAACCTATTGAACTAGCAATAGGTCTTCCTGGAGTATTGTTTGTTTTTATGTATTTTTAGCAGAAGATAGATTGTGAGCTTGATGCGATCAATTGTCTTCAAATAATTATATTCTTCCACATCTAAAAGACCTTTATTATGCCTTTCATTTAACATCAAATGGAAGGTTTGCATATGATCTTCACTAGGGTCACAGGAGAGCTTTCTATAATTATCTCTGTTGTTTAATTGTCTATTGGCTTCTGCCATGTATTTCTCATGAGTGAGAATCAAGATATTGCCTCCCTTGTCACCTGATTTTAATATTATATTTTGATCTTGTTATAGATCAATCAGTGCTTCCAATTCCTTATTCGTCATGGTGTTCTGAGTGTTTGTTCTAATGTTTATTCCTTTTGTCACCATTTTTTTTAATCCTTCCACCATTATTTCCTGAAACAGGTCAATTTTATTTGCAGCAAGGAAATGGGGGCAACATGTTGATTTCAGTCTCCAACCATTTTCTGTTGATGCATCTTTGGAAGCTTCAAAATGCTTGCATAAAGCAAGATCAGACATGTTGTAAATTTTTCATGTAGGAATACCAGAGGCTTACATTTCCAAACTAGTTAAGGTTTGTAATGAATCCAATTCCCTGGTTGTTATCGCTGATAATATGGGTATCATTTCCTTTCTTTCACCTTTGTTCCTTTTGAGCACAGAATTTCTTTAAATTGATTTTTCTTGTAAAGATCAATTCTGGCATTCACAAGGTTGAATCTGGAGTTGGGGCAAAGGTAGTACTTTATTTCATAATCTTATATGATGTTCATATATATTTTTTGAGGAGAGGTTAATAACTAAATTATTTTCTTTTTCTTTTTAGTTAGTGCTTTTTGTTTTGTTCTCCTCGACCTCTTTTTGCTCCCTTTTGACCTTCTTGTTTCAGGGATCGTCTTGTTTCTTGTTTGTTTTTCCACTTCCCCTTTGTCTGGTACTTATTTGAAACAGTCCCATCTCCCCATAGAAGTCTAATCTGGCAAATGGACCTGTGAGATCTTTGTCCCCTGAACTTACTTTAGCTTTCTACAATAGAGGTAGCCGCTATTGGTCCAATCTTTTTGGCATCTGCATTTTGTCTATTGTATAAGTGATCACATTTCCTAACTAACTACAACTTACACCCCTGCAATGCACTGCATATGATCTCACATATTACATCACTCATGACATGGTCAGTGGCATCACTGATGACATCATCCACAGAATCGCTTACCTACGTAGGGTTGGTCTATTTATGTGGTCAAACGCTGTGGAACAATCAATGTATACTGCGTAGATAGGTATACCCGCAACACCACATGTTTTTGCAGAATTACCTGCAGAACTGTGATTTTATCTAAGGTAGAGCTGTCTGGTTTAAAACCAGCATGCTCCCACAGGATTATATTACTAACATCCGCCCAGCTTTGCAAATGAGTTAAAACGCTCTCAGCAAATATTTTCTCAATGGAATCAAGCAGCGTAATTTGCCTGTAATTGCTGAGTTGGCAAGTTGAGCCTTTCTAATATAATGGTAGAATAATACTACCCCTCCATGAGGTTGGGATTGTTCTGGTCCAATAACAACAATTAAAGAGGGCTGCCAAATAGTCCGACCAAAGAACTTCTTCCAACTTTATAAATGTAATGGGAATTTGGTCTGGACTCCTGGCATCCGAGGCTTTCGCCAGTTGAATGATATCCATAACCTGAGGCTTCGAGGGTCATTTGGTCTTTTCCTGCTGTAAGAGGGGATAACCAAGAGAGGTAAATATTCTTCAACTAAAGGATTGGTGGCAAAAGTCTCAACCTACACTAGCATACCAGCCGAGGGCCCCGAGCATAAACAAGGCCAACAGGCTACCACCTTTTTCTATTGTCCTCCGAACAACTCCAGCCCAGGCGTCCACATGCCACCCTCAAATTAGGCTGTTCTGCAGGTCGGCTCCAGCATTCTTCTGCTCTGTTCCACGGACCAGGGGTCTGACCAATAGACACAGCAAACTAGCCCCCAGGGCACTTCACACTCTAGCGAGTTGCACCCACTAGCACCAGTCCGCACCCCACACTCACTCCCATCTGTACTCCTGTATTGTCCGTTTTCTTTGATGGACTGGATCACTTGCAATTCTAGAATTAGAAGCAGTCTTATTTGTTGCTGCAGGCCTCAGTTTTCAGGAGAATTATGGAGGATTCAGGCTCCAGCTGCAGGAGCATGACACTGGAGCAGTCATTTTTGCTTGTGGCTCTCAGTCTCCGGCACCATTAATATTAACCGAAGAAATATATTCTTATAATATAAAATTATATTAAAAATGTACATTTACAAAGATAACATAACAAATATATACTATAATATAATTGCAAAAAAATAAAAATTAAACAATTAAAAATACATCATTTACATTCATAAAAATACTAATAATCAATTTTAAACACTAGATTTTAGAACATTAAAAAATGTATATAATAACATGAGAAAATAAATTGGCAAAACATTTTATAAAATAGTTCAGATTAAAATACCTTTTAAAACTTAAAAAAACAAATACAAAATTTGACTTTGGGAGGTAAAATTCACTACTCCCATTCAAAAATGAGTACCAGTAGTAAAAGTGTTGGACTTAGGAGAAGTCAGATTTACTATTCCCACTCAAACATAAGGAACAGTAGAGAAAGTGTTAGAATTGGGAGTGGTCAGATTTACTATTCCCACTCCAATCTGAGCAAATTAGGTAGGTTGTTGGACTTTGAAGGGGTCCACTTTACTATTCCCACTCCAATGTAAGATGAAGTAAGGAAAGTGTTAGAATTTGGAGAGGTCAGATTTACTATTCCCTAGCCTAGCCAATGTTAGCAAACATATAGAAAGTGTTGGGCTTGGAAGCACTTAGATTTACTATTCCCACTCCAATCTAAGCAATAGAAGGGAAAGTGCTGGCCTTTGTGGCGGTCAAATTTACTATTCCCACTTCAACGTCGGCAAAAGTAGAGACAGTGGTGGACTTTGGAGAGGTTATATTTACAATTCCCACTCCAATCAATGCAACAATAAGTAAAGTGCTGATCTTTGTGGCGGTCAAATGTGCTATTCCCATTTCAACGTCAGCAAAAGTAGAGAAAGTGTTGGACTTTGGAGAGGTCATTTTTACAATTCCCACTCCAATCAAAGCAAGAATAAGTAAAGTGCCGGACTTTGGAGGGGTCAGATTTACTATTTCCACTTCAATGCCAGCAAAAGTAGGGAAAGTGTTGATCTTTTGAGGGGTCAGATTTGGTATTCCTAGCCCTAATCTAAGCAACAGTATGGAAAGTGTTGAACTTTGAACAAGTCCAACTTAATATTTCTACTCCTAAATAAAACATTTAAATATAGACAAAAAATGTATAAAAGCACATTGAAAAGGATAGAAGTAATCCTTAAATATAAAACAGACAAAATAATATAGGTCCTTTCCTGCTGGAGTGTTGTTCGTCCTGCTTTGCTTCCTATCCGGCCACTTCGCCACACCTCGCGGCCCCCGCTCCGCGGGCGCCGCTCGTAGGCACAGACTCTGATACTTGTGGACTCAGCCTTTTGTCCACCAACGTGCAGTGAGCACCAACGCGTTACCAGGACCTAGCAGCTGACCACCAAGGGCAGAGGCGGGACTGCGAGGACCAGCGTGCCTAGCGGCGTGGATTGGCCGCAGCTGGTCCTCTTCCCGCCCCCTCCTCCCTTTAAAATCAGAACGGAGTGAGCGCGCCCTGGGTCCTTTCCTGCTGGAGTGTTGTTCGTCCTGCTTTGCTTCCTATCCGGCCACTTCGCCACGCCTCGCGGCCCCCGCTCCGCGGGAGCCGCTCGTAGGCACAGACTCTGATACTTGTGGACTCAGCCTTTTGTCCACCAACGTGCAGTGAGCACCAACGCGTTACCAGGACCTAGCAGCTGACCACCAAGGGCAGAGGCGGGACTGCGAGGACCAGCGTGCCTAGCGGCGTGGATTGGCCGCAGCTGGTCCTCTTCCCGCCCCCTCCTCCCTTTAAAATCAGAACGGAGTGAGCGCGCCCTGGGTCCTTTCCTGCTGGAGTGTTGTTCGTCCTGCTTTGCTTCCTATCCGGCCACTTCGCCACACCTCGCGGCCCCCGCTCCGCGGGCGCCGCTCGTAGGCACAGACTCTGATACTTGTGGACTCAGCCTTTTGTCCACCAACGTGCAGTGAGCACCAACGCGTTACCAGGACCTAGCAGCTGACCACCAAGGGCAGAGGCGGGACTGCGAGGACCAGCGTGCCTAGCGGCGTGGATTGGCCGCAGCTGGTCCTCTTCCCGCCCCCTTTACCAGATCCTTTTCTAGATAAGCTGTGGCAGTAACGCGCACGCGGGACGCGCGCGGGGCAACGGCCGGGGCGAAGACCGGGCAAAGAGCGGGCCGTTTAAGGCCGTTCAAGGACGGCAGAGGACGGCCAGGCCCTGAACCCCTGTTACATCGCCCTGAAACCACCATTCTGGTAGGCCGTTTTGTCGCTTACTCCTTTGTTTAGGCTATATCTATTTAACATCTGATACCGTCTTACCAAGTCAATTATGCGACACAAAACCAGAAGCTGTACTAAAAAAGCTACAGAGGTAGCACAAGTGACTGGTCCCATTGACCTTTTCATCTCACGGGTAAACGAGACAATTGACAAGAGCATTGTACTGCTGGAGAAAAGAGTTTCCTTGGACCTTATGAACGCCAAGCGCTCCTCTCTGGGCTCCATTGCAAATGCAAACTCACCGTCTCAGCGAGCCTTGAACAATCGCTCCTTGTCCTTGCCCTCATCTACCATAGGCACTGCTACAGTACCGAGCGCTGTTGACTTGTCAGTTACTCGTTCGGACTTGGATCCGTCCTTTGTGGATCTGGAGGAGACCCCAGATCTAGAAGCTTGCCAGACACCTAGAGAGACGGAGCCGGGCCTGGATGGGTTAACTGCTAAGTCGACCCCTTTCGTGCCTAGCGATTCCAGGGGTAAGGTTATTACTATACCTATAAATGCAGTGCCTAAGTCTAAACCCAAGGAGAAGCCTAAAGCTAAAGCCATGAACCACAATTTGGTATCACCAACACCACACTTAGCGTCTGGTATTCCTTGTTGGATCGAAAATATGGTCACAGACCTCAAGCATGATCTTGAGGCCACAATAGCAGCCCAAATAAAACCCCTGATTTCTAAACTTGACAGACTAACGTCGCTTATTAATACAAAATGGTCCAACAAGATCAATGAGCCTGGGTCTGTCCAGCAGCAAGGGTATAGAGAACCACCCCCCAATCCTCAACCTCCAGTTAAGGCCACCAAGAATACAACTGAAAAGGCGAAAACACCCCCATCTACCAAGGAACCACCTGCATCACACTTGCCCAATACAGGAAACAATTTTGTTCAACCCCCACTTATCCCTACCCCAAAGGCAGTGAGCGATGCCTCGTCCTTGCAACAACCACCCGCTGGTACTAAATCTACCACCTCCCAGGCGAAGGAATCTAAAGGAAAATCCACAAACACCCCAGTTTCTCACTCTACAAATATCTCTGAAGCCCCTAAGCCTAGGCAGGCTCGTTACAAATCCATTAGCCTGCCACCAGAAGTCTCTCCTTTTGTGGTTGTGTTGACTGCTGTCCCCCCACTGAAGGAAGGAGCCAAAGAAACCTATGTAGAGTTAAGAAACAAATGTGCTCAGTGGCTCCAACTACACAAACCCCTACCCAATAACATGAGTGGGGAAATCCTTGCTGTGCGCAGAGGGGATTGGGTGGGTAGGAGTAAGAAAACAATATCAGGGGATGTAATTACTGTCAATTTTAGGGATGTAGGGGCAGCGAGTTTCATTTGCAATTCACCTAACAGTGGCCCTGCCACCCAAATCAAACCTCTCCCCATGTCTTACTTCCTCCCCAACTCGTCAAGATCCAACTTCCATCGGCCAATTATTCCAAGCAATCAAGGGCCTGCACATCCCCCACATTATGCCCTTAACCACTGGCAGCAGCCGCCTAATCTTCCATCTTTGTTTCCGCATCATGCTGGCGTCCAGTGGCAACAACCTCTTCATCCCCTACCACCCTTTTTTCAACCTGCCCAGCAGTGGCAACAACTCCCTCAGCCATTATTCTCAGCCAATAATCAATGGCAGCAGCCATGGCAGGACCCGTTTTCGTCCTCTAACCCCTCTTACTCACAGTTTGCCCATCCAAACAGGTACTGTGTACTAGATGAGGTTGATTGACTTCCCCTTAAGGGAGCCCTAGATACTAATTTCCCTCACAGTAATAACACTACGAGGGATGCAGTATTGGATACATCTCTTCTCACATACCCAGAGGTGTTACCACCTACACCAATTAGGGACAGTGCAGATTCATCTAACCCCCAAATTGCTGTGATCCCAGAAGGTGTCCCATTATATGGCGAGTTAAAAATCCTTAGTTGGAATCTTGCCGGGATCTCTAGGAAATTAGGTCTCCCAGAGTGGAATACCCTGGTTGATGCTCATAAAATTTGTATATTCCAAGAGACATGGGCTACTGAACCACTGCACCGGGTTGGGTTTGTTACTTTTTTTACACCTGCAGTGAAACCCAAGGCAGGGAAGGGGCGGCCATCGGGGGGGCTTATTATTTGGATAAGCATCCTGCTTAACTGCAGATGAACTGTCAAGAAGGCAGGAACACCTGATATCCTTGGTATTTCCCTACTGGGCTTACAGGGAGGAATAACTGTTGACCTCTATAATGTTTACATCAGAGGAACAACAAATGGGCGTATTTCACCTACAATGATGGAGCTTGAGGCCCAACTAGGGGAGCAGAGTGGACTTGGTCATATTTTAGTAGCAGGGGACTTCAACTGCACATACGAGCCACTCCCCCTAGAAGGAATACCTGATTTAGGAGAAGAGGATAGTAGATGGGGTATCCCTACCCTCTCTATCCCATCCATCAAGCGCTGGACTCGCAGTGCAATCCATTTAAACGCACTCACACTAGAGTTTGGTTTAAGAGCAGCCAATGGCCGTACTCGATCTGATCTGTTGGGTGTCCCCACATTCAACAGAGTTGGTCACTCTACACGGATTGATTACATCCTGTTGGACAGGGGTCTCTGGAGCTTTGTTATTGACATGGTTGTTGTCACTACCGTAGAGAGTGACCATAACTCACTTTCCTTATCCTTAAAAAACCTTTGGCCCACCAAAACGTTGCCAGTCCCATTAAGTTGCCCACAGGGGATTACTGTTTCCTCTTGTGGCAGGCGTCTAAAGTGGAGCAAGATCATGTGTAATACCGATAAATTATCCACCATAGAGGAAGTGGTCAAAGGCACTCAAGCCGAAATTGGCTCTATTGATTTAATTAAATCAGCAGTTAAGGCCACTACTATTTTTGAAGCTGCCATAAAAACCATAGGGGACCTCTTTTGGGTACAATTGTCTTTAGGGAAACAGAAACTTCCATCTAAACCCAAAGGCAAGCACGACTGGTATTCGGCTACATGCAGGAAGGCCAAATCCCGCCTAATAGAGGCAGTCAAAGGGAAGTCCCCTATACTAATTCAAACTGCCAGGAGAGAACATAAAAAGGCCCTGCAGCTAGCTAAAAGGGAGTGGGATGATGCCTACTGGCTAATCCTTAAGGAAGCAAGTATGAAAAATGATTCCAAATGTTTCTGGGACACTATAAGGGCACGAAATAGACCAGACAGTGACCTTATAACTTGCAGCATTTCGGGACAGGTATGGGAGGCCCATTTCTCCAAACTTTATTCCTGTCATAGTGGTCCCAATGAGAGAGGGTCTGTTCAATCCTCTCCTCACATTAATCATATGCCTCTATCTAGCGACCTTGACTTTACGTTAAAGGAAGTGGAATATGCCATAAACTCTATCATTCCACAAAAAGCTGCTGGACCAGATGGTATTCCCGGGGACCTGCTAAAATCTGATAGTGTTAAATGGGGCAAACTTATCCACTCCCTCCTTGTTGCTATCTGTAGGGGCGCCCCCATCCCTTCATCATGGAAGGGGGCGGAGGTGGTCCCCATTCACAAGAAAGGCCCAAGGGATGATCCATCCAACTATAGGCCGATTAGCTTGCTAGATGTCAGCCAAAAAGTTGTCGGTAAAGTTCTTTTACTCAGGATACTTAACTGGGCGGAAGAAAACAAAATTCTCACCGATTTCCAGGCTGGTTTCAGAGTAGGTACTGGAACGATAGAGCAAGCATTTAGGCTTATGATGATATATTGGAAGGTGGTAGTGATAGGCAAGGGCAGTCTTTATCTCGCATTCATCGATTTAAAGACTGCCTTTGACCTTGTCCCTAGGGACTCATTATGGAAGGTTCTGGCTAACATGGGGCTGCCACAGTATTTATTATCCTTACTGGTCAGGCTCCATCAGGACAGCTTTGCCCAAATTAGGTGGGGTTCTGGAGGGGAGAAAACGGGCTGTATTCCGGTCGAGAGGGGGGTCCGCCAGGGATGTGTTCTGGCTCCCACCCTTTTTTCTTTGTACATTAATGGGGTGGTTGAGCACCTACTTAAATTTCCATCTGACGAACCATCCCTGGCTGGTGAACGCATACCGACCCTCCTCTTCGCGGATGATACGCTCTTAATCTCCAAAACTCCTATGGGACTACAGAAACTCTTGGACAATTTCCAATTCTTTTGCACTGATCGGGGCCTGGTAATTAATACTAATAAAACAAAGTACCTGGTCCTTAATCCCCCCAAACAACAGGTGCGTCCCCCTATTTTAAACTCTGAGCCCCTGGAAAGGGTAAAGGTATTTGATTACCTAGGGATACGCCTTTCAGACAAAATGGATTGGACGCCCCATCTAGATAAGATGCTGCTGAGCCACAAAAGGGTTACAGGTGCCCTCTTAAGGGAGCAACGTTCCAGTACATTCAAACCAATAGGAACAGTCCTTGAGATCTACGCTGCCAAAGGTGTCAGCTCTGCCCTTTATGGGGCGGAACTTTGGGGCTTTGCATCTACTGAAGCTCTGCAAAGATCTGAGAATAATTTCTGCAGACAAATAATGTCCCTCCCTCAAAGTACCCCACTTTTACCTTTATTCATGGACCTTGGCTGCACCCAGATCGGCGAAATTGCGAAATTCCGCCCTCTCCTATTATGGGCCCGTATTTGGCGGGTAGAAGAACTTAGTGGCTACGCCAGAGGTCTCGAAGAAATAATGGCATCACCTAGCTGGGCCAAAATCAAATGGTTAAAAGACATGAAAAATCTATTGTCCAAATTGGGCCTACTTGATTCTTGGCTAAGCAGAACGTCACCCCCAAAACAAACACTCAAAAAGCTCTATCGGGATTGGATTTGCTCCCAAAGACACTCTAGCACGTCCCTTGGTAGGCTTACAGAGGACTTTTTGATGTTTAAAGACTGTCCCAGGCGAGAACCCTATTTGGATATAATCGGGAAACCTTTTGCCCGGTCTTTGTATTTTAGATTTAGAACAGGTACTTTGCCACTGAATACTTTTACCAAAACATGGAAATCTTGTATAGGCCAAACCGATTTATGTCCATCATGCCTAGCTTATCCAGAGACACTAGCCCATTTCTTATTTGTTTGTAAGGAATACGCTAATCCAAGAAGGGTGTGGTTGAAGAACCTATGCCGTCAGCTGGGAACTAGGAGACATGATGTGGCAATTAGGATACTTGTTTCGGACAGCTATGTACCCTATGTGTGTGCCCTAGCCAAATTTTTATTCTGGGCTTGGGCTATTCGAGCCAGAAAGCTAAAACACTCTGTTTAATTCTTTTTTAAAGAATATTTATTCTGCTAATGTCTTAAACTCTTGTTATCAACTGGCTATGTGTCATTGAGCAAACTCTTTTCTCTAAATCGGGCCAGGAATATAGAATTTTCTTCTTTTAAAATGTAATAATGTAAATTGTAAAAATTATTATTATTGTTTTGCTTTTATGATAATGAATTTTTATCGAAATAAAGCTTTTTGACTTTGACTTTGACTTTGATATTTGAAAAATAAAAATTGTATATTACAAGTTAAAAAGTAAAATTAAAATATTATTCAAAATACTTTCCTTGAAAACACTTACCTCCATATCACCCTAAGAAACACACATCAGCCAGCAATAATTAATACAAAAACACATGTTAGAAAAACAAAAAAAATATTAAAATAATAAGTGAAAAAGGCAATTAACATCAAAACAATCAATAAATATAACATTAACATAATTTCATAATTACAGAAACTGATAATCCAATTAATAACAAATCTAAATATAATTAAAATAATTATCTAGCTAATGTTTATCAAACTAACTAAAAACAATATTTCAGACAACTATATATACTAACTAAAACAACATTATACTACAATATATTAAACAAAAATGTTGTTGACTAACTAAAGACCAATGGGAATTCGATATACAGTTTACACAGACAAATGTTTTGGCTATAATGAAGACACATAATACTCTTTGTGGTTTTCATTAACATCTTTTCCTACATTACAACTCACTGGGGGGATTGCTAACGCCCGTCCAAGCCATGTGTGCAAAGCAGAGTTGAGGCATGACTCCAGTTAGTTGTAGGTAAGCAAATCCCTCACCCACATGCTGTCAATTATTTTAGGCTGTTTTGTTATGTGTGTTTAGAGTACACTATGTCAAGTTCGCTCTGTTGCAAAATAGGGAGCCTGGACCAAACAGCTGGAGCACCGCACCATTTACTCTTTACACTTTTTATATTTTGTATCATGTTAAGTGCATGATTTTCTTCCAGACATGTACAGGTCTAGATGTGAGCGAATTCCAGCAGACACTCAGCAATCAATAGTTTTGTAATGTATTTATTTCTTCTCATAATTTGCACTAACAGATCGGATCTTGGTTCTGATGAATGCCTTCACAACTCTTGTTTAAGGGTATATTTCAGGCAAAAACATGTTGACCTCATAAATTGTGAGAATTACACATTTCACCGGAGTCAATACTAAAATATTTTAGAAGTCTTCCAGGATGTAGTTTTAACAGTTTTTTGCCACTGGATTAATTGTCATTCCTTCACGTAACGTCACCTACCCTTACAGAGGTCCTCTTACAGTGTTTTAACACCTCAGACCTCCCCTTTATTTGAAGGTTGTAGCCTATACCAACACCTTTAGTGGAGTTGGTGTAAGCAGGGACCTGATAATGATGCAATGGCCCCTTAGGGTTGGTGAGTTCTACCAGGCTTTACACCAATGGGACTGACACATTACAAACAGACCCTTCTCTTGTATGTTAATTGACCACAAGCATTTTTTGTATATTTACTGCAGCCGGGTGTTCCAGCCTGGAATAGCAAGACAATTTAGATGCAGGGAGGTAGGCAATGCGTGCACATCATTGACACGGACCAGGGGCAATTTACACAATAACTCTCAGAGCTGCTCTTATCCCTGAGCTGTAGTGGGTAATACAGCTTCTACTTGATAGCAGTATACTGGCGACAACCAGCTGCCAAAATCCCTGCTTCTTAGAGAGTTGGAACTCTGGATACAGGAAAGCTAGTGTGCAGCTGCCATATTTCTATGGTCCTCCATCTGTTGCTTCCGACCCAGTGTGCAGAATTATTGTTTCTCTATTACCCCAAATTGTTTCTTAAGGTTCCCCCTTTCTTTAATTTAATTTAGACTTTGCAAGCTTGGCAAAGTTTAGGAAGGTAAAAAATATGCAAACATGCAAAGCATCAGACCTCTGATATTTATAAACTTTTAGAATTCACTTCCTTAGTAAGGTGTGTCATGAAATATAACAAAGCATAGGTAAAGTAAAGTTCTACCCTAGACGATGAGCTTCATTTAGAGTTTGGCAGAGTGAGAGCACTGACATAACTGCCAGATAGCTCACCTACCAAACTAGCAGCAACACCGTCTCTTTTATCATTCTTCAACTCTCAGTTTTACCACCTTATTTAGCACTGTGGGAACTACAGGGTTCCCAATGGTGGTGCACTGCTTAATCAGTGCTGGTGGTTTGCAGTGCTAAGTATTGACACTTATTTATCAGGGCCAGGTCTACACCTGAGTGCTACTGCCAACTCACATCAATGACTCAACTGCACCTCATATGTCACAGTAAATATAATTAACTGTGGTATACAATTTTTCAGTAGTAAATTAATTCATATCTGCTAGGCATCCTTTTGTGGAGCAACTTTTAGACACAAATATTTATTTAGAGTTGAATATGGCTTTGTGAATCACTACAGGGAAATATATTTGTGCCACAATAGAAGCAATGACTGTCTGATACACCATGTCCACAAGAAAGACAAGCAATTCTGTAGCCACAGAATTGATGCCATAAAATGTAGGGACACTTCTTCAAAAGACAAAAGTGAGGCTTAAATAATACAATGGCTGTGCTTAATTAGTGCCGGTGGTTTCCAGTGCTTAGTACCGGCACTTATTTATCAGGGCCAGGTCTACACTTGAGTTCTACTGCCAACTCACATCACCTGCACCTCATATGTCACAGTAAATATAATTGACTGCAGAGTTGTTCACACCCAGTAACCGGTGAAGATTGCTGCAGAGCCGATAACAACTTCATGCAAATTTGCCTTCAGTTCAGTGTTGCCGGTGGGCAGGCCACTGATTGGGCTGTATTTGGTTCTGTGAGGTAGGGGTTGCGACAGCCACGGCAGCGTGTGTAACCTTTTTCAAAATTCCATGCCCCTGCACACATGCCCGGCTACTCACCGGTAATATCCATTACTCCGAGTCCTGGTCTCCCCGTCCCATTCCTTACAAGTGAGCAGCTAGTATGCTCCACAGAAACCTAGTACCTAGCAGAGCTTTTTGCCCCTCCCCCAGTATGGCGTCACCATCATGTGACAATAAAGGGGGAGGAGCGGCAGAGAAACTTCCAGAGAATATCAATGAAAAAACCCAGAAACGAAACAATCACCCCAAAACCAAAAAAAGGGAGGGAGGATAGGGCTCAGGAATGGGACGGGGAGACCAGGACTCGGAGTAATGGATATTACCGGTGAGTAACCGGGCATTACCTCCTCGTCCTGTCTCCCCGTCCCATTCCTTACAAGTGAGTCCATACCAAGCACACGGTGATTGTAAGAAAAAAACAGACCAAAAGGTGCGAGAAAAACAGGCCCATTTTAATCAACAGAAAACAGTACAGATCACAAACCATGTACCGCAGAAAGGATATGAGCCCAAACGGCAGCAGAGGCCGCCATCCCCAACCGAAGATGAGAACGGGAAACAAAAGCATGGAGAGAAGCCCATGTGGCAGCAATACAAATGTCCCCAAAGAGGCCCCCTCGAACCTGGCCCAGGAGGACGACACGCCCGAGTCGACCGACCCAGAACAAAAGAAGGCAGAGGACAGTGGGCAGAATCGGAAGCAAAAACCACAGTGCCCCATACCCAACGAGACAAGGCGGACAAAGAAGGCCGAAGCCCCAGCCCCGAGAGGCCATAGGTGACAAACGGAATCAACCTTACGGAAAGCAGTCGTACGCCCCAAGTAGATGCGGAGAGCCCTCAGCACATTCAACGAATGGAGGAGCACCTCTCAGGAGAGGCAGGAGCCGGAAAAAACACCGGGAGAACAACATCCTCCTGACAGTGAAAAGAAGAGAACACCATAGGAAGGAAGAACTGACCCGGGTGGAGAATGACCCTGTCAGCGCAAAAAAGGGGGAAGAAGCCAACAGAGTCCCAAACACATCAACCCTTCACCCAGAAGTAACGGCCACCAGCAAATAACCCTAGCAGAAAGGAATTTCAGGGCCACGGAGCCAAAAGGCTCGAAAAGAGGACCCGACAAAGCTCGCAGAACCAAGGGAAGATCCCAAGGAGGCACAGGAGAATGAGAGACAGGACTCTGAATCAAGAAACTCCTCAGAAGGCGAGCCACCAATGGGGATACAGAGGAAACAGAGGAACCCCGAAAAGCAAGAAAGGCAGCCCAGTGCGTCCGCAGGGAAGAAACCGCAAGCCCCAAGACGAAACCATCCCTCAAGAAGTCCAACACCCACACGGCCTCACAGGAGGCAGAAGAGAGACCCCTCCCAAGACACCAGGAGGAGAAACACCTCTAGTGAGGGGCATACGACTTCAAGGCGGAAGGACGCCGAGAAAGCCGGAGACATTGGGCAACCTCCACTGAGCAACCCAGACCCAGCAAACTCAACCTCTCAAGTGCCAAACCCCCAGCCGGAGGCGGCGCAGGGAGGCAATCCCGAGAAGAGGAGCCCGCAGGGGGGAGGGAGACAGGGGAAACTTCAAACGAGGGCAAACAGAAAGGGTCAGCAGATGGGGAATCCAAGACTGCCGAGACCACACCGGAACCACCAGGAGAACCTCCGCCCGATCCAACCGAATCTTCCGGAGGACCCCTGGAATTAAGGCAAATGGAGGGAAGGCAAACAGCAGACCCTCCTACCACGGAATCGAGAAAGCATCGGTGGCCCACGCCAACCAAGAGGGAACGACGCTGCAAAACAGAGGAAGAAGGGCGGAACCCTCCGAGGCATAAAAGATCCAGCCAAGGAAGGCGGAACCGGAGGACAATAAGATCGAACAGAACCCGGGGACAGACCCAGGGACACCGAAGAGGGGAACACCCAGCTCAAAGAAGCCGCAGGCCCAATCTCCTACCCCGGAAGATAGACCGCCGTCAGAGACAAGAGACACGACTCGGCCCAAAAGCCGAACCTCCGGGACAGGAGTAACAGAGCATGACACATGCCCCCATGGCGATACACAGAAGCACGAACCACCAGATCTACGGTCCGCACCGAGACCGCCCAACCCCAAAGCTGAAGAGCGAACCAAAGAAGAGCAAACCAAATCGCCCTCAACTCCTTCCGAGCCGAGGACTCGAGGGACTCAAAACAGGACCACCGACCTGAGCCTAGGAGGCACCCAGAACGGCACCCCACCCCAAAGCACAGGCATCTGTGGACAACACGACCACAGCCAGAGGAGAAAGGAGGACGAACCCCCGGGAAAAATACTGAGGGGACAACCACCACTGGAGATCTGCCCGAATCCCCGGAGTGACAGGGATCAGAGCCTCGTAGTCCAAGGAGGCAGGATCCCAGCGCGACAGGACATGACGCAACAGGGGTTACAGATGTAGCCTGGCCCAAGGAAGGAGAAGCAAAGTGGACGCCAACACCCCGACACCGCAACCAGAGATGGGCAGACACCCGGGAAAGAAAGTCAATTGGCGCCCCCGGGAGAGGAATACCACGCCCAGGACCAAGAGGAAGAGAGCCCCCAGGAACCACAGGGACTGGGAGGGCACCAGGGAGGACTTCCGGGGGCTGATGAAGCCAGTCAACCAGAAAGGGAAACACATGCAGCCCCCTGGAATGAAGAAAACTCACCAGAGGGGCCAAGAGCACGGTGAAAACCCCAAAACATACCACCTGGGGACACACACACAGCATTGGGAGGACACGAACCCTGGACCGTGAGGGCGGGCATCACCAAAGGTACAAGACGCACCAACGAGCCAAAGCACCTCGAGCGGACCGAGCAAGTGACAGGCCCACCCCCCCCCAAACTTACAAGAAGGCGGAGCCACAAAGGGCAGGGATCGGACCTCCGGTAGTCCCACAAGCAAAAAAGAGATAAACTTACCCCCAAAGAGCTCCTGCTAGGACATCAGTAGACTGCGAACGCAGAAAAAAAAAAGAACAGGAAGTTTCTCTGCCACTCCTCCCCCTTTATTGTCACATGATGGTGACGCCATACTGGGGGAGGGGCAAAAAGCTCTGCTAGGTACTAGGTTTCTGTGGAGCAGACTAGCTGCTCACTTGTAAGGAATGGGACGGGGAGACAGGACGAGGAGGTAATGCACTTCACGAGTCAGTCACCAGCAGTTGAGCACGATGTTGAGCGCACTATTATTTGAAGCAGCCAGCATGGTATTGTGTGGCAGTATGTGTGCAGCAGCAGGTCTCTTCTCAAAGGCAGTGCCAGTAACTCAGTAGGAGACCAAACCAACACTGCTTTTGCTTGAGCGTGGTCATCGTGGTTGGTAAACAGAGTTGCTATGAACCGAGTCCAAGCAATCATGCCACTGGCGCCCGGCACAATGTGCAATGCCCCGGGCCCGGAGGCTGGAAGGGCAGAGATTGCCCTTAACCCCTTTCTGTCTAATCATTGCTAGACTTACATCAAATGCTGTTTTTCTATGTCCTGGATGCTTCTTCTCTGTTATATGTGCAATATGGGTGGGTTGCTCGTGTTAAAATGGACGTTTATTTCCTAAATCATCAATCTTCATGGCTCAGATTATTTGTGCAGTGGTTCCCAATGCAGGTTACGGTCCACCTTTTGCCTGGGTGACATCCGCCAGTAGTGGAGCGATGCTACACATTCTAGTCAGTCCATGGCAATGGTTGAAGTGAGCGGGATCAGCAGGGCACGGCGTGCCCCTACTTTTTCAATTTAATAGAGTCTGTTCCCCTACTTTTTTATTTTTAAAATGCGCCCCCCAACAGTAGAAATAGCCAATGCCTATAGTTAAGACATGGCCTTTCCTGGCCGTTCGGGGATAGGCAGGGAGGGCAGATAAGGAAAATGACTCAATCTCTTCTTTCTTGCCCAGAGAAGACAAGGTCTGTGTGAACTTCTCCTGCTCTGCCCCTGGCAGCTTCCCCTCCTCTCTCTTTCTCCCTCTTATTGCCTCTCTCTCTGTCTCTGTCTCGCTCCTCCTCACTTGCTGAGAAAATCGACCCGACTTCAAGAAACAGCACTTACTCACTCTTTCATCTCCTTTCCTTCATTTGTTCACCTGTGAAATGGATCCAAAAAGGAAAGAAACACTTTTGCTGGCAATGTCTTTTTCTGACGTTTTTCTATTCCAAAGTGCAGCCTCAGGAGGGAGAGAAAAGAAAGGTTTAAAATACAAAGAAAAATAAATAAATAACTAAATAAAGGAAGACAGAGTGGTCGCAAAGTGGCCAGATTGGTTTTATAAACACCCAAACACATTAGCACCTTTTTAGAGAGTTTGCCAGTTCAGCCCTACTTTCGTTTTCTCACCTTTCTTTGATCATTGTTTTCCCCCGGGTAGGAAAGGGCACCATTCCTGGAGGGCCTGCAATACCTGGTTGATGCATGGAGTGGAAAACTTTTATTGTCATGCTTATCAGCTATGTTCCTTATTTTAGTTTATAAAATGTGTGCCACAGCTCTGTGTTCACGGATTTGATCTTTTTAAACCATACTAAGTTTTGTAAGGATATAAGTAATGGACATTGAAACGGGTCCCTTCCAGGCCCTATAGTCCTGTCGTTAACTTCTCAGGCAAAAACAGTCATTGATTTCTGAATAATGAATATAAAAGCGTTAAGGTCACCATGTTGTCACTCATTCAAGTGTATTACCTGATTTTGTTCAATTTATCTGTTTAGAGTGTTGTCAGAGCATTTTGGTTTATTTTGTCTCATACAATATGTAAAAATTGTATCTTTGAACTCATGACACACAACTACACTCTGTTAGAAATGCTAACACAAAGCACTTTTGCACATACCCCAATATTGTCCTTTCCCCAAATCGGCACATAGAGCACTGGAATAGTTCACGTGTCCCTTTTCAGTCCATTAGTCATTTTGGCTATTTATTCATAAATTGTGCTTTAAATGCACTTTTAATTTAATCTTTTTCAAAATGTTTACGGGGCGGGGGAACCTCTTATCAAAACCTAATTTGGTGGAAGGCTCCCTTGCTGAAATTCAGATCAGGTATTTCATCTGACTTTCAGCAGTGCTAGTTGAGGTTGTAGGAGGGGCTAATAGAATGGGTGGAGCCAGTGAAGGAAGTGGTTAGAGCTGGAGAAAATGGGTGTGGCCTTCAACAAACATTTGAGCACCTGGACTTCATATTTTACAAATTAAGCACTGTTGTGGAGTCTCAGTTAGCGCAACTGTCAACCATGGGAAAACCATGGCATGCTACCAAATCTGCCCTTGAACCTCCAGGCCACTTTAGCAGTAGCCCAACCCAATTTAGGGCTGGCTGACCACCACTGATTTTCAAAGCCAGGGTTCACCATACTTGTCATTGCAGACTTGGGCGGGGAGGACAAAGAATGCTCCTGGAGCACAAACAGAAAAGTTCCAGCACATCAGGAGCAGTGATTTTTATTTTAAGAAAATAAACTTAGGCTTTGAGAATTTTTCAGTAAAAATATAATAATTCTGAGCAGGCAAATAAAATATGGTGCCCTGTTTGCATTCTTCTGTGTCATACCAGCAGATGCTTTGAAAGCATAGAGAGCTCCACCATGCAGAAGGGTCTCTAATTTTGTCTGGCAGGCTTCAGCAAGAGGAGCAGAAGGAAGGTTGGCTACTGACCTGGATGGAGGGCCAAACCTCCAAATGTTAAAGAAGGCTCCATGGCTTTTTCGCAAATAGACTTTTCTCTGCCTCTTGACTGTAATTCTTTTTAAAATATCCGTTTTGTCTCAATTAGTGTGTTTCATGGTGTGATCTGTACTTGGCCAAACCTCATTTACTTTTCAGCACGCCAATAGAAACTTAATTTGTTTGCCTCTTTTTCAATATTCCTAGAATGCTGATGAGATGCATTCATCACTTGCAGCACTCAAGCTTTTTTGCACGTCCAATTTCGCCATTGGATTAATTTATTAGTATTAAGAGGGTATCAAGTTTCATACTGAAAAACAGGGCTTAAATAGTGTTTCTTGGAAACCACTTAACTGATTAAAACTAAAACCATTTAGCTACTTGCATTCAAAGCCAGAGTGACGCCGCTCCTCATCTCATCAGTAGGAGAACCTGTGATAATCTATGATTTTCAATTTAAATGCTCTTAATGTCCTAATTAAAAAAAACGATGACAAACATTCATAAACGCCACAGGGGCACAGAAGTGCATCTATTAATTTGTCATTAAACGGCCAATTCACTCTAATGCTTTCCAGCACGTTTCCTGAAATTCAAGACTAATTGGACTCCATGACTCACATTTTGAGCTAAAAACATTCAAAACATATTTGTGAAGTTCATCGTGTTTTTCAGCAACTAAAGCTTGACAAGTCTCTAGATTACTAGCTTAACAACGCTGTCTTTACAGGAACGCAGCGTGCAACATTTAAAGTTGTGAGCCTTGATGTCTCTGCATGTAAAGCCACAAAACTAGAGCAGGAATATGACACTTTGCTCTACACGCATTTACAACGCGTGCCATTACCCTACATTTTTTACTCCACAAAATATTTTACAACGCAGGGATTTACAACGCAATCCATTACAACGCATTGCCCATTACAACGCAATTGACTATTCTAACACCAGCGGGGCGTGGTAATGGGAATGCGTTGTAATGGTTTGCGGTGTAAAGCCCTGCATTGTAAAAGATTTTGTGGAGTGAAAAATGGGGTAATTACATGCATTGTAACACAGTCGTAAAGGATGTTTACACTAGGGCAGTAGCTACAATGCCACAGTATGTAATACTCTATGATTGGGCTAGTATGTTTGATGCCTAGCATGTAGACAACAAAACTTGGCCATTATCTTCAATGCCCTTTTATAAAAATGGACTACTACCAGGCCAGTATCCATAGTGTCCAACATATAGTGCAACAAAAGCAGGTCAGTAACTTCAGTACATCAGTATTTAATGCACTACCCCAGGCCAGTATTTTTAACGTCCAGTGCGTAATGCATTATCTCCAAAAGACTTCAAGTGTGCAAAGAGTATTTCCAGGCCACTATTTTCAATTCACACTATTTCAAGTAAAAAACTCAGACCAGTACACAAAACCCACAATATCCCAGTATGTAAGTAATTGTTCCGAGGCCAGTAGCCTCAATGCTGCAGCATTTAAAGCAGCACAATTAGGTTAGCACTTTTAATGCCTAATAAATATGTACTGGATTATTCCCAGAACAATATGTGTAATGTCCCTAATTCTCTCAGTTTATATTGATTGCTTTATCTGACATTCGCTTCTTCACTCTCTTTTTCTTTCACTTGCTAAAACATCTTTTATTTATTTAAAAAGTTTCATATAGCGCGAACGTGACACACGAGGGTATCAGAGCACTTTACAGTATAAGAACATAAATGGTTGAAGTGGTATACACGCATTCAAATGTGTCATTTTGTACAAAGAAATATAAAATCTATGAATAACAAACATAGAGGACCATGATTCTGCAGGAAATTGTACAATTAACAGTTAATGAACATTAGGTGATTATGTTAGCAAAAATACATATAATAACTTCTATCGATTCACAGTTGATATAAAATGTATAGCTAACCAAGGGGGAGCCACAGTCAACTAAGCTTTAGACTACATTCAATTATTGAGCAAAAAGGGCTGTGATATAAGTCTTACATACAGTAGAATCATCCAATCCATCTGAGATAAGCAATGGTAACAGGATCAGAAAGATGACTCAGTGATATCCTATCATTACAATTTAGGACATGAATTTGTTCATTAGTAGTCTTTTCACTTCCTTTTTGAATTCAGTAAAGCAAGTAATTCCATGCACTAGTGGAGGTAAAGAGTTCCAAATCGTTGGTGCAATCCCTAAGAAAGCTCTACAACCAGTTCTTTTATGAAAGGATTGAGGTTTCAGAAGGAAAGTGCTCGCACTTCGTAGTTGTCTGCAGCCTCCTGACCTCTCCAGCTTTAGAGCTAAGTAACTGGGTGTATTGTCGTGAATTGCTTTGTGTGTCATGCAGGCCACTTTAAGGTGAATTCTTGCCTCGTAAGGCAACCAATTCAGTGCTTTCAAGGTTGGTGAGATGTGACTATTTCTTTTGGTTCCTGATATCAGTCTTGCCGCAGCATTCAGTGCTGCTCTCAGCGGAGCCAACTTGTATTTGGGGAGCCCACAGAGGGTGGTACTTCCGTAGTCTAATCTTGGTAGCACTATGGCTTGTACTGCCATTTTTAGATATGCCTGAGGGAGGAAGGGTTTGAGTTTCCTTAATATACTCATCTTGTGATTGGCTCCCTTGGTTGCCATAGAGATGTGCGACTGCCTGTTCAGTTGTTTGTCTATGGAGATTCCTGGGGATTTAGCTGAGTCAATGATGAGGGGGACACAGTCAAAGGAGGTTAGGTGTTTTAACCATAAGTCTAGCTTTGGTGTGTGGCTTGGTGGCGAGATGAGAATGAACTCTGTTTTTTTGGTATTCAACATGAGGTGGTTGTTAGTGAGCCAGCTTTGCGTGTTCAGTAGAATAGTGTTGAGGGCAATGAAGTCATCTGGCGAGGTGATTTTCAGATACAACTGGGTGTCATCCGCGTACATGTGATATAGAATGTTCGCTGATTTCAGTGCATTCCCCAAAGGCTCCATTAGGAGTTTGAATAGAATGGGTGATAGGGCAGATCCCTGAGGCACACCAAGTGTGACCATCGAGGGTTGCGAAAATGAATTCTTCATCTTGATTCTTTGACATCTGTTATTCAGGAAGGAGGAGAACCATTGCAACACCCTGCCAGAGAAGTCATCCTACGTTCCAATAGGGACAGAAGGTTGTCATGCTTGACCGTATCAAAGGCGGCGGACAGATCAAGAAGTATCAATAGGCATGATTCATTGTGGTCAAGCATTTTTAGTATATCATCCATAATGTGTGTGAGTGCAGATTCTGTGCTGTGTCCTCGGCGGAAGCCTGATTGGTGACTGTCTAAGAGGTTGTAGTGATCAATGTGGTTGCATAATTGAATTTGAACACATTTCTCCAATAGTATCACCAAAGTGGAGATGTTGGTTATAGGACGGTAGTTGTTTATAACAGATGGAGAGGTGTCAGCTTTCTTTAGTAAAGGTATGACCTGCTTTATTTTAAGACAGTCCGGAATGATGCCTTGACTCAGGGAGGCATTTACAATTTTAGCCCACAATGGTAGGATAGATGTTTTTAAAATTTTGAACAGGGCAGGAGGCAGGGGGTTAGAGAAATTATTGGAGGGGTTGATTGCTTGAAGAGTGTTGTTGATAATTTGTTGAGAGATTGGCAAGAAGGTGTGCCAAGAGGCATTGTTTTTTTAAACTTCCTCTGGATTATTAAAATGTACTTCGAATAGAGCGCCCAATTTAGGATATTGGACCATGGTTTGAGGGAGGGGCATCTTGGATTGGATATCTATCTCGATGGCCTTCGTCTTTTTGTGGAAGAAATTGGCAAGCACGTCACAGGTAGGTGTGGCCAGGTCATTTAATTCCCTAGAGTTAGTTGTATTGCATGATTGATGCTTGACGATTTCAAAGAGTTTTTTTTGGCTGGTTGATAGCTTGGTTCAGCTGAGTTCTGAAAAAGTCTGCCTTTGCCTTAAGAATCTTCCTATTGTAAGAATTCCTTAACCTTCTAAGGTGCTCAAGGTTATCAGTGTTAGGAGCCGATTTCCATAGACGCTCTGCAACTCTTAAATGTCTACGATCCGAGTTCAGGCCATCATTGAACCAAGGCTTGGAAATCTTGGAGGAGACGTTTTTTTCCTAGAGGGGCACTGTAGTGTCTAGAGTTTTGAGTAACGTGGCATTGTAGAAGGTTGTGAGGTCATGTACATCATTCATGTCCGTCATGAGGGTCAGAGCAGAGTTGCAACTGTTTACCAAGGAGATGGGGTTGATATTTTGGATGCCATGATCTCCATAATCTCATCGATACAAGTCAAGTTATCGCCAGGGGGGTGGTAGAAAATGTGTAGCTTGCTGGCGATGCACTTAGCATCAGAGATATTAATGCATAGATAATCACAGGAGGATAACCCGATGGAGTCCGCTTGCTTGACTGATATTGAGTTACGATAAATGCAGGTTACTCCTAACCCTAGTTTCCTGATTCTATCAAGTCGGATTAGGTCATGGGAAGGAAGAAACAGTAAGTCGAGAATGGATGAGGAGGAGCTATTTAACCAAGTTTCTGTGAGTACCATAATGTCTAAATCATTTTCTAGAATGAGATTGAATTTATCAGTAGCATGTTTGCTAGCATATCTGCAATTGATGAGCCCACACTTCAACTTGTTAATCGAGTGGTTTAAGGCAATCTGTTCTAAGTTGATATTTGTGAGGTTATCTCTATTGACAGATCTGTTATTGTGAGTCAGTTCTCTGAGGGGATTGGTAACAATGGTTTGAATAGTGTCACAATGGGACCTACTATTGTCAGTATCCCGGGCATGGGATGTGAGGAGGTCATCTATGTCTCTGTCTGATAGTTCATCGTTTGACCTCCTAGGCCACAAAGGGGAGGGTAAACTACCCAGATTAGTGTTTAAGGGGAGTGTGAACTTGGACATGCGTCTACTAGATTGGACGTTGATTTGGTTATACTGACTAGTGTAGTCGGTGTGAGCATTCATGGGGATGTAGTTTCTCGTTTGGAGACTGATTTGATTCAGGGTATCGTTGGTGGCTCTGTGTAGGATAAGAAGATCTTTCGTGATGATAGAAAGGTTATGCATTTCGACCTTAAGATGGGATAGGCCAGTAGCTAACTCATTGAGTTGATTGATCCAGATGGGATTGGGAGAGTAGGTAGTAGGTGTGGGCGTATGCTCGGTTATGGAGGGCGATCCGCCCGCAGAGTCATTATGTATGGTCTCCAATTGCTTGGGGGTATCTACATTAGGTATGAGTGTGTGATCCATTATGGGGGCTGATCCGCAAGTATGTTCTATAAGCAAGACAATGTTCTCCATGTGCTTGTGGATAACTTCAATAGGGGACAATGCGGGAAGCTGAGCTGGGGAGAATAGTGTGGGATCCACATCCATTGGTGGAGTGGTATAGAGGTTAGGCAACCGAATGGAGGGCGATCCTCCCGTCTGATCTATACGGAAGATCACGTTCTCCAATTGCTTGGGGATCACTTCAATAGCGGTCAATGCATGAGGCTGACCCAGGAAGTTTAATGAGGGATCTATTTCAGTGGGTGGAGTGGCATAGAGGCTAGGCAACCTGATGGGGGCTTCCTCATGAAGTTGGGAAAAGGTCACTGAGTTCCGTGATTGGATGGGCGGGAGGAATGTAGCGGGTGTAAGGGTTCCCTCAGATATCCAGGAGGACAGTGAATGAGGGGGAACTAATCGATCTGCTTTATATAAAGGAGGGGAGAGGAGGGTGGTGTTGGTGGCATCCCATTTGGTGCCATCCCACGAGGAGGGCCAGGATAATGATGGTACGTCGGACATGATGAGATCAGTAGCAAAGACTAACCTTGTCTCTTCTGATCTGGGGGATCCAGGAGTGGACTCAACCCAACGAACTAGGTGGTGGAGATAATAGGTGGTTTCAGCACTGAGGATAGTGGTTGGGTTCAACCCTATCAGGCCTGGACCTGGGAACCCATGTATATTTGTATCAGATGTGTCTGGGGAGCTGGACACAATGACAGGAGGGACCTTTGTCAGATTGGGAGAATTTGATGAGGTATTTTAAAGAAGAGGAGTTAGGGAGATCTCTGAGTCCTAAAGATGTGAGGGTGCAGTGAGTGTGCTATTCTTATTGTTTACTGATTTCTTGAGAGTATGGAAGAGCCTGTTAAAGATATTGAGATTATCATTAGAGGATTGTATAAGAATATTACCATTGTTGTAAATATTAATGGATTTTTCGTGTGGAAGATAAGGTCGTTGACAATAATGCCTTTGTTAGTGCAGAGTCTAAAACAAGAGTCTCAGGATGATTTAACATAAGCCAGTGTTTGAATTTCTTCGTTGCATTTTTTGAAAGGTTGGGTGGGTAGAGAATGATGTAGGCATTGAGGCCTGCAGGTTCAAGGACTATGGCCATTTCTTTTTTCATTTTCCCCTTGTCTCACTCACTCTCTCTGTCTTTCACTCACTCCTACCAACTCCCTTCAATTGGTGGTAGATTTAAACTAATATATAAATTAAAATTTGTCTTACCCAGATATTAGAGAACAACTCAGTGAGTATGATAAAAAGAAGAGAAATGGGTGTCAGATCTTCATCATATATAGCTCGTTGTGGCCACTCAAAGTACTCCCTCACTCTAACGCTGCATTGAAGTCCCCTTTATTTCCTTTCCTTAAAAGTATCCATGTCCTAGTCCAGACACTTAGACATGTTACACTGTTTCTGTCTTCTATAGGCTTTACCCAACCTTTTCCCTTTATTTCACTCTGTGCGTTTTGTATTCTTCACTTTTTCCCAGCTCTGTCTATGTGACTACATGGGCCATGCCTTCAACAGACGCATGTCTTCACCTGTGTCATACAGAATGCAAACAGCATCATTTCACAAATCTGTCTCTGAAACTGCAGTGCTTCCTTTACCCTGGCCCACTTTTCAGATAAAGTAAGAATTTCAAGTTCTAATTGAACACACAGTCCTTGCCCCAGTTGTGGGCTGACTGGTCTCTAAGGGTCAGATGTATGAAAAAAACGTTTTGTGATTGCCTAATTTGTGAATCCTTGCACTTCGCAATTAGGAAATCGTAAAATGGCATGTATGAAAGTGTTATGAACACTTTCTGTGATTCCCAGTGGGTTGCAAATGACCTACCTCATGAATAATAATGAGGTAGGTCGAAATTTCTGACCCATTAGGAATCGCAAAACTCACAGGGATGGTGGCCTGCTGAGGTCAGCAGACCACTGTGTTTGTGATTACTTTTAAATTAAGCAATCTTTTATTTTTGTAAAGCAGCCCATTTTCCTCAAAGACAGTGGTCCCAGGCAGCGGTCCATGGGACCACTACCTGCTCTTAAAAAATGCTTTTACAAACATTCACAAAATGGAAGAGGTCCTTTGGGGACCCCATCCCATTTCCAAATGGGTTACCACCTACTTGAAGTAGGTGGTAAAATGCAAAAAGTTTTATGACCGCATTTCGTTTGCAAAATATTTATACATACCAATGAGATTCGGGATTAGGAAGGGACGCCCTAAACACACCACTTCCTAATGCCAAATCGCAAACCCAAAATGCAATTCGGTAACAGGTTATCAAATCGCAATGTGAGTTTGAGACATATAAAATGCCTTTTTTACGTTTTTGCTATCGCATTCGTGTGGCCTAAATTTGTTTACGAGTAGGAGCAGAGCTATTTCACCACCTTAGAACTTTGGTAGACAGTTGCTTGTTATGGGAACTTTAGAGGCAAGTGCTGTTTTTGTTTGTATATATTACCAGCAGCATTTGTTGCCATATCTAAAGTAAACAACAGAACGTAAAACAATCACATAAACAATAAAATACAAAAAACAACATAATAAAACAATTAACAAGCAACAGGGCACATCACAACGCAAGATCCAAAACAGAGCAAAATACAACAATCACAGTACAACAAACATCAAATTGCAATTATGCAGAACACACACAAAGCGACACAAATATAAACAGAATGCATCACCTACCCAAAAAGTAGTGCCATGAAACAAATATACATACTCATTTCTTTATTTTTAAATGAAACATTTTACTTTTCATTTGTTGCAACATTTATACTAATACAAACGACTGCAAATTAAAATTACAATTCTTGCAATACTGTTTTAGATAAATGGTTGGGCTTCAGTAAAACATACAATTCACAAGAATTATATTCACAGTTATGAATTGACATAAATCAATGTCCCAGTACCAGTCTACCATACAGTGTGTACCTCTATCTACCAATGGCACAGACTGAATACTTTATCACATTATGTGATTACTGGGTGCAATAATGTCTATAGACCCTGTTAAACTTCAGCAACCCAAACCTTAAAGAATTTCAAAAAGTCTCAGTAGTTAGTGGGACCTGTAGAATTTGGGTATGTAAGCACTAAAATATACTTGTTATCACCCACTTTAGGGCACAACCTGTAAAAGGTTTAATATATTGCAACTGAGAAATTCTGAAGTCCACGGTGTCAGATGTTATTGGTTGTGATAAATACAGGATATGCCTCTAGGGCAATGTGGCTACAGTAGTCCTCGGCATGGGAAGTCTCAGTCTCCCTTCTCACTAGCTGGAACAGATTGGAGAGTTAAGGCAACAAAACAGTCTACACCACTACTTTCAAATTCCAATCGCCCTTTAGGTGGCATGGAGCGTCTCAAGGTCCTTTCAAACTAAAGTGGCAAGAAATGTTGATTCTTAAAGGTTAACATATTAAAGAATCACATTATATTAAAGACAAGGAGGCTAGCATCATGCATAAGCTTTTATTCACTCCTTATGAGCAGCATTTCTTTTAAAGCTTCCAAAACAGAACGGAAAACACATCACAAAGTAACTTCAAGCCCTCATTGTCCTAAATACTCCTTGACTTCCATTTCTTTAAACCTGGGCAGAGTTTGTGGAGTTACTCTACGCAGAACTCCAAGAAGTGACAAAAACACTCTGCCAAGCCACACGGAGTACCGTGAGCGGCAGAGTGGGTTACCTTGTGCCGTTGGCACTGATTTTTAGTGCTGTGTGGTTGTCCTGCGCTGTAAAATCAGCACAAACGGCATCTCACACAGTGCAAGACGGCACTCTTTCTTTCTGCGGCTTGAGCGACAGCTTCCTCAATGCAAATGAAAGGTTCTCAACACGAGTGGTAGTGACCATCCACGACTGCCCACATTGAGAAATCTCACTGGGAAGTGGTTTAGTGTTGGATTTTCCTCGCTCGCAAACTTACTGTTGGTGAGTGTGAGCAAGGAAAAAACTCATGCAGAGTTTTTCGGACCTCTGGGAGCTCGGCAGAGCACGAAAAGTTCACCCCCAGGCTTAATATTCTTCCACTTTTGTTTGATTCTTCTCTAAACTTCTTTGTTCATCTTTACCAAAATCTTTATCTGCCTTTAGTTATCTGCAAAATAAAGAGAAAGCTTCTCTCTTTTTCTGTACAAATTCATGAACTTACTGTTGTAAAACAATCTCTTATTCTAAACAATCATATTTTCTTGAATATCATTTGTTTAACTTTTTTCTATTTCCCTACCCACATAACCTCCTGTACTCACAGGAGGAGTGGGATAATATTAGCCTCCTTGTCTTTAATAAAATTGCTATTCTTTATTCAGTTAACCTTTAAGAATCTGCATTTTATTACAAGACAGAGGCTAGAATTATGCATGTTACATTTTTTCAAAGCACAGCTTGAAGCATGTTCTACAGCTCTGAAAGAGAACCTCCTAAACGTATTAGCATTAGACCAATCTGCTGCTTTCAAATATTTTCCAAATGTCCTCCCATCATAAAATCTCTACTCGCTAGTGTATCCCTGATTGAAATCGTTGTGAATTTAGAGAAATTTACACCTGCTTGCTTCATCCATCACCCATCTTGCAATTGTTGCATTTGTAACCACTTTAAATGGTTTTACATATGAGATCAATAATTGAACCACTCCAGCATATATAAATAATAATAATATTGTGATTTGTAAAGCGCATAGCTACTCCTTGCAGTGTCCCAGCGCTAGGGAACTAACACAGTGGAAGAAAGGTTGCCCAGTCCAATGGAAAAGCTCCCTTCAAGCCAAACAGCCATGTCTTTAATTTTTTCCTCAATAGAGTTCGAAATGGACTTGCCGAATTTCCACAGGCAAGGAATTCCAGGCTTCATATGCCAGAAGGCAAATGAGCTGCCTACTGCTCTGGCCCTTTTGAAATTCTGAATGATTGCCTGTTTGGCTACACCTGACCTCAGGTTTCTGGTAGATGCATAGGCTTTCACCATCAGCTGAAGGTAGTGAGGGTCTTGGGAGGAGAGAGCCTTAAAGCAATTACAGAGTGCTTCAAAAAAGACTCTTTGCCTTACCAGAAGTGAGTGTAGCTTTTGCAAAGCAGGTCTAATAGAGGCCCACCTTGGAAGCTTCAACAATGCCCGAGCCACAGCATTCTGGGCCTGTTGCAATCTGTTAATATGGGACTGAAACACACCCAGATATACAACATTGTATTAGTCCAGCCTTAATCACAGTATTATGGGCAGTTTCTGGTAGGAGATGGAGGACTTTACTCAGAGATTTCAGTATCCAGAAGCATTTCCGGGTGAGGGCGGTGATCTAAGCATCAAACAACGGCTTATCATCAAACAAGATGCCTAGGTTCTTAACCTTGGCCTTGGATACTGTAGTGGAACTGGGTCATCAGGCCACCAGGCATTAGACCAGATGTTGATGTGCTTGCCTAGGACCACTGCCCCCATCTTCCCGGTATTCGGTTTCAGACAGTTTAAGTCCATCCATGCCGATACTTCTGATACATGGACGGAGGAGGCCACAGTGTTGCTGTTCTGCGACAATTTATGTGTCATCCGATTGATAGTTTCACAGCCCTTTGTCCATCATTCTGCTTTCATACTCTTATACTTCTAACCACACCCACATTTGGAGAATTGTCACATCTTGAACAAAATATCAAACCAGACATAGTCTTATTTCTTTCATCTGTTTGAAAGAATCCATTTGACACTACTAGTGCCCTTATATCTGACACTCTTCTGAAAGAAATTAAACACTGTAATGTTGCTAACTTCCATGTTAATTCTCTCACTTGTTAGTATTTATTTCTCAACAAGTTCTCAAATTACTTTAATACCAAGTCAACATTCCACAATGTTTGATATTTAGCTCAAGGCAGTCTCTTTAACCCTATCCCCTTCATTACCCTACATATCAATGGACTTCTGTATTGAATGCCCTGCTGCAAATGTTGATCTGTAACAACTCACTGTTCTGGTTGATAATAATTTCTCACATAATTCTGCTAAGCAATTAGCCACCTCTACTTCCTCCACCTCCATGGGATCCAAATCCCCCTCCACACACCAATGTAACCATACTTGCCATGTACTTTTATATCTTTTCCTTGTTCCTGGTGCCCATGACCCATTGAGTAACTTTGTAGTTGTTCCCAAAAGCCCTGTGAATCTTCCTGAACACCTGACATCCTTTAATCATGTCGGGTTTACTCAACCATCTAGTATGGAGGATGTTATCTCTCTATTCCTTGTAAAAGACGAACGCATGAACTCATCAAATTTGAGATTTGTATCCCCATCTCTATAATAGGTGGAAACCATGCCAGTATTTTCCAGAAAGGTGTTGCTAGTACTATTTGACACCTCTGCCTGTTCACCTGCACTATATAAAACGTTATTAAATAAAATATTAAAATAAATACTCTCTGAATCATATAGAACAGGGGAAATGCATACTCTTTCAACTTCCTCTAGTCCTGCAAAAATGCATCTACTGCTATTGCTCCTGGATCTGGTCTCCAGCTGATATACTGAGGCAACTGAAAAGTCAACCAGGAAGCAAAAAGATCCACCTCAAATGGGCTCAATAGTTCCTGAATTTTCTGAAAATAATCCTCCCTTAGTTTCTAATCGCTTTAGTCCATCATATTCCTTGAATTCCAATCTGCTATCACATTGTGTATCCCTGGTAAATATTATACGTTCAATCCTATCTTCTGTTCCAAATAACATTTCCACATTTGCTTTGCTAAATCTAATAATCTATTTGATCTGCTTCCTCCCTATTTGTTCATATGTCAAAGCAGTTATGTTGTCCCTCTTCAATGAGGCAGATTCTTTCCTGAAAGTTTGCACGGCAAACAAACCCAATTTTAACTCCAAACAATGTATGTGTTTTTTCTTCCATATCACATTCCAAACTCCACCTGTTTACTGACCTGAACACATGGCTCCCCAACCTGAATTGCTCACATCTGATTCTAGAACAAAATCTGGTTTTGTTCCATTTATTGACATTATTTTCCAGGCCTCCAAATTCTCTTTCCACTATAATAATCCCTCACTCGCTTCTTTGCTCACAGGTATCATGTCGCCATACTAATAACCATTCATCACACCTAAAGTTTTTAGACAGTAAAGGGCCCTGTAATGCAGAGATCCAAACACATATTGTATCGATGATGATAACAGACCGATCACCTGTGCCAATTCTCATAACATCACCTTCTTCTTCTTTGACAACAGTCTTACCTTCTTCTCTGGTAATTTGAACAGACTTGTTACTAAGCCTACTACTAATCCTAGAAATTTCAATCATTGTTTTGGAACTAATATTGAATTATCTGTATTTATTATAAACCCCATTGTCTCTAACAGACTCTTTACCAACATCAACTGGTCCTTCAATTTCTCCACACTTTGATTCATTATTTAAATATTGTCTGAATACATAATCATTATTACTCCTCTTTATCTCTGGAAACCCATTACTGGTCTTAAAACGTTTGTGAAGCACCATGGTGTTGCTGACAGTCCGAATGAGTGACATTGGAACTGATATAATTGTCCTTTTCTTCCAAATTGCAAATAGCTTTGTTTCTCCTCTGCAATTGGAATGGTAAAATAGAAATCTTTGAGATCCATTTTCACCATCCAATTGAAGTCCTGAAGCATGTCTCTCAATATATGTATTCCTTCCATTTTGAAGTGATGATAAGTGACAAATTGATTTAGATTTCTCAAATTTATCACAGGCCTCAATCCTCCTTTGTCTTTTTTCTGCACCAGAAAGAGTGTACTTACAAACCACTTTAGGTTTTCTCCTACCTTTGTTATTGCATCCTTTAAGAACATTTGCAATATTTCTTCTTGTTCATTTATCTCTAAATCTTTCTGAAACACCAGTTCATTCGGTTCTTTCATTTGGTGTGGTTCTAAATCGAACTCTATTTCATAAACCTCTATTGTCTCCAACACTGACATATCTTTTTTTTGGTCCCTCCAATGTTCTTTGAAGAATCTTAACCTTCCTTCCAACTTTTTTGAGGTAGAACCAAAAACAGTCCTCAATCCTCATACTCACCTTGTCCTTGACTTGTACTTTTTCCTCATACTCTACCAGATCAACCTCTTCCTCCTCTTCAAAGTTGTGGATTAAAAATTGAGAACCCCTTGGTTTTCCCCATAGATTCCATAACTCTGATATCCTGAATTAGGAATCGCAAAACTCACAGGGATGGTGGCCTGCTGAGGTCAGCAGACCACTGTGTTTGTGATTACTTTTAAATTAAGCAATCTTTTATTTTTGTAAAGCAGCCCATTTTCCTCAAAGACAGTGGTCCCAGGCAGCGGTCCATGGGACCACTACCTGCTCTTAAAAAATGCTCTTACAAACATTCACAAAATGGAAGAGGTCCTTTGGGGACCCCATCCCATTTCCAAATGGGTTACCACCTACTTGAAGTAGGTGGTAAAATGCAAAAAGTTTTATGACCGCATTTCGTTTGCAAAATATTCATACATACCAATGAGATTCGGGATTAGGAAGGGACGCCCTAAACACACCACTTCCTAATGCCAAATCGCAAACCCAAAATGCAATTCGGTAACAGGTTATCAAATCGCAATGTGAGTTTGAGACATATAAAATGCCTTTTTTACGTTTTTGCTATCGCATTCGTGTGGCCTAAATTTGTTTACGAGTAGGAGCAGAGCTATTTCACCACCTTACAACTTTGGTAGACAGTTGCTTGTTATGGGAACTTTAGAGGCAAGTGCTGTTTTTGTTTGTATATATTACCAGCAGCATTTGTTGCCATATCTAAAGTAAACAACAGAACGTAAAACAATCACATAAACAATAAAATACAAAAAACAACATAATAAAACAATTAACAAGCAACAGGGCACATCACAACGCAAGATCCAAAACAGAGCAAAATACAACAATCACAGTACAACAAACATCAAATTGCAATTATGCAGAACACACACAAAGCGACACAAATATAAACAGAATGCATCACCTACTCAAAAAGTAGTGCCATGAAACAAATATACATACTCATTTCTTTATTTTTAAATGAAACATTTTACTTTTCATTTGTTGCAACATTTATACTAATACAAACGACTGCAAATTACAATTACAATTCTTGCAATACTGTTTTAGATAAATGGTTGGGCTTCAGTAAAACATACAATTCACAAGAATTATATTCACAGTTATGAATTGACATAAATCAATGTCCCAGTACCAGTCTACCATACAGTGTGTACCTCTATCTACCAATGGCACAGACTGAATACTTTATCACATTATGTGATTACAGGGTGCAATAATGTCTATAGACCATGTTAAACTTCAGCAACCCAAACCTTAAAGAATTTCAAAAAGTCTCAGTAGTTAGTGGGACCTGTAGAATTTGGGTATGTAAGCACTAAAATATACTTGTTATCACCCACTTTAGGGCACAACCTGTAAAAGGTTTAATATATTGCAACTGAGAAATTCTGAAGTCCACGGTGTCAGATGTTATTGGTTGTGATAAATACAGGATACGCCTCTAGGGCAATGTGGCTACAGTAGTCCTCGGCATGGGAAGTCTCAGTCTCCCTTCTCACTAGCTGGAACAGATTGGAGAGATAAGGCAACAAAATAGTCTACACCACTACTTTCAAATTCCAATCGCCCTTTAGGTCGCATGGAGCGTCTCAAGGTCCTTTCAAACTAAAGTGGCAAGAAATGTTGATTCTTAAAGGTTAACAGATTAAAGAATCACATTATATTAAAGACAAGGGGGCTAGCATTATGCATAAGCTTTTATTCACTCCTTATGAGCAGCATTTCTTTTAAAGCTTCCAAAACAGAACGTAAAACACATCACAAAGTAACTTCAAGCCCTCAATGTCCTAAATACTCCTTGACTTCCATTTCTTTAAACCTGGGCAGAGTTTGTGGAGTTACTCTACGCAGAACTCCAAGAAGTGACAAAAACACTCTGCCAAGCCACACGGAGTACCGTGAGTGGCAGAGTGGGTTACCTTGTGCCGTTGGCACTGATTTTTAGTGCTGTGTGGTTGTCCTGCGCTGTAAAATCAGCACAAACGGCATCTCACACAGTGCAAGACGGCACTCTTTCTTTCTGCGGCTTGAGCGACAGCTTCCTCAATGCAAATGAAAGGTTCTCAACACGAGTGGTAGTGACCATCCACGACTGCCCACATTGAGAAATCTCACTGGGAAGTGGTTTAGTGTTGGATTTTCCTCGCTCGCAAACTTACTGTTGGTGAGTGTGAGCAAAGAAAAAACTCATGCAGAGTTTTTTGGACCTCTGGGAGCTCGGCAGAGCACGAAAAGTTCACCCCCAGGCTTAATATTCTTCCACTTTTGTTTGATTCTTCTCTAAACTTCTTTGTTCATCTTTACCAAAATCTTTATCTGCCTTTAGTTATCTGCAAAATAAAGAGAAAGCTTCTCTCTTTTTCTGTACAAATTCATGAACTTACTGTTGTAAAACAATCTCTTATTCTAAACAATCATATTTTCTTGAATATCTTTTGTTTAACTTTTTTCTATTTCCCTGCCCACATAACCTCCTGTACTCACAGGAGGAGTGGGATAATATTAGCCTCCTTGTCTTTAATAAAATTGCTATTCTTTATTCAGTTAACCTTTAAGAATCTGCATTTTATTACAAGACAGAGGCTAGAATTATGCATGTTACATTTTTTCAAAGCACAGCTTGAAGCATGTTCTACAGCTCTGAAAGAGAACCTCCTAAACGTATTAGCATTAGACCAATCTGCTGCTTTCAAATATTTTCCAAATGTCCTCCCATCATAAAATCTCTACTCGCTAGTGTATCCCTGATTGAAAGCGTTGTGAATTTAGAGAAATGTACACCTGCTTGCTTCATCCATCACCCATCTTGCAATTGTTGCATTTGTAACCACTTTAAATGGTTTTACATATGAGATCAATAATTGAACCACTCCAGCATATATAAATAATAATAATATTGTGATTTGTAAAGCGCATAGCTACTCCTTGCAGTGTCCCAGCGCTAGGGAACTAACACAGTGGAAGAAAGGTTGCCCAGTCCAATGGAAAAGCTCCCTTCAAGCCAAACAGCCATGTCTTTCATTTTTTCCTCAATAGGAGTTCGAAATGGACTTGCCGAATTTCCACAGGCAAGGAATTCCAGGCTTCATATGCCAGAAGGCAAATGAGCTGCCTACTGCTCTGGCCTTTTTGAAATTCTGAATGATTGCCTGTTTGGCTACACCTGACCTCAGGTTTCTGGTAGATGCATAGGCTTTCACCATCAGCTGAAGGTAGTGAGGGTCTTGGGAGGAGAGAGCCTTAAAGCAATTACAGAGTGCTTCAAAAAAGACTCTTTGCCTTACCAGAAGTGAGTGTAGCTTTTGCAAAGCAGGTCTAATAGAGGCCCACCTTGGAAGCTTCAACAATGCCCGAGCCACAGCATTCTGGGCCTGTTGCAATCTGTTAATATGGGACTGAAACACACCCAGATATACAACATTGCATTAGTCCAGCCTTAATCACAGTATTATGGGCAGTTTCTGGTAGGAGATGGAGGACTTTACTCAGAGATTTCAGTATCCAGAAGCATTTCCGGGTGAGGGCGGTGATCTAAGCATCAAACAACGGCTTATCATCAAACAAGATGCCTAGGTTCTTAACCTTGGCCTTGGATACTGTAGTGGAACTGGGTCATCAGGCCACCAGGCATTAGACCAGATGTTGATGTGCTTGCCTAGGACCACTGCCCCCATCTTCCCGGTATTCGGTTTCAGACAGTTTAAGTCCATCCATGCCGATACTTCTGATACATGGACGGAGGAGGCCACAATGTTGCTGTTCTGCGACAATTTATGTGTCATCCGATTGATAGTTTCACAGCCCTTTGTCCATCATTCTGCTTTCATACTCTTATACTTCTAACCACACCCAAATTTGGAGAATTGTCACATCTTGAACAAAATATCAAACCAGACATAGTCTTATTTCTTTCATCTGTTTGAAAGAATCCATTTGACACTACTAGTGCCCTTATATCTGACACTCTTCTGAAAGAAATTAAACACTGTAATGTTGCTAACTTCCATGTTAATTCTCTCACTTGTTAGTATTTATTTCTCAACAAGTTCTCAAATTACTTTAATACCAAGTCAACATTCCACAATGTTTGATATTTAGCTCAAGGCAGTCTCTTTAACCCTATCCCCTTCATTACCCTACATATCAATGGACTTCTGTATTGAATGCCCTGCTGCAAATGTTGATCTGTAACAACTCACTGTTCTGGTTGATAATAATTTCTCACATAATTCTGCTAAGCAATTAGCCACCTCTACTTCCTCCACCTCCATGGGATCCAAATCCCCCTCCACACACCAATGTAACCATACTTGCCATGTACTTTTATATCTTTTCCTTGTTCCTGGTGCCCATGACCCATTGAGTAACTTTGTAGTTGTTCCCAAAAGCCCTGTGAATCTTCCTGAACACCTGACATCCTTTAATCATGTCGGGTTTACTCAACCATCTAGTATGGAGGATGTTATCTCTCTATTCCTTGTAAAAGACGAACGCATGAACTCATCAAATTTGAGATTTGTATCCCCATCTCTATAATAGGTGGAAACCATGCCAGTATTTTCCAGAAAGGCGTTGCTAGTACTATTTGACACCTCTGCCTGTTCACCTGCACTATATAAAACTTTATTAAATAAAATATTAAAATAAATACTCTCTGAATCATATAGAACAGGGGAAATGCATACTCTTTCAACTTCCTCTAGTCCTGCAAAAATGCATCTACTGGTATTGCTCCTGGATCTGGTCTCCAGCTGATATACTGAGGCAACTGAAAAGTCAACCAGGAAGCAAAAAGATCCACCTCAAATGGGCTCAATAGTTCCTGAATTTTCTGAAAATAATCCTCCCTTAGTTTCTAATCGCTTTAGTCCATCATATTCCTTGAATTCCAATCTGCTATCACATTGTGTATCCCTGGTAAATATTATACGTTCAATCCTATCTTCTGTTCCAAATAACATTTCCACATTTTCTTTGCTAAATCTAATAATCTATTTGATCTGCTTCCTCCCTATTTGTTCATATGTCAAAGCAGTTATGTTGTCCCTCTTTAATGAGGCAGATTCTTTCCTGAAAGTTTGCACGGCAAACAAACCCAATTTTAACTCCAAACAATGTATGTGTTTTTTCTTCCATATCACATTCCAAACTCCACCTGTTTACTGACCTGAACACATGGCTCCCCAACCTGAATTGCTCACATCTGATTCTAGAACAAAATCTGGTTTTGTTCCATTTATTGACATTATTTTCCAGGCCTCCAAATTCTCTTTCCACTATAATAATCCCTCACTCGCTTCTTTGCTCACAGGTATCATGTCGCCATACTAATAACCATTCATCACACCTAAAGTTTTTAGACAGTAAAGGGCCCTGTAATGCAGAGATCCAAACACATATTGTATCGATGATGATAACAGACCGATCACCTGTGCCAATTCTCATAACATCACCTTCTTCTTCTTTGACAACAGTCTTACCTTCTTCTCTGGTAATTTGAACAGACTTGTTACTAAGCCTACTACTAATCCTAGAAATTTCAATCATTGTTTTGGAACTAATATTGAATTATCTGTATTTATTATAAACCCCATTGTCTCTAACAGACTCTTTACCAACATCAACTGGTCCTTCAATTTCTCCACACTTTGATTCATTATTTAAACATTGTCTGAATACATAATCATTATTACTCCTCTTTCTCTCTGGAAACCCATTACTGGTCTTAAAACGTTTGTGAAGCACCATGGTGTTGCTGACAGTCCGAATGAGTGACATTGGAACTGATATAATTGTCCTTTTCTTCCAAATTGCAAATAGCTTTGTTTCTCCTCTGCAATTGGAATGGTAAAATAGAAATCTTTGAGATCCATTTTCACCATCCAATTGAAGTCCTGAAGCATGTCTCTCAATATATGTATTCCTTCCATTTTGAAGTGATGATAAGTGACAAATTGGTTTAGATTTCTCAAATTTATCACAGGCCTCAATCCTCCTTTGTCTTTTTTCTGCACCAGAAAGAGTGTAATTACAAACCACTTTAGGTTTTCTCCTACCTTTGTTATTGCATCCTTTAAGAACATTTGCAATATTTCTTCTTGTTCATTTATCTCTAAATCTTTCTGAAACACCAGTTCATTCGGTTCTTTCATTTGGTGTGGTTCTAAATCAAACTCTATTTCATAAACTTCTATTGTCTCCAACACTGACATATCTTTTTTTTGGTCCCTCCAATGTTCTTTGAAGAATCTTAACCTTCCTTCCAACTTTTTTGGGGTAGAACCAAAAACAGTCCTCAATCCTCATACTCACCTTGTCCTTGACTTGTACTTTTTCCTCATCCTCTACCAGATCGACCTCTTCCTCCTCTTCAAAGTTGTGGATTAAAAATTGAGAACCCCTTGGTTTTCCCCATAGATTCCATAACTCTGATATCCTGAATTATTTTGATACCCTGAACCATAGAACTTATAATGTGCTCAGCTGAAAAGGTTCCCTCTCCTTCCAGCCTTCCCATAAAAATTGTTCCAGTAAATACTCTGTACATTGAAAAATGTGTTGCCTAGACTTGTGTATGTCTGTACACATTTACTTAGGGACTTTATCATCCCATCCCAAATAATAATTCCTTTGACAATTCACGGGACTCCTTTCTAGCTGAATCTCTTAATTCTTGGGTCGAGAACACTCAGCCCTCATACCATTTCTTTCATCCATTTCTAGTGGCCTCCTTATTCCATTATTTATATTTCCAGACACATGGTCTAATGGCCACCAATCCTTTCCCCTTGGGTGTCCAATATCCCTTGTGTTCCATATTTCTCTCCCAACGGATCAATAACTGTCATTTCTTTCTGCTTATTTCTGCCACTCTCAACAGAAGTCCTCCTCAAAACCAACTTTGAAATCTAAATACAGGATAAATTCATCCGTATTGGATGTTTCACCCATAATGTCTATTTCATCCTTTAGATCAAATTCACTTTCAATGTTGTATTGACTTTTCCTTGTGCCACTTTGGATATCTACTCTTGTTGAGCCCTTTTGGACTCCTTTCTTATTGGACAATATGTCCCTATGTTTCTCTTTTTTATACATGTACCTCCTGGACCTCTTTTAAGATCTTCCTAATTTGATATTGAAAAATATTCCTCTTCATCCGGTACTCTAAGTTCATTTTTCCTACTTAAAACCTGTTTTACAGTGTCTTTTACGGCATTATGTAATTCCTGACTTATTATATTCCTAAACATGCCCTCCTGGCTAATCTCCTTCATTACTTTTTTTAGTCATATTTACTGATTTTCTATTATTGTTAATTCATTTCCTTATGTTTCCTTAATTTTATCAATTATTTTATACACTCAACGTGAATTGAGGAAACACCAACTGAAAACTCAAACCGTTTCCTGCAATGAACGCTTTAATTGAAGGGTCTTGTTGCTATGGTAATGAGCCTTGCATCCCAATTCCCTATGCAAATAAGACCAAACGTTTTTAAGCGTGCCCCACTTCCTATAAATATCGATGCTCTGACACACAATATCAGACAATTATTTTTTAGGGCTCTTTTTGGGCTTGAGAATTGCCCAACATCCTTTGAAAACACACGTCATAAGGGTGTGACACCTCAACATGGCTCCAGTGATCCAATGCCGGTCGGCATCGGATCCAGACTTCTCACATCTAAGCACATGCTGTTCCTCACAAGAAAAAGGTAACAATACAAGAGGGAGACTTACTTCAGCCGCTCTCACTCGCACATGTGCTCCGGTATGGCGTTTTTCTGTTATGGTCATTGTATGTGGATTCTGGATCCAAGACGGATTTATTTCTAACACAAGTGTATTGGAGTATCTTCCTACATGTATGGAAACCGCCTAAAATCAGGGCATCATTATTGATATGTAAACATGTAGGAAGCAATAGGGAACAGATGAAAGAGTTCTTTGACTCAAATGTTAGGAAAATAGTCATGAGAAAAAACATTTGATGCTCGCCCTCTTTGAGCCAAGTGTACCATTGGATTACTTAAAGCTTTCTCTGCATGAATCAATCCAATGCATGAAATCAGCCAAAGCAGAGATTTTTGTAATGGGATAAAACAAGCCCCACATATTACTATCCAAATACAGACCAGGCCATGGACAATCGCCTTACACTTCTCTGAGAGTAGGAAACCGGGGGATATTGTTTGACTCAAACTTCCTTGTTTCCTCCTTATGTCAATGTGGCAGTCAATGATGCTAATCTGCAACTTTCTATATTCTGCAAATCCCTCCCACTACTGCAAAACAACCTCTGGGTGAAGCAGACAAGAGTCCTCATCATGGCACCTCTTGACTTCTAGAATTTCATGGCCAAGAAACTAATTGCCAAATTGCAGGGGCACCAGACCCAAGTCCCCGGGTTGTGCTTAAACAACTGTAAACATGATCATCTGAAACAATATACTTTTTTCAAACAGACAAAAAGATAGAGCTCAAGGCCTTCTACACCATTCCTAAAATCTATTGAGCTAAAGACTCAAAATCATTGTAGAAAATGGCCTATACTGTGACACAACTAGAAATCTTTATTCACTGTCTTCAAGTCTGATTGAGCAACTGTCCCTCAATGCTAGGAAGCACAGAGGCAAATATCCGGGAGTACATGGCTCCAGATAATTCTTACCTGAAAATCGGTTGTCAGATCCCAACATATGATACATTTTGTCACTAACCTGATTGTACTTTACCCAGCAGAAGTGATGGACACCCTACTTCACCTGTTTGCGCATGCCTGTGGAAATGCGTTTGCCTTTCATATAGTGCGTGCACAGATGAGGAAAGAGGATTGGAATGTTGAGAGACTGCTCATTGGAGTTAAGTCTTCACCACAGGTGATGGGTCCCTAATTCTCTTCAATTGCTTGTTGCAAACAACATTTACATTTTCCATCAGCTAAATTAAAGTTGTTAGGTCTTGGGACTGTCAGTCACGATGTCCGCTGTATTTCCTCTTAGGCCCTCACTATGAGTGGGCCAGTAATTTGAGTAATATTTATTGTACCTGATGAAATCCATCCCTGCAGAGTTTACATTTACCAGGTGTGATAAATACCACCCAATTACTGTTTTGTTTGGGGGAATAACATGGGTTTTGGTGGTTACTGCACCAAAATCTGCATCCTTCAGTACATACCAGGCATTGGTCCTCAATAAATATCAGCAGTTTTGACCTGCCAACATTTATCAGAAAACTCATAATTGCAACATGACTGGTAATAGCAGTTACCCTTTGTTTACCCTGAGGGTTCCAATCTTTGTAGGTTAGCTTGGCGTTAATGTGCCTGACACAGAGAACTACTTGGAAGCTACAGGTAGAACAACAGTGTCTCAGGACAATAGTTCAAAGGTTTGCTGACCAGATCTAGATGTAACCTATTGACCATGGTAGCTCACCAACACCCTTGAAGTAGCACTTTAAAGTAAAGCTCAGCCCACTACATCATTAGGAGCATTATGCACATTAAAGAAGACATCTGCTCATCTCAAGACCTTAAGAGAGGCAGTCAGCCGAACCAATGTCAGTGCGTCTGGCTAACACACAAATATACACTGTTTGCCTGAAGGACCTGCAACTTGAACCTCTGTTTCCATTCTCATTCTAGCAACACAAGGAGATTGAACATTTAGTAGGCCCCTCTCTATCAGTCACACTATGTCGGTAAATAATGAGCCTTGAAAAAAGAGTGCTAGCAGTGCCAGAGCAGAGTTACCTAAGTGCCGGCCAGCAAGAGCCAGATAGAAATTGTGTGAGTTGGGTGCATGATCATTCCAGGAGCTGAGGAGAACATTGGCTGGATTCAGAGCTGAGATCCATTTCTGAGCCTCACACATGTGTCTGTATTTTTATTCATGTGTGCACATTTATTTGTGGGTCTTGGAAACTAGTGTTGAGAACCACCAAAAGTATATTTTGCTGACCATTATATAAGGTACATCTCTGTCACATTTGTGTCTGTTTCTGGCACAATGTGGCCCTTGCTTAATAGCTTACATCCTTAACATATTGTGGCCATTCTTGGTCTAGTTGTCCATCCTGGCATACCTCTTTGACATAATATGAGCTTGACAGACCTAATTTGGCTATCCCTGACAGATTTGTGTCTCTCCCTGACTAAATAATGGCCTTAACCAAAGTGTTGTGACCATACAATCAATCAATCAATACATTTGTAGAGCGCACAATTCATCCATGAGGGTCTCAAGGCACTGGAGGCGGGGGGGGGGGGGGGGGGGGTGCTGCTACTGCTCAAACAGCCAGGTCTTGAGGCGTCTCCTGAAGACCAGCAAGTCCTGGGCCTGTAGTAGGCTGATGGAGAGGGTCTTTGAGGCGAGGTGAGAGAATGATATGCCGGCGGTGGTTGCTCGACGGATGCAGGGGATGGTGGTGAGGGTGAGGTCAGCGGAGTGAAGCTGGCGGTTGTAGGGTGAGGTCAGCGGAGTGAAGCTGGGGTGTAGAAGGTGAGTCGTTCGTTAAGGTACGCTGGTCTGATGTTGTGGAGAGCTTTGTGAGCATGTGTGAGGAGCTCGTGTAGGTCTTTCAAGTGGACTGTGATGTGGCTGTGGTGGGGGATGTCGAGGATGAGGCATGCTGATGTGTTCTGTATGCGTTGTAGTCGTATCTGGAGTTTGGCTGAGGTTTCTGCATAGAGAGTGTTGCCGTAGTCTAGTCTGCTGCTGATGAGGGCCTGGGTGACTGTTCTTCTAGTACCGGTGGGGATCCATCTGTAGATCTTGCGGAGCATGTGGAGGGTGTTGAAGCAGGAGGAGGAGACAGTGTTAACTTGCTGGGTCAGTGACAGTGCGGATTCCAGGATTACTCCCAGGTTGCGTGCGTGGTTAGTTGGTGTCAGTGCAGTTCCCAGTGTGGTCGGCCACCATGAGTCGTCTCAGGCGGAGGGGGTGAACCGATGATGAGGACCTCCATCTTGTCCGAGTTCAGTTTCAGGCAGCTGATCGTCATTCATTTGGCGATGGCCTTCATTCCTTCGTAGAGGTTGGATTTGGCGGTGGTGGGGGCCTTAGTGAGGGAGAGGATCAGCTGGGTGTCGTCGGCGTATGAGACGATGTTGAGGTCATGCGATCTGGCAATGTTGGCGAGCGGTGCCATGTAGATGTTGAAGAGTGTCGGGCTGAGGGACGATCCTTGGGGTACGCCGCAGATGATCTTGGTGTCTCTAGAGCAGAAAGGGGGGCAGGCGGACACTCTGGGTGCTGCTGGTGAGGTAGGAGGTGGTCCAGCCCAGTGCTCTGTCATGGATCTCTGCATTGTGGAGGCGTGTGCGGAGGGTGTGGTGGCAGACAGTGTCGAAGGCGTCCGAGAGATCCAAGAGGATGAGGGCTGCAATTTCTCAGTTGTCCATCATGGCCCTGATGTCCTCAGTTGCGGCGATAAGGGCAGTTTCGGTGCTGTGGTTGCTGTGGAATTCAGATTGGGACAGGTCCAGGATGTTGTTGTCTTCGAGGAAGGAGGTCAATTGCTTGTTGATGATCTTCTCGATGACTTTCGCCGGGAACAGGAGGAGGGAGATGGGCCAGATGTTCTTGAGGTCCTTGGGGTCAGCTTTGGGTTTCTTGAGTAGGGTGTTGATTTCGGCGTGCTTCCAGCTCTCCGGTAAGGTGGTGGTCTCGAAGGAGCTGTTGATGATCTTGCGGAAAAGGGTTCGCGATGGTGGAGCTTGTTTTGTTGAAGATGTGGTGCAGGCAGGGGTCGGATGGTGAGCCAGAGTGGATGGTGTTCATGATTTTGATGGTGTCTTCGTCATTGACGTGGGTCCAGGACAGCAGGGGGTCGATGTTCAGGAGGCTGGGGGCAGTGAGTCTGAGGTGTCTGTGTCTGTCGGAGGGGCCTGATTGCTGAAGCTGTCGTGGATGTCTGCGATCTTGCAGTGGAAGAAGGTGGCTAGGAAGTCGCAGAGGTCTTGTGATGGCGGGATGTCATTGGAGTTGCAGCTGGGGTTGGAGAGCTCCTTCACGATGTTGAAGAGTTCTTTGCTGTTGCGTGCGTTGTTGTCAATGCGCTCTTTGAAGGAGGTCCTTTTGGCGATTCGGATGAGTTGGTGATGTCTGCCTATGGCCACTTCTTCTCGAGCCTGTGGCAGGCTTGCTTGGATGCCTGGAGGTCGGCGGTGAACCAGATGGCTTTTCTTTCAGTGTGTCTGTTTGAGGGTTTCTTGATCAGGGCGAGAGTGTTGGCGCAGTCGTTGATCCATTGCCTGAGGTTGAGGGCGGCAGAGTCGGTGTCGGTAGTGTCCATTGGTGGGTTTCGGGCGAGGGTGGTGTCTAGCTGGTCCTCGGTGACTTTGCTCCAGCTGCGGTGGGGAGCTCGTTGTGTGCTGTGGTGCGTGGTGGGTTTCTCGAAGGTGAAGTGGATGCAGCGGTGGTTGGTCCAGTGGAGTTTGGTGGTGTGGCTGAAGGTGACGTGCTTGCTGGCTGAGAAGATGGGGTCGAGCGTGTGTCCGGCGGAGTGGGTGGGAGTCGTGTTGTGCTGTTTGAGTCCGATGTTGGCAAGGTTGTCGAGCAGGGTGGTGGGGTTGCTGTCATAGGTGTTCTCGAGGTGGAAGTTCAGGTCTACGAGGAGGATGTAGTCCATGGACGCAAGCGCATGCGTGCTGACAAGGTCGGCGATGGAGTCGCTGAACTGCGGCCGGGGGCCGGGTGGTCTATAGATGAGGGTTCCTCTGAGGGTGGTGTTGGGGTCGGTGTGGATCTGGAAGTTCAGGTGTTTGGCTGTGATAAGCGTGTCGTCTGTGCTGGTCGAGATTCTGAGGGTGTTTCTGTGGACGATGGTGATTCCTCCTCCTGTGGCGTTGGTGCGGTCCCTGTGGGTGATCTTGAAGCCATCAGGGATGGCTATGACGATGTCGGGTGCCGAGGAGGGGTTCATCCAGGTCTCCGTCAGGAAGGCGACGTCAGGGGAGGTAGCGTCGAGTAGGTCCCAGAGTTCGATGGCGTGTTTGCGGGCGGAGCAGGTGTTGAGAAGAAGGCATCGGAGGCTGTTGCGACCTACCCCGGTGGTCGTGGTGGTGGTTTGGGGGCTGGTGTAGCGGCAGTTCCAGCAGGAGAAGGGTCCGTGGGTCCGCTTCAGGGTGTCCCGGATGCAGGTGTGGGATCGGCCGGCATTGAGTGCGTGGAGGTTGCCGGCGTCAGGTGTTGTGACGTACCCAGGGGCCAGGTGGTCTGGCACTTGGCACGGTCCAGGTGCAGGCGGGCGCAGGCGGGCGCAGACGGGCTTGCCTTAGGCGCGCCTTAGAAGGGTAGGTGAGAGGGAGGAGCAGCTGGGAGGCGTAAGATGGGCGAATGGGCAAGTAGGGGGTGGGGCCGCAGGTGACGCAGCTGCGGGAAACTGGAGATCAGAACAGCGGGGGAAAAACAAGGCACAACAAGCAAGGAAATACAGGGAAAGAAAACAAAACAAAATACATCAAAATCTGACTGAAGGCAAAAAAGGACAGAGTGCGGAGTTAAAGATGGCAAACAGGAAACAGGGGCAGCGCGAGTACCCAGATGCCTACAGGCCACCACTGGGCCACCAGCTGCTTCTCGATTGGGGAATTAGTGCCTGGACTTTCCTTTGACAAGGAGAATGCAGTAACCCCAAATGGGCACTTGATAAGTGCCAGTCCTGCGAACCGGTTAGTAAGTCACTGTGATACAGTAAAGAAACTGTACTCTGTGATATGAGCACAGTTTTCTACCACAGAGGTTTGGGATCATGTTATATTATTATAAGTGCATTAGTGCATGGAATGGTCTCCTTCCTTACTTAAAAATCTGAAACAAAAGTTCAAAAGTAATGTTACCGCCTGTAAATTACAACCAAAAAAAATCACAAAGATTGCTATAGAGCTAACAAATTAATCAGAGTGACAGCATTTCTAAAGAAAGGAAACTAAGATCGGGTGGGACATTTAAAAGATCCCTTTCAGGATGTAAATTTAATGGAGTAGTATATTTTAAAAATGCAATGCTGAGCACAGAAAAGTGCAAGAGATAGCTTTAAATGTCAACCATATATGTGCCAACTTTAACACTTTAAGAAAAAAATCACTGTGTGAGGAGAGAGCAGCAAAGATGTTTTAAGACATGCGCAAAATAGGCAATTGCCTAGGACCGCTAGCTTCCAAGGGGACCCCTGGGAAAGTACCCTTTCTTTTTATCTAGCTTACCTTTGTGTATTTCCATTCTGCCTACCTCTGTCTCGGAGACTCTAGTTTACCAGTGTTTTCTTGCCATCATAATACCTCAGACTTGTATGTCTGTAGGTCTCGGTGTTGTGGTCATTTAGAGAATCAATAGAGTCGCTCGTCCGAGATTTACTTAAGACTTGGGGCGCAATTCATATGTTTATGGTATGTATACTCTGTTGCAACAGTGAAAGAGTATACATACGCTCAACATCAAGGTCAATCCAAATAATGCTCTCTCCCTACCATGGGAGATGACTCCTATGGCAAGAGAAGCATTACTTTTTTTTGTTGTTCAAACTGAAAATCTCCAATAAACAGAATTGATTCACAAAAAGAAAATTTCATTTTGGCATTTTCTATTTGAAAATATAAAAAGAATACTGTTTGCTGATGCAGCCTGGCACCAAACAGCAGATTGCATTGACAGGAACCGCTGTGATTTATACATTTATAATTTTGGTGGTCGGGACTTCCACCAGAAGTCTTTACTCCATCACTCCGGTGGAATAACAGCCCAACCGCTAATATATAAATGAGGCCCTTAGTCCCACTTTTCCCCGATATTTTAGGTGTAATCATTGGAAATTGAGGTTTTCAACTGTTACAAGCCGCCAGCCCATTGCTCTATCACCTGCCACAACTTTGCTTTCATCACACAAGAACATTCCATATCAAGGCTGAATGTACATCACATAGCCCCACCACTCGACATATTTTGGGAGTGTAGCATAACCCAATTCTACATATTTTCCTACTCAGCAACAATATCAAATAGATTCGTATCTTGCCCTGATTTGTTGATGAGGGGTCCATAATATATTCTTCTTCCAGAAGGCAAAATCTAATCAGAGAAGGGCTTACCTTGATTTCTTGTTGCATGATTTCTGATCATGTCTTACCCACACTTTACCAAAATGGTGCTATTTTTGGGCAATCCATGAACCAGCGGTGGCTCCTGCGATAAGGCAGATGAGCATCCCCCCCACTGCTCTCAGGGCAGTGGAAAAGGGAAAAATAAAATGATAATAACAACGCCATTATTATTTTATTTTTCGTTGCTGTGTGGCTGGATTAGGGCAAGGCGGGGCTGGTGGCACAGGGAGGAAGAGTGGTTTATGCACTTAAGTGCGCATGATGGTTTGGCCGGCCGTCTTGGGCCAGTCAAACAGTCATGTGCACTTTGCATGTTCTTCAACAGGCTGTAATACACAGTCTGGGCGGAGAGGAAGCACAGGCTCCCCGTCCCCATCTGAGCGCTGAACCATGGCGCTCAGTCCCATCCAACTCTGCATTGCAGCTTTGTGATTGGCTTAGGAAAACCTCTGTGCCCCAGTCATAAAGCCAGACCCTGAATGGTTGTGACAAGATCAACATTTGTCCCAAGAAAAGAGATCTGTTCTGTTATGGTCATTGTATGTGGATTCTGGATCCAAGACGGATTTATTTGTAACACAAGTGTATTGGAGTATCTTCCCACATGTATGGAAACCACCTAAAATCAGGGCATCATTATTGATATGTAAACATGTAGGAAGCAATAGGGAACACTCCGTGAAAACTCCTGAGGCGAATTAGCCGGGAGGAACTATTTTTAGATACTGGTGACTTTTAAAAAACTGTATTCTGTGTTTTTAAACCGCTTGCACATCATTCTAGGCAGTACCTTTATCAACGCTGAGAAGCAGACTGCTTGCTCTCTCTGCCCTGACCTAGCGTCTTGCCGCCATTTCCTGGTCAAGGAACACGCCCACCTCGGTTGGCCACGCCCCCCCCTCCCAGGGTCCTATAAATACGCACTGATCGCTAGCGCTTGATCCTTCACTCTGTGAAAACTCCTGAGGCGAATTAGCCGGGAGCAACTATTTTTAGATACTGGTGACTTTTAAAAAACTGTATTCTGTGTATTTAAACCGCTTGCACATCATTCTAGGCAGTACCTTTATCAACGCTGAGAAGCAGACTGCTTGCTGTCTCTGCCCTGGCCTAGCGTCTTGCCGCCATTTCCTGGTCGAGGGACACGCCCACCTCGGTTGGCCACGCCCCCCTCCCAGGGTCCTATAAATATGCGCTGATCGCTAGCGCTTGATCCTTCACTCCGTGAAAACTCCTGAGGCGAATTAGCCGGGAGCAACTATTTTCAGATACTGGTGACTTTTATAAAACTGTATTCTGTGTTTTTAAACCGCTTACACATCATTCTAGGCAGTACCTTTATCAACGCTGAGAAGCAGACTGCTTGCTGTCTCTGCCCTGACCTAGCGTCTTGCCGCCATTTCCTGGTCGAGGGACACGCCCACCTCGGTTGGCCATGCCCCCCCCTCCCAGGGTCCTATAAATACGCGCTGATCGCTAGCGCTTGATCCTTCACTCCGTGAAAACTCCTGAGGCGAATTAGCCGGGAGCAACTATTTTTAGATACTGGTGACTTTTAAAAAACTGTATTCTGTGTTTTTAAACCACTTGCACATCATTCTAGGCAGTACCTTTATCAACGCTGAGAAGCAGACTGCTTGCTGTCTCTGCCCTGACCTAGCGTCTTGCCGCCATTTCCTGGTCGAGGGACACGCCCACCTCGGTTGGCCACGCCCCCCCCTCCCAGGGTCCTATAAATACGCGCTGATCGCTAGCGCTTGATCCTTCACTCCGTGAAAACTCCTGAGGCGAATTAGCCGGGAGCAACTATTTTTAGATACTGGTGACTTTTAAAAAACTGTATTCTGTGTTTTTAAACCGCTTGCACATCATTCTAGGCAGTACCTTTATCAACGCTGAGAAGCAGACTGCTTGCTGTCTCTGCCCTGACCTAGCGCCTTGCCGCCATTTCCTGGTCGAGGGACACGCCCACCTTGGTTGGCCACGCCCCCCCTCCCAGGGTCCTATAAATACGCGCTGATCGCTAGCGCTTGATCCTTCACTCCGTGAAAACTCCTGAGGCGAATTAGCCGGGAGCAACTATTTTTAGATACTGGTGACTTTTAAAAAACTGTATTCTGTGTTTTTAAACCGCTTGCACATCATTCTAGGCAGTACCTTTATCAACGCTGAGAAGCAGACTGCTTGCTGTCTCTGCCCTGACCTAGCGTCTTGCCGCCATTTCCTGGTCGAGGGACACGCCCACCTCGGTTGGCCACGCCCCCCCCTCTTCCTCGCACCGAGCTACACTATAAATCATGAGTTCTTGCCGGAAGCGCAGCGGACGAGCGCAGCGGGCGCGACGATTGCGCGCCAAAGGCGCGCTTAAGGCAAGCTCGTCTGCGCTCGTCCGCGCCTCGGACGCGCCCGTGGCAGCCCTCCTTGCCCAGGCCCCTCCGCAATCTACCACCTTTCCTCCGCAACTAGCTCGTGAGTCACTTCTCCGTCTCCGAGATTTTGCACACGAGGGTCACCTTTCTTTTTCTGACACTGCCTACCCTCTGCATGAGTTCACTCGTAAGGGTCTGTTAACGTGTGGCCTACTCAATGTCAGATACACTGCCAAAGCACGCCTATGAAATTCAACTGCTTATTGATAATCATCACCTTGACGTATTATTCCTTACCGAAACATGGACCCACGCAGACTGTAACATTGAACTCGAGTGGGCCTGTCCCCAAGATTTTAAAATACTGCATCTTCCTAGGCCCAAGGGCCGCGGTGGTGGAGTAGGCGTTATCTACAGAGCCTCCTGGTCGATTTGCATCCTAGATATGGACCCAGTTGTGGGAACGGAACTTCTTGGCCTTTCCATAAACTGTCACTTTGGGGCCACCTTCACGGCCATTATCTGCTATCGCCCCCCGGGAGCCTTCAATGTCCAACAGCAACAATCGCTACTCACCATCCTCACCAACATGGCCACCTCCCACAACAAGCTGATCATTCTAGGCGATTTCAATCTCTGGCCTAACGGAAGCCTTGACAGTGCATTGCACAATCTAGTACTTTCCTGTGATAGTGTGGGACTCTCCCAACTGGTTGACAAACCCACCCACACGGCGGGGCATCAACTGGACTTAATCTTTGCCTCCCCTCAGCTAGTACACCTGAGCGACATCCTGCCGATGTGCTGGACCGACCATGCACTTATCAAATTCCACATTACTTGCAACAGAGCCAATAGGACGCCACACAGCACCTCCACCGACTTTTTGCACCGAGACTGGAAAACACTGGACAAATTAAGATCGGCCGGCTCTGTATTCAAAGTGGAAAATAGTTTCTCCCCCACCAATTCGGTGGAGGATAACTTCAAAGCCTTCTGTACTAAAATTTCCTCTACCTCCGACTCCCTCGCCCCCCAGAAAAAATGCAAATCTAAGAGCAGAGCACCAGCTCCCTGGTTTAATGACTCTCTGAAAATCCTTAAACTAGCCTGTAGACAATCAGAGAGAAAATGGAGGCAAGGCTACTCCGACACCAATAAGGCACTCTGGAAAAACAATCTCCAGGCATATAAAGCTGCAATTGTTCAAAGTAAAGCCAACTACTTTTGCGCTACCATCAGCAACGCCACCAACAGCTCGAAAAATATCTTTCAGATTCTTAAAAGCCTCACCCACCCTGAATGTGCTACAAAGACTATTCCACCCACTCAAGCACTTTGCGACAATCTCGCACTATTCTTTACAAACAAGATTGAAACCATTATTCACAACCTGAACACCTCCCTGCCATCAGGCAGTCCCAATAACTAAGGATCCTGTACCATCGACTCAGATTCAATGCACTCAGGTCATCTCCCAACCGAAAAGTTGCGGGGGTTCCCCCCCATCCCAGAAATTGAATTTGAAAGACTGGCGCACGGGATCACCTCGGGCTCCCCTCTTGACCCTCTGCCTCCAAAAATTTGGAAAAGTTTTGGAACCGAACTCTTCGGCACCCTGCGTAGGATTTGCAATCAATCCTTGCACTGCGGATTTGTGCCTACCCCTTGGAAGCAGGCTCTTATTACCCCGCTGTTGAAAAAGCCCTCCTTGAACCCTGAATGTCTGTCAAACTACCGGCCTATCTCCCTTTTGCCATTCCAGGCAAAGGTCGCTGAACGATGGGTGAGTGCCTGCCTCTCTGCTCATCTGGCGCAGAATCACATCCTGGAGGATTTCCAATTTGGCTTTCGTCCAGCCCATGGCACCGAGACAGCTGTTCTGACAGCCATGGAGGACCTTCGTATGCGTGCAGACAGGGGCCAGCCAGTAGCCTTGATCCTGCTGGACCTGTCTGCCGCATTCGATATGGTTAACTATGGGATCCTACTGGAGAGACTCTGTGAGGCTGGGGTGGACGGCACGGCTCTGTTATGGTTCCATTCTTACCTGCGGGATAGGAGGCAGGCTGTGTCCCTCCCTCCATTCCAATCCGCCTTTGTCTCTGTACCCCACGGGGTGCCCCAGGGCTCGTCCATCAGCCCCATTCTTTTTAACGTGTAGCTCAAACCCCTGATCACGTTAATAAAGGCCCACAGGTTAAAAACGATCAACTATGCGGACGACACCCAGCTCATTGTATCATGGGAGGGAGAAGACTCTATCCCCCTTGCAGCATTTCATGACTGCCTAAGGGAGACGGCTGGCTGGCTACATAAAAATTCCCTGCAATTTAATTCCTCTAAAACTGAGGTTCTGTACTGTGCGGGATCTCGACTACCTCCCCAGTTCCCTAGTGACTTTTGGCCTCCGGAAACACCAGTTAAATCTCTGCCAGTCACTTCGGTCCGCAACCTGGGGGCCACGCTGAACAACAAGCTGAGCACGGAAACCCAGGTCGCAAAAACTGTGGGCACCTGCTCGGCCCTTCTGCGCTCCCTGCGCAAAATCATGCCACTCCTTCCCGCACAAGCCCGGGAGCTGATAGTCAGGTGCACTATTCTTAGTCGCCTTGACTACTGTAACGCGTTGTTACTTGAGTCCCCAGTTGTTTTACTGGATCGACTCCAAAGAGTTCAGTCGGCCGCAGCCAAGCTAGCTCTTGGCTGGACCAGGAGGTCCTCTGCCACAGCGGCCTTAGCCGAGTTACACTGGCTCCCACTTAAGCAACGAGTGGCTTTCAAGGCCCTTTGCCTCGTCTTTAAAGCGCTGCACGGAGCCGGGCCCAGACCTCTGCAGGCCATGTTCACCTGGTACACCCCTACCAGAAACTTACGCTCTGCCTCAGCCTGCCTGGTAATAGTACCCAGATATAACAAAGTCAGGACGGGGGGCAGATCCTTTAGAGTTGCTGCGGCTAAACTGTGGAACAGTCTGCCCCTCGAAATCCGCCAAATATCACAACTCCTCCCCTTTCGGAAACGCATCCAAACCTGGCTATTCCCATGTTAAATCCTAATCACTTGCTCCTGTTTTTTTCAGTCTCCTCAGTTTAAAGAGTATTCACTAGCGCCAGGAAACCTGCAAGGTGTCAGCCGCGCTCTACAAATGTTTTAAATAAATTAAATAAATAATGAAAGAGTTCTTTGACTCAAATGTTAGGAAAATAGTCATGAGAAAAAACATTTGCTGCTTGTCCTCTTTGAGCCAAGTGTACCATTGGATTACTTAAAGCTTTCTCTGCATGAATCAATCCAATGCATGAAATCAGCCAAAGCAGAGATTTTTGTAATGGGATAAAACAAACCCCACATATTACTATCCAAATACAGACCAGGCCATGGACAATCGCCTTACACTTCTCTGAGAGTAAGAAACCGGGGGATATTGTTTGACTCAAACTTCCTTGTTTCCTCCTTATGTCAATGTGGCAGTCAATTATGCTAATCTGCAACTTTCTATATTCTGCAAATCCCTCCCACTACTGCAAAACAACCTCTGGGTGAAGCAGACAAGAGTCCTCATCATGGCACCTCTTGACTTCTAGAATTTCATGGCCAAGAAACTAATTGCCAAATTGCAGGGGCACCAGACCCAAGTCCCCGGGTTGTGCTTAAACAACTGTAAACATGATCATTTGAAACAATATACTTTTTTCAAACAGACAAAAAGATAGAGCTCAAGGCCTTCTACACCATTCCTAAAATCTATTGAGCTAAAGACTCAAAATCATTGCAGAAAATGGCCTATACTGTGACACAACTAGAAATCTTTATTCACTGTCTTCAAGTCTGATTGAGCAACTGTCCCTCAATGCTAGGAAGCACAGAGGCAAATATCGGGAGTACATGGCTCCAGATAATTCTTAACTGAAAATCGGTTGTCAGATCCCAACATATGATACATTTTGTCACTAACCTGATTGTACTTTACCCAGCAGAAGTGATGGACACCCTACTTCACCTGTTTGCGCATGCCTGTGGAAATGCGTTTGCCTTTCATATAGTGCGTGCACAGATGAGGAAAGAGGATTGGAATGTTGAGAGACTGCTCACTGGAGTTAAGTCTTCACCACAGGTGATGGGTCCCTAATTCTCTTCAATTGCTTGTTGCAAACAACATTTACATTTTCCATCAGCTAAATTAAAGTTGTTAGGTCTTGGGACTGTCAGTCATGATTTCTGCTGTATTTCCTCTTAGGCCCTCATTATGAGTGGGCCAGTAATTTGAGCAATATTTATTGCGCCTGATAAAATCCATCCCTGCAGAGTTTACATTCACCAGGAGTGATAAATACCACCCAATTACTGTTTTGTTTGGGGGAATAACATGGGTTTTGGTGGTTACAGCACCAAAATCTGCATCCTTCAGTACATACCAGGCATTGGTCCTCAATAAATATCAGCAGTTTTGACCTGCCAACATTTATCAGAAAACTCATAATTGCAAAATGACTGGTAATAGCAGTTACCCTTTGTTTACCCTGAGGGTTCCAATCTTTGTAGGTTAGCTTGATGTTAATGTGCCTGACACAGAGAACTACTTGGAAGCTACAGGTAGAATAACAGTGTCTCAGGACAATAGTTCAAATGTTTGCTGACCAGAGCTAGATGTAACCTATTGACCATGGTAGCTCACCAACACCCTTGAAGTAGCACTTTAAAGTGAAGCTCAGCCCACTACATCATTAGGAGCATTATGCACATTAAAGAAGACATCTGCTCATCTCAAGACCTTAAGAGTGGCAGTCAGCCGAACCAATGTCACTGCCTCTGGCTAACACACAAATGTACACTGTTTGCCTCCAAGACCTGCAACTTGACCATCTGTTTCCATTCTCATTCTAGCAACACAAGGAGTTTGAACATTTAGTAGGCCCCTCTCTATCAGTCACACTATGTCGGTAAATAATGAGCCTTGAAAGAAGAGTGCTAGCAGTGGCCAGAGCAGAGTTACCTAAGTGCGGGCCAGCGAGAGCCAGATAGAAATTGTGTGAGTTGGGTGCATGATCATTCCAGGAGCTGAGGAGATCATTGGCTGGATTCAGAGCTGAGATCCATTTCTGAGCCTCACACATGTGTCTGTATTCTTATGCATGTGTGCACATTTATTTGTGGGTCTGTGTATATTTGGCAGAGTTGCTCCTTGGAAACTAAGCCCAGTGTTGAGAACCACCAAAAGTATATTTTGCTGACCATTATATAAGGTCCATCTCTGGCACATTTGTGTCTGTTTCTGGCATAATGGTGGCCCATAGCTTACATCCTTAACATATTGTGGCCATTCTTGGTCTAGTTGTCCATCCTGGCATACCTCTTTGGCATAATATGAGCATGACAGACCTAATTTGGCTATCCCTGACAGATTTGTGTCTCTCCCTGACTAAATAATGGCCATAACCAAAGTGTTGTGACCATCCAATCAATCAATCATTACATTTGTAGAGCGCACAATTCATCCATGAGGGTCTCAAGGCACTGGAGGGGGGTGGGGGGGGTGCTGCTACTGCTCGAACAGCCAGGTCTTGAGGAGTCTCCTGAAGGCCAGCAGGCCCTGGGTCTGTAGTAGGCGAATGGGAAGGGTGTTCCAGGTCTTTGAGGTGAGGTGAGAGAATGATCGACGGATGCGGGGGACGGTGGTGAGGGTGAGGTCAACGCAGTGAAGCTGGCGGTTCGGGGTGTAGAAGGTGAGTCATTCGTTAAGGTACGCTGGTCCGATGTTGTGGAGAGCTTTGTGAGCATGGGTGAGGAGCTTGAAGGTGATCCTCTTGTTGACGGGGAGCCAGTGTAGGTCTTTCAAGTGGGCTGTGATGTGGCTGTGGCGGGGATGTCGAGGATGAGGCATGCTGAAGCGTTCTGTATTCGTTGTAGTCGTTTCTGGAGTTTGGCTGAGGTTTCTGCGTAGAGAGTGTTGCCGTTGTCCAGTCTGCTGCTGATGAGGGCCTGGGTGACCGTTCCTCTGGTACCGGTGGGGATCCTTCTGTAGATCTTGCAGAGCATGTGGAGGGTGTTGAAGCAGGAGGAGGAGACAGCGTTAACTTGCTGGGTCAGTGACAGTGTGGAGTCCAGGATGACTCCCAGGTTGCGTGCGTGGTTAGTGGGTGTCGGTGCAGTTCCAGTGCGGTCGGCCACCATGAGTCATCTCAGGTGGAGGGTTGAACTGATGATGAGGACCTCCATCTTGTCCGAGTTCAGTTTCAGGCAGCTGATCGTCATTCATTTGGCGATGGCCTTCATTTCTTCTTAGAGGTTGGATTTGGCGGTGGTGGGGGCCTTGGTGAGGGAGAGGATCAGCTGGGTGTCGTCGGCGTATGAGACGATGTTGAGGTCATGCGATCTGGCGATGTTGGCGAGCGGTGCCATGTAGATGTTGAAGAGTGTCGGGCTGGGGGACGACCCTTGGGGTACGCCGCAGATGATCTTGGTGTCTCTAGAGCGGAAAGGGGGGCAGGCGGACACTCTGGGTGCTGCTGGTGAGGTAGGAGGTGGTCCAGTCCAGTGCTCTGTCATGGATCACTGCGTTGTGGAGGCGTGTGCGGAGGGTGTGGTGGCAGACAGTGTCGAAGGCGGCCGAGAGATCCAGGAGGATGAGGGCTGCAATTTCTCAGTTGTCCATCATGGCCCTGATGTCGTCAGTTGCGGCAATAAGGGCTGTTTCGGTGCTGTGGTTGCTGTGGAATCCAGATTGGGACAGGTCCAGGATGTTGTTGTCTTCGAGGAAGGAGGTCAATTGTTGTTGACGATCTTCTCGATGACTTTCGCCGGGAACAGGAGGAGGGAGATGGGCCAGAAGTTCTTGAAGTCCTTGGGGTCAGCTTTGGGTTTCTTGAGTAGGGCGTTGATTTCAGCGTGCTTCAGCTCTCTGGTAAGGTGGCGGTCTTGAAGGAGCTGTTGATGATCTTGCGGAGATGGGGTGCGATGGTGAAGCTTGCTTTGTTGAAGATGTGGTGCAGGCAGGGGTCGGATGGTGAGCCAGAATGGATGGTGTTCATGATTTTGATGGTGTCTTCATCGTTGACGTGGGTACAGGACAGCAGGAGGTCGATGTTCATGAGGCTGTAGGTGGTAAGTCTGAGGTGTCTGTGTCTGTCGGAGGGGCCTGGTTGCTGAAGCTGTCGTGGATGTCTGCGATCTTGCAGTGGAAGAAGGTGGCTAGGAAGTTGCAGAGGTCTTGTGATGGCGGGATGTCGTTGGAGTTGCAGCTGGGGTTGGAGAGCTCCTTCACGATGTTGAAGAGCTCTTTGCTGTTGCATGCGTTGTTGTCAATGTGCTCTTTGGAGGAGGTCCTTTGGCGATTCGGATGAGTTGGTGATGTCTGCGGATGGTGCTCTTGTAGGCTGTGTTGCTGTATGGTGTTTGTTCGTGGTGCCACTTCTTCTCGAGCCTATGGCCACTTCTTCTCGAGCCTATGGCAGGCCTGCTTGCATGCCTGGAGGTCGGCGGTGAACCAGATGGCTTTTCTATCAGTGCGTCTGTTCGAGGGTTTCTTGATCAGGGCGAGAGTGTTGGCGCAGTCGTCGATCCATTGCCTGAGGTTGAGGGCGGCAGAGTCGGTGTCAGTAGTGTCCATTGGTGGGTTTCGGGCGAGGGTGGTGTCTAGCTGGTCTTCGGTGACTTTGCTCCAGCTGCGGTGGGGAGCTCGTTGTGTGCTGTGGTGCGTGGTGGGTTTCTCGAAGGTGAAGTGGATGCAGCGGTGGTTGGTCCAGTGGAGTTTGGTGGTGTGGCTGAAGGAGACGTGCTTGCTGGCTGAGAAGATGGGGTCGAGCGTGTGTCCGGCGGAGTGGGTGGGAGTCGTAATGTGCTGTTTGAGTCCGATGTTGGCAAGGTTGTCGAGCAGGGTGGTGGGGTTGCTGTCATAGGTGTTCTCGAGGTGGAAGTTCAGGTCTACGAGGAGGATGTAGTCCATGGACGCAAGCGCATGCGTGCTAACAAGGTCGGCGATGGAGTTGCTAAACTGCAGCCGGGGGCCGGTGGTCTATAGATGAGGGTTCCTCTGAGGGTGGTGTTGGGGTCGGTGTGGATCTGGAAGTTCAGGTGTTCGGCTGTGATAAGCGTGTCGTCTGTGCTGGTCGAGATTCTGAGGGTGTTTCTGTGGACGATGGTGATTCCTCCTCATGTGGCGTTGGTGCGGTCCCTGTGGGTGATCTTGAAGCCATCAGGGATGGCTATGACGATGTCGGGTGCCGAGGAGGGGTTCATCCAGGTCTCCGTCAGGAAGGCGACGTCAGGGGAGGTAGCGTCGAGTAGGTCCCAGAGTTCGATGGCGTGTTTGCGGGTGGAGCAGGTGTTGAGAAGAAGGCATCGGAGGCTGTTGCGACCTACCCCAGTGGTCGTGGTGGTGGTTTGGGGGCTGGTGTAGCGGCAGTTCTAGCAGGAGAAGGGTCTGTGGGTCCGCTTCAGAGTGTCCCGGACGCAGGTGTGGGATCGGCTGGCATTGAGTGCGTGGAGGTTGCCGGCGTCATAGCGGCGTCGGGTGTTGTGACGTACCCAGGGGCCAGGTGGTGTGGCACTGGGCACGGTCCAGGAGCAGGCGGGCGCAGACGGGCTTGCCTTCAGGCGCGCCTTAGAAGGGTAGGTGGGAGGGAGGACCAGCTGGGAGGCGGGAGATGGACGAATGGGCAAGTAGGGGGTGGGGCCGAAGGTGACGCAGCTGCGGGAAACTGGAGATCATAACAGCGGGGGAAAAACAAGGCACAACAAGCAAGGAAATACAGGGAAAGAAAACAAAACAAAATACATCAAAATCTAATTGAAGGCAAAAAAGGACAGAGTGCGGAGTTAAAGATGGCAAACAGGAAACAGGGGCAGCGCAAGTACCCAGATGCCTACTGGCCACCACTGGGCCACCAGCTGCTTCTCGATTGGGGAATTAGTGCCTGGACTTTCCTTTGACAAGGAGAATGCAGTAACCCCAAATGGGCACTTGATAAGTGCCAGTCCTGCGAACCGGTTAGTAAGTCACTGTGATACAGTAAAGAAACTGTACTCTGTGATATGAGCACAGTTTTCTATCACAGAGGTTTGGGATCATGTTATAGTAAGTGCATTAGTGCATGGAATGGTCTCCTTCCTTACCTAAAAATCTGAAACAGAAGTTCAAAAGTAATGTTACCGCCTGTAAATTACAACCAAAAAAAATCACAAAGATTGCTATAGAGCTCACAAATTAATCAGAGTGACAGCATTTCTAAAGAAAGGAAGCTAAGATCGGGTGAGACATTTAAAAGATCCCTTTCAGGACGTAAATTAAATGGAGTAGTATATTTTAAAAATGCAATGCTGAGCACAGAAAAGTGCAAGAGATAGCTTTAAATGTCAACCATATATGTGTCAACTTTAACACTTTAAGAAAAAAATCACTGTGTGAGGAGAGAGCAGCAAAGATGTTTTAAGACATGCGCAAAATAGGCAATTGCCTAGGGCCGCTAGCTTCCAAGGGGACTCCTGGGAAAGTACCCTTTCTCTTTATCTAGCTTACCTTTGTGTATTTCCATTCTGCCTACCTCTGTCTCGGAGACTCTAGTTGGCCAGTGTTTTCTTGCCATCATAATACCTCAGACTTGTATGTCTGTAGGTCTCGGTGTTGTGGAGCCGTCATTTAGAGAATCAATAGAGTCGCTCGTCCGAGATTTACTTAAGACTTGGGGCGCAATTCATATGTTTATGGTATGTATACTCTGTTGCAACAGTGAAAGAGTATACATACGCTCAACATCAAGGTCAATCCAAATAATGCTCTCTCCCTACCATGGGAGATGACTCCTATGGCAAGAGAAGCATTACTTTTTTTTGTTGTTCAAACTGAAAATCTCCAATAAACAGAATTGATTCACAAAAAGAAAATTTCATTTTGGCATTTTCTATTTGAAAATATAAAAAAAATACTGTTTGCTGATGCAGCCTGGCACCAAACAGCAGATTGCATTGACAGGAACCGCTGTGATTTATACATTTATAATTTTGGTGGTCGGAACTTCCACCAGAAGTCTTTACTCCATCACTCCGGTGGAATAACAGCCCAACCGCTAATATATAAATGAGGCCCGCAGTCCCAGTTTTCCCCGATATTTTAGGTGTAATCATTGGAAATTGAGGTTTTCAACTGTTACAAGCCACCAACCCATTGCTCTATCACCTGCCACAACTTTGCTTTCATCACACAAGAACATTCCATATCAAGGCTGAATGTACATCACATAGCCCCACCACTCGACATATTTTGGCAGTGTATGCATAACCCAATTCTTCATATTTTCCTACTCAGCAACAATATCAAATAGATTCGTAGCTTGCCCTGATTTGTTGATGAGGGGTCCATAATATATTCTTCTTCCAGAAGGCAAAATATAATCAGAGAAGGGCTTACCTTGATTTCTTGTTGCCTGATTTCTGATCATGTGTTACCCACACTTTACCAAAATGGTGCTATTTTTGGGCAATCCATGAACCAGCGGTGCCTCCTCCGATAAGGCAGATGAGCATCCCCCCACTGCTCTCAGGGCAGTGGAAAAGGGAAAAATAAAATGATAATAACAACGCCATTATTATTTTATTTTTCGTTGCTGTGTGGCTGGATTAGGGCAAGGCGGGGCTGGTGGCACAGGGAGGAAGAGTGGTTTATGCACTTAAGTGCGCATGATGGTTTGGCCGGCCGTCTTGGGCAAGTCAAACAGTCATGTGCACTTTGCATGTTCTTCAACAGGCTGTAATACACAGTCTGGGCGGAGAGGAAGCACAGGCTCCCCGTCCCCATCTGAGCGCTGAACCATGGCGCTCAGTCCAATCCAACTCTGCATTGCAGATTTGTGATTGGCTTAGGAAAACCTGTGTGCTTGCTGTTTCTTCTGGACTTGGAGTCAGGAGGAGCAGCAGAGAGACAATGAGCAGAGATGGCAGAGCAGGTGAGGGTTTTCTATTTTTTTTATTTTTCAACCCCCACCCCCCGTTCCCAACCAGCCACCACTGCCATGAACATGTGTAAATCATCCCTGCTCTCTGTACCACACGTGTTACCCATGTCGTTTTTTATACTTCCCAACTTTCTTCAACTTAGATGGGGGTCTAATAAACCCTTTGAAGAGTAAACAGATGGTTCTTCCTAAGATCGGCAGATTTAACGATGGTATACAAAGTACACATAGATACTTGCCATTTTTTCTTCATGCTCATCTCTGTGAATTCTTTTCCCCATGTTTCTAGGACAAGGTTGAATTAGCCATTCACTGCTTGTAAGATCAACCAATGCCATGTTCCTACTTCTTTCTTCACTAAAGTAACAGCCTGCAGCTCTTGCTCCAGTCTACTAGTCTGTTCCACCACATGAGGCATTGATTGACACCATTTATTCATTTGTTAGTATTTATATTTTGATAATCGCCCATCTGTTGCTGTTGCCAAATCTTCCCAGGGCCTAAAATTACCCTCTTGAGTTAGCTGTCCCTACATCATAAATCCTGCCTTTTTCAAAGGATCAGACACTTTGGGCCTTATAATGAGTTTTTTTTTTTTTTGCAGAGTTTTATATAGCGCGAACTAGACCCGAACCGAATCAGGTATCAGAGCGCTTTACATATTTTCCAGTTACGTTACATGAGGACACACTTTCATTTTAGGCACGGGGAGATTAAGTGATTTGCCCAGAATCACAGGAGGTTTTGGCGTCGTTACCGAGACTCGAACCCAGATCCCCAGGTCCGAGGTCGAGCGCCCTAGCCGTTAGGCCAACTCCTCTCCCTCTTAGTGGTCTTGGACTGTACCGTCACGCTGGCGCCGCACTCCAAGACCGCCAAACACATACGGAGACTGCTAGCCAAATTCCAACTGGAATCCAGGATCTGGCGGTCCTGCAGCAGCTGGTCCACAGTGGTGCCATTGCTTGTTTCTGCACAGCATGGACTGTGAAGTCCATGCCTTGCAGGAACCGGGGTGGATGTATGACGTTACAACGCATACTTTTACATCGCATGCCTTTACAACACGTTTTTTACAACGAAAACCTTTACAACGCATAGCGCTTTGGGGTGCTGGATAGTGAATAGTTTAATTTACTATTCCAACTCCAGTCCCCGTGGACACTAGGGAAGGTGTTGGACAGTAAATTAAACTTATTCCCTATCCTAGAGCGCCCCCAGCGCAATGCGTTGTAATGGTTTGCGTTGTAAAAGTTGCGTCGTAAAGGCACTGCGTGGTAAAAGTTGCGTTGTAAAGGATGTTTCCCAACCGGGGTGCATGCAGATGGGGGGGCACACCATGTGCCCCCTTGCATGCATCACTTGGCACAGAGGCCTGTAGGGACCCTTAGTTTCCTCACCACCACACTTTTCATGGCGGGCTCACGGCGATGAAAACTGTGGCGGTGAGCAACCTTGTAATATGCTTGGCTGTGCCACTGCAGCACCGTCAGCATATTGAGGCCTCACACTGCTGCGACCCTGCCAAGGGATCACGGATCCCCAGTGGTAACAGTGGAGCAGTGGCAGTCTGACCACCATAGTCTGTCAGAATATGGCAGGAGGTCCAGTCTAACCGCCACCCCAACTACAGCCATCCAATTGACCACTGTAGTCACAAGAAGGCCATATGTTTTTCATGCATTCGGGTGTGCCTGGTAAATTCCAAATTGGGGCCAACTTGATAATGTATAGTATGTCACAAAGTGTTCTGATGTTTCATCATAATTTAGCTGCTGCTTTCAATTTCTTCAGTCTTATTTTTTTTTAAAGTTTGGCATCCCAAATTTATATAAAAGGTGCAAGCTTCCTTGTTTTGTAACGTTCAACATTGTCCCCATAAGACACCCTATCTCTGATTGGTTTGGTACTCTTATTAACATTCTACAGTTTTTCGATTGAAATACCCAATATTTGAAAGTCTTGTTAATCCTACTTTTTCTTTCCTCCTAGGTAATTTCCTCCACGATATTCTAACCCCTTTTGAGGCCCATATAAAAAACCTAACTTTGCCATTACATTTCGTAATACTCTCTTGGTTAAAACTGAGAGAGATACTATTAAAAATAAACGTACATTTTGGGGGATAACATCTTTATCAAATTTGACATACACTGAAAGAGGGAGATTCTGACATTTTTAAAGTATTTTATCTGTTTATGCCATAGCACTGTTAAAATTCAATTAGGGCAGATTATGTTTTATTTAAGTCATGTACCCGCCGTATACCTAAGTATCTCATCACTCTCTTAGTAGCTACACCCTCCAGACTCATACTCAACGTCATGATTTAGGTTTTCTCATTAATCAACAAAGAAACTGATATTTATATGAATTTCTGGGTAGCTTGTTTGAAAAGTAGGATAGCTTGCCTTATATTAGGTGTGTAAACCAACTACTTATAGGACAATCTTCCTATCCCATCCATTGAATGAAAATGGTATAATGTCTGTCTCATTCCTCAACCTTCTAGCCAATTTTTTCATTTTATTTATTTGAACAGTTTTATATAGCGCTGGCTAGACCCGAAGGTATCAGAGCGCTTCACATGAGGACATAGCATTAAAACATTTTTACATTGTTACATCAATTAGGGTTACAATTAACAATAAATGCTAGGGAAAGAAAGACATGATCTTAACACAATAATATAAGATATTAGAGTGTAACTTTAGCAAGACTCACGTTATAGGAAAGGTGGAGGATAGAGGGGACAGATAGTCAGGATAGAGGCAGGTGGCTAGGGCCAGGGGGGTCTGAAAGAGGAAGGTACTCGGTGTGAACATAGCAGTCGAGTAGTTGAAGAGAAGAGATAGAGGAGCCATGAAGAACAGTGAAAAGTAATGCCCGAAGGCCGGCTGGGTAGGTGACGGCCAAGGGGGTTAGCCAGAGCCAAACTCCGCTATAGCTGCATGGGACAGCTCCACCGGGCAAAGTTCAAGGGTGTTCAGTCTCCACGGTAAAAAAGACACAGTTTAAAGAAGAGAGCAGAATTACAGAAATTTGAAGCAGGGGATATGGGAGAGACAGGGAGACGGGGAGACACTAAGCCCAAAGTCCGGCTGGGTAGGTGACGGGCAAGGGGATGAACCAAGGCCAATCCCCTCAATAGCTGAGCCGAGCAGCTCCACCGGGCGATGGACACAATGCTCAGACTCTGCTGTCCTGGCAATGATCAGTAGCACACAGAAAGTGACAGATTGGCGCCGGGGGGGGTGTGAAAAATCATGGTCCGAAGGGAATTTTGACACCATCTTGAGGACAGGCATCGTTCCTGTAGGGCTGCGCAATGAAAAGTTCAGCTCGGGGAAAGAAATCAACACTGGCAGCCATGTTAGGATCAGGCAGCCATCGGCCTCGAGTGAACAGGGGTCCGCTCTCCACACCAAACGTATACCAGGCACCACAGCACTTCACGGGGAAAGGACGGGCCAGTCTCCAACTGCCACCAGAGCCCACCTGGACACACCACTCCTCAAGGCAAGCCAGCGCGGTAGGAGCCTCCATTTTGCAGGGGGGTGCTCACCTCTGCCCTCAGCTACTGGTGCCTTCGGGATCAAGAACAACCTGTCCACCCTCCACACACTGCGGTTGGGCCACACCTGCAGATGGAGCCTGCAGATCCAGCGATCACGGACTGCACCCTCGGTGTAGCTGATTCGCCTCAGCTGCGGGCGCCCGCCCGGGAACTTGATAGGGAAGTTGATAGGGTAGACCCCAATCTCGCCGCAAACCGGTGCAGTTTTCCGGGGACCCGCTCCTGATGTCATGGCCCCCACACTTCTACGTCCGAACGTTGGTCCATTTCACCTTGGGTGCCATCTTGAGGCACGATCGCCATGGGAGGATTTTGCCGATATCATGGTAAAGCAGCCGCTGGGTAGATCGGCGGCCACAGCGGCAGACGATCCCGATCATCTGATGTCGGGAGTTAGCCCTTTCTGATGATTTAGTGGGGCTTGAAGCGCCGCACTATGTTGTTGATCGCAGGGCTTCCACAGAGCTTAAGCTCCGGACAGCCATGTTGGAATTGTTGGATGGTTCAATGTATAGATTAAATAGTAATGGGGATAGTGGGCACCCCTTTCTTGCACCTTTAGCAATGCTCACATATGTTGTTAGATTCCCATTCAGTAATATTCTTGCTTTTGGAGAGATACAATTTAACTGTATGGCTCTACAAAATGTGTCCCCTAACTCATTATATTTGAGTACTCCAATTAAGGCTCTCCAGTTAACTCTATCAAATGCTTTAGTTGCACGTAGATCTATCACCACTGGGAGAATATTATATGTTGATGCAAGATCTATTGTACCTATTAAACCATTTGTTAGGTTGTGTAAATATCTCCCCAGGCAGAATCCCTCCTGATCTTCATGAAATATGGTCCCCACTGCTTTGGTCAGTGAGCGGCAGATGAGACTTAATTGTTTTTTGGAACTAAGGATAGATCTGCATCTTCTTTTGCCTATGAGGCCGGAAACAGAAGCTCCTAGAGGGCAGGCATGGTGTAGGGTGGCTGAGTTGCTTAGACTGGATGACCGCATGGTAGTGTGGGTCCCCTTCCATCTCCCCTACTTTCTTAGCATGGTTACCTGAGGCAGAGCCATTACACGCAGACTACTGCCACACCACACAAACCTGCAGTGAGAGGAGCAAAAGTGCAGGGAGAGCACCTGGATGATGGAGATTGGGGACCAAAAGCAGGATCAGAGTGCCGGGGGAGCCTCGACAATACAGACAGTACGTGGAGAAGAGGGGAGGAAGAGCTCAAGACTAGTCGTGCTCCTACAAAAAAGGAGCGGAGGGAACAGGTTGTGTAAAGGAGTATGAACTCAGGATCTTGGGCAACAAGAATCCCAGAGGAGGAAGAGGGGGTACCTGGCTGCCAGTTACAATAGGAAAACTAGTGATAACCACCGCACTATAGCAGGTGGGAGTAGAATTTCCTTTGTGAATGAGAGATATAAAGAGTCAGTAACAAAAAAAGTGGCACAGAGAGGGAAGAAGGGAATAGAAGATGCTATCCTTTAAAAAAAAAATAAGCATAAAATAAAACTCTAATTGAGAGCATTTTTAATGCCCAACACCTTAAGGAGAAACAATTGGGAGAGCCTCTGATACTAAACATGTCACGAGAGGAGGGGGAAATGGGACATTGTGCTCTGTCGGGTAGCATAACTGAAAATCATGATTCAATAAATATGTCAGAGCACCCAACTGAAGAAGGAGCTTGTGGGGCAAACCCATTGAAAATATGTTTGAAGTATTTACGGAAGCAGGAGTAGGGGGGAAATGAAGATGGATCCACATGTACCACAGCAGATCCGAGGTGATTTAGATAAAGGTAACACTGTAACAGTCCTAGGCCATGGCGAGCAGGGAACCACAGTCGACCAGAATATTCAAAGCATGTTGAAGGCACTAGGTACAGAAAAAAAAGTTGGATTACAAAATCAGAGTTAAAACTTAAAAGAAATACAGGAAAAATGTGCGATATTGGAAACGAAGCTTGATAGTTTCACACAGCATATGCAGGCTTTAGAGAACACGGTCCAGAAATTGAAAGAATCGAGGTGGGATAGGGCACAAAGAGGGCAGGAAAAGGGCACCGGAAGGGGCACACAGATATAGAAAGAGTGGCCACAAACAACAAAAACAGGGAAGCAAAGCACTGACAGGATAAAAAGGGTGAGAAAGAAGCAGCACAAAAAGTCACAAATGATTGAGTGAGAAAAGAACAAGGTACTTACCTTAAGTAATGCCTTATCTGTTAGAGACTCTTTCTAGCTGCAGATTCCTTACCTTACAATATTCCCTAGGCATCAGACTGACCCGGATTTTTTTTTAACAATCCTCATGTGCACTGGTAGGTGGCGACGGTTGGCTCTGTGTGGCATTGATGGCATCATCCACACTGGAAGTAACGTGCACGTGCCTATTTAGGTGGCACACCATTGCGCTGGCTTCAGTCTTGGCTTTTTTTCCACACCTGAAGCACAGAGGCTAGCTGCAGAGGAATGACTAGTGTGCCATTTTATGTAGTAAGACAGTGCACAGAATGGGTAGGATGGGAGGGTCAGTAACCTTACCTTTCAATAGATACCAAAGCAATTTCTCCTCTGTGTACTGTTTAAAATAAGAAGTCCCGGAGGACCAAACAGGCAAAATGCCTATCTCAGTACCGGACGCACAGCTTAATCGATCATGCATAACAATGATGCCACAAATTAGTCCATTTTCACATGTTTTTTATTATTCCAATTTCATCCAAAACGTCTCTTTTGTTTAATTGCTTGTCATCTTGTCACGTGAGATGCGCTTATGTTTTCACTGTATCCTTAATGCAACAGAAATGCCCATCCAGGCCTTATACTGAAACACGAAGTGTACATAAGTAATCCTCAATAGTTGATCCTGGTTACCCATGCATTTCGGGCCTTTTTTTGGCCCTTTGTCAGGGGTTCTCTACAAATTCAAAACATTAGAGTTAGATTGTATGTTTACAACACGTAAACGCCTCTCATGTGACAAGATGACAAGCAACGAAACAAAAGAGAAGTTTTAGATGAAGTTGAATAATAAAAAACATGAAAATGGACTAATTTGTGGCATCATTGTTATGCATGATGGATTTAGCTGTGCGTCCGGTACTGGGGTGTTACCTCGCTCCATTTTTTGAAGTTGATACAAGCATGTGGCTTAGGGCAGACCTCGTTTCCGGGCTTGCATGTGGACAGATGAAAAGTGAACAAACTTTTTGATTGAAAGTGGAAGAAATTGGTGCGCACTCTGTCGCTCCCAGCTTTTGCAAAATTCCTATCTCACCAGACCTGGCTGTCAAAGCAATAGTGTTTGGCAAACATGTGCAGTGATGCCCACGTAGTGGCCTGACAGATGTGCAGGACTGGGACACTTCTAGCCAACGCAGTTGTGTAAGTGCTAGCTCTAGTGGAATGAGCTCTTAAGCTCTCAGGGAGCTGTTTCCGTCTCATTGTGTAGCAGATCCTAATGCAGAGGAAGATTCATCGAGAGATGCTTCTCTTCTGAACTGCCTTCCTTTTGTTTGCCCCCGCAAAACTAAAGAGTTGATCCTCCACGCAGAAGTCTTCGGTAGGATCAATGAAGTATGATAAGGCTCTTTTTTTGATCTAGACGGTGGAGTCTCTCCTCTTCCTAGGTAGGATGGGGTGGGGATCAGGTAGGCAGAGTGAACTAATAAGCCCAACGTTGTATGGTGTGACTACCTTTGCCAAAAAGAATGCTCTGGTTCTAAGAATCAGCTTGTCTAGGAAGAATGAAGGGGTAACTGAAAGTGCTTATACTTTGCTAACCCTCCTGGCAGATGTTATCACCACAAGAAAGACAGTTTTGATAGTGAGGAGTGGTAGAGGGCAGCTGTGCATCAGCTCAAAAGGTGAACACGTGAGAACATGATTCAAGTCCCATTGGGGCATAATGGAGGGTGTAGGAGAAAATATATGCTGTAAATATTTAAGGTATCTAGTCACAACAGGGGACTTGAACAGGGAAGGTGGTCTGGCATGCAGAGAAAGGTGGAAATAGCAGAAAGATATCCCTTAACTGTGCCCAAAGCCTTGCTGGGCCAAGATTAGAACAAACAAGAGAACTTGAGACAAGGATGCAGACAGAGGAGGAGGAATGCCTTGCTGCCAGAAGGATATCACACGATTCAGGAGGAGGCTCAAACACTTTCAACTGCCACTGCTAAGTCTCCATGCATGAAGGTGGAGAGTGGACAGGTTTGAGTGCTGGACTCTGCCCTGTTGCAGTGACAGAACAGCCTCCTGAAGGGGCAGCCTGACTGTAGGACAGTTGGTCATGCTCAGGAGTTCAGGATACCATACTCTCTATGCCCTGTCCAGAGCCACTAGGAGAGCGACCTTGGAAACCTCAGTGCTCAGTAGTGCTAACATTGCGCATTTTCAACCATAGCGATCAGATCTAACTGAGGCTCTTGTTAATCTCAGAAAAGACTGTGCACCACCTCTGGATGGCGGTGCCATTTGTGATCCGCTAAGCATCGATGGCTGAGCTTGTCTGCTCTGCCGTTCAGAGAGCCTGCCAGATTATGAACCACCAGGAATATGTCCTGATGTTCCAGCCATGACCAGAGACTTAAAGCCTCTTGAAATAAGGTCCACAACTGCAACCTGTTCTGCTTGTTGCAATATCACATGAGGTTGGGGTTGTCCATGAACATTTTAACTAGCCTTCTTTTAATGGAAGAAATAAAGGCTTTCAATCGCCAGTCAAATTGCTCTCAGTTCCAACAGGTGGATGTGGACCTTAGACTCCCCTGATCACCTCTCCCAGGTGGTCACTCCAACCCAAAGTGATGCATCTATCACCACTGTGAGCTCTGGGTGGTAAAAAGTACGAGGTCTGCCATTGATGCAATTGCCGTCCATGAGCCACCACTGCAGGTCTTTTGAAGTTCGCTCTAATCCAATATCTGGACCAGGTTAGAGAAATGTATCTGATGCTGTGCCCACTGAATCTCCAAGTCCCACAGCAGACAGTGCATATGCCAATGGGCATGTTTTACAAAGTCATGAAGAAAGGCTCCCATACCCAACTCGCATCACACCAACCACAGCACAGAAACAGCCCTCATTGTGGACATCAGTAGCATCCTCGACCAAGGAGAAACAACCACATTCATCCTCCTTGACCCCTCCACAGCTTTCGATACAGTCTCCCACAAGTCACTCATCACAAAGCTTCAGCGCTTGGGTGTCTGTGGACCAGCCCTCAAGTGGATATCCTCCTTCCTCACAGACAGAACGCAATGAGCAAGACTTCCCCCTACACCTAGGAAACCAAGAAAATCATCTGCAGAGTACCTCAAGAATTGTTGCTCAACCCAACACTCTCCAATATCTACATGACGCCCCTGCAGGCTTCGTCAGTGCCCATGGCATCAACATAGTATCCTACGCCAATGCACACAGCTCATCCTCTCCCTTACCAACTCAACCAGCACCGCCAAAGCAAACTTCATCAACTGCATGAGCAACGTTGCTGATTGGCTGAAAAACAACTTCCTCCAACTCAACACAGACAAAACTAAAGTCCTAATCTTCTGCAACATACACTTGACCTCATAAACCTCTTGGTGGCCCTCTGAATTTGGCCCCCCACCAACTGCTAAGGTCCATGCTAATAACCTCAGGATCATCCTGGACACCAACCTCTCTATAAGCAGACAGCTCAACTGTGTCCCCTCATCATGCTTCCACTACCTGCAAATGCTACGCAAGATTTTCAAGCGGATCCCAGTGAAAACCAGACAAACAGTGACCCAAGCTCCTATCACAAGTAGACTTGATTAGGGAAATGCCCTCTACATTAGAATCCTTACCCATGACTTACGCTGAATCCTTACGACCCAGAACACCGCCGCCAGACTCCACCTGAACATCCAACGAAATAACCACATCTCTCCATACCTTAACAATCTCCACTGGCTCCCAGTCCAGGAAAGATGTAAATTCAAGCTACTCACTCATGCCTACAAAACTCTCCACAACACCCGTCCAGCTTACCCCAACCACCACCTCAACGTCTACCAACATTCGATCTGCATCCCAAGCAAGAGCACACCTCCCTCGCATCAAGAAGACCATAAGCGGAGGACACTCCTTCTCATACCTTGCAGCCAAGATCTGAAACGACCTCCCGCAACACCTCAAAACCTCCTTGTCACTCATGAATTTCCGAAGGAACCTCAAGACATGGCTCTTCCAGATGAAACAGACATAATCACCACCCCCTCAGGTCCACCCTGCTCAGCGCCTGGATACCCTTGCGGGTGATCAGCTGTGCTCTGCAAATTCACATAACAAGAACAAGAAATAGGGGAGGGTTCTCCATAGTGGGGGTGATGGAAGGGAGACAGGGCACTGAATGGGAGCAAAAGAATAGAAAACAAGCATTTACAATGCAATGGTTTTGCCTTTGTTAAAGTTAGAGCTATTGGCATTGCTCTTGACATTATTTGTATTTATGTTTTTTTTAACATAAATAAATGACATTGTCATTTACAATGCCACTAGCTTTATCTCTCGCAAATGACACCCACAAACACCCACAGAGAGCCCCCCCAAACACAGAGCCCCCCCACACACACACCCACACAGAGCCCCCCACACACACAGCCACACAGAGCCCCCCACACACACAGCCACACAGAGCCCCCCACACACACAGCCACACAGAGCCCCCCACACACACAGACACACAAAGCCCCCCACACACACCCACACAGAGCCCTCCACAGAGCCCCCCCCACACACACCCACACAGAGCCCCCCACACACACAGCCACACAGAGCCCCCCACACACACAGCCACACAGAGCCCCCCACACACACAGCCACACAAAGCCCCCCACACACACCCACACAGAGCCCTCCACACACACCCACACTGAGCCCCCCCCCCACACACCTTCTGGCCCATTATCTTTTCTCCTCATCAAAATAACTGCCACGCCCCTTTATTTGTTCTGAAAATGGTAGGTAGCAAGCCATTCCAAATCTAGGGGCCTGTGGCCTAAAGAGAACTTTCTGAGGGCATGGAAAGAACAGTAGCCTCCTTTTTCATGGATGAGCATCCCCTAGCTCGGTTCTTATGCTCCACCTGTCTTTCTTTGATACTTCCTCCATTCTTTCCATAGTGTCAACAGTGGGTCAATATGCTTTGTCCTTTCTTTCCATAGCATCATGGCCGCTGTTGGATTCGATACCAAGTCCCCTCTTTCCATTGCTATCATAAACAGTCTGTCTCGATTCCTCCTCTTTTCGTTCAATAGCTTTCAAAGACTGTCTGGGAAAACGCGTGCTCTAAATGTAAGACTGGAGGCAAATAATATCTATAGGCAAATAATATCGGGAGGCACTCGCATCATGCACACTCCCAGACTTGCTTGTGCATGTTTTTTTTGTAAAACAGATAAACAAATGGCTTTGTCGTTGACTAGTAAATAGCTTTATAGTTACGAAATGTGAGACCTATTGCATTTGCACTTATACACACATATAGGTATATGTACACAGAGCTATACACACACACACAGAGCTCCTCCTCTACACACATTGACAGGCTTTGTATACACAGCTACACTGTACCCACTGCAGCCGCTGTACCCACTGCAGCCACTGTACCCACTGCAGCCACTGTACCCACCACAGCCACTGTACCCACTGCAGCCACTGTATCCACTGCAGCCACTGTACCCACTGCAACTACTGTACCCACTGCAGCCACTGTACCCACTGCAGCCACTGTACCCACTGCAACTACTGTACCCACTGCAGCCACTGTACCCACTGCAGCCACTGTATCCACCGCAGCCACTGTACCCACCGCAGCCACTGTACCCACTGCAGTCACTGTACCCACTGCAGCCACTGTACCCACTGCAGCCACTGTACCCACTGCAGCCACTGTACCCACAGTGGCCACTGTACCCACTGCAGCAGCCGCAGCCACTTTACCCACTGTACCCATCATACCCGCCACAGGCACTCTACCCACCGAAGGAGCCACAGCCACAGTACCCGCCGCTGACAGCATAGCCACAGCAGTAGTCACTGGCGCTGTCCCCACAGCAGATACCATGGTCCTGCAGCCGTCACAGCCACCATTCACCCTTCATCCATCGCCTTTTACCACCACCAAAGTCCCCGTGTCTTTCCCCCTTCGTTCATCCATCGCCTTTCCCCACCGCCACTAATTAAGCAGTACAGGCAGGTCACCTCACAGGGCACGCTGACGTTAATTCCTAATGTCCGGCCCAGAAGTAGGGCTTAATTGTGACCTTGAGTCTGTTTCTAACCACTTTCACTTTCGGCACTTTAAAATGCATAAGCACTGAGAGGGGATGTCATTTGAGCGGAAATTGCGGAATCAAACAACTTGTTGTATTGTAAGGGGTGCTTCTAGAGCGCACTGACACCATGGGTTTCCTGGCGCTGGGCGGACATGGAGAGTACAGAGGGACTAGACAGATTGAGGGAAGAGCCAGGTTTTTAGAAACTTACGAAAAAGAATCAAAGAGTTAGAAACTTTAAGAGAAGGGGGAAAAGAATTCCAAAGCTTGGGGGCCAGGTATGCAAATCTTCGGCCTCCAGATCTACAGAGTTTATAAGAGGGAACAGTGAGAAGGTGAAGATAGGAGGATCTCAGATTCCGGGGCGGACAATAGGGTGTAATCAGAGATTTCACAAACGCGGGACAAGGCCCGGTTTGCGATTTGAAAACAAGACAGCCGATCTTGAAGGCAGACCTGGCAGTGACGGGGAGCCAATGGAGTTTGACAAGAAGGGGCCTGGCCGATTGCCACTTCGGGATCCCTAGGACCAGTCTCGCCACTTGATTTTGCACCACTTGCAGTCTGGCCACCGATGTTTTAGGCAGACCGTGGTAGATCGCGTTAGAGAAATCTAAGCGGGAGAGGACGAGGGCCATGATGACCTGTAGGAGGGCATCGGGTGTGAAAAGAGATGCCACTTTCCTGATCCTGCGTAGCTGGTAGATGCAGGACGAGACCACCGTCCCCACCTGTGGCCCAAGGGATAGACCGGAGTCAATTGTGACCCCTAAGCTCTTCACCATGGCCACGGGGGTGGGAGAGGGACCGCGTTCCGCCGGCCAAAATTGTGGCCCCCAGGAGGTGGCGCTCCTACCAGGAAGGAGGAGCTCCGTCTTCCCGGGGTTCAATTTCAGCTGGTTGTGGCCCATCCACTGGAGAATGTGGGACATGACTGCCTGGAAATTAGGAATAGCAGCAGGGGAGTTGAGAGAAAAAATGAGTTGCAGGTCGTCCGCGTAATTAAACACGGTAACGTCCCACTGCCTCAAAGAAAAAAGAAGGGGGCGAAGATAGAGATTGAAAAGAAGAGGGGATAGAGAGGAACCCTGGGGGACCCCACAGGGCAAGCACTCCCTGGGGGCCCTGAAGGTGCCTAGGCTAAGGGTCTGAGACCTGCCGGTCAAAAAAGATTTGACCCAGGCCAGCGCCAGGCCCTGGATGCCAGCCTGCTCGACACGGTGGAGAAGGATGTTGTGGTCCACCGTGTCGAAGGCGGCAGACAGATCTAGTAGTACCAGGGCCTGGGGGGTACCCTTGTCCACCCCGTCTCTCAAGGCATCCAGCACCGCCAAGATCACAGTCTCCGTAGAGTGGCCGGGTCTGAAGCCAGCCTGGTTGGCCTCGAGAAAGTTGTTGAAGTGGCGCAGCCGGGAGCATGTAATGCACCTCCTGTAATGCACCGTTTGCTCCTCGTGTATGTTGTTGGCTCTCGATTGTCACTTTTGCCTCATTTAATGTAACGTTTGCCTTTGTATTTTGCTCACGTGTAATGTTCTCATGTATCAGTTCTGTTCCTATTGTGAAGCGCTCTGACGTCTTCGGGTAAAGTCGGCGCTATATAAAAACGCATGAATAAATAAATAAATAAAGGTACCAATGTACCCACGCGCCGCATCACTCTTGGCCCCTTGGGCACAGTTCAACGCGTTACCAGTGGGTGGGACACATAAATGAATACACGCAGAATGCATTGATTTGCAGCCACAAGGGGGCGCTCCCGTCCTATGCGTCTTACTGGCCCCAATCTACATATGTTATTGAAGGTAATTCTAAAATAGTGCTTGATAATGATATAGCACAGACGGAATTCTAGCAGCATCACTGTACTTTGCACGGCAATATTTTGTTGGAGGAGACCTCCCCCCCCCTAAAAAAAGAAACGTGCCGGGGGTCACCGTCCTGAGACATGTATTTACACGGGACACGGACTGACAGCATTTTGCCTGAAAAAGGTTCTAGGTGTGTTTTTTTGCTATATACCTTTATGACACACAGCACGTATGTACAACTTCAGCCGGAGGCGAGTCACTCGTGCATCAAATGATATGATGTTTACCCCTCTCCACTGCCCCGCCCCCCTCACCTGCAGAGCGGGGGGGAGGAGGGGGGCTGCAACCTGCAGGCCTCAAGTATAGGGGTATTTTCAGTCCCGCAGCAGCTGGACGGCAAAGCCTCTTATAGCGCACAGAAGCCCACCCGAGAGTTGGAAAAGTCTTTTGATCTTAAAGGGACCTTTGCCACCTTGACGGGCTGCAGCGAGGAGGGCGCGTGGGAGGGGTGAGGCCTCGCACCTACACTGTTGAAAACTCACAGCATGTGCAAGCAACAGTAACCAGTACAGCGTTAACATGAACTGCTGTCCCTCAAGGCAGGAACACAGGAACTGCAAACGAGGATGACCATGCCAAACACAGAATCGTGTAAATTGTTGACACTCCTTTAAACAGCAGGTCTTCACCGATTCAAAATAAGCAGGATAACATAGTTCACTGGGGCAAAAGTAGAAGGTAGCGGGAACAGCTAGCGGGAGAGGGGGGGAGCGGGAAAGGAACGGCCAGCGGGAGGGGGGGGCGGGAAAGGAACGGCCAGCGGGAGGGGGGGCGGGAAAGGAACGGCCAGCGGGAGGGGGGGGGGCGGGAAAGGAATGGCCAGCGGGAGGGGGGCGGGAAAGGAACCGACAGCGGGAGGGGGGACAGGAAAGGAAAGGAACCACTCACCTGGACTTCCTCGGCCGGCGGTCGGCCGCCAAATGGCCCAAACAAACCTCGACGAGCCCAAAAAAAAGCCCCGCCCACCGCTGCATGACGTGGCCAAAAGAGAAAAATTCTCGGGAACGGCCCCGAATCGCGTCCGGGATTGACGGACAGATCCGGCTCCCAATGGCTAGCCTCCATTTACGTAGCTAGCCAATGGGAGGAGGGGGCGAGGAGGGGGCGGATACCCGACCCCACAGAGAAACATAAGGATTTTGCTAGCGCATGCGTACTTCGTACGCATTTTGCTAGGCAAAACCTAAAAAGGTCCTCAATATCAACCAGGTGATAAACAAGATTAAGAGGCCTAGTCACATCTTAAAAAGAGTGGAAGAGCAGGGGCCAATGGGCAACGCAAATAATAAATATCAATAAGAGAAGAGATTTTTTCAATACTAGTTCTATCTTGGAATGCTAACGGCCTAAGAAATAAGAATACTTTTCCATGGTTTCCAAAATGGTTACAGCAGTTTGCATATACAAACGAGTCATGCTGTTCTAAAGGGTTGGCAATAGTGATTATAGCTAATGCTACAACAGAATTATTGGAATAATTATCTAAAGATTCTGGAAGATAGATGGTAGCGAAACAACGACTATCCACAGCAGTATACATTGTGACAGCATACTATGTGCCCAATATACATGATATAATGCCCTTCGCCAAGTTGGTAGAAGAATTACTTAAGCACACGCCACCGATGATGGCAGGAGACTTTTATATCTTGTTAGATAAGTATTTAGATAGATTCACTCAGAGTAGGAGAATGAATGCTTCTAAAATGCAATCATATTTGAAAATGACAATAAAGGACATGGGATTTTGTGATGTTTGGAGGAAGAGAGCAGGGGCATTAAGAGGATGAACCTTTTATACTAAAAAAAGATTTCCTATTAGCCCACTGGTGTTTTAAGAATTGTATTTGTCTTTGTGTGAACCCCATTTCGGAAAGTTTTTGGGGCATCATGTGGGCTTCAATTAGCATAAATTAACAGTAAAATTCGAATAGAAGGCCCTAAAATATTTCTTAATGGGGCACTTAAAATCCTTAGGATGAAACCGAGAAGTGGGGTTCTGCGCAGAGCATTGCTTGTGCGGCATTTCTACCTTTCCCCTCCTCCACTACCGAAAAAATAAAATACAAAATATATATATTCTCAGTCTGCTGTTGATGTCCTGGGGAGATTTAAAATCCCATAATGCAAATCAGCTGTGTAGATCTCCAAAACAAGAGCTGGATACCCACTCTACACAAGGGTTTCTTACCCAGTGACCATGTGAACGGAGCCAATATCGTGTGCAGAACTAAATTTGTCAAAAAGTAAGTCCCAGGGCCCTCGTCGGGTGCTCACTGTAGCTTTCTCTACCCATTGGCCATTCCCGCGCTGCTATTACAGTACCTGCACATCTTCGAACGATCACACTGCTATGAGTGTGACAATTCAGACAATTTGAGGCCCCCAAAGCAAAAAGAATGGCTTGCCCCGCAGGGATTAGTTGTTTTAATGTATACTGAATAAATAAAAAACAGTTGTTGTGCTCATCTATAAATTACACAAACAGCGCCTCCATGTGGCAGGTGTCATAAGTGCCGATGTTGACAAATAAGTGCCAGTGACGAGCACCGGAAACTACTGGTTCAAATTAAGCACTGATTCGTGTGACACACTGTAGCATGGTGTATCTCTCTTCACAGCCTCTATACTTACTAATCGACCTTAATAGCACTCAGCACTTTCTTAGTTCTGGTCTGTACCTCCATTCTTTGAACAAGAAACAGTCAGTAGAATTTCCTCAACCATACTATCCCTATGGTGGGGGGAATTTAACCAGTGGAGTCTACTCCATATGTAGTTTTGTTTTAATAATTGGAGAATCTTCATGTATCACCCAACTCTAAATATTTCACATAGTTGGACAGGTTTATCCATTTGGCAATCATTTTCTAGAGTTTAAGCTGCTTAGTTCAATCATCAAATACATAGAGGTAAATTTTTAAATCAATTCATATAACATTGCTGGGCTCACAATTCTTCAACGTTAAATAATGATCACGCTAAAAACAAGTGAAAACGGTAAAAGCCTTCTGCTGCCACCTTCAGTTTCAAAGAATGATTACAGTTTTAAGAGAAGTGAACTTGTACACCCATGCTTTTTTTTTAATTTAAATTAACTGTGATGGTTTTACATTAGAAGCGTAACTCTCTCAATAAAGCACCATGCACCCCGTTTGCACTTTTTAATTTTTAATTTTCAATTTAAAATCAATGCACAATGTAGAAGCTATGGATATGCTAGCATTCACTGAGGAATACCGACATTATTGCTTCAGAATGTAAACGTTGCAAAGTAGTATGCAGTGCTTTATGTTAAACCTTGGAAACGTCTGCCACCTTGTGGCACGAGACATCTTGTGTCTAGATTTCATGAATATAATGATTTCAATTGTAATTGTATTTATATGGCTCTTACTATCCCTGAGGAGGCTTGAAGTGATTTTCGGCGAGTTGCACGCTAATCCAGAATCTAAAGGTGGATTAGTGCTGGATTAGTAGAGGGAAGTATAACTTGTTATTGGGAGCGGTAGACATATGAGTCTGTCAGTTGGATAAATAGGATAAAGGATGGACAGAGGAGGGAAGAGTTTAGAAAGGATTATATAGGAGTTCATAGTAGTGAAAAGGTTTGGGAGGTGCCAGAGAAGCTGTTGATTGGATGCAGGATAAAGGGTGGATGGGGGGGGGGGGGTTGGAAAGGGTTATTTGGTGGTTCATTGTAGTAAAGAGGTTTGGTATGAGTCAAAGAGTGGAGGTAAGGGATATTTTGGAAAAGGACTATAATGAGTCATAGAGCAGTGGTTTGCTGCTGTTTCGATAGATTACTAAACTTTTTTCCTCTGATGTGGGAGAAAAATATATAAATATGTAGCTACATAACCACACAGAAGAGATTTTAACATGATACTCATATTGAAAATAATTAGGAGAAAAACAATTGTACTAGGTGAAATCTCAAATGTACATGCATGGATAAATATTTACAAACGCAGGCTTTCTATTTTTACTGTGAATTAAGGTTTTTTATTTTATTTCTTTTTTTAAATTTATATTCATCCACCAATATTTCATTAGTGACTCACCTATAGATACAATTGATATAATCATATTTACACATTGTGATAGACGTGTTAGTATAGGAAAAATAAACGTGTTGATAAAGGATAATGAATATTATTGAGAGTTAGTGGGACATAGAGATTGTGCACTACCTGCTAATCCATTGAAGTGCAGCTATGAAAGAAAACTGGGATAGATTGAGCAAAACGAGAATCCAAAATTGCCTTTTGCAGAAATTCGATCAAAAGAGTTCCTCTTTTAGTTTAAAATTGTTTGACCATGATTCCAAATATCTAGGCAAACAGATGAGCATTGACTGCATAGATTTGGTTAGACATTCAAAGGATGTGCATGATACCCTATAGGGATGGGAATGGCACAGCCTTTGCTCAGATACCACCCTGGGCAGAACCCATGTGGCCCAGTCGCCCACACCGATCTTGGTAAGTAAATGGGGCAGCAAGGTGTTTTTGTGTTTATAGCCAGTGGCGTAGCTAGACCTATGGCTGCCCGTGGCGGCCCCTGCATTTGCCACCCACAGCCGTGTGCAAGGGCTGGGGGGGGGGGTGATAGCAGTTTCCTTTGCGCCGCCCCATGACAGGCGCAGTTAAGAGCGGGGGGCAACAGCCCCCAAAACTCGTGCTTCTTGGGGCAGACTACCATCCTCTTCCTCCCCATTGCTACTCCACCGTTCATAGCTCAGTCCATAGCTGAATAAATCAGAGTGTGGCTGGACTCGGAACAAAACACCCCTGCTCCTTCCCATCACACCAAAGACACAAACAGGCAAGTGCAAAAAGTTTGGTGGAACAGCTACTAGTGCCCCAAACACAAGGGTGAACCCCTTTTATTTAGCACAATATATCACTAGGACAAACCCAATATATCAACAAAACAGACCATTTTCAGAGTACCCCGCATGCGCAACTCTGCACCCCATACCCCACCTCCCTCTAATCCCCCACAATGAGTGTGCTAAAGTGAACGATGAGGCTGGAGCACAAGGATAAGCACCAGTCGAGTCCTGTTAAATAATAAGGATTCACATGATGCCTACACCTCAAGGGATGGAAGCACCAGCAGAATCTCCAAGACAGGACAAGGATATGAATTCTGGAAACCACAGGATTTAAAGTCCCATTGAATCTGAGGAAAGCACATATTTCCTGCATAACTGCTAACAGGAGCCCACCCAGCATGTCTATAAAGTTCCCCTTATAGTTTTCCTTCTATATGTGAAGTCTTCTAGCAGCTGTTTGCCATTCCATCTGAGCAACAGCCCTGGGACATGGGGCCACAGCCCATGGCTCCTGGCTCCAGTGGGGGAAGCCTGAGTGAGGCAAGAAGTTGAAGATTAGTCTAAGGGGCGGACAATTAATATTCTCATCAATGTGAATCTTTACTGGACCCCCTCCCCCATTCCCGAAGATGGTGCAGCACCGATTATGAAATTTTGTGACATAAAAAAGAACATCTTGCAGCAAAGAGTTTGATTTTTAGCTACATTTTTGCTGTGCTGTTTTACAATCATTACTTTTTGCACAGGTATAGTAGTAATGTAGGTATACATATCTCACTATTCATTTCTGGAATGTGCTGCATACAGATGTACTGTACAGACACCTCCTGAGGGAGAAAGGGGACATGATAATAAACCTCCAGATCTTTAATGAAGAGGTTTTTTTTTTGTTTTCTTTAAATAGTTAGTTACTGAACAACGTGTCAGCTGCGTGGCCAGCATATGGTACTAACAAATGGACACAGGCAGGTATAAGGGATGGGAAAATGATCATTATATAGATGAAGTTGTTTCTATATTGTTACCAGATGACTCTGTGTCATATGGAGTGCCTGTTCAGTATCCTCTATAACAGCTGATTTTTGGTCAGTATTTTAAAAAATGTAGGGTCTGCTTTAGAGTTTGACAGATCGGTACTGCGTCACAAACATGACAGATATCCTGTCCGCCATATTACAAGTGCATTAGGATGTAATGTACTTGTAATAGAGTGGATGGGATAACATTTACGTTTGTGATGGAGTACCGGTCTGCCAAACTCCAAGTCAGGCCTTTATTGTGGACAAGCGTGGCTCAGTGGTTAGAGGCGGCAGACCCGGAAGCTGAGATCAGCCGTGGACCAGGGTTCGATTCCCCGCCTCGGCGGGTCTCGAGCTCAAAAATTCCACGGACTCGACAATTCTTGCTCCGGTGCCTACTCGACTCACGGGGTCACACTCTGCGACTCTGGGCAATAGCTTGCTTAATCTCCACTACGGCCCCTCGCGGCGGGATGCCTGGCTTTCACCTTGTGAATACCCTGCCGGGGTATCTCACAGGGGAATACCAGGACGGGTTCCCTAAGCAAGCGCCTTGAGACCCCTGGGTGATTCGTGCGCTATATAAATCGAAATACATTTACATACATACATTTACATTTACATTACCAATACTTACAGCAGACTTTGGGCCACCCATTAATTACCATTGATTGGCTATCTTGTAACTAACAATTGTTTGTTTCTTATTTAATGACTTTCCTTTCTCTTCTTGTGCTTCTTTCTCCCCTAGAGCATAGCTTCTATACCAGCTTTTTGATTGGATGGCAAAGTAGCACATATCACTATTTGCATTACTGTCCAGGCTCCGTTGTAGCTCAAAAACAATTTTCTGCTAGGATGTAAATATTTATCAACACTTTACACTGCTTTGCATAACCTTTTGGGTATTTGCTCCAGCCATAGCATTGATACATTTGCTACATTGTTTCTTAGAATAACCAAGCTCGACCATTGATGCTAGAACGTTATAATTGTTTTTTCTTTAAAAAGAATGCTACATCCAAACAGGAAGGACTGCCTAAGAAAATGTTCATATTGTTAAAGATCTTTTTTTCAAGATTACTAGGGTGGGCAGAGAAACACAGTAACCAACAAACCCACTATAACGTTTAAAAAAGCAACATTGTAACTGTGCTTTGAAAAGTAATATGTAGAAGTCAGATATCTGCTTACAGAAGGAAGAAAGAGACATGCTGTTTTTCTCCAAAACATTTACTACACGGGCAGTTGGAGGACTGGGAACAGTCCAGTAATCAAGCTGCAGGAGGTTAACCATGTTCCTCCTCATACCCCTCGGGTGGGCTGTTAGCCAAATGTGCTGACAGATGTATGATGTTACCACGCAATCAAAATGATCGCGGTACATCACAACGCAGCTTTTACAACGCAAGTCGTTACCACGACTTGCGCTGTAGGGTGCTGGACTTAGGAATAGTATGATTTACTATTCCAACTCCAGCCTATGTACTGTAGGAAAGGTGTTGGAATAGTAAATCTACTATTCCTTAGTCTAGGGCGCCCTCCAGTGCAAGTCGTGGTAACGACTTGCGTTGTGATGGCACTGCGGTGTTTTGACCGCGTTGTAAAGGTTGTTTACCGTGCTGACACAGAGCAGGAGAGAAGAGGCTGGTATCTTGACTGCACAACTATCAAGACAAAGAGGTATGTGTGTTCTCTATTGCAAGACCAATTGTTAATTTATAGTGGGCTTCGGGACACCCCATGGCTTACCATTGTTTGGCTTTATTGTCACTCTCATTGGCTCACTTTTTATTCATTAGCTTCTGTGGGCCTTAATTCCTCCTCTAGTTTCTTGTGTTTGTCCCTTCCGTGGACCATGAACACATTACTTATGTCCTTCACTGCTCATGTTTCAGGCGCTACTTTTTTCTTTTTGTTTAAGCACTCCACAAGAGTATGTTTTTCAGCAGTCTCCCTAGTGATGCTTCTCTTCTCCTCTCTGTGCTCCGGGATGCTCTCTTTCTTTTGCCCATATGCTTCTCTCCACCCACCCCCACATGCTCTAACACCTGTTAACTTTTCCTCCGAGCTCCACAATGCTCTTTTCCCATTGCTTCTCCCCACCTGTGTCCTCCATCATTTTACTTCGGTCCCATCTTCTGTGTTAATTCTCCCCAAGCTCATGTTTCTTTCCCTTCCCTGTCCTTTGTGATTCAGCTCCCCACCCTTCATGTTGCTTCCGCACCCCCTGTGCTCATGTTGCTGTCTATTGGTTTGCTTCTCCCTTTGCACTTGACTCCCACAGAAGCTGAGGATATTTGGATCTGCTTCACCACATAGTAAATGAGCTGCACAACATGGGCAAAAGATTACTGATGGACCACAGTTCTTTTAGTGGGAAGAAAAAGGTGGGTGGTCTCTAAAAGGGGAGTTGTGTTAGTAATTAAGGGCATAGCCTAAAACATGTGTACTACATTCCTGTGCTTTACGTAGCATGCTGCCTCACCAACATTTAGGGCCTTCTTTGTGAGTTTCCTACTATTGCACCACACATATTACACAACAATAAACATATGCCTAAATCAAGCCAAACCTATTAGCTTTGCTAGTGCTTATTAGCCCTTTGCTATAAAAGAATTACAACAATAATTTTGTTGTAATAATTAAAATTGAAACTTACAAATATTACATATATGACTGCCACCATGTGGGCACTGGTGAGAGGCCAAGGACAGGATGTAATATGAACTCTGTAATGGCTCCCTGACTTACAGGTCTCCAGCCTCAACTTCAGAGCTCCCAGTGATGCCCTATTATGAACACCCTCCCGCAAGCAATACTCACCGAACACCTAAATGTGGCTCAGGTCATCATACAATCATTGGAAAACCCAACAGCTCAGTCTTTTAGAGCTGAAATCTCTTGGCTATGCCAATATATTATAGTAAATTCTAACTACAATTCAGAAATTTACTAAAGCAAAGAGAGTTTACAAATGGTAACACATTCAAGGTCTTATGTAATGTATATACAGTAACGTATTGATAAAAACATTGGGTAATTCTTGTTTTCTTGTATTGGAACTGCTGTGTAATTTGAGGGCATCGCAGCACATCAAAGATTTTGCAGCAAATACATCTTTTTGAGAGCCCCCGCCAGGACTGAGCAGCAATAAGTAATTCTAGCCTTTCTCTTACATCCAAAAATGCAGTATCCATGCTCCGACATGGCCTAAATCTCTAGGTCTCCAAGAAATCCACTTGACTCCACATGGCCAGAAACCTTCCGAATAAATGTAGTATGAAAAGTTGTTCCACTATAGGCCTATAACTGGATGCATCATCAGAGGATAAAAAAAACTTTTTCAAAAAAAGGGGTTACTGAGATGTGCTTGGCTCCACCAGCAGTAAATTATGGTGCATTTTGTACTGTTTGTGGTACGTGCTTGGGTAGGAAAAAAAAGGGTGCAGTGCCCCAAGATGCATTATCCTTTTTTAGGACATTTTCCAAACATGGCTATATGTGGCTGGGATTCAGTGGGAGAGTCAGGGTAACCTAAGAGGAAACCAAACATTTTGCAACTTTTTTGGTTCTGTTGGTATGTGTCTACAGACTTGTCAGATCCCATTTATTGTGGTCTCTGACTGATGTTAGAGTAGACAACTTCAGACTGTGATTAAAGTTGTACCAGTTTGCAAATTCTGGCTTCATGTCAACTGGGTCACTACTGCCACAGGGAACAATAGTGTGCAGTCCTCACAAAAGGAAATTGGTAAAATCTAGGCAATGCCTGATACCACTTCAAGCCTCAGAATATGTGTAACATGATGCTCAGATTCAGTAAAGTAAGCAAGGTGACTACCATGGTGTTAGCACAGATTAGTAAACCAATTATTCATGAATCTATGAACTGCCTGTATTTCACTACATGGTGTAATCATCAGCTCTTTGAACTGAGTCTTTGGCAGAGTTTGTTTTTCCCATATATTTGAAACTTACAGATTTCCAGAGGGCTCCACTCAACACATGTCTTGCACCTTTTCCTTCAAATCTTTTAGCATTACCTCAATCAGAGCTTAGACTCGGTTTTCATTACCCTATATATTTCTGCAACGTTTACTTTTTACATTGATGCTAAAACATTTAGCTTGTACTGGTAAGTAACTGACAGTTGTAGTCTGTGGACAAATGAATTCCCATTTGTTTTCATATCACATTACATATAAATAATTCTAGTATTATTTGAAAAAGAATGTGTAGTTAAATGAAGAAGAATGTAAAAGAAGACTATGGTATGGCTGGAAAGTGATATTGTTGTGAGAAAGATTCAGATGATATTAACTTTTTAAGTGCGGACATCGGGCAGTGGCCCATGGCTGCACTACCCTCCCCAGTGCATCTGTCGGCCAATGGCCGACACTGGAGAGGGTTATAAACCCCCTGCGAGTCCTTTATTTTTTATCAGGCTGCTCCGGGAGAGCTTCCTGAGCAGGCTGATTGTTTGATTTATTTACTGCAATGACAATCAGCATGCAGGGTGCGCTGACGTCATTGTAGTAAAAGTGAAAGTAAAACAAGCCAATGGACTTGTTTACTTTCAATGAATGAATGCTTAGGTGCACATCTCAGCACCCTGACCACAGACTGTCCTGGGAGAGATATTGCTGGAAAGAGTAGAATCTCCCCTTTCCAATAATACCTCTGACCAGTGAATATCTGCTTGCCACAGGTGAGCAATGCCCAAGCAGGGATCTACCCACTAGCCAACAGGGATGGGGTAGTGGCCAATTGGGTTAGGGTTTTTCCTTCCTTATGGCAATTTTTATATTTCACTCTTGTTGCCTCTTTTAGGGGGGCAGATGTGGCAAGTACTCCCGATCTGACCCCCGGGGGGGACAGAAAGCACACTAGACACCAGAGATTTAAAAAAAACCATCAAAATACAGGGGCGGGTGCAGGCCAGCATGGGCATGGCCATGCCATCACTCCTAGTAAATGGGACAACAGTCTTTCTTTCCCCCTGGGGCAGATGGAGGTATTTCCCCCAATCGACCCCTTTGGGGAGTAGAAAGCCCACTAGATGTCAGGGAAAGATTAGTTTTTGAAAATAGAGATGGGATGCCCACAATGGGCATGGCTATACCTCCACCCCAACTAATTGGGGCAACAGTCTTTCTGACCCACCAGGGGGTCAGATGGGATTAATGATCCCGATCTGCCCCCCAGTGGGGGCAAAAAGATGACTAGATGCCAGGGCAAGTTTTTTTTCAATATAGGGGTGGGGGCTGCCCACCATGGGCATGGCTATGCTCCCACTCCAACTAAATGGGTCAACAGTCTTTCTTTCCACCTTGGGGGACAGATGGAGCAATCACTCCTGATATTCCCCTGGGCAGAAAGATCACTAGACACAAGGGACTCAATTCATGAAATCTTTTTTGGGGGGAGCCCCCAATTGGCATGGGCCCATGCTCCCACCCAAGGGCCAAACAAACTTTCTGCTCCTCCTGGGGGGTGGGTAGGGTATTCAGCCCTAATAAGGGATTTCAAAATGATGCTAAAAGGATGGGGTGGCTTACCCTGCCATCGGGCTATACCCCTACCCCAGTTGGGTCAAGAATGCCTTTCTGCCCATTTGGGGAGGTTGCCCCAAACTTGCCTCTAGGGGGATGGGAAATCCACCTGACACCAGGGATTTTGACTTTGGGGCAAAAGAAAGTGGTTCAGGTGTTGCACTCTGGCATTGGCCACACCCCACTCCAAGGGGATGTGGCCTAAGGGCTAGGGCAGTAGACCTTGAAGCTGGGGTCCCGTGTTCGAGTCTCGGCAGAAGTGCTCAACATCCTGTGATTCTGGGCAAATCACTTAATCTCCCTGTTCCCAATGAAAAACAATGAATGTGTCCATCTGTAACACAACTGGTGCTCATGTAAAGCGAGCCAATACCTACGGGTTTAGTTTGCGCTCCATAAACCCCCCCCCAAAAAAAGAACACCCACTGTATGGCAGAAATAAACCTTTTTTAAATAAAATAATGAGTCACCTCCCTCACCGCTAAAACCTCAACAGTCTTTTTGCTCCCCGGTGGGTTAAAGCAGGACTCCCATTGCCCTTGGTTTGTTCCATTCCTGTCACAGAGACTTGGCCAAGCCACACAAGTGGCACATTGTTTTTATTAGCAAAAGTGGGGTATGCTGGGTGATAGGAATTTTGTAGATTCCTGTGGCTTCCGGAAGTTTCCATCACAGATATGTAAGGGAAAATTGTGATTTCAGGTAAATTAAGGATTGCAGGTCATTGTGGGGAAGAAAACCTTGTGATATCCATGCAAGGCACACCACTCTGGACTCCTTTAGTCGTCTAGTTTTCAAAATTGGGCAGGTGTGCTAGGTTTCCTGAGGTGCCGCCTGAGCTAGGGCCCAAAATCTAAAGTCACCCACATTGGAAAAAAGGGTCAGTTTATTTATTTATTGATATATAGTTTTGTATAGTGCGAATAAGACCCCAAGTTTAATATAATGTGTGTATGTATGTTGCATTTTGGCCCATTTCCTGTCGCAGGCACTAGGCCTACCCACACAGGTGAAGTACCATTTTCATTAAAAGACTTCGGGAAATTGCTGGGTGGAAGGAAGTTTGTGGCTCCCTGGTGATTCTAGAACCTTCCATCACAGAAATGTGAGGAAAATGTGTTTTTCAGTCAAAGTTTGAGGTTTGCATGGGATTCTGGGTAAAACAACCTGGAGAGAGCCACACAAGTCACCCCACCTTGGATTTCCCAAGATGTCTTGTTTCCAAAAATGTGCAAGTTTACTAAGTTTCCCTTGGTGCTGCCAGAGCTATTGCCCAAAATGCACATCTGCTCACTTTGCAAACAAGCGTTTACAATGCAATGGTTTTGCCTTTGGAAAAGTTAGAGCTATTGGCATTGTAAATGACAAAATTTGTATTTATGTGTTGGTTTTGAAAACAGATAAATAAATGGCATTGTCATTTACATTGCCATTAGCAAAGGGCTAATGGGGCTGGGCTCTTGTAAAATGGGATGGGAACAGCCAGGAGCGCCTGGGTGTGCCTAAACAGAGACACGGACAGCAGGGGTGGGGGGGGATCCGGGGGGGGGGGAGGGGGGACAGCGGGATACACAAAGACACGAACAGCGGGAGGGGGGACGGACAGCGGGATACAACCATGCGGTACCATGCCATTAGACTAGGCAGCTTCCATCTGGGCGACATGCGTTTCCTTTCCTTTCGGGCAGGACTATTGAAACAAGCAACCTTCTTCCTCACAACAGGCATTCCCTCACTTCTGTAAGGTGATGGTCTTGCATAGATATGCTCCTTACTCCTTTAAAGGGAGAGATATTAGATTAAAGATGTGATTTTCTGGTTTGGCGTAGACCATCCACAATCTTTAAATTTGCATCAGCATAGAAAGAAAGTGCCCCCTCACCCCATCCCTTTAAACAAACATCAAAACTCTGTGTGGCTCATTTGGCTGAAATGGGTACATGTCTAGTTAAGTAAGCCAGACTTGAGTAAGTAGGGAAAACAGCTTGTTGCATGTTAATTGTCCTGTTCTCAAGCATAGCGATATTGGGGCGGAAATGATTTCCATATTTTTGAGGGCCCCTTTCCTAATACTAATGGACGAGTACAACAGATGTTTGGTATTTTGGCCTGTTAAGTGCCCCGACTGATGCTTAACAGGCTTTTTGACTAATACAAGCATGTGTTCATAACGCCAAACTACTTTTTCCTAACAACTCCATGCCATTAGGACACTATATTTTGGTCCAGGCCTTTCATTTACCAACTCTTTCCATTCTGGTATTCCTAGTCCTGCTTCATCTAAAGTAAAGCAATTGGATTAAAGTGCTATATCACAGTGGGTTGGAAACAGAACAAGGAAAGGCACGGACAGCGGGAGGGAGGGCAGGTAAGGCACGGACAGCGGGAGGAAGGCGGGAAAGGCATGGACAGTGGGAGGGGGGCAGGAAAGGCACGGACAGCGGGAGGGGGGCGGGAAAGGCACGAACAGCGGGAGGGGGGCGGGAAAGGCACAGACAGCGGGAGGGGGGTGCGGGAACAGGCACACCGTATTTTTGAGGGCAACTTTCATAATACTAATGGACGAGTACAACAGATGTTTGGTATTTTGGCCTGTTAAGTGCCCCGACTGATGCTTAACAGGCTTTTTGACTAAAACACGCATGTGTTCATAACGCCGAACTACTTTTTCCAAACAACTCCATGCCATTAGGACACTATATTTGGGCCCAGGCCTTTCATTTACCAACTCTTTCCATTCTGGTATTCCTAGTCCTGCTTCATCTAAAGTAAAGCAATTGGATTAAAGTGCTATATCACAGTGGGTTGGAAACAGAACAAGGAAAGGCACGGACCGCGGGAGGGAGGGCGGGAAAGGCACGGACAGCGGGAGGGGGGCGGGAAAGGTACGGACAGCGGGAGGGGGGCGGGAAAGGAACGGACAGCGGGAGGGGGGCGGGAAAGGCACAGGCAGCGGGAGGGGGGGCGGGAAAGGCACAGACAGCGGGAGGGGGCGGGAAAGGCACGGACAGCGGGAGGGGGGGTGGGAAAGGCACGGACAGCTGGAGGGGGGTGCGGGAACGGGCACACAGTATTTTTGAGGGCCCCTTTCCTAATACTAATGGACGAGTACAACAGATGTTTGGTATTTTGGCCTGTTAAGTGCCCCGACTGATGCTTCACAGGCTTTTTGACTAATACACGCATGTGTTCATAACGCCAAACTACTTTTTCCAAACAACTCCATACCATTAGGACACTATATTTGGGCCCAGGCCTTTCATTTACCAACTCTTTCCATTCTGGTATTCCTAGTCCTGCTTCATCTAAAGTAAAGCAATTGGATTAAAGTGCTACATCACAGTGGGTTGGAAACAGAACAAGGAAAGGCACGGACAGCGGGAGGGAGGGCGGGATAGGCACGGACAGCGGGAGGGGGGCGGGAAAGGTACGGACAGCGGGAGGGGGGCGGGAAAGGCATGGACAGCGGGAGGGGGGCGGGAAAGGCACAGACAGCGGGAGGGGGGGCGGGAAAGGCACAGACAGCGGGGAGGGGGGGCGGGAAAGGCACAGACAGCGGGAGGGGGGGCGGGAAAGGCACGGACAGCGGGAAGGGGGTGGGAAAGGCATGGACAGCGGGAGGGGGGGCGGGAAAGGCACGGACAGCGGGAGGGGGGTGCGGGAACGGGCACACGGTATTTTTGAGGGCCCCTTTCCTAATACTAATGGACGAGTACAACAGATGTTTGGTATTTTGGCCTGTTAAGTGCCCCGACTGATGCTTAACAGGCTTTTTGACTAATACACGCATGTGTTCATAACGCTGAACTACTTTTTCCAAACAACTCCATGCCATTAGGACACTATATTTCGGTCCAGGCCTTTCATTTACCAACTCTTTCCATTCTGGTATTCCTAGTCCTGCTTCATCTAAAGTAAAGCAATTGGATTAAAGTGCTATATCACAGTGGGTTGGAAACAGAACAATGAAAGGCACGGACAGCGGGAGGGAGGGCAGGTAAGGCACGGACAGCGGGAGGAAGGTGGGAAAGGCATGGACAGTGGGAGGGGGGTGGGAAAGGCACGGACAGCGGGAGGGGGGGCGGGAAAGGCACGAACAGCGGGAGGGGGGGCGGGAAAGGCACGGACAGCGGGAGGGGGGTGCGGGAACAGGCACACCGTATTTTTGAGGGCAACTTTCATAATACTAATGGACGAGTACAACAGATGTTTGGTATTTTGGCCTGTTAAGTGCCCCGACTGATGCTTAACAGGCTTTTTGACTAAAACACGCATGTGTTCATAACGCCGAACTACTTTTTCCAAATAACTCCATGCCATTAGGACACTATATTTGGGCCCAGGCCTTTCATTTACCAACTCTTTCCATTCTGGTATTCCTAGTCCTGCTTCATCTAAAGTAAAGCAATTGGATTAAAGTGCTATATCACAGTGGGTTGGAAACAGAACAAGGAAAGGCACGGACAGCGGGAGGGAGGGCGGGAAAGGCACGGACAGCGGGAGGGGGGCGGGAAAGGTACGGACAGCAGGAGGGGGGCGGGAAAGGCACGGACAGCGGGAGGGGGGCGAGAAAGGCACAGACAGCGGGAGGGGGGGCGGGAAAGGCACAGACAGCGGGAGGGGGCGGGAAAGGCACGGACAGTGGGAGGGGGGGTAGGAAAGGCACGGACAGCGGGAGGGGGGTGCGGGAACGGGCACACGGTATTTTTGAGGGCCCCTTTCCTAATACTAATGGACGAGTACAACAGATGTTTGGTTTTTTGGCCTGTTAAGTGCCCCGACTGATGCTTCACAGGCTTTTTGACTAATACACGCATGTGTTCATAACGCCAAACTACTTTTTCCAAACAACTCCATGCCATTAGGACACTATATTTGGGCCCAGGCCTTTCATTTACCAACTCTTTCCATTCTGGTATTCCTAGTCCTGCTTCATCTAAAGTAAAGCAATTGGATTAAAGTGCTATATCACAGTGGGTTGGAAACAGAACAAGGAAAGGCACGGACAGCGGGAGGGAGGGCGGGAAAGGCACGGACAGCGGGAGGGGGGCGGGAAAGGTACGGACAGCGGGAGGGGGGCGGGAAAGGCATGGGCAGCGGGAGGGGGGCGGGAAAGGCACAGACAGCGGGAGGGGGGGCGGGAAAGGCACAGACAGCGGGAGGGGGGGCGGGAAAGGCACGGACAGCGGGAGGGGGGTGGGAAAGGCACGGACAGCGGGAGGGGGGGCGGGAAAGGCACGGACAGCGGGAGGGGGGTACGGGAACGGGCACACAGTATTTTTGAGGGCCCCTTTCCTAATACTAATGGACGAGTACAACAGATGTTTGGTATTTTGGCCTGAAAGTGCCCTGACTGATGCTTAACAGGCTTTTTGACTAATACACGCATGTGTTCATAACGCTGAACTACTTTTTCCAAACAACTCCATGCCATTAGGACACTATATTTCAGTCCAGGCCTTTCATTTACCAACTCATTCCATTCTTGTATTCCTAGTCCTGCTTCATCTAAAGTAAAGCAATTGGATTAAAGTGCTATATCACAGTGGGTTGGAAACAGAACAAGGAAAGGCACGGACAGCGGGAGGGAGGGCAGGTAAGGCACGGACAGCGGGAGGAAGGCGGGAAAGGCATGGACAGTGGGAGGGGGGCGGGAAAGGCACGGACAGCGGGAGGGGGGGGCGGGAAAGGCACGAACAGCGGGAGGGGGGGCGGGAAAGGCACGGACAGCGGGAGGGGGGTGCGGGAACAGGCACACAGTATTTTTGAGGGCCCCTTTCCTAATACTAATGGACGAGTACAACAGATGTTTGGTATTTTGGCCTGTTAAGTGCCCCGACTGATGCTTAACAGGCTTTTTGACTAAAACACGCATGTGTTCATAACGCCGAACTACTTTTTCCAAACAACTCCATGCCATTAGGACACTATATTTGGGCCCAGGCCTTTCATTTACCAACTCTTTCCATTCTGGTATTCCTAGTCCTGCTTCATCTAAAGTAAAGCAATTGGATTAAAGTGCTATATCACAGTGGGTTGGAAACAGAACAAGGAAAGGCACGGACAGCGGGAGGGAGGGCGGGAAAGGCACGGACAGCGGGAGGGGGCGGGAAAGGTACGGACAGCGGGAGGGGGGCGGGAAAGGCACGGACAGCGGGAGGGGGGCGGGAAAGGCACAGACAGCGGGAGGGGGGGCGGGAAAGGCACAGACAGCGGGAGGGGGCGGGAAAGGCACGGACAGCGGGAGGGGGGGGTGGGAAAGGCACGGACAGCGGGAGGGGGGTGCGGGAACGGGCACACGGTATTTTTGAGGGCCCCTTTCCTAATACTAATGGACGAGTACAACAGATGTTTGGTATTTTGGCCTGTTAAGTGCCCCGACTGATGCTTCACAGGCTTTTTGACTAATACACGCATGTGTTCATAACGCCAAACTACTGTTTCCAAACAACTCCATGCCATTAGGACACTATATTTGGGCCCAGGCCTTTCATTTACCAACTCTTTCCATTCTGGTATTCCTAGTCCTGCTTCATCTAAAGTAAAGCAATTGGATTAAAGTGCTATATCACAGTGGGTTGGAAACAGAACAATGAAAGGCACGGACAGCGGGAGGGAGGGCAGGAAAGGCACGGACAGCGGGAGGGGGGCGGGAAAGGTACGGACAGCGGGAGGGGGGCGGGAAAGGCATGGACAGCGGGAGGGGGGCGGGAAAGGCACAGACAGCGGGAGGGGGGGCGGGAAAGGCACAGACAGCGGGAGGGGGGGCGGGAAAGGCACGGACAGCGGGAGGGGGGTGGGAAAGGCACAGACAGCGGGAGGGGGGGCGGGAAAGGCACGGACAGCGGGAGGGGGGTACGGGAACGGGCACACAGTATTTTTGAGGGCCCCTTTCCTAATACTAATGGACGAGTACAACAGATGTTTGGTATTTTGGCCTGTTAAGTGCCCCGACTGATGCTTAACAGGCTTTTTGACTAATACACGCATGTGTTCATAACGCTGAACTACTTTTTCCAAACAACTCCATGCCATTAGGACACTATATTTCAGTCCAGGCCTTTCATTTACCAACTCTTTCCATTCTGGTATTCCTAGTCCTGCTTCATCTAAAGTAAAGCAATTGGATTAAAGTGCTATATCACAGTGGGTTGGAAACAGAACAAGGAAAGGCACGGACAGCGGGAGGGAGGGCAGGTAAGGCACGGACAGCGGGAGGAAGGCGGGAAAGGCATGGACAGTGGGAGGGGGGCGGGAAAGGCACGGACAGCGGGAGGGGGGGCGGGAAAGGCACGGACAGCGGGAGGGGGGTACGGGAACGGGCACACAGTATTTTTGAGGGCCCCTTTCCTAATACTAATGGACGAGTACAACAGATGTTTGGTATTTTGGCCTGAAAGTGCCCTGACTGATGCTTAACAGGCTTTTTGACTAATACACGCATGTGTTCATAACGCTGAACTACTTTTTCCAAACAACTCCATGCCATTAGGACACTATATTTCAGTCCAGGCCTTTCATTTACCAACTCATTCCATTCTTGTATTCCTAGTCCTGCTTCATCTAAAGTAAAGCAATTGGATTAAAGTGCTATATCACAGTGGGTTGGAAACAGAACAAGGAAAGGCACGGACAGCGGGAGGGAGGGCAGGTAAGGCACGGACAGCGGGAGGAAGGCGGGAAAGGCATGGACAGTGGGAGGGGGGCGGGAAAGGCACGGACAGCGGGAGGGGGGGGCGGGAAAGGCACGAACAGCGGGAGGGGGGGGCGGGAAAGGCACGGACAGCGGGAGGGGGGTGCGGGAACAGGCACACAGTATTTTTGAGGGCAACTTTCATAATACTAATGGACGAGTACAACAGATGTTTGGTATTTTGGCCTGTTAAGTGCCCGACTGATGCTTAACAGGCTTTTTGACTAAAACACGCATGTGTTCATAACGCCGAACTACTTTTTCCAAACAACTCCATGCCATTAGGACACTATATTTGGGCCCAGGCCTTTCATTTACCAACTCTTTCCATTCTGGTATTCCTAGTCCTGCTTCATCTAAAGTAAAGCAATTGGATTAAAGTGCTATATCACAGTGGGTTGGAAACAGAACAAGGAAAGGCACGGACAGCGGGAGGGAGGGCGGGAAAGGCACGGACTGCGGGAGGGGGCGGGAAAGGTACGGACAGCGGGAGGGGGGCGGGAAAGGCACGGACAGCGGGAGGGGGGCGGGAAAGGCACAGACAGCGGGAGGGGGGGCGGGAAAGGCACAGACAGCGGGAGGGGGCGGGAAAGGCACGGACAGCGGGAGGGGGGGTGGGAAAGGCACGGACAGCGGGAGGGGGGTGCGGGAACGGGCACACGGTATTTTTGAGGGCCCCTTTCCTAATACTAATGGACGAGTACAACAGATGTTTGGTATTTTGGCCTGTTAAGTGCCCCGACTGATGCTTCACAGGCTTTTTGACTAATACACGCATGTGTTCATAACGCCAAACTACTTTTTCCAAACAACTCCATGCCATTAGGACACTATATTTGGGCCCAGGCCTTTCATTTACCAACTCTTTCCATTCTGGTATTCCTAGTCCTGCTTCATCTAAAGTAAAGCAATTGGATTAAAGTGCTATATCACAGTGGGTTGGAAACAGAACAATGAAAGGCACGGACAGCGGGAGGGAGGGCAGGAAAGGCACGGACAGCGGGAGGGGGGCGGGAAAGGTACGGACAGCGGGAGGGGGGCGGGAAAGGCATGGACAGCGGGAGGGGGGCGGGAAAGGCACAGAGAGCGGGAGGGGGGGCGGGAAAGGCACAGACAGCGGGAGGGGGGGCGGGAAAGGCACGGACAGCGGGAGGGGGGTGGGAAAGGCACAGACAGCGGGAGGGGGGGCGGGAAAGGCACGGACAGCGGGAGGGGGGTACGGGAACGGGCACACAGTATTTTTGAGGGCCCCTTTCCTAATACTAATGGACGAGTACAACAGATGTTTGGTATTTTGGCCTGTTAAGTGCCCCGACTGATGCTTAACAGGCTTTTTGACTAATACACGCATGTGTTCATAACGCTGAACTACTTTTTCCAAACAACTCCATGCCATTAGGACACTATATTTCAGTCCAGGCCTTTCATTTACCAACTCTTTCCATTCTGGTATTCCTAGTCCTGCTTCATCTAAAGTAAAGCAATTGGATTAAAGTGCTATATCACAGTGGGTTGGAAACAGAACAAGGAAAGGCACGGACAGCGGGAGGGAGGGCAGGTAAGGCACGGACAGCGGGAGGAAGGCGGGAAAGGCATGGACAGTGGGAGGGGGGCGGGAAAGGCACGGACAGCGGGAGGGGGGGCGGGAAAGGCACGAACAGCGGGAGGGGGGGGCGGGAAAGGCACGGACAGCGGGAGGGGGGTGCGGGAACAGGCACACCGTATTTTTGAGGGCAACTTTCATAATACTAATAGACGAGTACAACAGATGTTTGGTATTTTGGCCTGTTAAGTGCCCCGACTGATGCTTAACAGGCTTTTTGACTAAAACACGCATGTGTTCATAACGCCGAACTACTTTTTCCAAACAACTCCATGCCATTAGGACACTATATTTGGGCCCAGGCCTTTCATTTACCAACTCTTTCCATTCTGGTATTCCTAGTCCTGCTTCATCTAAAGTAAAGCAATTGGATTAAAGTGCTATATCACAGTGGGTTGGAAACAGAACAAGGAAAGGCACGGACAGCGGGAGGGAGGGCGGGAAAGGCACGGACAGCGGGAGGGGGCGGGAAAGGTACGTACAGCGGGAGGGGGGCGGGAAAGGCACGGACAGCGGGAGGGGGGCGGGAAAGGCACGGACAGCGGGAGGGGGGGCGGGAAAGGCACAGACAGCGGGAGGGGGCGGGAAAGGCACGGACAGCGGGAGGGGGGGTGGGAAAGGCACGGACAGCGGGAGGGGGGTGCGGGAACGGGCACACGGTATTTTTGAGGGCCCCTTTCCTAATACTAATGGACGAGTACAACAGATGTTTGGTATTTTGGCCTGTTAAGTGCCCCGACTGATGCTTCACAGGCTTTTTGACTAATACACGCATGTGTTCATAACGCCAAACTACTTTTTCCAAACAACTCCATGCCATTAGGACACTATATTTGGGCCCAGGCCTTTCATTTACCAACTCTTTCCATTCTGGTATTCCTAGTCCTGCTTCATCTAAAGTAAAGCAATTGGATTAAAGTGCTATATCACAGTGGGTTGGAAACAGAACAAGGAAAGGCACGGACAGCGGGAGGGAGGGCAGGAAAGGCACGGACAGCGGGAGGGGGGCGGGAAAGGTACGGACAGCGGGAGGGGGGCGGGAAAGGCATGGACAGCGGGAGGGGGGCGGGAAAGGCACAGACAGCGGGAGGGGGGGCGGGAAAGGCACAGACAGCGGGAGGGGGCGGGAAAGGCACGGACAGCGGGAGGGGGGTGGGAAAGGCACGGACAGCGGGAGGGGGGGCGGGAAAGGCACGGACAGCGGGAGGGGGGTACGGGAACGGGCACACAGTATTTTTGAGGGCCCCTTTCCTAATACTAATGGACGAGTACAACAGATGTTTGGTATTTTGGCCTGTTAAGTGCCCCGACTGATGCTTAACAGGCTTTTTGACTAATACACGCATGTGTTCATAACGCTGAACTACTTTTTCCAAACAACTCCATGCCATTAGGACACTATATTTCAGTCCAGGCCTTTCATTTACCAACTCTTTCCATTCTGGTATTCCTAGTCCTGCTTCATCTAAAGTAAAGCAATTGGATTAAAGTGCTATATCACAGTGGGTTGGAAACAGAACAAGGAAAGGCACGGACAGCGGGAGGGAGGGCAGGTAAGGCACGGACAGCGGGAGGAAGGCGGGAAAGGCATGGACAGTGGGAGGGGGGCGGGAAAGGCACGGACAGCGGGAGGGGGGGCGGGAAAGGCACGAACAGCGGGAGGGGGGGCGGGAAAGGCACGGACAGCGGGAGGGGGGTGCGGGAACAGGCACACCGTATTTTTGAGGGCAACTTTCATAATACTAATAGACGAGTACAACAGATGTTTGGTATTTTGGCCTGGTAAGTGCCCCGACTGATGCTTAACAGGCTTTTTGACTAAAACACGCATGTGTTCATAACGCCGAACTACTTTTTCCAAACAACTCCATGCCATTAGGACACTATATTTGGGCCCAGGCCTTTCATATACCAACTCTTTCCATTCTGGTATTCCTAGTCCTGCTTCATCTAAAGTAAAGCAATTGGATTAAAGTGCTAAATCACAGTGGGTTGGAAACAGAACAAGGAAAGGCACGGACAGCGGGAGGGAGGGCGGGAAAGGCACGGACAGCGGGAGGGGGCGGGAAAGGTACGGACAGCGGGAGGGGGGCGGGAAAGGCACGGACAGCGGGAGGGGGGCGGGAAAGGCACAGACAGCGGGAGGGGGGGCGGGAAAGGCACAGACAGCGGGAGGGGGCGGGAAAGGCACGGACAGCGGGAGGGGGGGTGGGAAAGGCACGGACAGCGGGAGGGGGGTGCGGGAACGGGCACACAGTATTTTTGAGGCCCCCTTTCCTAATACTAATGGACGAGTACAACAGATGTTTGGTATTTTGGCCTGTTATGTGCCCCGACTGATGCTTCACAGGCTTTTTGACTAATACACGCATGTGTTCATAACACCAAACTACTTTTTCCAAACAACTCCATGCCATTAGGACACTATATTTGGGCCCAGGCCTTTCATTTACCAACTCTTTCCATTCTGGTATTCCTAGTCCTGCTTCATCTAAAGTAAAGCAATTGGATTAAAGTGCTATATCACAGTGGGTTGGAAACAGAACAAGGAAAGGCACGGACAGCGGGAGGGAGGGCGGGAAAGGCACGGACAGCGGGAGGGGGGCGGGAAAGGTACGGACAGCGGGAGGGGGGCGGGAAAGGCATGGACAGCAGGAGGGGGCGGGAAAGGCACAGACAGCAGGAGGGGGGGCGGGAAAGGCACAGACAGCGGGAGGGGGGGCGGGAAAGGTACGGACAGCGGGAGGGGAGTGGGAAAGGCACGGACAGCGGGAGGGGGGGCGGGAAAGGCACAGACAGCGGGAGGGGGGTGTGGGAACGGGCACACGGTATTTTTGAGGGCCCCTTTCCTAATACTAATGGACGAGTACAACAGATGTTTGGTATTTTGGCCTGTTAAGTGCCCCGACTGATGCTTAACAGGCTTTTTGACTAATACACGCATGTGTTCATAACGCCGAACTACTTTTTCCAAACAACTCCATGCCATTAGGACACTATATTTCGTCCCAGGCCTTTCATTTACCAACTCTTTCCATTCTGGTATTCCTAGTCCTGCTTCATCTAAAGTAAAGCAATTGGATTAAAGTGCTATATCACAGTGGGTTGGAAACAGAACAAGAAAAGGCACGGACAGCGGGAGGGAGGGCAGGAAAGGCACGGACAGCGGGAGGGGGGAGGGAAAGGCACGGACAATGGGAGGGGGCGGGAAAGACTCGGACAGCGGGAGGGGGGTGCGGGAACGGGCACACGGACAGAGGGAGGGGGCCGGCGGGAACGGCCACAATCAAAAGCACTCACCTGGACCTGGACTTCCTCCGGCGGCGGTCGGCCGCGGAATGACCAAAAGAAACATGGACGACCAAAAAAATAAACCCCGCCCACCGCCGCACTGACGTCCTAAAAGGGGCTGGATGGGAAAAAATCTCAGGAACGCCCACGAGTCGCCTCGCAGAATGACGGGCGCCTCTGTTTTCCAATGGCTAGCCTCCATTTATGGAGCTAGCCAATGGAAAACAGAGGCGGGACAAGCCCACATACTGCAAAACAAAAGATTTCGCCTGCGCGAAAGTCTGCTGCGCAGCTTTCGGCGAGGCGAAACCTAAAAAGGGATGTTTTGAGTGAAAAAATTTGATGTTTCCATGTTGTGTTTTGGGCGGTTTCCTGTCGCGGGCACTAGCCCTGCCCGCACAAGTGATGTACCATTCATCGAAAGACTTGGGGGAATGCTCAGTGGAAGGATGTTTGTGGCTCCCACAGATTCCAGAACGTTTAATCACAGATATGCAAGGAAAATATGGTTTCTAAGTCAAAGTTAGAGGTTTGCAAGATTTTCTGGGTAAAACAACTTAATTACAGCTATACAAGTTACCCCACCCTGGATTTCCCCAGGTGTGTAGTTTTAAAAAATGTGCATGGTTTTCTACGTTTCCATAGGTGCTGCCTGAGTTAGGGCCCAAAATCCACAGCTATCCACTTTGCAAAAAATAGGTCAGTTTTGAGTGGAAACATTTATTTTATCAATGTTGAATTCTGGGCTGTTTCCCTGTCATAGGCACTATGCCTACCCACAAAAGTGAGGTCGTATTTTTATTGGAAGATTTAGGAGAATGTTAGGTGGGAGGAAGTTTGGGAGATTCCAGAACTTTCCATCACAGAAATGTGAGGAAAATGTGTTTTTTTTAATCAAAGTTTGACGTTTGAAGGGGATTCTGGGTAAAACAACCCAGTGAGAGTAACGCAAGTCACCCCACCCATGGATTTTCTTAGGTGTCTAGTTGTAAAGGTTTGCTAAGCTTGCCTAGGTGCCGGCTGAGCTAGGGCTAAAAATCCACAGCTACTCACTTTGTAAAAAGCAAAGGGTCATATTTCAATGGAAACATTTGATGTGTCCATTTTGTGTTTTGGTCAGTTTCCTGTCAAGGCACTAGGTTTACCCATACAAGTGAGGCACCATTTTTATCGGAAGACATGTGGAAGTATAGAATAGTAAAATATTTGTTATTACCAATTGGATTTTGCTTCATTTGTGCCTTCCAAATGTAAGCCAGTGTATAAGAAAGAAGATCTTTTGAAAAATAATCTCTGAATCATATGCTCGTGCCGGTACCCACTAATTCAGAGATGTACAATTAGCCACTGCCCCTAAACTCCATATCTTGTGCCCATTTCAGAAATACATAGGTTTCCTTGATACCCTTTTTTCACTCGACACATTTTACCCTATAAATTGGTCTTTACTCAGTAAACAATGAAAACACATTGTATGGTGCAGCTCATTTGTTGGGGTAACTCAGGCTCTTGGAGAACCTACAAACCTTACACATCCCTGCAACAAAATGAGTCCAACAAGCGTAATAGTACATTGTTTTTGTATAACAGCCATCAGGAAAAAAAAGTTACTAAAAAAAACATTGTCACAAATGGCTGTTTTTTGCTTCTCATATTCAATATATCATTGTTTCAACAGGTAGTTTCATTTGGAAAACCTTGAGGGATCTGCATATATGACCCCTTGCTACATTTCAGATTGTATCTACTTTCCAGAAATATATAGCTTTCCTAGATCACCCATGGGATTCACATTGGTTTCTAAAAAAAACTGGAAGTAGGTTGAAAGCACAAAAAAACGGAAAAATGGGCTGCCTCTTTGAAAAATGCCACAAGTGTTGTAAAAAAGATATTTTTTTGATTCAGCCCTGCAAGTTCCTGAGAGTTGGGGAGATAGTGACTACAGCACAGCAAACTATTTGTTTCTGTCATTTTTAGGAGAAACAAAACAGACACTTTTATTCAGAGCACTTTTTGTCTCCAGAAAACTCAATTGTTAGCTACATTTTGGCTATTTTGATGGTCCTCTCATGAGAATCGACAAACCAAGGGTACCTTTTAGAATCTCCAGGATGTTGGAAAATAAGGACACACATTTGGCGTGGATAGCTTATATGGACAAGAAGTTATGGAGGCCTAAGCATGAACTACCCCAAATAGGCAAAAAAAGGCTCAGCACAAGGCGTTGAGGCAAAGGTAATGCAGGGTCTTCTGTGATATATGAAAGTGTTGTCATGACAATAAATATTTAGCTGGTTCCATTTATTGCTTTACCAAATGGAGTGGTTGTAGAACACATCGCTAAGGAGGGTTGTACATGTCAAATATGCAGCTATTAAAAAATTGTATAGAGTGATAGATGTATTTTATAAATAAACAATCATCATGGCTTTTCCATCCAGTCTAAGACATCAAGAGCTACATTTAAAATAAAATATAACTTATAAAATAATGAAAAGCTGAGATCATTTAGAAAGATACAAGTATAGAAGCAAAATATCTATAAGGTATATTGTTAAAAAGCAATTGGAACTAAGTGAACATTTAGGGAAGGACGAACGCTAAATGCATTCGGGACATATACAGACATGTAGAGAAAAGAAGCCCTGAGGACAAAGCAAGTGTCACAAAGTGTTCATATTCTAAAAGGGGTACAACATGTGTGTGTATGTGTGTGTGTGTTTGTTTGTGGACAACTATGTTTAATATCCATGGGTCAGTCAGTGCTATAGGCATACGTCCCATTCAGCACAACTTCTCAGAAACATGAATTCTAAATATTAGCAAGAGGGTGGCAATGGGAAATAAGAGGAAAGACATTATTTTGTCAGCAAATAAAGAACGTTGACAATAAAATGTGTAATATTATGCATTCACTATACATATGGAAATACATAGAACATTGTCATGTAACACACTCTTATGGCACTGTTTACTATCCTAAGTATAATTCTGGGTAAGAAATAGTTTCTGCTTGGTTTTTCAGTAGTGTCACAGACCTTGCATGTCGGAGGCTTTGCAATTCTGCAGGCCTTCAAGCGCATTTGATTACTGGTGTGAGCGCAGTGATTGCCAGTGCACTCTCTGGCCCAGTGCTACTCCCTCACATATCTCTCTTTTGTCTAAGATTTCTACAAGTTATGAACACTCCTATAGGTGACTGAATGCAGAATTACCGCATTCATGGCATAATATCTGCATTTGCTTACTTCCAAAAATATAAGGAATAACTTAAGCATCTATTTACCTTATGCATCTATACATCAGGTAAGCCACAATAGGATATGCGTTATGCATGTTTTCACAATAAGGTGTAGTTCTATTGTCCTTTTACACAAACAAACTAGCGTGTTGATACTGGCCTTCAGAAAAGAGTTTTTTTAGACATTTTAGGAAGCGTTAAGCTGTATTAATTTAAAAATGGTGAAGAAATCTTTTGATTTCAGGTTTAATGACAAAACAATTCTCACAGTGAAAAGATAAGCAATTAAAAACGTACACTCGTGTACGAAAAAGTGAAAGAGAAAACAGCCATAGTTTAGAAGGAATAGACTAAATAGAGGTCAGATGTACGAACAATTAGTGATCAAGTTATCAGTCCCAACTTGTTACTGACTGCTAAATTGGTCTTTTGGTATATACAAGAGCCTATTCGGTGTATCTAAATAGCGAATTGGTATAATACTGAATTGCTATTTAGAAATATTCAAATAGCGAATACCTATTTGGGAAGTGCAAATAATCAATTGTTACTGATTTGTACAAAGGATTTGCAAATAATGAATACTCTTTGATCATCATTTTGCATAGACAATTTACCACCACGTGGAAACAGGTGGTAACCAAGTGCATATTATAAAAGGAGACCCAGCTTCATACACACAGATGGATAAGAAAGGCGGGGGTATTTCGACAGTGTGCTACTCAGTGTCAGCAATCCAAGGAACAGGTATACAGGAATCACAGGTTAAGTAGGTAGGTTGTGATAGATGTAACTGATACATTAAAACCCATTTTACCCAGTAAAGTCAGTGAAGTCAGGCAATATCTCCTCACAATTAAGTCATGTGCTAGTCTATGGTAGCTATCAGAGCACAGTAGCAGAAGTCGGAAGATTTTCACAAAGTCCTCTGTCTCATGTTTTTGGAATATGTTTTGAGGGTCTCCTCAACAAAATGAATGTCTACATTTCTTTTCCAAATACCCCACGTGAATTGGATGACACCATGGTGAAATTTTATAGAATAGCTAATTTTCCTGAAATAATCGGATGCAAACATGGTACTCATAAACTGATATGTTCACCATCTGATTCAGAATATCTGTATAGATATAGAACAGCCAACAATAATTAAATATTCAGGTCGTTTGTCATTCTGTCTGTCTGATCACAGAGTTTGTTGCAAAATATCAAGGCAGTACGCACTACTCCTTAATGTTGTAGCATTGTGGCCCTTATCATCATTTAAATAAATAAGGGGAGAACACGCATAACGTTTCTTCTGTGACAGTTATCGTATTCAGTTTGTAGCGTGCTCAAGGGGTATCACTCTCTGATCAAAGAGTGTAATATCTGATCCCAATGTAGCGTCCCCTGATAGGGTCCGTCCCCGTTAGCACTGCAAAGGCCCCTATGTCCTGGGGTTGTTCTGTTTTCACATTTCCAATGGCTATTTGAAAGGTAAGTTTCTTTTTAGTGGGCTCTTAATCATTTTAATAAATCTGATATCCTACTGTATTAATGTGACTATGTTATTTTCAACATAAACAGTGTGTACACCATAAGGTCTTAGCTCCTACCTCCATACCCCAAGCCTTGGTCGAACTGGATTTCTTCCTTTGTGGAAACAAGTTGAATATATATATATATATCACACTCAAGGTTTCCACCGTTCCAGAATAGAAACCACGCACTCACAGGGTAATTCTCCAACCAGATTTTATTCGGTTCGTAACAGACGCGTTTCGGCGCTCCGCCTATCTCAATGTTACAAACATTTGCTGTTTGGCGCCATGTTTTATTTCCACACCCACGTGATTAAGTCATAAAAACAAACAAGGGACCATAATCAAAAACACCACATTGGATGACTCTGCGTATTTTACGGTTTACATTGTATCCACATCATCTGTTGTTAGACGCGTTCACTATTTTTGTTCACAACATGCATTAAGAAACAGGGCCGTGTAACGAGCAAGTCTAAACTAATCCGTTGTAAGCCTCATAATTCTCTCGAGACAAGTGGCGCCATTTTGGTAGTTTTACTACCCAAAACCAACAGGAAATTCCGCCATGTATCGGCTAACTGAGTGCTTATTAACAATGTCAAGACCTTTCTCGTATTATTACGCTGCGGATCGGCCTATCTCCCTTGACAAACTTTGTTTTCATGAGCTACATTTCTCTTCATACTGTATCATTATTTCATTAGGGGTAGCTCAAGCTCAGGTTGCTACAAATACAAACACAATCACCCTTTCCCCTAAGCAAACCTGAGAAAATTCATTGAGGTTCCAAAGAGTTCACAAGTTTCTATTCCTCTAGAGGATACATTTCAAAAAGTTCCAAAAGTTCAAAATTTCACAAAATTACAAGATTATGAAAAAGTGTACGATCAAATAAATCGGCTCAGCTACATTTCCAATATCACAAATTATACATTTTCATATGTACATTTCAGAAAGTACATTGTTTTGAGGCTCTCAATACATATCACCTTAATTCTATGTGTCACTCTAGAACCCAATATGAGATGCTAGTTCTTCACCCGCATTCAATCCTTTTGGATGTTTTGTCATTAGATCTATTATATATCGGGATTCAAGTCTCCTCAGTCTGTGTAGCCTATCTCCTCCCCTGGGACTATCCGCTATGTGGTCTAAACCAAAGTACTGCAGTTGGTGTCTGTTACTTGAGTGTTTCTCCTGAAAATGCCGAGCAACGGGATATGCTTGATCATTTTTGTCTATTGCTCTTAAGTGTTCTAAAATTCGCATTTCGAGTGGTTTAATAGTACTTCCAATATAGGAAAGTCCACTTGGGCATTTGAGACAGTACACAGCATACGCTGTGCTACAGGTGAGATATTTGTTAATTGTTTTGGTTATTCCTGTCCCCGGTATCTCATAACCTTTTACTCTCTTACTATGCACACAAGCTTTACACTTGCGGCATGGGTGAAAGCCCTTCAAGTCAGCAAGAGTATTGGGTTTCTTTTCTATTTTTGTTAGATGACTCTGTACCAGCATGTCCTTCAGCGATCTCGATTTCTTAAAGGTCACTAAAGGAGATGCTGGAATGTCATCTTTGATGATGCTGTCGGTTTTGAGTATGTGCCAATTCTTTCTAAGCATGTGTTTGAGATGATTTGCTTCAGCTGAGTAAGGGGTTACCAGCCGGAACTTCCCCTTCTCAGCTGCTTTTGCATCCGTAGCCGGATCTTTGTCCCTTAGCAGGTTTTGCCTTGGTATAGATTTTACTTTGTTTAATGCATTGGTCAGAGTGTCCATGGCATATCCTCTCAGTTTAAATCTAGTGACACATTCTGACGCTGCAATTTGAAAATCTGAATCTCTAGTGCTGTTCCGTTTTAATCTAAGCAGTTCCCCATAGGGGATACTCTGTATTAATGCATTTGGATGATTACTAGTTGCATACAATACAGAGTTTCCTGACGTACTTTTACGGAAAAGAGAAGTTTCAATTTTATCATTCAAAATGAACACTTTTAAATCTAAGTATTCCACACACTTGTTACTTATTGACCCAGTGAATCTTAAATTCATGTCATTACTGTTAAGGACATTGATGTAAGCGTTGGCAGTTTTTTCTGATCCCTGCCAAATTATAAACAGGTCGTCTATATATCGACACCATTTAATTACACAGCCCCTCTCACCATCTACTTCCAGCGACCTGGGCACCTGCTCCTCCCACCAGCCCACGAATAAATTTGCGTAGCTGGGGGCAAAACAGGTGCCCATCGCTGTCCCAGATGTCTGTCTGTAATAGGTGTCTCCAAACATAAAGATGTTATTCCTTAAACAGAATTCCACAAAAGTTATAAGCATTGTGTTATGCTCCAAAAACCTCAATTGTTTTTTATTAAAATAATGCATCACTGCTTCAATACCCTTGTCATGACTTATGCACGTGTACAGACTAGTTATATCCAATACTAACAGTCTGTTACTTGGATCCCATTTTATCTTGTCGATTTTTGACAAAAAGTCTTTGGTGTCCTTTATATATGAGTCCAGTTCCTGCACTAGAGGAGTAAGAAAATGATCAATAAAGACGGAAAGGTGTTCAGTTAAGCTATTTTGGGATGAGATAATGGGTCTCCCAGGAGGATCCATGCTATTTTTGTGTATCTTTGGAATGTGGTAAAACGTTGGAGTTATCGGATTGTCACTTCTCAGGAATAGGTACTCCTCCTTCCCCAGCATGTCTTTTCGATACCAGTTGTGAATTAATTCATCATATTGTTGAATGCTGGTTAAGTACTGTTCCTTCGTACATGGTTCGTAATTTTTTGTGTCCGAAAGTTGTTTGTTCGCCTCTTTACAATAGTTGTCTCCAGTCTGTAGGACGACGTTTCCGCCCTTATCTGAGGGCTTGATTACCACATTTCTGTCTTGCATTAGATCGATAATAGCTTTTCTTTCATCCTCATTGATGTTGTTTCTCTTGTTGCCCTTTCTGTCATTTTTCGATTTACTCTGTCTATATTTTAGCAGGTCATTTGTCATCGCTTCCGAAAACACATCAATAGCATCTGGTGTTAACTGGGGATTAAAGTGGGATCTGGGTTTATACCCACTGTCCTCTCTTTGCTGTTCGATACCCATGGCTTCTGCTCTAACTGATGCTTCATCCGTGGTTAATGGAAGCTGGCTTGTATATTCTTCAAGGGCCAATCCTTGTAGAATTTCTACAGCTAGTAAATCTCATCCTCTTAGTGCGTCCGTGACTGTGGCTCTCATAGGTAATCCCACCGTGCTTTTCAAATTTGATCTTGTTTTAAAATACTTGTGTAATTTTAATTTTCGGACAAAGTTAAACAAGTCTATACGCGTTTGCGTGTATTCGAGATGGCTGGTCGGGCAAAACGTGAGTCCTAAGCCTAGAACTTTTTTCTCAGTAGTGGTTAGAAGTCACGGTGTCAGATTTATAACTGTAATTTCTTCTGTTGTTTTCTGGAGTTGTTTTATTTCTTCCGGTTCACCCAGTTGGATCTCTTGGGTCTTCCGCGTCCTCTTCCTCTTATTGCCCCCGCCTCCTCTTCTGGTTTTTCTTCTTCAAGTTCTGGAGGTTTGTTCTTGCCACCTCTTAACCACGCCTGTTTGATAACTTGAAACTCGTCCTGAAAAGGTGTCCTAGTAGTGGTTCTTGCCTGGCCTCTCTCCCTTGTCGAAGCTTCATCTGCGGATTCATTCTCCGTTGCGCTTGATTCCGAAGTTTCTGCTGCCATTGCCGGTTCTTGTCCGCTTCTTTTGTGCAGCTCTTTTCTGGGAGCATCGAATTTCTGCACAAACGTCAGAATCCTTCCTTGGGAGTAGTCTCTTTCGTCACGGTCAAATTTTTCTTGTTTCCGCGTTTTTATTTTTTGTTCGTATTTGCCAAGTCTCACCTTCATCTGTATCCTAATATTCTCTATGGCCTCTTTACTTTCCTCCAACTTAGCTAGTTCTTCTTCCATGATCTTTATTACTACCAGCGCTTTATCCCAGTCACTCCAAGCATATTTTATTAGGAGTCCGAGGGTACCTTTGCAATAATGCGATGTGAGTTCCTCCCAGTCCGTCAATAGTTGTGGATCAGGATTCTCATATGACGGGACTGTGTATACTCTCAATCCTCGTGGTACCATTTGTTCGTCATAGTAATGTTGCAGGCTGGTTGCTTCCCACCACTTTCTGACCTCTCTTTCATATAGTCTCTCCAAGGCTATTAGTAGGTCAGTCATTTTACTTGGTGGGCTTGGTTTGGAGGTAGCTGCCCCTTCTTTATGTTTTTTAAACATTCCTTTAACGGCTTCATGCCTGGACGCTTCGTTGAACATTGCGCCTTCCATTATTTTTATGTCGTATTTTTGAAAGTCATTGATGATGTGGATACAATGTAAACCGTAAAATACGCAGAGTCATCCAATGTGGTTGATTATGGTCCCTTGTTTGTTTTTATGACTTAATCACGTGGGTGTGGAAATAAAACATGGCGCCAAACAACAAATGTTTGTAACATTGAGGAAGGCGGAGCGCCGAAACGCGTCTGTTACGAACCGAATAAAATCTGGTTGGAGAATTACCCTTTGAGTGCGTGGTTTCTATTTTGGAACGGTGGAAACCTTGAGCGTGATATTTTGCGGGTCCTGCAGCCGCACATCGCACCCGTCTGTGAGTGCTCCCGGATTCAGCAGGAAGAGTGAGCGTGGATATATATATATATATATATACATATATATATATATATTTATTTATTTTTTTGTTTTTTTATTACGAATTATATATATAGATATATTCTCTCTTCTGATTTCTGCACAGTCGCTCCACTCCTCATCATGGGGGGGGGGGGATTGGTGTTCCAGCATAACAGAGACTATTACATCACTTCTTCCACAACAGAGACAAATGCTGACACCTCGGTGAAGCTTCAATCTTATTCATTAGAGGTTTGTTACAACACAATAAGGACACTGTTTTCTTTCTGGCTTCTAAGAGTTCATGTTATTAAAACATTCAAAGACGTAGGAAAAATGCATAACAAAGGAAACTTTCAATGCGTTTCTACCGCTCAATGTAACTTACACAAAACAAATAGTTCATAAAGGAAAGTGCTCAATATCAATCAACTAAATATGACAATGATTCTCATTATTTAAATATTATCTAAAGTGTCATTTCCAACTCTCTCTCTCAAGGTTTTTTCGTTTTTTACCCATTCTTTCAATTGCGAAGATTATTCTTGGCCAGGAGGGAAACTGCCCCAAATCCAAATTGGAACTCAAAACAACCAGCGTGCAATCTCGCCTTCTCAATTGGGATACAATCAAATAACAAAGTAAACCAAGAACCTGTAAAACACATTGAACAGAGAGATCAAATAGAAGATAAAAATCACATAACAAAACGGGACCATTTAGTTATAGAAAGACATGGCGAGAACAAACGAGTTATACACAAAGTGCAGCAAGAATCGGAAAACAACCAAGTAAGGGAACTGCCTGTTGAGGGGTCGGAGCAACTAATCTTCAAACCTGTATATGAGTCCCGAGGGCAGCAAGACATGTTGAATAGTGGTACTCTTCTGTGTCTCTTTCAATCGATTCCATCATTAGCCAACGTGTCATCTAGCGACATTGAATGTGTTGGTTTCTCACAAAATCCAGAAAGTTAATAGCCATTAACAACAATACCCGTAACATTCCCCTCTATAGTGGAACAAATTATGAACGAACAAGAAGTTTTCCGCAGTTGAGGAATAATAATTAACAAAGTTACTCCAAAGGAATATCCCAGCCCACTGTTAAAAGCCGAAAATCTGCTAACAGGTGAAAAAGGAAAGAAATGGCACCCAGGTCTTCTCTGTATTAAAAAATCTATTAGGAAAAACTAACATAGATGTCGAAAAGCAATTGATGGACAAAAAGATAGAGAAGACAAGAGGGATAAATGAGAAATGGATAACAATGGCCTTGCATGGGAACGATGAACAATGACAAAACAATCAACAAAAGACATATCAAAAACTAAGGAATGAAAGTGAAACAATAACAATCTGCTCATGGAACATAAACGGAATAAGCAAAAAGTTAGATAACACCAACCAAACTTCGATATTTAATACCTATCAGATCATACTATTGCAAGAGACTTGGGCAATGGACCCTTTTATTCTACATGGATATAAAGGATACTTTGAACCTGCGATTAAGCAAAACAAACACGGTCGCCCTTGTGGAGGCTTAGCAATATTTATATCAATAGACTTGAAAGCAGAACATAAGCAACTGGTTACGAACAATTGTAATCTCCAAACGGTAATGTTAAAATACAAAACCCATGACCATGAAAAATCCTTAAAGTTGGTTAATATAAATATTCCCCCTGCTGTGATCTCAAGGAAGACTATGTGTGCTACTCTTACCAGTTATCTACTCGAACAAATGGTGGATGATCCCTTTGCAGACTTTATAGTTACGGGAGACTTGAACTTAAATCTGCTAGTACCATTTATAAGAGACGGTGTCACACAGTCGCAAGACCAACAGTGGCTTATACCAGAGCAATCAACGGACACTATAACAAAATCTAAGCAAACTAAAACAGGTCTAAACTTTGTGAAAGACATAGAAGCTTTGCTATGTTATGTGAGATTTGTAGAGCGCGCTAACACCATGGGTTTTCTGGCACTATAGAACAAAGGTGAGACACAGGCTGGAAGGTGCGGGATTAGCAGGGTGGGGGGAAGAGGAAGGTTTTGAGCAGCTTCCTGAAGTGAAGGAGGGAGCTGCTGGATTTAATGATCAGGGGGAGAAGATTACAAAACTTCGGGGCCAGGAGGGCAAATCTGCGGCCGCCGAATTTGTTGGTTCTGGTTTTGGGTGTGACAAGAATGTCAAGATGAGCTGAACGTAGATTGCGATTAGGGCAGTATGGGTTGATGAGTGAAGTCAGAAAAGCGGGGCTGGTGCAGTGGAGAGCTTTGAACGTGAGGCAGCCCAGTTTGAAGGCCGCCCTTTGTTCTATAGGCAGCCAATGTAGTTTATGTAGCAGGGGTTTAGCCGACTGCCATTTGGGAATTTTGTAGATAAGGCGGGCTGCTTGGTTCTGTACTACCTGGAGACGGTGCAGTAGTGATTTAGGGAGTCCATGATAGAGGGAATTGGAAAAGTCCAGGCGGGAGAGTACCAAGGAGATGACTACCTGGGTCAAAGCGGCTGGTGGTAGTAGGTGGCTGACTTTCCGGATTTTTCGGAGTTGGAACGAGCAAGATGATATCACGGTGCCAATTTGAGATCGGAGGGAGAGTTCGGCGTCGATGGTCACGCTGAGGCTCTTTACAGATTTCGCAGGGGTCGGCGGGAGGCCCAGTTCAGTGGGCCAGAACTGGGCTCCCCAAAAAGACGGGCTGGAGCCAGGGAGAAGGAGCTCAGTTTTTCCAGGGTTTAATTTCAGTTGGTTGCAGTTCATCCACTCCTGGATGTGTAACATGGCGGAATGGAAGTTGTCCACAGCGTTCGGGGAATTGGGGTTACGAATACTAAATGGGAGATTCCAGACGGACTCGCCCCCAGCATGGTCATTTCACCCGCAAAATGTGAAATCAAGAATTGATTACACAATGGCATCACTGAGCATTTTTAACAACTTCACTTCGTTTTATTTAAGGAAGCTCCCTAAGAGCGATCACAGCCAGCAAATAATTACTACCTCACTTAAAAGCGTGAAACAACAATTGTACTTGTCAATGCAAGGTCAGATTGGAACCATAAATTACAGGAAACTAATTTGGAAGCCAAATACCAAAGATCATACCAGTGAACTAGCTCAAAAACTGGTTACTGAATGCTTTCAAGAAAAAAACCTCTGTGTCCGCAATTGACCACTGGGTAAGCTTTACACGCAAAATAGTTGATTCACATGACCCCTCCACCGGAATTAGGAATAAAAATATAATGCGAAAAGAAAAAAGGGAAACAAAAATGTATTTGACATATACGGTCCGAAAAATGAAACAGTCTCGAAATGAACTCAGGAAAAAGTTAACCAAGCTCCCAAACAACAAAGAAATAATAGCCAGCATAAAAACATTAAATCAAAATCTGAGGAAACTAATCTGAAGTAAAAAAAACAAAGCCAATCATCAACTTACGATAATCTTTTATGCTAGTAATCAAGCAAACTCGAGGGAGTTTTGAAAAATGATTCAACAGCCTAAGAAGACCGGTTAAAACTGTTGTATCATCTATATTAACTGAGACTGAATGGGTCTATTTTTTGGTGAACCATCTAAATCCGGACTGCAAAATACCTAAAAGCGGATATGATCACAAAAGGAAGGAAACATCAATCCCAGAACTGGATACTGAAATCGAAATAACACAAGATCAAGTGCATAAGATAATAAAAAAAACAAAAAGACAAGGAGGACTCAGCCTTATGGGCAGAACACCTTCCTAAGGTCTTCAACGAAGTAGTACGGAGAGGGGCGATCCCTGAATCCTGGAGAGGGTCACTAATATCCCCATCTTTAAAAAGGGAAATTGGGCCAGGACTGAGAACTACCATTTAATTACGTTACAAGACATGGACACAAAACTGTTCGCAGGGATTCTGTTGTCAAGTTTATCGGACTGGGTAAAGGAAAATAACATTCTCTCGCCAAACCAAACAGGTTTTATCAAAGGCCTAGGAACAGCAACTAACATCCTAGCCCTATCGGTATTAATGGACAAAGCAATTACAACAAAACAACCTCTGTACTTTTGCTTTGTTGATTTGAAATCAGCTTTTGACTGTGTGGATAGAGAACTACTGTAGCAAAAGTTACGATTGCAAGGGATCCCACCCCAACTATTACAGTTGATTTGTCTCCTCCACACTCATGCCTGGGTCAGAGTGCGGATGGGGGATGGTCGGTCATTAACTAAGGAAATACCGACATCAGGAGGCCTGAAGCAAGAATGCGTACTTGCCCCATTGTTATTTAACCTGTTTTTAGCAGATTTAACGGCGGTATTGAATGATACCAACGCTCATCCACCTAAACTTGCTGATAAACATATATTAAACCTCCTATATGCGGACAATGTTTTTCTTTTAAGTAATACAAAAGTGGGATTACATCGTCTAATAGCGCGAATATTTGAGTATTCAAAAGAAAATATGATGATAATAAATCAAACAAAATCCAAAGTCATGGTGATTACAATAAACTCACTACGGAAATATAAATCTAAATGGTCTCTGGGAAAGTCGCAATTAGATCAAGCAGAAACCTATAGATATTTGGGTGTTATATTTAACGATAACAGAAATTTTCATCCGCAAAAACTTGATGTCTATATGAAAGCAAATGCTTTGACAGCCGCATTTAGGACTAACCAAAAATCAATTAGCCAACTAACTTATCGCTCATTCCTAAAAGTGATTTCTGCTAAACTGCTACCCTCTCTAACCTACGGCAGTGAGGCCTTAAATGGAAAAGACGCAGTTATTATCAACAACGCTACTTCAAAAATCTTTAAAATCCTTTTCCAATTGCCTATTAATGCATCACAAGCACAAGTTAGACTGGAATTTGGTTTCAATAACCAGCTGTACGCACAAAAGGGACATGCAATTAAAGTGGGAATAAATTAGTGGGAATAGCAAAACACCTGCCTGGAAATATTTGGATGCGGCTCTGGAAGAATTTGAGGTTAGGTCGTTTTGAGATTCTGCCATAACTCAGGAGTCATTTAAGAAAATTATCAATAAGACAACAGATCACTTGTCGTTGATAAGTGACAAAGCCACTTTTGCAAAAAGAAAACATGCATGGATTCTCACAAAAAGATGGCACAGCAATACTTGAACACGCCATGGTCGCTGAATAACAAACAAATCTTTATTAAAGCACAATTTGGTGTATTGCCGGGACTATGCCATTTACCACCGTGGAAAAAATACGAAAAGGACACTGTATGTAGGCTGTGTAAATCTGGGGGGGAGAACATTATCCACCTATTGTGTCTCTGTTCTGAAATGAGAAATGAAAGAGTAACTGTACTATAAAGACTATTTAACGAAAGAGGGGTACGAACATGTAGACAGGCATTGATCCTATGTCTTTCTTCAGATGATATAATTATGAATTCTGCTTTGGTAACATTTTTAACTAATGTCTGGAAAAAATTAGAAGTCCAAGAAACAACAAACTAAAAACCCCTATATTTTTTCCTTTTTTAATTCTTACGAATTTACTTTATTTACATTTTACTGAAATGAATTTTATCGACAATATTCACTCAAAAGATGTACAGAATTTTAAGGAATTGCTGCTATCAAATTGTATATAATGGTTTACTGTATGAATTTGTTTTATTGTAAGATTTTAATTAATCAAACAATAAAGGATATCTAACTATCTATGGACCACAGTTCTTTTAGTGGGAAGAAAAAGGTGGGTGATCTCTAAAAGGGGAGTTGTGTTGGTAATTAGGGGCATGGCTTAAAACATGTGTACTACAATCCTGTGCTTTACATAGCATGCTGCCTCACCAGCATTTAGGGTCTTTTTTGTGAGTTTCCTACTATTGCACCACACATATTACACAACAATAAACATATGCCTAAATCAAGCCAAACCTATTAGCTTTGCAAGTGCTTATTAGCCCTTTGCTATAAAAGAATTACAACAATAATTATGTTGTTATAATTAAAATTGAAACTTACAAATGTTACCTATATGACTGCCACCATGTGGGCACTGGTGAGAGGCCAAGGATTGGATGTAATCTGAACTTTGTAATGGCTCACTGACTTACAGGTCTTCAGCCTCAACTTCAGAGCTCTCAGTGATGCCCTATTATGAACACCCTCCTGTAAGCAAAACTCACCCGAACACCTAAATGTGGCTCAGGTCACATGCATCATACAATCATTGGAAAACCCAATAGCTCAGTCTGTTAGAGCTGAAATCTCTTGGCTATGCCAATATATAATATAGCAAATTCTAATTACAATTCAAAAGTACTAAAGCAAAGAGAGTTTACAAATGGTAACAAATTCAAAGTCTTATGTAAAATATGTAATGTATATACAGTAAAATAATGATAAAAACGTTGGGTAATTCTTGTTTTCTTGTATTGGGACAGATGTGTTCAAATTTAAGGGCATTGCAGCACATCAAAGATTTTGCAGCAAATACATCTTTTTGGGTGCCCCCGCCAAGACAGAGCAGCAAATAGCAAATGTAGCCTTTCTCTTACATCCATAAATGGAGTATCCATGCTTCGACATGGCCTAAATCTCTAGGTCTCCAAGAAATCCACTTGACTCCACAAGGTCAGATAGCTTCCACATAAATGTAGTATGAAAAGTTGTTCCACTATAGGCCTATAACTGGATGCATCATCAGAGGATAAAAAATTACTTTTTCAAAAAAGGGGTTACTGAGATGTACTTGGCTCCACCCGGCAGTGAATTATGGTGCATTTTTACTGTTTGTGGTACGTGCTTGTGTAGGATAAAAAAGGGTGCGGTGCCCCAAGATTCATCATCCTTTTTAAGACATTTTCCACACATGGCTATATGTGGCTGAGATTCAGTGGGAGAGTTAGGGTAACCTAAGAGGAAGCCAATAATTTAGCAACTTTTTTCTCTTGTTGGTATGTGCCTACAGGCTTGTCAGATCCCATTTATTGAGGTCTCTGACTGATGTTAGAGTAGACAACTTCAGACTGTGATTAAAGTTGTCCAGTTTGCAAATTCTGGCTTCATGTCAACTGTCCACTGAACCCCATTAATATATCCAGGGTCGCTACTGCCACAGTGAACAATAGTGTGGAGTCCTTACAAAATGAAATTGGTAGAATCTAGGCAATACCTGATACCACTTCAAGCCTCAGAATATGTGTAACATGATGCTCAGATTCAGTAAATTAAGCAAGGTGACTACCATGGTGTTAGCACAGATTAGTAAACCGATTATTCATGAATCTATGAACTGCCTGTATTTCACTACATGGTGTAATCATCAGCTCTTTGAACTGAGTCTTTGGCAGAGTTTGTTTTTCCCATATATTTGAAACTTACAGATTTCCAGAGGGCTCCAATCAACACATGTCTTGCACCTTTTCCTTCAAATCTTTTAGCATTACCTCAATCAGAGCTTAGACTCGGTTTTCATTACCCTATATATTTCTGCAACGTTTACTTTTTATATTGATGCTAAAACATTTAGCTTGTACTGGTAAGTAACTGACAGTTGTAGTCTGTGGACAAATGAATTCCCACTTGTTTTCATATCACATTACATATAAATAATTCTAGTATTATTTGAAAAAGAATGTGTAGTTAAATGAAGAAGAATGTAAAAGAAGACTATGGTATGGCTGGAAAGTGATATTGTTGTGAGAAAGATTCAGATGATATTAACTTTTTAAGTGCGGACATCGGGCAGTGGCCCATGGCTGCACTACCCTCCCCAGTGCATCTGTCGGCCAATGGCCGACACTGGAGAGGGTTATAAACCCCCTGCGAGTCCTTTATTTTTCATCAGGCTGCTCCGGAAGAGCTTCCTGAGCAGGCTGATTGTTTGATTTATTTACTGCAATGACAATCAGCATGCAGGGTGCGCTGACGTCATTGCAGTAAAAGTGAAAGTAAAACAAGCCAATGGACTTGTTTACTTTCAATGAATGAATGCTTAGGTGCACATCTCAGCACCCTGACCACAGACTGTCCTGGGAGAGATATTGCTGGAAAGAGTAGAATCTCCCCTGTCCAATAATACCTCTGACCAGTGAATATCTGCTTGGGGAATGCCACAGGTGAGCAATGCCCAAGCAGGGATCTACCCACTAGCCAACAGGGATGGGGTAGTGGCCAATTGGGTTAGGGTTTTTCCTTCCTTATGGCAATTTTTATATTTCACTCTTTTTGCCTCTTTTAGGGGGGCAGATGTGGCAATTACTCCCGATCTGACCACCGGGGGGGGGACAGAAAGCACACTAGACACCAGAGATTTAAAAAAAAAATCTAAATATAGGGGTGGGTTCAGGCCAGCATGGGCATGGCCATGCCATCACTCCTAGTAAATGGGACAACAGTCTTTCTGTCCCCCTGGGGCAGATGGAGGTATTTCCCCCAATCTGCCCCTTCGGGGAGTAGAAAGCCCACTAGATGTCAGGGAAAGATTCGTTTTTGAAAATAGGGATGGGATGCCCACAATGGGCATGGCTATACCTCCACCCCAACTAATTGGGGCAACAGTCTTTCTGACCCACCAGGGGGGCAGATGGGATTAATGATCCCGATCTGCCCCCCAGTCGGGGAAAAAAGATGACTAGATGCCAGGGCAAGTTTTTTTTTTAAATATAGGGGTGGGGGCTGCCCACCATGCGCATGGCTATGCTCCCACTCCAACTAAATGGGGCAACAGTCTTTCTTTGCACCTTGGGGGACAGATGGAGCAATCACTCCTGATATTCCCCTGGGCAGAAAGATCACTAGACACAAGGGACTCAATTCATGAAATCTTTTGGGGGGGAGCCCCCCAATGGCATGGGCCCATGCTCCCACCCAAGGCCCAAACAAACTTTCTGCTCCTCCTGGGAGGTGGGTAGGGTATTCAGCCCTAATAAGGGATTTCAAAATGATGCTAAAAGGATGGGGTGGCTTACCCTGCCATCGAGCTATACCCCTACCCCAGTTGGGTCAAGAATGCCTTTCTGCCCACCTGGGGGCAGATAGAAGGCTCGCCCCATTTGGGGAGGTTGCCCCAAACTTGCCTCTAAGGGGATAGGAAATCCACCTGACACCAGGGATTTTGACTTTGGGGCAAAAGAAAGTGGTTCAGGTGTTGCACTCTGGCATTGGCCACACCCCACTCCAAGGGGATGTGGCCTAAGGGCTAGGGCAGTAGACCTTGAAGCTGGGGTACCAGGTTCGAGTCTCAGCAGAAGTGCTCAACATTATGTGATTCTGGGCAAATCACTTTATCTCCCTGTTCCCAATGAAAAACAATGAATGTGTCCATCTGTAACACAACTGGTGCTCATGTAAAGCGAGCCAATACCTACGGGTCTAGTTTGCGCTCTATAAACCCCCCACCCCAAAAAAGAACACCCACTGTATGGCAGAAATAAACCTTTTTTAAATAAAATAATGAGTCACCTCCCTCACCCCTAAAACCTCAACAGTCTTTTTGCTCCCCGGTGGGTTAAAGCAGGACTCCCATTGCCCTTGGTTTGTTCCATTCCTTTCACAGAGACTTGGCCCAACCACACAAGTGGCACATTGTTTTTATTAGCAAAAGTGGGGTATGCTGGGTGATAGGAATTTTGTAGATTCCTGTGGCTTCCGGAAGTTTCCATCACAGATATGTAAGGGAAAATTGTGATTTCAGGTAAATTAAGGATTGCAGGTCATTGTGGGGAAGAAAACCTTGTGATATCCATGCAAGGCACACCACCCTGGACTCCCTTAGTCGTCTAGTTTTTAAAATTGGGCAGGTGTGCTAGGTTTCCTGAGGTGCCGCCTGAGCTAGGGCCCAAAATCTAAAGTCACCCACATTGGAAAAAAGGGTCCGTTTATTTATTTATTGATATATAGTTTTGTATAGTGCGAATAAGACCCCAAGTTTAATATGATGTATGTATGTATGTTGCATTTTGGCCCATTTCCTGTCGCAGGTACTAGGCCTACCCACACAGGTGAGGTACCATTTTCATTAAAAGACTTCAGGAAATGCTGGGTGGAATTAAGTTTGTGGCTCCCTGGTGATTCTAGAACCTTCCATCACAGAAATGTGAGGAAAATGTGTTTTTCAGTCAAAGTTTAAGGTTTGCAAGGGATTCTGGGTACGACAACCTGGAGAGAGCCACACAAGTCACCCCACCTTGGATTTCCCAAGATGTCTTGTGTTAAAAAATGTGCAAGTTTACTAGGTTTCCCTTGGTGCTGCCAGAGCTGTTGCCCAAAATGCACATCTGCTCACTTTGCAAAAAAGGGATGTTTTGAGTGAAAAAATGTGATGTTTCCATGTTGCGTATTGGGCGGTTTCCTGTCGTGGGCACTAGCCTTGCCCGCACAAGTGATGTACCATTCATCGAAAGACTTGGGGGAATGCTTTGTGGAAGGAAGTTTGTGCCTCCCACAGATTCCAGAACGTTTAATCACAGATATGCAAGGAAAATATGGTTTCTCAGTCAAAGTTAGAGGTTTGCAAGATATTCTGGGTAAAACAACTTAATTACAGCCATACAAGCTACCCCACCCTGGATTTCCCCAGGTGTGTAGTTTTTAAAAACGTGCATTGTTTTCTAGGTTTCCATAGGTGCTGCCTGAGTAAGGGCCCAAAATCCGCAGCAATCCACTTTGCAAAAAATAGGTCAGTTTTGAGTGGAAACATTTATTTTATCAATGTTGAATTCTGGCCTGTTTCCCTGTCATAGGCACTATGCCTACCCACACAAGTGAGGTCGTATTTTTATTGGAAGATTTAGGAGAATGTTAGGTGTTAGGAAGTTTGGGACTCTGTGCAGATTCCAGAACTTTCCATCACAGAAATGTGAGGAAAATGTGTTTGTTTTTTTATCAAAGTTTGACGTTTGAAGGGGATTCTGGGTAAAACAACCCAGTGAGAGTAAAGCAATCACCCCACCCATGGATTTCCTTAGGTGTCTAGTTGTAAAGGTTTGCTAAGCTTGCCTAGGTGCCAGCTGAGCTAGGGCTAAAAATCCACAGCTACTCACTTTGTAAAAAGCAAAGGGTCATATTTCAATGGAAACATTTGATGTGTCCATTTTTTGTTTTGGTCAGTTTCCTGTCAAGGCACTAGGTTTACCCATACAAGTGAGGCACCATTTTTATCGGAAGACATGTGGAAGTATAGAATAGTAAAATATTTGTTATTACCAATTGGATTTTGCTTCATTTGTGCCTTCCAAATGTAAGGCAGTGTATAAGAAAGAAGACATTTTGAAAAATACCCTCTGAATCACATGCTCGTGCCGGTACCCACAAATTCAGAGATGTACAAATAGCCACTGCCCCTAAACTCCATATCTTGTGCCCATTTCAGAAATACATAGGTTTCCTTGATTCCGTTTTTTCACTCGACACATTTTACCCTATAAATTGGTCTTTACTCAGTAAACAATGAAAACACATTGTATGGTGCAGCTCATTTGTTGGGGTACCTCAGGCTCTTGGAGAACCTACAAACCCTACACATCCCTGCAACAAAATGGGTCCAACAAGCGTAATAGTACATTGTTTTTGTATAACAGCCATCAGGAAAAAAAGTAACTGAAGAAAACTTTGTCACAAATGGCTGTTTTTTGCTGCTCATTTTCAATATATCATTGTTTCAACAGGTAGTTTCTTTGGGAAAACCTTGAGGGATCTGCACATATGACCCCTTGCTACAGTTGAGATTTTATCTACTTTCCAGAAATATATAGCTTTCCTAGATCACCCATGGGTTTCACATTGGTTTCTAAAAAAAAAACTGGAAGTAGGCTGAAAGCACAAAAAAAGGAAAAATGGGCTGCCTCTTTGAAAAATGCCACAACTGTTGTAAAAAAGAAATTCTTTTGATTCAGCCCTGCAAGTTCCTGAGAGCTGGGGAGATAGTGACTACAGCACAGCAAACTATTTGTTTCTGTCATTTTTAGAAGAAACAAAACAGACACTTTTATTCAGAGCACTTTTTTTCTCCAGAAAACTCAATTGTTAGCTACATTTTGGCTATTTTGATGGTCCTCTCACGAGAATCCACAAACCACGGGTACCTTTTAGAATCTCCAGGATGTTGGAAAATAAGGACACACATTTGGCGTGGATAGCTTATGTGGACAAGAAGTTATGGAGGCCTAAGCATGAACTACCCCAAATAGGCAAAAAAGGGCTCAGCACAAGGCAGGAGGGGGGTCCCAGCAATTGAGGTGTTGAGGCAAAGATGATGCAGGGTCTTCTGTGATATATGAAAGTGTTGTCATGACAATAAATATTTAGCTGGTTTCATTTATTGCTTTACCAAATGGAGTGGTTGTAGAACACATCGCTGTTGTATTCTACATCTTATTAATATGTACTGTGTTCCTTTAAGATGTTTCTCCCACGCCTTCTTCTCAGTAGTGTGACATCATAGAAGAATAAAATAATTTTTCTTTCCTTACTGTGGGACAAGACATTTGAATACTTGAGGAAGACATCTTTGAGTTATTTCATTTCCTCTTCTCTACAGTGGAGTAACACAATTGGAAACTTGAAGAATACACCTTATTCATTATAAAGAAAAAAAAAAAAAAAATAATAATTTATTATTCAAACTTTACATATCCAACTTGTAGGTTCAAAATGTCCTCTTTACAATCCATAAATGCTCCTCCTGCATTTCTTGATTCTCCTGGCGATCCTCCTGTGAAGTGGGATATTTGGTTTGATGCTTTCAAAACCTATTTAGGTGCCATTGGAGCTTCAAGGTTTCGTCCTGAGCGAAAGAAATGTCTTCTACTGCACTCTCTGGGATTTGAGGGGAGAACTATATTCAAACACTTGCCTGAGCTTCCTGTAAATAATGAAGTTGTTACTGATGAATATCAAACCACTGTCACGAAACTTAAATTGAGATTTGATAAGAAGCCTAACTTAATTGTACTTAGGCATAAGTTCTTTATGAGAAAACAGTCTGATTGTGAGGATGTTGATGCATACTTTTCCACTCTTAGGAAACTAGCTTCTGTCTGCTTGTTTGAAAATTTCACCGAGCAATTGATTCGTGATCAATTTGTTGGTCACTGCAAGGACAAACAAACTAGACAGAAGTTACTCACTATGGACAATCCCACTCTTGATGAAACCATCAAGATTGCGAAAAGTATTGAAACCTCTCATGTTTCTCTAAAAGAATTAGAAGACAAGCCTGTAGACTGTGTTAATTTTGTTGGGGGGTCAAAAAAGAGCAAAAGTAGATCTTTTAAACCTGTTAACAATCTTACTCCTAAACTCAAAGACAGTTCTTCTACAAAGTTCAAGGATGGTGGGCCTGTACCTAACAACATGTGTTTGCGTTGTGGGGCTTCCACTCACAACAAAGGTTCAAGGTGTCCTGCCATGAGTTCTACGTGCAATTATTGCAAGAAAGTGGGACATTACGCTACTGTTTGCCTTTGAAAAAAGTTTCAAAAGAAGACTATAGCGTGTGTTTTGGAATCAGATTAAGATTCAGACACAGAAACTATCTCTATTGTTACTGATGATATAGAGCCTGATGGTACATCTATCCCACTCACTGGAGATCCTTCGACCTGTGTAGATCCCATTGTTGAAATTCTAGTGGGTGATAAGAAACTTAATCTGTTAGTAGATTCGGGTGCCAGAATTACTATAATTACCAATGAGTTGTTCCGCCAAACATGGGGTGAAAGAACTTTATTTCCCCCTGATAGAAAACCCATTTCATTTCAAAAACGCAAAATAGCTCTCTCAGGATTCTTCGAAGATTACCTAGAATTCAAGGGTAGAAGAATCAGGGGGAAAGTGTATGTGGCTGTTGATGGGTTAAATATCCTAGGGTGGTTTCATCAAGGGCTTTTTGGTATGCAACTGAGACCAGGAATGAGAGAGCAAGTCTTACTTGTATCCTGTGAAGAGGAAAACACTAAGTGGGTTAATGAATTCCCTTCAGTGTTTGGAAACCAACTTGGCAAAATCACAGGTTTCAAACACAAAATAATTGTAAAAAATGGTGCTACTCCCATAAAACACAAGCTCAGGAGTGTCCCTTTTAGCGTTAGGGAAGACCTTGATAAGGAAATAACCATGCTTTGTGAAAAGGAAATTATTGAACCCACAGAATCTTCACTATGGTTATCTCCTCTTGTGGTCGCACGTAAGAGGGATGGAAAGCTCAGAGTTTGTGTAGATCTCAGGTCCTTAAACAAAGAGATCTGGGTTGACTCCCATCCCCTGCCCAAGATTACTGATCTATTTACTAATATCAAAGGAGCTAAAGTTTTTTCAAAGCTGGATTTAGCCAGCGCGTATCATCAGATCGAACTTCACCCTGACTCACGGTCTCTTACTGCCTTTGTTTCACCACTAGGTACGTTTCGTTACAAGAGGATGCCATTTGGATTAGCCTCCGCAGCCTCTGTTTTCCAACGTGTGATGCAAAACTTGTTGAGAGATATTGAGGGGGTTCTTGTTTTTCAAGACGATGTTCTAATCCATGCTAAAGATAATATGACACATGATAACATTGTCAGGAAAGTTTTGAGTATTTTTAAGGAAAGTGGTGTTGTCTTGAAAACTGAGAAGTGCAAATTCAGTTGCTGTGAAGTTTTTTTTTTTTTTTTTTTTTAAATCTCTTTATTAGCATCAGATTGGTCCGTGCAAGCATACAATTACACAGTAAACTGGTTACAATGAAAACGTTAGTGGTCATTATTAAAAAAAAAAAAAAAGGGCAGATGGAGGACTGGACCAATGACATGTACAAGCAGTGTAACACAGTCCAAAGTCTCATTTTCACTTTTCCATATCTGAGGGAAAATTGCACACGTGGAATGATGATACAAAGAGATACAACCGTTACCAAACAGAACGAAAATGAATGAGCCATCGCGACAGAGAGAGCGGCGAGCAACACATCAAATGACAAGGAAAACGGAATTGGCCTAGGCGCAGGCAGGCAAGGGAGGGTAAAACGACAAATGTAAGATCAGGGGGAAGCAACCATTGCAGCAGGGGTAAGGTATGCAAGAGAACATAAGAGGGAACCATCTCGGCCCCAATCAACATGCAATCCAAGACCAGCAACTCATGCATATTCATTTCCGAGAGTGTGCATATGCCAAACCCTGTGGAACGCAGTGTTTAGCGCATGTTAGGGTAACCAAAACCACCTAACCCACCCCTTCCGGGACAATAGAGCTAGCAGCTTGGGAGTGTGCATCCCGTGTAATCTTGCTAAGATACTGTCGATATGGGCCCCAGATGTCGAGCGGGCGTGAGGCTGTTGGGACCTGTGTGGAGTATTCTACGCTATTGGTATTGCATTGGGCAAGGCTGCGCATCCAAGACTTGGAATCAGGGATTCGCCTGGACCCCCAGAGTAAGGCAATTTCCCTCTTCGCCAGCAGGAAACCTATGGCCGCAAGCTTACGCGTGGCCCGGGGGAACTCAGCGACATAGCCAAGCAGTGCAATTTCCGGCTTGTGTTGCAATTCGCATTCTAAAATGTCGCCCAAGATGTGGTGTACCTGTAGCCAGTAGGTGTGCAGTTTCGGACAGGTCCATGTGAGGTGTGCAAAATCTGCATGTGGAGCTGTGCATTTAGGGCAGTGGTGAGGCCTGTTCGGGTCAATTCTGTGGGCCAGTGCCGGTGTGAAGTAAAGTCGCCTCAAAAATTTAAAATGTATTAGTTTATGTCTACTGTTTACAGACACCTCTTTAGTGGAGCGGCAACAGGCATCCCATTGGGCGTCCGTGATGGGGCCACCAAGATCAAGTTCCCATGCCGCACGAACCTTCGCGTCCGAAGCAGGCAGGGCCGCCACACAGAGTCCATACAGCCTGGAGACCATGTGGGCTCCTGTTTGTGACTGGAGCAGAAAAGTCAATGCTGCCATGTCATCTGGCGGCAGTGGGAACGAGGGAAACTGTGTTCTAAGCATGGACCTCACCCTGGTCAGGACAAAGGAGTCCATGAACGTTCGGGCCTCAAATCGCGGATCCTCGGTCACCGAAAAAACATGGCCGTCCGGAAACAGATCCCCTATTGTGGCGAGCTGGTATTTGGATAACGTTCTACGGACCACTGCCTCCGCGGTGATGGGGAGCCAGTGTTGGTTAGGCAATGGAAGCACCGGGGAGTACAACACGTCTAACTGGAGCAGTCTACGCAGCTGCAACCAGGCCCATGATGTAGTGGACACAGTTTGTATGTCAAGTGGGTCTCGGGGTAAACCTTTGGGCAAGATCGAGTTGAGAGTAAGCGGCAGTACCAAGTCCGCCTCGGGTCTCAAATATGGGATCCGAGCGTCTGGATGGAACCAAGGATGTGCATAGGCGCACTGCGCGACTAGGTAATAGATATAAAAATCTGGCACTCCAAAGCCACCCCGCTCATAAGGCAGCGTCAGGGTGCGCCAAGAAACTCGAGGATTTTTATCCCCCCACACCAAACGCAACAACAGAGAGCGCAATTGGGTGAAAAAGACCTGAGTGAGCGGGATCGGGATGTTATTAAATAAGTACAGAAAACGGGGAAGTATAACCATTTTAATTATGGCGATACGGCCGGCCATCGAAAGAGGGAGGCGAATCCAACGAGCGAGATTATCCTCCAGAAAGTCTAACGCCCGTCCGTAATTGAGACGAATCATGGATACCGTGTCCAGATGTACGTGGATACCCAGATATTTCACTGAGTCTGTGTTCCACTCAAGCGGGAACGGACAGTCCCAGCGGGCAGTGGAGGGGGTGAGCGGAAAGATGTCAGATTTGTGCCAGTTAATACGAAGTCCGGAGTATTTCCCAAAGCGTTCCACCTCAAGCAGCAAGGGCGATAGATTGGTCTCCGGAGACCTGACATATAGAATGGTGTCATCTGCGTAGAGGGAGACGAGTAACGGACCCGTCCGGAACTGGAGCCCGCGGTGCAAGTGGCGCTCCTGAAAGTGGCGCACCAATGGGTCCATGGCCAAAATATATAATAGGGGGGACAGAGGGCATCCTTGTCTAGTACCCCGGGAAAGAGGGAAGCTATCAGAAAGCGTGCCATTAAGCCGCAATCGCGCTCTGGGGGCAGTGTAAAGCAGCTCAACCGTGGAGACAAACAAGGCCGGCATGCCCATCCTGTGCATGACGGACAAAAAGAACGACCATTCTAAGGAGTCAAAAGCCTTCTCGGCGTCCAAAAACACCGCAGCTGCCGGTGTATCCGGGTCAATCCTGTGGAGCACAGAGAACAGTGTCCGCAGATTAAAGGAGGTGGATCTATGGGGGACGAACCCGGACTGGGCCGGCGAAATGATAGATTCCATAAGCAAAGACAGTCGAGTGGCAAGGACTTTCGCCAAAATCTTATAGTCAAGATTCAGTAGGGAAAGGGGTCTGTAGGATCCGCACCTAGTGGGGTCCCGTCCCGGTTTGGGAAGTAAAATAATAACTGCCTCCCGCAACGTGGGTGGCAGAATCCCTGTCTCCAGTGCCTCGGCATACACTTCGATCAGGCGAGGTACCAGTTCCTCCTTGTACTCTTTATAAAAGTCGGCCGAAAAACCATCCAGACCCGGCGCCGAAGAGCCTTTTAAAGCATCAATGGCTTCCACAACGCAGTCCGGGTCGATAGGCATCGCCAGGAATTCCTGCATATGTTTCTCTAGGAACACCATAGAGATTTCATTAATATAGGGGCCAGGGTCACGACAGTCATCCGTCAGGCTTGAGGTGTACAATCCCTTGTAGTAGGAAAGGAAGGCATCACAAATGGCAGGGGTGGTCTGATGACGAGTACCCAGATCGTCCACCATGTCAGAGATGTATGAAGCCTGGCGGGGGGGACGGAGCAAGTGGGCCAAGAGTTTGCCAGGCCTATCACCTTCACCATATTGTCTAGCTGAGTGTTGCGTGCAGAGATATGACAGTTCCCTGTCTGCAGTGTCTCTGAACTCCTGCAGGAGTGCTAGTCTTCTCGCCTCTACCCCACCGTCTGTGGTAGTGAGCGTGTCTGTGTCTAGCGCGGCAAGTTCCGTCTCAATACGGGTCAGGGAGGTACGGATGTCGCGCAAAGCCCCTGCATGCTTGTTAATGCAGACCCCCCTAATAGTGGCCTTGAATCCCTCCCACAGTGTAGCCCACGTGTCCACAGAGCCCTCGTTGAACTCAAAATACTCCTCTATGGCAGTACGAATGTCTTCTTTAAAGACCGGGTCAGATAACGCTTTGCCAGGAAAGCGCCATTGCCTCTCATACCCTCCCAGTCTGGGGATCAGTAGGGTAAGCACTATGGGAGAGTGATCAGAAAGCGTGCGCGGGAGTGTCGTATGGTCTCCCACCCAACCGGCCACCCCTGGGGAAAGGAGCCAGTAGTCTATTCTGGTGCTGGTGTTGTGATACCCCGAATGATGGGTGAAGGTGGGTGTGCTAGAGTGTAAACGGGCCTCAATGTCAATCAGAGGGTAGTGGGCGCACATATCCGCCAGTACAGCACGGGAACGGGGCTTACAATCCGGGGAAGAGGAGGTACTATCTCTGGTAGGGTTCATCAGTAGGTTAAAGTCCCCTCCCATTACCATCATATCAGTGTCTAGACGCAGCAGAACATCCTGGAGACCCTGGAAGAAAGCAGGGGAGTCTGAATTGGGGCCATAAATTCCAACAAAGGTGATCTTGAAGCCCAGGAGCACCCCCGTAACCACAACATATCTGCCATCTATATCAAAGACACTGTCCGAGAGCACAAAAGGGACGCGTCTATGTATCAAGATCGCCACACCCCTGGCATACCTGCTATAGCTAGAAAAAAACCTATGCGCTCCCCAGCTTTTGGCAAAGGAGGAAGAATCAGCTCCCACTAAGTGTGTCTCCTGTAGGAATAGGACATCCACCCCATGTCGCGCTGCGTAGTTTAGAACTTGCCGTCTTTTCCTCGTGTCATTTAAACCCCGAACATTCCAAGACATGGAAATAAGTCTGGAAGGACCAGACCGCTGCCCTACCTTAGCCATTCAAACGCAATGGAAACATGATAAAACATGCGTGTGTAGCACCGCCGCCCCCCTCCCGCAAAACAGGCATCACTCAAAGAGAAAAGTAGTGCGTGTGCACAAACAACAGAACCACAGCGTAAACAAACCCTTCCCAACCACCCACCACCCAGCCACTCCTGAAGCCCTAGGAGGCGAATCCCACCCATACGGAGACAACCTAAAGCAACAGACAATAACAGTAGTCCAATAATGTACCTGTAAAATAAAGACAACGTAAGAGAAAAGTACAATACGGCTCGCGCCATGGGGGTAGGCGACACTCCGCCATGCGAGAACCACAATCGGGGCAACGTTCAAGTTTCAGCAATTATGGAAAGCACTGCAAAAGAGGAAAAAAAAGGCCAAAATGAACTGCATGGTCAAATGCAGAGCGCTGAGGCAAATAGCCTGTCCAGAGAAAAAATTTGGCGGAGATGATTCAACCCTGGCCGGTTTCATTAAACAAGTCAGCACTAGCCTGCGAGTCAGTGTGTGGCGGAGATCGTTGTGCATCCTCTGAGTGTCGCGGCGACCCTCTGTTTTTGTAGGATCGACAAAAGTCCTGTGCCTCTGCAGGGGAGTCAAAAATGCGAAACCTGCCATCCACGTCCACCCTGAGCCTGGCAGGATACAGCATTCCATAGCGTAACCCCAGTTTGCGCAAAGCAGCCTTGACACCAGTGTACTTACGGCGCGCATCTTGGACCATGACTGTGAAGTCAGGGTAGAAAGAAAGTACGTCGCCTTGCCATCGGACTTCGCCCGCCTCTCTGGCGGCCTTCAGCGCCGCGTCTCTGTCTCTGAAGTTCATGAGCCTGGCTATGATGGGTCGGGGAGGCAGGCCCGGATTGGGCCGGGGTCCCAGCGACCTGTGTGCGCGCTCAACCACGAAGCCAGCTGTAAACGTGTCACGGCCAAAAAGTTCGATTAGGAGGTGTTCCACAAAAGTGTCAAAGCGCCCAGTAGCCGTCGTCTCCGCCACACCAATTATTCGGATATTATTGCGCCTACTGCGCGCTTCCAAATCTTCGTTCTTAATGGCGACGTCTTTAAGGATCTTCTCCACTCGTTCCAACCTTTTCAACGTCGATGCAGCTCCGTCCTCGATGTCAGAAACTCTGGATTCCGCCAGGTCCAGGCGCCTATCGTGCAGTTGGATCGTCGCACCCATGTCCGCCATTTTCTTTTCGAGGGCATCAAAGCGAGAGTCCAAGGCCTTGAATCCAGCCCGCATCTCACCCATCATCTCAGCGACCATACCAGCAGTGTCTTTCGCGGCCACCTGGGCACCGGTGTCCGCCTCAGCTGCCGGCGAGACCGCAGCCGTACGGAGGGGCGCCGAACTGAAGGTAAGTCTCTTCTGGTTAACATCCTTCTTTACCATGTCGGCAATAATGGCGGGCGAAACACCAGTGGCGCAAGACCCTACGACAGAGAGGCGAGTACAGCGATGGGGCCCCCCTGACTTCAAGGCGGGCAAGACAGGACCAAAGATTCAGGGGTATTCGCTGACTCCCAGCACGGGTCGCAAGGCAGACGCACACAGGCCGTCAGGAAATTAATGCAGCTGGATCAATGCGTCAGAGGCCCTGCGCAAGAAGTAGGGTCAGCAAACGGCCATGGCGATCTCTGGGCAGCAGCCGGCAGGTCCAGGGTCCCGCAGAGACAGGTAGCCAAGGATAGCGTAGTGTGGGGCCTAGGTAGTCGGGACCTCCTGGCATCCGAAGCACAGATGGGCGACACCACGCAGGACATGCAGCTAGCGCCGGCCTTGTAACGTTGCACAGACGACTGATGCACAAGGCCAATCTCATCAGCAGGTGAGCAGGAAGGCTAGGCACTGCAGGGGGACAGGCGCGGGTCTGGGGTGCACGGCAGCGGTGGGGGCAAAGGTGACAGGCCCCCACCGAATGCAGCGAAGCGTAGCCGTCCGCAGAGCGCCCAGGAGCTCGCCGGCCACACTCCCCGTCAATCGCCCCCCGACCCCGGAGCACGCCGCCAGTGCTCCCCGCCCGCCGCCGCACTTCCCGGGCAGCCCCCGAAAATCGAGGCCCCGGCTCCCAAGGTCGGACCAGGCCGCAAGTGCCAGTCACGCACCGAGGGGCCGCACCTCCACCAACGGACACCACCGGGGCCACGCAGCGGACCCGGGAGAGCTCAACAGCGGCCCCTAGGCCGAGGGGGACAACGAGGAGGCAACCAGGGAAACTCACCAGGCGCTCCGGCGCTGCGAAGGAACGGCCCGCGAGGCCCTGCCGGCCTCAGCACCCCTCAGCTGGTCCGCCCGTTCTCGCCGTCCCCCGTCCTCCAGACTAGGCAGGCTGCATCAGATGGCGTTAAGGATCATTTGCAGGCGGAAATCTACCCCAGTGCAGTGCCGGATCTCTTGCAAACGGCCCCGATCATCTCTCGCCCGGCGGAGCTCTACAGTCAGGCGGCCATTCCGTTCGCCTGCGTAGCCACGCCCCCCAGTTGCAGTGAAGTTGAGTACCTTGGACAGGTCAGGAGTTAAATCTTTGTTGGGACTTTTAGAATATTATTCGAGATTTGTACCAGGGTATGCGTCTATTGTTAGACCCATCAGTAATCTACTCAAATTCTCCACGAAATTCTGATGGACCAGTGACTGTGATGGTGCTTTTTCTAAAGTTAAGGACATTCTTAGAAAAGGTGATGCACTTACCCCATTCCATCCGGATTTACCGTGTTATATTACTGTAGATGCAAGCAAAGTGGGTTTGGGTGCCATTCTTACTCAACGTTCTGGTGAGAGAGAGTTTACGGTTGCTTTCGCTTCCAGAGTACTTAGAAGTGCTGAAGTTCAATATTCCGTTATTGAGAAAGAGTTGCTGGCGTGTGTGTGGGCTATTGACAAGTATCGGCCGTATATTTGGGGTAGGCGTTTTAATTTGATTACTGACCACAAGCCATTAGTCTCCATTTTGTCAGCTGGTCCAAGCAAGTGTTGCACGCCCAGAATCACAAGAATGGTGACCAACTTACTCCAATATCAGTTCGACATCACACACATATCTGGTGGGAAAAACACACGAGCAGATTATTTGTCACGTTTTCCTCAGAGTGATGGTGTGAGAGAAGGTACGAATTTTCATGATTTGAATGATGAAGACAAGGAGGATTGTTTTGTAGCTTCAATAGATGTACCTGTTTTAGCTGTGGGGTCTGAAGAGAATTGGAAAGAGTTATTGACAAAGGACAAAGTGTTGCAGGAAGTATTTGATTATGTCAGAAATGGGTGGCCCAAAGAAAAATCTTTAACTTCTATGCTGCAGCCATATTGGAAGGTTGAATCGGAAATCTCTATTGAAGATGGTCTTTTAGTGAGGTGTGACAAATTAATACCACCTCATGATCTCAGACCTACTATCATGAGAGAGTCCCATGAAGGACATTTGGGAATGTCTCTTACAATACGTCGAGTACGACAAGATTTTTGGTGGCCGAGCATGGACAATGAGATTCGCACTTATGTTGAGAATTGTCCAGTATGCTCTGTATCTGAAAAATCACTCAAAATAACTGTTCCACCTCTGTCTCCAATTGAGTGTCCCAGCAGTCCTTGGGTCAAAGTAGGCATTGATATCATGGGTCCTTTTGATGTTTTGCCATTAGGTTTGAGGTTCATTATAGTTTTAATGGATTATACGTCGAAGTGGCCCGAAATTAAAGTTGTAAAAGAGGTTAGTACTTCCACTGTGATTAAGTTCCTCAAGGAAGTGTTTATGAGAGAAGGTTTTCCTGAATCGATTGTCTCCGACAATGGGACTCAGTTTGTTAGTTTGGAGTTTCAGTCGTTTCTCAAGTCATGTGGAATTAAACACTTCAAGAGTTCACTTTACTATCCACAAACGAATGGCCTTGTTGAGAGGATGAATCGTGTTGTGGGGGACTGTGTCAAGTGGGCTGTGAAGACAAGGCATGATGTCCTTATTTCATTAGAAAGTATGATTTGGTCTTACAGAACAACACCTCACTCTTCCACAAAGATTTCTCCTTTTGAAGTTTTAAGGGGAAGGAAAGCTAATACCAGCTTTAGGCCTAGCTGGATGTCAAAATGGTCTTCCTCTGTTGTTGATCTTGAATCTGTCTTAGAAACAGTCACGTCAAATTCTATAGTGGCTCAAGATAAAGAGAAAAGTTGGTTTGATCAAAAGAAAAAAACAAAAATGGTCACATTGTGTGTGGGGGATTTTATAAGAATAAAGAACTCTACACACGTAAAGAAAGGGAGAAGCAAGTACAGTGAACCTATCAAAATAGTGAGGATAGGTGGTAATGCTGTTCAAGTTGAAGGAGGATGTTGGTGGAATGTTTCGAAGGTTGTGAAAGCTAAAACTAAAGAAGTTACTGTTGCTCCTCAACAAGGTGACATACTTACCAAAGGTACAAATTTACCCAGTAGAAAAAGTTCTAGATCTATCAACTTGCCTTGCAGGTTTTCGCGAATAGTATCCTGATGTTTTATTGCTAAGTTTCCTTTAAGTTTTTTTGATTTGTATTTTTCCTTCCTTTGGAAGAAAGGGAGGTATGTTGTATTCTACATCTTATTAATATGTACTGTGTTCCTTTAAGATGCTGGTCATGTTTAGCATCTAGTTTATGATGTCATATATATCCAGTATATGGTGGAATGTTATGTTTTAAGACAGGGGAGACTGTTAAACTAGAAGATGCTGGCAGATGATGAGCTGTGTAGTTGTACTCAAATAAACTACCTTTAACCCAAGTTCCTGCCTCCTGGATTACTGGATTACAACAATCGCTAAGGAGGGTTGGACATGTCAAATATGCAGCTATAAAAAATTTGTATAGAGTGATAGATGTATTTTATAAATAAACAATCATCATGGCTTTTCCATCCAGTCTAAGACATCAAGAGCTACATTTAAAATAAAATATAACATAAAATAATGAAAAGCTGAGATCATTTAGAAAGATACAAGTATAGAAGCAAAATATCTATAAGGTATATTGTTAAAAAGCAATTGGAACTAAGTGAACATTTAGGGAAGGACGAACGCTAAATGCATTCGGGACATATACAGACATGTAGAGAAAAGAAGCCCTGAGGACAAAGCAAGTGTCACAAAGTGTTCATATTCTAAAAGGGGTACAACATGTGTGTGTATGTGTGTGTGTGTTTGTTTGTGGACAACTATGTTTAATATCCATGGGTCAGTCAGTGCTATAGGCATACGTCCCATTCAGCACAACTTCTCAGAAACATGAATTCTAAATAATAGCAAGAGGGTGGCAATGGGAAATAAGAGGAAAGAAATTATTTTGTCAGCAAATAAAGAACGTTGACAATAAAATGTGTAATATTATGCATTCACTATACATATGGAAATACATAGAACATTGTCATGTAACACACTCTTATGGCACTGTTTACTATCCTAAGTATAATTCTGGGTAAGAAATAGTTTCTGCTTGGTTTTTCAGTAGTGTCACAGACCTTGCATGTCTGAGGCTTTGCAATTCTGCAGGCCTTCAAGCGCATTTGATTACTGGTGTGAGCGCAGTGATTGCCAGTGCACTCTCTGGCCCAGTGCTACTCCCTCACATATCTCTCTTTTGTCTAAGATTTCTACAAGTTATGAACACTCCTATAGGTGACTGAATGCAGAATTACCGCATTCATGGCATAATATCTGCATTTGCTTACTTCCAAAAATATAAGGAATAACTTAAGCATCTATTTACCTTATGCATCTATACATCAGGTAAGCCACAATAGGATATGCGTTATGCATGTTTTCACAATAAGGTGTAGTTCTATTGTCCTTTTACACAAACAAATTAGCGTGTTGATACTGGCCTTCAGAAAAGAGTTTTTTTAGACATTTTAGGAAGCGTTAAGCTGTATTAATTTAAAAATGGTGAAAAATCATTTGATTTCAGGTTTAATGACAAAACAATTCTCACAGTGAAAAGATAAGCAATTAAAAACGTACACTCGTGTACGAAAAAGTGAAAGAGAAAACAGAGCCATAGTTTAGAAGGAATAGACTAAATAGAGGTCAGATGTACGAACAATTAGTGATCTGGTTATTAGTCCCAACTTGTTACTGACTGCTAAATTGGTCTTTTGGTATATACAAGAGCCTATTCGGTGTTTCCAAATAGCGAATTGGTATAATACTGAATTGCTATTTAGAAATATTGAAATAGCGAATACCTATTTGGGAAGTGCAAATAATCAATTGTTACTGATTTGTACAAAGGATTTGCAAATAATGAATACTCTTTGATCATCATTTTGCATAGACAATTTACCACCACGTGGAAACAGGTGGTAACCAAGTGCATATTATAAAAGGAGACCCAGCTTCATACACACAGATGGATAAGAAAGGTGGGGGTATTTCGACAGTGTGCTACTCAGTGTCAGCAATCCAAGGAACAGGTATACAGGAATCACAGGTTAAGTAGGTAGGTTGTGATAGATTTAACTGATACATTAAAACCCATTTTACCCAGTAAAGTCAGTGAAGTCAGGCAATACCTCCTCACAATTAAGTCATGTGCTAGTCTATGGTAGCTATCAGAGCACAGTAGCAGAAGTCGGACGATTTTCACAAAGTCCTCTGTCTCATGTTTTTGGAATATGTTTTGAGGGTCTCCTCAACAAAATGAATGTCTACATTTCTTTTCCAAATACCCCACGTGAATTGGATGACACCATGGTGAAATTTTATAGAATAGCTAATTTTCCTGAAATAATCGGATGCAAAAATGGTACTCATAAACTGATATGTTCACCATCTGATTCAGAATATCTGTATAGATATAGAACAGCCAACAATAATTAAATATTCAGGTAGTTTGTCATTCTGTCTGTCTGATCACAGAGTTTCTTGCAAAATATCAAGGCAGTACGCACTACTCCTTAATGTTGTAGCATTGTGGCCCTTATCATCATTTAAATAAATAAGGGGAGAACACGCATAACGTTTCTTCTGTGACAGTTATCGTATTCAGTTTGTAGCGTGCTCAAGGGGTATCACTCTCTGATCAAAGAGTGTAATATCTGATCCCAATGTAGCGTCCCCTGATAGGGTCCGTCCCCGTTAACACTGCAAAGGCCCCTATGTCCTGGGGTTGTTCTGTTTTCACATTTCCAATGGCTATTTGCAAGGTAAGTTTCTTTTTAGTGGGCTCAATCATTTTAATACATCTGATATCCTACTGTATTAATGTGACTATGTTATTTTCAATATAAACAGTGTGTACACCATAAGATCTTAGCTCCTAACTGCATACCCCGAGCCTTGGTCGAACTGGATTTCTTCCTTTGTGGAAACAAGTTGAATATATATATATTCACTGAAAAAACCATAGGTTATAGACCATATATAGTTAGGAATTAGCATTTAGAAAACCTTATTTTACTCACACAAAACCATTGAAATTCCATATATAGTTAGTTGCACTAACTATATATCGCGCACCCGCAATCCACTGCTGATGATGTCACATATTACATCATTCATGACATGGTCAGTGACATCACTGATGACATCACTGATGACATCATCTAGTGTCTGTGTGTTTTTGTAAAGTTTAAATACGTTTTACATATTGAAGAATGACTGGATGGATGGAAGACTGAGTGTGTGTGTGGCTGGCTGGGAGGTGTGTGACGCTGTGCATATCAATGTGTACTTGTATCAGTGATTGTATAAGAGAGTAAGTATGTGTTAGTATATGTGTGAAAAGTATGGTGTTCTGTGTTTAACTACAGATGAGGAAATCGAAGTGTGATTGATTCTTCACAGGACTGACTAGGTGTATGAGTGCATATGATAGTGTTCTAATAATAACTGACTGTATGTATGAGTAATTGTATGGGTGAATGAGTGAATGTGTGTGTAGACATACGAATCAGTGAGTGCGTATGTAGTAACTGGTATTGGTGTGTCATGATGTCATCAGTGATGTCATTTGAGATGTCATCAGTGATGTCATTTCAGATGTCATTAGTGATGTCATCAGTGATGTCACTGAAGTATGGTGTTCTGTGTTTAACTGTATAGATGAAGAAATGGAAGTGTGATTGATTCTTTACAGGACTGACTTGGTGTGTGAGTAACTCCATGGATGAGTGGCAGTGTGTGACTGTCTGCATAGGTGTATGAGTGCATATGATAGTGTTGTAATAATGAGTGACTGTATGTATGAGTGATTGTATGGGTGAATGAGTGAATGTGTGTGTAGACGTAGGAATCAGTGAGTGCGTATGTAGTAACTGGTATTGGTGTGTCATGATGTCATCAGTGATGTCATTTGAGATGTCATCAGTGATGTCATCAGTGATGTCATTTGAGATGTCATCAGTGATGTCATCAGTGATGTCACTGACCATGTCATGAATGATGTAATATGTGACATCATCAGCAGTGGATTGCGGGTGCGCGATATATAGTTAGTGCAACTAACTATATATGGAATTTCAATGGTTTTGTGTGAGTAAAATAAGGTTTTCTAAATGCTAATTCCTAACTATATATGGTCTATAACCTATGGTTTTTTCAGTGAATTTTCAAGGTTTTGTAAATGCTAATTACTAACTATATATGGTCTATAACCTATGGTTTTTTCAGTGAATTTCATTGGTTTTTTAACAGCTAATATCTGTAGCTGTAAAATGTATTCTTCTTTAAATCCAAAAATATATTTTATATGTTTATTAATAAAAAAAAATTTAAATATTTTTTTTTCTTCGTTCCCGCTTCGCGAATCGGGAAGCTTCCCGTTAGCTGACCTTGATGCCGCGAAATAGACCGCGAGCCGGTAAACGTTTCTTTACCGCAACTGCCGCATTAGAAAACAACATCGTGACGCCTCCCGTCCGCATGACGTTTCGCGTTGACGCGTGATACGTCATATGACGTGCTACGTTAGCGAACTGGTACGCTTACCGAGTCGCAAAGCACAGGTTTCTGGAAGCAAACCTGGAGGCCCTGCAAAGCGCTTAACGTAAACACAGCAGGTCATGTGACTTGGTAATAACACTTTTCATTGGTTCATTTCGCTTTTGGTTTCCTAATGATGTAAGACTAGGTCATATAATCTAAAATGAACACTTTTCATTGGTTGAGAACTATTGTTTTTCCCAAATGATGAAAACCCCTCCTTCTTTCCTCACTCTGACTTTCATCTTTGTGAGAGAAAGACCCTTTGTTACCAGTGAGCAATGGCTTCTTTAGTAGCTTCAGCTGGTGCTTCCCCACCACCTCCACCACATCCAAGGAAGAGTGGACCACCTGCTCAAGTTATAATTCAGCAAGAAGAGGAAGAAGAAGAACAGGAAAACGAGCACGAAGAGAGGCACTTTTTGCCTGAGGAGCCCAGGACGTCTCACCGGAAAGAAAACTTCATTTGGCAATTTTTTTAAATTCCCAAAGGTCAGAAAAAAGTAAATGCAAGATACGTAACTTGCCTTATATGTCAAGATAGACTGTCCAGAGGGACCGACAAAAAATACAGTTTCGGAAACTACACAATGCATCGCCATATGACTAGGTGGCATCCTAACAACTACAGTGCTGCACAGTTTCGTAACGACCTAGATAATCTCCCTATTATGGCCAGAAGATCTGTTGTACCGGAAGTAACGGGACCAGAGGGCAGGGAGATGGTGCCAAATATTCAAACGAGATTTCATGAAGTAAAACACGTCTGCGTACATTGCAATGGATTCATTTGCTACGGAGAAAGAAGCATCACTCTGATCAACAGAGCTATTGACTATCATATGCAGGTTTGTACGAAACGCCCCAAATAATAAATACTTTTTTTTTGTTTTGTTGCTCCTGTTGAGCCCTTTACAATGAATCGTTTTCATTGCCCCCTGCAAGAAAAACCCAAAAAAATATAAAACTGTTCAGAAAAATTCAAAAAAAGTAAAAAAATGTTCAGAAAAATAATAAAAAAAATATAAAACAACAAAAACAATAAAAAAAAAGTTCTTTTCAGAACTACCTCCCCGTTATTAAAAAATTGGTATAATATTTGGAACTGTGCCAACCTCTATTTCTCGTAGTTCGCTTCCCAGTTCGCTCGCCGGTACGCGAACCGGAAGTGAACCAAAAATTAAAAAAAAAAAAAAAAAACAGTAAGTATAAGGGAAGGAAACAGACACTTATGTTAAAAGAAAGACAGCTATAGGGGAGTAAACTAGAGATACTATTACCCGTAATCCACTGCTGATGATGTCACATATTACATCATTCATGACATGCTCAGTGACATCATCAGCAGAGGATTGCGGGTTTTTTGGCAACGTGCCTTATCCACGGTTTAATAACGCTGCCTTTTGCTTTATATAAGTTTTCAAATTGTATGAAATATATACCAATAGGTCGTTATGAACCTTTAGGTAGTGCTTTTCTTCATGAGGTCTGGTCGCTTCCATACACATACAGATGTTTCAAAGATGATCAAGAAGTTTATCTGAATGGAGAGGAATGCACTGAGACACCAGATCATTCACTAATGTGTAGGCACATACAGTTACACGGTTCATGCAACAAACACCGACCAAATATGGCTTGCGTGTTGCAAGGCACGCCAGTTCCTGCTATCATCCCCACGTTCAAGTTGTTGGAAAATGGTAGTTATTTGATGCTCAATAATGAAGATTGTTCTGGGTTAATTAAAAGTATTCCTTTTATCGTAACAGTAAGTGAACGGCTTATTTGCTGCAGAAATGTTCTATTTCCTCCCACACATGAACATAGGGAGTTTTCAATCTGGCCACAAATACCAACCTTGGGAGCACATTTCAACGGCATGGCAAGAATAAGAGCTCTTTTGTCTCAGAGAGAGGTGGCCTTGAGTTCGGCCCGTGAAACTTTCGTGCTTCACATAGCGAACACCCGTACAGAGGTGCAGACCCTTTTAAATACTGATTCGCCTTTGCATTTCAGCGACATGGTTCGGACTATCTTTGACGCGTCCTCCACAAAGGCCCTGGCGCACTTTTTTAAAGTTGTTACCAGTGGTCTCGTGACTTCATTTGAGAAAATCTTTGGAGTCATCCCTGCTTTCTTTCATTCTATTTTTTCCACTCTGCTTCGTGGATTCCCATTTTTACTTGCATTACCAGCGGACGCTCTTGTGCTTTTTTACATTTTTAAATATGGATGTCCCTCCTGTGCAAGCTCCCGCCCTGCAGCTGCTGACACTGTTCCGCAATCGTATGCTAGAATATTATGGCACAATGCCGTTGGCGATATTAAGCACGGCATATGGATTATCTTTTCGATTCTCCTACTTCACCTGTGTCCAGCCTGTATTTCACTGCCTGACCTGTGATTTCGATTGGGCCATTGATTTGTGTCTCTGCGGACCGGTTTCTCCTGACGTCGACTTTAATCAGCTGATGACTCCTATCATTACTCACGAGTTGGTTTGTCCTGGCGAAAGGATTATGGCTGTGGCATTGATGCATGGACTAATTGGTCCCTGGAATTTACTGGCGGCAACACAGTCTTTCTTGGAACAGAGCTTTCTTGAAAACCCACCGAGCTGTCCTCTGATGGTGATAGAGGATCCGGTGCTGGGAGAGCACGTATGTTCTTTTCCGCTTTTAAATTGGATGGCTGAACTCTTTTCGGATGAAGACGGTGACTTCCTATTGGAGGCTGTTGCAGCTTATTTTGCATACACAGTTATGTCATAGACCTTTTTCATGTTTGATATGCTGAGTACTAGCATTTCATTGACAATTCATTGACTTATTTGTCAAGTTTTTATTATTTAGCTTGCCTATTGGCTTAAGACTCGATAAAGTACTTGGCTGTTTTATTTTTCTTTAGCATTAAATTTTCCTAGTTTTTAATGTTTTACCTTGCGGACCGTCCACATATAAAGTTGCAATCTGCTCTCATGAGATGGCACTTCTATTACCTTATTCAGTTCGTTTCCGGATCATGGGGAGGTGTCATCTAGGTCCTGGATATCTTTACACCGTGTTAAGTTAGCATGGGCTCATTACCGGTTTAAACGCCATTTTTCCTTTTTTGCAACTTCTGCACACGACACTTAGTTGTTGCTTTAGCTTTCAACCTAGTAGTTCATCGTGGTTTACATGAGAATAATATGTTATTGCTCTACTATCTGCTTTGCTTGTTAAACTATATCTGTACAGCGAGTGCTGAAGTTTCAAGAACAACACGATACAGAATTGTTATGAGGTCTGATCTCCACGACTTCATACTCATAACATAAGTGCAGCTTCTGCCAATTCTGGGCATGAGGCGGGTTTTATATTGCTTTGCCGAACACACATACACAACAGTTGATGCGGTTCACATGAAGAGAGAGCTGGTGTATGCTGATGTGATTCCTTCAAATCTAAGACACTAAAGTATGGGCACGCCCTAAACCAACACAAACAGACCTTCTTAGCAAATAATATAAATGTGTATTAGGGAGGGTGAGATATAAGCAGCCGCGGGCCGTGGAGGGAGTTACGGTTGGGCAGGGAGGCGGGGAGGGGGAGGGGCAGGGTGGAGCCCTCTCCACCCTGCCCCTCCCCCTCCCCGCCTCCCTGCCCCACCGTAACTCCCTCCACGGCCCGTGGCTGCTTATAAGTGTTGCTAACTCTTATTCATTTACAGCATGTTAACATACTGTCACCATTCGCTTTTTATGTACTAGTAACTATGCTGGTAATTTTGCTACTGATAATATGTGTACTTGTATTATCTAAGATACTACGCCTGAGAAGACGGCATTAGTAAATAAACATTTCAAAAACACATGTGTTCTTCTTAACTCCATGTTCTGGTTTCTAAGAAATATATAACGACCGACTGTTCATGAGTTCCACGTATCCTGAGGTACTATAAGTTCATATTCTGGATTGTCTAAACATTGAGAGTTTGTTATATCCAATGTGACACTGTACCTAGCTTGCTAAGGGGTTTTTGATTACTAAGGTGAGTTTTGGGACACCCTAATTCGCCGAGGTTCCAATCCTCTGTCCACAGTTCTGTGTGAGAACAGAAACCCTGCGACAGGGGCACCCCCGACCCTTGCTGGAGCTTCATCACACTTGCGATACAACTCCAGCAATGCGCCACCTTTACGGCACAGATACATCACGCATCTGTGCTGTTTTTGCCCCATGATGCGCCGCATTGTAAATGCAGCACACCATAGGTGACGGAACAGCGGCACAGAATGACTAACACATCCCTGGTGATGCGCCAGTCATCATAAATCTATCCCTATGCTTCTTATCTTGTTAGAGATCAACCGCCATATGTATCATCAAAGTTTTTTGCATTTCCTAAATAGCGAACTTTAAGGAATAAATAGCGATTCTTTACCATTCCTAGTTTGCGATGAGCTATTTGCTAATTACAAATTACCCATTCATTTCCTTCATTTCCATAGGGCGGTTGGACTCACTTTTAGCTCGAACGGCTGAATGGATTTCCACGAAACTTGGCAAAATTGTAGGGACTGGTAGCCCGATGTGCCTTTGCTATGTCTCAAGATATATGCTCCAGTGGTTTTTACGAAAATTAACTTTGAAAAATTCATATTGGGCTACATTGGCCTATATATATGTTGGAGCCCAAATGTAGCCCAATGTAGCCCAATGAAGCCCAATGAAGCCCAATGTAGCCCAATGTAGCCCAAAGATGGCCGCCAGAGACAAAAAAACAAATGTAGCCCAAATATCAGCCAGATGTAGCCCAACTATAGCCCAGTGACAGAATGACCAATCAGCTTCGCAAACCTCCGTTACGCGAAGCGGAGCGCTGTTACAGATATATATCTTTTTTTGATCGTTAATTTCTCAAAATCCACTGGAGCACATATATTGAGACCTAGCAAAGGCACATCGGGCTACCAGTCCCTAATATTTTACCAAGTTTCGTGCAAATCCATTCAGCCGTTCGATTATTATTATTATTTATTTTTTTTGCCCCGCGGGGCCCTTTTAAAACCTCCACATCAAACCTAGGGGGTCAGCGAGGATCTACTATGCCCCCTTATGGTCATTTGCCCCTTCGCTTTGGCCTCCTCTTGTCTCTCGATCCTACCGAGAGACAAGATGGCGGCCGCTACGGACTGTTTGGAATGTTTACAGACGCCGGAGAACCAATCAGCTTCGCTTCACAAAGCTCCGTTGCGCGAAAAGTACGCGTACTGGAGCGCTGCCCGGTCCGCTGTTGCAGATATATATCTTTTTTTAAACGTTAATTTCTCAAAATCCACTGTAGCACATATATTGAGACCTACAAAAGGCACATCGGGCTACCAGTCCCTACAATTTTGCCAAGTTTCGTGCAAATCCATTCAGCCGTTCGGGCTAAAAGTGAGGCCAACCGCCCTATGGAAAACTCAATGTTAAAAACACGTTTTGGGACCCCCCTTTTTTCTCGACCCCCCCTGGACGAAACCCCCCCCCCAATTTTCAGGGGCTGCTCAGAAACAAAATGTGCCATTTTCCTGAAAATTTCAGCCAATTCCGTCCACAAACGCCAAAGTTATTAGACATAGAATTTTCAAAAATCCCATAGAGAAAAAATCCTAACTATATATACCTACTGGCGACCGCCAGTAGGTAATATATATATTTTTTTGGGGGTTTTTTTGTTACAAATTATATATATAGATATATTCTCTCTTCTGATTTCTGCACAGTCGCTCCACTCCTCATCATGGGGGGATGGGGGTGGGGGGGTGGTGTTTCAGTATAACAGAGACTATTACATCACTTCTTCCACAACAGAAACAAATGCTGATAACCTCGGTGAAGCTTCAATCCTATTCATTAGAGGTTTGTTACAACACAATAAGGACACTGTTTTCTTTCTGGCTTCTAAGAGTTCATGTTATTAAAACATTCAAAGACGTAGGAAAAATGCATAACAAAGGAAACTTTCAATGCGTTTCACCCACTCAATTTAACTTTCACAAAACAAATAGTTCATAAAGGAAAGTGCTCAATATCAATCAACTAAATATTACAACTTCATGATAATCATTATTTAAATATTATCTAAAGTGTCATTTCCAACTCTCTCTCTCAAGGTTTTTTCGTTTTTTACCCATTCTTTCAATTGTGTTACCAGCAGATGTGCAAAGCCTACTTCCAATTAGTACAATATTGTTTTTCAATATAACATTAGTAAAATACGTATTCTATCAATTGCTGTTCTGTCCAATATATAAGCACTCTGTGTAAAGCCAAGTGGATAAAGAGTGAACTACCAATGTATCACTTATTGCCACATTATCTTGAATAGTGTTGCACATCCTGTTTCTCTCAAGTTGGAAAGTACATTCAATTTGTCCATGACATTCGCTGACCCCAATTCAACGTAAATGTGTTTATACAACAAAAGCTAAAATGCAAAATAGAAAAACCTACTTAACAAATGTACATGAACACTAGTTGTCCCTATTTACTCCTGAAGATTTTTCATCATTAGATAAAAGTAAACAAATTCCACTCCATATTTAAACAATTTTGGGTTTTGCTCGCTAGCGTTAAAATCTATTTCGATTTCAGTTGCCTCAGCATCTTTTCTCTATTCCCTCCTCTGTAGGTATTGAATCGATTACATAATATTGCAAGAGCTTGTCATTGCCTGCATGGACCTCACTGAAGTGGCGTGCTACTGGGTATATTTTATCTTTCTTTGTACAGCTCGTTCATGTTGTAAAATCTGTTTATGTATCCAATTGTACTGTACTACCTACAATATATAATGCAAACTCTGTTTTACAGATGTAGGCCCCTCTTTTTTTCCATGAGGTCTTTCAAAATGGCAACATATATTCTACCTTGTCTACACCATATTGACAGACCTTGCACTTTCTACACTTAATAAAACCCTGACTTTTCTCAAGTCAGTATGTTTTCGCTACTACCTCAGGGCTGGAATTCTCTAATGTAACCCTCATGGCTTTTGCTCTTTTATAAGTGAATGCAAACTTTGTCGGAACTCTTTCTCCAATAATTGAATAATTTTTAATTGGATGTCAGTGTCTATTCATTATTGCTCAGATTTCTGTCCATTCTAGGCAATATTCTGCTATAAGCCTCCTTCCTGAAGTTGTATCCTTTTTCTTTTTGTTTTTACTACCAAAAATAATTTCTTCTCCTTTGAGTGAATTGGCTCATTTCATTGCTGTCTGTATTGTTTGTTGTGAATATCCTCTTTGTGCAAACCTATTAGTCAAACCAATCTGTGCAATATTTCGCTCTTCAGGCTCACTACAATTTCTTCTAACACTTAGGTTCTCACCATACAGGATATTTCTATTCAAGCTCCCAGGATAAAAACTCCTGGCATGCAAAACTGTATTCCCTGCAGTTGGTTTCCTATATATTTTAGTTATATTTAATCTAGCTTGTTAGATCCAAAAAGAGAGAGGGAGATTTGGAAACTGCACTTTAGATAATATTTCAATAATGAGAATCGTGAAGTTGAAATATTAAATTGATTAACATTGAGCACTTTCCGTTATGAAGTATTCGTTTTGTGAAATATAAATTGAGCAGGTGAAAGAAGAAAATTTCCTTTGTTAATTATTTTTTTCTATGTCTGTAAATGTTTTAATCACGTGCACATTTTGAAGCCAGAAAGAAAATGGCGTCCCTATTGTGTGAGCAAGGCCGTTAGTGCAGCCAAAATCAGTTGTGCAGCATTCTAATGAAAAAGATTGAAGCTTGAGTGAGGCGTCAGCGCCTGTCTCGGTCTCTGGTACAGATGAAGAGAGGGATATATATATAGATATCTTTATATATATATATATATATATATATATATATATATACTAATATAATAAAGAGAGATCCCAAAACTTTGAGGCGGGTAATCTCAGGAACCACAGCACCAATCACAACACCCAATACAGCGTTGGAAAGGGCAGTTGCAGCAGAAGGACATAGGCTATGCAGACGCCCACCATATACATTTAAAAGGTAAAAGAACTGTGCCAGCAAGGTAGTCCCTTGTGGGCGTGTCTGCGTTGTGCTGTGGGCGTGTGCTGGGGGGCGTGACAAAAGCTTAGGGCGTGTGGTACGTTCCGCCCTTCATACCATGTCTCATATCATGTGCTAATCCCACCCTGCTCCCTTTAAATACCCCTGCACCCCATAATCATAACCCACCCTTACTCCTTAAAATACCCCAACACCCTTAAACACTAACCCATCTTAACCCTATAAATATACCCTGAACCCCAAAACCCAAACCTATCCCTAAACCCTAAAAATACCCCGGTACCCAAAAACCCAAACCTAGCCCTGAACCCTATAAATACCCCTGTACCTCAAAACCCAAACCTACCCCTGCCTGAACCCTAAAAATACCCCTGTACCCGAAAACCCAAACCTAGCCCTGAACCATAAAAATACCCCTGTACCCCAAAACCCAAACCTAGCCCTGAACCCTTAAAATACCCTTGTACCCCAAAACCCAAACCTACCCCTGAACCCTAAAAATACCCCTGTACCCCAAAACCCAAACCTAGCCCTGAACCCTAAAAATACCCCTGTACCCCAAAACCCATACCTATCCCTAAACTCTAAAACTACCCCTGTACCCATAACCCAAAACTATATCTGTACCCTTAAAACACCCAAACACCCCAAAACATATACCTCAGTACCCCAAAACATATACCCCTATACCCATACTTACCTTATCCAAACATTAAAAAAAACATGCTTTAACCATTCATGCATTTACAACGAATTTTGTTGTAAATGTATGCGTGGTAAAAGCATATAAAATGTAATGCTATGCGTTATAATGGCATTGCGGAGTCATGGTACTTTCGTAATGAAAGTATGCGAAGTGATGGTATGCGGAAAGAAAGTTGCGGAAAATTGGGTGTTTACCCTCCCTTGGTAAGTACATTGGTGGCATGGCGGCCCACATCTCCAGCAACATACTCATATTTCTTCACCACCCATTTGAAAAATGCACAGGTCTCTCTCATTGATGGCCAGCACCGACATACACTTTTAGACACACCTCCTGCCACAAGTTCTAGAATTGCGAACTTTAGAGCTGGGGAGCTACGTTCGAAACTCAGCACAGCTCAACATCCTGTGATTCCAGGCAAATCGCTTTGTTTCCCCGTGCCTACCACAAATGAATGTGTTCTTCTGTAATGTAAATTGTGCTCATGCCATTCGCGCTATATAATATTGCAAGGAAAAATAAAGTAGGGAAACTCGAGTTCACACTCTACTGAACGCGCACTCTTAAGTGCATCAGCAGTGCACTGTGAATCGGAGCGTTTCACAGGCCTTTCACAGATAAGAAATGCTATCAAAACGAAATCCTACAAAACAATATACTACTGGCCGGCAGCAATTCATACCCGGACAACGTCGGGACGGGCTGCTAGTATAGATATATATATATTTATATATATATATATATATATATATATATATATCGGTCAGGGTTCCCAACAGGGTAATGAAAACGCACTCTCTCGTCTCAGCGTCTCTCCCGTGAGCAAGCTTTGTAAGAAGCGAAACGCGTTGGGTACTGGTTGCAGTAATAAACCGCTGTAATTAATCACTGAGACGAGAGAGTAGGTTTTCATTTCCCTGTTGGGAACCCTGAGCGATAATTAAACGACAAACCCAGTCGTAGAAAACTGCACCACGCCATTAATTGAGCGCCGACACCAACTTGGGTTAAAACTGCTTCTCATATATATATATATATATACATACACACACATATATATATACACACGTATATATATATATATATATATATATATATATATATATATATATATATATATATATATATATATATAGAGAGAGAGAGAGAGAGATGAGAGAGAGAGATAGATATATGCAAAAGAGATGAAGAGAACTTTGAGTAGTTACCAAGTGTAGGTGGACAGCAGCTACTGTGCAGAGCACCATACATCACCAGCAATACTCTGAATCTGCTTACCTCAAATGTCTGTTTTTCTAGCAAAAAATGTGAGCACAGGTTAGCACAGTGCTATTCACGCCAAGCTAGAAATGGACAAAGGGCTGGATTTAGATCTTGGTGGAATCGGTCCAGTCATCGCATTTTTGGCAATCTTGCTGCCCACCAACTTGGCATTCTGCCCACTCGAATTAGATGTTGGCTGGTCACTGAAGGTAAGACTTCCACAGTTCCACTGCCTCCACCAGGAATCTTCTCCCGTTTCAAAGGAGACATAGCCAGAAGCAGCTGGCAGCGTCACTCCAGCCAAAATTTCCGCTGTGCGGATTACAATGTGCCTTCCAGCCGAGGCAACAGTGGCGGAAATCCCTCCAACTTCGAGTCAACGGAATCTTAGGAAAAGAGGTAAAACCGTACCTTTTTCCTGTTTTCCCTTCCATTTCTGTTTTCTATCCCATCGTCCAGGTCCCTCCTTTGCTGCTCCTACAAGGCGAAACGATTCCATTGTCACTAAGATCTAAGGTACAGTAAGTGTACTATAGTCCCATGTCTGTTGTGTGAGCGGCATGCAAGACGTAACACAAAGGAACATAACATGTTGCCTACATATGTATGTTATACAAACGTATGTGTATTGGTGCAAACATAATTTATACTGACAGGTCTCCACACCCCCATGAACCTCATTCCATCAAGACTCCACCGCCAGAGCAACAGAAACTGGTAGTGGTAGTTAGCAGAGAAGGTCACCACTGCAGTGATCTTCTGTCTCTAGCTGCAACATCCAAATATATTGGATGGACTGCCGTCAGCTCCGCTGAGTACTTGGAACAACAGCACAACATCCAGAGGTGTTTAGTAAAAGTGATCGTATGCAAATAGAAAATCCGACAGATTCCTTAAAAGCGTGTCTGTGTTTTAGAATTCCTCACTGAATCACTATTTTAACATGCTCTGAAATAGTACATCTGAAATAGTGATTTGTAATCTAATATTTCCCAATATTCACAAATTGATAGTCTGAGCGGTGAACTCCACTCCGCTCGCAGAGTTTGCAGAGTTTTCCGCACTCCGTGGTACACGGAGCTCACGGAGTTCCAAAAAACTCCACTTCGCGGAGCAGAGTTTTTTCCCTCTCTCGCGTTTGTCAACATCAAGTTGGCGAGCGTTAGCGAGGAAAATCCACCTCCAGGCGAGATTTTCCTCGTTCGCCATCATCAACATCAAGTTGGGGAGCGCGGAAAATCAACCTCCTGGCGAGAGTTTCTCAACGCGGAAGGTCAGATTTCTCATTGCGAGTAGTCGCGTATGCTTGCAACCGTTCACTTGACAAACCGTACGTTCGTGTTGAGAAAGCTGCTGCTATTCAAGTGGCAGAAAGGAAGCAGTGCCCGCTTGCGCTGTGCATTCTGCCATTCGCGACGATTGCACAGTGCGGACAAGCACCTTGCACTGAAAATCACCACGAATGGCATTTATCTAACACACTCCGCTCCTCACTGAGCTGCACTTCGCAGAGTTCTGTGTAGCGGAACTCCGCAAACTCCGCCCAGGCCTAGTAATCTCCATTTGTAAGTTTCGTACATCTTCCCCTAGGTTGTTCTTCCGAACAAATACATGTTGAACTGATCTATTACTCTCTGCCTGTTGAATTACTGAAGTGGGATTACTTAAAGCCCATTTCTCTAAGCAAGGTTATGTATTATTTTTGAGAAAACATGAGGCTAGAGAGACAACTAAAAACGTCTTTTGGTCAGACGTAAAACACACAAACATACACAGAGCACAGGGAGCAGAACCAGGGGGTCCTTGGATCAAATGCAAAGACATAAAGCACTGGTCAATAGCATCACAATCTTTCCTGAAAGACATGGAAGAAGAATGGTTCTGCAGAATCAATGCAAGTTTCCTTTAAAGACATGGAACAAGTGATGTACTGCAGTGCAAGCCAGTATTAGCTTCCTTAAAAGTCATGGAACAAGTATGCTACTGTAGGGCCCGTCAGTGCAAACTCCCTTCACAAATGTGGAACTGAAGAGTCAGTGAAAGTTCATTTAAGAACATGGGAAAAGTGTGGTACTCAAGGCCAGAGCAAGCTTGCTTCAAAGAAATAGAACACATTTGTTACTATAGGCCATACAGTAAAAGCTTTCATCAATGACATGGAACAAGAAGTGGCACTGGGAAGCACCATTTAATACCTTCCTTAGATACAACAATGAAGCAACACTTCAGACTTGGTAAAAATGTAAGGAACAGCAGTGGGGTGTATGAGTGCAAACTTGACTTACATATATAGCAAGATCTCTACACACAAAACAGGTACTACAATGCCAGGCAGGAGTTAACGCTTCACTCACACCCATAGAACACATACCGATCTAGTCAGAAATAATGTAAGCTTCCCTCAAATGCACAGAACAGAGACAGCATCAGTCCAAGCCAGTGTGGAAACACACACACAAAGTGCAGCAGTTGGCAGCAGTGCAAGGTATCCTCACAAGCAGCACAAGTACACGATGGTCATCAACAGTGTAAACTAAGATATGCTCACGTACAAACGGGGTATCACACTGACAGCTGTATCAAAGCGTATTTCAGGCACACAAAATAATAAACAATAGAAGTGGGTGAGTCACTGAAGGTTCAAGACAGATGCTAGCCCCTGGTTCAGCTTGAGGTCATCTTGAGCCCTCAAGCTCAAAATGAGCTGAGCTTTCTTGTAGCTACTCCCTGCTACCCATGCTTTAACACCATGCACTAAGCATGAACGACAAAGCATTAAACCTTGATGTCAAAAAAAGAGTGAGAAAGGGCTACCAATCTGGTGGATGAATTACACAATGTGTGACCAGAATACCTAGGATCAATCCCAACATGGCCACTTGACCAAACTATGATCCAAGGCAATTATGTTTTTTTATTGTGGCTCCTATTTTTTTCATTATTGTATACGAGAAATCCTTCAAATATGTGAGGCTGTGTGATGTACAAAAATATAGTTTGTGTTTGACTTAATCGAGTAGAAAGTTGCTCCATGTAAAATAAGAATGTAGCCCACACATATTGTGCAGATGACAACTGACGTGCCTCTGAGTTCACTAATGGTATTGCACTCAGAGTAGGTAATGGAGACATGAATATTTAAAAACTATCACTTTTACTAAACACCTCTTGATGGTGTGCTATAGTTTGATGTACTAAGGTGGAATGCTTGTCAAAGCTGTTAGGGCCAACACAGGCCCTTAAGTTGGCTACCCTTGTTAATGTTTTGGCTCACCCACCTTTACTACAGTAGTGTGTTTTGACAGGTCTCAGAAGGATAACTATTCCTACTTCTGGTTTCACTAAGGAAGAATTGTGTATTAGTGACCCCAATAAGTTGTTTAAGTTACCTGTGCATATTGTAAGCATGAAATGAGACAGGCATCACTCAAATCATTAATTTTCCCAGTTCCAGCCCTCTGTGTTAAGTAAGTATTTGTTGTTTTATTAACTGTTATCATCTGCCCTCTGCCCGTCAGGCTAAATGCAGTAATTACAGTGACAATCTTGTGTTCAGAAGTCACCGGCAGCATGGAGAGGTAGCCAGGGCTGAATGCAGCACTCTGCATTTACAAGTGAGCATGTCCACAGCTCAGCCATTCAGTGCATGTGCAATGAGGCCTTCACCGTGCCCCTGCAGGTGATCAGTAGATTCTGCTGTTTGGACTCTGACTCCTAGAGCTGAGGAAATTGGACTGAGCTAAATGCAAGCTCCCAGTGCTATGATAGCTCCCATGCCCCTAGTAGGCAGATATTCTAAAACAATGTTCAGACTAGAAGTGCTGCCATCAATGTTACATCACTGAACTCATTAGTAATTCTGGAAGGATGTATGACATTACAACGCATGCTTTTACAACGCGGTTTTTACAATGCATACCATTACAACGCATAGTGCTTTTAGGCGCTGGATAGTGAATTGTTTAATTTACTATTCCAACTCCAGTCCCCGTGGATAGTAGGGAAGGTGTTGGATAGTACTCTACATCTATTCCCTATCCTAGAGCGCCCCCAAGCGCAATGCGTTGTAATGGTTTGCGTTGTAAAAGTTGCGTTGTAAAGGCACTGCGTGGTAAAAGTTGCGTTGTAAAGGTTGTTTACCATTCTGGAAAGTCTAAGCATCACACAAAGAACAAATGTCGCAAAAGAGCCACGCCCATTCAGCAGGAGAGTGGTAATGGTGTAGTATGTAGCTGGTGCTGCATTTAGGAGCACACTGTCACAAACATATTATAGACCATGGTGTGGTAGCCACTGTCATTTACAGGTAGCACATTTTCCATTGAAATTACCACTAAATTTGTACAGACATACAGTTTTACTGATAAAACTATATGGCACACAAACGATAATATGTGTCAGTGAATATAGTAATTTGCGCATCACCAAGTGAAGTGTCTTGATTTGTTTGTACCTTATAAGAATCTTTAAATCCATCACGCTTTAGAATGAGAACAAAGAGCTTCATTTGTGCTTTTATGTTTACTTTGAAATATTTGCAGAGTTTATTGATACATATTTAAATTGTGTTATGTTAGAAGGAATTATAATCCTCCAGCCTTTGCCTTCACACCAGCAAGATTTTCACATACTTCACTCAACAAAATCCTCACACTTTGCAGTAAGTGAAAGAAAACATCAGAATCCATGTTAAAAGAATAAGCAGCAATTTGTCAGAAGACTAAACTAACATTTGACCCTGGTCTTTGAACACAGAGAAAAGGTTACAATATAAAATCAAAATGTAAAGTTATCTTTAATGCTCATGGATTCCAGCCAGGATATTTAAGTGCCCTCTCAGGGCTCAAAGGACTGTCATAGTTGAGCCCCCTCCCACCTCTGGGCCTCTGTGCATTGCACCGGCTGCACCATTGGTAATTATGCCCGCAACTGCTCCTATATTAAACGAAGAGTTAAATATCATCACAGCCTGGACTATCTTCCAAGAGACAACATAGCTGATTGTAATGAAAAAGTGCAGTGTGTGGACAGGAAAGTGACGCCTGCCTATATATAGGGTGGCATACAACTCTTCACTGTGATAACTCTGACAGATAATAAGCTTCTCTAAAAGTAGAATACAAGGTCCCCTCCCTTGGCAGACGGGTGCGCGTGAAAAGACATGGTACAAAGAACAACTTGAGAATGTGGAGCAGAGATAGCGTGTTAAGACGGAATCGAGAATGGCTATGGGTTAAGCACGCATCTTAAGCCGCTATATTGGATCCTGATCTTCGACTGTCAGCATTTCTTAACAGAGCTCTGCAGTAAACAGAACTACAAAGCCTGCCCCCACCCTTTCACAAAGCCGCCCTTAACGCCGAGTGTTATGGCTGCCAATGGAAACAGATGCAAAAGGAAATTAGATCTGCTGAAAGCAAACAGCAATGTACAACACAGTTGTGACAAACCCAGTTGGCAATATACACCTATCCATTACATATTTACATACCTATTCTTCTGATGGGAAATATTAAGTATTATGGTGTAAACTAAAGTTTTAATACGCGGAGTCATATCACCAAATGTCAACCCTGCAAGTGCTAATTTATGGTGCTGATTTACTGCCGTGGACTATGGAAAATGGATGCTTACCAGGGGGACTTTAAAGGCATGTACTGCTTTTGGCTAGAAATGTAACAGCAGTTGTTGGCATATCTAAGGTAAATAACAGGGCTAAACAAAGTCACATTAGAATGCAAGACAAGCACCACCTTATAATATAAGAACATCACTTTTTATTAAAACAGGACAGTAAAACAGCAAGACAAAAAACACATCACTTCACCACCTCAGCAAAATGCCACAGAACAAAAAATACACACGTCTTCTTGTCACACATTACCATCTCCACAAACTGTCTTTCTACCACCGTGATAAAAGTTGTTTGCAAGCATTGCTTAAACTGAGCACCAGTCAAAAATCATGTGTGACAGGGACCCATTGGATACGGATTACAAAGTAATCCTATTTTAAGTTTTAGAAAAATGTATGAAGAGGGAGACTTTCCCAGTTTTTTTTTTTTTTTTTTTTTTTTTTTCCAAAACCTTTATTGCCAGTTATGAAAGTCAATGGCCAATATTTTGATCACAAATGAAAACACGAACTGGCAAAACCAATAGGTTTTGAATATAAAAGGCTGAATTATTGGCGTTGCAAATGCTTTTGTGACTGGCATTGGCTCGCAAATTCCTGCATCACGATGCATGGCCAGCAACCTTGCAGCAGGTTTTCTACAGAACAAAATCCATTCTAAGATGGGCAGCAATTCGTACGCATGCATTGTGAAATATTGACCCACATGCATTTCGACATGTGCATAAGTCACATCAGGTGTCTCATGATGCATGCGCACGAGACATCGTGACGCATAATGGGCATTTTAATTTACCATTCTAAAATGGCTGATGAACATATTAGAACAAAAAGAGTAAGAAAAAAAGAGAAAAATGTGTGTGAGGGTAGAAAAAAAAGAAGCAGGATGCCCAGTTTCACTTTGCAGCTAATTAATATTAATATTATTGATGATTATAATAATAACAATAATAAAATATTACATAAATGTTCCTGTGGGACAGGAAATGAAGCGGGTAGAATATGTATGCATCGGGGAGGGGAGTGAAAAGAGAACGCAAAGGGGGATAGAGGAACCATTGTGGAAGAGAAAAGGAAACAAAATGCATGCAAATATGCACTAGTGTGCCCCCATCTTGGTATGGGCATAACATTTGTTTTAAATGGGTGTTCTAATAATGCATCAGACGCCTCATAAAAAAAACAAATAAGGATAGTGAATTGGACAGGTAGCATGGAGGCGGGTGAAGGAGCAATGGTGTGAGCAGAGGTGGAGGCATATAAAAAATATGAGCAGGATGGGGAGAAGGAGGAGTTAACAATGAATGAGCTAGGGGAGGAGGAAAATAACACAGAAAGTGAGTGGGAGTGGCAGAAAGTGAATGGTGAGACAGCAAACTGAATAAGGAGCAATAATATATATTGATACAGCATTTTCTGGGCCCACTTACTTACCATTTGCCCTCCAATTGTCCTTTTGGGAGTTAGGATTAACAGTAAATCAAATTTTAATTAACAGTGCAACCATTTGGCTACACAATGAGGACCAGGAATCGTTAGTCAAGTTCAAACGGTTTATTACAAGTTAATAATCAAATTCAAATAAACAACTCATAGTACCATGCTATGAAGATACAGAATGCCAACAGGGATTCTCCGATGCCAAAAATAAATTCAGACAAATCAATATCAAACAGACAAGTAGTTGTGTAACAGCGATAAAGAACAATAACATTAAGATATGATGCTCAGAATAATCTAGGTTCTCTCTCCCTCCTATACATAAGTAAACTAGAATTCAGAGTATAGAGAATGGTTTTGAAAAAAACATATTTTAACAATCAGGGGAACTCCATTAAGGAAGTCAATGTCAGGATAAGAGAAAAAGTTAGCATCTCAGAAGCTCAGTCAAGACATTTCTATGGATCACAAAGAGGTGTCAGCCTAAGCTACAGTTAAGCAAAAATTAGAAAAAGCATATGGGCATAGAACCTTTCAAAGTCTATCAATTTAGCAATGTCTCGAGGAAGGAGGGAATCAATTAAAAGTTTTCGCAGGAATCTGCAAAGGGTCGAGAAAATGTTCTGCTAAGGGGACTGCAAGGAATCTGCAAGGAATTTGAGTAACAGTGCAAGGGGAACAGTATATTATAAAGGGTAAAATCCATTGTGCAACACCCCTATCGATGACACCAGCAGGAGTGCATTAAAATCCACAAATCATGAAGTTGCAGACTGCAACAATTCCAGTTTATCCCACACTGTACATGGGAGAAACATCTTTCCCTCAAACACACTTAGGTTGCAACTTTTAGACATTAGTTCATTCAGTTAGAACTGTCTCTCTGTGTACCTTCTGTCAAGGTCCTTTTCTCAGGCTCCTGTTCCTCCTATCTCTAGTACAATAATGTATCTGTTCAAAACTGATACTGCATGTGAATACCAGCAGGAAATGTTGAGTTAGCAGAAAATGAAATCAGCTTTATGCAGCATTATCTTTAATGGTGCACATCTACAGTAAAGGCACTCATTGATATATGTTAAGTGCAACACTTTCATTAATTTGTTAAACCATACAGGAATCATGAGCTAAGTGCACTTTCATACCATGTAGTTCTAAAGTGTCTATGACATTTGTAATGTGTAAAGGGTAGGCAATCTTTGCGCTGCACCAATCCCCCCTTCTGATGGTTAATCAAGCTATAACAAAAATCTCTTATCAGATGGAGAAATCACAAGTTTTCATCATTTTCTTTCTGAAATCCTCCAGAAATGTCTTGTCATCATGGTATCTGCTCTCACTATCCTCTACTTCCATATCACCTCACTTTCTCTTCACCCCCCTACTTTGCTTGTACATGTTTGTACACCTTTATAGTGACGATCAGGAATAATACACCAACAGCAATTATCACGAAGGGTTTAAGGATACTTCCAACAACTCTACTCCCTAGGTTTCCAAACTATCTGCCTGCAGCAGAAAATCCATTCCCTGTGCTGTCAACCCTTTCAAATCTTTCTTCAGGTCAGTAATGTTGCTATTGTATTTCTTGAAGTCTTTACTCTCATCTGGAATGTAAATACAACATTCTCGAACTTTTAACATCCAGCAGACTCTGCCCTCTTTTGCAAGAAGAACCTCTAAAGCAAGTCAATTTTGCAAAACCATCCATTTAATGCTAACCATTTCTGTGTCTATAACAAAACATCCTCCAGCTGTACTAGTAGATAGTTTATCAACTAAAGTAGAAAGCTTTGTAATTTTGCGGGGTGATGAATCACTCCTACAGATGGAATCAAAGCACCAATATTGTCTCCTACAATTTCACTAGCACTTCTTTTTGTTCTCCCATGTTGTTCCCTTGCCGTATCATCAGTTTGTTCCCCATGATAAATTTTTTGAAAAACTGTTCCATGTAACATGTTCTATACCATCTCTTGGGTAACATGTAGAATGCACTCTTCACACAAATGTAATAAACTCCAGGAAAAATAGGATCTCCTTCATCTAAATTCCTTGAACTTCAAAAGAATGGTCACATTCGATAGTCCCTATGAAATTTGTATCAGGTGTGGATTTTCTAATGTGAATGCATATTTTCCCTCTATGTTGCCAATCTAAAGCTAATGCTGCCATGTTTTCCACTATTCTGTGCTCACTTTTTTCTTTAGCCTACGGTAGAACTTTTGAATGGTTAACTTCTACTGTATCTATACATTTCTCTGCTATATCTGTTAGCATGTAGGTTAAGCTATCCAGTGTCATGGTAGGTCTAACAAAGTGTCCCATTATCTCAGCATTTTTAGCAGTAGGGTGCTTAAGCAAGTACTTCAGCACAGGAACTTCTGAAAGAACAAAATCATAATTTGAGTAACAGTATTGAAAATTACCTCTCTGTAGAATAATCTCATTAATAGACTACAGGTAAGTAAGTACATTTTTATTGTATGTAGTTAATTAAAACCTTTACAATTTTTTGCATAAATGAAAATTATTAAAAATTAAAAAAGAGAGTGTTCAGACTGGTAAGTAGGTAAAAGAAAAAGAAAACATTCTGTAATGTCTATGTGGGTAATATTTTTAAAAGCGGGGATTCATTGTCTCTGTTCATTGCGCTTCACTCCTTCGATTTTGTACCGTTGATCTCCTTTTTCTCAGTGTTCAGTATTAAGTGCAACGCCTTTTGAAAAAATCTGGCGGCCCTGCAAGCTGTCTGCAGCTGGAAACTGTTCAATGCTAACATGACCGCCGGGCGGCATGTTCTAATTTGAAATAAACGAAATATGTGGAGTAGATAATAGCGTCTCTGGATTGTCAAAGATGGACAGATGCACAGTATATGAATCAGTGTTTCTTCCACTTGGCCGCAGAGTCTGCAGTCAGAAGTCGGCCAAGTTTGCTTCCATGCAGGAGTCTGGTCTTTTGAAGTATAGGTTCCCAGCCGTAAACTAGGTAGTGTTTTTTGGATGGCTGGTGTTATATGATTGACTAAATAGGGTTGCGGCACCCTTTTCTCATACGTGGCCAGTACCATCCAACCGTGTTTTTTTTCGCTATTGCGATTTTGTCTATTAGCCAGAATTTTTTCTTTGCAGCACCGTTGGCTAATTTTTTTAAAACCGCGAAAGTTTGGTTGGTGTTCCATGCCTTTTCCATGTTAAGGTTTAACAGTGCATCTTCCAGTACTGTTTTCCAGGCGTTTTTCGCCTTTGTCTGATTGTTCATTTCAATCCAACAGAGACCCATCAGCGTGTCTTTTTGTGCTGCTCTTAATTTCCAACATGTTTTTAATATGGCCGCTTGTCTGACTTGGTGCTGATTTAGTAGCCCGAATTCCAGGCGAATTTGAGCTTGTGATGCGAACCTCGGAATCTGAAAGATGTGTTTAAACAGCTCTGATTGTTGTAAATTCAAGAAGTTTGCATCTTTTCCCCTGTATAACTCTGACCCGTATGTAAGGGATGGTAAAAACTTTGCCGCGATCACCTTCAACAGGTGTGAATTGGATGGACATTTTAGTTTCGTTTTTAATAAATTTACGGCGAACCGTAGTTTGTTAGCCTGCGCCTTTCTGTGTAATTGGTGATCTTTTAGAGTCCACCTCGAGTCGACCACTACTCCCAGATATTTGTAAGAGAGGGTCTGTTCTATTGTATTGCCCGCAATGTGCCATTTGAAAGATTGCCTCCCCGGCCGCGATGCAAAGCAGACGCTCTTCGTTTTCTTGTAGTTCATTTGCAACCCTTGTGCACTGATGTAGTCATGCAACTTCATGATGGAACATTGTTAGCCCAAGGGGGTCTGGCTGCAAAGTACGATGTCGTCTGCGTACTGTATGCTCCTGATTTTATGGTGGGCTAACTTCGGGGGGTCGCTTTGTATCTCCGAGATGCACTTGTCCAAGTCCGCAGTGAAGATGTTAAAGAGGGTAGGTGCCAACACACATCCCTGCTTGAGGCCAACATGGGTAGGGATTTTTTCTGTTGTACTGTTGGCGTCGCCTAATTTTATCCTAACCCAGGTGGATGAATATAAGTTTATGATGGCCCGCAGCAGCTCGATGGTATTCCCCAATTGGCCATCTTTTGCCATAGAGCTTCTCTCGGAACTGTGTCGAACGCCGCTTTGAGGTCTACAAAGCAGGTGTACAGCTTGGTGGACTTTTCCCTTGCTTTATCTACCAAAAGGTTTAACGCCAGCAGGTTGCATGATCTGTTGGGTCCGGGCCTGAAACACGTCTGGGTGATCGGAAGAATCTTGTTCGCACTGACCCAGTCTTCCAGAGCCCTCAAAAGATTTGAGGCATATATTTTGGCCTCGACGTCTATGAGCGCGATCAGTCTATAATTAGCTGGATCGGACCTTGTGCCAGCCTTAAAGATTGGATGTAAAATGCTGCCTCTCCATCATGGAGGTATGCTTCCAGTTTGAAATGCATGGTTGTATAGTGGGGTAAGATATTCTGCCCAGAAATGTTGGTCTTGTTTAAAAAATCCGTTTGGTAAACCATTTAGGCCTGGCGCCCCTTTTGACCTCAACTTTTTTAGTACCATTAGTACTTGGGATGGCGTTATCCAGCTTTCATCGAATTGTTGATCTGCTGCTTGATTTTCGTTTTGATGATGGGTCTGATAGTCTGGCTTCCATGTTGAGAAGTTATTTTTTTGAGATTGCTCTAAGTGCTGGATCCAATCTTCCTGTAGAATGTTTGTGTTAAAATCCTGGGCAGCTCCGTTTGCTACTTTATTGATTTCTGCCCAAAATTTCCTGTTGTTATTAGATTTACTAGTTTCTAGTAATAATTGCCAAGTTTCTGTTTGGTGTTTTGATTGTTCCGCCCACACATCTTTTTTATAGTTTTGTCTTAGTTTATAGATTTGTTGCGCTGAGTCTTCTCCCTTAGTCTTGGCTATTACTTGTAGCTTTCTAATTTCTTGATTTAAAATCCTTTTCTTGCACACTATTGAGCCCAGTTGCGCCTGGGGTACTTTGCATGATTTTCTTTTGTAACTGCAAGTTTGATGGCCAAATCTATCTGTCAGGCTACTAATCAATTTTTCCCAATTCTCCTGGTGTGCTGATGGACCTTCAGCGGTGACTTCTGTGTGGACTCTTTTAACATGTATCATTATCTCTTTTACGTTATTTCCGTTCCATGCTAGTCGCTTAAGGTTGTAGAGACTTGGAGATTCGGTCAAAGCTTTACATGCTGGGGCCCTTATGTGTTGGACGCTAAATTTGAATGATTGCAGACTCTGATCACTCTCCAATTTGTGGATTATTTTATAGGTAGCGATGGTTTGTAAAACCTCTAGGTCCACTATGGTATAGTCTAGGACAGCTTGAGCGTGTTTGGCTATTCTAGTTGAGGATGCTGGCTGATCTTGTGAAATACGGCCATTCAAGGCAATCATTCCGACCTCTGCGAACATTAGGGCACACTGTTGACCGATCTTGTCCTTTTTTCAATGATTTGTTATCATAGGAGGGATGGGTTTACCATTCCATTTGTTTTGATTCATGTTTTGTGCATGGTCCTTTTGTAGTAAGAACATGTTCAGGTCGCCTGACACAACCAGCCCCGCCTGTGGGTAGATGGATTGCATTGATTTAATGAGGGCTTTCAAGGTCAGGATTTTCTTCGATTTGTTCTTGGAATCAGGGTGTATATAAATATTGCAGATTATCATTGACCAAGCCTCTCCAGCCCTCTGCGGTCCTTTGCCAGATTCTTGTATCAGCTCGATTTTGATACACTGGATCCATGGTTGTGCTGTGTCGATGGTAACATAGGTCCAAGGGATACCGGTGTTCAAGTAAATCGATAGGCCTCCAGCTGCCCTTCCTGAAAGGCCTCTTTTGATGGCATGTAGGTGGATTTCTTTGAAGCCATCTATATGCTGAGATACAGTTAGCCAGGTTTCTTGGAATAGAATAATGTCGAATTGTTTTAAAAATGCCATTAATTCTGCATCGTTTGTTTTACCCCCCAATCCATTTATGTTCCACGAGCATGCTTTCAAAGTCGGTGTTCATGCTTCCACCCTCCTTATTTCCGGTGGATTTGGCGTTGGGGGTAGGATTTACCGACACTCTATGGATCCTCCTGACGGGCCATGATGGATGATACGTAAATTGGACCATCCTCCCTTACTGCTGTCCATGCCACCAACGGCCCCCCTGAGTATTCCGCCGTCTGGTTTGGATCTTTGTTCCGCCAACATGGAGAGTGGGCCCGGGTATCTTTCTAGTGGCACTGGTCTGATTTCGATTCCCCATTTGGCGAATTCTTCTCTGTGTAGCCAAACTTCTTTGGCTATTTTGTGGTCCTTTCATGTCGCCACTGTCATTTCTCTCCCGTTTATGTTAGGGATTGGTTTGAATTCGATGCTTTCTATGTGGTTTGTATTCACATGTTTTAAATTTTCAAACAGATTAGAGAGTTTTAAAATGGCACTCCGGTTAAGAATATCAAGATTCCCCCTGGAACTATAATGCGGGATTATTTCGTGTGTTATTGAGCCAGCTGGGTAGGATGGATCTAGCTCCTCTTTCTGATCCACGGGCCAGATTATTTTTGGTGTCCTGGCTGGTCTGCCCTGGTTTGGGACATTCGACTGGATTACTGGCTTGATGTCAAAAGCGGGCTGCTCGGGTCTTGGGCACTCTGGGCCTTGTGTGGCGAATCTGTGCTGCTGCTCAGTTGCTGGAAGTTTTTGTACTGTTACCATTTTCGGAAAGTAGTATGAGATACTTTTCTGTTCTGCGTGCAGCTTCTGCGCCGGTGGGCAGTTGCGTTGTTGTATGATATTGTATAAGATTCGAGGCTCTTTGGTTACTGACGTTTTCTATTGATGTGACTTCCAGGAGCGAAATCACAGGCGGGGGAATCTGCCCACAGTCCCCTTTCTATTCCTGGTCCATATTGAGCAGCTCTTTACAATTCTGTCCTTGCGATGTTGTGCTATGGTCATATTTGGGTTAATGATTTTTTTAAGATCTTGATCCTGGCGCCTATTATTTAGGGCTATTTCTTTTTTGCCCTGATGCTTTTTTTGTCTGGCTTTCCTCAGTCTCTTATGTTCACGCTTTGTTAAGGGGTTGGTATGTTTTTGTGGCCCGTTGGATGGTATCCCAGGGTCTTCTCTCCCCAGATTTTCCAGATCTTCCGTACCTCTGTTTGATTGTTTCCCATTTTTTTGTAATGGCCTGAAATCTTCTCTCCCTGTGTTGGCTGGATCCTCATATCCTTTACGATGAGCTGTTGTGGTTTCGGTAATTTCTAGCTGGGCGATTGAGGGATGGTGTATTGGACTGCCTTCCGTTTGTTCGGCCCTTGTGTCCTCACTATATGATGTAGCGCTACTGGTTGTACTTATCGAGCGTTCGGGAGGGGTTCCCATACCCAGGATTTTGGAAGAATTGTGGACCTCATTTGTTTTGTGTTGTACTTCTGACAGAATGTCAGTTAAGATGGCCGGTAAAACTTTGAGTTGGTTCATTGTTTCGGAGCACTGACATTCATGATACATTGTGTGTGGGACTTTCTGTACCCATTCAATGAAGGAGTTTAGCTCAAGTATCTTTGTGTCTATACCCACAACGTGAGATGCTAAGATTTGCAGAATGTCTATCTGTGACTCCAACTTTTCAGAGTGTTGAAGAAGGGCTGAAGAGATGGTTTCCATGATGCTTATAAATGGCGGCCATAATGGTGCCTGACCAGGTAAACTATTATCTATAAGATATCTGGATTCATGGAGACTGCTCCGAGCTGTGTCCCTTAGTTTGGGCCTTGCTGAACCTGGACCTCATGGGTCTCGTGGATTTCGTGGGTCTCGTGGATTTCCGCCCCGACCCGTGTCTGGTGTAAGTGTTTGGTTTTTCGTTCTGCTCCTGGGCATAGGGCCCTTTGGCGAAGTTGTTTTGATCGGTGAAGAAATGATGAAGTGAAGAGGAAATAGCCCAAACGGGCCATTTGATTTTTTACTGTTAGGCATTTGGCTGGTTATTGGAATGCCAACACCGGAGTAGTTAGATACTTCCTCTGTTTCTGAACGTGCCGTAAGTTTTGGTGTGATGTTGTACTTTTTTGTTTCCTCTGTGCCTCTGTGCCTGGCTGGCATTCCTTTGGATGTGTTTGGCCGTTGGGGTTCATCTGTTCACCTATTAGTTGAGCCATATTTTCATTGTCTATTGTCCTTTTTTTCCGTTCTTGGGGCTGATCGAGTGTCTGCCCCATAGTAATGAGCCACTGAACGAAAGTATGAACCTAGACTTAATGAGCGCCGCATCTCTGGTGCATTTGGTGCGTTTAATAATTCCATTGTGCCATCTGAGTGCTCTGCGCATAAATCAATGTGGGTATTGCTCTCGTTATCTTCCACCCTTGTATTTATTTGTGCTCTCACTGGGTATTGGTTCATCCTTTCGTTTGGATTTTTGCGAAGATTTTCCCAAGGACTTTGTGTGGTCTCTTGTAGATTATTACTTTGGGTGTTGTTCTGGAGCCGCAGGGCTTTTGTTAACGAAGTCACCGACTGAGACATTCTCTTGATGCTGATGACACTCTTTAAATTCTGTGCCTTCAGTGCCGGAGGAGCTGATGATGTATATGGGATTAAAAAGTCTGTGATCTTAGAGTTTCTAAGGCCTGCGATTTTCTGTGGCGTCTTGGGGATGAAGGCGCTAACAGTGGTGTCTGGCTCCTCTAGTGTATCCTCGTCAGATGAGTGGGCTACTTCTTCACTCATTTTCCTGCGATGTAGTTGTTTTCTTTTGTTTGGTTTGGCTGTGGGGTCTGTTCTAACTCTCCCAGACCTCATCATGGGGAGAGAATATGGATGTTTGCGGAGCCTGCACCCCTTCTCCTTTCGACCGCACAAAGCCACACACCGGTGTCAGTTAGTAGTGTTAGGGTATCAGCTAGGGTCACACATTGAGATGGTGGGAGGATCTTTAGTGGGATAGTAGGGGGTCTGTTGTCGGCTTGTGTAGATTTTGAATGTCGACTTGCAGAGGGCAGTGAGCAGAGAAACATTGGACTGCGCGCTCTTTCAACTTAGTTATTATCAGACCGTTCAGACCATTTACCCTACTGCTGCTGCTCCGGTTCTGGTCTCCCGCGATGATTTACTCCTCACTGTTCTCTAATCGGCTCGGCATTGACAGTGCTCTGTCCTTCGCCCTGAGTCCCGGCAAGTACCACAGAGGAGCCGTCCCACTGCCTGCCTTCTGCCTTCTGCCTACTGTTAGACACAAAATTGCCTCCTCTTCTGAGCCTGTTCACTCGTTCACTCTGCTCAGCGTGAGTCTGCACTGGGACTGTCTCTCTCCTGATGTATCGACCCTCTTTCCTCCTCTTACCGCCCCTACGCACTCTGCTTCTTATGGTTCTTGTGCGGGCGAGTGGGGGTGGGGGCGGGTGTGCTGTATGCTATGTGCTGTGAGCCACGGGACGTTGGGAGGAGCGCAAATAGGAGCGCAAATAGCCAGAGAGCCGGGAGCGACCGCGAGATGGGTGCAAGGGGGGGCACAGGATCACACCAACCTGCACGATATGCTCAGGTCCCGTGATAGCCCCACAGCCCCCGACACTGACTTTCAGTCTTCAGACTTCCGGGTGAGTCCTCTGCCCTGCTCCGCTCTGCTCTACTCTCAGCCCTCAGCTCTGCTCTGCTCCACTCCACTCGAAACGCTGGCTGCAGCTGACGGGACTCCACCTTCTCCGGAAATGGCAGGACAACAACCTCTCTGCTCCTTCAAAGCCCCCGCTTCTCCTTCTGTGCAGAGCTCAGGAGCAGGAGCTCTCTGTAGAATAATCTCATTAATAGACTACAGGTAAAAAAAATGTCTTATATATATATATATTCACTGAAAAAACCATAGGTTATAGACCATATATAGTTAGGAATTAGCATTTACAAAACCTTGAAAATTCACTGAAAAAACCATAGGTTATAGACCATATATAGTTAGGAATTAGCATTTGAAAAACCTTATTTTACTCACACAAAACCATTGAAATTCCATATATAGTTAGTTGCACTAACTATATATCGCGCACCCGCAATCCACTGCTGATCATGTCACATATTACATCATTCATGACATGGTCAGTGACATCACTGATGACATCACTGATGACATCTCAAATGACATCACTGATGACATCACTGATGACATCATCCAGTGACTGTGTGTTTCTGTAAAGTTTAAATATGTTTTAGATATTGAAGAATGAGTAGATGTATAACTGTCTGGACGAAGGATTTAGTAGGTGCATGACTGAATGTATGAGTGAGTGATTAAATGTGTCTCACTGAGTGCATGGGTTAGTGACTAAACTGTCTTAATTTGTGCATCATTATGTCTGTTGTTCTGTAAACTACTGCATGTGTTGATCAGTAGCTATATGATTAACTATATGGGTTATTGATTGATTGTCCAAGTATTTGTATGGGAGACTGAGTGTGTGTGTGGCTGGCTGGGAGGTGTGTGACTCTGTGCAGATCAATGTGTACTTGTATCAATGATTGTATAAGAAAGTAAGTATGTGTTACTATATGTTTGAAAATGTAAGGTGCTCTATGTTTAACTGTATAGACAAGAAAATGGAAGTGTGATTGATTCTTTACAGGACTGACTAGGTGTGTGAGTAACTCCATGGATGAGTGGCAGAGTGTGAGTGTCTGTATAGGTGTATGAGTGCATATGATAGTGTTGTAAAGATGAGTGATTGTATGTATGAATGATTGTATGGGTGAATGAGTGAATGTGTGTGTAGACGTAGGAATCAGTGAGTACGTATGTAGTAACTAGTATTGGTGTGTCAATGGTTTCAAAAATTATACTCTGTATTTAACACTGGGTGAAACAGAGGTTATATTAAAATGTGAGGAGATGCATTGTATTGTCACATGAATGATATCATCAGTGATGTGGTCATTGATGTCAAATGAGATGTCATCAGTGATGTCATCAGTGATGTCATTTGAGATGTCATCAGTGATGTCATCAGTGATGTCACTGACCATGTCATGAATGATGTAATATGTGACATGATCAGCAGTGGATTGCGGGTGCGCGATATATAGTTAGTGCAACTAACTATATATGGAATTTCAATGGTTTTGTGTGAGTAAAATAAGGTTTTTCAAATGCTAATTCCTAACTATATATGGTCTATAACCTATGGTTTTTTCAGTGAATTTTCAAGGTTTTGTAAATGCTAATTCCTAACTATATATGGTCTATAACCTATGGTTTTTTCAGTGAATTTCAATGTTTTTTTAATACCAAATATCATAAGCTGTCGAATGTCAAGTACGTGGTAAGTGAAAACATTTTCGTGTTTATGCACACTGATCTGCTTTGAATGGTGCCCCCCCCCCCTCATTTCTATTAGGAGTACTCTCTCTTTGCAGATAGTGAAAGGTAGTTAACGCAGGCCTTGGCCCCCGTTGTAATCCGTCGTGCCTGCTTCTCTCTCCATTTGATTGATTGTTATCCAAGTATTTACTGTTTTAGAATTAGTTCTCTTTGGTTCATTCTCTATTTACAAACAAACACAGAGTCGCAATACTCTGTTTAGTCTTTGCAGATAACGAAAAATCGTGTAAAAAAAAAAGAAAAAGAATCGAGCAAAATCAGTAGGCCACTAATGGGATCTCTTTTTGACCTCGCTAAAATAGAAACATTAGGAACAACCCCTCATGACAAATACAAAACTAGTGAGATGAACTGAACTCCACACAATGATGGCTGCAAAACAGCTCGGCTCCGCCACCCACCCCGCCCAAAATAACGATAAAGAGCGGCTGCCATGATTGGTTGCGGAATGGCCACAACGGAGCTACGAAATGGTGCTGCTCTCATGCTAACCCCAGCTTCGGTCTGAAACATCCAGAAACACTGTAGACTACCAATTCGATCAGTTCCGGTAGCGCCCCAATGTAACCCGGTAGAGAAGAACTAGCCCTCCCCTCTTTGACTGATGGTTCTTGTTGCCTGTCCCTTCTGTTGTCATTTAAAAGAACTATTTAGCCTGCTGAAAGGGGTTGTGTTCCGACCGCTGGTTGGTGGAGACATTTTGACTATATTCTGGACCTGCGTTGTCGCGTAATGCGTCATATGACGCGCCGCGTTAGCGCATCCGGAAGTCATCCGGGGCGCGCAGCGCGTAACGTAAGCATAACAAGTCATGTGACTTGTTAATAAAACTTTTCATTGGTTCATTTTACTTTTCTTATTCTAATGATGAAAGCCTTGGTCATATCACCTAAAAATTACGCTTTTAATTACTTCCGAACATTATTTTCTCTTAAATAGATGTTATAATGTTCTAGGCTAATGTACTTTCCCGGAAATTTTACAACTGTCCTGCAAGTAAAATATATTCTTTTTTCGAGAAAAAGAGCGTTTCTTCGTCCCATGACGGAGCCGTTGAGCAAAAGAGGGTCGACCTGCTGTCTTAGTCGCCGATACGCCTGAATATGAGATTCTTATCGATCACTTTATGTTGCAGGAATAGAAAACACAACAGCCCTTGACCATTTATCTTTACTGCGTTCCTTCGTATTATACCTTTTACCCTTCATGTAATTGGTCTGCTTTATTTCACTTGCCTTTTAATGATTCTAAAACAGTGACTATTATTAAAAACTTTACCAATGTATACACTACTACCATGTTTTCTTTTAAAAACCTTTATTGTGAAAATTTCATTATACAAATACGAGCCTATAACCACGTGGGCCTGCCACGGAGCAAACTTTAATCGTATATGATGAATAGACATTTACACTGTAGAGCAACGTAACGGGCGGGCCATTAGGTTGCAAAAACTAAGGTGTCTAACAGTTACGGAATCGGTGGACGTACATTTTATAATTAAAATACGACAGGGCCAGTTACAATAAAATTATCTAGATATACATTTGCGGGCAAGTACCATGGGTGACGTTAATTCGAATTTTCAACAGTACAGTAATCAATAACACATCAGAACTTAATATCAATAGGGATGTCGAAATATTCAATCAATTCTCGTCCCCGCCCGCCATGTGCTTCAAAACTGCATACGTATCTCGTGATTTCAAGGTTCTGCAACCAGTACACAACAAGGAGTTACGAGTCCCATTCATTCCGGCGCCATTTTGGGCGAGGACGGGCAGGTCCAGGATATAGTCAAAATGTCTCTACCAACCATCGACTATGATGATGTTCATATGCTGTATTTATTAGAGTAACACTCATCTGCCCACATGAAATTAATTTACCACAATCTAAACATGTCATTTTAATCTTTCCAAAGTTCTTCTAAATATTTGGGACCGTTTCCCTTGCCTCTGAAGCTCTCAGTGCCACTTCTTTGATGAATGTACTAGCAGGTCAGGGGTTCTCCTCCAAATCTCTCTTTTATGCAGCACTATAATTAATTGGTGCCACCTCTCCATATGACGATGCATGGTATAGTTACCACAACTATATTTTTTTTCGGTTCCTCTGGAGAGTTCATCGTGGCAGATGAAGCGTGTAACATACCGGGCATTTACCTTTTTTTGCATGTACAGGAAAGGAAAAAAAAATCGAGCGTCCGAGTTCTAAGGTGTCCCAGGACAATTTTAGTGGACCAGGCCCAAATCTAAAGAACAGGCCGCCATTTTGAGAGTCCTCTTGCAGCCGCCTGTCGCTGTAGCATCAAGAGCAGCCGAAACTCAGCTGAATGGCAACTGAAACGGTAAATGGGCGCCCCACTACATTTCAGCATTGTAGGATGACCACACCAGTACAGCAACTTGCTAGACATCACCTCGGTGCCATCCGGATCTCGGCGCCCCACTGCAGATGAAGTGCCTCTCAACTATGAAACCACCACGGTGACATCCGGATCTTGGCGCGTTGTGCTGCCTTCGGCCTATTCGCACATCGGTCCGCTACTGACGCCATCTCACAGGCTAATGGGGTGACCCACGCCGAGTTTCAGCATTGTAGGATGACCACACCAACTTGCTAGACATCACCTCGGTGCCATCCGAATCTTGGCATCTCAACGCCTAGTGGTATCTTCCATACAGAAAATATTGTTACGCTGCCTTTGGCCCCATTCGCACATCAGTCCGCAACTTAGACATCACCTCGATGCCATCCGGATCTTGGCATCTCAGCGCCTTGTGGTGTCAGTCAGAAAATATTGTTGCGCTGCCTTTGGCCCCATTCGCACATCAGTCCGCTACTGACACCATCTCACAGGCCAATAGGGCGCCCCACGCCGACTTTTACCATTGTACGATGGCCACACCAGTGGCACAACTTGCTAGACATCACCTCGGTGCCATCCGAATCTTGGCATCTCAACGCCTAGTGGTATCTTCCATACAGAAAATCTTGTTACGCTACCTTTGGCCCCATTCGCACATCGGTCCGCAACTTAGACATCACCTCGGTGCCATCCGGATCTTGGCATCTCAGCGCCTTGTGGTGTCTTCTACTCCGAAAATATAGTAGAAAATATTGTTGCGCTGCCTTTGGCCCCATTCACACATCAGTCCGCTACTGACACCATCTCACAGGCCAACATGGCGCCCCACGCCGACTTTTACCATTGTACGATGGCCACACCAGTGCCACAACTTGCTAGACACCACCTCGGTGCCATCCGGATCTTGGCATCTCAGCGCCTTGTGGTGTCTTCAAATCAGAAAATATTGTTGCGCTGCCTTTGGCCCCATTCGCACATCGGTCCGCTACTGACGCCATCTCACAGGCCAACGGGGCGCCCCACGCCGACTTTCAGCATTGTAGGATGGCCACACCAGTGCGGCAACTTACTAGACACCACCTCGGTGCCATCCGGATCTTGGCGCGTTGTGCTGCCTTCGGCCTATTCGCACATCGGTCCGCTACTGACGCAAACTCACAGGCCAACGGGGCGCCCCACGCCGACTTTCACCATTGTAGGATGGCCACACCAGTGCGGCAACTTACTAGACACCACCTCGGTGCCATCCGGATCTTGGCGCGTTGTGCTGCCTTCGGCCTATTCGCACATCGGTCCGCTACTGACGCAAACTCACAGGCCAACGGGGCGCCCCACGCCGACTTTCAGCATTGTTGGATGGCCACACCAGTGCGGCAACTTACTAGACACCACCTCGGTGCCATCCGGATCTTGGCGCGTTGAGCTGCCTTCGGCCTATTCGCACATCGGTCCGCTACTGACGCCATCTCACAGGCCAACGGGGCGCCCCACGCCGACTTTCAGCATTGTAGGATGGCCACACCAGTGCGGCAACTTACTAGACACCACCTCGGTGCCATCCGGATCTTGGCGCGTTGTGCTGCCTTCGGCCTATTCGCACATCGGTCCGCTACTGACGCAAACTCACAGGCCAACGGGGCGCCCCACGCCGACTTTCAGCATTGTTAGATAGCCACACCAGTGCGGCAACTTACTAGACACCACCTCGGTGCCATCCGGATCTTGGCGCGTTGTGCTGCCTTCGGCCTGTTCGCACATCGGTCCGCTACTGACGCAAACTCACAGGCCAACGGGGCGCCCCACGCCGACTTTCAGCATTGTAGGATGGCCACACCAGTGCTGCAACTTGCTGGACACCACCTCGGTGCCATCCGGATCTTGGCGCGTTGTGTTGCCTTCGGCCTATTCGCACATCGGTCCGCTACTGACGCCGCCTCACGTGCCAACGTATTTTCTCCGCATTTTACACCCTATGCCGCATAACAGGTCATGTGACTTGTTTATAAAACTTTTCATTGGTTCATTTTACTTTTGGTTTCCTAATGATGGAAGGCTTGATCATGTGACCTAAAAACAACACTTTTCATAGGATGAAAACTTTTTTTTTTTCCCAAACGATGAAAGCCCCACCTTGTTTCTGGATGTTTCAGACTGAAGCTGGCGTCAGCATGAAAGCACCACCATCTCGTAGCTCAGTCGTGGTCATTCCGCGAGCAATCATGGCAGCCGCTCCCCACCAGAAGCCTGCAGGAGTCGGAGCCCCCAAAACTTTTGATGAATTCTCAAGGCGGAGGGGACGCTTTCGAGAATGGGGTCCAAGACCTAGCAGACAAGCGTCCGATTTCCAAGGTGTCCCAGGGCCATTTCAGTGGACCAGGCCCAAAAAGGAAACAGCCTGCCGCCATTTTGAGAGTCCTGTGACAGCCGCCTATCGCTGCACCGCAAGAGTGGGCGCAACTCAGCTGAATTGCGGCTTTTGACACAGTGGACCAAAAACGGACGGAATGGCAACTGAAACGGTAAAGGGGCGCCCCACTACAACAGATGACACTCCACCTGGAGAGGCCCGTTCACGCCGCCTCCCCCGGGGCGCTCCACGCCGTTATTCGGAGCAGCATTGTAGGATACCAAAACCAGTGCGGCAACTTACTGGACATCACCTTGGTGCCATCGTTCTGCTGCCTTGGAACTATTCGCGCAACAGTTTGCTACTGATGACCCACCCCCCGCGACGCCCCATGCCGTTATTTGCTGGGTGGCAACTTACTAGACATCACTTTCGTGTCATCTAGATTTCGGCGCGTTCTGCTGCCTTGGAACTATTCGCACAACAGTTTGCTACTGATGACCCACCCCCCGCGACGCCCCACGCCGGAAATCTGGACGTTGTGCTGCGTTGGGACTATTCGCACAGCCGACCGCTACTTCGTTGTTTTTCCCTAAAAATGTTTATATGTTATTACTATTTTTGTTTTCTTGTATATATTTATAAATTATTAAAGTTTTATAATCTTACTACTTTGTCGGAGTGCTATATATTTTTAATGTGACACATAATTGTAAAAACTTTGATGTACAAACAGTCATCCCTGGAATCTTCCGCTTCAGGCTCGGTCCCCTCCCCAATCACAATACAGGATGGTTTTCAGATAATAGCAACGCTTCTGCTGTGACGGATCTCATCGAGTGTGGGCCTTGATCTACTATAACTCCTTTGAAGAGGGGTGATTCTTTACAGCTGTGGCCATAAACTACATCTGCAGGGCTAGCTGATACCCTAGGACCAGCCTGGACAATCGGACACAGAGGAAAAGGAGTGTCAGAGGGTGCGGTAGTGAATAGGGCGAAAGGGAGGTGTCGGGCGGGCACAGGGTGTGATTCTCAGGGAACAGCAGCGCAGATGGGGGAGGTTTATTACCCATGCATAAGACAGAGAGCGGGGGTGACCACTGCCTGGGGGAGATGCTTGCGAGGGTGGGGAGCCATGCTAAGGATCGACAGCGTGCACAGAGTGGGTCTGGTCAAGGCATCTAAAATGGCTGCCATGCACGACAAAAGTGTGGCATTTGAAAAAAGACAAGATGGCGCAGACAATGTTTTTCAACACTTCCTGATTTCCTTCGAATCGAACGTTAACAGACGTTGGGGCATATTACCAAAGTTAAGCGATATTTATCCCTAACGATGCTTAGCAACGATTTTTTTACCGTCAGAAATTATCGCAGATAAACCTTGCTATTATCAAGGTTTATCGGAAATACGATAAAAAACGACCGCAATGCATTAATATCGCTGAAAACTCAGCGATATTCATGCATTACCGAGCTAATGCTCTTAGCCATGTTATCCACCTCCCATTGGATAACATGGCTAAGAACTGCTCAGGGCAGGTGGTAGCTTTTGGAGATATTCGCCCTTATCTCGAATATTTCCAAAAGTTGATAATAGGAGATAGCGATGTTAGCGACTGTTTCCAGTCGCTAACATCTTGGCATGCCCACTTTGCATGTCATTAGTGATAAATATCACTCACATGCAAAGTGGGGCCCAAGATGGTCGCTATCTTCTACTAGCCGTCGCTAACTGGTGTTAGCAACAGCTAGGTAATACACATATAATTTTATCTCCGCGAAGCGGAGCGCTGTTACAGATATATATCTTGTTTCTGAACGTTAATTTCTCAAAATGCACTGAAGCACATATATTGAGACCTAGCAAAGGCACATCGGGCTACCAGTCCCTACAATTTTGCCAAGTTTCGTGCAAATCCATTCAGCTGTTCGATCCTACCGAGAGACAAGATGGCGGCCGCTACGGACTGTTTGGAATGTTTACAGACACCGGAGAGCCAATCAGCTTCGCTTCGCAAAGCTCCGTAACGCGAAAAGTACGCGAAGCGGTGCGCTGTTACAGATATATACCTTTTTTTGAACGTGAATTTCTCAAAATCCACTGGAGCACATATATTGAGATCTAGCAAAGGCACATCGGGCTACCAGTCCCTACAATTTTGCCAAGTTTCGTGCAAATCCATTCAGCTGTTCGATTATTATTATTTTTATTTTTTTTTGCCCTGCGGGGCCCTTTTAAAACCTCCACATCAAACCTAGGGGGTGAGCGACAATGTACTATGCCCCCTTATGGTCATTTGCCCCTTCGCTTTGGCCTCCTCTTGTCTCTCGATCCTACCGAGAGACAAGATGGCGGCCGCTACGGACTGTTTGGAATGTTGACAGACGCCGGAGAACCAATCAGCTTCGCTTCACAAAGCTCCGTTGCGCGAAAAGTACGCGTAGCGGAGTGCTGCCCGGTCCGCTGTTACAGATATATATCTTTTTTTAAACGTTAATTTCTCAAAATCCACTGTAGCACATATATTGAGACCTACAAAAGGCACATCGGGCTACCAGTCCCTACAATTTTGCCAAGTTTCGTGCAAATCCATTCAGCCGTTCGGGCTAAAAGTGAGGCCAACCGCCCTATGGAAAACTCAATGTTAAAAACACGTTTTGGGACCCCCCTTTTTTCTCGGCCCCCCCTTGATGAACCCCCCCCAAATTTTCAAGGGCTACTCAGAAACAAAATGTGCCATTTTCCTGAAAATTTCAGCCAATTCCGTCCACAAACGCCAAAGTTATTAGACATAGAATTTTCAAAAATCCCATAGAGAAAAAATCCTAACTATATATACCTACTGGCGACCGCCAGTAGGTAATATATATATATATATACATATTCTTGCAATTTAACAAATATGCTGCACTCTTCTTGGACTTTGCAAACTTGATTTATTAGACCTTTCTTTCCTCCACCTACAGGTTTCGAATAAAGCAGTTCTTGATCACGGTAGATCAAGGGTTCTTTTCTTTCTTCTTAAAAACAATAATGTTCGTAGTGTACCAAGATGTCAGGGCCTGTGATCCACCCTGAACTCCCTTAAAGAGATTAAAAAGGCCCTCCCTTACTTCCTGAAAAAACTCCTTGTAAATTATACGGGCCAGCCACCGCGCCGGAGGCCATTGAACTTATAGCTAACTCAACTTCCTCTACGGTCATTGTGGCTTCAAATTTGTCCGTTTCGTCATTGTCCAGCTGCCCTCCAGAGCCATAATCCTAATATTGGCTTATTGTATTTTCAACATAGCTGGCCAACTGCTGATACAATTTCTTATAAAATCTTTTACATACCATAGTATTGCCACAGTGCCCCTTACTAGTTGTTTGTGTGAATCTCTTATTTTGTTAATGTTACTATAGGCCATCTTTTGTTTTGTTCTAAGAGACAATAATTTACTCACCCGTTCACTAAATTGATAACAACTTCTGGGCGGCGTGCCTGGAACTTTCCTGATGCCATATCCAAATACACTTGAGTTACTGTAGCCTTCACCGCTGAAATTCTGGCTAGTGTCTCGTGTGACAATATTTCGTCTTTGGCCACTAGCATTAACTGGGATTTCAGGGATATCAACTCCTCTCTGTCAGCTCTCATTTTCTGGGACAGTGTTCTCTCTTTATTTAAATTTAAGCAGAGTGTCTCTCCTCTTATTCCTGCCTTTCAAGAATCCAAAACCATATTATTAGGGGCATTCTCCCTACTGATTTCCAAAAAGACTAGAATCCATTTCTTCATATGTTGGACCTATATCTGATCTGACAATAACCCCCTATCGAATGACCAAGGCAAAGGCTGTAATTTTTTACTCAGAGCTCTGATCTCAATCACTAACAGATTATGATCTAACATAATCCCTGGTCGCCTTTCAATTTATGACCCTTTACAAAGATCAGATGAGACAATAAAAAAAATATAGTCTACATGTTTTTTTTTGGGGTGGGGGGGGAGAAGAAAAAGAGTATCCCGGATCAGGAGCCTTCAATTACTGCCAAACATCCATCAATCCATGGTTCAACGTGAGGGTCCATAATGCATGAAAGACACTGGGCTTCCTTCCATCATACCCACCCCTGATGCTAAATGGGTGTGTTACAATTTATATGTAAATTAAAGCCATCACATATGAATAATGGCTTCACCCAAGATGCAAGCTCAAGATTAATGAAATCAATTAATGCTGGATCATTCAAATTTGACCCATATATCGAACAAAATGTAGCCTTACACCTACCATCCGAGCACCGTGCCAGAGCCCAAAGGGCAAGTATATATGTGGATTTCTAATAAGTTCCACTATTTTACTGCAGGCCAATATAGCAACACCTTTTGTGATGGTCCCCTGCATTGTATATATAAGAAGTTGATAACCCAGAACCTCCAACAAATATTTCTTGGAGCGTACAATATGTGTCTTCCGCGTGCATATAACATCTGCCCTGAGGGATTTTAGACCTTCCACCACATACTTCCTTTTATTGCTGTCCTTGAGTTCACAGATGTTTACGTAGCAATTCACAAGCTACTTGTTTGTGCCATTTACATAATTGTAGACACCACCAGCCAACAGACATAAAATATCTGTTTTTCATTACCATCCAGTATATGTGGCCCTGTTCTATCTTTACCTCCCTTGTGCCCCCATGAGCCACCCCACTATCGACATTCCCTCCAGATCCCTTTCCTACCCTTAGAGAAGCCCTCCCCTGAACCTCCAAAATCCCCCACAACACCTGGCAAATGAGACAGCCAAACCCCTATGATTGCTTGCACCCACCCCCTCTCAGCACAACATACCTTCTTCGTCCTCTTTTACCTATTAACGAAAGACTGAAAAGACACCTATAACAAAAAACATTACCAACATTGAGGCCTATTTAGAAAGCTAAGTCATACCTATCGGTGAGAAGGAGAGCACATTTTCAACCAACCTCATGAGACAACATGAACAATATTTTCTCAAAAAAGGGGAAAAAGCTCTTCAGGTTCTTTTTTTTTCTTTGTATTCATGCGTCACAACAACGTCGTACAAAAAGACTTGACATAGAGAGCTTTACCCCCTTTTTTTGAGAAAATATTGTTCATGTTGTTTCAGGGGCTATATTGACTTTAAAAATAAATGCATAATATATGCCCTGCAAGTGGGGACTCTTTGCCAATAGTTACAGTTATAGCTAAAAACTCATTACTTTAGGTCAATGTGCTCCTCTAACTTTGTATTTGTATGATACTCCCCATCACCCTCCTCTAATACGGGTAACAGATCATCTCATCCTTGAGACATTTCATCCAAATACTCTTTGGCCTTAATTTCCGATGTAATTACGTGCACAACATTTTTATACACCATTTTTAGGTGAGCAGGATTCTACAAATACACGTTGGCACCTTTCCCCTGAAAGGGACTGATGAGCTACCTCAGGCGCCATCATTTCTCCACTGTGGTGTGGCAAAAATCTGGGCATGTAAAGAAAAAGATCCCATCAAAGTTTCTCCTTGTGTAAGGGCGGACCTGTACAAACACTGCCTGTCTTAACAAAAAGTTGCCAAAATTTATAGGAAAATGGCTCTAGGTTGCATCTGGCTGCTGGCTGCATTTCCCCTTAACTTCTTTTTTTTTTTTTTTTAAAAGCAGGAATTGATGGGCCCTTTAAACCTCAATCTCCCAATTCCAATTCTCAAGTTCAGGAAAGGCACCCTTGAACAATTTGGTAAGGAAAATCCTCATATCATTGCCCTCCACACCTTCCTCAATTCCCAATATCGGCAAATAGTTCCACCGTTGGCTAGGTTAAAATCCTCCCATTTCCACTGGATATCCATAATCTGCAATTTTTGCATGGAGGACTGTTTCTGCACAATGTTTACGTCTGTTACAAGTTCTGCGGCTCTGGTTTCAACTGCTGTTATATGATCACCAATATCTGTACAGGCCTTTGCAATTCTCCTCACAACGGCCTGCGACTTTTTATTGACAACCCTAGCTTTTCTGCTTTAACATCGAGTCTCTTCATGATGCTGAATCATGGTGCAGTAGATCAAATCAAGAGACTGAGACTCTGATGAGCCCCCTGGGGGAATAACAGAACCCTCTGATGAATCTTCACAGTTTGCATAGGTTTGCTGGGTCAAGTACTAGTCCCACTACATCCCTTGGACAGCTGTCCTAGTAGTTCTTTATCCTTTCATTTTTCTTCCTCAGAGCGCTCCTGGACCTCACTTTATCTGTCTTCTCAGCACAAACGGTGTCACTCAAACCACCATCAAAATCCTTCTTCAACAAAAAACTTGAATTACTGGTATCCCGGTAATAATCTGACAGGGAAAAAAAGGTTCCCTCCAGACTGTCTGGCCATTATCTGCCAATTTAATCCCAGTACAGCTGAGTAGTTCAGTAACTTGAATCTGGTCAACCTGCAAATCATCCTTGTTAGAATGAGCCATCCCCTCGGCATTCAAGGTTAATGAGTCAACTTCCCCTCACACATTCAATGCTTGGCTTGAGTTGCTAATAATTTTAGGTCAGGAGCCAGGGTCAAATTTTAGGAAAAAACAAATGTGAGACTGGGCAGTATCACTAGCCACACTAACCTGAGGGTTGTCACCAATGGCCATTCCATGTGATTGTGAGTGCAACATTACCGGACCCCAGCTGGCTCCACCAGCAAGGTTAGGCTCTCATACAGACTCTCCTTCCAAGCACAGACCCTCCCTAGATGTGCCAAATGAGGTAAACAAGGTCCTGATAATGGAGCTGGTGTCTTCTCTTGGCTGTCTCTACTCTCTTATGCCTGTATCACAAAACTATGAGCCTTGAAAATATCCACTATTAACTAACTCTAAGGGATATGATGATAAATTATCCCTTCAAAAACCAATGATGACAATTGCATACATATGTAGCAATCCCTCCCACCGTTAGTGACGACATATTCATAAAGCAGATTAGAAGTAGCATTTAGTGAATATTCTCCTCTATAAGCAATCTACATGTAATTCTTTCTCATCTATTGCACATAAAGTAATGTCAGTAGGAAAGGGAACTTGCAGGGCATGTGTAGTCTTGGGCACTTCTACTTGTAAATGATGGGGCAAATTAAAAATAATAAGCAAAATAACTACCACTATTGTTGCAACAGCAAACACTCCTGCAGATATGCATTTACACATAAGAGATGAGTTCTTTAGTGACAGACCGTTAGCTAGAAGATTTGCAGCACAGTGTGCGACACTGTGAGACTGTCATTTATCCCAGCCAGGTAAGCTTCAACCCACCGTATAAAGATGGAAACAATCACTAGTAAATATATTAACCAATTTCACACCAGCATCTCAATGAAGTCCAGTTGCTTCCTGTTAAAGGGACCTCCTGATCTCACTATATGGCTCAGGGTTACTGCTGTTCTTCTGCCTACTTTCTGCTGCTGGCACACAACACACCTGTGACACAAATATTCAGCCATCATTCTGAATCTGGGGTTAAACCACATTTACTTGTGTCAGGTGGTGTGTGTTGTTGGGTGCAGCATTGACAGCCACCATGATGTCGGTCTGTTCTCATATTTTCGAATGAGTGATAGCCGCAATGGCAGAAGAATAAACTGTTGCCTTAACAGCTTCATCCGTCATGGAATTTCCTGCAACGTGAACATGTTGACTCCATGTGTGTATTACAGGAGCTCAAGGCAAGCACTGTTTCAGCTTCGCCACCTTCTTCCAAAGCATTTTATGCTTTGTTGTGCAACCCTTGAAATCCATTCTGACCCCAGTAATGAACGTATTCATTATATGACTGGACACAGCAATATGGAGCACACACTACAAGTGTGGGGAATCCATGATCCATATTTTGTAGTGTCAGTGTCAGGTCTTTGTACTGTGCGCTGTACAGTCCCCTTGGGACTGCATGTGTGTTTTTTCAGGACAGATCTTGCGGTTATGCATGCACCCCTTTAGGATTGCACATGCCGTGGAATATTGGTGTTTTGTTGCTACGGCAGGCAGGGCAGACCCATCAGTATAGATGATGTAACCTTATAGATCTAGAGGCATTATTTCATTGGGCAGAGGATATTCTTGTTCATACTGAAAAAATGCTTGTGTATCTGTAATCTATATCTGTGGATATATGTACATTTTTGTCATTTGGAACGCTTGCTTTGGTAACGTCTTCTAAGGTCAGTAATGGGGTTACGACAATTATGCGTTTACTCTGAGCTAGTGCTAGCTCTCTCATTACAGCAGTCTGTGAGAATTTTCTCTGTGGGTTCAAAACACATTTCAGCATTTGTGTACAAATGTGATTTGTAAGCAATAGGTACTGTATCCCTTTTGTTGAAAGTGATGTATCTATGCCCGGTTGGTCCAGCAATTATGGGGATCACCAGGTTGGTTGGGTTTTACGCATGTGTGTAAATGTTTGCAAGCTATCATGTCAAGCTAAGATGTTTGCATGTTCCTGTATCCAATGTGATATTGAAAAATCAGGTCTGATCAAATCGTAGAATGGTTTTACCTGTTCTGCATAATCTGAAATATATGTTCTGCAAAACTTTAAGCATCCTAAATTAAATTGTAGTAATTTCAGAGTCGCTGGAGGTTGGAGTCATGCACATTTTTCTAAAAAATGTGTCACCAGGCTTTTGCCTTCACTTGAAAACTCGTATCCTAAAAATAGATTATTGAGATGGGCAATCTTTGATATGTTTAAGTTAAATTTATAGCCCAGGTGAGCAAATCCCAGAATTATGCAATCTACTCTGTCCAAGTGTTCCATTAATTCATCATCCATCATATATCATCTACATAGAACAATGCCTCCTCATCAAAATTTTGAAGTAACTCTGTCACTCCGGCTGTTCTTATACCACTGGGACAAATGACAAAAGTATCTCAGGTGCAATATTTTGGCAGAAAAATCCAATTGAGATATTTAGTGTTGTTTTGCATTTTTTATGCATAATGTTATTCATTAGAGTGGCATTGTGTGCAATTTGTACTGCAAATGTGCGAGTAGACTTGTTTAAATGTCTGTAGTCTAATACTAGACAATATGAATTATCTGGTTTCATTAATTCGATAATTTTAGATAATTCCCGCTCCTGAAATTCCTCACGCATTTGGATATAGCTAATGCAGCTGCCTTTCCTTTTATGTTACTCAACATAATGGTGGATACTGTGGCAAAATTGCCCATCAGTTTCATCCCTAAGTCCAGGGCAGGTGCTGACCCGTACTCATTCATAAGCTGCTTTAATACATCAGGTAAAAGCGCTAGGGAAGGGGTAGCATGTGTTCTGGTGTAAACGGCGGTGAAGACTGTACCCAGGGCCTCTGCAACAAGCTTGGCTCCTACTGCCATCTGAAAATCAAGGCCCTCCACAACAACTTCAGCGAACAGACTACAGAAACCACCCCTTCCCCCAGCAATGACACCCATCCTACCATCATCGCCTGGACCCCGGTCACCACCGAAGATACCACCATGACCATAAAGAACACTCACTCAGGAGCCCCACAGACCCCTGCCCGCCGCACATCTTCCACCGAGCCACTGCCTCCATAGCGCCTGAGCTACGACACACCATCAACGCCACCTTAGAATCCGGCACATTCCCCATTGACTGGTGACGCGCAGAAGTCAAGCCCCTCCTCAAGAAACCCTCTGCAGACCGGGCTTTGCGCAACATTTTAATGATGCCTCAAACACTGAGTACAAAGCCTTCATGCATGATGTACAAATGTTGTTCTATCTTCATCCACAGGACGACAGGAAAATCTACTTATCCATAATAATGCTAATTTGCATGAACATTGCAAGGATGCTTTTTATTATAAATAAAGAAGCATTTACGGGGGTTGGTAGAGGAGACACTTCAGCTGACACCGAGGGTCCCTGCATGCTGAGGTTTCTCCAAACAGTTGTCTGACATCTCCTTGTGGGGTGTCCAAATCGAGACCAGGTTGGGGGGTCCTACATTCTCACCCACCAGGTAATTTGATTGGATCATCCTGTGGAGGGTTTCTTGGCTCTACACCTACACACACTCTAGACATACACAGCATAGGGATTGCACTGTAGGGAGTATGCCTGATTGCCACCTTGTATAGTATGCCTGCATATATAGACTGGCTTAGCACCATGGTGTAACTGTATCTGCTATTTACTCTTTTGGAGCTTGTAATCACTTTCATCTGCTTCTGTTTACTGATTATCGCAGCACATATATTCTATAGAAGACTAACGTTGCTTCAATAAACATATTGAGAACGTCCCATTGTGTGTTGTCTGTATATTTATCCGAGAAAAAGAGTTCATAAGTAACTGACGGACCAGAAAAACTACCGACCCATCGCTCTCCTTCCCTTCGCAGTCAAAGTCACTGAGAAGATCGTCAACGCATGCTGACCAACTTCATCGAGGAGAACGCCATCCTCGACCCTTCCCAATCCAGATTCTGCAGCAACCACAGCACTGAGACCGCCCTCCTCACCGCCACAGATGATATCTGCATGCTCCTCAACCAGGCTCACAGCCCTCATCCTACTAGACTGCTCCCCCTGCACTCTCACCACCAGACTCCATGATGCCGGCATACAGGAAACTGCCCTTGACTGGATCCGCTCCTTCCTCACCGGCAGAACCCAAAGGATCAGACTCCCGCCCTTCTTCTGCAAACCCACAAAGATCAACTGCCGAGTACCCCAAGGATCGTCGTTCAGTCCCACGCTTTTTAACATCTAGATGGCCCCCCTCGCTGCCATCATCAGACAGCATGGATGCAGCATAGTGTACTACGCCGACGACACCCAGGTCATCCTATTCCTTATGAAGGAACCCAATGCCACCAGCTTCCAGGAAGGAATAAAAGACATCGCATCCTGGATGAGCAGCAGCTGTCTGAAGCTCAACTCAGAGAAGACAGAAGTCATTGTCCTCTGACCCACCCCCTAAGCCTGGGACAACACCTGGTGCCCACCGTCCTTGGCAACCCATCCTCCCCCACGGACCACGCCCAGAACCTTGGTATCATACTCGACTCCTGCCTCACCATGACCTGCCAAATCAACGCCGTCACCTCCACCTGCTTCAACACACTCTGCAAAACCTTCAAATGGACCCCTTCCGAATCCAGGAAGACCGTCACCCACGCACTCATAACAGACTACACTATGGAAACGCCCTCTACGCTGGAATCAACACATCCCTGCTATGCAAACTCCAGACCATCCAGAACACCATGACCAAACTCGTCCTTGGCATCCCATGACACGAACACTTCACCCAACACATACAAGACCTCCACTGACACTACGTCGAGAAGAGAGTAACTTTCAAGCTACTCACCCATGCCTACAAATCCCTCCACAACACCGGACCCAAATACCTCAACAAAAGAGTCTCCTTCCATATACCCAGGAGAAACCTCCGCTCCACCAACCTCGCCCTCACAGAAACCGCTTACATCCACAGAACCAGAGCGGGTGGAAGAGCCTTCTTCTACATTGAGGTAAAGGCCTAGAACGAGCTCCCGATCAACATCAGACGCCTCCCCACTCTGTACACCTTCAGGAAGAACCTCAAGACCTGTCTCTTTGGCTGACCCGGAGCTGCAACCCCGTCACCCTGCCCCCAGTGCCTTGAGACCCCCACGGGTAAGTAGAGCACTTTGCAATTCCCTGATTGATTGACAATGTAAGAAAATGTGCAGAGTTGTTACATAGAACTAACTCGGGCACATAACAGTATCTGATAAAAGATAGATGGACTCTGGGTACACCCTTGTGGGACTTGGCACCGTGCCAAAACACGGCCACCGAAATGGAAAGCAGAAAGGAACTGGCTATCCTCGTGCAATTAAATGGAGAAAAAAGCTTGCCATAAATCAGTGAAAGAGAATCACTCGGCCTCTCATAGAATCTGAAAGAAAACCACAGCTGGGTTTGGTACCACAGGACAACAAGCAACAACAATTAAAAAATCCTTTTGCAAGTCATGAATTATGCACTACTTGCCGTTGGGTTTCTACAAACCCATAATGGGCGAGTTGCATGGAATCCCTATAATCTCTTTCAGAAAGCCTTGCTCAATCATTGAGTAAATCACCGTGAGAAATCCCAGCAACAGTTTCAGGGGTCAAATTATATTGTGGGATTCTTGGGTACTCAGCATTTGACTTCACTGTAATGCAGACTGGTTTACCACCTTTGATAAGCCCGATGTCTTTACCTGAAAAGTCCCAGACTCCAGGTAAGCCTGTATCTCTCAATTATGGAAGCAAATGTCTTTTGTCAACATTCCAATTTCTGATCTTCATCTGACAATCTTAAAGGTAACGTCCTCATCAGGCGTCCTGATTTCAGTGGCATTTGGGGTACAGTAAATGGAACAATTCAGCTTGCGGAAGTGATCTCATCCAAGTAGATTTACAGGACTTGAATCACACACCACAAATAGGTGGTTGTCCTTAAAGGATCCTATCTTCACAGGTCCCGCTTTGACTTTCATGGCAGCCAGAAGGAGTTTTGTTGCTGTGACGGTCCTGGACACCTCCCTCGAAGAACGCGACTATCATATCGCGGTCTTATTGATTTTGCCATATCGGGCCTTTTTAGAGGGAAGCTGCTATTTGATCGGAATGGAATGTTGCTGCCACATTTTTAGAGTGTAGGTTCATTGACATCCCTTTATAAAAAACAAGAGCGGCATTCCAAATTGAAAGCTACTTCGAAGCGTTTTTGCCTGAAATTTGTTTCCAGATGCAGATGGTGTCGCCTGTGGACCTCATATTTGGGGGTTGAGCGTTATACTCTGCTGGACTAGTCGTGGCTTTTTCTTGGACGACCTCCATAGCCTTTTCTTTGTCATTCTTTCAGACAGGAACACTCTCTTTTGAGCTGTGCACTTCATATATCCTCTTCTACTCTTGGAAGCAATTTGAACTCATGATACAGTGCCCTGAAGAAGTCCTGTATTTGGACGAAACGTCGGCTGTACTTTGTGTTTCGCTACTCAATAAGAAAATGGAATAAAGAGATTTAACTGAGGAACTTCTTTCTCATTGTCTACTGGATTTGGACTTTATAACTGCTTTCATTAGTTTGTGTATTGTGGTGTGGTGCACCCGTGCCTTTTTGATTCTAACTCTAAACCAGTCATCAAGTTCTCAGACATTGAGACATGGTTGCTCTGCTGGGGTATGAAAAATTATTTCTCTGCTTTAGGTATCACTACCTGGACCAGGTGGTGAGTTCAAAAGAGACATGGCAGAAGTTGGCATTTCCACAGGCATTTCTGTCCAAGTAATACTGTAATTCACCATTGGTAGAGCATTTCTGTTGGGCAAGAAAAATGATGATGATCTCCGAGAAAATCTCCTGTTCAGGTCAAGCAGAGTTTGACTCAATATAGGGTCTGTACTAGTAGCACATGGGGTATTCCCTTGGGTTGGAACTCTTGGTATCTGAGGAATGGTTCTTATTGTCAGGTCCATTGAAGTGTTAGTATTGTTGGCCGTGGCACTCACTCCAGTAGAAACAGCCAAAGTGTGGGTATTATTTCCTGCTACTCCAGGTTTATAAATTAGAACTACAGGACCAATTGTGAGAGGAACGCTCAATGCATCCAGGGCATTTAAAGTTTGAGAAGTGAAAGGGGCTGTTATTCCTGGCACTTCTCCCACAGGATCAGGATTCATGTTTCAGTCGTGGGCCCATTACTCGCTCCACCAGTGAGGACATCGTACGGAGGTGGGCGATTTACCAGTAGCTTTGATATAAAGTCATCATTTATGTCACTATCGCTGTCCTCAGCTGCTTTCTCTGTGCCATCTGTCTCTTTATTCTTTTTCTTCTCCTTTGGTTTCCCTTTCCCCTCTTCTGTGGTTAGTACGGGATATAACTTAGCTCCCTCCAACATGTTAGTTCTCTAGGCTTTCTGTTCTGTATCCCATCTAGCATCTGTACAAGTGAGTATAGCTTTCTTGACTCTCCCTTGATATCCGTCTCTCTGTCTGAGCCAAATGTTCCTAGACAGTAAGTGCTTCAAAATGTATAGGTGTAGAAGGGGGCTTCATTTCATACAGTGTTATCCTTAAAATCTCATTAATTCTCAAATTAAATCTCCCATAGTGAGGAAAATGCAAAGCCCCAACTTTCTCAGTAATTCTATGTCATTGTTCAAGCCAAATACATGTGTGAAAACCCTCTTCTACCACCATAGTATGAACTGGCAAACGTTCAGATGGTGCCTGAATCACCCTTCTAACAGGCACAGTCACATATCTCCTTATCATGCTTTGTAATTCTTTAAAAAATTCATTTTCATTCAATAATATGCAATATTCACAAAAGGCTTTTTGTTAAAACCAGGAAATTATTTTTCACCCATAATTCTCAGTCAGCAACCCCAACCAATCCCAGCATGGCGCTTTATAATGTATTCAACCAATACCAGAGTAGCTCTACACAAACTGACCTATGCAAGCGCAGCACACTGTGACGTCAATCTCACACCTTGCAGCAGCTCACCCTCTTTTACAATTTCTCGATCGTGTTCATTAAGCAATTCACGCAAACCAATACAAGCAATTTCAACAACTAACTTCGCCTGCTTTTCTAAAGAGCGAAAAGATTATTCATACGCACAAAATACAATTCATAACTATTCTAACAGTCGCTTGAAGTGAAACCTCAACTCTGATTGATACAGTTATTCCCTGTGTGCTGAGATCAACTATACCAACCACATTTCACAATCACACAAAGTAAAGTCCCTATCAACAATGCTGTTGATGATGTCTCATGACAAGCACCACACTACAGCAGACAACTACACCCGCTGTCTTCTATGCCATAACTCAACTTTACATCTCTTATCCCGGGATCTTAGGCCACAACTGATTCAATAACCACTTCAACTTCTCTGCATCAAGCATTACATTCACACGTCAACTTAAATTAGCTCGGCATAACACCATACAGTAATTTATTTTATTTTTTTATTTATTTATTTTAGGAGTTTGATATAGCGCTGACCAGACCCGAGGGTATCGGAGCGCTTTACAGCATTGTTTCAAGGTAATTAAGCATATTAGAAAATCGTCACCAAAAAGAAAAGATCGTTCGATAGTCCAAGCGTGCTAAGGCTTATGGAAGCGGTGGACGAGATCGAAGGAAGCCTAGTTGAATGCTAATTTCGGTTGACCTGGGAGGATCAGCAGACCAGGGGTCCCGGGTCTTCAAGGCAGAGTGGAAGAGTCCTGAGGTAGCCTTGTTAAATGCTGAGTGGAGGTGGACCGAGGATCGTGAGGCCACCTAATCATGTGCAAGGATAGTCTTGAGGCGGACTGAGGAGGAAGAGAGCAGAGTCTGGTCAGATAACACCGGCCTCATGGCTATCCATTAGGGAGGGCGCGATTCAGCAGTAGGATTTTAAGGTGTTTTTTGAATTTTGTGAAGGAGGGGATAGTTCTGATGTCTGCTGGGATGGAGTTCCAAATTTTGGGTGCGGTTCCGGCAAATGATTTCGCAGCTGTTTTGTGTTTGCATGTTTTCAAGGGAATGAGAAGGAGGGAGTTTGAGCTCCTGAGGTTTCTCGTCTGTCCGGCCCTCTTAAGTTTGGCGGCTAAATAGTCTGGTTTTCCAGTGTGGAGGGCTTTGTGCGTGAGGCATGCCATTCTGAAATTGGCTCCCTGTTCAACTGGAAGCCATTTTAGTTCTCTTAGTGCTGGTGAAATGTGGTCGTATTTCTTGATTCCAGTGACCATTCTAGCTGCTGCATTGAGGGTTGTTCTGAGGGGATCCAAGTTGGATTTTGAGGCACCAGTGAGGGTTGCGTTGCCGTAGTCGAGCCTGGACAACACGAGCAATTGTGTGGCTTGTTTGAGGTCCTTGACAGGAATGAATGGTTTGATTTTGTATAGAAGCCTTAGGTTGAGGAAGGCAGTCTTTGCAGATTTTTTGATGTGGTTGGTCATGTCCAGTTTGGGGTCTAGGGTGATTCCTAAGGATTTTACGGATTTGGCAAAGGTGAGGTTACTGTTTAAAGCGTCCAAAGCTTTAAGCCACTCTGCAATTTGTGGGTTCTCTTCCTTGTTAGAGATTAGGAGGATTAGTACTGCAATCTAAGCAATAGCAACGCTCAACTCTATTGACACTAACACTCCTCCACCACTACAAGTAATTTCCGAATCGCTCGAACTCCATCAATCCTTCGACTGAACCATGGGCTTATGGGGTTGGACTGGACTTGGGCATTTTTCTAGACAGGACACCCTAGCTCCCTCATTATCAGTGGAAAACCACCCGAAGTGCAACCAGATTTGATCCAGCATTTTCTGGGCCCACTTGCTCACCATTGGTGCAACCACTTGGCAACACCAGGAATCTGTAGCAAAGTTCAAAAGGTTTATTACAAGTTCATAATCAAATTTGAAAAAACAAATCACAGTACCATGCTATAAAGATACAGAATGACAATGATTCAATGAAGCAGAAAACAAATTAAGGCAAATTAGTATCAATCAGACAAGTAGTTCTGTAATTGCGATACAGAACAATAACAACATTAAGATGTGATGCTCAGAGAATAATCTGATGTTCTCTCTCCTATACATTAGTAATCTAGAATTCAGATTAGAAAGAATGGTGTCTTGCTTTACACTCCCAAATAAAAGAAATCCAACACTCCCACACAGAGGCACACGGTAAAGCAAGAAGAAAACACCTGGAAAGGGGTTTCACTCTCATAAAATGAGGCACATTTAAAGACAGTTTTAGAATAAGCTTGGGATTTTAATAGTACAAATGAAACAATATGTAAATGTATATGGATATATATAGATATAGATATATATATTCACACGTTATAGTTAGGAATTAGCGTTTAAAAACCTGTAATCAGTGATGTCATTTGAGATGTCATCAGTGATGTCATGAGTGATGTCACTGACCATGTAATGAGTGATGTAATATGTGACGTCATCAGCAGTGCATTACGGGCGCGCAAGTTATAGTTAGCTGAGCTAACTATAACGGAGGAATTTCAAAGGTTTTGTATGAGAGAAATGTTCAGCTAACTATAACGTGTGGTACCTATGGTTTTTTCAATGAATTTGCATGTTTTTTTAAATGATAACTCCTAACTATAACGTGTGTGAAACCTATGGTTTTTACAATGAATTTGCAAGGTTTTTTAAATGCTAATTCCTAATTAGAACGTGTGTGAAACCTATGGTTTTTTTCAGTGAATTTCAAAGGTTTTGTAAATGATAATTTATAAATGTATTAATTATTATTTCTTTCTTTTTATATTAATTTCTTATATTTTTAATATAAATATTTATGTTTATTTTATTTTTTAGATTATATATCATATTCTTATTACAAAATAATAACAAAACGAAATTGCAAAGTAATTTTTGGATTAATTATTGCTTGACTTCGGTTGCAAGTATAACACAGCTCCAGCAATGCTCTTGGGGCCCAATGCTCATAATGCTGTATCAATCCTTACACCTGCTTCAAGCATATCCAAGGTTTTGATGCATCATAAGCTCAAAAGTGACTGAATGAAATGTTATACATTTCACTCAGTCACTTTTAGGAGGCGTTGCTGCACCCCCTTCTGCACAGGAAAGCCTCTTCTGGCGCAGGGCTTTACAATGTAATGCACCCTCCAGATGCGTCACATTCTTAATAGCACACACCATGGCACATTTTTTGCACCACCGCTGTGTCACAAAAGTGATGCAACGGCTGTGTAAAAGAGGCACAAGAGCATTAACCTTTTTTTGCCCTTCTGGAAAAGTAAAAAACTTCCAAATTAGAGCTTTTTTCCTCTTCTTTGGAGGTTCTTCAGGAATGAAATCTCCCTCTGAAGAACTGCTGGAAGATGGAACTTACAACAGTCGCAATAGGAAAAGTTACGAACCAATCAAATCTCGACTTTTAAAGTCACATGGCTTTGCGTACGCTTATGATGCGCTTGCGCAGCTCTTTCGATATAAGTAGGCATGATGTTCTACCGCGATTTGTGTAATTGTTTTTAAAAGTAATATATGATTGTTAAAAGTATTTAAAAAAATCATATTCATCCCAAATGTCTGCCCTTAATATCTACATTAAATACATAAATAAATGTCTTAAACCAAGTAGAAACATTGCCGCCTTTCGCGTACAGAACGCTGAACATGACGTCACACGGAAGCTTTAATGCAACGCGTAACGTCAAAGCATATTTGTACCGTATGCGCGGGTACGTGCTGAGTATGATTAGCAGTACAAAGTATGGTGCAATCACCCTCTCACTGACAAATCAGAGCTCAGGGCGCGCTAAGGAGAATGATTAGAAGTGGTCACTCATTGCAGATCCGATTCTGGGCCTGCCTCTGCGCACATTATAACACCACCCCCAACTTTCTCTGTTGTTAATTGTTAGTATACACACTTACACTTGCACATGGGCGGTGCACGCCCACCCGCACTCCCCACATGCCACCACCTAGCATGCTTGCTATCACTAAGCCTGGAAACGAATATTTTAGCCAATGAGATGTCTCCCAAGACCATCATTCTTATATACCACGAAAACTCTACTAATGAAGGCCCTGAGCTTGGTTTGGTCAGCCCCCGCGGTTCCCATATAATGTGGGCACTGACGTGAGCACTCTCTCTTTTGCCTGCCTGCGCTGCGGTGACAAACAGAGTGTTGTCATCGATTTTACTACGAACGGATTACTCGAGCGGAGGAGGACTCCTGACATTTGACGTGGTGTCACTGCTGCTACCACCCAGCCACAATACCATAGGCGCTTAGGCGGCGGCGCCCGCACCCAAAACACCCCAGTCTTAGCAAAACCGCAGCCTTTCAAGACACGACAAAACACGACAGAAGAAAAGGTAAGAGAAGCCGATAAAAACATCAGCCTCCGCTGTAAATTGTATATGCATGATGCTATTTTTTCTCCATCATATGGCTTTCCTACCCCTCAATGGTTTTAAATCTAATGCATATAGTATATATGTTTCTTTCTGTTTCACGATGTTGTATCCACTTTCAGCAAGGCCTAGTCATGCCGCTAAAACCTGTGAATCTTAAAATAGAAGTTGGCACGGAAACTGGAATAGAAAAGACAACGTTTATTAAGACCCCATGGGGTGGAACTACATTCAGACAATACCCTTCGGAAATGCATGAAGTAGCACACTGAACATCTACCGTCTTGTTTTCGTCTGTCAGATTCCTTCTGACAGTGGTGAGTTTTTGGATACCGAGGCAGTAGCCTCATTACTCCACATTCATTTTGAATTTTTTAGTCGCTGTTTAGGCTGTCTTATTGATGTGTGACGCTTTGTTACAGTTGAGGTTGTATCACAGGGTCAGCTCAGTGATAGGCCGCGGGTAGTGGTCAATTGAGTTTGCAGAGTTGTCAGAATGTTTCCTCAAAGAGTCTCGTCTTTGTCTATCTAGTACCTTCTGATAGTGTTCAGTTTTGCGAGCCTGCCGAGGCGATTATGCCGTCAGGCAGTGATGAGTTTTGCGTACCTGCCGGGCGTTTGCCTTCAGGCACTGATGAGTTTTTGGATGCTGCGTTGCTGTTTCAGTTTCACAAGGTTAGCGCTTCGATGGGCCGCGGGTAGCGGTCAAATGGGTTTGTAGAGATGTCTGCGAGTTTCCTGATCAGTGGGTTTTCTTTTTGATCCAATTCTTTCTAGAATGCCCTGTTGAGTTTGAGGAAAGGGTAGTCCAACATCTCAATGCCTAGGTCTCTGTGGAGGTCTGCTGTTCGTGTGATTACAGGAGCACCTGCTGCAATCCGTAGGGCCTTGCTCTGTAGTCTATGTAGGTCTTTCCGAAGCTGTGGGCGGCACCACTCCAAACTGGTGAAGCGTATGTCATAGTTGGTCGAATTATTGCGGTGAATGCTTGCACCTTGCTCTGCATGGGCATCGACTTGGCCTTCAGGAGTGGGTATAATGCAGCCAGTTTGGCTGCTGCTTTCTGGCAGGTCTTCTCTATGTGGTTTCTCCAGCTGAGTTTAAAGTCCAGAGTCACCCCCAGGTAGGAAGGCACATGGTCCTTTTTATACCCACACAGGGGTTTCGGAAAATAGGCGACACAAACAGAAGACGAATTCATGTACATATAAGGGTATTTTTGAAGCACATTCAAAAAGTGGAAGGAGCTGACGATTTAATTAGTTTGGAGTAAACACATCTCAACTATGGTTTATTAGAAACAGATATGGCTTGATAGAGCATGGGCATATTTGATAGAGAGCTAAAAATAACTTGTTGCTAAGCAGAATACGTGAGCAAGTAATCAGAGAGGTAGGACAAAGCACATGGCAACCACGAGGCAATGGAAGGCATACAAAATGGTGGATAGTAATACAAAATGGCCTCTGAAAATGGGCAACATAACATTGAAAGGTGCATTAGCTTAAGCGAATGCTAACCTAATCGTTGTCAATTTACGACAACGAGGTCCTCCAAACCTCTATTTTTAAACATTCTCTGTGCATAAATTTCGCTTTCGTATTTTTGAACTGTCACGTGCTTTAGCCTGTATTCATATAAATTGTGCGTTCATAATAGTATTATTTTTTTTAATCCGTCACGTGGCCCTCCCAGCTCTTTTTTGCTTTATTTTTGTGGAATATAGGCTTGCTGGTTCATCGTATTTGCCCCCTCCTAATTCTCCCATTAGTTTTCATATTTATTACTGCGTCACGTGACACTCCCAAGCCTGTATTCTTTAAAATGATGCGTACATGGTTGTAATAGTTATTGCTGCGTCATATAGCCCTCTCAGACCTTTTTTTTTTTTTTTAAATTGGAAATCTTGCCAGGATATTAATTGAGAGCCTTCCAGTAGTTGGCCCCATTCCCATATTCCATTTTCTCTTATCGGGATTGCGAGAACATCGTGTAGGCACTCCGGGGTGCCCGGAGAATTCCATATTGGGGCATGATGGCTGTACTATGGAATCTGGAGTGTCTTCCTGATATGGTACCATATAATGCAGGCACTTTTGAGTGTTTTTAATCTAATTTTTTTGAAAAATGTAGGATCTCCGAACTTATAGAGGAAATGATTGGATATATCAGGTGGGCCAAATGTCAGAGCTTGGAATAGTGGAAAGATAAGGTTTGAGCTCCTTAATAGCTGCTGAATGTTTTTTAAATGAAACGCTCTTAAATAGCATAGAAGATCTGTGCTTGCTATACCGCCATTTTCCTTTTTCTCCCTACATTTCTTCCATGCAATTCTCGGCCTTTTATTTCCCCATATAAACCCGTTAACCCCTCCCATGCTCATGACGAGCTGAGCTCGTCATTAGCTACGGCGCTCCGGTGCTCATAACGAGCTCAGCTCGTCATGGTCCCGTTGAACGCTCAGGTGCGGGGAGAATTCCCCTCCTGTGCTGAACGTTCCACTGGAGCCAATGCACCTGTGACGAGCTTAGCTCGTCATGAGCACAGGAGCACCGTGCTTCATGACAAGCTGAGCTCGTCATGAGCATGCGGGCGCTGTGCACGCCCTCCTCCTCCCAGCACAGCAGGTGAATAATCCCCGCAGCGAAGGGGTTAAAAAAGGCCTTGAACTTTCTTAACCCATTCAGGTTTAAATTCTAGCAGAATTGCTATGAAAATAAAGGTGTACTTGGCGTGAATACACATCTTCAGTAGGTTTGATTTCCCCAAAAAGGAAAGTGGGAGTGAATCCCACTTCTGTAGCTGTTTTTTTACTTTTGAAGTTATCGAATCAAAATTTACTTTTGCCACTGAATATAAGTTATGTACCAATTCAATCCCCAAGTATCTCATCTTGTTTTTAATAAGATCACTATTCGAGAGAGTGTTCCACTGCATAACCTCCTTTTTAGAAGGGTTTACAGTATACCCGGAAAGTTTACCATATTCGGCTAACTTTTCCCAAATAATGGGGATTACCGGTTCCATATGGGTTGTAAAAATCACCAGATCATCTGCGTAAAGCCCTATCCTTTTCTCCCAGTTGTTACAAACAAATGGAATTATACCATTACACGCTCTTAATTTGATGGCGAGAGGTTCAATGTATAGGTTAAAAAGGATAGGGGAGAGTGGGCAGCCTTGCCTGGATCCTCTCCCGATTTCTGTACAAGTTCTTAATGGCTGTTTCAAATACTTCCCCCATGTTAAAACGCTTGATTACCTCAAAGACATAGGGCCAATATACCCTATCAAAGGCCTATCTATTAGGTTGTTAATTTTATCCACTATGGTTTCACAATGACTTAGAATTTTCATTTGGTTAGATTCTGATATTGAGAATCTGTCTCTTATTTCTGTGAGTAGAACATGCATTGGATTATCTGACCCGTCTAGAAGTGGTCCATTACCGATAATATGTGGCGCGGCAGGAGGTAATGCATGGTCTACGTCGAGCATCGAGCTCTGAGTAGTAATAAGGTCATCTAGGGGAGATATGCCATCCTCTTCGGCTCTTGAGAAAAGGTCAAATCTGTTCTTTAATGGTAAGGTGGTTAGAGTGGATTGCTTAAGGACGACGTCTGCAGCTGGATTAGCACCCGAGGCCATTATTCCTTTTACGTTCGGGCTGTCAAGCATACGACCAGTCGGACAAGGGGGAGGTTTTATCTCCGCGCCTTGTGTTTGCTCTTTTATTTTAAAAAATGAGCGGAGTGAGGGAGTTACTTTTATTTTAATAGGCTTCTTACTTGACTGTTTCTTTCCACTTAAAAGAGATTTACAGGCCTCTACTTCTTTCCCACTTTTTTCTTTTTGCTACTCTCTGCTGCGTCGGTACAGATTTAGACCGATCTGGAGAAATTTAGGTTTTAGTTATGAGTTTAGAAGGCAGTGTTTGCTCCTTTGTATGCGTGTGCGTGACAATATTTGAATCAGTGGTATGCCAATCAGCTTTCCCCCAAGCCCTCCGACTTTGAAGTGTATATCTATTTACCTCACCTCCTGGAGGAGGGGGGCCACACTTCTTCCCACTAGTTTTATTGAACTCAATAGAATGATGATTGGGGATCTGTTCACAGTTACTGGCGACTTCCTATTTGTTTTTGCCCCCTCTCCCCCTTACCACATTCATGCGAGGCTCCAATGCAGCACGCTCTGATTTTGGCGTGAGAGTAGCGCGGACTAACAGCTCCTGCTGCTCCTCCGTGAGTAGACAAGTCTGGCTGCGGCGCGGCGGCTCCAGCCGAGCCACACTGCCGCCTCCGCCCAGTCTCCTCCCAGCGCTCAGCTCCCTGCATTGGAGAGCTGGGAGCTGAGTGCTGCCGCGGGGACTTTCAAATCGAATTACATATTATATAGTGCACATGCGCGCAAGGACACGCATGCGCACTAAAACGGCAGAACACCGGGGAGCTTAAAAATACCTGTGTGGAGCCAAAAGTACATTGTGCGGTTGCGTAGGATAGTGCGCATGTGCACACACGAGAGGGTTGCGCATACAGACGGGGAGCAGGGAACGACGGAACACCGGCACGGCCCTCGGCGGGAGGCGAAGAGGAGCACCGATCGAAACCACAAAGCAAGGATGTGGAAAATGACAATGTATATGTACATAAGCGGCGTTCATTTGTGTTCACCATACCCCTCGCTGTAAGCAGAACGAATACCGCGAAGCATTGCCCGCATCATCTCGCCAGAACAGGCCCATACACGCACGTACACGACAGCCATTTCAGGCACCAAGACCTCTCTGCCCACTCCCGATAGCCAGCGTCTCTCTCTCCCCCTCACTCCCCAGCCTCGCAAGCATCCCCAACAGCCCCCGGTCTCTCATGCATAGGCCATAAAACCCTCTCCCTCTGCGCGACCCCGCTCTAAAAGTGACACCCCTGCCTGACAGACACCCCCTGCATTCCTCCCAGGAACACCCTTCCCCTCTTCTGATGACCCCCCCCCGGCTACACCTGGCCTCTCGACCCGGTCCCAAGTCATAAAACAAAGCCTCATGGATGTACTCCCCCTGGCCCCGCATAGCAAAACGTGATACACCAACCGAAGTGCCCGATCTTATCGCTTGCCCAACCTTAGATCTGACCACCCCCCCTTGCCCTCGTGTCCTGTTGGAATGTCCGGCCGCAAGATTACAATCACATGTTACATTTGGGAGGGGAAACGACATCCGAGCGACTGGTGTGGGAATAGGCCTGAAGCTGGGATTCCAAACATGCCTTTTCGTACTTCAAAGTTTCTTTATTGCAATAAGGAATGTTTGTGCATCATAAACCTGTGTATAAAAGACGGAGCCTCAGAGAAACTTGTTAGAGCACCTCTTGAAGACATTGTGCGTATGTCCGAAATGACAGGCTCTCCTCATGAGAAATAAAACTCTGTTCTTGCACTCCCGCTTCCAGCGCCCGTCTCTTTATTTGGTAACTGGTAAAAATGGGAACTAAGAGGCGTCGTGTGCCAGCAGCCTGGGCATCGGTTGTAAATTGGGCTGTTTTTCCTCAATTGGCGTCCCAACACGGGGCCCATCAGCGACATAAGGTCCGGTAAGAGAGGTCCGGACGATGGGGTGAACATCTGAACGATTGGAGTATACCTGCCTTGAGAGGGCCCTCGTCCGGCTGCCGATTGAATGAACTTCCCCGATTCCAAACGGACCTCTCTCAAGTGACCTACTGTCCTGACTGGGATCCCACAGGAATGCTGCGGTAAAAACATGGAGTAAGAGAACGATCGGGCGCTGGAAAGGGAAGGCGAAGAACTGTCCACACGGTCCGGTCCGGGTAAGGTTAAGTAGGACGTCTTTACGTCTGATTGATTGTTTATATTGGAATCGGTATTTAAATACTGGTATTGTTCATTGATTGGTTCATTTAGCCTTGGTTGCTACTTGAAGTATTGGTTCTCTTTGAGACATTCTCTGTTTGCAAACAGCGACGAATAGGAACGTTCCTCTCTCTTTGCAAATAGTGAAGGATAGGTAATGCGGACTTTTGTCCCCCATTGTAATCCGTCATGCCTATTTTTCTCCCCACTGATTGATTGGTTGCTCTGTTGCTCTTTGAGACATTCGCTGTCTGCAAACGGGGAAGAATAGGAATATTCTGTCTCCATTTGCAGATAGTGAAGGGTAGGTAATGCAGACTTTTGTCCCCATTGTAATCCGTCATGCCTATCTTTCTCCCCACTGATTGTTTGTTATCGATTTTTATCGATTATCGCTCTTTTGAGATGTTCCCTGTCTGCAAACAGAGAAGAATAGGAATATTCTGTCTCCCTTTGCAGATAGCGAAGGATAGGTAATGCAGACTTTTGTCCCCGTTGTAATCCGTCATGCCTGTTTTTCTCCCCACTGATTGATTGATTGTCTGGACATTTATTGTTCAAGGAATAGTTCTTTTGAGGTATTCTCTGTTTGCAAATAACGTGGAATAGAAATATTCTGTCTAGTCTTTGCAAGTAGTGAAGGGTAGGTAATGCGGACCTTTGTCCCCCGTTGTAATCTGTCATGCCTATCCACTCCCCACTGATTGATAAACCATTTCCACCCGGACCATTTATTAGAGGTAGATCATCTGGCTCAACCGGAGGGCGCCCCTAATAAAAAGGACATACTTAAAATACGAAGCGATCACCGTATCCTGTTAACAGAAACTTTAGCACAAAACGCACTAGAAAAGGAAGGAAAAAGAAATCGAGCAAAATCAGTAGGCCACTGATGAGTTGTTTTTTTTTGACTTCGCTAGAAACAAAAAACGTTAGAAATAGCCCGCAATAAGAAACATGGAAGTGATGAGAGAAGCCAAGCTTGATATCACGGCAGCCACGAGGTAGCTAGGCTCCGCCGCCCCTCACTGCTCCAAACACCGCCCGCCACGCCCAATAACGGTAACATAAGACAGATACAAGTCAGCAGATACCTACCCCCATTCCGGAAGCTCCCGAAGTGCAACAGGTCCACGGTCACGCCCATCCGGAAGACGAGGCCTCGACACGTGCAGGGCGGGGCCCGGCTGGCCGCCATCGGCCGGAGAGGAGACGGGGTGGATGGCCCGGGATGTACTGGTCTTCCCATCCTCTTCTTCTAGCGCCTTGCAGGCCACGGGGGGGGGATGTCTTGCTTATGCCTCCGACCCCCCCCCTCTTTCATTGCCTGGTCAGGCCATCACGAATGCCATCGGCCGGAGAGAAGTCGTGGAGTGGATGGCCCGGAATGTACTGGTATTCCCATCCTCTTCTTCTGATGCCTTGCAGGCCACGCGGGGGGATGTCTTGCTTATGCCTCCGACCCCCCCCCTCTCATTACCTGGTCCGGCCATCACGAAAGTCAGCGCCGGGAGGGAGAGGCGGCGCGGACGAGCCTCTCCCACCTCCACAGGTGGAGGCCCCTCAGCTGCACCCCCAACGCTCCACTCACCCGACAAGGGTTCGTCCACTCTTGCGGTGCAGCAACGCTCCACTCACCCGACAAGGGTTCGTCCACTGTTGCGGTGCAACACCACGCCCGACAGGCTGGAGTCCATCTGCCCTTGCGATCCAACGACTGCCGGTTGCCGCAGAACTCGTAAAATGGTGGTCGACTCTGAAAGTTTGGACCCGGCGTGCAAAGATGGCCAGGTCGCTTGTCAGCTAGAAAATGAACCCCCCCCGCCCCCCGTCCAGAGGCGTTCTCCTCAGCTTTGAAGATTCTATGAGAGCCGCAGGGGCCCCCGACCCCCGCGGGCCCCCGATGGAGAATGACTGCCATGATTGCCCACGGAACGACCAAGACGTAGCCACGAGACGCTGGCGCTCTCATGCTGGCGCCAGCCTCAGTTTGAATGACCGAAATCCTGCCGACTCCCAATTTGATCAGTTCCGGTGGAACACCAGTATGACCCGGTAGGAAAGATTGTTGCCTCCCTCCCCCCTTTGACTGATGGTTCATATCGCCGGTCCCTTCTGTGCCCTTTAACGAAACATTTGGACTGCCGAAAGAGGCTCTGGTCCAACCACGAGTTGGTGGAGACATTTTGACTATACTTGGACCTGCCTGACCTCACCCAAAATGGCGCCGGTACAAATGAAACTCGCAACTCCCTGTTGTGTTCCGGTTGCTCAGCCTTGATATCATGAGATATGAATGCAGTTTTTTGAAGCACGTGGAGGGAGGGGATGGGTACTGATTGAACACTTGGACAATGAAATGATATTAAGTCCTGAAGCGTCATTGATTACGGCATTATTGAAAGTTCGAATTTTCGACACTTATGGTACTTACCCACAATGAATTTTCGATATGATTTTATTGCACTTGTCGCACCTTTATGAAATCAACGGTCACTGACTCCGTTCAAATAAATATCCCCTCATGTACAGTTCCAGTCTGCTCCGTGGCTGGCCCACATGGTTGTAGACCCGTATTTGTGCGCCAACATTTTTAAATAAAGGTTTTGTGAAAAGCAAACTTAGTTGTAGCGCTTAAATTGGTAAGTTTCGAATAAATGGCCACTGTTTCCGATATAAGTAAAATACAGGTGAAATAAAGCCACTCGATTACTTGAAGGTTAAAAAGCAGAGTACACAGAAATATCGCGAATGTGAATGGTCCAGGTTTGTTGTGTATATGTTTTTTTTTTATATATATTTTTATTTTTGTGCAACGTAAAGCAATCGATAAAGGTCCCGGTATTTAGCCTTTACCTTATGTGCCACATGTATCAGGGAAGTTGTTTCAGATGCCCCTAAGCCACTCCGAAGGAATGCCACCTAGCCCCTCTAGTCTCCGTGCCTAGTGAACAAAAACGACCCTGTACCACTGTAGACCATCCCTCCTCCTCGAAGGAGAGCACGAGTTCACCTCCCACTTTACACTGACTGCCCTTTGTTTTGACCCTTCCCTACACACGATCCGTAATACCACACTTGGGCGATCTATGCAATACACAGTTCATCAAAGATTATCTCTCCCGCACTACCGGTCCCTCTAGGCTTAAACGCCAAGATGAAATTGCATCCCGCGGAAATAGGTCGAGTATGTGGTAAGTAAGAGCATCTTCGGGTTTATGCGCGCTGATGTGTTTTAAAACGCTGCCCCCACCCCTTCTTTTTCACTTCTTTCTGCAGGACCCATCGGAACGCCGACCAAAGTATGGAGAAGACCTAAGCAACATGCCATGGTTCCGCACAGAAAAATTGTATATTGTCTATGGGGACTGCCCCTGAGAACGTGACGAATTTGTGTGATGTGAATGCACGCGTGTATGCCCCGATGTGTATAGCTCGACTGAATACGCGTTGCACACGTTTGAATTGATAAGGGAAATGTTTTATGTATGACTTAAGTGATGATCGAACGGCCGATGGAATGGGAAAAAGGGGTCTGAACATGGTGCCTATACACGACGAACAAACAAAGATATAGCACTCCCTTACTTGGAAACGACTGTCTCTCTCTCTCTCTGAACCCAGCGACTGGGAGGGTGGCCTGAAGCAGAAACTTGACGGGTTACTGCAGTATGACAGAATATGACTCCAACCGGCATCCCAAATAATGCAACCAAGAATGACGTGCACCCATGAGTAAATTCATACGATAACTAAATAGAGAAAGGTTCAGGAATATCCCGGGGTGAGGTTTACCCGAGTACACTCCTCTTGGAAGACTAGGAAAATTGTCAATGTTTAAGATTTACCACCTCCCTCTTGCACCCTCATAGACATAAAACTCAAAGCTGCCCCATTGTTCTCCCGACTGACACCCTCCGTTGCCTCAGCCTGGATACCCATTCGCTAAAAATGATTCGAAGATCCCACCGTGAGTATTAGCCCAACCAGGTTAGTTCCCGAACAATTGACAAAGGCGTAAGTATTTGCAACCGAGGCCACCAGCAAAGGCAGCCAGATGAATTAAGTAGGATACTAATGATGCGCAGCATGCAGGAAGAAATCTTTTTGGCCAAGTACTGTTCTATGTTTTGTCTTGGATTCTTGTATATAATGCATGTACTACCCCCCGCCTGAATTCATGTGTACGTAATGTATGGATCTACGTCGTCCCTCAGTCTGTGTTTCTATATAACTTGACCCCTGTTGTTCTGTGTTGTGTGCGCACTAAATGGCCTATTATTGTACACGTTTGTCTCTCTCTCTCCATGTCGTACGTGTACCGAATAGTTCGTTTAAAATGCGGACGACTCTCTCTCTGAGGGTCCCCCTGTTCCCTCTTCCTTTGTGTGGTAACGTTGTGCCCCGCTGGCACAAGCTTAATTGGTTTTTCTGAACACAAAGGTGTTCGGCAAAATTGACAGAAACTAAAACAATTGTAATTTGCCATATTACTACCTCTCCTTTCTGTAAAATGATGGAACTTGAATTGGCTAAGAAGGAAAGGACAGGTAAGACGACTGATGTCCCCTAATCTGGCCTTTTTCATAGGGGGACTATATGTCAGTGGCCTTCTGTTCTCAGTTTGTTAGAAACGCAATCCCCAATGCCCAGATTGCCCCACTTCTCTGCACCCAAGTACGGATGTCCAAAGCGTCCTCGTTTCTCCCGATTGACCCCAGCTTCATATCCCGAAGTATAACTGATGACCCTGATTAACCGTTGCTCCCCGAGAAAAGAATGTTTAGCCTCTGTCCCTCTCTCATGATAATAGAAGATTGCCAGGGCTTGGGTTAGAAAGACGAGTCTCTACCGTAGGATCCGATTTCGAGGTTGATGGAAATACGCAGTTGATAGGAGTCTGACTTCTCTCCATATACGCCATGAATGAACGCCAAATAGGCTTGGTACAACCTAAGTAGAAATGTCCACATACATACTCCATAGTGATAACTTCTGACCGTGACCGATGAACGTATCCCCAGCTACTTGAGATTGGGGGCGGAATTGAAATGTATAAATGTCTTCTCCTGCCAGTTCTCTAAAGCTTGTTTTGTACCCATTCAAAGATACACAATCACCGGAGGAGAGGGGCCGGACGTGACGCACAGCCTAGCCGCAGATCATGAAGCACATGTGACCTCGACCAAAGGTGGAGCCGCAGAGCAACGAGACGCGGGACGAGGCACCACTCTCGAACACGGAAAATGAAAGGATGGAGGGCTGCCTTGAAGCCCTCTGCTTGCTGACCCACGCGTGCCAGAAGTCCCCGCCCCTTTTAGCTCGATCGATGGGCCTGCCTGCTCGTTATCCTTTGCTCCCTTGGTTTGTCTCAAAGATCTGATCCCACTCCGCCCTCTCTTCCCTCGATTATCCGACAAACCCCCCTTTCTTTCGCATGGATTTTGACTCGGAGAAGAAGAACAGCATTTAGGTAGAATAGGGTTTGCCACGAAAGGAGAAAGAAATGCAGGTGCCCAGCATGAGGCACCCTTAAAAAGATTAGTTAGGAAACAGGACTGTGGTCTAACAGCAGAGGACAGATCGCACCCTGCGACGTGTAAGGATGGATCCGAGCTGGACCTATAGCTCCACCGCCGGTGCTCAACAGCGCCAACGGAAGAAACAAACTACTAGAACCTACCAGTGATGGCTCGCTGCTAAAAAGACACTGTGGCGAAGACCCCCCCCCTCCCCTTTCTGGACTTCCTACCCCCCCCCCCTGGACTAATTGCTTGTATTGAACTGAATTCCTCCCTCAACCACTTTGTATTGCTTACAAAATGTTTCATCTGTCACTTTTAACTGTACATTGATACCGCCGGAGAGAGAGTCAGAACATGGTTCCATAATGTGTACATAACACGACAAATGTAAAGTCATCTGTATTGCACCTCGTCTATCGCATCAACTGCACATAGTTATATGCAATCCGCCAGTATTAACAAAAATTATTTCATTGACCATTCATGGCTATATGTACACCCCGTCAGTTATGATAAACACGGAAATGAACTAACTTATGTTAAAAAGCGGCGACTGTGGAAAATGACAATGTATATGTACATAAGCGGCGTTCATTTGTGTTCACCATACCCCTCGCTGTAAGCAGAACGAATACCGCGAAGCATTGCCCGCATCATCTCGCCAGAATAGGCCCATACACGCACGTACACGACAGCCATTTCAGGCACCAAGACCTCTCTGCCCACTCCCGATAGCCAGCGTCTCTCTCTCCCCCTCACTCCCCAGCCTCGCAAGCATCCCCGACAGCCCCCGGTCTCTCATGCATAGGCCATAAAACCCTCTCCCTCTGCGCGACCCCGCTCTAAAAGTGACACCCCTGCCTGACCGACACCCCCTGCATTCCTCCCAGGAACACCCTTCCCCTCTTCTGATGACCCCCCCCCCGGCTACACCTGGCCTCTCGACCCGGTCCCAAGTCATAAAACAAAGCCTCATGGATGTACTCCCCCTGGCCCCGCATAGCAAAACGTGATACACCAACCGAAGTGCCCGATCTTATCGCTTGCCCAACCTTAGATCTGACCACCCCCCCCTTGCCCTCGTGTCTTGTTGGAATGTCCGGCCGCAAGATTACAATCACATGTCACATTTGGGAGGGGAAACGACATCCGAGCGACTGGTGTGGGAATAGGCCTGAAGCTGGGATTCCAAACATGCCTTTTCGTACTTCAAAGTTTCTTTATTGCAATAAGGAATGTTTGTGCATCATAAACCTGTGTATAAAAGACGGAGCCTCAGAGAAACTTGTTAGAGCACCTCTTGAAGACATTGTGCGTATGTCCGAAATGACAGGCTCTCCTCATGAGAAATAAAACTCTGTTCTTGCACTCCCGCTTCCAGCGCCCGTCTCTTTATTTGGTAACTGGTAAAAATGGGAACTAAGAGGCGTCGTGTGCCAGCAGCCTGGGCATCGGTTGTAAATTGGGCTGTTTTTCCTCAAGGACCCAAAAAAAGCCAGAGTCCGTCGAACTCCCCAGAAGTTTACCCCCCAGGATGCTGTCTGAACAGCTCTGCAGAGCACAGAGCACAGAGCACAAAAGTAAATTACGCTATGTCAGCCACCATCGGCGAGAGCTCGCGACCGCAGCTAGTGCACGGCCGCCATGTTCCCCTCCCCCTCAGACCTCTATTTGAATTAATGTTTAAGAGTAGAATAGAGTAACGTTTAGAAGACTATGACAAATTTAAGATGTTTTTAAAACTTTTTCAAGGAAAGATTGTTTATTTTGAAAATATATTCATTAATATTCACTTTTTCAAATACTTATAAGTCTAAACGAATGTAATTTGGTTGTAATGTAAAGCTATTAATGATTGCATTTTAACTCTACAGGTACCTTTTGAGAAAATGGACATTCTTCAGATATAGATCTATCCCTGGCAATTCCAGACGGCTACTCAATCACTAGAGCAGATAGAAAGGTAAAGCGAGGGGGCGGGCTAGCCATTATACATAGAAATGAGCTAAGAACTAAGGGTACCAACCAAAGCAGCAGCCCAGACTGCGAGATTCTAAACTTCCAAATAAACGTTTCCAAAAATGATACCTTCAGAGGCCTTTTAATCTATAGACCCCCGAAGGCCAAAACACCCCTGCCTAAAATTCTGAGCCCCTTCCTAGAAAATAGCATTAGGAATGCCGACTTTACTATTCTAGGCGACTTTAATCTGCATCTAGAAAACGGTGCAGACCCAAGAGTTTTACAGCTATTAGATGCCCTAACGAACCTAGATATGGAGCAATTAGTGAGGCATACAACACACGAGGCAGGGCACACGCTTGATGGGATCTTTATGTCAGATAAACGTATCCGGACAGATGAGACTCTCCTAGTCCCCAGGTCCGATCACAGGGCAATAATATTCACACTAGAGGTAGGAAAAAATGAGGAGACACAGGCGTCTCGCCGTAAACAGTCCACTTACCTAGACTGGTCCAAAATTGATGTTATAAAACTAAAAAATAAGCTAAGTCAGTCCACCCCAACTCTGGATAGAGATTGTAACACTGCTACCCACCAAGTTACAAACTGGATACACCATGCAATGGAAACAGCAGTCCCTCACAAAAACAAAACAATTAAGAGAAAGACGCCATCCCAACCTTGGTTCTTGCAGGCACTAAATAAGCAAAAACAGAACAGCAGAAGACTTGAGAAAAAATGGGGATCAGCGTATGAACAAGGACCAAAAGAGGAATACAAAGCCTCTCTAGTCATTTACAAAAAATTAATATTGACTGAGAAAAGCAAATATTTCACGCAAAAAATCGAAAAGGCCAAAAATTCGAGCAAAGAACTCTTCTCTACAGTTAGAAAACTAACCAGCACAAACACCAATATGCCCACTGAAATGAGCACAGACTTTTATAAAACACTGGGCCATTTCTTTGTGGAAAAAGTATCTGCAGTTTACAAATCCTTTAGAGCAGCGTTTCCCAAACTGTGGTCCGCGGACCCCCAGGGGTCCGTGACACATTCCCAGGGGGTCCGCAGGACCTGAGTGCCTAACGTCGGAATAAAATCTAAACACTCACGAGCCCTCGCAGCACATAAGGAGGTGTGAATATACTTGGCGCCCGGGCGCCAACACTGTCATACAAGCTGCCCCTCAGGCTCCCCACACAAGTGAGGTGTGAATGTCCTTGGCGCCAGGGGCGGCATGACTGCGATGAAATCGGGCCAATCACCCTTCAGCTAAAGGTGCAAGCTGAAGGGTGATTGCCCTTATATTGTGTTAATCAATCTGCCCACCACCCGACCTCGAGCTCGCACGGCAGTGCGTGTGGTTCCTGTTCTGTTTGACCAGGCCCTGGGCATTTTGCTATCTGTCCCCCTTTGCCCTGAAAGCAGCTGCGTGGCGAGTTTGAAGAGCGCTGGAGCACGTCGAACGGCAGGAGGGCTCTTCTTCTGGAACTGCATGTAAGTATTTAATTGTGTGTGCGTGTTTGTGTGTAGATTTGTTGTTTGTTTTGTTTTGTACTTTCATTTAAGAAAGCAGTCTAAAATCTGTCACGCATTCACTCCGGACTACAACATACCAGATGAGTGATTATATTTAGAAATAAGTGCGCTTGTCACAACTGCCCTTTAGTTAAAATGATTCATGGGTTTTAATCTTTTTCTTTCCTTTCACTGAACACGAACATAAGTGTAGCTTCTGAACGAGCAGGCATTCCCGGATTAAAGACCATGTGAGAAAATAAAAGAATTCCAGGCAACCAGTGATAAATAAATGAAGATTAATGTCCGTGGTTTTGCCGCCCCCTAGTGCAAGGAGGGCTTTCTTTTTTATTGTTGCAGCAGTATCAACAACCTGCAAAACGTGCCCATCAGGCCTCTTTGGCTTGCCCCAGTATTCTACATTTACATATGTACAATAATGTATCCACACTGTCACGTACTTTCTAATGCTCAAGAAGGGCAATCCTATATGCACTGTTGCTCTGTCCGGTGGACAACAGAGTTTTGGGTATAATTTCAGTCTCAAGGTTTTTTTTTTTTAAATAAACCGCTTTTTATTGCGGTCTTCAGGCGCTACAACACATTATACAAGAAGCTAACATACTAAACAAAAATCACTGACCAGAGCCCATCTTGTCTGAAAATACTTCACCTGTGGAATTACTTCCCAGTGATGTTTGTTAGGAGGTGGAGCAGTTACATAGAGACTAGTCTTTATTTTCCAGTTGACCTTTACAAAAAAAGTGTTCCACTCGAGTTCTTTGCAGTGGTTTTTCCAGTCTTATCAGAAGGCGCAATACTTAAGCCTGTTGCTTTGACCACAGCCTCTGTCTCACCAACATTACATGCTAGCCCCCACCATTGAAGTTTAGGAAGGAAACGTTTTAACACAGGGCACTGTTGCGATTTGTTTTTGCTGACTTACAACTTTGAAAAGGATTGTGTGAATATTGCCACAGTTTTCATTTCGATGATCACCTACCACTTTGAAATAGCATTTCTACTGTAGCAGAAAGGTTTGCTTTAGTCTCTCAACTTCTTCCTGTTGCCCCCCGCCCCACAAATCCCCTAACATAGGTTGTGCCCTTTGTTACATGCATAACCCTTCTAACATTCATTATGGGCTGTGAGCCCATTACAGAACTGCATTGCTTGGACCAAGATGCCCGCACAGTATGCATCTGCTGGATGTTAAATAAAAGAGAGAAATCATGAATTGGACAATCCAGCGTGCTAACACAGCAGTGGACACTCTGACTAGTGGTACCTGCCATACACCATGAGTGGAGACAAAGGCAAGCTTGTATTTTCAAACACGCATTTGCAATGCAATAGGTCTCACATTAGGAAAGTGTGAGCTATTGGTATTGTAAATGACAATTTTTTTAAATATGTGTTGGCTTTGAAAATATATAAATTAATAGCATTGTTATTTACAAAGTCAATAGCTTACACTTTCCTAATGCACGTCCTATTGGCTATGGCAATGCTTGTTGGTAGCAAGCAAGGACAGTTCTGTTGTTGTGCTGAGTGATGCTTTTGTGGTGCTGAGTGTTGATGTGGTTGGGCTGAGTGATGTGGTGGTGTATTAGAGTGATGTGGTGGTGTATTGGAGTGATGTGGTGGTGTATTGGAGTGATGTGGTGGTGTATTGGAGTGATGTGGTGGTGTATTGGAGTGATGTGGTGGTGTATTGGAGTGATGTGGTGGTGTATTGGAGTGATGTTGTGGTGTATTGGGGTGATGGTGGTGGTGTCCCAGAGTGATGTGGTGGTGTCCCAGAGTGATGTGGTGGTGTCCCAGAGTGATGTGGTGGTGTCCCAGAGTGATGTGGTGGTGTCCCAGAGTGATGTGGTGGTGTCCCAGAGTGATGTGGTGCTGGTTCAGAGTGATGTGGTGGTGTCCTATAGTGAAGTGGTGGTATTCTAGAGTGATATGGTGGTGTCCTAGAGTGATATGGTGGTGTTCCTGAGTGATGTGGTGGTGTTGTGAGGCGTGCAGCAGTGTGAGGCGTGCAGCAGTGTGCAGCATGCAGCAGTATAAGTAATGCAGCAGTGTGTGGCGTGCGCAGTGTGTGGCATGCAGCAGTGTGTGGCGTGCAACAGTGAGTTGTGCGGTAGTGTGCAGCAGTGTGAGGCGGGCAGCAGTGTGAGGCGGGCAGCAGTGTGAGGCGAGCAGCAGTGTGAGGTGGGCAGCAGTGTGAGGCGGGCAGCAGTGTGAGGCAGGCAGCAGTGTGCAGCATGCAGTAGTATGAGTAATGCAGCAGTGTGAGGCATGCAGCAGTGTGAGGCATGCAGCAGTGTGAGGCATGCAGCAGTGTGTGGCATGAGGTGAGGGGGTGTGAGGGTGAGGGTGAGAAGGTGTGAGGGTGAGAGGGTTTGAGGGTGTGTGAGGGTGAGGGTATGTGAGGGTGAGGGTGTGGGGGGTGAGGGGGTGAGGGTGTGTGAGGGTGTGTGAGGGTGAGAGGATGTGTGAGGGTGAGAGGGTGTGTGAGGGTGAGAGGGTGTGTGAGGGTGGGTGAGTGAGGGTGTGTGAGGGTGTGTGAGGGTGAGAGGGTGTGAGGGTGAGAGGGTTTGAGGGTGTGTGAGGGTTTGTGAGGGTGAGGGTGTGGGGGGGTGAGGGGGTGAGGGTGAGGGGGTGAGGGTGTGTGAGGGTGTGTGAGGGTGAGAGGGTGTGTGAGGGTGAGAGGGTGGGTGAGTGAGGGTGTGTGAGGGTGAGTGGGTGTGTGAGGGTGAGAGGGTGAGGGGGTGAAGGTGTGAGGGTGGGTGAGGGTGAGTGACGGTGAGTGAGGTTGTGTGAGGGTGGGTGAGGCGGTGAGGATCCGAAGTAAATGGTGGCAGGGCAGACATCATTGCAGCTAGCAAGTCGAGTGTTTTCAAGCTGAGTGTCCCTAGAGAGATGGCAACACAGCAACAGCATTTGAGGAGCAAGGTTACTGTAAACATTGTCGGAATTGCTGTGGCGGGGGGGCGGGGGAGTGGTAGGGCATTCCTTTCAAGTCTGATGGGGCGGCGGGGGAGCGGCTTGGGAGCAGATTCCTTTGAAGTCTGATACCGAGGCTGATGGTGTTTGATGTGCATGCGCCTGACTCACACGACTGCCTCACGTGAACTGGACGTAATCCGCAGTTTGGTAGAGATTTTAAACTGCCTACTATAATCTCGCCTATTTAGCCAAATGTGTAGTTTGAAATTTCCCATATTTGTACCACAGTCTTTCATTTGTCAGTAAGCGCTCTCTCGCCTCTGTTAACCTCGTGCTTCTCCATTTATTTTTGGGTTCACAAGCGGTCATTTATTATTTTATTATAGTTATCGTTGGATTGTAGTTGTTGCACTTTTAGATCTTTTCTTCTCAATTCAATAAAATATTTTTTTAATTAAAAGAGTACTTCGTTTTAGAATAACAAATTCCCCCTGTCAAACTATACTAACAAGTAAACTCAACTTCTGAAAGTGTTCCCTTCCCAATGTGCACAGCCTTTGGCCAGCCGGGCCCTGTGCCTAACCCATAATTAAGCCTGGGTGGAGTTTGCTTCTGCCATCTCTTTATTATAACTTTCCAGCATGCTGCAGACTTCTGTACAACCCAGCTTAAAGACATAGGCAAAGTCAAAATCTCTGGCTAAACACTTATAAGGTCCCAAAGGCGAGACCTATTGGCTATGCCAATACTTGTTCTTTCAGCCCCACCTCGCCCCTGCTTCTAAATTTAAAGAGGACTGTAATGGAAATACTCATCTGATAGACTCACGGAAGTGAGGACTGTACCACTGACCCTCCAGGGGGAGACTGAGCTGGAATTCAAAAAGTGTTTTGCTTCGACAAAAGAATCAATTACATATCACTGATCACAAGGTTGACAAAGTAATATATTTCTGTTTGGGGATTTGTTTGCACACTAACAAAGACCTACTCCCCTCTGACTTTGAACAGGGCCGTCCTGTCATGCGAGGTCAACCTCGAAGCTGGTGAACCGGGTACGAGTCTCAGCAGGGACGCTCAACATCCTGTGATTCTGGGCAAATCACTTTGTCTCCCTGTGCCTAACAAAAATGAATGTGTCCTTCTGTAACGAAACTGGTGGTCATGTAAAGTGCTCTGATACCTGATATCCTCGGGTCTAGTTTGCGCTATATAGAACTCTTAAAAAAAAATGTATGAAGGTTCACAGGTCTGAACAGGGAGGAACCAGTTGCTAGGGTCTTCGGGGCGCTACGAGTTGCTCCGGTGTAAAAATCCTATTTGTGTATGCCTGAACGGTTGTGGAATATGCTCCCTTAGCAGGACCACTTAATAGCCTCTGTGGTTTGTTGTTGGCAGGGGATGGAGGCAGTGGGCACCTTAACAGGAGAGGGTCTTGTCAGGTGCCATGTGAGGCCTCTCTAAAATATGTCTTACATGCACTGCTCACCCATTGGTGGTAAACTGTTGTTCTACTGTCTGTGACTAAAGATTATGCCTAAGAGGTGTTTATGGTCATTGGAATAACATTGCTCCATGATCTTCCTGAAACAATATGCCTCCTGTGCAGATACCATACTGCCATCTCTTGCACAAAATGAATTTCTGAAGTGTTCTCGCTTAACTCAAACCCTGATCATATTTTCCCATATTATTGTGCGAATCTCTCTGTGCAATCAACAATGGACTGCTTCTACAATGAGGGCCAAATGAATGAGCTATGTTTAATTAAACTGAGCAAGTGGAATTATCTTGAATCAGTGTACATAAGATTCTCATATCCATGCATATGATTTGCTAGTGTCCTCTGTCTTTTCAACGAGTGCTGATACAGTGTTAAAATCTTCTTACAGGTGCTGCTTCATCTCTAAACGTCAAAGCATATGTAGTTCGGAAATATCGGATGAGGGCAACCTGTAGTAGGTAAAGTAGTGAAGGTCTACTACGTGCCTCACCAAAAAGCTTGGATAGAAATCGATTCCATTACCTGCGGTGAAATAGACTTGTCATTTGTATCCCAAACATAAGGAAGATGGATCGCTGGCTTAACCTTAAGCGGAAAGCCACTGAAGAAATCAATGATGGGCCATCATGGTCAAAACAAAGTGATTTAAGTGAAAAGAAAAGGAAGTGCCGGAGGTACGATGGTGAATATTTACTAATGGGTTTCACATGTTCAGGTTCAGAACATGAACTGCAACCACAATGCGTGCTATGTTATGAAATGTTGTCAAATGAGGCCATGAAACCCTCTAAATTACGAAGACACTTGGAAACTAAGCATAAAGAACATGCAACTAAATCCATAGACTTCTTCAAGAATAAAGAGCAAGAGCTCCTAAAAAGTAGAAAGATAATTAGGAAAACTGCAACAGGATCTGTTAATGAAAATGCTCTGAAAGCTTCATATGAAGTGTCCATGCTCATAGCAAAAGCTGGAAAACCTCATACAATTGCTGAAGAACTAATAGTACCTGCTGCTAAAGCCATGGTGACAGCAATGGTTGGAGAAAAAGCAGCAAAAGATTTACATTTGGTGCCATTATCTAACAACACTGTAAAAAAGCGAATTGACAACATTTCAGACAACATAAAGGAACAGTTGATCGAAAGAATTTGTAAGAGTCTGCATTATAGCCTGCAAGTCGATGAAACTACAGACATAGCAAATAAATCTCATCTCCTGTGCTACGTTAGATATGATTTTGAGGGGAACATTATTGAAGATTTACTGTTCTGTCGCTATTTGATACATACCACTGCTGAAGAGGTCTTCAACTGTTTCGATGATTTTCTGACATCAAATGGAATTCAGTGGTCCAAATGCATAGGAATCAGCACAGATGGGGCACGTGCCATGTCTGGGAGACTAACTGGACTTGTAGCACGAATAAGGGAAATTAACCCTTCAGTTGTATGGCATCATTGTTGCATTCATCGAGAATCATTAGCCACTAAGAAGATACCAGAGGAATTAAAAAAGGTCTTGAATGAGTCAGTTAAAATTGTAAATTTTATCAAAGCTAGGTCTCTAAATTCAAGGCTTTTTGAACAGCTTTGTCAGTCCATGGATAGTGATCATCATCAGCTTTTGCTGCATACGGATGTCCGATGGCTGTCTCGTGGTAGAGTTTTGTCTCGGCTTTTTGAATTAAGAGATGAAATCAGAGTTTTCTTCACTGAACTGGAATCTCCATTTCCACTTCATGAGCGCTTACATGATTATACTTGGCTAGCTATGCTGGCATATATGGCAGACATCTTCACCCATTTAAATGCCCTCAATTTGAGTATGCAAGGAGTAGGTATCACAATTTTTAATGTCGAAGACAAGATTGAGGCAATGATAAAAAAATTAGAAGTATGGACTCGTCGCTTATCACAAAGAAATTTTGATTCTTTTCAGAACCTGAAGACATTCTTGGAATCTGCTGATGATGAATTATCGAACAAAGTGTTAGAAATGTTTATCCAGCATATCCAAGATATGCGGTGTAGTTTTCGTCAGTACTTTCCACTTCCAGATGAAAGCAAAAACTGGATTAAAGATCCTTTTAATGTAGATATTGACAATTTAATGGGGCTGACTGCATCTGAAGAAAATGGTTTGATTGAAATCTCTACAGATAGTGCACTTAAACTTCAATTCAAGGAAATGGGTCTCAGTCTGACAAATTTTTGGCTGCATGTACGTACAGATTACCCTGAATTATCGTACAAGGCACTTAAGGTTTTACTTCCTTTCCCCACCACCTATTTATGTGAGAAGGCTTTCTCAAATCTTATGTACCTTAAAAATAAGTGCAGAAATCGCTTGCAAAATGTTGAATCTGACCTAAGGATTCAACTTTCTGAAATAAAACCAAACATTGAAAAGTTAGTAGCCGAGATGCAGCACCATCCTTCCCATTAAAATGTTTTGATTTTTGCATATTTTTCAATATAAAATAATAAAAGCTTTATTAATGCACGTATTTGTTTGGTGTGTACTTGTTTGTGTATTTTTTGCGAATACTATTTTAATTTTTTGAAATTGAAATTGTTCAAATTGCTTGGGGGTCCCCGGCTTCCAGTAGTGATTCAGTGGGGGTCCTCAGGAGTCCAAAGTTTGGGAACCACTGCTTTAGAGGATCTGAGGCGGTTATACACAAACAGACTAAACTACTGACACAAGAAGAGAGTTCATTGCACTCATAGGGACACGGCTTTCACTTTCAGCCCCCGTCGATTGAACAGATTCTCCAGGTAGTTGGTACATCTGATCCCTGCCCACCGAAGGTGATGCATCTCTTCAATGACCTTCTGAGCGAGCAATTATACTTACTCTTTTCCAATATAATTAAATCTAACCATTTCCCGATACCCTGGAAAACAGCTTCCGTACTACCCCTTCTCAAAAAACCCAATCTAGACCCCCATGAACCAGGAAATTACAGACCAATTGCTAGGATACCATTTGCCTCGAAAGTACTAGAGAAGCTTCTGAACAGACAGCTGTCTCATTTCCTTGCAGAAGCAAATGTGCTAGCTTACTCACAATTCGGCTTCCGGGAAGGTCACGGAACAGAGACGGCTCTGTTGATGGCAACCGAGGAGCTTAGGAGCATTCTGGATGCCGGGGAGATGGCCGCCTTGATTTTGTTAGATCTATCGGCGGCCTTTGACACGGTAAACCACGACACTCTTCTCATCCGGCTCAAGGAGGCTGGAGTGCACAGGTCAGCTCAGGCCTTGCTAGCATCCTGTGTATCCAACAGGTACTTTACGGTGAAACTGGGAGAAGCACAATCTAAAGCCTTTAGGTCCCCTTGTGGGGTGCCCCATGGGTCGTCACTAAGCTCCACCCTTTTCAACCTTTATGTGGCGCCCCTGGCGGCTATTATCAGGAATTGTGGCTTTCTCCCAGTTTCATATGCAGATGACACTCAAATAGTGGTCTCGATCTCCAACAATACTCTAGAAACAGCGACCAGGTTCAAACACTGTGTGGAACAGATCACTTGCTGGATGCAGTCTAACTGCCTCAAGCTGAACGGAGACAAGAGTGAAGTGATGCTGCTAGGTTCTGGCTTACAGCCCTGGTCCCAGGAGTGGTGGCCAGACAATCTGGGGCAATGCCCATCACCAGTACACAAGGTAAAAAATGTAGGCATACTCATTGATGACAAACTGTCCTATAAATCACAAACTAATAAGCTATCATCCTCGATCTGGTTCATCCTGAAGATGATTAGGAAACTACTACCTTTCATCCCTCTGACATCATGCAAAACAGTAGTAACAATGTTGGCTTTATCAAGGTTAAACTACGGTAATGCGCTTTATGCGGGGATTCAGACCCAATTTCTTACGAAACTTCAACGCTTGCAAAATGCAGCAGCACGGTTGGTGCTGAACATACCCAAACATGAACCAATAGCCCACGAATTAAGAGCTCTGCACTGGCTACCTATGAAAAACAGAATAAAATGTAAATCCTTGTGTCTGGCATACAAAGCCCTACAAGGTGTAGGCTCTCAGTTCCTAAAAACCCATCTGGTAAGGTACCAGCCCAACAGGTCCTTGGGATCCAGTAACCTTAACCTGATCCAGGTCCCCAGATATAAACAACTCAGATGGGGAGGCTATTAGAACATTCTACCACTAGAGGGCAAAATGTTCTAACAAAAAAAGAACAAAACCTTATGGGAGTGTGACGGGATTGGAATCCCCTCCGGCTCCTTGTATCCTTTGTTCACAGCTCTGTGAACAAAGAAACATTGGAATGTTGGAGCTCCAGGCTTATACCAGCCATTATAAGCCCAGAGCACTCCATTGTTTTCAATGGAGCTCCCAGCATTCCAATGTTCTAATATAGCCTTATAGCCCGCCGTAGCGGGCTATACCGGCTATTAAAGGCCCGCTGAATCATTAAAGGCCCGAGCCGAAGGTGATGGACTTTAACGAAACAGCGGGACTTTAATAGCCGGTATAGCCCTGCTACGAAGGGCTATAAGGCTATTAGAACATTCTGCCACTAGAGGGCAGTATGTTCTAACAAATTAAACAAAGGGTTCTCGAAGCTCGAGGGGATATAAATCCCCTCGAACTTCGAGAAGCCTTTGCAGAACATTGGAATGTTGCTCTGCGGGCCTTTACCGGCCCGTAGAAGCTGGGAGCACTCCATTGTCTGCAATGGAGCTCCCAACATTCCAATGTTCTAATATTTATTATATTGCACAAATATAAAATTGCCAATATAATTTCTCTTTATGAAATAAAAAAAAGCAAACTATTAAACATAACCATTCGTATCTCTGTAAAGGGTTTTCCTACAACAATTGAAGCATCACGACTATGACCAATGGCAGTTACTCATCTTATTAGTTTACTTCTTTAAAATACTTGTAAATAGCAAAGAAGGTTTTCAAGGATAACATTTATGAACCTCTACTAAACGAATCTATGGTGCCTGTCGGAAGCATATTGCTATTTGCATATCATTTTGTCTCACCACTACTATGGTCCTAACACAGTTGCTATGAAACCTATGATTGGTTTTCAACCCCAATCCTAAAACAAACAATTATTGTTGTTTTGAATAGTTGCCACAGTCCCATTGCTTTGATTTCAAAACACTTGCAATATCTACAATAATTTGCAAATTTACTTTCCAATAGTTAGCATTGCTATTATGATGCGCTTATATACATCTTTTTTACATTTACAGTCTGTTGAACAGTATTGTACAGTCTACAACCAAAAAGTTTCAGCAATTTATACAGAAAACTTTATGGTAAGGATCTTTTCTGAGTTGCCTCCACTATTTTCGAATGCTGGCTATGCACCGTCAGGGATGTTGAATTCCTATATCCCGACGCACAGTACATATTGTTTGGTATCAAGGGCAACAAGTTTTCATGTGTATTATATCCTTGGAACAAGTAGGTCCAACTCCCAGCAGCACAAACCCTTTGGCTACCAGTTAGCAGTACCACATAATGGGTCAGGGAAGGGCACTGTCTGCAGTTAAGGAAATATGCCCATATGTTAATGCTTTTCAAACCTGTATTTATGCTTCATTAGTTGAATGCCTTTATTATTCGGCTGCACACTCTAAGTAAATGTTGTAAGCTCTCACTGCACTACTGTCAGTGGCTGCAGTATACAAAAGCATACAGCTCTGAAACACGTCTGACCCACGTATACTTATCAGGAACTTTTACACCTCTCAATAATCAACATGACATATTTATTGGGGACAGGGCTATCAAAAATTCACATTTACTTTGTCCTTTAACAAGTTGTCCCAGCCCCTGCAGCACAAATCCTTCAGCTGCCAATTTTCAATAAAACGTTCTGGAGCAGGAATGGGAACTGTCTGCTGCCGAGGAAATATTTGTGTCCATATGTTAATGACCTTCCAAGTTCTACAACATTGATGCAAAGTCATTATTATTAGAGTGAGTGTTCAAAATAAATGTTGTAAGCTGAGACTCCTCTACTGACAGTTTTTCTAGTAAAAAAAGTGTATACACACATTTGCAAAGTTTACCACTATGAGGCTATGTATACTGCTCCCAGAATGCTCTGCGATTTGATGCAAATAATTGAAGAAGCTTAAAAGTAAGATTGATGATTCTTTGCTTTCAAATTAAAATGTTCATAAAAAAAGAGAAAGCAGGAGAAAAAAAACATTTTGCTAAACTACTATAAAATTTCAGTTACCATTTTTTTTGCAGAATCATTTAGTAACGTGTTAATCCATACTACTATTTCTCAAAAATAGTCATTATGGAAAATCTCTGTAACTAGTTTCAAAAAGATTATGGAAAACAAAATTATACAAGCATTGGCAAAGGCAATAGATCTGAAATTGATGGTCAGCTTTTTAGCTTTGTCATTGTGTGACTTGTTTTGGCATCGTGTTTGTAAAACGTTATTGCTGTGGAAGCTGCTGGGCCCTCACCATTATAACAAACTTTGGCAAAACCAAAAAATAATTTTGGTTTTAAAAAGCACAATATTCCACAGTAGTTACTGGCACTGAACAAAACTACTTTGTGTGCCGATATGCTGCTTATGAAACAGCATATTCTGACCCTGGAACTATGTTTACCATGTAAATAAATATAAAGTTTTTATTTCAACAAGCTATTCACCTTTAAACCATGCAATATTAATTACAACGTACTTTTCACTTTCTTCTCAACAGGCCCAATGTTTCGAATGCAGCAGATGACCTCCTTCAATTCATAAAAGCAAATGTAAATCATACTTACCTGTTACTGCCTATATATGTAAAAAACAAATTCATTTTGTTGAGTCTAAACACACCTTTTGCATTAGGACTATGAAATAGTGGTGTAAAAATATCATTCATTCTATTGTCAGATATCTACCTTGGTGACAGTGGAATTACCACTACTTTTTAGACTACCATTGAACAATATTGTGTAGAGGAGTGGTGTTGCTTCTTGACCTTCAAAGAGGAAGATTTAAATGTATATTTCAACAGGTAAACAAAATAATTGCTCTATTTCAAAAAGAAAATTAAGTACGAATGTTAGAGGAAATCTGGTCCAACTCTAAAAGGATTGTGCAAATCGTAACAGGTGAAAAAAAGTGTATCAACATTACTCTTTAAGATAATTTGGACACAAGACTACACTGCAGTAGTGTGCAATTATCTAATTAGATATCTTGCATGTGATCATATGTTACTTAAAAACAAACGTATGCACTTTTTATGCTGGACAGTGTTGCTTCTAAACACCCTTTGACTGCTTCCCTCCATACCATCAAAAACGATTTCATGGATTTACATGCATAGTCTTTCAGATCTGTATATCTGTAATGTAAAACAATCGTACTTGGTTTCCTTTTGTCACTGACATATATAAACTCATTAGTCACTGCTATGTCAAGCTTTTACAATCCTGAATGCTACGTTTTCTGTGAAAGGATGCCCATGCATAACAATGCTAAGTTTTCTTTAGCTGCATGCACACATGTAGTGTAACCTATCAAACACTTTAAAATGCTACCCTCCCACTAGTTCTAAAGGCGGATGTAGAATTCAGCCGTTCTTCACAAAACAGAATTGGACGTCACTAAGTACAAAGTGTTTCTATATTATGAAAGCTCTAATGTGCCCCTTGAAGATTCCAGCAAAGTCCATACACATACTAACTGAAACGCACCAACCATTAGTAACCTGTTAAATTTACCAAACAACTCTTTCAAGGTGTGATCAATCCGAAAAATCCTCCCTTGGCACAGCAAATATAGTGCAACAACTTGCACCCCAACAACTTTGCTTCACTGCAACACAGAGATTGCAGAACAACCCACTTGCTGCTGCATCAAGCATATCAACTACTGCAACAGCATCTTCAGCAAACAGTCCATACTCACATATTGATCTTCAATTTAGTAAACTTAGATTTCTATGCATTTATTGCGAATAACTTTTGTGTTACGAGAAACAGTCTATCAACCTCATCAAAAACAACAAACAGAAGTGTCACTGTCCTTAACATTAGTTATTAGACATTTATCAAACTTTTTTGTTGTAAAAACTACCCCGTCCAAAGGCAGTAGAAAATTTGCACACTTGCTGCCTTTCTGGGCTGGAGTTATGAATTATTCTAAAATTAATTCAAATTCAAAATGCAGACCCTTTATTCAGCCTTCATGGTAACTACTAACCGTTAATGGCAGTGAGTAATTTGCACACTTGTGTCCTTTCTTCCGTCCTTTCTACCGCACAGTGAGTGTACTTTCTGTACTTGCACTGTTTGCTTAGATATGATACCCATTTCGCAGGCTCCCACTACAGAATCTGACGCACAGTCTGTGTAATGTACTAGAAAACCAAACACCCACTTCCTTTACAAAGCCGTCAGTAGTTTCCACGTCTGCTGTCTTTCTTAATTTTCACCTTATTCTGCATCCACTAGCACAAACACACCTACCTGCTGCCTTTCTTAACTGTTTTTGCCAACTATTATTCTAATTCAAAGTAGAGACCCTGAAAAGGGCCGGGTGTTGTTATTTTTAAACACTACGGCCCACAGTGGGAACTTAGTACACTTGCTTTCCTTCCTTAGATGTGGTAGTCATTTCTCAGCCTCCCACTGCGGAATCCGACATCCTCTCTGTATAATAAAAAGGATATCCAAAGATCCACTTCCCTGACAAGGCAGAGAGTAGTTTGCATATCTGCAGCCTTTCTTATTTTTCACCTTATTCATCTTCTACTCGATCAAGACACCATCGGCACGTACACACACTTACTTGCTGCCTTTTTTGGCTGGGGCTATCAATTATTCTTCAATTTCATATTCTAATTCAAAGACAAGGCCCTTTATCGAGCCTTTTTGTTGTAACTACTTCCCCAACTAAACACACTCGGTAATTTGCACACTTTTTCAGCCAATAAAAATATTGGAAACTTTAATTAAAAATGTTGTAGCTGGTCAAGTTTCAATATAAGGAAGAACTTTTGTAGCTATTGCAATTATTTTTCATGATGGACCTTCTACAACATCTGGACATTACACTGTTTATTTAAAATCTCTGAAAGGTTGGATACATTGTAATGATAGTCAATTACTTTATAAGCAACGTTTGCCTAAAGAATTACCAAAATCTTACCTAATATTTTTACTGCCAAAATTTTAAGATCAAAATTTGGCCTTCCAGGATTACTGCTGTTAAGGTAGATTAGTCTGGTGTTGTAGAGTATTTTATAAGTGAGGGTGAGGAGCTTAAAGGTGATCCTATTGTTGGTATTGAGGCAGAGTAGGTGTATCAGGTGGTGAATGACGTGGCTGCAGCAAAGGACATTGATAATCACTTGGGTGGAGGTCTTTTGGATTTGTTGTAGCTGTTGTACGTGTTTGGCTGGAATTCCTGTATAGAGTGTTTAGTCACTGTGTAGTCTGCTGCTGATGAGGGACTGTGTCACTGTTCTTCTTTTGTTTAGGATCCAATTGTAAATGCTGCAGAGCATGTGGAGGGTGTTATAGCAGTACGAGGAGACGGTGTAGACTTGCTTACACATAGAAAACGAGGTGTTGAAGATGAATCTTTGCTTGTGCACATGGTTGATAGGTGTTGGTACTGTCCACAGTGTAGTCAGCTAGCATAAGTCGTCCGAGGCTGAGGGGTGTGGGTCTGAGGATGAGTACCTTCATTTTGTGCGAGTTCATGTTTAGAGAGCTGCTCTTTATTTACTTGGTGATGTTGCAGCCTTTCTTATTTTTTGCATTATTCATCTTCCACTCAATCAACACATCATCTACACATACACACACCTCCTTCCTGCCTTTCTTGAATATAGTTATAAACTATTCTTCTTTTTCGTATTCAAAGTGCAGGCCCTTTATTGAGCCTTTTTGTTGTAGCTACTACCCCGGCTGGAGGCAGTGCGAAATTTGCACACTTGCTGCCTTTCTTGGCTGGGGTTATCAATTAATCTTGAATTTCATATTGTGATTCCAAGTCAAGTCCCTATATGGAGCCTTTTTGTTCTAGCTACTACCTCGACCGAAGGCAGTGGGAAATTTGCACACTTGCAGCCTTCTTTGGCTGGGATTATCAATTATTCTTCAAGTAATTCAAAGTTCAGGCCCTTTATTGAACCTTCTTGGTAACTACTAACCATGAATGGCGGTGGGTAATTTGCACACTTGTGTCCTTTCTTGCGTCCTTTCTACCTCACAGTGTGTGTACTTTGTGCACTTGCTGAACTCCTTAGATGAGATACCCATTTCTCAGGCTTCCAATGCGGAATCCGACGCACAGTCTGTGTAATGGACTGGAAAACCAAACACCCACTTTCTTTACAAAGAAGGGTAGTTTGCACGTCTGCTGTGTTTCTTATTTTTACTTTTTTATCTTCCACTCAATCAACACAACATCTACACATACACCAACTTTCTACCTTTCTTGGCTACGGTTAACAACTATTCTTCTATTTCATATCCATATTCAAAATGCAGGCCCTTTATCAAACCTTTTTATTGTAGCTACTACCCCGGCCAAAGACAGTGGGAAGTGTGCACACTTACTGCCTTTCTTGGCTGGGATTATCAATTATTCTTCAATTTCATATTATTATTCAAAGTCAAGGTCCTTTTTCGAGTCTTTTTGTTGTAACTACTACCCCAGCCGAAAGCAGTGGGAAATTTGCACACTTGCTGCCTTTCTTGGCTGGGGTTATCAAATACTCTTGAATTTCATATTCTAATTCAAACTCATGTCCCTTTATCAAGCCTTTTTCATGTAGATACTGCACTGCCAGAAGGCAGTGGGAAATTTGTGCACTTGCTACCTTTCTTATCTGGGCTTATCAATTATTCATCTTAAAATTCAAATTCAAAGTGCAGGCCCTTTATTGAGCCTTTTTATTAACTGTTACTCATCAATGAGTAGGTAATTTGTGCACTTACTACCGTTCATGTATAATAAAAAGCTTAACAAAAGTCTACCAATATTAAAAAAGAGCCACTATGGTCTATGTTTATCATATCTTCTGTTTCTTATCCTAATTCAAAGTACAGACCCTTTATTGAGCCTTCTTGCTAACTACTACTCGTGAATGACAGTGGATAATTTACACACTTGCAACCTTTCTTATTTTTTCACATTATTCATCTTCCACTCAATCAACACATCATCTACACGTACACACACCTACTTGCTGCCTCTCTTGGCTATGGTTATCAACTATTCTTCTATTTCATATCCGTATTCAAAGTGCAGGCCCTTTATCGAACCTTATTGTTGTAGCTACTAACCCAGGCGATGGCACTGCGAAATTTGCAACTTCCTCCCTTTCTTGGCTGAGATTATCAAATACTCTTGAATTTCATATTCTGATTCAAACTCAAGTCCCTTTATCAAGCCTTTTTCATGTAGATACTGCACTGCCAGAAGGCAGTGGGAAATTTGCGCAGTTGCTGCCTTTCTTAGCTGGTCTTATCAATTATTTTTCTTGAAATCCAAAGTGCAGGCCCCTTATTGAGCCTTCTTCGTAACTATTACTCATCAATGGCAGTGGGTAATTTGCACACTTCCTGCTGTTCATGTATAATAAAAAGCTTAATAAAAGTCTACCAATATTAAAAAAGAGCCAGTATGGTCTATGGTTATCAAATTATACTGTGTCCTTAGGTTCGGTTATCTGTGACTAAATAGCATTCTTCAATCTTTGTGTGAACAACTGCCTTCAATCTACACTACGGACAGCTGGTTTCACAACTTCAATTCAACTTTCCTTCTACATTAAGAACAGCATTGAATCCAACCTTACTTTCCTTAAGGCAGAGACAATTATGACATGACTTATTTAGAAAAAAAAAATCCTAATTTTTGGAGATATACTTCAACTTAACTTCTGTGAATGGACAACCAATATTTATTAGAAAACTTAATTTTAAAGACTTTGCTACCAATACATCCTTCTTCGATCATGGATAATTACAGACTCCACAAAACGTACTTGCTTCAGGTGCCACTAACTCATTCCACCACTTATCAGCACTGCATTCACACACACTAAATTAACAATATTGTGCAGCTGTCACACACACATGAAGTCTTGGTAACCGCTTCCTCCTACCATCACCACATATCCATATTCATCCAGAATTTAACTGATTCTTCATTCAATCTACACCACAGACAGCAGGGTTCACAACTTCAATTCAGCTTTGAATCTAAATTTGTCTTCACTATCTGTGCCAAGAGCTGTCTCCAATGTATTCTGCGGTCACTAGAGTTCAAAACTTCATACCAGGAGCACCACTACTACAGAAAAAATTGAATACAACCTTGTTTATTGAAGGTAGAGACTAATGGATTCTATGTCTTCGATTTTATAAAAGAATGTAACAAATAGCATTCATCTATAACTGTGCTCACTAGAGCCTTCAATCTACACTACGGACAGCAGGGTTCACAATTCAATTCAGCTTTCCATCTACACTAAGAACACCACTGAATCCAACCTTGCTTTTTTTTATAACAGAGACAATTGTACTGTGTCCTCAGATTCAGTTAACTGTAACGAAATACCATTCATCGATCTTTTTGTCAACAACTGCCTTCAATCTACACTGCGAACACCAGGGTTCACAACTTAAATTCAGCTTTGAATCCAAATTTCTCTTCAGTATCTCTGCTAAGAACTTTTTCATGTAGATACCACCCCAACAGAAGACAGTTGAAAATGTTGCACTTGCTGCCTTTCTTCGCAGGGGTTATGAATTATTCTTCTTGTTATACAAATTCAGAGTACTGGCCCTTTATTCAGCCTTCTTGGTAACTACTTCCCGTGAACAGCAGTGGTTAATTTCTACACTTTAATCCTTTCTTCCCACGCACAGTCTGTGTAATGAGCTGGATATCTAAAGAACAACTGCCCTAATAAAACAGTGGTTACTTTGCACGTCTGCAGCCTTTCTTACTTTTTACCTTATTCATCTTCCAACCACTCAACACATCATCTACACATAAACTCACCTACGTCCTGCCTTTCTTGCCTGGGTTATCAATTATTCTTCAATTTCATATTCTGATTCAAAGTCGAGACCCTTTATCGAGCCTTTTTGTTGTAGCTACTATCCCGGCCAAAGGCAGTGGGAAATGTGCACACTTGCTGCCTTTCTTAACTAGGGTTATCAATCATTCTAAAAATAGCTAAAAACTCAGGAACAATATTTTCATTTGCAAACAAATTGCAAAGTAATCGTATCTGTAAGACTTCTTTGCCATGTTCAGTCTTTTTTCCAATTCCTATATCTTATAGAATACTTCCATAATTAGCATCATATGCTTGTCGCATATTTGTAATAAATTCCATATATTTAAAATATGACCAAATATTAACATTTCCAATGCTACATTACATCTTTTACTTTATCTACCTCTGGAGCATGACAACAAATTACAATACCACAAGCTATCGGGAGAAGCTTGTTGTGAAGACTCTTAAAGAAAATTAAACTTGTCAATATTGATGACGTAAGCATGGTATCAAACTTAATGCCTGCCTTAGTGCATTTAAAAATGCAAAAAATTCTTAAAACAGAGTATGACATATTATTTATTTAAGACAGAGACAATTGTACTATGTCCTCAGATTCTATTAACTGAACAAAAAAGCATACATTGATATTTGTCAAGTACTACGTTCGATATACATTGCAAACAGAAGACTTCAAAAGTTCAATTCAGCTTTGCATGTAAATTTCTCTTCAGTTTGTATACTGAGAACTACCTTCAATCAATTCTGCACTCAGTAGAATTGACAACTAGATACCAGCAGCGCCAGCACTACAGAAAACATTCAATACAATTTTCATTTACTTAAAACAGAGACAATTGCACAATGTCCTCAGATTTTCTTACAGTTTGAACAGTAGGAAATTCAGCCTTCATTTGTTTAATTTATAGATATTTCTACTATATGTCTTCAGATTTTGTTTAAATAACTGACAAAAAGCATTCCTCCATGTCTGTGTCAACTACTGCTTTCAATCTACACTACGGACAGCTGGGTTCACAACTTGAATTCAGGTTTCCTTCTACATTAAGGACAGCATTGTATTCAGCCTTGCTTTCCTTAACGCAGAGACAATTGTACTCTGTCCTCAGATTCTGTTTACTGTACAAAATAGCATACATCAATGTTTGTGTCGATTAGAACCTTCGATCTACATTACAGACAGCAGGGTTCACAACTTCAATTCAGTTTTGCATGTAAATTTCTCTTCAGTATGTATGTTGAGAAGTGCCTTCAATGAATTCTGCGCTCAGTAGATTTCACAACTAGATACCAACAGCACCAACACTACAGAACACATTCAATTCAGCCTTGCTTTATTTAAGGTATAGACTAATGGATTTTATATCTTTAGATTTTGTAAAAGAATGTCACAAACAGCATTCATGTATAACTGTGCTCACTAGAGCCTTCAATGTACAGTGCGGACAGAAGAGTTCACAACTTGAATTCAGCTTTCCAACTAAATTTGTGTTCAATATCTGTGCTAACAACTGCCTTCAATATATTCTGCGGTCAGTAAAAATCACAACTTGATAACAAGAGCTCCATTACTACAGAAAAAATTGAATTTAGCCTTGCTTTATTTAAGGTAGAGACTAACGGATTTTATGTCTTCCGATTTTGTAAAAGAATGTCACAAATAGCATTCATCTATAACTGTGCTTACTAGAGCCTTCGATCTACACTGTGGACAGCCGGATTCACAACTTCAATTCAGCTTTCCTTCTACATTAAGGACAGCATTGTTTACAGCTTTGCTTTACTTAAGGCAGAGACAATTGTACTCTGTCCTCAGATTCTGTTAACTGTACAAAATAGCATTCTTCAATCTTTGTGTGAACAACTGCCTTCAATCTACACTGCGGAAAGCTGGGTTCACAACTTCAATTCAGTTTTTCTTCTACATTAAAGACAGCATTCTTTACAGCTTTGCTTTACTTAAGGCAGAGACAATTGTACTCTGTCCTCAGATTCTGTTAACTGTACAAAATAGCATACATCAATGTTTGTGTCGATTACTACCATCGATCTACATTACAGACAGCAGGGTTCACAACTTCAATTCAGTTTTCCATGTAAATTTCTCCTCACTATGTGTGCTGAGAAGTGCCTTCAATCAATTCTGCGCTCAGTAGACTTCACAACTAGATACCAAGAGCGCCAGCACAACAGAAAACATTCAATACAATCTTGATTTACTTAAAGCAGAGACAATTGCACAATGTCCTCAGATTTTCTTAAACTTTGAACACTAGAAAATTCAGCCTTCATTTATTTAATGCAGACACAATTCTATAATGTGTTCACTTTTTTTTAAAACCGCATGTTATATGAAAAGAAAACTATAGAAAATCTACTTGAGAAGGCTTTTGAATTACATTTTTTTAAATTTGTTTTAGTAATCAATACAATTCGATCATTAGATAAACTAATCCCTTTAATGAAGGTCAAAAGTAAGTGGAAAAGAAAAACTAACAGAAGTAATTTTTCAGAGGTTTTTTTGGGTGAATGGCACCATAGTTCAAGTTCTGAGCCTTTTTTTAATGATAAGAGTTATCTTCAGAGTAATGATTTGTTGCATGCAGATAACACTAGTAGTCATGGCTATGAAGTTGGAAACGGTTGTGCTATTGTGAAAGACAAAATTGTTCCTAGAAATGCAAAAGAAGTGCTAGCTGAGGAACCTTTAGTGAGACGTCCTAAAACTCCAGTGAGCTCTTGCAATTGTAGTAGTACTTACACTGTAAGTTAAGAATCTATTAATTTTGTTATGCAATTATTTTTATTTTTTTTAATCATTTATTCCTCAATTTCAAATTCTGATTAAACGTCAACACCCTTTATCGAACCTTTTTCTCATTTCTACTACCCCAGAAAAAGGTTAATACTCCAAAACTAATCTGTAAAATTTAGCAAACAACTCTTTCAAGGGATGATCCATTCGAAAAAATACTCCTTTGGCACACCAACTATGGTGCGACATGTAAACACTAGCACCCCAACAACTTCCCTTGAGCTGCAACACAGAGATTGCAGGACAATCCACTTGCTACTGCATCAAGCACATCAACTGCTGCAACAGCATCTTCGGCAAGCAGTCCATACTCACATATTGATCTTGATTTTGGTAAACTTAAATTTCTATGCATTTATTGCGATCAACTTTTCTGTTACATCAAATAGTCTATCAACCCCATCAAAAATAAAAAAAAAGGGAGCATCACTCTTCTCAACATCAGTCACTACACATGTATCAAGCTTTTTTGTTGGGAGAACTACCCCATCCAAACACAGTAGGCAATTTGCACACTTGCTGCCTTTCTTGGCTAGTGTTATCAATTATTCTTTAATTTCATATTCTGATTCAAAGTCAAGGCCCATTATTAAGCCTTTTTGTTGTAGAAGTTTCCACACTTGCTGCCTTTCTTCGCTAGGGTTATCAATTATTCTTCTTGAAAATGAAATTCAAAGTGCAGGCCCTTCATTAACACTTCTTCGTAACTACTACTCATAATGGTAGTGGGTAATTTGCACACTTGCATCCTTTCTTGCGTCCTTTCTACCGCACAGTGGGTGTACTTTGAGCACTAGCTTGCCTCCTTATATGTGGTAGCCATTTCTCAGGCTCCCACTACGGAATCCGACGCCCTGTCTATGTAATGGACTGGAAAACCAAACACCCACTTCCCTTACAAGCAAATTGGAAGCTTGCACGTCTTCAGCCTTTCTTACTTTTCACCTTATTCATCTTCCACTCAATCAGCACATCATCCACACATACACAAACTTACTTGCTGCCTTTCTTCACTGTGGTTATCAACTATTCTTCAATTTCATATTCTGATTCAAACTCAAGGCCCTTTATCAAGCCTTTTTGATGTAGCTACTACCCCGGCCGAACGCAGTTAAAAATGTGCACATGTGCTGCCTTACTTGGTTAGGGTTATCAATTATTCTTTAATTTCATGAACTTGTTGTATATCTGTTATAGGTTTAGTACAGTACCAAAATTCGTCTTGCAAATTCAAAGGAACACTGAATGGCAGTCTACACTACAGACAACACAGGTCACAATTTGAACTATTATGTCTCTGAAATATACATATTTTGACAATGCATTCCATACATGTTCTATCTTTAATTTCAATCGTGATTACAGATGATACAATCCACCATTAAATGTACACTGCGGACAGCCGGATTCACAAATTCAATTCAGCTTTCCTTCTAAATTAAGGACAGCATTGTATTCAGCCTTGCTTTCCTTAAGGCAGAGAAAATTATACTGTGTCCTCAGGTTCTGTTATCTGTGACTAAATAGCATTCTTCAATCTTTGTGTGAACAACTGCCTTCAATCTACACTGCGGACAGCTGGGTTCACAACTTCAATTCCGTTTTCCTTCTACATTAAGGACACCATTGTTTTCAGCTGTGCTTTATTTAAGACAGAGACAATTGTACTCTGTCCTCAGATTCTGTTAACTGTACAAAATAGCATTCATCAATATTTGTATCGATTAGTACCTTCAATCTACATTACAGACAGCTGGGTTCACAACTTGAATTCAACTTTCAACATAAATTTCTCTTCACTATGTGTCCTGAGAAGTGCTTTCAATCAATTCTCCGCTCAGTACAGTTCACAACTACATACCAAGAGTGCTAGCACTATAGAAAACATTCAATACAATCTTGATTTACTTAAAACACCGACAATTAGTGTAGAAAATGTATAGGATGAACATTAAGGGGCCCATTAGGATAGCGGGCGGAAAACCACCCCGACCGCCATGGAGGTGGAAACCAACCGGCCGCCAGGACTGCGGAAATACCATCCGCCGCATTAGGAACAACCACCACAAAAGACCGACCGTGGTGGTAGCGGGCCAAGCAAAGCCGTCCGACGCGGGCGGAGACGGCAAAAACCCGACCGCGGCGGTCGGATAGGCAGCGGAAAAGGCACAACCCACCGCAGGGAAAGCGGACACACCGCACGGGAAATTACGATATCCCCGAGGGTGTCGTGGGCGGAACAGCCGACACCGACCGCCGCGGTCGCACCCAGCAGTGAATGGGAGAAATGTCGGTCAAGCAGCAGCAAAGCCACCGCAGCGGACTAACATGAAAACATGGCGGTCGATGTGAAAATACCGCAGTGATGCCTAAATTGCATAAACAAAGTAGCACTGCCACCAAAATATACAACACACATACACAGAAACATAAATAACGAATATAAAATACAAAACCACAGAACTACTCCCACAACACACCTGACAACCAAAATCCAATTGGACACACCCACACCGCTGAGTACAAAGCCACGCCCTTCACTGACCACAATCCTTTGCATCACTCCAGAAAAGAAGGCCATACACCACACCTGACAGGAGAGACAAAAGAGCACAGCACACACACCCACCCACCACCACCATCAACATCACAATCACACCATCACAAACAAACCCCCATCACACAACACACCTTACACATCATCACCACACCCCTGCACCCACACACCCCTGCACCCACAAACACCTCAACCCCCACACACCATGACAGCACAAAAAATGCCCAAAATCACCGAGAGTGAGTTGACAGTCATGGTCAACGAGATTGTAAGAGTAGAGCCACAACTATTTGGTAGCCTGGTCCAACAGACACCATTAGCCACCAGGATACAAATGTGGGAAAGGATAGTCCAAAGGGTGAATGCAGTAGGGGCCACCCCAAGATCCAAGAAGGAGATCCAGAAGCGGTGGCATGATCTCAAGAGGGTTGTCAAGGAGAGGAGGCGCAAGAACTGGACGCAGGGAAACGTGACTGGCAGTGGCCCTCCCATCCCACTGAAGACATTCACACCATGGGAGGAGAAGGTGCTTGCCATCTTGCTACCTGAGAGTCTCACAGGAGTAGCAGGGGGAGCGGAGGCTGATAAGTACAGACAAATGACAACCACCACAATGAGAATTATATCCTTGCAATACCCAAACACCATTACACTGTCCATCCCCACCCAACTTGTAGCCAGCCATCCTGCTTAGGAGGCCTGTATGGGGGAGGGAGGTCTGTACAACAACTCACACCATTCCCCCTGTCCCACACCCCAGCAGCATGGAGGCCTCCCCCACCCAGGAGCATGTGTCAGCCATTGCACTGTTTAACAAACAGACTTACAGGTTGGTAGCCATCTTGTATTGGAGCACGGTTTGGGGGTGGGAGGGTTGTATCACAACTCCCAGAATACCCCCTGTCCCACACCCCAGCAGCACGGAGACCTCCCCCACCCAGGAGCATGTGTCAGCCATTGCACTGATTAACAAGCAGACCTACAGGTTGGTAGCCATCTTGTATTGGAGCACTGTTTTGTGGTGGGAGGCCAGTCTCACTACCCCCCCCCCATTCCCTCTGGCCCACACCCCAGCAGCATGGAGGCCTCCCCCACCCAATAGCATGTGTCAGCCATTGCACTGTTTAACAAACAGACTTACAGGTTGGTAGCCATCTTGTATTGGAGCACTGTTTGGGGGTGGGAGGGTTATATCACAACTCCCAGCATACCCTCTGTCCCACACCCCAGCAGCATGGAGGCCCCCCCACCCAGGAGCATGTGCCAGCCACTGCACTGTTTAACAAACAGACTTACAGGTTGGTAGCCAAATTGTATTGGAGAACTGTTTGGGGGTGGAAGGGTTGTATCACAACTCCCAGCATACTCCCTGTCCCACACCCCAGCAGCATGGAGGCCTCCCCCACCCAGGAGCATGTGCCAGCCATTGCACTGTTTAACAAACAGACTTACAGGTTGGTAGCCATCTTGTATTGGAGCACTGTTTGGGGGTGGGAGGGTTCTATCACAACTCCCAGCATACCCCCTGTCCCACACCCCAGCAGCATGGAGGCCTCCCCCACCCAGGAGCATGTGTCAGCCATTGCACTGTTTAACAAACAGACTTACAGGTTGGTAGCCATCTTGTATTGGAGCACTATTTGGGGGTAGGAGGGCTGTATCACAACTCCCAGCATACCCCCTGTCCCACACCCAAGCAGCATGGAGGCCTCCCCCACCCAGGAGCATGTGTCAGCCATTGCACTGTTTAACAAACAGACCTACAGGTTGGTACCATCCTGTATTGGAGCACTGTTTTGTGGTGGGAGGCCAGTCTCACTACTCCCACCATTCCCCCTGGCCCACACCCCAGCAGCATGGAGGCCTCCCCCACCCAGGAGCATGTGTCAGCCATTGCACTGTTTAACAAACAGACCTACAGGTTGGTAGCCATCTTGTATTGGAGCACTGTTTTGTGGTGGGAGGCCAGTCTCACTGCTCCCACCATTCCTCCTGGCCCACACCCCAGCAGCATGGAGCCCCCCCCACCCAGGAGCATGTGTCAGCCATTGCACTGTTTAACAAACAGACTTACAGGTTGCTAGCCATCTTGTATTGGAGAACTGTTTGGGGGTGGGAGGGTTGTATCACAACTCCCAGCATACCCCCTGTCCCTCACCCCAGCAGCATGGAGGCCTCCCCCACCCAGGAGCATGTGCCAGCCATTGCACTGTTTAACAAACAGACTTACAGGTTGGTAGCCATCTTGTATTGGAGCACTGTTTGGGGGTGGGGGGTTGTATCACAACTCCCAGCAAACCCCCTGTCCCACACCCAAGCAGCATGGGGGCCTCCCCCTCCCAGGAGCATGTGTCAGTCATTGCACTGTTTAACAAACAGACCTACAGGTTGGCAGCCATCTTGTATTGGAGCACTGTTTTGTGGTGGGAGGCCAGTCTCACTACTCCCACCATTCCCCCTGGCCCACACCCCAGCAGCATGGCGGCCTCCCCCACCCAGGATCATGTGTCAGCCATTGCACTGTTTAACAAACAGACCTACAGGTTGGTAGCCATCTTGTATTGGAGCACTGTTTTGTGGTGGGAGGCCAGTCTCACTGCTCCCACCATTCCTCCTGGCCCACACCCCAGCAGCATGGAGGCCCCCCCCCCCACCCAGGAGCATGTGTCAGCCATTGCACTGTTTAACAAACAGACTTACAGGTTGGTAGCCATCTTGTATTGGAGCACTGTTTGGGGGTGGGAGGGTTATATCACAACTCCCAGCATACCCTCTGTCCCACACCCCAGCAGCATGGAGGCCTCCCCCACCCAGGAGCATGTGCCAGCCATTGCACTGTTTAACAAACAGACTTACAGGTTGGTAGCCATCTTGTATGGAGAACTGTTTGGGGGTGGGAGGGTTGTATCACAACTCCCAGTATACCCTCTGTCTCACACCCCAGCAGCATGGAGGCCTCCCCCACCCAGGAGCATGTGCCAGCCATTGCACTGTTTAACAAACAGACTTACAGGTTGGTAGCCATCTTGTATTGGAGCACTGTTTGGGGGTGGGAGGGTTGTATCACAACTCCCAGCATACCCCCTGTCCCACACCCCAGCAGCATGGAGGACTCCCCCACCCAGGAGCATGTGTCAGCCATTGCACTGTTTAACAAATAGACCTACAGGTTGGTAGCCATCTTGTATTGGAGCACTGTTTTGAGGTGGGAGGCTAGTCTCACTGCTCCCACTATTCCCCCTGGCCCACACCCCAGCAGCATGAAGGCCTCCCCCACCCAGGAGCATGTGTCAGCCATTGCACTGTTTAACAAACAGACTTACAGGTTGGTAGCCATCTTGTATTGGAGCACTGTTTGGGGGTGGGAGGGTTGTATCACAACTCCCAGCATACCCCCTGTCCCACACCCCAGCAGCATGGAGGCCTCCCCCACCCAGGAGCATGTGTCAGCCATTGCACCCTGCACACTCACCTAACAAGTATATACCTAACGTAATTCTTCATGAAGTGTGTGTGGGGGACCTGCATCCAGAAAAACAACAACAATTGCATGCAATGCATTGACATTCAACATGTACGACTCCATGATGTCCCTCTGCACTATGAAATGTTAGACGGTGTTGCCATGAATTGTACTACTGATGACTGCATATATAACTAGTGTACAGACAGATGATGATACGCAGATGACACAAACACTGACCACTCCCCATCTACTCCACAGGTGACGAAGAACTCACTGCTGAGGAGCACACCAATGATCAGCAGAGCCAGTCTCCACCCCCGGCCATGGACTCTCAGATGTGGACTCCCAGGACAGTTTGGATGATGAGCTCCAGCCCAGCCCATCTGGTGTGCCACAGACCCAGAGGTCCCAGGCCCCCATCCTCCCCACCACCACCTCTGCTGCTACAACAACGCAGCAGACCCCTGCTGTCACGGCCTCTGCCTCCACCGCAACCACCACCACCGCCACCAACACCACCAGTACCACCAGTACCACCTGCAGCACCCTCCCTGTCCCTAGGGATGACCATCCCACAGCAACACCTGTGGAGGGCAGGGAGAGAGTGCGTGGCCCCCCAGTGGTGAGGAAAGAGGTCCGTGGCAGCAGAGCAGGTGGGAGGGCCAGGGTCACCACCAGACCTCGGGAGGAGTGGGCACCATCCCTGGACCACTTCACCAGGGTTGTGCAGGCCTACCAAGAGGTCCAGGGACAAAGTGGCCGGTCTGATGAACTATTAAGGGAGCTCATCCTGCTGATGAGGTCCATCAATAACCGCCTGGGACAGATGGTGGACCTCATGGGCCAGCAAGTGGCGTTGCAGAGGGACAGGCCTGTGTCCCAACCACCACCTCCGTCCCCTTCTGTTGCTCCGCAGGATGACAGTGCTCCATCCTCCCCTGCGCCAACAGAGAGGGGCGAGTCCTCTGACGCCGCTGGTCATTCAGCAGGCCCCCCATCGCCAAAAAGATCTAGGGGGCGTCCAAAGAAGAGCCTGGGAGTCTCGGGAGGCAAAGCACCTGCCACACGCCAGTCACGGAGCCAGCCGTGAAGACAACCCTCTTCCCAACTGCATTCACTGTTTGGACTTTCTTTCCCCACATTGCCATGGCAATGGCATCACTCTGTTGGACTGGGTCACCACATCCATGTGGTGTCTACTCTTGCATCTCATTGAACAGGACTGTCAACTCACTGCTCATTCCACACCTTCATGTAAATATTAGCGCACCAATCACATGTCCACTCCCAAAATAAAATACCTGACGCACCAGTTTTTGTGTAGTGAATTCTTTAGTGCAGTATTTACATTGTTGATAATGTCCATGATGTGTACAAATGTTGTACAGTATGCAGGGCAGGAACCCTCTGTAGCACCTAGGGAGACACAACAGAACAACAGTCACTGGTCTCATTGTGGCAACACACACAGATCACTGCACAATAAAATATCCAAGACATCACAGGCATACTACACAATGTCTAGCAGATGTGCACAAATATGGTCCAGCATACATCTCCGTACGGAACGTCAATCTCACCAATACCACACATAGGTGACAGAACATGTGCCTATCGGTTACATCCGCGCATAGCCATTCACAACAAAAGCAACCACACCAGACAATGTACACGTTGTACCTCGTCACCCACCTTCAAGTGAAGTAGCATTCGATGAGCTGCTGGCGCTGGTCAACTCCTTCCTCCTCTCTACTGTCCTCATCACTGGATTAAGGTCCCTGAGCAGGTGGTGGCCTTGGTTCCTCACCATCGTCCATGAGCAGGGGAACCCCCCCTGTGGATGGCCAGGTTGTGCAGCATACAGCATGCCACAACGATCTTGCACACCTTCCCAGGCGAGTATGCCAGTGCGCCTCCGGTCCTGTCAAGGCACCGGAACCTTGACTTCAGCAGGCCGAAAGTCCGCTCGATTACCCGTCGGGTCCTGCCATGGGCCTCATTGTAGCGGATGTCTGCTGGTGTCCAGGGATTCCGGAGTGAGCTCAACAGCCATGGCCGACTGGGATATGCTGAGTCACCTGTGAATGACAAACACACATTGCAATATTGTACAGCCTGAGTCAAGCAAGTGACACACAGCACGCCATAGCAGTAGTGATACTCACCCACAATCCAGGCACGTTCGAGATGCTGATTCTCCATCATCTGTGGCACCATGCTGTTCCTCATGATGTACGAATCATGGGCCGAACCAGGATACTTTGCACAGACATGTGATATGGTCATGTCCGCAAGGCACACCACCTGCACATTCATGGAGTGGTAGTGTTTGAGGTTCCGATAAATGTGCTCCGTTGCCTGCGGTGGCACCAGACCTACATGGGTGCAATCGATGGCACCGACTACATGTGCGATGCGCCCAAGGGGATAGAAGTCACCCTTCACGGCAGCCAATTCACGTCCCCTGGGGAAATGTATGTAGCGATTGCGATATAGCATCATGGCCGCAAGAACATCCCTCAGCACCATGCTGAACATGGGCTGCGACATCCCCCCAGCGTTAGCCACGGTCTCCTGGAAGGAACCAGTTGCAAAAATGTGGAGTGCTACCATCACCTTGTAGGTGGGTGTGAATGCCGTAGGATAGTGACGGCGAGGCTGCAGGTGGGGCTCCAATAGATCACACAGGATCTTCAATGTTGGTCTGTCCAGCCTGAATTTCCTGATGGTTGCCTCATTCTCCATGTCCTCCAGCACTGTCAGGTGACGTAGGAGATTTGGCCTCCTCCTAGTTGAGGAGTGAAATGAATATGTCAGTGACAAGCATCATGAGATGGGCATAGCACAAAGCATCAATGATGTCATGGGAAAACAACGAGTGCCAGTGAGATGCATGGCACATCAGCTTACATGGCTGGCCAATAGCTACACACAGAGGGCACGCCTCTCCAGTGACAATACACAAGTGCCACACACACATCTGGGACTGTGAATGCGGATATAATGGATGAACAATTCACATGTGCAGACAAGGTGCAGCAAGACCCGCCAATGTATTGTGACTTACCATGTCTATCATACCCATCTGCTGTACCTGCCACACCTCAATGCATCATGTAAAGTCGGAACACATTCATCAACACAATGATCACAGTAGCAGGGACAATTCTGGTTGTGTGCATGAGCAGTTGTGAATGCACAAGTCTTGTCCGATACAATGCAGTCACACCAGCCAGGTCAAGGTCTGCACTGACCCACAACACATTAAACGTCAAGACATCATTTACACCAGCTGAAGTCTGTCAATCATCATCAGCCATCAAATATCTTACTAAAATGGCTGAACCACAGGCCAAAGTGTCTCACACTGAACGTGCGTCCACCTGTGGATGACATGGCTGTGTGGCATTGTGTGTACAATGATGTGCCCTTCACCATGTTGCTGCAGGGTGCTGATACAGTGTCCTTGATTGACATACACAGCAATGGTTACGAAAATGGCGGTACCTACCGCCGGTCCCCTGCGGTGTGACCCCAGCACCACCCCCTTCACAAGTGCGGTAGCCATTGGCATATGGACATGTGAATATGGCAGTGGGTATGCTCCGCCGCATGAGTCGCGGTACCTACCGCCGGTCCCCTGTGGTGTGACCCCAGCACCACCTCCTTCACAAGTGCGGCAGCCATTGGCATATGGACATGTGAATATGGCGGTGGGTATGCTCCGCCGCATGAGTCGCGGTACCTACCGCCGGTCCCCTGCGGTGTGACCTCAGCACCACCCCCTTCACAAGTGCGGTAGCCATTGGCATATGGACATGTGTATATGGCGGTGGGTATGCTCTGCCGCATGAGTCGCGGTACCTACCGCTGCTCCCCGGCGGTGTGACCCCAGCACCCCCCCCTTCACAAGTGCGGTAGCCATTGGCATATGGACATGTGTATATGGCGGTGGGTATGCACCATCGTGGTAGCGCACCCCAGGCACCCGCGGTGCGTCACCGCCGTGGAGCATTGCATACAGCCAATGGCAACGATGATCGCGGTGGCATGATGTTAAGTTATGTTATGTTATAGTTATTTATTAAGCGCACAGTTGCTCCAGCAAAGGAGCGTCCTGGCGCCAGACAAGATAAAACATAACACCACTAAAGCAAAAACAAGAAAAAGGAACGACTATGGGGCAGAATTAAAACAGGAAGGTTTTAATGGCCTTACGAAACTGCAAAAGATCCTCCAACAAACAGATCTCAACCGGGAGAGAGTTCCAGATAGCCGCGGCTCTCACTCGGAAGGATCGCCCCCCGGCACGGCAAAGCTTGAACCGGGGGACCACGGCGAGGGCCTGGCCCAAGGATCGGAGAGAGCGTGTCGGGACATACAAAGATAAAAGATTGGTCAGGATCTGGGGGGCAGTACCTTTCAAGATTTTGAAGGCCAAACATAAGACCTTAAAATGAATTCTCATCCTCACCGGCAACCAATGCAGGGAGCGAAGGGTGTTAGAGACGGGGCAAAATCTGGGCAAGCCAACTATCGCTCTGGCAGCAGCATTTTGGAGGCGCTGCAGGCGAGTGAATTCTGCCTGGTTAGCCCCCACCAGGAGAGAGCTGGCGTAATCAAGCCGGGAGATTACCGTCGCCTGAATCACCAGCTGCCTGGTCGGGGCATCAAAGAATTTGAGGACAGGTCTTATGCCCCGGAGAACACCAAAGCAACATGCCGCGGTTTTCTTAGTATGGCCAACGAAGCTAAGGCTAGAGTCCAGCCAGACTCCCAAATTTCTTAATTCCGAGACCGGAGTCGGAGATGGTCCCAATTCCGAAGGCCACCACCTGTCCCCCCAGAGCTCCGCTCTCTTACCGACAATCATAATTTCTGTCTTACTTGCGTTAAGCTGGAGACAATTCGCCGTCATCCAGCTGGCCACCGCCTTCAGTCCGTTCTGAAACCTAGGGGCATCCAGCTCCGCATCCCCACTGAGAGTAACCGCCAGCTGAGTGTCGTCAGCATATGAGACCATAGTCAAGCCCCACTGCTTAACGACCTCAGCCAGCGGTCTCACGTAAAGATTGAATAACGTGGGACTCAGCGAGGATCCCTGCGGAACCCCCATGGCCAGAGGCTGGAATTTGGACTGGTAAGGTGGGATGGCCACGCAAAAAGAACGATTGTCGAGGAAGGAGCGAAACCACTGCAGAGCCAGCCCCCCAATGCCAATCTCCTCCAAACGGTGCAGCAGAATGCTGTGAGAGACGGTGTCAAAGGCGGCGCTGAGGTCTAATAATACAAGCGCCGCCGTCTGACCAGCATCCAGCACCGCCCGCAAATGCTCCACCATGGCAAGAAGGGCCGTCTCCGTGCTGTGCCCAGCACGGAAGCCATTCTGCGTGGGGTCCAGGACATTGGCCCGAGCGAGGTGGTCTGACAGGGCCAGGTTAACATGGGCCTCCGCGACCTTCGCCGGCCAAGGGAGTAATGAAATAGGGCGGTAGCTCTTGGGTTTTGAAGGATCCAAAGAAGGCTTCTTCAAAATTGGAGAAACCACTGCCTGCTTCCACTTGGTTGGAACCAAACCCGAGGCCAGCGAAAGGTTAATGAGGGAACACACCGTAGAGCGTCCCAAAAAAGACTGGTCTCTAAAAAGAGCTGGTCTTAATGGATCCGAAGGAGAGCCGGACTTAATTTGCAGGGCCAGTTTATTAAACCCCTCCGGAAGTAACGGGGGGAAAGAGTGCAGGGTGGTGTGACCTTGAGCGCAATCTAGAACTCCCGACACTGGTCTGATACTAGGGAAGGCCTGGTAAATAACCTGGACCTTCTCCAGAAAAAAGGAGGCCAAAGCCTCACAATGGGAGATGGAACCGGCTGCCAGGGAAGAAGTCCTTTTCGCCAGAAGATCTTTAACGGCTTTAAAGATAGTCTTCGACGGGTTCGAACTGTTGCGGAATTCCAAGGCATAGAACGCCGCGCGAGCTCTGCAGATGGCTCGATGGTAGAACCTGATGGAAGCAACATATGCGGCTTTCTTATCGGCCTCATAAGACTTCCGCCATGCTCTTTCCGCCCGTCTACACGTACCCTTCAAAGCACGTAAGGCACTATCATACCAGGGACTCGACTCTCTAGAGCTCAATTTGCTCGAAGTGATGGGGATCAGAGAGTCCAGCGCCCTGGAGATCCACCTACAAAACTGATCGTACCCCATGTCCACGTTGTCCAAAGGGCCTAACGGCTCTTCCTCTAGGATACGATGCAAGTCATCCAGCCTGAGTTTAGTCCAGTGCCGCCGAGGGACCCGTCTCACCGAAGGAGTGGAAGGGGTCTCAGGCAGTGGGTACCAAATGGACTCAAGGAAATGATCCGTCCACCCTAATGGGGAAATGGACAGAACACTAGCCTCGACTAAGTTTGTAAAAAAGGGGTCCAAAGTATGGCCCCCTACATGGGTAATTTCAAAAAGGGGGTGGTGATGGACAGAGTATCTGAGTTAATTAGAACACTCCTACCCAGTCAAGAGATCAGGGCTTGATCCATCACCGTTTTTTAGCTCACTGCACCATCCCAGTTCAGAACCTGGCTATATGCAAATTAGTCTGTCCCTGGCCCAGTGCATCATGGGAACAGGGCAGACCAAACTACCAAGCCAATTCTTCACTGAAAAGGAAACAAGCTTCCGGGGACCGGTTTCTGGCATTAGAGCCGTCTTCGGCCCGGCTTGCTTGAATCCTGATGGTGCAGTAAGCAAGGGACTCATGTCTGAGCATACCCTTCCACACTTATGGTGGCCAAAATAATTTCAAAAAGGGGGTGGTGATGGACAGAGTATCTGAGTTAATTAGAACACTCCTACCCAGTCAAGAGATCAGGGCTTGATCCATCACCGTTTTTTAGCTCACTGCACCATCCTAGTTCAGAACCTGGCTATATGCAAATTAGTCTGTCCCTGGCCCAGTGCATCATGGGAACAGGGCAGACCAAACTACCAAGCCAATTCTTCACTGGAAAGGAAACAAGCTTCCAGGGACCGGTTTCTGGCATTACAGCCGTCTTCGGCCCGGCTTGCTTGAATCCTGATGGTGCAGTGAGCAAGGGACTCATGTCTGAGCATACCCTTCCACACTTATGGTGGCCAAAAAATTTTCAAAAAGGGGGTGGTGATGGACAGAGTATCTGAGTTAATCAGAACACTCCTACCCAGTCAAGAGATCAGGTCTTGATCCATCACCGTTTTTTAGCTCACTGCACCATCCCAGTTCAGAACCTGGCTATATGCAAATTAGTCTGTCCCTGGCCCAGTGCATCATGGGAACAGGGCAGACCAAACTACCAAGCCAATTCTTCACTGGAAAGGAAACAAGCATCCGGGGACCGGTTTCTGGCATTACAGCCGTCTTCGGCCCGGCTTGCTTGAATCCTGATGGTGCAGTGAGCAAGGGACTCATGTCTGAGCATACCCTTCCACACTTATGGTGGCCAAAATAATTTCAAAAAGGGGGTGGTGATGGACAGAGTATCTGAGTTAATCAGAACACTCCTACCCAGTCAAGAGATCAGGGCTTGATCCATCACCGTTTTTTAGCTCACTGCACCATCCCAGTTCAGAACCTGGCTATATGCAAATTAGTCTGTCCCTGGCCCAGTGCATCATGGGAACAGGGCAGACCAAACTACCAAGCCAATTCTTCACTGGAAAGGAAACAAGCTTCCGGGGACCGGTTTCTGGCATTACAGCCGTCTTCGGCCCGGCTTGCTTGAATCCTGATGGTGCAGTGAGCAAGGGACTCATGTCTGAGCATACCCTTCCACACTTATGGTGGCCAAAATAATTTCAAAAAGGGGGTGGTGATGGACAGAGTATCTGAGTTAATCAGAACACTCCTACCCAGTCAAGAGATCAGGGCTTGATCCATCACCGTTTTTTAGCTCACTGCACCATCCCAGTTCAGAACCGGGCTATATGCAAATTAGTCTGTCCCTGGCCCAGTGCATCATGGGAACAGGGCAGACCAAACTACCAAGCCAATTCTTCACTGGAAAGGAAACAAGCTTCCGGGGACCGGTTTCTGGCATTACAGCCGTCTTCGGCCCGGCTTGCTTGAATCCTGATGGTGCAGTGAGCAAGGGACTCATGTCTGAGCATACCCTTCCACACTTATGGTGGCCAAAATAATTTCAAAAAGGGGGTGGTGATGGACAGAGTATCTGAGTTAATTAGAACACTCCTACCCAGTCAAGAGATCAGGGCTTGATCCATCACCGTTTTTTAGCTCACTGCACCATCCTAGTTCAGAACCTGGCTATATGCAAATTAGTCTGTCCCTGGCCCAGTGCATCATGGGAACAGGGCAGACCAAACTACCAAGCCAATTCTTCACTGGAAAGGAAACAAGCTTCCAGGGACCGGTTTCTGGCATTACAGCCGTCTTCGGCCCGGCTTGCTTGAATCCTGATGGTGCAGTGAGCAAGGGACTCATGTCTGAGCATACCCTTCCACACTTATGGTGGCCAAAATAATTTCAAAAAGGGGGTGGTGATGGACAGAGTATCTGAGTTAATCAGAACACTCCTACCCAGTCAAGAGATCAGGTCTTGATCCATCACCGTTTTTTAGCTCACTGCACCATCCCAGTTCAGAACCTGGCTATATGCAAATTAGTCTGTCCCTGGCCCAGTGCATCATGGGAACAGGGCAGACCAAACTACCAAGCCAATTCTTCACTGGAAAGGAAACAAGCATCCGGGGACCGGTTTCTGGCATTACAGCCGTCTTCGGCCCGGCTTGCTTGAATCCTGATGGTGCAGTGAGCAAGGGACTCATGTCTGAGCATACCCTTCCACACTTATGGTGGCCAAAATAATTTCAAAAAGGGGGTGGTGATGGACAGAGTATCTGAGTTAATCAGAACACTCCTACCCAGTCAAGAGATCAGGGCTTGATCCATCACCGTTTTTTAGCTCACTGCATCATCCCAGTTCAGAACCTGGCTATATGCAAATTAGTCTGTCCCTGGCCCAGTGCATCATGGGAACAGGGCAGACCAAACTACCAAGCCAATTCTTCACTGGAAAGGAAAAAAAGCTTCCGGGGACCGGTTTCTGGCATTACAGCCGTCTTCGGCCCGGCTTGCTTGAATCCTGATGGTGCAGTGAGCAAGGGACTCATGTCTGAGCATACCCTTCCACACTTATGGTGGCCAAAATAATTTCAAAAAGGGGGTGGTGATGGACAGAGTATCTGAGTTAATCAGAACACTCCTACCCAGTCAAGAGATCAGGGCTTGATCCATCACCGTTTTTTAGCTCACTGCACCATCCCAGTTCAGAACCGGGCTATATGCAAATTAGTCTGTCCCTGGCCCAGTGCATCATGGGAACAGGGCAGACCAAACTACCAAGCCAATTCTTCACTGGAAAGGAAACAAGCTTCCGGGGACCGGTTTCTGGCATTACAGCCGTCTTCGGCCCGGCTTGCTTGAATCCTGATGGTGCAGTGAGCAAGGGACTCATGTCTGAGCATACCCTTCCACACTTATGGTGGCCAAAATAATTTCAAAAAGGGGGTGGTGATGGACAGAGTATCTGAGTTAATCAGAACACTCCTACCCAGTCAAGAGATCAGGGCTTGATCCATCACCGTTTTTTAGCTCACTGCACCATCCCAGTTCAGAACCTGGCTATATGCAAATTAGTCTGTCCCTGGCCCAGTGCATCATGGGAACAGGGCAGACCAAACTACCAAGCCAATTCTTCACTGGAAAGGAAACAAGCTTCCGGGGACCGGTTTCTGGCATTACAGCCGTCTTCGGCCCGGCTTGCTTGAATCCTGATGGTGCAGTGAGCAAGGGACTCATGTCTGAGCATACCCTTCCACACTTATGGTGGCCAAAATAATTTCAAAAAGGGGGTAGGCTGAGATACCTGTTGGAATAGCTGAAGGGCCTCTAAATCAGCTAAAATACTACTAACCGCCGGGATGGTCTGATTGTCGAAAGGAAGGTTCAGGTCACCTAAGATGGAAAAGTTGGCACAGCCCATAGCTAACGCACTAACGTCGTCTGGAAAGGCTTCTCTGAACACTACATCGCTACCCGGAGGTCGGTAGACAACCATCCCAGAAAGCGTAAACTGGGGGCTGATTGAGATCTTAAAAGAGGCACTTTCACAACCAGCAATGTAAAGGCCCTTCCAATTACAGGGAAAACAAGACCTAACTATGAGGGCAATGCCACCACCTCTAGTAGGCCGATTCAAGGTGTAAATAGAGTACTCAGGGGGGCAGGCTAAGTTAATAATGGCCACATCCGCCTCCTGAAGCCAAGTTTCAGTGATGGAAAATATATCAGGAGACTCGTACTTAATGAGGTCGTAAATAGCTTGGTGGTGTTTCACTACAGATCTATCATTTAGATTCAACACCCGAAGCATGCGCACGGAGCAGTTGCTCCGAGGGACAGATGAAATGTCCCTCTGGCAAATAGGCACAGGGGGGTCGAGCATCCATCTCTTGCAGGTACAATGGTACGGACCGCATAGAGGATGGATTGGTGCTAGGTCACATCTCGGGACGGTCTGCCCAATAGACCAAAGGCTCTCTCTGGAGTAGGTAAGCATCACGATACACAAGGGAGTTTACCTCAAACGGCCACTGGCCCGCAGCGCCCCGCGCGACCTTAGCGCGGACGGGTGCAGACGGGCAGGACTCTGGCACGACTCAGGCACAGCGAAGGCACGACCGCTGCGCGATACCGCTGCGCGGGCAAGGGAGCTTTAAGTAGGCGTCCCTCTGGCTGTCCTGAGCGCTAGAGCGCTCTCAACTGGCGTCCCCTGCAACTCTGCACCACTCCAAGATGGCGCCCGAACTTCCCCACCACCACCCGGGAACCGGATCCGCCAAACAGCGGTGCTAAACCATTTACAATGCAGGTAAGGGGCCACGCGAGTTTCCAGTTAAAAACAGGGGCAAGAAACGAAATAGAAACAAGATATCCAAAAGGGTAGTTTAAAATAATAGAGAGCGCAATGGTCAGAGCGCCCAGCTCAGTGAGGTCTGCAAAATCTTATCAAGGGACCCACCCGATTGGTCGCCTTAAGTAGGCGTCCCTCTGGCTGTCCTGAGCGCTAGAGCGCTCTCAACTGGCGTCCCCTGCAACTCTGCACCACTCCAAGATGGCACCCGAACTTCCCCACCACCACCCGGGAACCGGATCCGCCAAACAGCGGTGCTAAACCATTTATAATGCAGGTAAGGGGCCACGCGAGTTTCCAGTTAAAAGCAGATTTGATAATCGCGGTAGGTGTGCTCCGCTACCGCGGAGGCGGTCATTGGATGCTTTTGAATAAGGCAGACCCGGACAACCAATTGTAGCAACTTTTAAGCTTCCAAACGACCCCAGGGGGCTATAAATCTGTGGGAGTGAGCCTCACATTTCCAATGCTCACAGAGCCTGCTGCCTGGGACCATCTCCTGCTGCTGCTTCAAGAGCCTGCTGCCTGGGGCCCTGTCCTGCTGCTGCTTCAAGAGCCTGCTGCCTGGGACCCTGTCCTGCTGCTGCTTCAAGAGCCTGCTGCCTGGGACCATCTCCTGCTGCTGCTTCAAGAGCCTGCTGCCTGGGACCCTGTCCTGCTGCTGCTTCAAGAGCCTGCAGCCTGGGACCCCTCACAACTCACTTCCGCCACAGGTCTGCCATATCCACAGGGATGTCAAGAACAGATAAGATCCGTGCCAGTCCATTCACGAGTGAGGAGCTGGATGTCCTTGTGGACGAGGTGCTGGCACAGTACTCACGGCTGTTTGGTGGTCCCAATGTTGTGGTAAGTAACCATGAAGGGAGCTGTAGGGCAGGGTGGTGTCAGACGTGTAGCCGTGATGCTGCAGAATATGCTTGGGGATGTGGGGTGATGACAAACACTGACAGACAAGCTGTTTCCAGGTCGAGGGAGTGTGTGTGTTGCAATGTGACTCTTACCTAGGCCTGTACTCGTATGTGTGAGTGGGGTGTGTTACATTGTCGGGCATACAGAACCAACGGTTGTTAGCCTTTTAGATGCCAGGACAGTGAATGCTTGTGAGGACATTTTGGGGTGCCCCTGTAGTCAGAGTCAGTGTCACCCACAGAGTAGGTTCAGTGGCTGCACAGCCAAACGTTGAACATCAGCCAACTTACATGCTATAGTTGCTTCACACTGATTAGTAGATTTGCCCCATCAGTGCCCTGTACAATGTCTGAATTACACACTGCTGTCGATGCATTTGTGTTGAGGCATCATGCATTTGTGTGAATATCATGGAGACTAGGCACCAAAATGCGTGCATGCATTCACTAATGTTTATGCCATGCAGAGTGTGTAATTGTTAATTTGCCCTTCTTTACTCTCATACCTGCAGCTCAAGGTACACCAACGTAAGGCCGTTTGGAGGGCCATAGCAGCAAAGGTGCGAGCCCTGGGGTATCAAACAGACAACACACACACTGTCACAAGACGTGGGACGACATCAGCCGGCTGGCTAAGCAAGTGGCAGAGATGACCTTGGGGATGGTACCACACACAGGGCGTTTGGCACGGCGCACCATGACTCTGCTGATGGGACGCATACTGGCAGTGATCAATCCAGACCTGGATGCACGTCTGAAGGGGCATCAGTAGCAAAACAGAGATGGTGAGTATCTGGGGAGGGATAGTTTGTCTGGGAGTGGATGCATGTGTACAGGGCCTGTGGCAGCGGTGACACATGTGATGTGCATGTGTTGCCATGCTGTGATATGTGATGTGAGTGGCGACTGTGATGTGTGCCTGTACGAGGCATTGGGCCACCATGGCCTTACTGTGCTGCTCCTGCCTGCAGTTCTCAGTCCTTGACAGATTTTTTTGTGTCCACATGGTCACTCTTCTTTGGGATTGTGTGGGGAGTCCATATTGTGCCGGACTGCAGTGTCCACTTAATGAGTGTGACACCATGTCTGTCTACTTTGCATGCACCATGATGGTTGAGGCACACACATCCGACGACAATGTGAACCCTTATTGGCACATGGTGAGTTTTTATGGCCTAGTTGGCATTGTGGCATGTGTAGTCAATTCAGGTGTGTGTGGTCCCCTCTGGTTCCCTGTAGGGCTGTAAGTGGTGATGTGTGTTGTGGCTACATCATGTCCATGGGGCAGGTCAATGTGGGCTGGGGGAACACCATCCATGGACAGGGTGTAGTGCTGTGTGGCATCGACATGCCTCACTCCTGGCAGTTTGTCTGCATGACAGGCACTGTTGTGGTCTATATCGTGTGTAGCTGCACAGTGATTGCAGGGTGTGGTGGTTACCATGTAGCTCTAGGCCTCTACTGTGCTGAATTGATCTGCAATAGTGTGACCAGATGATGACACTTACACAACCCTGTTTCTCTCACTAATGCAGATTCGCAAGACACCACGGCGGAACATGATCCTGAAACATGTGGTGGCGAGACCAGCACGACAGCGGCAGCGGAGGCAAGTGAGACTGAGCCAAGTGACACTGAGCACACCAGCGCTCCTGAGGGTGACAGGAGTATGCATGAGGAATCTGTGGCTGAGACACAGAGTACCACTTCATCTGATGCCAGTGGGGATGCATCCCTGTTAGCAGGCACAGGGGATGAGGAGTCTGCTGCAGCATCTGACACCCAGCGGCCACTGCCCAGCCTCCCATCCACTTCCTCTGGTGCTGGCCGTATCCGTGTTACTAAGAGGGGACGTGTAACATTCACACATGGCACCGCTGCCCCTGCACTTGTCCCCCCTGCTGCCCTCAGTCCAGAGTGCGTAGAGCTCCTGCGACAACTTTGCGTGGGCCAGACCGCCCTGCTCAATGCCTTCAGTGCCCACAAGAACAAATTAGGCCTGGTTCTAGCATTCATGGAGGGCATACACTCTGACGTGGGTGGGCTACACCACACAGTCCAGTCATTGTCAGCCACAGTCAAGGTCAGCCCTCCAACAGGCGCATGGTCCCATTGCAGCTCAGGTGCCTGTGACGACCGCCCATTCAGTGGCCACATCAGATGACAGTGACCACTTGGGACCTACGTCAACTAAACGATACAACACTAGGAGCACAGGTCAGACCCAAACCAAACAATCCCGTCCACAGACTCCATCCCCAAAGAAGAGCAGGGCCCCCCCAATATGCACGGACAAGGTGAAGTCACAGAAGAGCAAGGCCAGAAGATCATTGTGGCAGACATCAGGCTCACATGCTACAAAAGCATCACCAGAAATTGACTCGCCTATGCCCACAGAGGATTTGTGGCATGTCATGGCTACACCTGGGGAGAGCACAGGGACACAACCACCCACCACATCAACACCAAAACAAAGTACATCGAGGCAGGTGGAGGAGGGCCCTGTTGGGACCAGCTCAGTCATTGAGGCAGAGGAGAGCCCTGTTGAGACCAGCCCATTCATTGAGGCAGAGGAGAGCCCTGTTGTAACCAGCCCAGTCATTGCGGCAGAGGAGAGCCCTGTTGTGACCAGCCCAGTCATTGAGGCATAGGATAGCCCTGTTGTGACCAGCCCACTGATTAAGGCAGGGGAGCCCAGTATTGTGTCCAGGCCAGTGATTGAGGAAAAGGAGGGCAGTGTTGTGACAAGCCCTGGCAAGAAGGGACAGGAGGGCACTGTAGACACCACCCCTGGGCGAAGTGGGAAGGTGGTCACTGTAGGAGGTACACCTTCCAGAGAGGGTAAGGTGGTCCGGAGGTGTAGCCAGCCCAAGCGTTCAGCAGGATCAAGCACTTCACCAGAGGGAGTGCCAGTGTCTGCCCCTGATGTGGGACAGTTGGTGTGTGTGCCTGTTGTGTCACCACCACTTCCCATCAACCCCACGACAGGGAAGCAATTTCATATTCCCAAAAAGTGGAAGGGCACCCCTCCAACCTCTCCCACCCACACTGTGTCAAGGGTGTGCATGACTCCACCTCCACGTGCAACGGTGCCACCTGGTCCACACAGCCCTCCACCTTGCAGGCCCTCTGTTATTACCACATCACATGGGCCTCTGTCACACCAGTCAAGTGGGTCTGCTGTCCCTGACACACAGCCAGGTCCCAGTCCGCATGACAGCCAGGAGTGAGTTGTCAACACCCTCATACGCCTGTGCCCCACACAGGTGTGCTAGTCAAGACCATTGTTTGCGACCTGGGTGTGTTGCTGGCCCTGTTGGCCTGCTGTGCTGTACTCTGCCCCTGCCAAGGACTCTGGGCCTGTTGCTCTGATGTGCGGTACTCTCCCCTGCCAAGGACTCTGGGCCTGTTGCTCTCATGTACTTGCTGTCTCCCCTGCCAAGGACTCTGGGCCTGTTGCTCTGATGTGCGGTACTCTCCCCTGCCAAGGACTCTGGGCCTGTTGCTCTCATGTACTTGCTGTCTCCCCTGCCAAGGACTCTGGGCCTGTTGCTCTGATGTGCTGTACTCTCCCCTGTGCAGCCTCTCATGTACTTGCTGTCTCCCCTGCCAAGGACTCTGGGCCTGTTGCTCTGGTGTGCTGTACTCTCCCCTGCCAAGGACTCTGGGCCTGTTGCTCTGATATGCTGTACTCTCCCCTGCCAAGGACTCTGGGCCTGTTACTCTGATGTGCTGTACTCTCCCCTGCCAAGGACCCGGGGCCTGTTGCTCTGATGTGCTGTACTATTCCCTGCCAAGGACTCTGGGCCTGTTGCTCTGATGTGCTGTACTCTCCCCTGCCAAGGACTCTGAGCCTGTTGCTCTGATGTGCTGTACTCTCCCCTGCCATGGACTCTGGCCTTCCTGTTTGTGTTTCACCTGTGCATAGTCTCTACCATTTGTACATGATTTTGTGGCTTGCTGTTGTCTACTAATGTTGTATTGCTACATCTGTGCAATATGTGAATAAATACAGTTACTTCTGGTGTGTGTTTTCTCAGTCTCCTTGCTGATTAAAGTCCTTTTCTTGTTTGCATTTGCTTGACTGTGTACCATGCTCTATTTTTCAGTTCACCATTGCAAGGCTCTTTGTAGCCATCTGATTTTTAGACAGGGGTGACAGGGTCTTCAGTCCATTCTGACCCTGCTGATGTTGTACTCTGTGATGGCTATTTCACAGGCCATGCAGTTATCTTGTTGGTGATTTGCTATTGTTGCATACACTGTTCACAGGTCATGTTGGGTGACATTGGCAGCACAGGGTGTGCTGCTGTTCAGGGGTTTTGTAGCTGGTTGCGATGTCATGAGGTATGTGTGTGTTTTCCTTTCTGTATGCCCAGGCATGTATGTGTATGGTTATCTTGTGTTGACCCTTAGTCCTGGTGGCATGGCTTACATGACATATGTGGTGTTGGGTGTAGCAGAGGTGTGCAGTGTGAAGGGTGTAAGTTTGTAGTGTATGTATGCGTTCCCCTGTATAGTGTGAGACACACATGTGTCAGCCAGGAGTTGTATGCCTGTTTGTTTTGTCTTGCCCTGTGTGGATGTTTGTATGCAATTGTGTGGGCTGTGGGGAGTGCACAGGTGTTGTGTGTTCCTTGTCAGCCAATCCTGCAGTGCCTGTGTCCCTGGTTGTGTGTTGTGTGTTGCAGTGTGTGTGTGTATTGTGCTTGTTGTTACAGTGCTTGTTGGTGTGCATGGTGGTGCACGGGATGAGCACCTGGCCTGTGACTAGCTCGGGTGGGGTGCAGTGTGGTTTGGGGTGGTGTGTCGCTGTGATGTTTGTGCCCTGCCCATGCCTTGGTGTGGCCCTGCCTTGTACATAGTGCGCATGTGTTGACCGCGGTGGTGACGTGTCCGTGACCGTGACGTTGCCGCTGGTTGGCGGACGTTGTGTGTCTGGATGCTGTGGGGTGCCTTGTTGTGAGGTGGGTGATATGTGGGTGCCCATGTGGATGTGTTGTGCCCCCCAGCAGGATGCCTGTGTGGTGCTTGGGCCCTGTGTCGGCATGTGTGTTGTGTGGTGCATATGTGTAGTGGCGTACCTGCGGCGGCGTCCGCGGCGGCCCATCTGGCGATAGTGTTGCAGCAGGTACATGACCGGATGCATGTGGAGGGCTGGGTCCATGGGGTTCATGTCGGGTCTCAGCGTTCGTGCTCCGCTGTCGACTTTCCGCCTGCTTCAGCTATGCGGTGTCTCCGCTGCGGTGCGTCTGCTTGTTTGGGCCATCCTAATTTGTCGAGCGGGGCGGACGTCATCGGGCGCGGCGGAGGGTCTGGATTGGTTCCCGCCGCCGCGGTGGCGGGCGCACTTTGATGGCGGTGCGCGGCGCTCCGCTGCGGACGGGAAATGACCTGTGTTTACCTATCCTAATGTTGCGACGTGAGTTCCGCTGCTCGCGGGCGGTCCATGCTGGTTTTCCACCCCGCCACCACCGCGGTGGTGCCACCGCCCATCATCCTAATGGACCCCTTAGTTATTCTTGTCAATGGCATTCCTATTAAGAGTAAGAAAATCTGGCAAGACTTCCCGTGAATAACAGTGCATAATTTGCACACTTACGTCCTTTATTGCGCCTTTTCAACCACACAGTATGTAATTTATACAAGTGCTTCCCTCCTTAGATGTAGTGACAGTTTCTCAGGCTCCCACTACGGAATCTGACTCACAGTCTATAATAGCCTGAAAAACCAAACACCCACTTCTTTTACAAGCCAGTGCATAGTTTCAACGTCTGCTGCCTTTCTTAATTTTCACCTTTTTCATCTTCCACTCAATAAACACATCATCCACAAATATACACACCTACTTGCTGCCTTTTTTGACTGGAGTGATCAATTATTCCTGAATTTCATATTTTGATTCAAAGTCAATGCCCTTTATAGAGCCTTTTTATTATAGCTACTACCTCAGCCAAACACAACACAACATAGCACCACTATAAAAAACATCTAAATCTACAGCACTACATGCCAAAAACAAATACTTACTGTGCAAGTGACATTTTCCACCTGTAACATATAAGAACTGTTAATAAAAAAGAAACATGTTCTCAGTCAAGTGAAATTAGTTTTTGTGATATATGTATTCTTATAACCCGTGTAGGAAACAGAACCATTCCTGTCCTCCTATACGCAGATGACGCTGTGTTACTTACTCAAACATTTTTAGGTTTTCAGAGACTCTTGGAACCATTTGGGACCTTTATAAATTCCCTGGATTTGTTGTTAAATATCTCAAAATTCCATCTCTTGACCATGCGACAACATAAGAATACAACTAAAACTTTTTACTGTAACAAGGCAGAGCTCACTACAGTAAAAGTGTTCACATAATTGGATATACTGTTTGAAGACAGATGCTCTTGGGCCCCCCAGCTTAAAGCCAAAAAATATGCTGTGCTGAGATCGTTATCAGCACTACTAAGCTTTGCATAACAATTGAGAGCCATGACCTGTAACACTATTCTCGCCATCTATCGCTCAAAATACCTGTCTATTGTCACTTATGGCGCAGCTATTTGGGGATACAAAAACCGGTAGAGGTCCAGATGGCAGAAAACACATTTTTTAGCTCCATTCTATCCATCCCCCAATCCACTCCAACATTTGCTATCCACCAGGAAGTAGGGATGGGATATGTGACCGACCTAGTGAGTTTGGCTCCTTTCGTTTGCTGGACAAAAACTTGGCTTAACCCTAAACTCACATTGAACCACCAGATCTTAACAAATTGCTTTGCCCTAGACAAACTTTAGCAAAATTAAGTGGCTGTCATATGTCAAGACTATCTTTTTTTAAACTCGGGCACCCAGATATTTACCAAGTTCCAGAAGGAATTATGAAAACTAACCTAAAATGAATTAAATCACACTATTTGAGTTTACTGCGGCTGGAACAGGAGGTTGACGAAATAAAAAAACAACTGGTTAGGACTCAATACTTATTAATCTTATCACCATCACTAGAACCCTATCTAAGAATCGTGACAAAGCCCCTCCATCATTAGCTTTTGACCAAGTTTTGCTTCAACCTGACTCATTTCTCGTTGGAAAATTTTTCAGGATGCTGTAAACCGGAAGACTCTTCCCTGTGTAACTGTGATAGTTTCTCAAATCAAAACACTATGCACTTTATAATGTTCTGTGATTTATATACTGAAATTAGGAAGAAGACTTTAATTCCGCATTTGAGGGGCAAGGGCTTTCTTCAGGTTTGCCCAACACTAATGTACCTTCAATTGTTAGACAATACCTCAAAATTTTTTAACATTGCTAGTTTTCTTGTTGCTGCTGTTCCCCTGAGGAAACAAAGATTCCCACTGATGATTGAACTGTGTATTCCTCCTGATTTTTTAAAACACATGCATTTCTTTTACTTGATATATATTTCTAGTTTTAAATTATTTTTTATATATCTGAGTACTAATAATCTACAGTTTTATATTGCCTATATGTATTGAATGGTCTTGTGTTTTGTATTTGTACTTGTATGATTTTTCTTAATCGAATAAAGTGATTTGAAGACTGAAGAATATAACATCTCATAACTGGATAGAGCTTCTAAAATAATTTCATCATGTATTTCATATTCCTGATTATCAATTTCAAAATTCATATAATCGTACTCGAAGACATGTTATACTTCCACAAAATCAGCATCTAAAGTTTAGTCTAGAAAAAGACAGCTGATATCTACAGCATTTATATCTTCCTCTTCATTCTCCCTACTTATAAAAATTATGTTTAGCTCTTCTATGACACTGTTACTAATGTCGAAACAGTCTTTCAAATTTTTATGTAGATTTTCCATACTGAATTTCTTATGTTGTGGATCCTTGTAAAAAAACATAAACACTTAATTTTATCTTCACTGTAATATCAGAATATGTGGTGATTCATATGAAATATATTAAATATTTCTATTACAATTAAAACAACAATATTTTCTACATGACTGTATATTATTTTCAAAATATTCTAAAATTAAATACAATAAATACAGTGTCACTCTGCATTGTCTCAAGTGCTTTATTTATTTATTTATTTATACTACCTACTGTTTTGCAAACTTAAAACAATGACGACAGCACTGCCTTAATTTGACTCACCCCACTACGTTGTCAATTAGGGTGGAGGGAGGCAAAGAATTGAAGTAAATGTCTACAGATGTACTGGTATATTCAGAACACTGGATGAACTACTGAATAAAGTTAGATACAAAAGAACAACCACAAAAAAGGCTGCATTAAATATACACAAAGGAAACCAACACAAATAGGACACCAAATCTTGAACACAAACTGGTAAGTCACCAAAAGAACAAAAAGGCTAAGAACACTGAAACGGACTCTATGCTGTGGAACTCATTGTGAAGAAAGGTAGAAACTTACTGTAAATAAAGCGGAATTCAAATAAAGAAAAAGTAAAAAAGATACATGGATGACAAAGTCACTAGAGTAATACTCTGTTCCCCAACACAAATTTATTATTACAGAAGTTATATGTACGAATGTTTAAGGAGCTGCAAAGGAACTCAATCCCCGGGACTCAAAAAATAATATTGGAGACCGTGAGGAGAACCCCAAAGCCCCCACGGTCCTAGCTGGCTCCCCGCATCCTTCGAGAGCCGGCATTGCTTTCTCAGAGACAGCAGCTTACATACTGCTCTCTGTAACGAAAAGCAATCTGCTTTCCTACTTGAAAGAGACAGCAGATTAACTTGCTCTCTCTTTCAAATAGTAAACCAGTTTGCTGTGCTAAAGTGAGACCCGCGGCGCTCCCGCCCTACCATAGCAAACAGCAGTGTCCAGAGAATAGGCACCCCAAGACACTGCAAAAACCGACCCTGGGAAATGATGGTCCCCAGGGCCATCAAAGGTTCCAATAAAGGGGTCGTGCGACCCCCTCCCAACATTAAAAACTCCCGAAAAGTGGAAGTCCCGGGAACTGGGAAATCCGTGCCATCACGGACTCCCTTAATTTAAATGCATGCAGCTCCTGCATGTAATTGTACGTATTTCTGTACGCGTACGCCACGATTTTTCTTTTTTAAATAGAGCCTAAACATCCATGTACGACCCCCTGAGCAACCCTAGAGGGTCAGAATGTTTCTAGCCTGCCCCCTTCCCTTATTTCTCAAGTTTGTTTTACTGTTTTCTTGTGACTCGGTTCTAGCGACGAACAAGATGGCTGCCAACACTTCCTGGTTTCGAGTGTTGACAGACCGTTCACAGCCAATCAGCATGCAGCTCCTGCTCGTAATTGTACGTATTTCCATACGCCGCGATTTATTTTTTTAATAAAAAAAAAAAGAAAAATAGAGCCTAAACATCCATGTACGACCCACTGAGCAAGCGTAAAGCGTCAGAATGTTTCTAGCCTGCCCCTTCCCTTATTTCTCAACTTTGTTTTACTGTTTTCTTGTGACTCAGTTCTACCGAGGCACAATATGGCCGCCAACACTTCCTGGTTTCGAGTGTTGACAGACAGTTCACAGCCAATCAGCATGCAGCTCGCGCTCGTAATTGAACGGATCTCAGTCTACGTGTAGAACTCTGTCTCTAGATATCGCTATGATTTTATTTCTAATTGTCTCAGAAACTACTGAATGGATTTACACCATTTAACAAAAAGCACAATCTGCGAACCAAACTCTACCTCTCTGCCAAATTTGGTGTAATTCCGTTCAGCCGTTCGGGCTGTAGCCCTGGCTAAAGGTCCCTATGGAAAATTGCATGGGGAAAACACATTTTGGGATCCCCTTTTTTCTCAGCCCCCACTTGACGAATCACCCCCAAGCTTTCGGGGAAGGAGCGCAACCGAGCAGGCCATTTTCTTGGAGAAATTCAAGAAGATTCGTCCACCGACGCCAAAGTTATTCCAAATAGAATGTTGTGGATTTCCTATGGAAAGTAGGTCCTAACTATAACTACCTACTGGCCACCACCAGTAGGTAATATATATATATATATATATATATATATATATATATATATTACCTACTGGCGGTCGCCAATAGGTAGTTATAGTTAGGACCTAGTTTTCATAGGAAATCCGCAACATTCTATTGGGAATAACTTTGGCGGCGGTTGATGAATCTCCGCGAATTTCTCAAAGAAGATGGCCCGCTCCGCTCCGCTCTTTCCCTGAAAGTCTAGGGAAGATTCGTCAAGCAGGGGCCGAGAAAAAAGGGGGGTCCCAAAACGTGTTTTCCCCATGTTAATTTCCATAGGACGATTAGACACGGCTACAGCCCGAACCGCTGGACAGAATTACACCAAATTTGGGAAAATGGCAGGGTCTGGTACGCAGATCACGCTTTTGTTTAAATGGTGTAAATCCCTCCAGTAGTTGCTGAGAAAATTAAAGTTGAAATCAATTATAGATCTATAAGCGCGCACCGTGCGCGCATCGTGCGTGCACCGTGCGCGCACCTTGCCGTGCACGAGCTTCATGCTGATTGGCTGCCACTGTCTGTCAACACTCCAAAACAGAAATTGATGGCAGCCATCTTATGCCTCAGTAGACTGAGACACAAGAAAGCAGAAAAAAAAAGTGTAGAACTCAAAAAGTGGGCAGGGTAGAAGCACCCTGACCCCCTAGGTCTTCTCAGGGGGTCCCACAGGGACCCCCAAGGCGAAAAATTCGAAAAATCGCCATGATTTTCCAAAAAATGTGGGAACCCCTGAGCAGGCCTAGGGGGTCAGGGTGCTTCTACCCTGCCCCCTTTTTGAGTTCTAAAACTTCTCGAGCACGAGCTGCATGCTGATTGGCTTTCAACACTTCAAACCAGGAAGTGTTGGCAGCCATCTTGTGCTCGGTAGACCGAGGCACAAGAAAGCAGAAAAACAAACGTGTAGAACACAAAAAGGGGGCAGGGTAGAATCACCCTGACCCCCTAGGCCTGCTCATGGGGTCCCACAAGGTCCCCAAAGCCAAAAATGTTTTTTTTTATTAAAAAAACTGTATGTTTATTTAAAAATTACCCCCCAGGGGGACCAAATTGTGGGGGCATAGTGATAAAGAAGTGTGGGGGTGCCCAATCCCGCCCCCCACACTGCCCCGGGGACCGCCACCCTCCGGGGCAAAGCAACGCAGCCCCCTGGCGCATACTGGAGGCTCCTGGTGGGCTAGTTGCCTCCCATGGACCCCCAGTATGCAAGGGGAATTAGTTCCCCCTCTGCAAACGCGCCCGTGGGCTGCACTGCAGAGAGGTGTAAAAAAGGGTGTGGCCTCATTACACCTCTCTGCAATGCAGCCCCCTGGGGAATACTGGAGGTTCCTGGTGGGCTAGTTGGCCCTCAGGAACCCCCAGTATGCAAGGGGAATTAGTTCCCCCTCTGCAAACGCGTCAGGGGGCTGCGTTACAGAGAGGTGTACAAACATTTTTTATCAATTTATATTAAAAATATGTAGTGTAATTTAAAAAATAATATATATAAAAATAAAAAAATTATAATAATATAGTAAATCAGTATAAAAAATATAACAATTATTACATTAAAAATTTTTTATTTACAAAACCATTGAAATTCACTGAAAAAACCATAGGTTACAGCCACGTTATAGTTAGGAATTAGCATTTAAAAAACCTTTGAAATTCACTGAAAAAAACGTAGGTTTTACACACGTTATAGTTAGGAAGTAGCATTTAGAAAACCTTTGAAATTCACTGAAAAAACCGTAGGTTTGACACATGTTATAGAAAGCTGGACATTTCACTCATATAAAATCATTGAAATTCCCCCGTTATAGTTAGTTCAGCTAACTATAACTCACGCGCCCGCAATGCACTGCTGATGACGTCACATATTACATCACTCATGACATGGTCAGTGACATCACTCATGACATCACTGATGACATCTCAAATGACATCACTGATGACATCACTGATTACATCATCCTTGTGGAAGAGTGGCAGACCTTCTCTCACCCTAATATAACCTTTATTACACACATTCAAATATAGAAAATAACATTTTCAATACAATAGACATACCAATGCCACTTACAACACACCTATTTAGTAATTCCAAGATCTATACACACATCCACTCATTCATCAACAGACATATACAGTCACTCATAAATGTATTCACTCATCATATGTACTCATACACTGATACATCCTGATCATCCTGTTACACACCGACACTCATCCATAGAGTTACTCACACATAACTCATATGTACTAGTTTAAAACATATGTACTTACTCACAAATACACTATTAAAACAGTCATTCATTCACTAACACACCCATATATACACTCATCCACCCATACAGAAAAAAAAAAATAACTACCTATATAGCTACTCACCACACACGCTCATCCACCCATACAGCCCTGCACATATGCTGCCTTCAACACATACAAGCAGTAAGTCACTCATTCATGCATCTATGCACTACGTAAGACCTCCCAACGAAGCATACAGACACTCAAACACTCAGACACTCCTACTGATAATCAAACAAACAATAACCTATATAGACACTCAAGTACCACTCATATAGCTACTCACCAACACATGCAGCCACTTATACAGAAAGTGAGAGACGGATACAGAAATGTATATATTTAAACATTACTCACTAACCCATGTATTCATTAAGATATACTTAATCAGTCAGTTATACAATCGATTTTTCACCAAAAAAACAGCCATTTATACACTTATATACCCATTTCTTCTTCCATCAACCTTCAGATATACATATATAAAACATATTTAATTTTCAGAAAAACACCCATTCACTGGATGATTTCATCAGTGATGTCATCAGTGATGTCATTTGAGATGTCATCAGTGATATCATGAGTGATGTCACCGACCATGTCATGAGTGATGTAATATGTGACGTCATCAGCAGTGCATTGCGGGCGCGCGAGTAATAGTTAGCTGAACTAACTATAACGGGGGAATTTCAATGGTTTTATATGAGTGAAATGTCCAGCTAACTATAACATGTGTCAAACCTACGGTTTTTTCAGTGAATATATATATATATATATATATATATATATATATATATATATATATATATGTATATATACACTAGCAGCCCGTCCCGACGTTGTCCGGGTATGAAATAGAATGTGTGTAATGTGTGTATTTGGCAAGGGCAATTTATTTTAAAATCTCGCGGTAGACAACATTTTCTGTTTCATTAGAATAGGGACGGAGAAGGCCCAGCTGCAGCCATGGTTCATGTTAGCAGGCGCGTGTAATTAGTGTAGTGATCCGCCGCCTGAGCCAGCCTACAGCCCTGGTTGATGTTAGCAGGCGCGTGTAATGTCGTTCAATGAGTTATCAGCCGCGGGTAAATCAGTTTAAGAGAGAGTTGAGTGACAGCGAGTAGGAGAGGCTGCAGTAATTGTCCCCGCAGACACACTCATTTGCGTGTTCCCCCGCTTGAAGTCCAGATGCAGACCTCTTTGATGTTAGAAGGCGCGTGTTCCCCCGCTTGAGGCCCAGCTGCAGCCCTGGTTGATGTTATCAGACGTGTGTAATTAGTGTACTGATCCGCCGCCTGAGCCCGGCTAGAGCCCTGTTTGATGGTAGCAGGCGCGTGTAATTTCGTTGAATGAGAGTTCAGTAACAGCGCGCAGGAGAGGCTGCAGTAACGTTACTTACCAGTAAGCATGGGCGGATCTAGCGGATCTCGCGTACGTGAAATTGCGGATTTACGGATTCGCAATCCGCGAAGATACGCGAACTCTAGCGGATTTGCGGATTTTCCAGTTTTTTGTGTTGGCGCGCGTTCGCGACGATTTTGGGACAATTTCGCAATTGCGCACTTACTTTTCGGCACGCAACGGCCGCGACTATGTTGTTTCTACGTCTGGTTTATCATCACAGGTTCACAGCACCCTCTGCTTCACCACTGCCACCCTCTGGGACACCCATGCCACCCTCTGGTACATCCTCACTGCCACCCATTAGGTTTGTTTATCACTGTAGTTTATGGGGGGTGAAAAAAGCAAGCACACCTCCCCTACTTCAACTGCCATGAATTAATTGGGGGTTGATTAATGTGTCAGTTATGGAATACGGCTAATGGACAACAGTACTATGCTATCCCATGTATTTGTGTACCTTACCATTGCACTAGTTACTAAACAGTGATTCCACTGTACATGTGTTTAGTTTGAATCAATTCTTGTGGGAGAATACAACTATATTTTGTAATTATGGACATCAAAGGACTAATGCTCCTCTTGTATTATGTGGTATGCATTCTGCACTTTATACACTATGCACTTTATGCCATACATGCTGCTCAAATCTAATTGGATAATTCGTTTTTAATTTTTTAACCGCGTGTTTCTAATAATGTTTTTAAATGCATTTTCTTTCTGTATGTACTTTTATGGATGTATTAAATCCGAATAAAGATCATTTGAATTGAATTGAATAATGTGTCAGTTATTTAGAAAGTTCCAGTCTGGCTGGCACCTGCTTCCTTCCTTATCTGTAATTTGCTTTCTGTTGCAGTGAAATTTTTTTTCACAGGACCTTTATGGTCTACTTGTAGCTATTCTATGAGCCTGCTGTTTGGGTCATAGCAGGGTCATAGAATAGTTGCAAACTCTGGAGGGGCCCCTCAGGAAGCACTACAGTGAATGTTACAATTGTTAAGTTTGAACTTTTGCACCTGCTCATTGCTTTCAGTTCAGCAAAAACCGTTTTTTCTGCAATTTCGCGCGTTTTTTGGGGCGCGAATCCGTGCGAGATCGATTTCGGGAGCCGCGAATGCTTGCGAATACACTTTTTTTTTTTTGCGACGTGTATGTTCGCGGGCTTTTGCGCGTGTTCGCGAGGCGCTTGTAGCTATACGTTTGCCAAGTTACCCTAGCGGTCGTACACGGGCGCGGCCATCTTGTTTGCGTGACGTAATTCCGTGTAATCTCGCAAACTGTGCTGCTCACTAGTACAATATCGCGCGTGCTCGCGAGGAAAATCTCGCGCGAAGTTACCCACGCGGTTGTGAACGGGCGCGGCCATCTTGTTTCTCATTCATTGCTATGGTTCTGGGCATGCTTTCTGTATCCTCTCTGAATCTCTGCCATCCTTTGCTTGTTTGAAGTTTATTTAATCTATTTTACTTATTATCTATCCCTCTATTTTTCTAGCTGTATATTTTTGTGTTTTCTGCTACTTTTAGTTACTTTTAAACTACTTTTTTAAACTCTTTTCTTTTCTTCTTCACTATTCTATTTCTTCTTTATCATTTAAGTTTATTTCTGCCCAGACCATGGTAAAGGGAGCCGGGAAGCACCCTGAGAAGGGGAAGGGTCCCGCACCCCGTGCCCGGCTCCCGTGCGGGCGTTTGAGGGGGGAGCAAGTGGTGCCGCGGGAGATCTTCAGCGCGGAGGAAGTGGCGGCACTCATCTTCCACGTCCAGCGCCGCCTCCCCAAGACGATCCTGTGAGGCGGCAAGATCGCGACTGGCTATGGCATCCGGGAGCGCCGGAAGCGGTGGGAGAAGGTGTGCCGGGCCATGTTTCAGCTCTCTGGGGTCCGGCGCACATATAAGCAGGCCACCCACCGCTGGACCGATGTCATGGACCGGGAACGGGACTTGCTGGACGCGCTCGGCGTAGAGGTCCCCGGGCTTGGTGAGTAGTAGTAGCTATTCATCACTACTCTGTTTTATCCGGCTCTGTTATTTGCAAATCTTTGTTCTTTACCAAGAGCAATAATGCTGCTGATTACATTGTAGGTAAATTATATTTCAAAATCTTCTATGCATTTCAGGTGCACTACTCTCCTTCTCAGTAGCCTTGCTTGCTACTATGCTTAATTGTTTTGTACATTGTGTTCATTTCATTGGCCTGAGAAATTATGTATGAGTGTAGTGTAAAGATAAGAACTGCGTAATGCTAGACACTAAGGGTCATATTTTCAATTAACGGCGCATCCCTGCAAAGTAGCAGGGATGCGGCAGTAATTGTGTGCCATGCCACCATCACCACCCATTGGCCCAAAACATCACAGAAGGCTTACGCATCTGTGCCGTAAAGGCGGCGCATTGCTGGAGTTGCGTGCCAATGATGGCGCAGCTCCAGCAATGCTCTGGGGTACCCTATCTCCCCAATGCTGCATCAAGCCGTACGTCGGCTTCAAGCGCGCAGGGTTTGACTCATGCATCATTGTCTTAAAAGTGACTGATTGACATCTTGTAGATTTCCCTCAGCCACTTTTAGGATTCGTCCTTGCGCAGGTACGCCCTCCCTTGCGCCGGAACGCCCCCTGATGGCGCAGGGCTTTACAACGTGATGCATCGCCCATAATTTCTTTTTTTTAAATATATACGCCGCACCAACACCATGGCGAGTCTTTTGTTCTGCCGCAGCGTCACAAAAGTCACGCAACAATGGAGGAAAATGAGCCGCAAGGGACTTCTAAATCAGCCCCAACAGACTGAAGTCCACTCCTTCCTTTAGACACATGGCTATAAGAAGAAATAGTGGTGGTGGTGGGTGGATTGATAGTTTGAGTATTCACTGATCTGCAAGCAGGATGGACTTTGTCTGTCACTTCGCGTGCTGCGGACTGCTGCCTGCAGTGCCAGGCCTAGGCAAACCTCTTTAGTAGTCTGTTTATTGAGTTACATAGGAACTTTCTAAGTCAACGTTCCGCAAATCAGGCAATACGAATAACGTAGTATACCACATGAGATAGATCCCGTGGAATAGTTGTCTATCTATTTGCTATTTCTCCAAAAAATGTTGTTATTGTTCTTTTGAAATGGTTGATTTGGTTGACAAATCTCATCCATGTTTTGTGGTCTTTCTTTCTTTCATGTTGTACATCAGCTCCCCCCAAGGGCAAGAGGACACAGGAGGAGGAGGGTGCTCAGGATGCAGGCCAGGATCGGGCAGGCGAGGGCTCCTTTGCTGGCCCCAGTAAGTTTTAATTGTAATAAAGAGTACCTATTTTTTCCTAGCGTTCCTCATTCGATTTTTTCTAAATCGTCTTTGATCTTCTTGTACACTGGATATAAATTCTTATCCTGGCTCTAATATGACTCCCTGTGGTATTACTAGATTATTCTTATTAGTCTGTCTGTGTAGCTAACTAAGATTGGACATTTGGCAATTCCATTGGACTCCCATTCTATTCAGCAATAGCTCTATGCACTGTCTCCTTACTGACTAGATAGTGTGGCAGAGTCATTCAGCTCTGTAGTCACCGATTATTGATCCCCAATGATCTCTAGATTATCGTACGCAGGACAAGAGAGTACGGAGTCACAGCACAGTCAAGAAGTGTCAGAGGCACTCATGCTTGCAAAAATTCCAAAACCTTTAGCTCATCCACTCTAGTCTGGAGGACCAAAAACCACAGAGTCTATTTAAGTTTAAAAGCTTTATTAAAAGTAAACACATTTATTAAAATCTACTTTGTCATAAAACTATTTAACTGAAAACGGAAAAGTGGTTAGTGCTGACGATTAATTGGACACATTTCTTGTGGTCGAGCCGAGCTCTCACCTGGTTTGAACTTGATCCTGGTCGTGTTCTTAGGAGTCAAGCTTCTGTCTGTTAGGAGAAAAAGTGGTGCGTGTTAAAAATAAAAAGCAAGCATTCATCAGTTGTGCATAAAAGTGCAGCAAGACAACAGCCTTCCCTGGAAAAAGGGACATTTTTACTTTGGAGTAGACAGTCACAAATTATTACATTGTATTGAGTTTTTTTAACATTTCTCCTAGACCAAATATTATATAGTAGTGAGTGGTGTATTCTAACATTCTTAAATGTACTTTGTAGGTGTAACATCTGGTGACGGGGCCAGCGCGGAGGTGGCTGTGTTGGGCGAGGACTCGGAGGACTCTGGGGAGGAGGCGGTGCAAGAGCCGGCGGACGGTCCTGTGGGGGTTCAAACGGTGGTGGCGGAAACAGGTAAGCTATATATTCCTTACTTATTGAGATTGAAGACTGCATAGTGTGCTTTCTGCACGGGTGTATTACAAATCAACCAGGTAGTAGCCTCCTCGAAATGTACTTCGACTTAGCTGTGAAGTTTTTGGTGAGAAGAATCCCAATAAGTTCTTAGACGAACGTGATGGATGGGATGAACGAAAAGCGAAAGAAGGGTGTAAGTAAGTGGGACACGAAATTGTATGATGGCTGGCAAAGAAGAACGATATGTGTTTGCTTGGCCCCCGAGGTGGCTTGGAAGGAAAGAATATGGCATGGTGCATGGCTGGGTCAATGATGAAGCAAGGATGGGTGGAAGGACAGCAGCCTGGGTGGGTGAAACAGAAACTGTATGTGTGCGTATACTTTGAGTGAATGGATGCCTGGAGCATGGTATTCTCTGACTCTTAGATAGCACATGTGTATCTAGAGAGAGTAGATGGTCGCCAGATGTACTAAGTGTTACCTTGAAGAGCATGTACCACCGCACCCGCACGTCCGTTCCAGTGCAGGGAAGGAAAGGAAAAGGAATTGTAAATGTGTCCAATACTACCATGAATAGTAGCAGTACTTTGTATTGCGTCTGCAATCACAGCATATATCTGGTTATTACGGTGGACACTCCGTACCTCTCTTAATAACTTTAGTTTGCTTGTAGTACGTCATTCATGTGTGGGTGTATCACTGTTCACTCAATATTAAGCAAAGCACCTAAAGTCATCCCATATGTCATCAAATACGTCCCATGTGAAGTGATAGATAATCAAATTAGTTAGCTTCTTCATTGTCCTTTTCTAGTACTCATTTGCACTGTAGGGTGAAAGGTAAATTAATTAAGCAGTAGCCCTTGTAACAGAGTATTCTCAGTGCCACCCGTAATAGAAAAGTAACAGCTTCACCACCTGCATGTACTGGACCGGTACAGTAACGCAAGTCTGTCTCACTCATCATGGTGTGCAACTTTTTTTCTCGGGTGCAAGTTCACTGTGCTGTCCATGTCATTCTGCCGGCTTGCCTAAGATAACGTACCAATTTTCCTAAACAAGAGAGAAGAATAAGAATAAGACTGGTGTACTGTCATAGTCGACTGTAATGGAAGTCCATAGTGGTCGTAGAATTTGTTCATTAAAGTACCACTAATGTTAGAGCAAGGATGCAGGAGTGGGAGGTTACATAGATACTGTCCTCAATAGTTATGTACTGTGCTTTCAATTTGCTACTTGTACTGTGACCCAACTTTCGGCTCAATCACTTTGTGTTATTAATGCTAAGGAGCATTGGTTACAGACTATGTCTTTCTTTCTTCATATAGTTGCTCCTTCCAAATCAATAACACGGAGGGAGCAGGCTAGAATGGCCCGGCAACGGAGGCTGGAGGCCACTGTCGCCGAATATCGGCGGCTGGTGGCCCTGGAGGAGGAGGAGGACACGCAGTCGAGCGGTGCAACAACAACATCCTCGGCTGGGACCGCTGCATCCTCCTCCAGGTCCCGCAGTGCTCCAGCGGGACCGAGCCGGGCTAACAAAGCCAACCGCCACCGCCAAGCAACAGAAAAACCAGCTGCCCCCCACAGGAGCTGCAAGGAACGCCAACGCCACCTACGAGTCCGAATGTCCAACCTGGAGCAGGAGGTCCAGAAGTATAAGAACTTGGTGAAGGGCCTCCGCTCCGAGCTTGCCACCCTCCGCAAGGAGTATGATGCCCATGCGGCAAAATGCACCAGCACCAGCACCCTCCAGTAGTGGAGTGTCCCTTGCCCTTTTTTTATAGACTTTTGGGGGGTGGGATTTGGGAGTTGGGATAGTTTTGGGACGTTTCAAAGACAATCGTTGGGGTTAGGGTGGGTCTTGAGGGAGATTATTTTGTTAGGGCTACATAAATATACATTTTTAAACTTTATCTGACCATACCTGTTTTTTACTGCTTTTCAGTCTGGTGGGTGGGGGACGGGGGTGTAACAGTAACTTTGTTTTCCTGAACAGTCGTAGGACTTTAGTAGTACAACCGTCAATCTCTTGTCTACTCCGAAATAATACTCCATTATACTACCTCCCACCAAACGCTTATCTTACCTGTAATTAGTGTTAGAAATTAGGGCTAGGCCCAGGGCTGGCTCCACGTGAAATGGGGATTAACGTTGTCAATCCTGGGCGGGTGACATTTCCTCATTGCGGTGGTACTAGTGGTGTGACACAGTGGCAGTTGCATGCCTATGGAAAAAAAGAAAACGAAACCTTGTTTGTCCTTACTGTAGCATTACAACGGTTACGGTACGATCGAGAATATAGCAGGTGACAGTACACTAGAACAGTGCCATAATGTAGCCTAACAAATGGTAAAGTATTTGCTTGCAAGTATAAGTAACTAGTACTTGCGTTTAATTTATTTGACATTGGCTACTACTACTAGAAGATATAGTACTGAAGCTGAGTAAGTCTAGAAGATATCCTCGTATTCCTTCACCAGCCTGTTGCTATGACCTTATCCTCCCCAGCAAGTGTGTGGAATTATTGATGTCATTTTAGTCAGACATCAAGCAAAACAACACAGCCCGGGGGAAGAGGGTTAGGGTTTGTAAAATGGATGGGAATGGGGGTTTCTTTTTGGGTAGGTTTTGTTGAGAGAAGAAAAAAAAAGCAGAGCATGGACAAACAATAATTGAAAATAAAGACAATCTTTGGTTACAAACTAAAGCTAAGCACATGCAGTCACACTCATAGAATAAAACAATGGATACTGTATCTGTATTGCGTATGTTGTTGGAGTTGTCCTGTTGAATTTGGTAAGTAAGTTGCATGCAGCAAACAATTCCTCTTATTGGCGGCACTCCTCCATTCCAGCTGACGCTTCGTCCATCAATGTTGGTGACCACTGACAGAAGACACCCTGTCCACTGCCTGCCTGGCGGATGTTGACTGAAACCCGGCCTGTAATTATTGAACGGAAAACAGGAAGTGCTATTACAATACCACTGATAAATAAATTAAATGTATGTACGCTGTGTGGTTCAAAAAGTGACACTTTGATTTCCCTAATAGACAGTACAATATTTTTGAAATTGCGTGCTCTGTCTGAGTCACCTTTTTAAGGATAAATAAGTATGGCCAAAATATTATAGCGGATCTTTCCCCTCAAGGTAGGTGTACTGTAAACTGTGTTTTAGAACAAAATTTGACCTTCCCAGCAATGCTCCCACCAAGACCCTTACTAAAGCCAGTCGCAAAAATGTAGAAGAACCCCAATCAGATCTCCAAAAACGATGCCTAGCAGAAAAATGGTTACAAAACGTACTTTGAAAGTAACAGTAGGCCCAAATACAGACCGTTCATTGTATTCAAACCACTTGCAAGCAAGCAAAAGTATCCATAGCCAGCTTCGCTCCAACAGTGCTCTACAACACCAGAACTGCGTTGCAATAGAACCCCCCCGAAACACATGCAATCCTGCTGCTAGGGCTAACCCTAACGAACCCTAACTTACAAAAAGTGCCAAAACTGGTGTTTCCTTATGGATTTTGTCCAAAACACTTCTATCCGGTATTAGACCTTCCCAGGAATGCCCCAGGCAAGACCCGCCAACCCACCCGGAAAAAACCACCCGACAACACCCCCAAACAGCGAAAAAGCTAAATCTCATACTTACAATATCTCTCGGCCTTCGGTCCAAACGCGGCGCTGTGCAGCTAGGTCATCATCATCATCAATCATCATAACTCCTGTTTTCCACCACGGATTTCCTGAAAAGCAAATGCAATCAAGATTAGATTGTCGCAGCAGTGCTTCGACAGAGACCCCGGCCGCAACCCACCCACGAACAGCAGGAAGCCCCCCAAAACGCTACATTGAGCAAGATGACAGAAGAAATAGCAAAAAAAAGGCTGTTCCTTAAGGATTTTGTCCAAAACACTTCTATCCGGTATTAGACCTTCCCAGGAATGCCCCAGGCAAGACCCGCCAACCCACCCGGAAAAAACCACCCGACAACACCCCCAAACAGCGAAAAAGCTAAATCTCATACTTACAATATCTCTCGGCCTTCGGTCCAATCGCGGCGCTGTGCAGCTAGGTCATCATCATCAATCATCATAACTCCTGTTTTCCACCACGGATTTCCTGAAAAGCAAATGCAATCAAGATTAGATTGTCGCAGCAGTGCTTCGACAGAGACCCCGGCCGCAACCCACCCACGAACAGCAGGAAGCCCCCCAAAACGCTACATTGAGCAAGATGACAGAAGAAATAGCAAAAAAAAGGCTGTTCCTTAAGGATTTTGTCCAAAACACTTCTATCCGGTATTAGACCTTCCCAGGAATGCTCCAGGCAAGACCCGCCAACCCACCCGGAAAAAACCACCCGACAACACCCCCAAACAGCGAAAAAGCTAAATCTCATACTTACAATATCTCTCGGCCTTCGGTCCAATCGCGGCGCTGTGCAGCTAGGTCATCATCATCAATCATCATAACTCCTGTTTTCCACCACGGATTTCCTGAAAAGCAAATGCAATCAAGATTAGACTGTCGCAGCAGTGCTCCCAGACACCAAAAATCACCCACAAACACCCGGAACCCCGCCAAAGAGCACCCCAAAGGCAAGCAAGTCAGCAAAAACGGCAAGAAATTTCCACCTCATATTTGGTCCAAAACACTTTTGTCCATTATTAGAGCTTCACAGCAATGGGCCCAAATCCGTCAACTCACCCGCAAAGAAGTACAACACCCCCACAAGTGCTGAGTCTTTCTTCATTGGGCGTAATCCAGCACTCTGCTTTGAGGGAAATCGCAGTCTGGAGGAGGAGGATAGAGGAGCATGTTCTTCAGAACTTGTGAACCTGAGGAATGTAGACTGCGGCACCTTCAAATCAATAAGCAAACAAGTGAAGACAGTTCTGCTGATGGTCTTGTTTTTGGGATTAGGTGATTAAAGTTTTAATTAAATTAACTGTGCAAACCAAAGAAAGAGAGACAAACAGGAATAAAAGTGAATAAGGACGAAAAAGAAAGTTCTTGATTCATTGTCTCATTTTCAGGGCTCGGTGTCAGGGAATAAGAAGAAGATTTCGTCATCATACTCTGCGAATTCAGGCAGGATGAGGTCAGTGCCACCGAACAGAGAACAAATCCCCTCATCTACGTTGCCGTCCTCCTCGTCTTCATGCGGCGTGCTTTCTCGTACTTTGTAATCTGGTGGTATGAGGTGCTGATTCATCTTGATCATTGTCAGCCGCTCCACATTTTTGGGCGAGAGGCGGCTCCGTTTGGGAGTTACAATGCCACCAGCAGCACTGAAAACACGTTCAGAAGACACACTTGCGAGTGGGCAAGACAAATAGTTTATAGCCAGGTTGGAGAGCTGTGGCCACAATTGTTTTTTGCCATGCCAATACTGCAATGGCTCATCATTAAGAAAGACCTCTGTTGAGTCATTCATATAGTCCTGCACCATCGACTCAAGGTCATCAACGGTTCCTCCACTTTGCTTACTTTTTGCTGTGCCTTTGACATTTTTTCGAGAACCATACCCAAGCAAACTTAGCCAATCCTCTACAACAGCCACTGATACTGTTGTGTGTGGTGCAGATGATCCAGTTGCCTTTAACGGCTGAGAGGTCACTTGTGCCCCAGCCACAGGTGCAGAAGTGGATTCTTGTGACTGGGGATGGCCTGCTGATGCTGATGCTGATGTACTGTCTTCTCCTTCAATAACCTGCCGTTCTTTTTCAAACCTCTTGGCTGACAAGGCTAACCAATTTTTGTACTTTTGAACATCTGCATCAGCAAAAGGAAAGAATGCTTCGCCTGCCAGTGCCTTTTTGTAGCGTGGATCCAGAATAGTAGCACAAATGTAATGCTGTTCTGACTTGATGTTTTTAAGACGTTCATCACCACGTAGGCGCTCTAATAATTTCTCAGACAAAATAAAATGGTCTTTTTTTTTTCATCTTTTTCAAACTCAGAAGACACCGCCATCAGTTGGTGCTCCAGCATGCACAACAATGGGATAGCTTTTCCCAAATTACAGTCCTCCTGGCTGACTGCACGCGTGAAGAACTCAAAAGGACGAAGCATGTCTGTCAGGCTTTTAACTATGTCCCATTGCGCCGCACCCAACCGCATGTCCTCCTTCTGAGATGTACCCTCTGTGAAGAAATAGTGATCGAGTACCGTATACTGCTCATACAGACGCTCAAGCATGTAGAAGGTTGAGTTCCAACGTGTTGCCACCTCCTGGATGAGTGCTTTCACTGGCATTTGACGTTCAAGTAGCAGTCTCCTCAGATGCTTCCGGGCCTTAAAAGAATGGCTGAAATGGTTGCACATTTTGCGGCAGGTGGCCATTACCTCGAACGCTGGACTGTGTTTATCACTCAAGAATTTTTGAACTACCAGGTTGATACAGTGCGCCAAACACGGCACTCTAAAATAGTCACCCTGAAACATGGCCTTAACTACATTGGCGCCATTATCCGTGGAAACATAACCAATCATGCGTTTTTGGGGGGATAGCATTTTCAAGACCTTTTTGTTAAACTCTTCCGAAAGGTTTTCTGCTGTGTGACTTTTCTCCAAGCCAAACATGGCTAGTGTTGCATGTTTCCGAGCAGCTTTAAAAACTTGGTCCGGGTCAACACCTGCGTTTAGCTTTGCTTTAACACCTGAAAAAGAGACCCAGTGTGCAGTGATGCACATGTAATCAGCGCCTGCGCCACTGGTCCACATGTCTGTTGTCAGATGTATTGTGTGAACAGCACTCTTCTGCAAAGCTGCCCCAATCGCCTCCAGCACATCTTCATGTAGTGCTGGAACCGCAACTCTGGCAAAATAGAACCGGCTAGGAACCTTCCATTTAGGGCAGAGCGTTGCCACTAATTCTAGAAAACCTACCGCTTCTACAAAAGAAAAAGGGAGAAGGTCCACAGCTAGCATTTTAGCCAGCTTAGTGTTATACAGACGCGTCAGTGGGTGGTTGCGTTCATATGGCACGTCTGAAGTAAGCATTGTTCTAATGTTGCCCTGGACAAGCATTTACGGGCTGATAATGACTTTGTTGACCCGATTTTGCTCGCTGGTGAACTTTTGTGCGTTGGTGTCTCAGTCGCTCCAACACTCTTAGTGTGCCTCACATTGGGTGTGCTGCTGACAGGGGTACTGGGTGTAAGGGAAGTGTTTGACACGTCTTCTTCCTCCTCGTCATCATCAGATGAAACATCAACGTTTCCTTGAATTCGGCCTTTCTTGATCGAATCTAGGTGCGCAAACCATTTGACAGTGTGCTGTCTCCTAAGATGACCTCTCTGGCCTCCGGTACCATAGTTGGTACCTGGCTTACCACGACTAACTGCTTGCTTACAAATGGTACAAATGGCAAACTTTGGATTTTTTGGACAAACAGTAAAGAAGTCCCAAACTGGGGACTTGAAGTGTCTGTGGGACATGGAGGAGGCGGCGCCGGCGATACTGGTGGTGGTGGTCATGAAGCTAATGCCAGATGAAGTGGAGGATCTGGATTGCCCAACTTTTGTACGTTTTGCACTTTCACCGCCACTAATTAAGGTCGAGGTTGACGGAGGTCTCTTCTTGCCAGAAAGAAATATGGAAGCGGGACGAGTTGGTGTACTACTTAACTCCAATGATTGTGGTGTTTCCACTGCCTCCTCATCGACAACATCATCATCATCATCACGCTCAGCAGCTCTTCGGGCTAGGGTCAAAATGTCTGTTTGCTGCATGCCCGCTGGGGCTGCAGTGACCTTTATGATGACTGGGTCGTCGTTGGCAGAGTCTTCATCAGCAGCAGTATCCGCCACTTCTTGTTGAGCCTCATCACACTCCATAACTCTGAGACTTTGGACGAGCTTCCTTTTACGCTTAACTACCTTTGTCGGATCATGGTGTGCCTCACTCTCAGACGGCTGTGGTGCTGGTTCCCAAGTTTGATCCGTATCATCAGAAGGAGGTGTGCTTGAAGAAGATGTAGACACCACCCTTGATCTCTTCCTTGCTAGGGGTGTGGAAGACAATGAAGGATCATCAGGAGGAGTGGCTTCCTCAAATGATACCTCGCCTTGATTGTCGATTTCCTGATGTGCCCCCACTTCGGGAGGAACAACTATTGTGGCCACTTGTGACCCTCCATGCACCTCTGCTTGCGCATCTCCTTGCGCTGCCTCTCCTTCCACATGTACTTGGGCTTGTACTTGCACATGTGATTGTTGTTGCGGCTGTGGTTGTTCAACACTCGTCAGATGAGCTACAACAACCTGTGTTGATTGAGGGACATTGCTGCTGCTTTCTTGCGATGAGCCAACATCACTGGTCGATGGTGATTGAAGAACTATACTGGCTGCCTCTGCAGCACTCAAGGGCTTGGACTTAAGTTGGAGTGGTGGTGGTGGTGGCACTGAGCCCAATGGAGCGGGGGTGCTGCTGCCAGCTTGGTCCCCAGCAGATCCCGCTGCAGGCATACTTTTTTTTTTACTCCCAAAAAAAGGGGCGGGCGGCACACCAGTGTCCTTGGTAACTTGCTTCTTCTGCTCCTTACTGGCACCTTTCTTGCTAGAGGAGCTACGGGTTACTTTTTTTGGGGCCATCTTCTTCAGAGCAGGTCAGCAGGCAGCAGTTGCACGAGTTGCAGAGGGTTCTGTGTCCAGACGTGGCGTCGCGTGACGTTATGCTGCACACACACACCGCTGCAGGACTTCTTCCTGGCACTGGTGGTTCTCTTGAGTCTTCTTGTGCACCTAAAAGCAATGGAAGACAGAGGAACATCAGTTCAGTTATACACCCCAAAAAATGGACAAAACACAGAAAAATGAGCACAATCCCATGCCATCCATGATGTTTACATTGAAGACACCCCACAGAAAGACTAGGGACATGCAAGTATGCAACACTCACTACCCCTGGGCATAATGGATGAAAAGTAGGCAAAATAAGTGCATGCCTCAGACACTGCCTCTCTTCAAAATGGCCCCTTACACCCCAAGCACATGTTGCCTGTACCAGCCAGCACTCAAGATGGCCACCACCACCACCCACATGGCCAGTCCACATCAACAGTACACCCCCAAAAAACAGAAAAACAGCCAGAAATCACCACAATCCAATGCCATCCATGATGTTTACATTAAAGAGAGTGAGACCAGACCACACCACAGGCACACTCAGTCCATGCACCACCACCCCTGGGCAAAAGGCCACACCAGCAGCCCCCAAAAAATGACAAAAAACAATAAAATAAGCACAATCCCAGCCCATCCATGGCCTCAATTATGTTTACATTCAAGAAGACACCCCTCAGAAACACTAGGCCCATGCAACACTCATTACCCCTGGGCATAATGGATGAAAAGTAGGCAAAATAAGTGCAGGCCTCAGACACTGCCTCTCCTCAAAATGGCCCCTTACACCCCAAGCACATGTTGCCTGCACCAGCCAGCACTCAAGATGGCCACCACCACCACCCACATGGCCAGTCCACATCAACAGTACACCCCCAAAAAACAGAAAAACAGCCAGAAATCACCACAATCCAATGCCATCCATGATGTTTACATTAAAGAGAGTGAGACCAGACCACACCACAGGCACACTCAGTCCATGCACCACCACCCCTGGGCAAAAGGCCACACCAGCAGCCCCCAAAAAACGACAAAAAACAATAAATAAGCACAATCCCAGCCCATCCATGGCCTCAATTATGTTTACATTCAAGAAGACACCCCTCAGAAACACTAGGCCCATGCAACACTCACTACCCCTGGGCATAATGGATGAAAAGTAGGCAAAATAAGTGCAGGCCTCAGACACTGCCTCTCCTCAAAATGGCCCCTTACACCCCAAGCACATGTTGCCTGTACCAGCCAGCACTCAAGATGGCCACCACCACCACCCACATGGCCAGTCCACATCAACAGTACACCCCCAAAAAACAGAAAAACAGCCAGAAATCACCACAATCCAATGCCATCCATGATGTTTACATTAAAGAGAGTGAGACCACACCACAGGCACACTCAGTCCATGCACCACCACCCCTGGGCAAAAGGCCACACCAGCAGCCCCCAAAAAACGACAAAAAACAATAAAATAAGCACAATCCCAGCCCATCCATGGCCTCAATTATGTTTAAATTCAAGAAGACACCCCACAGAAAGACTAGGCCCATGCAACACTCACCACCCCTGGGCAAAGGGCCCCACCAGCAGGCCCAAAAAAACGACAAAAAACAATCAAATCAGCACAATCCCAGCCCATCCATGGCCTCAATGGTGTTTAAATTCAAGAAGACACCCCTCAGAAACACTAGGCCCATGCAACACTCACTACCCCTGGGCATAAAGGATGAAAAGTAGGCAAAATAAGTGCAGGCCTCAGACACTGCCTCTCCTCAAAATGGCCCCTTACACCCCAAGCACATGTTGCCTGGACCAGCCAGCACTCAAGATGGCCACCACCACCACCCACATGGCCAGTCCACATCAACAGTACACCCCCAAAAAACAGAAAAACAGCCAGAAATCACCACAATCCAATGCCATCCATGATGTTTACATTAAAGAGAGTGAGACCACACCACAGGCACACTCAGTCCATGCACCACCACCCCTGGGCAAAAGGCCACACCAGCAGCCCCCAAAAAACGACAAAAAACAATAAAATAAGCACAATCCCAGCCCATCCATGGCCTCAATTATGTTTAAATTCAAGAAGACACCCCACAGAAAGACTAGGCCCATGCAACACTCACCACCCCTGGGCAAAGGGCCCCACCAGCAGGCCCAAAAAAACGACAAAAATCAGCACAATCCCAGCCCATCCATGGCCTCAATGGTGTTTAAATTCAACAAAACAGTTGTATCATGCACCCCTAACCAACCCTGGTCCTACTGGATACTGTGGCTACCCACAATATAATTTATTTAATGTTCTGAAAAAGTTCCAAAATTTTACTTGCAGCAACTGTAATGCCCCAAACAAACTTACTTGTGAAAGTTGATTTCTAATCCAAAAGTGATCCAAAGACAGTCAAAAAGGCCTCAAATCCAAATATCCAGCAGCACCCACAAAAAGTAATCCTTCCAGCTCCAGATCCAAATGAAAGTGACCAGGAGATGGACAAAGCACTGGGAGGAGCCTGCTGGACAGGAACAGGAAGTTGGAGACTGTGGGGCACTTCCTTCCTCCCCCCCCCCCAAAAATGGACTCCTTGCAAAAAAAAGGCCATGCAAATGTCAATCTGAGGAGTGATTCTGATAAAAATCATAATTTTCTGAAGGTTTATCCTGTTTGCTGGTGATTTTCTTGTGCAGAATTGCAAAAGCTCTATTTCGCGAGTGCGAGATTGTTCCTTTCCGCCGCAACTACGTGTTCGCAATTGCGAACTCTCGCGAGGTGTGCTGTGCAAGGTGGCAAGCCGCGATTACGTATTCGCGGGCGCCAAACTCCCGCGGGATCACGCAGCAAGATCCAAAATGGCGCGTCACTCGCAAAGAAAAACAACTCGGCAAACGCTAAATGACGGAAAGTGAATGCCGTGCACCACGCCGCGCGCCGCAACCAAGCAAAAAATCCGCCGCGAGCGGATTCACGGATTTTCGACAAATTCGCGAGAGTTCACAGATTGCGAATTTGCCGAAAATCCGAAAAATCCGCGATCGGAGCGGATTTTACGCCCATGCTTACTTACCAGGCCTCCAGGTGAACGCGTTTGTCACACCCCCAGCACACGGCCACAGCAGACGATCTTCTGATTAATGTACGACCCACATGGCATGAAGGGCGGAACGTAGCACACGCCCCCAGCGTGCCCCTTGAAGCGGCGCAATTGCGTTCACATAACATGAAAACCGGACACACGCCCCCAGCGTTTCTCACGCCGCCAGCGTGTCACACTCCCAGCGTGCCCCTTGATGCTGCGCAGCAATGTAATTGGCGCATGTATGTACGACTCACATGGCATGAAGGGCTAACACACGCCCCCAGCATTTGTCACGCCACCAGCGTTTGTCACACCCCCAGCACACGCCCACAGCCCACGATGTGATGGCCGTACCACACGCACCCAGCGTTAGTCACACCCCCAGCCCACGCCCACAGCACAAAGCAGACACGCCCACAAGGGACTACTTTGCTGGCACGGTTCTTTTACCTTTTAAATGTATAGAGGAGTTGGCCTAACGGCTAAGGCGCTCGACCTCGGACCTGGGGATCTGGGTTCGAGTCTTGGTAACGACGCCAAACATCCTGTGATTCTGGGCAAATCACTTAATCTCCCCGTGCCTAACAAAAATGAATGTGTGTCCTCATGTAACGTAACTGGTGCTATGTAAAGCGTTCTGATACCTGATTTAGTTCGGGTCAAGTTCGCGCTATATAAAACTCTGCAAAAAAAATAAAACAATATGGTGGCCGTCTGCATAGCCTATGTCCTTCTGCTGCAACTGCCCTTTCCAACGCTGTATTGGGTGTTATGATTGGTGCTGTGGTTACTGAGATTACCCGCCTCATAAGTTTGGGCTCTCTCTTTATCATATTAGTATGGATATATATATATATATATATATATATATATATATATATATATATATATATATATATATATATATATATATAGCAGCCCGTCCCGACATTGTCCAGGTATGAATTGCTGCCGGCCAGTAGTATATTGTTTTGTAGGATTTCGTTTTGATAGCATTTCTTATCTGTGACAGGCCTGTGAAACGCTCCGATTCACAGTGCACTGCTGATGCACTTAAGAGTGCGCGTTCAGTAGAGTGTGAACTCGAGTTTCCCTACTTTATTTTTCCTTGCAATATTATATAGAGCAAACTCGACAACATGGCATGGGCACAATTTACATTACAGAAGAACACATTCATTTGTGGTAGGCACGGGGAGACAAAGCGATTTGCCTGGAATCACAGGATGTTGAGCTGATGCCGAGATTCGAACGTAGCTCCCCAGCTCTAAAGTTTGCAATTCTAGAACTTGTGACGGGAGGTGTTTCTAAAAGTGTATGTCGGTGCTGGCCATCAATGAGAGAGACCTGTGCATTTTTCAAATGGGTGGTGAAAACATATGAGTATGTTGCTGGAGATGTGGGCCGCCGTGCCACCAATGTACTTACCGGGGAGGGTAAACACCCATTATTCCGCAACTTTCTTTCCGCATACCATCACTCCGCATACTTTCATTACTAAAGTACCATGACTCCTCAATGCCATTATAACGCATGGCATTACATTTTATATGCTTTTACCACGCATACATTTACAATGAAATTCATTGTAAATGCATGAATGGTAAAAGCATGTTTTTTTTAATAATGTTTGGATAAGTTAAGTATGGGTATAGGGGTATATGTTTAGGGGTACTGAGGTATATGTTTTGGGGTGTTTGGGTATTTTAAGGGTTCAGATATAGTTTTGGGTTATGGGGTACAGGGGTAGTTTTAGGGTTTAGCAATAGGTATGGGTTTTGGGGTACAGGGGTATTTTTAGGGTTCAGGGCTAGGTTTGGGTTTTGGGGTATAGGGGTATTTTTAGGGTTCGGGGGTAGGTTTGGGTTGTGGGGTACAGGGGTATTTTGAGGGTTCAGGGCTAGGTTTGGGTTTTGGGGTACAGGGGTATTTTAGGGTTTGGGTTTTGGGGTACAGGGTTATTTTTAGGGTTCATGGCTAGGTTTGCATTTTGGGGTACAGGGGTATTTTAGGGTTCTGGTGTAGGTTTGGGTTTTGGGGTACAGGGGTATTTTAAGGGTTCATGCCTAGGTTTGGGTTTTGGGGTACAGGGGTATTTTTAGGGTTCAAGGCTAGGTTTGGGATTTGGGGTACAGGGGTATTTTAGGGTTCAGGGGTGGCTTTGGGGTACAGTGGTATTTTTAGGCTTTAGGGCTAGGTTTGGGTTTTGGTGTACAGGGGTATTTTTAGGGTTCAGGGGTAGGTTTGGGTTTTGAGGTAGAGGGGTATTTATAGGGTTCAGGGCTAGGTTTGGGTTTTGGGGTACAGGGGTATTTTTAGGGTTTAGGGATAGGTTTGGGTTTTGGGGTACAGGGTATATTTATAGGGTTAAGATGGGTTAGGGTTTAAGGGTGTTGGGAATTTTAAGGAGTAAGGGTGGGTTATGATTATGGGGTGTATGGGGTATTTAAAGGAAGCAGGGTGAGATTAGCACACGATATGAGACATGGCATGCAGGGCGGAACGTACCACACGCCCCCAGCACACACCCACAGCACAAGGCAGACACGCCCACAAGGGACTACTTTGCTGGCACGGTTCTTTTACCTTTTAAATGTATATGGTGGGCGTCTGCATAGCCTATGTCCTTCTGCTGCAACTGCCCTTTCCAACGCTGTATTGGGTGTTGTGATTGGTGCTGTGGTTCCTGAGATTACCCGCTTCAAAGGTTTGGGCTCTCTCATTATTATATTAGTATAGATATATATATATATACACACAAGCAATAATAACACACTTAAAAGTAAGCAGATTATAATTATGGAACATTCATAAATCAAATACAAGAGAAATAGAACACAAACAAGTAATAATAATTATAATAATACTGGACATCCACTGCAAGAAATGGGCACTGTTAAATGCAGGTAATCAGACAAGAAATAAACCCTGTCACAGAAAAGCATGGAATGTTATAAAATATATCAACAGAATATAACAGATGATTATAACCACTTAAAACTTGAATGTGCACACAGACACACTAACACTCACAATACCACTAATCAGAGAAAATACCTCATAGGCTGCAATAGCTTCATCTTAGTCCACACAAGACTGGGGGATCCCGAATGACAGCACAGCCCTGGGCTCAAGAGACTTCTCAAGCAGGGAAATGCAACACTGAGTGGACGCATCAAGCCCTCAGGAAGAGAACCTATTTTCCAAGTAAACAGACCCCATTTTTATAATATTCTCAATGCACTAGAAGTTTCTGAGAAGACCTCCTCTGCACCCAGAAAACTTACTGGAGTTGGCCACTCTCCCACAAGCATTCCAAGGGCAAAGGATTTCTCACGTATTCTTCTGCTCTCCCACACTGTACGTTTCCCTTATCTTGCACTAGTTTTAGAAAGTACTAAACATTTCAAAAAGTAAAAAAACGCCCTTTAATGAGGAAAACAATCTTAAAAGCAAATAACATGATTAACCACGGGTGACCTTGGGGCCTGCTGGTGTGTTCATAATTCAGGCTAGCTAGAGTCAGAATTCATGAGGGTATGTCAAAGCCAATAGTAAAAACTACATAAAACTTCTCAATGTACAACATAATGCACATTTGTGCACGACTGCCTATAGCACCACACACTTCATTCCCCAATATACAACATGATGCACATTTAGCACAACTGCCTATAACACTACATGCTGAGACAGAGATGTTCATTCCACACATTTATCTCTCTCAACCTTTTTAAAATACACATCCCACACGTTCTGTTCCAGGCAAGGCTGTAAGAATCAAACACTTCCACTCTAAAACAACAAGGAGACATGAAATGAAATCACAAGTTAAAATGCAGGTGCATACTGAATTAAAACACATATAGGGCTAGATGTAGGTAAATAGGATTTACCAATTCTAAAATACCGAATTTTACCGATTCGGTATTTTAGAATCGGTAAATCCTATGTAGCTAATAATTCGGTAAAAATTACCAAATTGTTAAGATTCGGTATTTACCGAAAAGGTATTTACCGATTCGGTAATTGCCATTCATTCCTATGGGCCTGACGGACCATAGGAATGAATGTCAATTACTGAATCGGTAATTACCGATTTGGTAACATAGGGAAAGAGTCAAGGGTGGCAGGGTGTCACTTTGACACCCTGTTGCACCCCTGAATAGTGCTTGTGTGCACATGTGGCACACATTCATGTCTCTCACATGGCACAGGTGTAAATGCACAGATTTGCATTTACAGAGGTATTCGTTATTTACCACCAACTAATAGTTGGTGGTAAATAACAAATCCTTAAAGCACAGAAGCACTCTTCAAAGTGCTTCCTACATGTCATTTACCGATTTGATAAATACTGAATCGGTAAATGATAATTCTGTAAATACCGAATTGGTAAATACCGATTCGTTATTTACCAAATCCTCCCCTACATCCTAAATGCCCAATACCGGAAGGTAACGGCCGAAATTCGGTAATTTCGGCCGTTACCGACTGGTATTGGGCCACCTACATCTGGCCCATAGTCAATTAAAACACTGGTAGTCAAAGGTTATTACGTGGTACCAACACATATGAGAGTCTCTGGCCCTACATTCCACCCCATGACCTTTGACTATCGTAACATACACATCTAAAATCAATTATTTAATTGAAAGCATAAATATAAAATTAAGTAAACATTAAAACGGTGACATTATAAAATCATAACACATATTATTTCATTTAAAATAGCTCATGTATATTGGATAATAACTCAGCAACAGAAATAAATGTGTGATGAATACACAAAATAAATCAGACATGTTAACCTATTAATGCTTCGAGTGCTATGAATGGCTAATCCTGGAACTTCAACTATTGCAGCAGCCAAACTTATATCTGCTATTTAAAATAATAAATTAACGTCAAAATAATTTTCATCAAGCGGAACAGTTTCTCCTATAACACTGGATATGCAATGTTTGATTCAATGAAAATATTCTCCATCAGTCATAACTGTGTTAACGTACACAGCCCTCCTACTATATTTAAAACAATATCCTTTCATATCTGTCATTGAAAAGTATGCTTGGAATCATCATTTTCCAGTTCCAGGATCATCTCAGTTCAGGCTCATTTGAGCACATTCAAAAACTGTTTGTGCTATATCATCTCATTGGTTTCAGCAAAGGAGGCATCAGCCAAGGCTCCAGTCTATGCTGTGAGGTGGTCACTTTGCAATTGGGGCCTCCCACAACCCCACTCAGACACAGGCACCCACACGCAGGGCAGGAACATCAAGTACACCAACAATTCACAGTATGATCTAGAAAAGAAACCAGCATCACTGTTCTTGCAAAAAATATTTTTCAGAAAACACATGTTCTCCTTTTTCTGTTTTGGATCTAATGACAAAGTTATATCCTTTCCAACTGCACTGTTTTCCGCTGGTTTGGGGGATTTATCTGAGAGTTATACCTATACTCTGGCCTCTGGGCTCTTGGTAGTGGATTCAAGCCCTCCTTCCCATGCTCACTAAGAAGGGCTGGGGTGGTCCCCTTCCTGACTATCCCTCCATACACTGCTGAATAAGTACACCCATATCATTTGGCATGGGCCCAAAGCAATCCATCTGCCCGACCTGCACTGATAATCTTCCTTTCTCCAACTGTCCCCTCACCTAGTGTGGGACTTGTCTGTGCTATGCATGCTGACAAATAAGAATCACAGTTTTACAACAAATTAGAATTGTGCATCACCACCCATGTCTCCAAGATTTTAGGCTTTTCATCTGTAAGGAAATTACAAATTAAAGCGTCTATCTAGTAGCTTTATTGGACAACGAGTGTCTACATGATACACAGTAACTGCGCTTTGCAGTAACTTTCCCAAATTTCTTGCTGCAACTCCTTGGCCCATTTCACACATAAATCCTGTGTCTCATGCACCTTAAGCACCACCCCTGAATTTTCTACTGGGGCCTGCATCAGCTGGTCATGCAAAACTGAAGTTTCTTCCTGTATGTACTACTTGATAACATTTGCTTCTTGTGCATTACCTGTTCTGTATTATTATGGGGATTTCATCATCCTTTGCATTAGAGAAATTTCAAAATTACACTGTGCCTTATATTGATCCGCTCAGTGTCTGTCAGTGTGCAAAAACACACAAATAACTGTATCTGCCTAGTGTCTACAAAAGCATAAAAACACACAAATAATTGTATCGGCCCAGTGTCTGCCAAAGTGCAGTGAACTGCTGGCAACTGTTTTTCAAAGGGATTAAACCACTCTCCAGCATCTGCCAATATTTTAATCCAAAAGCCCAAGAGCACCCTCTTTTTTCCTTGTTGTTCCCATATACTCCAAGTGGTATACTGCCCCTGAACTGTCACATGTAATATAATGTCTCCTTTCTGAATTAGCCACACATCTAAATCATGTTGTACAGCCTCTTTTGGCAACTCAAAGGTACATTGCAACTTTTTTCACAACTCAGAATTAGGTTTAAAAATAGCACTTTTCACCTTTCCTGTCTCACGTTTCTGCATATGTCTCTTAATGTAAACAAAGGTTTATCTCTCACTGGCTAGTCTGGATTGTGACTGCAACCACCAAGAGCTAATTGTAACAGGCTAATCTGTTTATCCTTTCTGTAATTTCTAAAATATTCTTGCACATTACAGTCGACGCTTAGCGCACAAAACTGTGCTAAATTTTTTCGATTCAACATTACCTAAGATGCTCTTCAATCGAACAAATGCACAATCCATGTTAGCAAAGCCTCCCCCGATTTCTGCTGAAATCTGTCCAACATGCCATTAATTTCTGACTGAGGAAAGTCCTCCAGAGAATTCATTAAAACCTCATATGATCACTGTAAATTAACCTGCAGCTTTCCTTGGAGTACATTATTCTCCTTTGACTAACTCTGGCTATCTGGAAAGTCCTGAAATGTATACTGCATCACATACACTGTATCTCGCTCTTGTACTGCCTGATACATTTGCAACTTGCCTTTTAATGATATATTTTCACGCATTAATATATCAGAATTCTTTTTACCTTCAACCAACTGCTGCTATATTTCATTATGTTCTTTTTCTAACTGCACACATTTTTCAAACATGCTACAAAAAGCATTCAAGAGAAAACAACCTTTTTTACCTGAAGTACTAAGCTCTTTTTCCTCTTCAAAGGAAACATTTTCCAAACATTTAAGTATCTGTGCTTGCCTCTCATCTGTTAAATATTCATAAGAGGCATCTTCCCACCCCAATAGCTCAGTTGGCATCTGGGAATCTGCAACTGAAAACATTGAGTTTTTAGCAGAAAAAAGATTCCCCTTTCCCTTTTAAAATACACCCCACTTCTGGTACCAAAATGTCTTCCTTTACACTCCCAAATAAAAGAAATTCACCACTCCCACAAAGAGACACTCGGTAAAGCAAACAAAAAAAAAGTGGAAAGGGGTTTCACTATCATAAAATGAGGCACATCAAAAGACAGTTTTAGAATAAGTGTAGGAATTTATTAGTGCAACACTCTCAAACAGTAAGGCCTCCCCAGATGTCAAATGAAACAAAATACAAATATATATAGATATATGTGCAAGTAATAACACCACACTTACAAGTAAGCAGATTATAATAATGGAACATTCAGAAATCAAATGCAAGAAAAATAGAACACAAGCAAGTAATAATAATGATAATAATACTGGACGTCCACTACAAGAAATAGGCACTGTTAAATGCAAGTAATCAGACACAAGAAATAAACCCTGTCAAACAAAAACATGGAAACATATAAAATATATACACAGAATACATCAGATGATTAAAACCACTGAATACTTGAATATGCACACAGATACACTCACACATCACAATACCAATAATCAGAGAAAATAACTCACCGGACACAATAGCTTTATCTTAGCCCACACAAGACTGGGGGATCCCGAATGACAGCACAACCCTGGGGTCAAGAGACTTCTCATGCCGGGAAATACAACACTGAGCGGATGCCTACCTCTCTCAGGAAGAGAATCCAGTTTCCAAGTCAACAGAATCCAGTTCTATAATATTGTCAATGCACTAGAAGTTTCCGAGAAGACCTCCTCTGCACCCAGGAAACTTACTGGAGTTGGCCAATCTCCCACAAGCATTCCAAAAGCAAAGGACTTCTCACGTATTATTCTGTACTTCCACATACAGGTTTCCCTTATCGTGCACGGGTTTGAGAAAGTATCAAACATTTCAAAAAGTACAAAAACACCCTTCAAAGAGGAAAACAATCTTAAACACGAAAAACCTGATTAACGCAAGTAACCTGGGGGCCTGCTTGGGTGCGCACAATTCAGGCTAGCTAGAGTAAAAATTTAAGATGGCAGGAGTCATGTTAAAACCAATAGTAAATGCTTCATAAAACTTCCCGATGTGCAACATAATGCACATTTGTGCACCACTGCCTATAGCACCACACACTTGATTTCCCAATGTACAACATGATGCACATTTGGGCGTCCCTACTTCCGACACTACACTCTGAGATAGAGAAGTACATTCCACACATTTAACTCTTCCAAGCTTTGAAACGCACACCCCACACGTTCTGTTCCAGGCAAGGCTGTAAAAAGCAAATACTCCCAATCTGAAGCTATAAGGAGACATGAAATGAAATTGCAAGTTAAAATGCAAGTGCAGACTGAAATTAAACACAAAGTCAATTAAAACAATGGTAGTCAAAGGTCATCACGTGGTCTCAATACATGTGAGTGCCTCTGGCTCTAAAGATGGTTTGGAAAAATGTGATTCTAGCAATGAGGGGGACTTTATAACGGAAGTCTGGTCAGGACAAGAGATATCAAATAGAAAACTTAAGCATCTCAGAAGATCGGTCAAGAGTCTTCTATGGGTCACAAAGATGTGTCTGCCTAAGCCACACTTGAACAAAAATTAGAAAAGGCATTTGGGAATAAAATCTCTCAAAGTCCATCAATCGAGCAATATCTCAGGGAAGGAGAGAATCTAGAAAAGGTGTCTGCAAAAATCTGCAAAAGGTTGGGAAAAAAAGATCTGCAAAGGGACCTGCAAGGAATCTTCGAAGGGGTAAAGACCACACCATAGGGGTCCATTGAAATCTACAAATCATCACGTTGCAGACTGCAACAATTCAAGTTTATCTCAACCTGTACATGGGAACGAGATCTTTCTTTCAAACACACATAGGTTGCAAGTTTTGGACAATAGTTAATTCAGTTAGAGGTGAGTATCTATGTGTACCTTCAGTCAAGGTCCTTTTCTCAGTCTCCTGTTCCCACAATCTCTAGTACAACAATGTAGCTGTTCTAAACTAACAATGAATGTGAATACCTGCAAGAAATTTCGAGCTAGCAAATAAATTAAATCCGCTTCATGCAGCATACTGAAATACAGGCCTTCTCATGTTAAGTTTAGCATTAACTTAAATGGTGAACGTTTAGGGGGTCATTAGGATGGCGAAGTCCGCCGGCCATCCTATCGGGAAATGGGACCACCCGCCATAAGGGTGGGGGACACGTGGGGGTAATTTGGATGCCCCACGGAAAGGCATGTTACCGCACCCATGGTAATATGGCTTGCGGTGTCTAACTGACACCGCCACTATATTAAACCCTTTTCCGCCCGGTGGAAAAGCGGCAGACGGTCTTTCCGTCCGCCGCGGTCCCTCCCCGCCATAGTAATATGGCGGGGGAAATGGGTGGCAGGTGGGGTCGGATCACGGGCAGATCGCCACCAACATGCGGGCGGTGACGATCTGCCCGTGATCCTAATGGGCCCCTTAATATGCATCTGCACATTTAAACACAAATGAATTTATGTTTCTAATGCATTAGGTTTCATACTCCATGTAATATTCAATAAATCATCATAATACTCAATAATAACTAACCCTGGGCAAAGCACTACGCTACGCTCACGTAGGTTGCAAAGTTTGCGCAACTTCGCACTACGCTAGCTGCACGTAGCACAGTGCGAACACGTGTAGCACAGCGTAGCGTAGTGCAGCGGTCATTTTTTGCTTTTTCGCGGTCCTCAACATCATGTTCGCGACCGCGACCAAGCAAAATGACATGCCTGCGAGATTCTCAACACAGGGAGGCCAGGTTTCTCATTGTGAGTGGTCGCGCATGCTCACGACCGCTCGTGATGAGAAACTACCAGTCTGCATTGAGAAAGCTGCAGCTCGAGTAAAAACCTACTCGAGCGGCAGAAAACTACAGCTTGCACTGTGCAAGATGCCGATTTCAATGATTGCACAGTGCCGGATGCTTGTCCGCACTGTGCAATCATTGAAAACGCATCTTGCACAGTGCGAACATGCTACTACGCAGCTCGCGTAGTGCTACGTGAAGTTCGTGTAGTGCGAAGTGCACTTCGCGTAGCGCTACTTCGCGAACTACGCCCAGGGTTAATAATAACTATGATTGAGAACTACCTTTAAATCAAAATATATTGAATATTAATGTGCACATTACATGAATTGATTATAGGATTACATTCTATTTATGTAAGGAAGTGGCTAATCACAGTTTCAATTTGTTACATGTTATTCACGTGAATATCACACATTTAGAAAGTCACATTTCATCTATGGTGAATACATTTTCTACTAAATGAAGATGATTCTTGATTAATTTCACTAATTAAAGGAAAACATTTATGTAAGTTCTCTTATCCTACAGTAAAGGCACTTGATATATGTCTGGTGCACCACTTACATTATTCGTTAAGCCATACATGAATCATGTGCTAAGTGCACTTTCATACTGTGTGGTCCTTAAGTGTCTATGACTTGTGTGATGTGTAAAGAGTGGGCAAGCTTTGTGCTGCACCAATATGCAATCCCAAGTTAAAGAAAAGGTATGGAAGCAAACTCAGAAGTGGAAGGATACAAGTCTACCAATCTCACACTGCGATACTGAAATGCTTCTGAGTGAGGCAAACAATAGGATATAGAGGAAAGTCATGGATTCAAGAAGAGACAACCAATGTAGACAACAAAGCCATCCAATCATTGCCGCCTCAACTTCTACGCTCCCAAACGCCAGCTTCAATCGGCCAGCCACGCCCTCGCCACCGTCCCCCGAATCCGAAGAGCCACCACAGGAGGAAGGTCCTTCTCCTACCTGGCCGCCAAGACTTGGAACTCCCTCCCGACCCACCTCCGCCTGACCCAGGACCACCTCGCCTTCAGGAAGCAGCTCAAGACCTGGCTGTTCGAGCAGTAGCGGACCCCCTCCCCCCAGCGCCTTGAGACCCTCCGGGTGAGTAGTGCGCTATATAAATGCTTTGATTGATTGATTGATTGATTGATCATGAGCAAGGGGCTCAGCCAAAGCCCACTCTATTTAGATCGGATACAATATGTGCGGAACAACAATCATCTCAAGCTGTCTGTATTCGAGACGTATGTATAGCTCTCTCAAGTCAACAGTGGCAGGGTACAGCTCAGAACACTGTGAGACTGAAGTGCTCCTTGACAAACACAGGAATAGGGATTAAAGACATTGAAACTAGAGCAAACACATAAAATAGGCTACAAAGCTATTCCATTATGATCACAGGGCTGGGTCAAAACCTACTATATGTATCTGTTATGTGTAAGAAAAAACAGGTCTGCCGTCAGGCTGCTAAAAGGGTCAGTAAGCGAGATCTATAAAACAAGCACTGACAAAGCCAATATGTTTGAGTGCATTGTGGTGCATGCAAAAACGTATAGAAACACACAATACCCAGGCATATATTTACATAGATTATGAATTTATACACATATGCAGTCTTGCACACATAGATGTTCTGGCACTCATGCTTACAAACCCTAGCCATTAATAAGCATTAATGGCCTTAGCAAGCAATAAGCCTCAAGGTATCAGGCAGTAATGGGCCCTTAACGGCACTGCACGGTAATAAACCTGCAAGGCCATGACAGTTGTGAACATCATTGCCCCAGGAGGTATGTAAATCAATATTCATGTTATGTTAATAGGCTTTTTGCTCAGCACACACACACACACCCTTAAGTGCGTTTTCATGCTAGACAGTCGAGAAACACTAAATCAGCCCTCAGACCACCCCCTAAAAAAAACAACAAGCGTTTAAAGAAATTAAAAAATATTGACTTCAATGGGAGCCTGTGTTCCAACCAACAACACATGCTCCTATGGGGAAAAATGGTGGTTGCATAAAACCTTGCATCCTGTCGCGGACACCCCATGGTGCCTGCGACACTGTGCATGGTTTAACAGGGGGGTTCCATGGTACCCGCACTGCCCCTAACCGGAGGACTCAGGATGAAGGGGGGCCTGTTAGGGGCACCCAAAGACAGTTTCCGACAGCCTTTCTGTGTCAGACAAACCAAGTCGGAAAGGCTGTTCGGATCTGACATCGTAATCTGTTGGTCAGGAATGCTGTCCGTAGAGCTGTACGATTAGGCTCCGACCAACTAGATTTCTCAAAATGTCAGTCAGAACCGATTTGGATTGACCAAATGGTATTCCTTTCTCACCGCAAACATCGTAACCGGTTGGTAGCAATTGTTTCCAACCGAGTCGGGCAGATGGGTTCCGACACGGTCTGGGGTAATCCGAATGCCGTTCTGAGGCTTTCCGCATGACATCATATTCGGTCCTTAAGAAACTCCTGCCACCGAGCCTGTAGCATTTAAATGGGTAAGGGAGGTGGGGGGGTAGGTCTTTAAAAAGGACAAGACCCCCTGACTCCTCTTCACCTTGACACTGCTAGCTCCTTCTCCGACTTTTCTTCCTTCCTACTTGCCACTCTGGCTTCCACCCCTCTTTGGGGCAGTTAGGTCCCTGTTGGGCCTTTTGAAAATGTGACGCCATTGCTTTTCCTCACATACGAGCCTACCCCACACAACGACGCATTGCCAGTTTATAGCCACCTCTTGCTCTGCTCTCCCCTAAGCCACGCGGCCGGCCCCCCCTCCGGGGGTTGTAGGCAGGGCGCTGTGTTAATGACTCCACCTCCCCTGTCTAGTTTTACCTACTGGCTTTTCTATGCGCGGCCGGCTCCAGAAAGGGGTTGTAGGCTTATCGCTGTGTTCACAATAAAAACAGATTTGAATAAAAAGGACAAGATTAGAACACTTCTGTGGTCTTGATGCGATTATCACTGCAGACGAGAGGTCAAGAAGAGAAGGGTGCTCTTATAGACTCACTTGTGAACACTACATAATACTTTGAAGTCTTATCTTGACTGTGTGGGTAACCAGGAAGGTCTCGCTTGGCTGAGTTTGGTGACCCAGGCCATGAGTCGGGCCACGATGTTCTATGTGACCTACAGATACCATAACAACAATTTTTGAAAACCATTACTATAAGGCATTACATTGGAAATGTACCCTGCCCATTACCATCAGCAAGCTCTATATATACAGGCAACCTAGAGCGACACTGACCTGAGATCCATGGTCTCCCCATTATCAATTGGAGCACAGTCATGGATGGTATTCAACAATGGCAGTAGGCAATAATGTGCACCTATGGCGCAAGGAAGAAATGTTGGTCAATGCCCCCAGGCAGCAGCGGCATCAATAGTAACCCAGAAAATTATGAACATCAAGTTCATCACAAAGGCACCTATCATCATTAATGACCCATGGAAGGATGAACAGATGAGTGCATTGTTATTAAATGCATGTAAAGGTTTTGAACTGTAGCTAGGACTGTAGGCCTGTTATCCTTACTGCATGTTCAGATTTGCACCATTCACAGTTTTATCCAAGAACATTTGCATACTACTGATTTGAAGACCCACAGCTACAGCTATACAATGAAAACCACAATGTCAAGAGGTATATCTGAAGCTGAGTGGGAGGCACACCAAAATCTTTGGCTCTCTTGACCATCTCATGCACACTTCCCCTGCTGTATTTAGAGATGCAGAACCACTCACTTTCCACTCACTAAATAAGCCTCACTGGCTCTGCTGTTTGAAATACATTAACTGCAGTCCATTCACCACAAGACCTTTGGCTGAAGAGCATCAGAAGGCACACGAGGTGGCCCTCGAATCAACATTGTGGTCTCGGACTGGAAAATAACAAAATGTGCTGGGAGAAAAGTCACAAGTATCAGGGACATTTGTTTCTTGATTTTAACAAAGAAATCCCTGTTTTGGGTATTTGTTTCTAAAAAACGAAAATGCCAGCAATGCCACCACAGCACGGTGTCCTGGTGGGCATTCAGAGTTGCAATAAAAGTGCTCTTGCTGAGTCCCAAATGTTTGTGGGCTAGAATGCTAGTACTAGGTGAGTCGGTCATGCATGACCTAGGTCCAGTTGGCAGCAGGAGTTTATTATTGAAAAGAGGAAGAAAGAAAAAACGGTGATGCGTAGAGTTGTCTACCTCTGTGTGAGGGTCAATGAGCAATTTCCCTGCCAATGGCAATCATACCTCCCACTGCAGTCCCAGTCATGGAAATCTAATCAGATTAGTTAATGTGACTCCTTTGGTGGTCAACAACATCCGCAAAATGGTTTTGAAAGGAGTGGGAATAGTAAATGTGACCCCTTTAGTGACTAACAATTTCCCCAAAATGGTTTTGATTGGGGTGGGAATGGGAAATATGATCCCTCTCAGTGTACAACACCTTCCACAAAATGGGTTTTGATTGGAGCCCAATAGTCAATGCCACCCTTTTATGTCCAATACGTTTTTCAAAGTGGTTTTGTATGCAGTAGTTGGGGTAATTTAGTGGCCAGGGGTTTCAGAAAAAAAATTCACATAGGAGTTGGTTGTGTATAACAAAGATTGTAATTTTTATTTTTTTTCTCATATTTAAAGTATATATTTAATGTTTTAACATATATATTTGTACCTATACAAAAACATTTTCATATTTATATGTGAATAATATTGTACTATAAATGTAGTATTAAATAAACTGTGTAAATTATTTTTAAACAGGTTTGTGTTATGTACATTGTTCTGCAATTTTTTCCAGTGTTTTACATTTTTTATACATTAATACCGTTTAACATACATTTTAAATAATTGGTCTAGATTATATTAAATAGCTGTATATTTTTAAATACTATTACTTAATTTATACTTCATATTTTTTCACATGATTTTACAAACTATTTTTACATATTTTCAATTTTTTTTAAAAATTCACATTTTTAAAAACATTTCTTAAACATGTTTGCCATATATTCCAATTGTTTTCTATGGGGAGATACGTATTTTTGTTTGCTTCATTTAGCAACATTTATTTTACTGCTACCTTCTATTTTTTTGTTTATTTGTGTTGTTTTTAGTTTATTTTCCTGGAAGGAGGTCACGAGAAGATGCTGCTGTTCATCAGAACAGATAAGACCTTTTTAAGGATTTAGAGGTAGGTGGAATCTAATGGGGAATTGTAGATATTAGTTAAGGTGTTTATCTGAGGGTTTTTGTAGATTTATTTTGAATTATTGTAGTTTTGTTCACTAGTGTGTTGGCCTGGTTGTAGGTGTAGTTTGTTAGTAATATATCATTATGTTATATTATGCGCTTTTTTATAATTAAGGGTAATGTATATGCTATTACTGTTTTTTGCAAGTGGGTCTTGTGATGTTCTTTGCATGCTTTCGATTGTCTTTTATGGACATCAGAGCTAGCTTTTTTTAATTAAATCAATTTTGGTTTGTAGTAAACCAATCTTTTACTTTGATTTCCTTTGTTCTTTCAATTTCCAAAAGTGTTTCCCTTTTTTTAACACTTATTTGTGTGGTTCATGAAGACTTTGGACTGCTTTGATGAACACTATTGGACTCGTTTATTGTTGAATTTTTTTCGGGCTTCTTGGAGTTTCTTTTTTCATTTTTGGTGGATTAAATTTTTGATTACATGGGTACGGAGGAGGATTTACAGCTATAAAACAGTAAGAACTATTTTAAAAAAAAATTGTAGGTGGGAAATGTTATATTTTGTGGATTATGGCCATTTTATGAGATTGATATCTGTTAAAATATATTTTATTTGTTACAATGACTTTTTACAATACATTTTGGGGCCGATTCCGATTCGGTAAACCAATCGTACAACCGAATTGAATCCGTAGCCCTTTCCGTATGACTCGTACAATTACATCCCAATCGCGTAGTAAGATTTGTTTGAAACATATACGACCGAATCGTTGTGAACCGTAAGAAAAGCAAGGGAAAATCCATACGACACGGACCCTCACAGTGAACCGTATGAATCGTAAACATGTTGTTCGTCCCGACAAGTACGATCCAGACCGGGGAATGAGAACGCGATTCGTACGGAAAACGTCACGTATGAGCGATTCGTATAGAGAGCCACGCAATCACATATGCACCGTACCCCTGCAATCATGGTGTGTACGCACTGTACCCGGGGTGGGGGTCAGTTTCGTACGAGGTTCAAGTCGAAATCTGATTTTCCAGACGCTTTGAGCTCCCGTAGAAAAAGAGTCGTACGGAGTGTTGATGAGACAAATCGTACTTGCTGGGGCGGAAAATGCTGCTTCAATCCGTACGGACGTCGCGTACTTCTTGTTCCAAATGCGATTTGTGCGGATTTTTAAGTCGTATGGTCTTTCGTACGATTTGTATGGAGATCTGCTTTGTGTCCGAATTGTATTTCATCGTACGTACGGGGATGTTTAAGGGAACGATTTGTATGGGAAATATGCTCTGTACGGCTATTTGTAAGGATTTTACCGAATCGGAATCGGCCTCTTTAGGTCTTATTGGTGGTTTGTGGTTGGGGAGGTTTGTATTTTTCATATAAATAATATACATATTATTTTATTGATTAGTCTTATGGAAAATAATAGTTTTATTTATTTTTTGGCTGATGTTAAAAATAATATGTATATTATTTATTTAAAAAATAGTTTTGTTATGCTGGTTTGGATTATGTTTTTCATTTTGGGGGTTTGTAGGTAATTATTTATTTTATAATAGGGTTTTGGCGAATAATTCTATGTAGTGTGCTTCTTTGTTGTTTATAGGGGGTTTTACTTTACATTGTAGCATGTAGTTCATTCTATTAGTTTCCTTGGAAATTTTTGGTTTAATTTGGATTACTGATTGTTCCAGTCGTAGTTGTTGGTAGCTTTGTTCTTTTTTGTAGGGCTTTAAAAATGTATAGAGTGTGGGTTGCAGACTACCTAGTATCGATTGGAAGGCATTGTTCCATTTTGTTGAATGTTTTGGCTACCTGTTCCATGGTTCTATCCTAGACATTCCACCATGATATTTTGAATTTTGGTTGATGTCTGTCTCCGGAGCAATGCAGTCTGCCAACCCAAGTGTCTTCAAAATAATCCATTTGGGGATTTAGTTTGTGTTCATTTTGTTGACAGAAAGGACTTTCTATAAATAAAATGTAGTGGTTAGCTACCTCTGTGACAGAGACATATGCTAATACAATCATATTTTTCTTAATTTCAAAGGCAAATTGAATGTTTGTAGCATATTCTACACTAAGGGTCTGATTACAAGTTTGGCAGTCCCAAGACTGCCATGGCATCAGATCAACAGCCACACCACTGTCGTATTATGAGATATCCAGTTACATAGACAAAAGACTAAGGTGGTCCCACCGCAACCGCCAGGCAAACTCGACTGCAACGGTATGAGAATAGGCCAATGAGTCTGTCGGAGGCTTGAACCATGAGTGTAATCGCCGGCCAATTAAGAGTTGCCTTACAGACGGAGTGACCATGGCTGTCCAACCACCACATCTGAGCAGGTGGAAAGGGAGGGATATAAGGGCAAAGCTCACCTCTACTCAAATCTACATGTCCTGTACCACCATGGAGCCACCCTAACATGTCTTGCCACTGCGGTACCTGCTGCATCACGTCCAAAACCCACACCGTCGGGGACGCAACCAACGGTAAGTCATACTACTACCTGTTTCTATAGACTCCTCAGCAAAACGATATCCCACCATCGACAAGAGTATCGGGGTGGCTTGTACAAACCTATCTACTGGGTCGCTGTTTGGGATTGTTTAAATGTATAACCCAAATACATCTGTATGATGCTCTCCGTGCCCAAATCACTGTTATTGCGCATAAATGGACATGTGTATACAACTCATAATCAGTGAAAGTGATGTGTACATTAAATTGTGACACACAACAGCAACTCCTTAGCAATATCACACCTAGTAATCCCTGTGACACACTCACATTGCACAGATCCCAGGTCTTGTTTTGATGTCAAAGATATATCTGTAGTGATGTGTCATTAAAGTGAAACACGCCTTCTCTGCTAAAACTCTTTATTGGACTGTCACTCATCACCCACATGAAAAGACAATGTCAGTATATGGGATTACAAAGAATCAGTGTGAGAAGCATTCTAAGGGCACAAATGAAGAACTCTCTCTGCAGAATAGGTGTGCCTCTATCAGGGGGAAGCCTTAAAGGCTTAGGCCCTTGGGCACTACATTTTGCACAAGCCTGAAAAGATCAATGTGCACAGGACCCACGATTTGAAGTATATCAGGGACAACCAATAGCATAGCCAAGTACCATGCATGTGTAGGGATCCTTAGGTGTAAGTGCAAGTCATGAAAGCAAACACTGCGCTAACAGCATTAATCACTCATCTAGTTAAAGTAGATGTAAGGTACACACAGGAAAATGGAAACATGTCCATACAAAACTCCACAAAGGTATGACAATTTAACACCCTCCATGTGTGGATAAGCAAATATCTAACTTGAACATATCAAACGCATATACAACTGACATCATCAGGAGCAGTGCACTTAAATGATGTTGGCAGGGCCAGGACAAGCTTAAATACGCATCATATAATATGTCACCAATGCAATGTCTACCCCAATTGGATTCCATCGCATATATATATCCATCCAGCATTTCCCCTTGTCCTGTGTAACTCCAGCACTGGGCCCAAGGTCACATCATACTAACCACTTCAACTGGATCAGCAATCAGGAATGAAATAAACACAGCTGTAGTCACATATCACTAACTATACAATAACATCAAATATTTAGAAAAGGGATGGCAGGACCAATGTCTTCAAAACTATGAAAAGATTTTTATGACTGTAGGTCACAGCAGGTTGTAAATGAAAGCCCAATAGCCAGTACATTGTGGATCAATGTGCCACAGCACAATGCAGTGCCACCAAACGTGCCCTTGCTGACACTGCTAGGGAATCTCCTCACAAAGGGGCATCCATTGGGCGTAGCAGGCACCGCAAAGATGGTACTTGGGAGGGGGTGCTATGGTTTAGGGAGGGGTGGGTTTTATTTTGCGAGGGGTTTTCTTGACTTTTGGGGTTTGTGGCTGGGTATCTAATTTCTCAGGGGTGAAGTAGGATGTGGCAGGGATGTGTTGGTCTTTGGGGTGTTTTTTTTGTGTTTTTATAGTTTTTGAGCTGGTTGTAGTTGGGTGGAGATCCAGTTTATCAGGGGTGAAGTGGGATGTGGAAGGAATGGGCTGGTCTTTGGGAGAGATTTTTGAGACTTGGGGGGGGCTCAGGGTTCACAGGAATATGGACAACTGCAAACAGCACAACTTCCCCAGGGAAACAGGAAGAATGCTCAGGATGGAGTTAGGTTTTGGAGGTGGAGGAAGTGGAAGTGTGAGCTGTCTGAACTGGGTGTAGTGTTGGTGTCTATTGTGTGGGTGACTGAACATTTGCATTTTTTGCCCGTGTGTGCTGTGGAGGTTCAGGGTTTTGTGGAGGGATCTGTACATGTTGCTGTGTTGTCTGGGGGTATGGTTGTGGGTGTGGAAGAGACTCTGGCTGTTGCTGTATTGTCTGAGGTATTGCGGGTGTGTAGGGATCTGCAGCTGTTGCTGTGGTGCCTGGGAGAATACTGGGGTGGTAAAGGGGTGAGTGTCTGCTGAGGGCTTGCATGTGTGCATCATTTTTATATGGTTTGTATTTGTGTGTGATGCTTGTCTGGTAAAGTATGTGCTTGCTTGGGTGGGTGGGTGGGTGTGTGTGTTCTTGGGACAGGAATGGGAATAGGGAATTTGGTTGGGGAAGGGGCAGGAGGTGGGGTGGAAGTCAAGGTTGGGATGGGTAAAAGGCTCCTGTGAGGGAGGAGGCCAGAGCCTGAAAAGATGTCTGGAGGTCAGATATTGCAGTGTAAATGCCTTCCATGTAGGCCACCATATGTATCAGCTGGTTGTATTGCCCCTTGATGGGATTCAAGACTTCTTTATAACCCACAGAGATGGTCCATATGAGGTCAATAGCCTCCTCACTTAGGGCAGCAGGGCTAACAAGGGCAGGGACTGAGGTGCCTGGAGCGAAGGAAACTACTTCCCTCTTAGGGGAGCAAGTCTGGCCAATTTGTTGGGATACAACAAGGAGGGTGGCAATGTAAGAGGTAATATTGTAACAAGCAAATATTATAACCTTTGCAATCCAAGAAATAAAGGCAGAAAGTAAATAACTTCTTTACATATTACTCTAAAATAACATCTTCTAACCTCTTTAGCAATTTGACTGCCCTTTTAGTCTGGGAACAAAAGTGGTGATGGATGGAGCATCTGATCCAATCAAACACTCACACCCAGTCAACAGATCTGGGTTTAATCCTTCACCGTTCTTTAGCCCACTCTGCCACCCCAGTTCAGACATGGCCAAATGCAAATCAGTCTGACCCTGTGCCTCATGGGAACAGTCCAGCCCGAACTGCCAAGCCATGCCTTCCCTGGACCGGAAACAAGCTTCCGAGGACCGGTTTCTGGCATTCCAGCCGTCTTCAGCCCAGCTTGCTTGAATCCAGTGGCAAAGTGAGCAAGGGACTCACGTCTGAGCATACCCTGCCAACTTATGGCAAACAAAGTGGTACAAAAGGGGGAACACGCTAGATGCATAATTAGGTGCTCCCTACCTTTCCAGTTCTGATGAAGACCCCACCCTAAGGCTGGACTAACCTAGTATACAAGATAGGGGTCGAAACGTTGACTTCAATTTGATAACAAGGCAGGACAACTGTAATTCATTTGACAGTGTTCACAGATTCCTATGTGATTTCTCTGGAACAATTGACCTTTACTTAGGCTGTATCTGTATCACCATACAAATATGATGACTGTATGTCACACTACCCTGTCCTTGAATACTACCCTCACGTTTTCACTTTTATCACAACCACTTCTCATTTCCCACTTCCCAACCCTGAGCACCAAATATTCTAAATATTTGCATTTTTATGAAGATGAGTAAGCAATTGCATTGTCACCATTTAGAATTTCTACTCTATTGTAAATAAACTGCATAAATCTGCAAGTTTGACTTCTAGAATTAGTATTGTGGATGCAACTCACTATTGGTTTATGCTATAATCATTGTGTGCTACTGGACCATTTCTTTGTTGTACTTGATTATTAACCCGGGTCTAGTAGCCCATCGAGTATCCCCATTGATATATAATTAAAAAAAATCTTGCCCAGATTTTAGCACCACCACTAAACTCTTGTTACACCAATCCCTTTTGTGTAATAAAGATGCACTGCCTGTCACCTTATCAACTTGAACAGCTGCAGAAAACTTAGATGGGCCCTTGCGTTGCATAACAGGTTTGGCAATACGCACCCTATCACCTGCAACAAATAGGTTTTAGTTTGACTTTATGAACTTTATCATGATACTTCTTGCCCTTTACTTGTACATCACTCAAGTTTTCTCTTACTTTTTCCAATACCTTCTCATTGCTCTTGTTAACTCTGGAACTACCAACATTTGGAGTCAAGAAAGTACAACTTTGTCTTCCCCTCATCAAAAAATAAGGAGATTCACTAATTGCCGAATGTGGTGTGGTATGGTAACTCCACAATCAGTTTTTCTCTCAAGAAGTTAAAAACATTCCTTCCATTATCCAGAGCAGCCAGAATACCATATTTAAGAAACCTGTTTACCCTTTCCACTGGACCATTGGCTTTGGGACAATGTAAGGGTCCTCTATGAGTGTGGATACCACACTTTTTCAGAAATAGTAACATTTTAGATGACACAAAATGTACCCCATTATCAGACATTAGCACTTTGGGAAAACCGTCAATTTGAAAGATTCTTTCCACAAAGTTGGTTAGTTCATCCATATTGGGGTTCTCAACAAAAGCATGGTAAATCCACTTCAAAAAGTTGTTCATTAGCACTATCAAGAATCTATTTTGTTTTCACAGTACATCATAAGGTCCAGGATAATTGACAGACACATTCTTCTAAGATTTTTGTGGACAGTTTTGTAAATCTGTTTCACATGACACTTTCCAATGTTTATCAGAAAGCACACAAACCTTGCAAGCATCCACAAACCTTTCACCATTTGCATCCATGCCCAGGCACCAATAATGCTATTTAAGCTACTTTTTTGTTCCAGACCCACCAGGATGTCCAAAATAAGCTAAATCAATCAGTCTGTTCCTGAGACCCAAGGGTGAAACAGATCATGCCGAACAAAAAATGTAATTTTCTATACTCAACTCACTGGACACCTGAACATAACTCTATTCCTGGATCAAGATTCCTATTTGGTGGCCACCCATTAACAACATACTGTCTAACTTTAGCCAATTATTCATCTTCTTTAGACAATTTTACCCATTAAAACTCTGAAATGGTACCATTGCATTTATTCAACACATGTACTTCGGTGACTACACACATGCTGATCTAGAACTGCATCCGTCTTCTGATCCTTAGGTTGCAACCTTGACAGTCGGCAGTGATATTTTTCCCACCAGAAATATGTCATATTTCAAAACTAAATTCCTGTAATCTAGCAATAAGTATTATAAATCTAAAGGAAGCTTTACCGGAACTCACTCTATCCATTATGTACACTAATGGCTTATGATCAGTGACCAACACAAAAGGCTACCCCCACAAAAAGTTCTTACATTTCTCTACTGCCCAGACAAACGCCAAGGCCTCTTTCTCAATAGTGCTGTTGTGCTCCTCTCACTGCACTAGATATAAGAAACATTACACTTTCCCTGCCATCCACTACCTGACTAAACCCTGCACTTAACCCAATGGAACTGGCATCAACAGTAAAAAAACGATTCACCATTGGGATCAAAAGTGCTGAGACCCGGTCGCTTGCGCAAGAAGTATTGTAACCTTTACAAAGGCCTCATCATGTTCCTTGATCCATACAAAGGGTATTCCTTTCCTCAAATGTTGTCCTAATGGCAGCACAACAATAGCATAGTCATGCACAAATCTGGCATAATACTCTCCTCTTCCCAAAAAAGACAAAAGAAAAGCATTGTCATACGGTTTGATTACATTGTTCAATGCACTGACTAAGTCTGCCTTAGGAAAAATTCCCTCACTTGATATTTTATGTCCTAAATAATCAATTTCCTTTATTGCAAATTTGGACTTTTCCTTACTGACAGTCATGCCTCTGGCCTCCAATATACCAAGAACAGAATCCAACAACTTATCATGATCCTCACAGGTCTTGGCAAAGATAAGTATGTTATCTTTCACAAAAGCTGTGAGATCTTTTGACGCATCATCCAAAGCCACTCTGTGAGATAAGGACTTGAGGTCAATTATGGAAAAATATTTAACACCATTGACAGCCGCTAGCAAATCTTGTATCCTTGGCAGGGGATGACTGTCAATTACAATATTTTTGTTCAAAGACCTCAAGTCACCACATAACCATAAATCACTGTTATTCTTTAGCGCAGGAACAATTGCTGAAACCCATTCTGAACTATCAGTGGGTTCAATGATACCCTCTGCACACAATCCATCCAGGTGTTGTTTTAACAGTTTGTGAACTCCCAATTGTACCATCTGCTCCTTGTGTTGAATGGGAATGGCACCATATTTAAGTTTAATACAATGAGGGAAACCCCTCACCTGCTAATCTTTATCCATAAACACAGCATTGTGTATAGAATTGATACTTTCTACATTTGACACCTGAACCTCAACTTGGTTCAATGAAACATATCTCAAAACAATGGGACAATCAGTACCTGGACACAAAATTACACCCAATTTTCCTAAATCATACCATTCCACAATATCATTTCCATTGACTGACATACATTGTTGTAAAGATGTTACACCCTTGAAATTCAAAATTATCCTCGGTGTAGCCCAACATGTCAAGTTCAAAATTTCCAACGGCCTTTGGATTAACATCTGTCTTTTTCAACTCCACACACTCCCATTTTTCCTTAAAGCTAAATTCAGTCACAATCATAATTGGGGATCCCAAATCTGCAATTACTTCCAATACAACCTATCCAATGCGTACTTCTCCCAAAGGTGCTCTGAAGGGCACACCTACAGTATTAACATCAAAACATACATGCTGACCACACAACGCAAGAATCAAATTCTACATATTGTCACTCACATCACTCGAGTTCACACTCACATTTGTCCCCTGTCTTCATGCCTCTGCACACACTCTGGAAGTGCCCAAATGTATTACATTTGTTGCATCTTCTTTTCATTGCAGGACAATCAGCATTGTTAGCAAGGTGCATTTTGGATCACTATCCATAACAACTGGGTGAAACCCTTTTGACACCAGTAGACTTTACAGATATTTTCCCTGTTTCAACTACACGCACAGGAGCACCAGCATTACTCTCCTCCGAAGTTAACACTTTAGAAGACTGAATAGATCTCTCTATTTTCTTGACCATGTCCAGTACCTTATTACGACATGTCAACAACCTATCCTGGATTTTTTTATTCACAATTAAAAACAAATTGAATCCTTATACAAGTATTCATGTTTGAACCAAATTCACAATTGGCCATAAGTACTCTTAATGCAGGTACATATTCTTCCACATATTCCTCCTGGTGCTGGTACTGGTGGCAAGTTTTCAAAAACGTCAATGGCCGATGTACCCAGAAAACTGAACAACAATGCATTTTTTCTTTCAGCCAAAAACCCAAAAACCGTAATACAAAGCTTCTCTTTTGTCTTTTTGGGGAATAGGAGAGTATTATGCCAGATTGGTAAAAGAATATACTGTTGTTGTGGAGCCATTAGGACAAACTTTAAAGAAAGGAGTACCCTTTGTATGGATCAAGGAGCATGATGAGGCCTTCGTAGAGGTTAAAAGACTTCTTGGGCAAGCCTCGGGTCTCAGCACTTTTGATCCCAATGGTAAATCGTTTTTGACTGTTGATGCCAGTTCCGGATCACTGACAGAATATCGACAGTAAGAATATCAAGCTACAAGAATATCGACTCTAAAATATCGATGGACAGAATATCGACAGCCTATCTCTACAATGGTAAGTCAAAACCAAAATATCGCTGTTTAAAATATCGTTGTTTAAAATATTGTTTTTTTTAAATGTCTTAAAAATAATTTAAACATGATTAAATAATAAATAAGAGTCATAAAAACAAAGTTAGAATTATTTTAAAATGTTAAAAACTGATAAATGATAAATATTGCTTTGTTTATATAACCTAATAATATTAATAAACAATTATTTTATTTTATTATAAAATGTTAGAAACATAAGAAAAGTTATAAATACATATATATATATATATATATATATATATATATATATATATATATATATATATATATATATATATATATATATATGATTGCTCCCAAAAATACACCAGCCTGCTGCACTCGCGAGCGGGTGCTCTTTCAGGTGGGGGTGTGCCCATCCAATAGATTCTTGCTCCAAAATCCAATCACAATCCTGTGAAATTAGACAACAGCACTCGCAGGGGGATATAAAGCCAACGATTCTTTATTTGGCTACCAGCACAGACAAGACGCGTTTCGGCGATGAGCCTTCGTCAATTGCAAATGTAAACGCGCCGCCATTGCATTTAAAACACACAGTGTAATCGTCACAGTGAGTCATGGCATCAACATGAAAAAGGGACTATCCAATGGCTAAAATCGCGCCATCTTGGAAGTCCTTTTTACAAACAGAAAACGGAAAAATACATATCATTTTCCTTTTCATTTGTAGTCTAGGGTATGGGTGCATTAGGTAAAGTTCATACTTCACTCCATTCGGTATATATATATATCCACAGTCCCCATACATGAGATATCGCCCTGGATGGGCACATTTTGTCACCAATTCATCTTGCCCTCAGATGGGCTATGCCATGATAAACATCCATTACTGACATGATTACTTACTGGAATTTAAAAAGGCAGTTCATGAAGCCAAACATTTGTATAATAAGAGGAAAATTTCAGAGGTGAAAAAAGAAAAGAAACGAAGAAAAAGGAACAGGAAAGAAGGACAGTACAGTTCATATTAACCGACAGAGCGGGTCATAGTGAAATTCCCTCTACTTTAAACGCAAAGTTAACCTCCCTGGAACGCTTATATGAGCGGGAAATCCGTAAGTGGTGGGAGGCCACCTCCCTACAAAATTACATGGAGGTAAAACGTGTACCTAGAGGATTAAGAATTTACACTATACCTGCATACGAGAATCCGGATCCCTTGTTACTAGATGCTTGGGCAGAACACATAGCGGACTCCTGCCAAGGAATGTTAGTAATACTAATACGGTTTGCATGGAGTGACCGCGACAAAGCACTAGCCTCTATAAAGGATTTGGAGGAGGAATTGGAGAAGGAACGGGATCAAGAGAGCATTAAAGAAAAACGAGACCAAATGAAAAAACGATTAAAAGCATATGAACAAAAAATTAAACAACGAAAGGAAGAAAAGTTCGATCGCGACGAAAAGGACTACAGGTTGGGCAGAGTTTTAACTTTCTCGAAAAAATATGACAATCCCAGAAAAGAAATCCAGAAAAAACAAGCAGGACCACCGCCTACAGTTCAGGAAACTTCAGAATCCGAAGTGACACCTGACGAGGATTCCACAGAGGAAGGAATGGGAGCCTCTACTTCCTCCCATTTTTACACGGAATTCCAAGTCATGAGGAAACAGCAGGAAGGCGGCAGGGGAAAACCCCCAGAACAAAGAGCGCCACGAGGAAAACGCGGAGGGGGGGCTGGGGTCAGAAAAGCAGTAAGTTCACCCCCAGTGACCAGGAGCAAAAAGACCTTCAACAAAAGGAACTAAATGGGATAGAAGATTTATCCATCATTAATTTGACGACGAAAACTTTAACAACGGAGGAAGAAACCATATTAAAACTAGGTCTTTCCTTTTGTCCGCAGAGGAAATTTGAATTTGCTCAGACACGCATTGACCTTTTCAAATTTGTGAGAAAGTTAAAATTACATAAATTCTATAAACTGAAACCTACACTAACCAAACCAAATACCAAGAAAGCTCGACAAGAGTGCACAGAAGGCCTTCTATGCAAAGATCTAAGTGGGATTATCACCATGGAGCAATTGAGAGCGGAAAGCTTGGGTGAGGAAAGTGTAAATATGACAAATACTCAAATGGTTTCTGCAATGGATGTCCAACTTAAAGGAGGGATTTCCTCTTTTAAACCAGCATCAGTCTTCATGCCTCCAACAATGACGGATGCCATAGATATATTCTCGGAAACAGTGATTAAAGATCTAAAAAAACTAAGACACGATGTACAGTATCAAAAGGATGGAAATATGAATTTCAATAAACAACAACAAATTGCTTTCAAAAAACTTTGTGATGATTCCTCTCTGATATGCAAACCATCCGATAAAGGAGGGAATATTGTGCTTATGACAGTCTCACAATATGAAAAGGAAGCATTCAGACAATTAAATGATACCACATGCTATTTAAAAATCACGAATTTTGACTATCAAAATAGCATAAGAGACTACCATGACATCATCACCAAATGGTACAATAAAGACATGCTAAATAGTGATGAATTTTTGTTTCTTCGTTGTATGAATCCTATTACACCCACGTTCTACCACCTTCCTAAAGTACACAAAGACAGTACTAATCCTCCTGGATGCCCGATTGTGTCCTCATTAGGGGGGTTAACAGAACATCTCTCTATGTATGTAGACTCATTTCTGTTTCCATTTGTAGTTGCATTGAAGTCATACTTGAAGGATACTACTCATCTTTTGAATGTTCTAAATGAGTTTACATGGAAACAAGGATATTGTATGATGGTGATGGACATCACCAGTTTATATACAAGCATTGTACACACTGACGGGTTACGGGCCATACATAGTTTTCTACAAACAAGAGATGTGGAATACTTTGAGCACAATAAAATGCTCATGGATTTTATAACTTTTGGCCTGAACAAGAACATCTTTGTTTTTAAAGGACAACTGTACAAACAACAGTCAGGTGTAGCCATGGGTTCTTGCTCCTCCCCCAGCTACGCTAATCTGTGCGTAGGCTGGTGGGAGGAACATATAGCCTGGAATGACAGCAATGCCTTGTGGAATGGGAGAATTAAATCTTGGAATCGTTATATTGACGATCTGTTAATTATATTTGAAGGGACGGTAGAGGAAGCGACTACATATGTGGGTGTATTGAATGACAATAACTTGAATCTGAGATTCTGTGGTGAAATAAGTGACTCAGTGGTAAATTTTTTAGATCTGACCATTTTTGTGGAAGAGGGGCAGTTGCATACTAAATTGTATCGTAAGGCCACAGCGGGGAATTGTACATTACACGCAACAAGCCATCATCCTAAAAAACTAATTAAGAGTATTCCTTATGGGGAACTTTTAAGACTTAAAAGAAACAGTTCCACCGAAACAGAATTTGATAAAGCAGCTAAGCTGTGCATAAACAGATTCAAGGTGAGGGGTTATAAAGAGGGAGTACTCAAACAAGCTCTGGATAAAGTCAGTAAAAGATCTAGACTAGAACTACTGAAACCGAAAGAAACCAAAAAACAGAATCATAAGACCTTCAGATTAATTACGACCTATTCCCAGAATTCAGAACAGGTCCGAAAAATTCTTAAAAAGAATTGGAATATATTACTAGCGGATAATGTCATCAGGTAGGATTTACCTGCCAATCCGCTGGTTACGTACCGTAAAGCTAGAGCTCTGAAGGATGATCTAGTACATAGTCATCTAACGGTAAAATCCAATGTATCCAATAAGATACCTCTTAATGGTTTCTTTCCATGTGGTCGGTGTAAGGCCTGTAAAATCAGCAAAAGGACCCTTACCTATGAAATTCCAGGTGTAAAAAACCCCTAAAAGCATAAAAAAGTTTCTAACGTGTACAACACCCTATGCCATCTATTGTCTGATATGTCCCTGTGGACTAAAATACGTCGGGAGTACCATTAATCCGGTTAAATTACGTATACTGGAGCACATGCGTGCCATCAGCAATTTAGATGAATCTTACCCGGTGGCAAGACACTTCGACAAAATGCATGGACGCAACAGGGATCTGTTGGCCTACTTTTGTCTGGATAGTGTGCCACCTCTACCACGTGGTGGAGACCGCTTACAGAAATTACGGCGGCTTGAGTCACGCTACATCATAGACCTACAGAGCAAGAGTCCATTGGGACTCAATACACATGAAGATTTAGCAGTCCATTTAGGATATTAATACTCTGTAGACATTTCAACTAACTGTATCTCTGATCATCATATGTTAATATGAACTGTACTGTGCTTCTTTCCTGTTCCTTTTTCTTCGTTTCTTTTCTTTTTTCACCTCTGAAATTTTCCTCTTATTATACAAATGTTTGGCTTCATGAACTGCCTTTTTAAATTCCAGTAAGTAATCATGTCAGTAATGGATGTTTATCATGGCATAGCCCATCTGAGGGCAAGATGAATTGGTGACAAAATGTGCCCATCCAGGGCGATATCTCATATATGGGGACTGTGGATATATATATATACCGAATGGAGTGAAGTATGAACTTTACCTAATGCACCCATACCCTAGACTACAAATGAAAAGGAAAATGATATGTATTTTTCCGTTTTCTGTTTGTAAAAAGGACTTCCAAGATGGCGCGATTTTAGCCATTGGATAGTCCCTTTTTCATGTTGATGCCATGACTCACTGTGACGATTACACTGTGTGTTTTAAATGCAATGGCGGCGCGTTTACATTTGCAATTGACGAAGGCTCATCGCCGAAACGCGTCTTGTCTGTGCTGGTAGCCAAATAAAGAATCGTTGGCTTTATACCCCCCTGCGAGTGCTGTTGTCTAATTTCACAGGATTGTGATTGGATTTTGGAGCAAGAATATATATATATATATATATATATATTTTTTTTTTTTGCAGCAAATGCGCACCTGCGCTTTTCAACAGGCACACGCAGCGCTCCTTAGCTATCCAGCCTGCATGCCTCTCACGCCTCGCAGCTCACCTTTTCTCCTCATTTGTACACATGTGCCCGACGCGTTTCGAGGCTGGCCGCCTCTTCTTCATGGGGCATAGTTCAAAAAGACAGGCAAGGCTCTCATGCTCATTTGGCACCAGCTTTATTTCACTAGTGAGGGAACGCCCTGAGTGGGCGTGGCTACATTGTCTTGTCACCATCAAGAATGATGGTTGTTGTAGTCCTGAATGAGAGTCCATATAAAATACCTTAGTTCGGTGGCCTGAAGTGTTGAAAAAATTATTAGCCAGTGTTTGTAAATCCTTGAGTAGGGGGAGAGCTGGCGAACTGCAAGGCAATTGTTGTCCATGGGAACGCTGCACCAGGAACCTTGCTTCGTGCGAGGAACGGCCTCTCCGCGCTGTGTGTCAGTAGGAAACTGCAGCCGGTGATGGTGCTCTGTTGCACGGCCAGGGGCAGCCGTGAGGAATTTTTTGCAGCAAATGCGCACCTGCGCTTTTCAACAGGCACACGCAGCGCTCCTTAGCTATCCAGCCTGCATGCCTCTCACGCCTCGCAGCTCACCTTTTCTCCTCATTTGTACACATGTGCCCGACGCGTTTCGAGGCTGGCCGCCTCTTCTTCATGGGGCATAGTTCAAAAAGACAGGCAAGGCTCTCATGCTCGTTTGGCACCAGCTTTATTTCACTAGTGAGGGAACGCCCTGAGTGGGCGTGGCTACATTGTCTTGTCACCATCAAGAATGATGGTTGTTGTAGTCCTGAATGAGAGTCCATATATATATATATCCAAACAGATAGTTACTCCTTATGGACCCCCACGACCCAAGAAAAGTGGCGTGCACGCCGGCGGAGATACTCCGGTTTACAAATGTTCCCAAATCAATAAAGTTATTTGCACACTCTCAGGACACAAAGAGAATAGTCGCCAAATCCAGAAAGTGCTGTTTATTCACAACGCGTTTCACCAACAAGTGGCTTGATCACGTGAATTGTGCTTGTAGTTCATTGGTTAAATAATATGAACATTTGTCACAGACATAGGACTTCAATGTGGGTAAATCAATAACATAATTCATGTTACATGCAGAAATTACGAAAAATACGTATTGAGCATAATCCAAAGTTAATACATAATGTGCGCAATTAATATCCATTGCGACATATGCCAAATTGAAGAATTTATGACCTAATGATAAAAATGTCCCATCCTGCCACTCTCACTCCAAATTACCTCATAAAGTGTCCTGTCACTGTATCATGAGAAATAAACACTCGATAATAATATTACGGCATAGAAATACTGGGCCGTACTACACCCGATCAGGGTAACGGGACTCCGCCCTGAAATCCCATGTGTCAATCAATTGTGCCTACGTCAAGGTACAACGGGGCGGTCCAACTTAGGAAGGAGATGAGGCGTGCACAGTGATAATGCATGATACATAATAGACAACTGACTCATGTGCGTGTCTGGATAGTCGAATAACGTGATGCAAGTCACATCATGAATTGTTCAAATGGCAAACACTCACGGAGAGAAACTATCCCCGGTGTTTTGTTCAAGTATTGGCAAGTGCCAGAAAAAGTCATATGAAATCATAACAGAGTTACCCTCATGCGTCCATCTCACGTTTTGACAAGCAAATCAGTGCCCATGTGAACAGGAGAAAAAAAGAGAAGGGGAGGAATCCCGTGAACGTGCAAAAGTAGGTGAAATGGGCCCCTTCTCTCATTCCTGAAAGAAAAAAAAAGAAAAAATTAAAAAAAAAATTCTAAATTATACATAAAGATTTGTACAAATATATACATGTTAAAATACCAGAACTATGAGTACTGACTTTACAAAGAGAAGTACGAAAAATCAAGAACTTTTCCAGATCATGTTATAAGCAAAAGATTCATGGTATTCCTTTTGGGGAACTGCTGAGGGCTAAACATAACTGCAACACTTCCCAAGCATATGAAGAGGAGAGTGTGACCATGATGAAAAGATTCAGAGAGAGGGGTTATCCCGAGTGGGTACTCAAAAAAGCTAGGGAAAGAGCCAACAACATAGACAGAACAGAAACCATTGCTGACAAACCAGTGGAAGACAACAAGCGTGGGGAGACAACAAGATTGATCCTCACGTATAGCTCAGATGCCCAATCCATTAAGAAGATAATAACAAGAAATTGGGATGTTCTCAAAACTGATAATGTACTAGGTGCAGATTTACCAACTAGACCCAGCATAACATACAGAAGAGGGAAAAGTATACGCGATATGCTGGTTCATAGCGACATTACAGTATATCCGCATACCAATATACAGGGCATGGATGGCGTTTTTCCTTGTGGCCATTGTAAGGCCTGTGCCTACAGTAAGTCATGTAAGGAGGTCACATACAATGGTATCAACAAAAAAATGGTGCCTTTTCTAACCTGTAGCTCTACATTTGTTGTATATGCCATTGTATGCACATGTAACAAGTGGTATATTGACAGCACCACGTGCATGGCCAAAAAACGTATATTGGAGCACACCAGAGCCATCACGAATTTTGACCCGAAATATCCGGTGGCCCGACACTTCAGAGAATTAAATTTTTCCAATGTCAGGGACTTAAGTTTCATCGTCCTAGAACAAGTCACCAAAAATCCCCAGGGAGGGAATAGAGTCCTGAAGTTACGGCAACGGGAGTCTAAGCTCATCATCGATTTCCAAACGAAGGCCCCAGGGGGATTAAATCAGGATGAGGAGCTATCAGTGCACCTAAAGAACCAATGAAATCAGATAGTGGTAATCAACATTATCCCTGGTATACTGTATATGTTTTTTCTGTTCATCTACTCGTACTCATGAACCTTTTGCTTATAACATGATCTGGAAAAGTTCTTGATTTTTCGTACTTCTCTTTGTAAAGTCAGTACTCGTAGTTCTGATATTTTAACATGTATATATTTGTACAAATCTTTATGTATAATTTAGAATTTTTTATTTCTTTCAGGAATGAGAGAAGGGGCCCATTTCACCTACTTTTGCACGTTCACGGGATTCCTCCCCTTCTCTTTTTTTTTTTCTCCTGTTCACATGGGCACTGATTCGCTTGTCAAAACGTGAGATGGACGCATGAGGGTAACTCTGTTATGATTTCATATGACTTTTTCTGGCACTTGCCAATACTTGAACAAAACACCGGGGATAGTTTCTCTCCGTGAGTGTTTGCCATTTGAACAATTCATGATGTGACCTGCATCACGTTATTCGACTATCCAGACACGCACATGAGTCAGTTGTCTATTATGTATCATGCATTATCACTGTGCACGCCTCATCTCCTTCCTAAGTTGGACCGCCCCGTTGTACCTTGACGTAGGCACAATTGATTGACACATGGGATTTCAGGGCGGAGTCCCGTTACCCTGATCGGGTGTAGTACGGCCCAGTATTTCTATGCCGTAATATTATTATCGAGTGTTTATTTCTCATGATACAGTGACAGGACACTTTATGAGGTAATTTGGAGTGAGAGCGGCAGGATGGGACATTTTTATCATTTAGGTCATAAATTCTTCAATTTGGCATATGTCGCAATGGATATTAATTGCGCTCATTATGTATTAACTTTGGATTATGCTCAATACGTATTTTTCGTAATTTCTGCATGTAACATGAATTATGTTTGTGATTTACCCATATTGAAGTCCTATGTTTATGTCTGTGACAAATGTTCATATTATTTAACCAATCAACTACAATCACAATTCACGTGATCAAGCCACTTGTTGGTGAAACGTGTTGTGAATAAACAGCACTTTCTGGATTTGGCGACTATTCTCTTTGTGTCCTGAGAGCGTGCAAATAACTTTATTGATTTGGGAACATATATATATATATATATATATATATATATATATATATATATATAAATATAAAAATAATATATATATATAATAAATTAAAATATTAAAATTAATATTTTTTTCTAAAAAAATATTTGACACTACATTAACTATAAAAGTAGGGAAATGTTGGATAGCGTAGGGGATAAAATAACTATTTCCACTACAGAAAGTGCAACAGTAGGGAAAGTGTTGGATAGCGGAGGGGAATAATTTACTATTTCCACTCCAGTGAGTGCAACAGTAGGGAAAGTGTTGGATAGTGAGTAGGTAAAAATTACTATTCCCACTCCAGCAAGTGCCACAGTAGGGAAAGTGTTGGAGAGCGGGTATATAAAAATGTCCGTTCCCACTCCAGTGAGTGCAACAGTAAGGAAAGTGTTGGCTAGCGGATGGGTTTAAAAATTGCTATTCTCACTCCAGTGAGTGCAATAGGAGGGAAAGTGTTGGTAAGCGGGTGGGAATCATTTTGTATTCCTACTCCTGCAAAATAATTAATATTAATTAACAAATAATTAATTTTTGAAAAATAATTTACCTCCCGCTTTATTCCAGTATAAACGTCACCACCAAGATTGTAAAATATTACACAATTAACATAATTATTTAACAATTAATTAACAAAGCACATTAAAAACAATTACAAATAAATTAGTTCACACAATTAACACCATAAAATTAATTTAAATAAATATTGTATATAAAAATAATAAAGATGTTAATTAAATTAAATTACTTCCCACACTCCTCCCCTATCAACCCACAACGTATTAAAAAATTACACAATTAACATATCTACCAAATAATTAATAATTCATATCCAAATAATAGGTCATTAATAACATTTTACCACAATTAATATTAAATATACCCTACATAAATATTAATACTATTATTAATAATTAATTATAATTAAAGTACTTCCCACCATACTCCCCTATAAAAGCACAACCTGCTCCTCAAACAATTACACAATTAAACAGATTTACCAATTATTTAATAATAACCAATAATTCATAATTAATAACAAAGTAAGACAATTAACAATGTCAATTATTAAATACCAAAATAATAATTAATAAAAATATTAATTAAAATTAATTTACTTCCCACCCTATTCCATTATTAACCCACAACCCGCTACGGAAATAAAATGCAATATTTATGGGTTTTTTAATGATTAACTTCTAAAAATGTATTATTAAATATATTTATAATAAAATAACTTCCCACCTTATTCCCCTATAAACCCACAACCCGCCACAGAATTAAAATAAACAAAAAATGTATTAACATAAAATTCATTACTTGTAAAAAATTCAACCATACATTACAAAAATAAGCTATATTTTTAACACATATACTAACATACAAAACACTAAAAAAAGAAAATCGATATTATTAACAACGGTATTTTGACTAACGATATTACTAACATTGATGTTAATTAATTTGATATTTGTTACCTGCATTTTGATATTCTGGTCGTTAATATTCTGTCATATTGATATTTAAACATCGATATAATGGTATATCGACTTTTAAACTTCAATATTATGTCTGCATACCGCCAGTTCCATTGGGTTAGGTGCAGTGTTTAGTCAGATAGCGGATGGCAGGGAAAGTGTAATCTCTCTTACATCTAGTGCAGTGAGATGAGCACAACAGCACTGTTGAGAAAGAGGCCTTGCAGTGAATAGCTATCAAATAATTCTTATATGACTTGAACCATTTTTTCCAAATCAGTACGGGTTTCCCAGGTACTGGTAAAAATATGGACAGTTGGTTAAACATTTGTGAATTAGCCATTTCTGTAAATGATGTGAAGTAAATCTCCACAAAAACACACTAAATAAAAAGTAAAAGGCAATACTATATGCTATTAATATAATATTCAGCAATCTTAAATAGCTTGTAATAAATAAACAAGATTTCTGAACACATAGGGGGCCATTATGATGTTGGGTGGATTGCCACCGCTGGACTGGAGGTGGCGCCCTTCAATTACCCCCGCCATATTACACTGGCAGGTGTACAGTGGCGGACGGAAAGACTGTCCGCCGCTTTACCACAGGCAGGCAATCGTTACGATTGCCTGCCATGCGGTCCTGGCCAATAATATGGTGGCGGTGCCTAGCAGGCACTGCCCGCAATATTATGATGTGGGCAGACTAGGGCCTTTCCATGGCGACTAGGCCGCCATGGAAAGGCATGCGGTCTTTTGCATTGGGGGCCCACTGTGGGCCCCCAGGGTGTTGGGGGTGCACTTGGGGGGTACCCATGGTACCCCCTACATTGGCATGCACAAGGTGGCAGGCATTGCGTGGTGCCTGTCACTTTGTGCATGTCAATGTACAACATGCAACTTTTACATTGCGGCAGATTACCGCCCGCTGCAATGCAAAAGATGTGGTCGCATCCTGATTGCCCCCGAGGGACTGCCGCACCTCTGGGGGACGGTCCTGTTTTCTGCGTTGGTGGCGGTAGGACAAAGTCTGCCCGCTATCTTAATAGGGCCCATAGATTTAAAATGAAGTAATAAAAAGTCACCAGAAAGCATCAAGGTGTGCTTATCACCGATAAATGAGGATATGCAGTAACATTCCTTTGCTGACTCGGGTGTGCACATCACTGAAATAGCGATGCTGGGGAGATTTAGATACTTCCAAAACAGTACTGATAAGCTGCACTTTGCATAAATACACAACACAGAACTGAATGCTAGTGTGCTTATCACTGATACCCCGTAAACACAATATTGCAAAAAAACAACCAAAGTGTAGAAACAGTAAAATTCGGCTGAGCTGCTATGTTAACAGGCCTACAGCAAACTGCTCCAAAATGGCAGTTGAAGGACATGAGAAACATACTGTTTTCTACAGCTCATGGACCTTGAGGACTCCCATTGCTGGATGCAGGACCTATTCCATGGCTCATGAGCAACTCAAGCACGTGCAAAGATTTCAGCACACCAGTGCTTAATTTGACCCAGTGGTTTCTGGTGCTCAGCACAGGTACTTAATTGTCAGCACAGGTGCTTGGAAAAGCATGGGAAAGATGGCGCTGTGAAGATCAATGTGCACAGGACCCACGATTTGAAGTATATCAGGGACAACCAATAGCATAGCCAAGTACCATGCATGTGTAGGGATCCTTAGGTGTAAGTGCAAGTGCAAGTCATGAAAGCAAACACTGCGCTAACAGCATTAATCACACATCTAGTTAAAGTAGATGTACAGTACACACAGGAAAATGGAACCATGTCCATACAAAACTCCACAAAGGTATGACAATTTAACACCCTCCATGTGTGGATAAACAAATATCTAACTTGAACATATCAAACGCATATACAACTGACATCATCAGGAGCAGTGCACTTAAATGATGTTGGCAGGGCCAGGACAAGCTTAAATACTCATCATACAATATGTCACCAATGCAATGTCTACCCCAATTGGATTCCATCGCATATATATATCCATCCAGCATTTCCCCTTGTCCTGTGTAACTCCAGCACTGGGCCCAAGGTCACATCATACTAACCACTTCAACTGGATCAGCAATCAGGAATGAAATAAACACAGCTGTAGTCACATATCACTAACTATACAATAACATCAAATAGTTAGAAGAGGGATGGCAGGACCAATGTCTTCAAAACTATGAAAAGATTTTTATGACTGTAGGTCACAGCAGGTTGTAAATGAAAGGCCAATAGCCAGTACATTGTGGATCAATGTGACACAGCACAATGCAGTGCCACCAAACGTGCCCTTGCTGACACTGCCAGGGAATCTCCTCACAGAGGGGCATCCATTGGGCGTAGCGCAAAGATGGTACTTGGGAGGGGGTGCTATGGTTTAGGGAGGGGTGGGTTTTATTTTGGGAGGGGTTTTCTTGACTTTTGGGGTTTGTGGCTGGGTATCTAATTTCTCAGGGGTGAAGTAGGATGTGGCAGGGATGTGTTGGTCTTTGGGGTGTTTTTTTGGTGTTTTTATAGTTTTTGGGCTGGTTGTAGTTGGGTGGAGATCCAGTTTATCAGGGGTGAAGTGGGATGTGGAAGGAATGGGCTGGTCTTTGGGAGAGATTTTTGAGACTTGGGGGGGGCTCAGGGTTCACAGGAATATGGACAACTGCAAACAGCACAACTTCCCCAGGGAAACAGGAAGAATGCTCCGGATGGAGTTAGGTTTGGGAGGTGGAGGAAGTGGAAGTGTGAGCTGTCTGAACTGGGTGTAGTGTTGGTGTCTATTGTGTGGGTGACTGAACATTTGCATTTTTTGCCCGTGTGTGCTGTGGAGGTTCAGGGTTTTGTGGAGGGATCTGTACATGTTGCTGTGTTGTCTGGGGGTATGGGTGTGGGTGTGGAAGAGACTCTGGCTGTTGCTGTATTGTCTGAGGTATTGCGGGTGTGGAGGGATCTGCAGCTGTTGCTGTGGTGCCTGTGAGAATACTGGGGTGGTAAAGGGGTGAGTGTCTGCTGAGGGATTGCATGTGTGCATCATTTTTATATGGTTTGTATTTGTGTGTGGTGCTTGTCTGGTAAAGTATGTGCTTGCTTGGGTGGGTGGGTGTGTGTGTTCTTGGGACAGGAATGGGAATAGGGAATTTGGTTGGGGAAGGGGCAGGAGGTGGGGCGGAGGTCAAGGTTGGGATGGGTAAAAGGCTCCTGTGAGGGAGGAGGCCAGAGCCTGAAAAGATGTCTGGAGGTCAGATATTGCAGTGTAAATGCCTTCCAGGTAGGCCACCATATGTATCAGCTGGTTGTATTGCCCCTTGATGGGATTCAAGACTTCATTATAACCCACAGAGATGGTCCATATGAGGTCAATAGCCTCCTCACTTAGGGCAGCAGGGCTAACAAGGGCAGGGACTGAGGTGCCTGTAGCGAAGGAAACTACTTCCCTCTCAGGGGAGCAAGTCTGGCCAATTTGTTGGGATACAACAAGGAGGGTGGCAATGTAAGAGGTAATATTGTAACAAGCAAATATTATAACCTTTGCTATCCAAGAAATAAAGGCAGAAAGTAAATAACTTCTTTACATATTACTCTAAAATAAAATCTTCTAACCTCTTTAGCAATTTGACTGCCCTTTTAGTCTGGGAACAAAAGTGGTGATGGACGGAGCATCTGATCCAATCAAACACTCACACCCAGTCAACAGATCTGGGTTTAATCCATCACCGTTCTTTAGCCCACTCTGCCACCCCTGTTGAGACATGGCCAAATGCAAATTAGTCTGACCCTGTGCCTCATGGGAACAGTCCAGCCCGAACTGCCAAGCCATGCCTTCCCTGGACCGGAAACAAGCTTCCGAGGACCGGTTTCTGGCATTCCAGCCGTCTTCAGCCCGGCTTGCTTGAATCCAGTGGCAAAGTGAGCAAGGGACTCACGTCTGAGCATACCCTGCCAACTTATGGCGAACAAAGTGGTACAAAAGGGGGAACACGCTAGATGCATAATTAGGTGCTCCCTACCTTGCCAGTTCTGATGAAGACCCCACCCTAAGGCTGGACTAACCTGGTATACAAGATAGGGGTCGAAACGTTGACTTCAATTTGATAACAAGGCAGGACAACTGTAATTCATTTGACAGTGTTCACAGATTCCCATGTGATTTCTCTGGAACAATTGACCTTTACTTAGGCTGTATCTGTATCACCATACAAATATGATGAATGTATGTCACACTACCCTGTCCTTGAACACTACCCTCACGTTTTCACTTTTATCACAACCACTTCTCATTCCCCACTTCCCAACCCTGAGCACCAAATATTCTAAATATTTGCATTTTTATGAAGATGAGTAAGCAATTGCATTGTCACCATTGAGGATTTCTACTCTATTGTAAATAAACTGCATAAATCTGCAAGTTTGACTTCTAGAATTAGTATTGTGGATGCAACTCACTATTGGTTTATGCTATAATCACTGTGTGCTACTGGACCATTTCTTTGTTGTACTGGATTATTAACCCGGGTCTAGTAGCCCATCGAGTATCCCCATTGATATATAATAAAAAAAAATCTTGCCCAGATTTTAGCACCACCACTAAACTCTTGTTCCACCAATCCCTTTAGTGTAATAAAGATGCACTGCCTGTCACCTTATCAACTTGAACAGCTGCAGAAAACTTAGATGGGCCCTTGCGTTGCATAACAGGTTTGGCAATACGCACCCTATCACCTGCAAAAAATAGGTTTTAGTTTGACTTTATGAACTTTATCATGATACTTCTTGCCCTTTACTTGTACATCACTCAAGTTTTCTCTTACTTTTTCCAATACCTTCTCATTGCTCTTGTTAACTCTGGAACTACCAACATTTGGAGTCAAGAAAGTACAACTTTGTCTTCCCCTCATCAAAAAATAAGGAGATTCACTAATTGCCGAATGTGGTGTGGTATGGTAACTCCACAATCAGTTTTTCTCTCAAGAAGTTAAAAACATTCCTTCCATTATCCAGAGCAGCCAGAATACCATATTTAAGAAACCCGTTTACCCTTTCCACTGGACCATTGGCTTTGGGACAATGTAAGGGTCCTCTATGAGTGTGGATACCACACTTTTTCAGAAATAGTAACATTTTAGATGACACAAAATGTACCCCATTATCAGACATTAGCACTTTTGGAAAACCGTCAATTTGAAAGATTCTTTCCACAAAGTTGATTAGTTCATCCATATTGGGGTTCTCAACAAAAGCATGGTAAATCCACTTCAAAAAGTTGTTCATTAGCACTATCCAGAATCTATTTTGTTTTCACAGTACATCATAAGGTCCAGGATAATTGACAGACACATTCTTCTAAGATTTTTGTGGACAGTTTTGTAAATCTGTTTCACATGACACTTTCCAATGTTTATCAGAACGCACACAAACCTTGCAAGCATCCACAAACCTTTCACCATTTGCATCCATGCCCAGGCACCAATAATGCTATTTAAGCTACTTTTTTGTTCCAGACCCACCAGGATGTCCAAAATAAGCTAAATCAATCAGTCTGTTCCTGAGACCCAAGGGTGAAACAGATCATGCCGAACAAAAAATGTAATTTTCTATACTCAACTCACTGGACACCTGAACATAACTCTATTCCTGGATCAAGATTCCTATTTGGTGGCCACCCATTAACAACATACTGTCTAACTTTAGCCAATTATTCATCTTCTTTAGACAATTTTACCCAATAAAACTCTGAAATGGTACCATTGCATTTATTCAACACATGTACTTCGGTGACTACACACATGCTGATCTAGAACTGCATCCGTCTTCTGATCCTTAGGTTGCAACCTTGACAGTCTGCAGTGATATTTTTCCCACCAGAAATATGTCATATTTCAAAACTAAATTCCTGTAATCTAGCAATAAGTATTATAAATCTAAAGGAAGCTTTACCGGAACTCACTCTATCCATTATGTACACTAATGGCTTATGATCAGTGACCAACACAAAAGGCTACCCCCACAAAAAGTTCTTACATTTCTCTACTGCCCAGACAAACGCCAAGGCCTCTTTCTCAATAGTGCTGTTGTGCTCCCTCACTGCACTAGATATAAGAAACATTACACTTTCCCTGCCATCCACTACCTGACTAAACACTGCACTTAACCCAATGGAACTGGCATCAACAGTAAAAAACGATTCACCATTGGGATCAAAAGTGCTGAGACCTGGTGGCTTGCGCAAGAAGTATTGTAACCTTTACAAAGGCCTCATCATGTTCCTTGATCCAAACAAAGGGTATTCCTTTCCTCAAATGTTGTCCTAATGGCAGCACAACAATAGCATAGTCATGTACAAATCTGGCATAATACTCTCCTCTTCCCAAAAAAGACAAAAGAAAAGCATTGTCATACGGTTTGATTACATTGTTCAATGCACTGACTAAGTCTGCCTTAGGAAAAATTCCCTCACTTGATATTTTATGTCCTAAATAATCAATTTCCTTTATTGCAAATTTGGACTTTTCCTTACTGACAGTCATGCCTCTGGCCTCCAATATACCAAGAACAGAATCCAACAACTTATCATGATCCTCACAGGTCTTGGCAAAGATAAGTATGTTATCTTTCACAAAAGCTGTGAGATCTTTTGACGCATCATCCAAAGCCACTCTGTGAGATAAGGACTTGAGGTCAATTATGGAAAAATATTTAACACCATTGACAGCCGCTAGCAAATCTTGTATCCTTGGCAGGGGATGACTGTCAATTACAATATTTTTGTTCAAAGACCTCAAGTCACCACATAACCATAAATCACTGTTATTCTTTAGTGCAGGAACAATTGCTGAAACCCATTCTGAACTATCAGTGGGTTCAATGATACCCTCTGCACACAATCCATCCAGGTGTTGTTTTAACAGTTTGTGAACTCCCAATTGTACCATCTGCTCCTTGTGTTGAATAGGAATGGCACCATATTTAAGTTTAATACAATGAGGGAAACCCCTCACCTGCTAATCTTTATCCATAAACACAACATTGTGTATAGAATTGATACTTTCTACATTTGACACCTGAACCTCAACTTGGGTCAATGAAACATATCTCAAAACAATGGGACAATCAGTACCTGGACACAAAATTACACCCAATTTTCCTAAATCATACCATTCCACAATATCATTTCCATTGGCTGACATACATTGTTGTAAAGATGTTACACCCTTGAAATTCAAAATTATCCTCAGTGTAGCCCAACATGTCAAGTTCAAAATTTCCGACGGCCTTTGGATTAACATCTGTCTTTTTCAACTCCACACACTCCCATTTTTCCTTAAAGCTAAATTCAGTCACAATCATAATTGGGGATCCCAAATCTGCAATTACTTCCAATACAACCTATCCAATGCGTACTTCTCCCAAAGGTGCTCTGAAGGGCACACCTACAGTATTAACATCAAAACATCCATGCTGACCACACAACGCAAGAATCAAATTCTACATATTGTCACTCACATCACTCAAGTTCACACTCACATTTGTCCCCTGTCTTAATGCTTCTGCACACACTCTGGAAGTGCCCAAATGTATTACATTTGTTGCATCTTCTTTTCATTGCAGGACAATCAGCACTGTTAGCAAGGTGCATTTTGGATCACCATCCATAACAACTGGGTGAAACCCTTTTGACACCACTAGACTTTACAGATAATTTCCCTGTTTTTACTACACGCACAGGAGCACCAGCATTAATCTCCTCCGAAGTTAACACTTTAGAAGACTGAATAGATCTCTCTATTTTCTTGACCATGTCCAGTACCTTATTACGACATGTCAACAACCTATCCTGGATTTTTTTTATTCACAATTAAAAACAAATTGAATCCTTATACAAGTATTCATGTTTGAACCAAATTCACAATTGGCCATAAGTACTCTTAATGCAGGTACATATTCTTCCACATATTCCTCCTGGCGCTGGTACTGGTGGCAAGTTTTCAAAAACGTCAATGGCCGATGTACCCAGAAAACTGAACAACAATGCATTTTTTCTTTCAGCCAAAAACCCAAAAACCGTAATACAAAGCTTCTCTTTTGTCTTTTTGGGGAATAGGAGAGTATTATGCCCGATTGGTAAAAGACTATACTGTTGTTGTGGAGCCATTAGGACAAATTTTGAAGAAAGGAGTACCCTTTGTATGGATCAAGGAGCATGATGAGGCCTTCGTAGAGGTTAAAAGACTTCTTGGGCAAGCCTCGGGTCTCAGCACTTTTGATCCCAATGGTAAATCGTTTTTGACTGTTGATGCCAGTTCCGGATCACTGACAGAATATCGACAGTAAGAACATCAAGCTACAAGAATATCGACTCTAAAATATCGATGGACAGAATATCGACAGCCTATCTCTACAATGGTAAGTACCAAAATATCAAAACCAAAATATCGCTGTTTAAAATATCGTTGTTTAAAATATTGTTTTTTTAAATGTCTTAAAAATAATTTAAACATGATTAAATAATAAATAAAAGTCATAAAAACAAAGTTAGAATTATTTTAAAATGTTAAAAACTGATAAATGATGAATGTAATAATTTTTTTTTACAAATATTGCTTTTTTTATATAACCTAATAATATTAATAAACAATTATTTTATTTTATTATAAAATGTTAGAAACATAAGAAAAGTTATAAATACATATATATATATATATATATAAATATAAAAATAATATATATATATAATAAATTAAAATATTAAAATTAATATTTTTCTCTAAAAAAATATTTGACACTACATTAACTATAAAAGTAGGGAAATGTTGGATAGCGTAGGGGATAAAATAACTATTTCCACTACAGAAAGTGCAACAGTAGGGAAAGTGTTGGATAGCGGAGGGGAATAATTTACTATTTCCACTCCAGTGAGTGCAACAGTAGGGAAAGTGTTGGATAGTGAGTAGGTAAAAATGACTATTCCCACTCCAGCAAGTGCCACAGTAGGGAAAGTGTTGGATAGCGGGTTTATAAAAATGTCCGTTCCCACTCCAGTGAGTGCAACAGTAAGGAAAGTGTTGGCTAGAGGATGGGTAAAAATTGCTATTCTCACTCCAGTGAGTGCAATAATAGGGAAAGTGTTGGTAAGCGGGTGGGAATAATTTTGTATTCCTACTCCTGCAAAATAATTAATATTAATTAACAAATAATTAATTTTTGAAAAATAATTTACCTCCCGCTTTATTCCAGTATAAACGTCACCACCAAGATTGTAAAATATTACACAATTAACATAATTATTTAACAATAAATTAACAAAGCACATTAAAAACAATTAAAAATAAATTAGTTCACACAATTAACACCATAAAATTAATTTAAATAAATATTGTATATAAAATAATAAAGATGTTAAATAAATTAAATTACTTCCCACACTCCTCCCCTATCAACCCACAACGTATTAAAAAATTACACAATTAACATATCTACCAAATAATTAATAATTCATATCCAATCAATAGGTCATTAATAACATTTTACCACAATTAATATTAAATATACCCTACATAAATATTAATACTATTATTAATAATTATTTATAATTAAAGTACTTCCCACCATACTCCCCTATAAAAGCACAACCTGCTCCTCAAACAATTACACAATTAAACAGATTTACCAATTATTTAATAATAACCAATATTTCATAATTAATAACAAAGTAAGACAATTAAAAATATCAATTATTAAATACCAAAATAATAATTAATACAAATATTAATTAAAATTAATTTACTTCCCACCCTATTCCATTATTAACCCACAACCCGCTACGGAAATAAAATGCAATATTTATGGGTTTTTTTAATGATTAACTTCTAAAAATGTATTATTAAATATATTTATAATAAAATAACTTCCCACCTTATTCCCCTATAAACCCACAACCCGCCACAGAATTAAAATACGCAAAAATGTATTAACATAAAATTCATTACTTGTAAAAAATTCAACCATACATTACAAAAATAAGCTATATTTTTAACACATATACTAACATACAAAACACTAAAAAAAAAATCGATATTATTAACAACGGTATTTTGACTAACGATATTACTAACATTGATGTTAATTAATTTGATATTTGTTACCTGCATTTTGATATTCTGGTTTAATATTCTGTCATATTGATATTTAAACATCAATATAATGGTATATCGACTTTTAAACTTCAATATTATGTCTGCATACCGCCAGTTCCATTGGGTTAGGTGCAGTGTTTAGTCAGATAGCGGATGGCAGGGAAAGTGTAATCTCTCTTACATCTAGTGCAGTGAGATGAGCACAACAGCACTGTTGAGAAAGAGGCCTTGCAGTGAATAGCTATCAAATAATTCTTATATGACTTGAACCATTTTTTCCAAATCAGTACGGGTTTCCCAGGTACTGGTAAAAATATGGACAGTTGGTTAAACATTTGTGAATTAGCCATTTCTGTAAATGATGTGAAGTAAATCTCCACAAAAACACACTAAATAAAAAGTAAAAGGCAATACTATATGCTATTAATATAATATTCAGCAATCTTAAATAGCTTGTAATAAATAAACAAGATTTCTGAACACATATGGGGCCATTATGACGTTGGGTGGATTGCCACCGCTGGACTGGAGGTGGCGCCCTTCAATTACCCCCGCCATATTACACTGGCAGGTGTACAGTGGCGGACGGAAAGACTGTCCGCCGCTTTACCACAGGCAGGCAATCGTTACGATTGCCTGCCATGCGGTCCTGGCCAATAATATGGTGGCGGTGCCTAGCAGGCACTGCCCGCAATATTATGATGTAGGCAGACTAGGGCCTTTCCATGGCGACTAGGCCGCCATGGAAAGGCATGCGGTCTTTTGCATTGGGGGCCCACTGTGGGCCCCCAGGGTGTTGGGGGTGCACTTGGGGGGTACCCATGGTACCCCCTACATTGGCATGCACAAGGTGGCAGGCATTGCGCGGTGCCTGTCACTTTGTGCATGTCAATGTACAACATGCCACTTTTACATTGGGGCAGATGCTGCTTGCAGCACCGCCCGCTGCAATGCAAAAGATGTGGTCGCATCCTGATTGCCCCCGAGGGACTGCCGCACCTCTGGGGGATGGTCCTGTTTTCTGCATTGGTGGCGGTAGGACTAAGTCTGCCCGCTATCTTAATAGGGCCCATAGATTTAAAATGAAGTAATAAAAAGTCACCAGAAAGCATCAAGGTGTGCTTATCACCGATAAATGAGGATATGCAGTAACATTCCTTTGCTGACTCAGGTGTGCACAACACTGAAATAGCGATGCTGGGGAGATTTCGATACTTCCAAAGGAGTACTGATAAGCTGCACTTTGCATAAATACACAACACAGAACTGAATGCTAGTGTGCTTATCACTGATACCCCGTAAACACAATATTGCAAAAAAACAACCAAAGTGTAGAAACAGTAAAATTCGGCTGAGCTGCTAGGCTAACGGGCCTACAGCAAACTGCTCCAAAATGGCAGTTGAAGGACATGACAAACATACTGTTTTCTACAGCTGATGGACCTTGAGGACTCCCATTGCTGGATGCAGGACCTATTCCATGGCTCATGAGCAACTCAAGCACGTGCAAAGATTTCAGCACGCCAGTGCCTAATTTGACCCAGTGGTTTCTGGTGCTCAGCACAGGTACTTAATTGTCAGCACAGGTGCTTGGGAAAGCATGGGAAAGATGGCGCTGTCTAGGAAAATTAGAGATGACCAAAACAACAGCTAATTGAAGTTCAAGTTCGAAAATACTTTATTCGGATATGGCCTTATCCATAAAAATCACATCAGACATAACAATTAAAAAGCACAAGTACGTAATCACAATAAAAGTTCATTGGCATTAGGCATAGATACATAGGGCCCCATTAGGATAGTGGGCGGAAAACCACCCCGCCCGCCATGGAGGCGGAAAACAACCGCCCGCCATGGAGTCGGTTCAACCGGCAGACAAATTAGGATCGACCGCCAGCACAGACCGACCGCGGCGGTAGCGGTGAAAATGAAACCGCCCGGCGTGTGCCGTGATGACAAAACTCCGACCGCGGCGGTCGGAAAAGCAGCGGAAAATACAAAACCGCCCACTGTGAAAGCGGAGACACCGCACGGGAAATTAAGATATCCCCGAGGGTGTCGCGGGCGGAACCGCAGGCACCGACCGCCGCGGTCGAAGGCAGGATTGCATGGGAGAAATGGCGGCCAAGCACCAGCAAACTCACCGCAGCGGACTAACATGAAATACATGGCGGTCGATGTCAAAGCACCGCAGTGATGCCAAATACTGCATAAACAAAGTAGCCCTGCCCCCAATAGATACATATCAACAAAGAGAGAGGAAGGGAAGGTCAGAGACACTCTCTTACACCCCAGTTAAGTATCAGACAACAAAAGAAGAGAGGTCCGGTCATATACAAAGCTACCAAATATATGAGCAAGGAGATAAGTGGTCAATATTAATCACAGGTACTCCATTTGAGTAGGAAAGCCCTCACACACCGACCTAGTCAGTGTCATGCTTCATCATCGGGCCCCACCGAAGAGACCGAGTGTCTCTTCGGTGTGCTGCGACGCCAGAAATACTGCGGAGCTGGTCGTGTGGGGAGGACGTGTTGTGGAGATTGCTAAATTAAAAGTGACTGAGGGTATCGAAAAACTTTTAATGAATGATCCCTAAGACACGAGTAAGTGGTATATGTGTCTGAATTTAAAGGCCAAGGTTTTTAGGATATTGAATAAATTCAGCTAAATACCACAAGTTTATTAAAATCAGTCAACATGTTTCTGCCTTATCTGTGGTATATATTCACCATGGCATTCTTCAGGACTATACCCCGGCGGTATGGACACTCTAATAGTCCACCCTAACCTGGGGACGTGTAAGTGAAAAAAGGAAAAGTGAAAAAAGTGCTTAAAAATTAGAAGAGCAATTGCTCATTCCAAAAAAAACCAAAAATTCAAGGGTGTATCAGCACTTTAAAACAGGGCGCTACTAGCACCATGGGTCTCGGGAGGAGGATTGGAGCGCGCTTGGCACATCGCCCTCTGCGCTCACAACCCGCTTCTCAACCTGCAAGAATCCTCTGAACCGGACCCCGGGTTTTTTTGGAATGAGCAATTGCTCTTCTAATTTTTAAGCACTTTTTTCACTTTTCCTTTTTTCACTTACACGTCCCCAGGTTAGGGTGGACTATTAGAGTGTCCATACCGCCGGGGTATAGTCCTGAAGAATGCCATGGTGAATATATACCACAGATAAGGCAGAAACATGTTGACTGATTTTAATAAACTTGTGGTATTTAGCTGAATTTATTCAATATCCTAAAAACCTTGGCCTTTAAATTCAGACACATATACCACTTACTCGTGTCTTAGGGATCATTCATTAAAAGTTTTTCGATACCCTCAGTCACTTTTAATTTAGCAATCTCCACAACACGTCCTCCCCACACGACCAGCTCCGCAGTATTTCTGGCGTCGCAGCACACCGAAGAGACACTCGGTCTCTTCGGTGGGGCCCGATGATGAAGCATGACACTGACTAGGTCGGTGTGTGAGGGCTTTCCTACTCAAATGGAGTACCTGTGATTAATATTGACCACTTATCTCCTTGCTCATATATTTGGTAGCTTTGTATATGACCGGACCTCTCTTCTTTTGTTGTCTGATACCCAATAGATACAACACACACACACAGATACAGAAATGTCAAACAAATATACAAAACAACATAACCACACCCACAAAACACCTGACAACCACAATCCAATTGGACACACCCACACAGCTGAGTACAAAGCCACCCCCTCCACTCACCACAATCCTTTGCATCTTTCCTGAACAGAAGGTGACACACCACATCTGAGAGGAGAGGCAAAATCGCACACCACACCCACCCGTACCCACCACCACCATCAACACCACCATCACACCATCACAATCAAACCCCCAGCACATAACACACCTCATCACCACACCCCTGCACCCACACACCCCTGCACCCACAAACACCTGAACCCCCCCACACCATGACATCACAAAAAATTCCAAAATTCACAGAGAGTGAGTTGACAGTCATGGTCAACGAGCTTGTGAGAGTAGAACCACAACTATTTGGTAACCTAGTCCAACAGACACCATTAGCCACCAGGACACAAATGTGGGAAAGGATAGTCCAAAGGGTGAATGCAGTTGGGGCCACCCCAAGATCCAAGTAGGAGATCATGAAGCGGTGGCATGATCTCAAGAGGGTTGTCAAGGAGAGGAGGAGCAAGAACTGGACGCTGGCAAACGCGACTGGCAGTGGCCCCCCCATCCCACCGAAGACATTCACACCATGGGAGGAGAAGGTGCTTGCTATCCTGCTACCTGAGAGTTTCACAGGAGTAGCCGGGGGAGCGGAGGCTGGTAAGTACCGACAAATGTGTAACACCACATTGAGATTTACCTCCTTGCAATACCCAACCACCAATACACTGTCCATCCCTAACCAACATGTAGCCAGCCATACTGCTGAGGAGGCCTGTATGGGGCCGGAATGTCAGTACAACATGCCCCCCTGTCCCACAGCCCAGCAGCATGGAGGCCTCCCCAGCCAGGAGCAAGTGTCAGCCATTGCACTGTTTAACAAACAAACTTGCAGGTAGGTAGCCATCTTCACTTGGAGGCTGTTTGTGGGTGTGAGGGAGGGAGGGAGGCCTGTCTCACTACTCCCAGCATGCCCCCCTGTCCCACAGCCCAGCAGCATGGAGGCCTCCCCAGACAGGAGCAAGTGTCAGCCATTGCACTGTTTAACAAACAAACTTGCAGGTAGGTAGCCATCCTCACTTGGAGGCTGTTTGTGGGTGTGAGGGAGGGAGGCCTGTCTCACTACTCCCAGCATGCCCCCCTGTCCCACAGCCCAGCAGCATGGAGGCCTCCCCAGCCAGGAGCAAGTGTCAGACATTGCACTGTTTAACAAACAAACTTGCAGGTAGGTAGCCATCTTCACTTGGAGGCTGTTTGTGGGTGTGAGGGAGGGAGGGAGGCCTGTCTCACTACTCCCAGCATGCCCCCCTGTCCCACAGCCCAGCAGCATGGAGGCCTCCCCAGCCAGGAGCAAGTGTCAGACATTGCACTGTTTAACAAACAAACTTACAGGTAGGTAGCCATCTTCACTTGGAGGCTGTTTGTGGGTGTGAGGGAGGGAGGGAGGCCTGTCTCACTACTCCCAGCATGCCCCCCTGTCCCACAGCCCAGCAGCATGGAGGCCTCCCCAGCCAGGAGCAAGTGTCAGCCATTGCACTGTTTAACAAACAAACTTGCAGGTAGGTAGCCATCTTCACTTGGAGGCTGTTTGTGGGTGTGAGGGAGGGAGGGAGGCCTGACTCACTACTCCCAGCATGCCCCCCTGTCCCACAGCCCAGCAGCATGGAGGCCTCCCCAGCCAGGAGCAAGTGTCAGCCATTGCACTGTTTAACAAACAAACTTGCAGGTAGGTAGCCATCTTCACTTGGAGGCTGTTTGTGGGTGTGAGGGAGGGAGGGAGGCCTGTCTCACTACTCCCGGCATGCCCCCCTGTCCCACAGCCCAGCAGCATGGAGGCCTCCCCAGCCAGGAGCAAGTGTCAGCCATTGCACTGTTTAACAAACAAACTTGCAGGTAGGTAGCCATCTTCACTTGGAGGCTGTTTGTGGGTGTGAGGGAGGGAGGGAGGCCTGTCTCACTACTCCCAGCATGCCCCCCTGTCCCACAGCCCAGCAGCATGGAGGCCTCCCCAGCCAGGAGCAAGTGTCAGCCATTGCACTGTTTAACAAACAAACTTGCAGGTAGGTAGCCATCTTCACTTGGAGGCTGTTTGTGGGTGTGAGGGAGGGAGGCATGTCTCACTACTCCCAGCATACCCCCCTGTCCCACAGCCCAGCAGCATGGAGGCCTCCCCAGCCAGGAGCAAGTGTCAGATATTGCACTGTTTAACAAACAAACTTGCAGGTAGGTAGCCATCTTCACTTGGAGGCTGTTTGTGGGTGTGAGGGAGGGAGGGAGGCCTGTCTCACTACTCCCAGCATGCCCCCCTGTCCCACAGCCCAGCAGCATGGAGGCCTCCCCAGCCAGGAGCAAGTGTCAGACATTGCACTGTTTAACAAACAAACTTACAGGTAGGTAGCCATCTTCACTTGGAGGCTGTTTGTGGGTGTGAGGGAGGGAGGGAGGCCTGTCTCACTACTCCCAGCATGCCCCCCTATCCCACAGCCCAGCAGCATGGAGGCCTCCCCAGCCAGGAGCAAGTGTCAGCCATTGCACTGTTTAACAAACAAACTTGCAGGTAGGTAGCCATCTTCACTTGGAGGCTGTTTGTGGGTGTGAGGGAGGGAGGGAGGCCTGTCTCACTACTCCCAGCATGCCCCCCTGTCCCACAGCCCAGCAGCATGGAGGCCTCCCCAGCCAGGAGCAAGTGTCAGCCATTGCACTGTTTAACAAACAAACTTGCAGGTAGGTAGCCATCTTCACTTGGAGGCTGTTTGTGGGTGTGAGGGAGGGAGGGAGGCCTGTCTCACTACTCCCGGCATGCCCCCCTGTCCCAAAGCCCAGCAGCATGGAGGCCTCCCCAGCCAGGAGCAAGTGTCAGACATTGCACTGTTTAACAAACAAACTTACAGGTAGGTAGCCATCTTCACTTGGAGGCTGTTTGTGGGTGTGAGGGAGGGAGGGAGGCCTGTCTCACTACTCCCAGCATGCCCCCCTGTCCCACAGCCCAGCAGCATGGAGGCCTCCCCAGCCAGGAGCAAGTGTCAGCCATTGCACTGTTTAACAAACAAACTTGCAGGTAGGTAGCAATCTTCACTTGGAGGCTGTTTGTGGGTGTGAGGGAGGGAGGGAGGCCTGTCTCACTACTCCCAGCATGCCCCCCTGTCCCACAGCCCAGCAGCATGGAGGCCTCCCCAGCCAGGAGCAAGTGTCAGCCATTGCACTGTTTAACAAACAAACTTGCAGGTAGGTAGCCATCTTCACTTGGAGGCTGTTTGTGGGTGTGAGGGAGGGAGGGAGGCCTGTCTCACTACTCCCAGCATGCCCCCTGTCCCACAGCCCAGCAGCATGGAGGCCTCCCCAGCCAGGAGCAAGTGTCAGACATTGCACTGTTTAACAAACAAACTTGCAGGTAGGTAGCCATCTTCACTTGGAAGCTGTTTGTGGGTGTGAGGGAGGGAGGGAGGCCTGTCTCACTACTCCCAGCATGCCCCCCTGTCCCACAGCCCAGCAGCATGGAGGCCTCCCCAGCCAGGAGCAAGTGTCAGACATTGCACTGTTTAACAAACAAACTTACAGGTAGGTAACCATCTTCACTTGGAGGCTGTTTGTGGGTGTGAGGGAGGGAGGGAGGCCTGTCTCACTACTCCCAGCAAGCCCCCCTGTCCCACAGCCCAGCAGCATGGAGGCCTCCCCAGCCAGGAGCAAGTGTCAGCCATTGCACTGTTTAACAAACAAACTTGCAGGTAGGTAGCCATCTTCACTTGGAGGCTGTTTGTGGGTGTGAGGGAGGGAGGGAGACCTGTCTCGCTACTCCCAGCATGCCCCCCTGTCCCACAGCCCAGCAGCATGGAGGCCTCCCCAGCCAGGAGCAAGTGTCAGCCATTGCACTGTTTAACAAACAAACTTGCAGGTAGGTAGCCATCTTCACTTGGAGGCTGTTTGTGGGTGTGAGGGAGGGAGGGAGGCCTGTCTCACTACTCCCAGCATGCCCCACTGTCCCACAGCCCAGCAGCATGGAGGCCTCCCCAGCCAGGAGCAAGTGTCAGACATTGCACCCTGCACACTCACCTTACAGGTATGTAACTACCGTATATCTTAATGAAGTGTGTGTGTGTGTGTAGAAATCAAATAACTATTGTACGCAATGCATAGACAATCAACCTTCATGACTCCATGATGTAACTCTGCACTATGTAATGTAACACGGTGTTGCCATGATTTGTACAACTGATGACAGCAAATTGCACTAGTGTACAGACAGCTGATGATACGCAGATGACACAAACACTGACCACTCCCCATCTACTCCACAGGTGATGAAGAACTCACTGCTGGGGACAACACCAATGACCAGCAGAGCCAGTCTTCACCTCCGGCACATGGACTCACAGATGCAGACTCCCAGGACAGTTTGGATGATGAGCTCCAGGCCGGCCCATCTGGTGTTCCACAGAGCCAGAGGTCCCAGGCCCCCATCCTCCCCACCACCACCTCTTCTGCAACAACAACACAGCAGACCCCTGCTGTCACGGCCTCTGCCTCCACCGCAACCACCACCGCAGCCACTGCCACCAACACCACCACTACCACCAGTACCACCTGCAGCACCCTCCCTGTCTCTAGGGATGACCAGCCCACACCAACAACTGTGGAGGGCAGGGAGCCAGTGCGTGGCGCACCAGTGGCGAGGGAAGAGGTCCGTGGCAGCAGAGCAGGCGGGAGGGCCAGGGTCAACACCAGACCTCAGGAGGAGTGGACACCATCCCTGGACCACTTCACCAGAGTTGTCGATGCCTATCAAGAGGTCCAGGGACAAAGTGGCCGGTCGGATGAACTATTAAGGGAGCTCATCCTGCTGATGAGGTCCATCGATAACCGCCTGGGACAGATGGTGGACCTCATGGGCCAGCAAGTGGCGTTGCAGAGGGACAGGCCTGTGTCCCAACCATCACCGCCGTCCCCTCCTGTTGTGCAGCAGGATGACAGTCCACCATCCTCCCCTGCACCAACAGAGAGGGGCGAGTCCTCTGACGCCGCTGGCCATTCAGCAGGCCCACCACCGCCAAAAAGATCTAGGGGGCGTCCGAAGAAGAGCCTGGGAGTCTCTGGAAGCAAAGCACCTGCCACACGCCAGTCACGGAGCCAGCCGTGAAGACAACCCTCTCCCCAACTGCATTCACTGTTTGGACTGTCATTCCCCACATTGCCTTGGCAATGGCACCTGTCTGTTGGACTGGGTCACCACATCCATGTGGTGTCTACTCTTGCATCTCTGCGACCATGACTGTCAACTCGCTGCTCATTCCCCTCCTTCCTGTAAATATTCCCGCACAATTCACATGTCCACCCCATAAATAAAATACCTGACACTCCAGATTTTGTGTATTGAATTCTTTAGTGCAGTATTTACATTGATGATAATGTCCATGATGTGTAAACATGATGTACAGTATGCAGGGCAGGAACACTCTGGAGCACCTAGGGAGACACAACAGAACTACAGTCACTGGTCTCATCATGCCAACACACACATATCACTGCTCCACAAATATCCAAATTATCACAGGTACACTACACATTGTCTAGCTGATATGCACAAATACGGTCCAGAATACATCTCCGTACGTAACGTCCATTCCAACAATACCATACATAGGTGACAGAACATGTGGCTATTGGGAACATCTGCGCATATCCATTCACAACAAAAGCTACCACACTAGACTATGTAGACGTTGTAACTTGTCACACACCTTCAAGTGAAGTAGCGTTGGATTCGCTGCTGGCGTAGGTCAACTCCTTCCTCCTCTCCACTGTCCTCATCACTGGATTCAGGTCCCTGAGCAGGTTGTGGCCTTGGTTCCTCACCATCGTACAGGAGCAGGGGGACCCCCTTGTGGATGGCCAGGTTGTGTAGCATACAGCATGCCACAACGATCTTGCACATCTTCCCAGGCGAGTATGCGAGTGCGCCTCCAGTCCTGTCAAGGCACCGGAACCTTGCCTTCAGCAGGCCAAAAGTCCGTTCAATTACCCGTCATGTCCTGCCATGGGCCTCATTGTAGCGGATGTCTGCTGGTGTCTGGGGATTCCGGAGTGGGCTCAACAGCCATGGCCTACTGGGATATGCAGAGTCCCCTGTGAATGAAAAACACCCATAGCAATGTTGTACGGCCACAGTAAAGCCAGTGACACATAGCACGTGATAGCAGTAGTGTAACTCACCCACAATCCAGGCACGTTCGGGATGCAGATTCTCCATCATCCGTGGCACCATGCTGTTCCTCATAATGAAAGAGTCATAGGCCGAACCGGGATACTTTGCACACACATGTGATATTGTCATGTCCGCAAGGCACACCACCTGCACATTCATGGAGTGGTAGTATTTGCGGTTCCGATAAATGTGCTCCGTCGCCTGCGGTGCCACCAGAGCCACATGGGTGCAATCTATGGCACCGACTACATGTGGGATGCGCCCAAGTGGATAGAAGTCCCCCTTAACGGCAGCCAATTCACGTCACCTGGGGAAATGTATGTAGCGATTGCGATATATCATCATGGCCTCAAGTACATCGCTCAGCACCATGCTGAACATGGGCTGCGACATCCCCCCAGCGTTAGCCACGGTCTCTTGGAAGGAACCAGTCACAAAGAAGTGTAGTGCTGCCATTACCTTGTAGGTGGGTGTGAATGCCGTAGGATAGTGACGGCGAGGCTGCAGGTGGGGCTCCAATAGATCACACACGATCTTCAATGTCGGTCTGTCCAGCCTGAATTTCCTGATGATTGCCTCATTCTCCATGTCCTCAAGCACAATCAACTGACGTAGGAGATTTGGCCTCCTCCTAGTTTAGGATTATAAAGAATAGGTCAATGACAAGCATCATGAGATGGCCATAGCACAAAGCATCAATGATGTAATGGGAAAACAACAAGGGCCAGAGAGATGCATGGCACATCTGGTTACATGGCTGGCCAATAGCTACACACAGAGGGCAGGCCTCTCCAGTGACAATACCCAAGTGACAGTAACACATCGGGTAATGTGAAAGTGGATATAATGATTGAACTTTTGACATGCGCAGACATGGAGCTACTAGAGCCACAAATGTAATGTGACTTAACATGTCTGTCATACCCATCTGCCGTACCTGCCACACCTCAATGCATCATGTACATTCTGCAACCATTCATTAACACAATGATCACAGTAGCAGGGACACTTCTGGTTGTGTGCATGATCAGTTGTGAATCCACAAGTCAGGTACGATACAATGCAGTGCCACCAGCCCGGTCAAGGTCTGCACTGACCAACAACACATTAAACCTCACGACATCTATGTAGAGCACCTGACGTCTGTCAATCATCATCACACATCAAAACCCTTACTAAAATGGCACAAACACATGCTAAAGTGGCTCACACTGAACGTGCGTCCTCCTGTGGATGCAATGGCTGTGTGGCATTGTGTGTACAATGATGTGCCCTACACCATGTAGCTGCAGGGTACTTATACATTGTCCAGGATTGACATACACAGCAATGTGTACGAAAATGCCAGAACCTACCGCCGGTCCCCGGCGTTGTGACCCCGCACCACCATCTACCCAGCCAAGGTAGCCATTGGCACATGGACTTGTGTACATGCCGGTGGCTATGCTCCGCCGCATGAGTCGGGGTACCTACCGCCGGTCCCCAGCGGTGTGACCCCAGCACCACCATCTACCCAGCCAAGGTAGCCATTGGCACATGGACTTGTGTACATGCCGGTGGCTATGCTCCGCCGCATGAGTCGCGGTACCTACCGCTGGTCCCCAGCGGTGTGACCCCAGCACCACCATCTACCCAGCCAAGGTAGCCATTGGCACATGGACTTGTGTACATGCCGGTGGCTATGCTCCGCCGCATGAGTCGCGGTACCTACCGCCGGGCACCCGCGGTGCATCACCGCCATGGCGCATTGCATACAGCCAATGGCATGGGTGGTCGCGTTGGCATGATGCATATTTGAAAATAGCGGAAGCTGTGCTCCGCCGCCGCGGAGCCGGTCATTGGATGCTTTTGAATGATGCACCATCGCGGTAGCGCACCCCGGACACCCGCGGTGCGTCACCGTCATGGCGCATTGCATACAGCCAATGGCATGGGTGGTCGCTGTGGCATGATGCATATTTGAAAATAGCGGAAGCTGTGCTCCGCCGCCGCGTAGCCGGTCATTGGATGCTTTTGAATGATGCACCATCGCGGTAGCGCACCCCGGACACCCGCGGTGCGTCACCGCCATGGCGCATTGCATACAGCCAATGGCATGGGTGGTCGCTGTGGTATGATGCATATTTGAAAATAGCGGAAGTTGTGCTCCGCCGCGGCGGAGCCGGTCATTGGATGCTTTTGAATGATGCACCATCGCGGTAGCGCACCCCAGACACCCGCGGTGCGTCACCGCCATGGCGCATTGCATACAGCCAATGGCATGGGTGGTCGCTGTGGCATGATGCATATTTGAAAATAGCGGAAGCTGTGCTCCGCCGCCGCGGAGCCGGTCATTGGATGCTTTTGAATAAGGCACACCCAGACAACCAATTGTAGCAGCTTATTAGCTTACTAACTACCCCAGGGGGCTATAAATCTGTGGGAGTGAGCCACACATTCCCACTGCTCGCAGAGCCTGCTGCCTGGGACCCTCTCCTGCTGCTGCCTGGGACCCTCTCCTGCTGCTGCCTGGGACCCTCTCCTGCTGCTGCCAGGTACCCTCTCCTGTTGCTGCCTGGGACCCTCTCCTGCTGCTGCCTGGGACCCTCTCCTGCTGCTCACAGAGCCTGCTGCCTGGGACACCTCACAACTCACTTCCGCCACAGGTCTGCCATATCCACAGGGATGTCAAGAACAGATAAGATCCGTGCCAGTCCATTCACGAGTGAGGAGCTGGATGTCCTTGTGAACGAGGTGCTGGCACAGTACCCGCGCCTGTTTGGTGGCCCCAATGTCGTGGTAAGTCAACATGAAGGGAGCAGTAGGGCAGGGTGGTGTCAGACGTGTATTCATGATGCTGCAGTATGTGCTTTTTGATGTGGGGTGCAGACAAACACTGACAGACAAGATGTTTCCAGGTGGTGGGAGTGTGTGTTTTGCATTGTGACTCTGTCCTAGGCCTATACTTGTATGTGTGAGTGGGATTTGCTACTTTTTCGGGCACACATAACCTACGGTTGTTTGCCTTGTAGCTGCCTGGACAGTGTCCGCTTCTGATGTAATTTCAGGGTGCCCCTGTAGTCATAGTCAGTGTGCCCCACAGAGTAGGTTCAGTGGCTGCACAGCCAAACGTTGTCCATCAGCCAACTTACATGCTACAGTTGCTTCACACTGATTAGTGGATATGCCCCATCAATGCCCTGTACTATTTCTGAATTACACAGTGCTGTCGATGCATTTGTGTTGAAGCATCATTCTTTAGTGTGATTATCATGGAGACTACGAACCTCAATGTGTGCATGCATTCACTAATGTTTATGCCATGCAGAGTGGCCTTGTGAGGGTACCCCCAGTTCTGGAGGGAGGGAGGTCACTGTGAGTCCCGATTCAGTCTCTGGCTGCTGTACTGATAGATGCTGACATATGACATTGTGTAAATGTTCATTTGGCCTTCTTTACTCTCATTCCTGCAGCTCAAGGTACACCAACGTAAGGCTGTCTGGAGGGCCATAGCAGCAAAGGTGTGAGCCCTGGGGGTATCAAACAGACGACACACACACTGTCACAAGAGGTGGGACGACATCAGCCGGCTGGCTAAGCAAGTGGCAGAGATGACCTTGGGGATGGTACCACGCACAGGGCGTGTGGCACGGCGCACCATGACTCCGCTGATGGGACGAATACTGGCAGTGACCTATCCAGACCTGGATGCACGTCTGAAGGGGCTTCAGCAGCAAGACAGAGATGGTGAGTATCCGGGAAGGGAGAGTTTGTCTGGGAGTGGATGCATGTGTAGAGTGCCTGTGGCAGCGGTGACACATGTGATGTGCGTGTGCTGCCATGCTGTGATATGTGATGTGAGTGGCAACTGTGATGTGTGTCTGTATGAGGCATTGGCCCACCATGGCCTTACTGTGCAGCTCCTGCCTGCAGTTTTCAGTCCTTGACAGATATTTTGTTGTCCACATGGTCAATCTTCTTTGTGATGGTGGGTGTAGTCCCTATTCTGCCGTACAGCTGTGTCCACTTAATGAGTGTGACACCATGTCTGTCTACTTTGCATGCACCTTCATGGTAGTGGCCCACACATCTGACGACAATGTGAACCCAGATTGGCACATGGTGATTGTAATGGCCTATTTGACAATATGATTCAGAAAAGGGGGTGGTGATGAACAGAGTGCCTGAATTAAGCAGACCACTCTTACCCAGTCCAAAGATCAGGGCTTGATCCATCACCGTTTTTTAGCTCACCGCACCATCCCAGCTCAGAACTTGGCTATATGCAAATTAGTCTGTTCCTGTCCCAGTGCATGATGGGAACAGGGCAAACCAAACTACCAAGCCAATTCTTATACTGGGAAGGAAACAAGCTTCCGGGGACCGGTTTCTGCCATTTCAGGCGTCGTCGGCCCGGCTTGCTTGAATCCTGATGGTGCAATGAGCAAGGGACTCACATCTGAGTATACCCTTCCACGCTTATGGTGGACAAAATGATTCAGAAAAGGGGGTGGTGATGAACAGAGTGCCTGAATTAAGCAGACCACTCTTACCCAGTCCAAAGATCAGGGCTTGATCCATCACCGTTTTTTAGCTCACTGCACCATCCCAGCTCAGAACTTGGCTATATGCAAATTAGTCTGTTCCTGTCCCAGTGCATGATGGGAACAGGGCAAACCAAACTGCCAAGCCAATTCTTATACTGGGAAGGAAACAAGCTTCCGGGGACCGGTTTCTGCCATTTCAGGCGTCGTCGGCCCGGCTTGCTTGAATCCTGATGGTGCAATGAGCAAGGGACTCACATCTGAGTATACCCTTCCACGCTTATGGTGGACAAAATGATTCAGAAAAGGGGGTGGTGATGAACAGAGTGCCTGAATTAAGCAGACCACTCTTACCCAGTCAAAAGATCAGGGCTTGATCCATCACCGTTTTTTAGCTCACTGCACCATCCCAGCTCAGAACTTGGCTATATGCAAATTAGTCTGTTCCTGTCCCAGTGCATGATGGGAACAGGGCAAACCAAACTACCAAGCCAATTCTTATACTGGGAAGGAAACAAGCTTCCGGGGACCGGTTTCTGCCATTTCAGGCGTCGTCGGCCCGGCTTGCTTGAATCCTGATGGTGCAATGAGCAAGGGACTCACATCTGAGTATACCCTTCCACGCTTATGGTGGACAAAATGATTCAGAAAAGGGGGTGGTGATGAACAGAGTGCCTGAATTAAGCAGACCACTCTTATCCAGTCCAAAGATCAGGGCTTGATCCATCACCGTTTTTTAGCTCCCTGCACCATCCCAGCTCAGAACTTGGCTATATGCAAATTAGTCTGTTCCTGTCCCAGTGCATGATGGGAACAGGGCAAACCAAACTACCAAGCCAATTCTTATACTGGGAAGGAAACAAGCTTCCGGGGACCGGTTTCTGCCATTTCAGGCGTCGTCGGCCCGGCTTGCTTGAATCCTGATGGTGCAATGAGCAAGGGACTCACATCTGAGTATACCCTTCCACGCTTATGGTGGACAAAATGATTCAGAAAAGGGGGTGGTGATGAACAGAGTGCCTGAATTAAGCAGACCACTCTTACCCAGTCCAAAGATCAGGGCTTGATCCATCACCGTTTTTTAGCTCACTGCACCATCCCAGCTCAGAACTTGGCTATATGCAAATTAGTCTGTTCCTGTCCCAGTGCATGATGGGAACAGGGCAAACCAAACTACCAAGCCAATTCTTATACTGGGAAGGAAACAAGCTTCCGGGGACCGGTTTCTGCCATTTCAGGCGTCGTCGGCCCGGCTTGCTTGAATCCTGATGGTGCAATGAGCAAGGGACTCACATCTGAGTATACCCTTCCACGCTTATGGTGGACAAAATGATTCAGAAAAGGGGGTGGTGATGAACAGAGTGCCTGAATTAACCAGACCACTCTTACCCAGTCCAAAGATCAGGGCTTGATCCATCACCGTTTTTTAGCTCACTGCACCATCCCAGCTCAGAACTTGGCTATATGCAAATTAGTCTGTTCCTGTCCCAGTGCATGATGGGAACAGGGCAAACCAAACTACCAAGCCAATTCTTATACTGGGAAGGAAACAAGCTACCGGGGACCGGTTTCTGCCATTTCAGGCGTCGTCGGTCCGGCTTGCTTGAATCCTGATGGTGCAATGAGCAAGGGACTCACATCTGAGTATACCCTTCCACGCTTATGGTGGACAAAATGATTCAGAAAAGGGGGTGGTGATGAACAGAGTGCCTGAATTAAGCAGACCACTCTTACCCAATCCAAAGATCAGGGCTTGATCCATCACCGTTTTTTAGCTCACTGCACCATCCCAGCTCAGAACTTGGCTATATGCAAATTAGTCTGTTCCTGTCCCAGTGCATGATGGGAACAGGGCAAACCAAACTACCAAGCCAATTCTTATACTGGGAAGGAAACAAGCTTCCGGGGACCGGTTTCTGCCATTTCAGGCGTCGTCGGCCCGGCTTGCTTGAATCCTGATGGTGCATTGAGCAAGGGACTCACATCTGAGTATACCCTTCCACGCTTATGGTGGACAAAATGATTCAGAAAAGGGGGTGGTGATGAACAGAGTGCCTGAATTAAGCAGACCACTCTTACCCAGTCCAAAGATCAGGGCTTGATCCATCACCGTTTTTTAGCTCACTGCACCATCCCAGCTCAGAACTTGGCTATATGCAAATTAGTCTGTTCCTGTCCCAGTGCATGATGGGAACAGGGCAAACCAAACTACCAAGCCAATTCTTATACTGGGAAGGAAACAAGCTTCCGGGGACCGGTTTCTGCCATTTCAGGCGTCGTCGGCCCGGCTTGCTTGAATCCTGATGGTGCAATGAGCAAGGGACTCACATCTGAGTATACCCTTCCACGCTTATGGTGGACAAAATGATTCAGAAAAGGGGGTGGTGATGAACAGAGTGCCTGAATTAAGCAGACCACTCTTACCCAGTCAAAAGATCAGGGCTTGATCCATCACCGTTTTTTAGCTCACTGCACCATCCCAGCTCAGAACTTGGCTATATGCAAATTAGTCTGTTCCTGTCCTAGTGCATGATGGGAACAGGGCAAACCAAACTACCAAGCCAATTCTTTTACTGGGAAGGAAACAACCTTCCGGGGACCGGTTTCTGCCATTTCAGGCGTCGTCGGCCCGGCTTGCTTGAATCCTGATGGTGCAATGAGCAAGGGACTCACATCTGAGTATACCCTTCCACGCTTATGGTGGACAAAATGATTCAGAAAAGGGGGTGGTGATGAACAGAGTGCCTGAATTAAGCAGACCACTCTTATCCAGTCCAAAGATCAGGGCTTGATCCATCACCGTTTTTTAGCTCACTGCACCATCCCAGCTCAGAACTTGGCTATATGCAAATTAGTCTGTTCCTGTCCCAGTGCATGATGGGAACAGGGCAAACCAAACTACCAAGCCAATTCTTATACTGGGAAGGAAACAAGCTTCCGGAGACCGGTTTCTGCCATTTCAGGCGTCGTCGGCCCGGCTTGCTTGAATCCTGATGGTGCAATGAGCAAGGGACTCACATCTGAGTATACCCTTCCACGCTTATGGTGGACAAAATGATTCAGAAAAGGGGGTGGTGATGAACAGAGTGCCTGAATTAAGCAGACCACTCTTACCCAGTCCAAAGATCAGGGCTTGATCCGTCACCGTTTTTTAGCTCACTGCACCATCCCAGCTCAGAACTTGGCTATATGCAAATTAGTCTGTTCCTGTCCCAGTGCATGATGGGAACAGGGCAAACCAAACTACCAAGCCAATTCTTATACTGGGAAGGAAACAAGCTTCCGGGGACCGGTTTCTGCCATTTCAGGCGTCGTCGGCCCGGCTTGCTTAAATCCTGATGGTGCAATGAGCAAGGGACTCACATCTGAGTATACCCTTCCACGCTTATGGTGGACAAAATGATTCAGAAAAGGGGGTGGTGATGAACAGAGTGCCTGAATTAAGCAGACCACTCTTACCCAGTCCAAAGATCAGGGCTTGATCCATCACCGTTTTTTAGCTCACTGCACCATCCCAGCTCAGAACTTGGCTATATGCAAATTAGTCTGTTCCTGTCCCAGTGCATGATGGGAACAGGGCAAGCCAAACTACCAAGCCAATTCTTATACTGGGAAGGAAACAAGCTTCCGGGGACCGGTTTCTGCCATTTCAGGCGTCGTCGGCCCGGCTTGCTTGAATCCTGATGGTGCAATGAGCAAGGGACTCACATCTGAGTATACCCTTCCACGCTTATGGTGGACAAAATGATTCAGAAAAGGGGGTGGTGATGAACAGAGTGCCTGAATTAAGCAGACCACTCTTACCCAGTCTAAAGATCAGGGCTTGATCCATCACCGTTTTTTAGCTCACTGCACCATCCCAGCTCAGAACTTGGCTATATGCAAATTAGTCTGTTCCTGTCCCAGTGCATGATGGGAACAGGACAAACCAAACTACCAAGGCAATTCTTATACTGGGAAGGAAACAAGCTTCCGGGGACCGGTTTCTGCCATTTCAGGCGTCGTCGGCCCGGCTTGCTTGAATCCTGATGGTGCAATGAGCAAGGGACTCACATCTGAGTATACCCTTCCACGCTTATGGTGGACAAAATGATTCAGAAAAGGGGGTGGTGATGAACAGAGTGCCTGAATTAAGCAGACCACTCTTACCCAGTCCAAAGATCAGGGCTTGATCCATCACCGTTTTTAGCTCACTGCACCATCCCAGCTCAGAACTTGGCTATATGCAAATTAGTCTGTTCCTGTCCCAGTGCATGATGGGAACAGGGCAAACCAAACTACCAAGCCAATTCTTATACTGGGAAGGAAACAAGCTTCCGGGGACCGGTTTCTGCCATTTCAGGCGTCGTCGGTCCGGCTTGCTTGAATCCTGATGGTGCAATGAGCAAGGGACTCACATCTGAGTATACCCTTCCACGCTTATGGTGGACAAAATGATTCAGAAAAGGGGGTGGTGATGAACAGAGTGCCTGAATTAAGCAGACCACTCTTACCCAGTCCAAAGATCAGGGCTTGATCCATCACCGTTTTTTAGCTCACTGCACCATCCCAGCTCAGAACTTGGCTATATGCAAATTAGTCTGTTCCTGTCCCAGTGCATGATGGGAACAGGGCAAACCAAACTACCAAGCCAATTCTTATACTGGGAAGGAAACAAGCTTCCGGGAACCGGTTTCTGCCATTTCAGGCGTCGTCGGCCCGGCTTGCTTGAATCCTGATGGTGCAATGAGCAAGGGACTCACATCTGAGTATACCCTTCCACGCTTATGGTGGACAAAATGATTCAGAAAAGGGGGTGGTTATGAACAGAGTGCCTGAATTAAGCAGACCACTCTTACCCAGTCCAAAGATCAGGGCTTGATCCATCACCGTTTTTTAGCTCACTGCACCATCCCAGCTCAGAACTTGGCTATATGCAAATTAGTCTGTTCCTGTCCCAGTGCATGATGGGAACAGGGCAAACCAAACTACCAAGCCAATTCTTATACTGGGAAGGAAACAAGCTTCCGGGGACCGGTTTCTGCCATTTCAGGCGTCGTCGGCCCGGCTTGCTTGAATCATGATGGTGCAATGAGCAAGGGACTCACATCTGAGTATACCCTTCCACGCTTATGGTGGACAAAATGATTCAGAAAAGGGGGTGGTGATGAACAGAGTGCCTGAATTAAGCAGACCACTCTTACCCAGTCCAAAGATCAGGGCTTGATCCATCACCGTTTTTTAGCTCACTGCACCATCCCAGCTCAGAACTTGGCTATATGCAAATTAGTCTGTTCCTGTCCCAGTGCATGATGGGAACAGGGCAAACCAAACTACCAAGCCAATTCTTATACTGGGAAGGAAACAAGCTTCCGGGGACCGGTTTCTGCCATTTCAGGCGTCGTCGGCCCGGCTTGCTTGAATCCTGATGGTGCAATGAGCAAGGGACTCACATCTGAGTATACCCTTCCACGCTTATGGTGGACAAAATGATTCAGAAAAGGGGGTGGTGATGAACAGAGTGCCTAAATTAAGCAGACCACTCTTACCCAGTCCAAAGATCAGGGCTTGATCCATCACCGTTTTTTAGCTCACTGCACCATCCCAGCTCAGAACTTGGCTATATGCATATATATGATTGTAATGGCCTATTTGACAATATGGCATGTGTAGACAATACAGGTGTGTGTATTCACCTCTGGATCCCTTTTGGTCTGTAAGTGGTGATGTTTGTTGTGGCTACATCATGTCCATGGGGCAGGTCAATGTGGGCTGGGGGAACACCATCCATGGGCAGGGTGTAGTGCTGTGTGTCATCGACATTGGTCCACTCCTGCCTGTTTGTCCGCATGACAGGCACTGTTGTGGTCTATATGGTGTGTAGCTGCACAGTGATTGGAGGGTGTGGTGGTTACCATGTAGCTCTAGGCCTCTCATGTGCTGCATTGATCTGATATCGTGTGACCAGACAATGACACTTAGACAACCATGTTTCTGTCACTAATGCAGATTTGCAAGACACCACGGCGGAACATGATCCTGAAAGTGGTGGCGAGACCAGCACGACAGCGGCAGCAGAGCAAAGTGAGACGGAGCCAAGTGACACTGACCACACCAGCGCTACTGAGGGTGACAGGAGTATGCATGAGGAATCTGTGGCTGAGACACAGAGTATCACTTCATCTGAGGGCAGGGGGGATGCGTCCCTGTTAGCAGCCACAGGAGATGGGGAGTCTGCTGCTGCATCAGACTACCAGCGGCCACTGCCCACCCGCCCATCCACTTCCTCTGGGGCTGCCCGTATCCGTGTCACTAAGAGGGGACGTGTGACATTCACACATGGCACCGCTGCACCTGCACCTGTCCCCCCCTGCTGCCCTCAGTGCAGAGTGCGTAGATCTCCTGCGGCAACTTTGCGTGGGCCAGACCGCCCTGCTCAATGCCTTCAGTGCACACGATAACAAATTAGGCCACGTTCTGGCATTCATGGAGGGCATACACTCTGACGTGGGTGGCCTACATCGTACACTCCTGTCATTGTCAGGTACAGTGACGTCAGCCCTCCAACAGGCACATGCCCCCTTTGCAGCACAGGTGCCTGTGACGTCCACCCAGTCCGTGGCCACATCAGATGACAGTGAGCACTTGGGACATACATCAACTAAACGATACAACACTAGGAGCACAGGTCAGACCCAAAGCAAACAATCCCGTCCACAGACTCCATCCCCAAAGAAGAGCAGGGCCCCCCAATATGCACAGACAAGGTGAAGTCACAGAAGAGCAAGGCCAGAAGAGCATTGTGTCAGACACCAGGCTCACATGCTGCAGAGGCATCACCAGAAATTGACTCAGCTATGCCCACAGAGGATGTGTGGGATGTCATGGCTACACCTGGGGAGAGCACAGGGACACAACCACCTACCACATCAACCCCAGAACAAAGTACATCGAGGCAGGTGGAGGGAAGCCCTGTTGTGACCAGCCCAGTCATTGTGGCAGAGGAGACCCCTGTTGTGACCAGCCCAGTCATTGTGGCAAAGGAGGGCAGTGTTGTGTCCAGGCCAGTGACTCAGGTAGAGGAGGGCAGTGTTGTGGCCATCCCTGGCAAGAAGGGACAGGAGGGCACTGTAGACACCACCCCTGGGGTAAGTGGGAAGGTGGTCACTGTGGGGGGTACACCTTCCAGAGAGGGTAAGGTGGTCCGGAGGCGTAGCCAGCCCAAGCGTACTGCAGGATCAAGCACTTCTCCAGAGGGAGTGCCAGTGCCTGCCCCTGATGTGGGACAGTTGGGGGGTGTGCCGGTGGTGTCAACGCCACTTCCCATCAACCCCATGACAGGGAAGCAAATTCATATTCCGAAGAAGTGGAAGGGCACCCCTCCAACCTCTCCCACCCACACTGTGTCAAGGGCGTGCATGACTCCACCTCCACGTGCCACGGTGCCACCTGGTCCGCACAGCCCTCCACCTTGCAGGCCCTCTGTTATAGCCACATCACATGTCCCTCTGTCACACCAGTCAAGTGGACCTGCAGTCCCTGACACACAGCCAGGTCCCACTCCACATGACAGCCAGGAGTGAGTTGTCAACACCCTCAGACGCCTGTGCCACACAGAGGTGTGCTACTCTAGACCATTGTTAGCGATCTGGGTGTGTTCCTGGGCCTGTTGCTCTGATGTACTCTGCCCTGCCAAGGACTCTGGGCCTGTTGCTCTGATGTACTCTGCCCTGCTCTGCCAAGGACTCTGGGCCTGTTGGTCTGATGTACTCTGCCCTGCCAAGGACTCTGGGCCTGTTGCTCTGATGTACTCTGCCCTGCTCTGCCAAGGACTATGGGCCTGTTGCTCTGATGTACTCTGCCCTGCCAAGGACTCTGGGCCTGTTGCTCTGATGTACTCTGCCCTGCTCTGCCAAGGACTCTAGGCCTGTTGCTCTGATGTACTCTGCCCTGCTCTGCCAAGGACTCTGGGCCTGTTGCTCTGATGTACTCTGCCCTGCTCTGCCAAGGACTCTGGGCCTGTTGCTCTGATGTACTCTGCCCTGCTCTGCCAAGGACTCTGGGCCTGTTGCTCTGATGTACTCTGCCCTGCTCTGCCAAGGACTCTGGGCATGTTGCTCTGATGTACTCTGCCCTGCCAAGGACTCTGGGCCTGTTGCTCTGATGTACTCTGCTCTGCCAAGGACTCTGGGCCTGTTGCTCTGATGTACTCTGCCCTGCTCTGCCAAGGACTCTGGGCCTGTTGCTCTGATGTACTCTGCTCTGCCAAGGACTCTGCACTTCCCGATTGTGTTTGACCAGTGCATAGGCTGTGCCATTTGTACATGATTTTGTGACTTGCTGGTGTCTACTAATGTTGTGTAGCTACATCTGTGCAATATGTGAATAAATACAGTTACTTATGGTGTGTTTTCTCTGTCTCCTTACTGATTAAAGTACTTTTCTTGTTTGCATATGCTTGACTGAGTACCATGCTCTATTTTGTAAATCACCATTGCAAGGCTCTATGTGGCCATATGATTATTATTTACAACAAGGGGTGGTGAGGGACAGAGTCTCTGAATTAAGCAGAATACTCTCACCCAGTCAAAAGATCAGGGCTAGATCCAACACCGTTTTTTAACTCATTGCACCATCCCAGTTTCAGAACCTGGCTGTATGCAAATTAGTCTGTTCCTGTCCCAGTGCATGATGGGAACAGGGCAAACCAAACTACAAAAGCCAATTCTTACACTGGGAAGGAAACAAGCTTCCGGGGAGCGGTTTCTGGCATTACAGCCGTCTTCGGCCCGGCTTGCTTGAATCCTGATGGTGCAATGAGTAAGGGACTCATGTCTGAGTATACCCTTCCACGCTTAGGGTGGACAAAAATATTTACAACAAGGGGTGGTGAGGGACAGAGTCTCTGAATTAAGCAGAATACTCTCACCCAGTCAAAAGATCAGGGCTAGATCCAACACCGTTTTTTAACTCATTGCACCATCCCAGTTTCAGAACCTGGCTGTATGCAAATTAGTCTGTTCCTGTCCCAGTGCATGATGGGAACAGGGCAAACCAAACTACAAAAGCCAATTCTTACACTGGGAAGGAAACAAGCTTCCGGGGACCGGTTTCTGGCATTACAGCCGTCTTAGGCCCGGCTTGCTTGAATCCTGATGGTGCAATGAGTAAGGGACTCATGTCTGAGTATACCCTTCCACGCTTAGGGTGGACAAACATATTTACAACAAGGGGTGGTGAGGGACAGAGTCTCTGAATTAAGCAGAATACTCTCACCCAGTCAAAAGATCAGGGCTAGATCCAACACCGTTTTTTAACTCATTGCACCATCCCAGTTTCAGAACCTGGCTGTATGCAAATTAGTCTGTTCCTGTCCCAGTGCATGATGGGAACAGGGCAAACCAAACTACAAAAGCCAATTCTTACACTGGGAAGGAAACAAGCTTCCGGGGACCGGTTTCTGGCATTACAGCCGTCTTCGGCCCGGCTTGCTTGAATCCTGATGGTGCAATGAGTAAGGGACTCATGTCTGAGTATACCCTTCCACGCTTAGGGTGGACAAAAATATTTACAACAAGGGGTGGTGAGGGACAGAGTCTCTGAATTAAGCAGAATACTCTCACCCAGTCAAAACATCAGGGCTAGATCCAACACCGTTTTTTAACTCATTGCACCATCCCAGTTTCAGAACCTGGCTCTATGCAAATTAGTCTGTTCCTGTCCCAGTGCATGATGGGAACAGGGCAAACCAAACTACAAAAGCCAATTCTTACACTGGGGAGGAAACAAGCTTCCGGGGACCGGTTTCTGGCATTACAGCCGTCTTCGGCACGGCTTGCTTGAATCCTGATGGTGCAATGAGTAAGGGACTCATGTCTGAGTATACCCTTCCACGCTTAGGGTGGACAAAAATATTTACAACAAGGGGTGGTGAGGGACAGAGTCTCTGAATTAAGCAGAATACTCTCACCCAGTCAAAAGATCAGGGCTAGATCCAACACCGTTTTTTAACTCATTGCACCATCCCAGTTTCAGAACCTGGCTGTATGCAAATTAGTCTGTTCCTGTCCCAGTGCATGATGGGAACAGGGCAAACCAAACTACAAAAGCCAATTCTTACACTGGGAAGGAAACAAGCTTCCGGGGACCGGTTTCTGGCATTACAGCCGTCTTCGGCCCGGCTTGCTTGAATCCTGATGGTGCAATGAGTAAGGGACTCATGTCTGAGTATACCCTTCCACGCTTAGGGTGGCCAAAAATATTTACAACAAGGGGTGGTGAGGGACAGAGTCTCTGAATTAAGCAGAATACTCTCACCCAGTCAAAAGATCAGGGCTAGATCCAACACCGTTTTTTAACTCATTGCACCATCCCAGTTTCAGAACCTGGCTGTATGCAAATTAGTCTGTTCCTGTCCCAGTGCATGATGGGAACAGGGCAAACCAAACTACAAAAGCCAATTCTTACACTGGGAAGGAAACAAGCTTCCGGGGACCGGTTTCTGGCATTACAGCCGTCTTCGGCCCGGCTTGCTTGAATCCTGATGGTGCAATGAGTAAGGGACTCATGTCTGAGTATACCCTTCCACGCTTAGGGTGGACAAAAATATTTACAACAAGGGGTGGTGAGGGACAGAGTCTCTGAATTAAGCAGAATACTCTCACCCAATCAAAAGATCAGGGCTAGATCCAACACCGTTTTTTAACTCATTGCACCATCCCAGTTTCAGAACCTGGCTGTATGCAAATTAGTCTGTTCCTGTCCCAGTGCATGATGGGAACAGGGCAAACCAAACTACAAAAGCCAATTCTTACACTGGGAAGGAAACAAGCTTCCGGGGACCGGTTTCTGGCATTACAGCCGTCTTCGGCCCGGCTTGCTTGAATCCTGATGGTGCAATGAGTAAGGGACTCATGTCTGAGTATACCCTTCCACGCTTAGGGTGGACAAAAATATTTACAACAAGGGGTGGTGAGGGACAGAGTCTCTGAATTAAGCAGAATACTCTCACCCAGTCAAAAGATCAGGGCTAGATCCAACACCGTTTTTTAACTCATTGCACCATCCCAGTTTCAGAACCTGGCTGTATGCAAATTAGTCTGTTCCTGTCCCAGTGCATGATGGGAACAGGGCAAACCAAACTACAAAAGCCAATTCTTACACTGGGAAGGAAACAAGCTTCCGGGGACCGGTTTCTGGCATTATAGCCGTCTTCGGCCCGGCTTGCTTGAATCCTGATGGTGCAATGAGTAAGGGACTCATGTCTGAGTATACCCTTCCACGCTTAGGGTGGACAAAAATATTTACAACAAGGGGTGGTGAGGGACAGAGTCTCTGAATTAAGCAGAATACTCTCACCCAGTCAAAAGATATGGGCTAGATCCAACACCGTTTTTTAACTCATTGCACCATCCCAGTTTCAGAACCTGGCTGTATGCAAATTAGTCTGTTCCTGTCCCAGTGCATGATGGGAACAGGGCAAACCAAACTACAAAAGCCAATTCTTACACTGGGAAGGAAACAAGCTTCCGGGGACCGGTTTCTGGCATTACAGCCGTCTTCGGCCCGGCTTGCTTGAATCCTGATGGTGCAATGAGTAAGGGACTCATGTCTGAGTATACCCTTCCACGCTTAGGGTGGACAAAAATATTTACAACAAGGGGTGGTGAGGGACAGAGTCTCTGAATTAAGCAGAATACTCTCACCCAGTCAAAAGATCATCACCCACCTCACAACAAGGCACCCCACAGCATCCGGAACACACAACGTCCGCCAACCTGCATACAGCCAGGTTCTGAAACTGGGATGGTGCAATGAGTTAAAAAACGGTGTTGGATCTAGCCCTGATCTCTTGACTGGGTGAGAGTACTCTGCTTAATTCAGAGACTCTGTCCATCACCACCCCTTGTTGGAAACATATGATTATTAGACAGGGGGGACAGGGTCTTCAGTCCATTCTGGCCCTGCTGATGTTGTACTCTGTGATGGCTATTTTACAGGCCATGCAGTTTTCGTGTTGGTGAATTGCTATTGCTGCATACACTGTTCACAGGTCACCTTGGGGGACACTGGCAGCACAGGGTGTGCAGCTGTGCTGTGGTTTAGTCGATGTCTATGATGTGATGAGGTGTGTGTGTTTTCCTTTCTGTGTGCCCAGGCGTGTATGTATGGTCGTCTTGTGTTGGCCCTTAGTCCTGGTGGCATGGCTTACATGGCATGTGTGGTGTTGGGTGTGGCAGAGGTGTGCAGTGTGAAGGGCGTTAGTTTGTAGTGTATGTATGTGTGCCCCTGTATGGTGTGAGACACACATGTGGCAGCCAGGAGTTGTATGCCTGTTGTTTGTTTTGTCTTGCCCTGTGTGGATGATTGTATGCAATTGTGTGGGCTGTGGGGAGTGCACTGGTGTTGTGTGTTCGTTGTCAGCCAATCCTGCAGTGCCTGTGTCCCTGGTTGTGTGTCGCAGTGTGTGTATATTGTGCTTGTTGTTACAGTGCTTGTTGGTGTGCATGGGGGTGCACGGGATAGGCACCTGGCCTGTGACTAGCTCGGGTGGGGTGCAGTGTTGGTCGGGGTGGTGTGTCACTGTGATGTTTGGGACCTGGCCATGCCTTGGTGTTGCCCTGCCTTCTGCATAGTGCGCATGTTTTGACCGCAGCGGTTACGTGTCCGTGACCGTGACGTTGCTGCAGGTTGGCGGACGTTGTGTGTTCCGGATGCCGTGGGGTGCCTTGTTGTGAGGTGGGTGATGTGTGGGTGCCCATGTGAATGTGTTGTGCCCCCCAGCAGGATGCCAGTGTTTTGTTTGGGCACTGTGTCGGCATGTGTGTTGTGTGGTGCATATGTGTAGTGGCGTACCTGCGACGGCGTCCGCGGCGGCCCATCTGGCGATAGTGTTGCAGCAGGTACATGACCGGATGCATGTGGAGGGCTGGGTCCATGGGGTTCATGTCGGGTCTCGGCGTTCGTGCTCCGCTGTCGACTTTCCGCCTGCTTCAGCTGTGCGGTGTCTCCGCTGCCGTGCGTCTGCTTGTTTGGGCCATCCTAATTTGTCGAGCGGGGCGGACGTCATCGGCCGCGGCGGAGGGTCTCGATTGGCTCCAGCCGCCGCGGTGGCGGGCGCACCTTGATGGCGGAGCGCGGCGCTCCGCGGCGGACGGGAAATGACCTGTGTTTACCTATCCTAATTTGGCGGACGTGAGTTCCGCTGCTCGCGGGCGGAAAAAGCTGTTTTTCCGCCCCGCCATCGCCGCGGTAGTGCCACCGCCCGACATCCTAATGGACCCCATAATATTTAAAACACATGTGTTTGAATAAAAGCACATACATAAAAGAAAGAAACATTTCAGGGGTTGCACATCATATTGCGGGCCTGCACGGCAATTCTCAAAAAATGCCGACACTGAAAATTAACTCTTTGTCTACCAATGTAAGTATCCTCCTGTAGGCATCTACCAGACGCATGGGTATGTTTAAAAAAAAAAAAGGAATTAAAAGCCGCTTAGCATATTTTGTATAAAACTTGCAGAAGAATAAAAAATGTAAAATGGTTTGGCCGCTCTGTCCAACGTACGGGTAGGATAGAGAGTCACAATTTGTGTTGTAACCGAGAGGGAAACACAGCAAAAATGTTACAGTGCCTGCCCTTAAGCGGAGGAGACCCCTCTCCCAGTGACTCAAGGGCAGGCCAAAGGGTGTACAACATGTTCAATGGTCATAAAATTAAGAACAGATTATTTATCAGATTCCCTCTCCATCCTTTCCGTGCCATAGAGCGTGTAAGGTGCATTCCTGAGGGCGTTTTTGTCTATAGTCTCAGCTGTGCTTGGGGGTTAGAAAAAGCCTTCCTAGGTTAACACTGCTTAGGCTCCGATTCACTCCACACAGCCACGGGACGTCCTGCCCTTTCTTGCAGCTAATGCAATCACCTATGATCTCTCTTGTGAGAGACGCTGCCGGATTTTTCCATATAGAAACCCAGACTAGGGCAGGACGGGCCCTTATTAAATACTCTATATAATTTAAATTAAGTTCTTTGTGGTAGACGTACTGAGCGGTGGATATTGGTGCACCTAATAGTTTCCTACAAATTCTATTTTCTTCTGGTTGGATACTATGACTATTAGCGATACCCCAAACCTCTGCCCCGTAGGTGGCTGTTGGTATGCACTGGGAATAAAAAAAAATTACACTGGCTAAAAGGGCAGCTGTTCTTTTGGGCGGTGGGTGTAAAGGATACAAGTCGTTTCCGCAGGAGCGTCAGGAATCCGAAGTATAATCCACAGCCTTCCCCTGCAGCCTTCCGACTCTATCGAACACTAGAGCACAAGAAGCGGAACAGGGGAAAACAGGGAGACAAAACAAGGAAAGGTGGGGGTAACAATTGTGTGATGATGGTCTTCAGACTGGATGTTTCAGCCTTCTTGAGGGCTTGGCAACGAGGTAGACTGCAATGCAAATGAGTGATATTCTTGAGACTGAATAGGACAATCACATTCACAATTCTGTTAAATATCCTCTCATACCTAGATTGATGTGTGTTAACGTCCCTGAATGGAAGAACCTCTGGTAAGGGATTTATCTGGAGCTGCAGTGAAGGAGGCAATATATACATAAGTCTAGTGTCACTATGTTGCTGGTAATACAAGCTACGAATTTATGCTGCTCACTCTGATTTCTGTCTGGACCTCCAAGAAACACACCCCAAAGGTTTGAGAAGATTCAATAACGCAGTTGCCAATATTCGTATTAGCTGGTGAAACATCTACAATAAACAAAACAGGATTTACACACTACAACACAATCTTTTGATAACAATATATATATGTGCAGCGCAATAATGCGCTGTTACCGTGATTCTGGGACGTGCAGCTGTAGCCCGATCCACTCTGGTCCACGCAAGATACCAAGTCCAAATACTTGATACTCCACAAGTGTAAGTACCCCAAGGAATGCTGGGAGTAGGGACGGGCAGGGCATAAGAAAATTAATGAAGAGGAAAAAACCCTAACTGACTAATACTAACTCATCGAGGAAAACCCGGCCGCCAGCGGAGAGGAAACCCGGCTGACCAGCGGAGCTCCCCGGTGAGTGTAAATGAAGGGAGAAAGCTCGCCCGGCCTGTCAGCGGAGAACAAGCCCGGCTGACAAGCGGAGCAACAACGAGGGCTGCAGAAAAGAAGAGGAATCCCGCCGGATGGCGGAGCAAAACCCGACCGCCGGGCGGGACACCAAAAGAAAAGGGAGAAAATAAGGCAATGGAAAGTGACACAGTCCGTGTCACAAGGAACAAACGCATAGGCAAGGCGCTTGCTCCTAAACAAAGAGAGAGACCACGGAGGCTAGGAACGGCCCCACAGAGCCGCGAACTCTCACAAACAACAGAACGCAAATACTCAGGAACGGAAGTCAGGCACAGGAAGTCAGGCAACAGACGGACCCGACGGAGCTAGACGCAAGAACGTGAAGCGTCGCTCCCCGGGTCAAGAAATCTTAAGTAGTGCACTAATTAAAGGGATAGCGCACGGGGAAGGGGCTTGAGGCATGACAGTGGGAGACAAAGGCCCCCATTAGGATGGCGGGCGGACTTTGCCCGCCCGCCACCCTTGTAGAAAACGGGACCGCCCGCCTTAAGGGCGGGGGTCCCGACGTTAGCATTAGGATGCGCCCGCCACAGTGGCGGGCGCATCCCTCATTTCTAACATTGTGGCGGGCGGTGCTCACTGCACCGCCCGCTACAATGTCAGAAATGCATGCATTTGCATACACGAACCGGTAGGCACCGCGCGGTGCCTGCTGCTTCGTGTATGCAAATGTTGGGGGGTACCCCCCATGTGCACCCCCCACTCCTCCTTCACTCTGGGGGCCGACAGGGGGCCCCCAGAGTGAAGACCGCATGCCGCCGCCGCCGCCACGGAAAGGCATCTGAATTGGCCCATCGTAATATGGCTGGCGGTGTCTATTAGACACCACCACCATATTAATCCTTTTCGGCCCCGGCCGTGAGGCGACCGGGGCAGAAAAGCAGCGGACGGTCTTTCCGTCCACTGCGGTCCCCCCGCCATACTAATATGGCGGGGGGAATTCACTTGCGGATGTCGGGCGGATTGCCCCCGCCAGGCCGGCGGTGGCTACCGCCAGCCTGGCGGGGGGCAATCCGCCCGACATCCTAATGGGCCCCTAAGTATTGATTTGGAGGCCTTTGAGAACTTGCTCCTGCAGAACGCCATGTGTTCGGTAAGGAAAAGTGCTAGTGTTTTTTAGTTTCTGATCTCCCACAGATATAAAATGTAATAGGTGTTTCCTCGGCCCACAGGACATTATAAAAGATTTTTTTTAATTAGTACTTAGATCCAAGCTGGCCATAAAATCAACAAACCCCTGCACTAAAATGCTTTAGGTGTTGGGTGTGCGGCCCATAAGGACCGCGTCATCGGTGTACCGTAGCACGGGGAGTGTTTTGCCATTTACTTTGGGGACATCATTGGTCAGTGTGGTCAATGATTTATACAGGCCATTAATGTAAATGATGAAAAGGAGAGGGGCTAGGACACAATTCTGTCTGATCCCTCTGCTTACTTTAATGTCATCAGAGACTTCACCCCCGCTGCTGATCCTAACCCGGGCCTTTAGATCTTTATGTAAGTGCACTAGGAAGTGCACCAGTGCCTCATCCAAGCCACAGGCCAAGAGGATCGACCATATTCTTGACTTATTAACAAAGTTGAAGGCAGAGGTCAGATCCATAAAGGCCAAGTACATTGGCGAGCGCCGGGCTATGGTGTATTTGCGGATGATTAAGTCGAGGTTTATGCATTGTTCGTTAATGCCTACTTTGCTCCTAAAACCCAATTAGTAGGGCTCTAAAACGCAATTGTCCTCGGCCCAATCTAAGATCTTATTATATAGGACTCTGCCCAGGATTTTTAAAGTATTATCTATTAGGGAAATAGGCCTGTAGCAGTTGAGTTGGGAGCGATCACTCTTTTTAAAAATCTGGACAATAATACTTGTTGTCCATGTGCTGGGTAACGAGGCATGCATTAAATTATTTAAAACATTTAAAAGAAGGGGCGCCCAAAAGTCTGGTTTATATTTAATGAGATTGATAGGTAGCCCATGTGGGCCCAGGGCTTTATTGCCCACGCTTTGGTGGATGGCTTCCTCAAACTCAGTCAACGTTATCTGGATCCTAGTTAGAGTCTTATGCTTAAAATGATCTACTTTTTGTACAGGGGCACTATAGATCTTTGAAAAATGATTTTCCCATGCCTTGCTTGTTATAGTGCAGTTTATGGGAGTTAATAACTGCCCTGTTGTTCTCAAATCCTTAACAGCTGCCTAAAAGGTGTTCCCTTTTTTATACTTGCGGCTTTGACAAGTGCTTCCCAGTGCTCTTTCAATATTTCCTCTTTCCTATTGACAGTCGCTAGCTTGTTCCTCTGCCTTGCCAATTTCACTTCAGAGATACACCTTGGACTGGTTGACAGTGCCTTGCGTAACAGTCTATTGGCTTCAGAACACTCATGATCAAACCATCTATGTCCACATTGAACAGAGGAGATAGGCTCCGATAATGAGGATTGAAAAGCTGAACAAAGTTTGGTAAAATCAGAAACTGCCTCACGGTGGGGGTCAAGGGCTGATAGACAGGAGTTAATAAGATGCAGATAAGCCTTAGCAAATATCTGGAACAGTTCGATGTTGTTAAAGCCCCACCAGATCATCTTAGGTTAGCAGTGGAGGGTAAAAAATTCTTGGCACCACATTCTGAGGCGAACGTTGGCCGGGGGATAGTCTCAACACTATTTTAATTGATTTGTGGTCCCCATGAGTTGTGGCACTGACTTCAGCTTTCATTATGTAGTCTTCAAGGACAGGGGAAATAAAAACATAATCTATAGTGGATGCACAACCACTCCCTCTAAATGTTGGCACAGGATGGTTATTGTCTAGTGTTACACCCGCAATTTCCATGGTATTGATAAGATTGTGTGTATTCAAATGACATGTCATTTCCATTATCCTGCTGCAAATTTGCGCACTGCCACTGGGGCCTGTACTGTGTGTTGTGTCTAATAATTTTACATTACAATTGCCTCCCAGGCAAATGCCTGCAGGTTTAATGGATTCTTTATGACAGTCTAAATTGGCGATAAAATCAAATAATTTAAGAACATTTCCATTGGGTGTCGAATGGAAATCATTAATATAAAAATTAATTAAGTAGAAAGAGACGCCCCTTATATATAAGACTTGGAAATTGTTGCTTTTGGAGCATAGGGCCTTAATGCTGCAGCCTGTGGCAGTATTTATCCAAATTGATAAGCCCCCCCCGAGGGTCAGCAAGACTTGGGGATTGGTGCTACAATGTTATGACATTCAAACCCATCAATATGGAGTTCTTGAGTTGCCCATGTCTCTTGGAACATAACTATGTCCTGCTGTCTTACCAGCTTTAACCAGTCTGGGTCCCCAACCTAGACTGGAGGCCAGCCACGTTCCAACTCAAGACGCTTAGATCTGTTTCAACTAAGACCTTGGATGGCGCTTGTTGATCATCAGTCTTAGTTGTGGGAAGAGGGAGCACAAGCCAGTAGGGAATGTCAACGAGTTCCAGAGAGGGCGATAGTCAGTCCTGGGTATCAAAATCAGATAGGGCCTGAAACCAGTTATGTAAAATGGGAAATGCCCGCTCATTTGCAGGGGACCCGAAATTGGATTGTAAAAATAACCCAGCGGTAGGAGACATATGTTAGTGCTGTGGTTAAGTGTTGACTCACAAGATCTAAGTACAGATCGCACCATGGATGGCTTGCGGAAATTAATCACAATGCAATCTACATCTATATTCTGGGGGACATACCAACCCACCCGCTCTGCGGACCATGATAATCTCATTCATGTCTGACGGGTGGAACCTCCTGTTCTTTGTTAGCCAATCCACACATTTATTGGGTAGGTCAGCCCGGGACTCCCTCTGGTCCCTCTTGAGGGTTGGGACACCAGGCAACAGTAGTGCATATGGACAGTGGCGGTTCGTCCATTAGGGGCGTTGGGGCGTTGCCCCACTACCCACATGGACGGCCGTCACTGCTGTCACTTACACTGCCTGCAAATTGAAAAGTAAAATTATGAGCGCAGAGCACACAACAAGAATAGCTAACGCGATCACGGAAGGTGTGGGGGGCGGGCCTGCGGGAGTGAGTGGCAGGCTGGCAGCGTGTGACTCACTGATTTATTATCAGCGCAGCATGGCAGGGAGGGCAGCAGCAGTGTGCGCATTTAGGACAAGTCATTTTTATGACTTGCCCACGCATGCGCACACACGCAATAGCCCCTTCCCTCCTCCTCCTCCCATAGCCGTCACACAGGCAGAGACCCGGGGGAGCCGGGTCTCATTATGGGCAGTATTAGCGCTGCTTTTTAGCCAATCCTGGCGCAGTGGCGATGTTATGCTGCGCCAGGATTGGCTGAGTTACCGCGTGCACGAGGATGGTGTTGCTGAGCTGACTCTGCAGGCCAAAAGGCAGCAGTTGCAGTCGGGGCCAGAGACAGAGATACCACCGTGACCAAAACAAGAATAAAAGAGGTAAAACTATGACTGCCTGGATTCTGTGCACGTTTTCAGAAAACACTTTTGACTCAGTGACACAGTCTGCGTGCTAACGCCAACGCACGCATAAATATTATCATTGGTTTCGAGGCTTTGTGACTCACAACAGTGATGATGACTGACTGCGTGACGTTGTGGCAAATTATGGCAAATGAACATCGTTATCGTATAATTACTATTGTAGCTTGTTTGAGGGAATTTCAATTAATTGTGATGATGTGCTTTTACGTGAGCTACGGTGGATTGTGTGACATGATCGCTGAAGTTTTTCAGACACCAATTAAAAAACAAATGAAATGTACAATTGACAAATTGCTTACTGCGTTACACAAGTTACAAAATGATGGCACACCCCGGCCGGCACAAACAAGTAATCAAAGGTTAAACACTGTAGTCATTATAGGGGCAGGAATGTTTGCAGAGTATACTGTCCCTTCCTCACACGATGAATAATGGTTTGAAAAGGGTACTATACGCTATGGTCTGTGTGTTTTGTAGGTCCTCATTACGAGTGGCCAGTAACAATTTTTTTGCTATTTGCCTGCCTCATAATTCTTGTTATCAGAGTTCACGTTAATTCTGAGTGCAGGGAAATAATATGAATTAAGAGTTTTTCGGGCATAATATTCGGAAATCGGACAAGTGCTAATTTTGCATGTTTTTCCCCGGTTATTCCACCTGAACACTTTGCTTGCTTGCAGCTGGAATAATCTCCGTGTAAAACAACACAGCTGTGGTGTTCCTGCAAAACCTATACTTCTGAGAGGGCTGGTGCTCCCTGCTGCGCTGGTCTGTGCCTGACTCACGCAATGAAGGTGCACATCCGTGCAATCTGGGGGTGGGTGCGTCCCACTGCTGATCTGGTCCCAGAACAGACGCAGCACCTGTCATCGGCGCCTAGAAACCACACAATGAAAGCGCATGCTACATGGTGTAACATTTACTATTTGTTATTAATTATTGAAGTGCCCTACAGTTGTATCCTAGTGTGAAAACAATTCCAACCGCTCTTAATGTAATGCGTCTGTCTGTGCATAGGAAGACTGAATAATCACAATTGTGCTGCATTTTTTTTAAAACTTGGTTCTAGACTAGTGTTACTTTCCAGTTATTTTTGGGTTTAGAGGCTTTTTCATGTACTCCCCAGGGTATGGCCACACAAAGAGGTTAACAGGTTAACGTTTATCTCAGAGTCTCCTTGTTGTCCAAAAATATCAGTTTCCTTGCAAAGAATGAATGCCTGGCAATGTCTCTGTTCTAGTCTGTCCAGCTTTTAATTTTTCAGAGACTGGATACTTGCATATCCCAGCTGAAAGGTAGTTTGAGATGATGAGTAAAAAATAAAAAAAATATCGTAGCCTTAGTTCAGCTCTAAAAATAACGAGTTTTCATGAGGGACTGACGGAATGCATGGAGCAGTGTTTAACTACGGTTTTAGCATTTTGGCCTGTGCCCTGTCGGGTGATGTCAACTATAGTATGTATGTCTACACTTTCACAATTGCTTTATAAACCGTTTTGCTTTGTCAAATGGTCTTTAAAATGCCCCATTTGCACTCTTTTTTCTCGGGATAATCTCCCCCACCCTCTTATGACGTTCACGCTCGCTTCGCGTCTCATCCGCAACTTTTACGCCCTACCAATTTCAAATGTCACCAGCCGCCACTGCATATGGACAGGTGCTGGGGGAAGGCTTAACTCATCTGGGTTAGGCCTTAGGTGATTTCTACTCAGGGTATCTATTGTGCTCCTTCTTGGGTTGCCTGGCACTATTCCAGCATGTGTGGAATCAGAATTATTACTACGCTCTTAAGATTGAGGTTTAATGCTGCATTGGACCTGGGTAGGAAACAATCCCTAACTTGTCTACATGTAAAGCATGTGCTGCGGCTGGGAGAATTGACAAGTGAGGGAGTAGTGGGCGCTGAGGAGGTAGCAATGGTAATCGGGCAGTGGCTGTCGCTATCAATAGCTCCAGCCCACGGGGAGGCCCTGGGTTGTGTTGTCACTGCTAGCAGGCTAAGCTTTCCCACAACTATGTCTAACTGGTCTAAACGTTCCAAAAGGGAGGTAAGTTTGCAATCTAGCATATTATTAATTTGCTTATGCACAGTGTCAATAACAATATTAGTGATAGTATCTCCAGCCCCCCCATTGCCCAGCAATGCCTCAGTCTGTGTGCTGATGGAGTGGTGCGAAATCCCATGTAATCCTTCCTCAGTGATGCCAGTGCTTAGGGAGGACTGCATACATGCTGACAAACAGTTACGAGATGCGCCCATTATGGGTGGCTGTTTCCTTTTGACGCAAAAAGGTTTCTTGCACTTCCTCTTGCAGTTGGCAATCAGGTTTTCCACAATTGTAAGAGTGTCCAATCCAATCCAATCCAAAAATTCTTTATTTCGGTCTATTAGACCATAAAAGATACAATAAAAACATTCAACATTAAAAACATTAAAAAGAACATTCCCTTATGTGAAGAACATTGCATAAAAATTAAATTCCTTAGAAGACTACTCATAAGAGGGAGTACATTACAGTTCATATCAATGTTCAGTCTTTTAAAAGTTTATTCCTTATCTGCCACATGGCCATTATGTATTTGGCAACTGCAAAGACTATGTAAGGCAGGATGCTAGTTTTCAGTATTCTATAAGAATTCAAATGGCTCCGTATGCCCAAGTTCCTACATAATGGCACAAGCCAGTATTTCCTTGGTCTATTGTAGGTTGGGCAGAAGAACAGGACACAAATTTCCTCCTCATCATGATTACTGCACCCGGGACAGATTTTATCGTCACTCTTTGTCCATTTGCAGGTAAAGGTTTTAATAGGCAGGGTGCCCAACCTCCATTGGATGAACAGTTTTCGTGCTAAAATAGGGAAAATAATGTCCAAGAAGCCTTCAAATTGATAAGAATTTTTGGAATTCAAAAACCGGTCTGTTAAGATGCCGTTATTAGGTGCTGTCACCTGAGTAAATAAACTTTTTTCCTTGTGTATTTCCACCAGTCTTTTGCGGGAGACCCTTTGGCAACCTTGTTCAGGAACCTCCCATAACTCCTGGAGTCTCAGGCGATACAGTTCTTTCTTAATGAAGACCAACCAGGGAATTTTATCGCGCTTGTTCAAGTTCATTACATGGATGAGATCTTGCCTGTAATGAGCAAGCTCGCTTGTGGACCAAAGCCTGTGCCAGAATCTTAGAGGCTTTAATTCCAGATCCTCAGCTATAGAGGGGAGACCCACATCTAATCTCAAGGGGAGCAAGGGTGTGCCACGGGGGAGAGCTAGGAGACGTCTGAGGAAATTATTTTCTACACTAAGAAGTTCATTCCCTGCTTTATGCCCCCATAGCTCACTACAATAAGTAGCGGCAGCTTTGGATTGAGTTTTATACATTTCTATTGCCCAGTGCGAAATCCCATGTAATCTTTCCTCAGTGATGCCAGTGCTTAGGGAGGACTGCATCCATGCTGACAAACAGTTACGAGATGCGCCCATTATGGGTGGCTGTTTCCTTTTGACGCAAAAAGGTTTCCTGCACTTCCTCTTGCATTTGGCAATCGGGTTTTCCACAATTGTAGGAGTGTCAGTAGTGGATTGAGCCTCGAGTATGTTATGGCCAGATGAACTTGCACTAACATGCAAGGTATTAATAGCGCTGTAGTTATGAAGCTGCAGGGAGTCCTGTATAATTGCAGGGCCCAAACCAAACGTAAAGTCAAGATCAGGTGGCGCCCCTGTGGGTTGTGAGTTAATCAGTGGGCCCTTGTTACCCAAACACAAGCGGTGTTCAGTAAGTTCGATTTCCCCTGATACGATGTTAACCATGCTATTGGTGCTGCTGGTGGTAATGAGGCGTCCCCTTGCTGACCCAATGCGCTTCCCCATAGTCTGTTTAAAATGATTCGTATCAGCCAGGGTGAGCCGAAAGAATAAACCTGGAAAGCACTCACCTTGTTGCAACTAACAACTTGAAAGGGATGTGACCCTGCCCTGCCTTCTTCCTGTCACTGACGAGCGCAGATGGTCCCGCCCTTGACCCTGGCTTTGCCCGAGCACGTCTCTCACTGCGGGAGTGCTGGTGGGCTTTTAAAGCGCCTCCAGGCGCAGCTCTATCTCCTTGGTAGCAGCGGCTGCAAGGATAGCTGGCCCCAGCAAACAGCCCTAGCAAGCAGTAAGGAAAAGCATTCCCAACAGTTAATTATTAAAGCTATATTCATTAAAATTGACTATTACCTGCCGCCATTCTTATAGCTTTGGGGGCCTGAAACAGTCCGAACTGTCACACTTGCAAGAGTGTGATGGTTACTAACTGTGTTGTTACTATCAATGGCAGGGGTAATGTGTGGAAGCTGCAGTGGCCTCCTGATGACAGCCCTGGCACTTTTTTTTTACAAATTAATACTGCAGCACTCAGCAGACTTGCACATACACTGTACCAGCATGCGCTTCACCAACAGCAAATAACGGTAAGGAGACAAAGTAAATACGATTACAGTACTTTGAAATTATCCGCGGCCCATATAAAGAAGGCCGCTATCGACAGACTGGCTGTTGAATACCTATGTTTCTGCGCAAATATTGGCACAGCTGCTCTTCTTCCTCAATGGTAGTCAACTCTGTTCACCGCTAGTCTGTATTAAAAAAAAGTCTACCATCACAGTGGGCAGACACTAGCACCAACTCGTCGCCATTGTAAAGATGAGATGAGGCAAGGCTGGAAATGATGAAGAAATCAAGAATGTATTTCTAGTATCAAAATACAGCCCACTGGTGAGGAACAACGGAGCACGTCCTTCAACACAAGCCGTTAAACACCTCAACATTCTACTTTCCAATAATACATCATGATACGAGACAGATCAACATGACATACCTACCGTTCCATACAACACCCATTTAGATAAGCCATTTTGTTTCCAGTTCTGTGCTTTGTTTACTTTAACCTGCGTTGGTCCAACTGCCTCAAATGAAGCAAACCTAGACTACAGCCCACAGTATTCAATTATTCCCTTAAATTAAAACCTAGTACTGGTAAAATGGTATCCTACTGACCACCGTTCCATTTTTCATCAATCACATTCTCTCCTGTGACATTGGTGCAAATTATGTGTTTAAATAAAAGACAAGGCAAAAAATACGATATTATCCTTTCTACCTCCAAATTTTGATTAAAACTAAATAAACAGCATGGTCACTTAAGTCAATCAGTTAAACCGATTCTACATGTATGTAAAAGTGCTCTTATATGGTTGATTATAATGACGCCACGTGCCCCTCCTCCCTTAACAAAAACGGATATATTGCATATCTCTACATCTTACTCTGAAATATTCTCGAGCCTGCCTCGACACCCTTCGCCCCAAACACCCCTCCAACAAAAACACCGGAAATAATAAAATGCATGCACTGGTAGCGAGCTGTGCTTGATTCAGTTGCTCGATCTTGAAATCAACCTGAATAATTTTTCAGAGTCGAACTGGATGCACGTATATGGTTAGTAGTAGATCACTCAATTTCGCTTGTATGCTGTTATTACTAGCACTAGGCGCTTGTAAGAAATCGACGATAGCAGCCTTGGTTCATTTCACTTTAACAGAGATTTCCAAGCGGGAGTAGCTCATCCAGTCCACACTTCTGCTTGTCATTTGTGGAAGTGTATTCCTTAATATAACCAAAAGATAAACCACACTACACGTTCCAGAATGCAACGGGGCCTGCTACTCGTGTGCGACCGGGAAATAATTTCGAGCTCAAGGAGTAATACAGTAACCCTTGACATAGCCCGGTTTTGGTTCTGCCACATAAATCTGTATGTATAAGTATATTGGCTATTTGAGATTTACTGGGAGAAATTCACAACACTCCCACCTACAGTTATCATTCATGCAAGTTCGACCTTCAACGTGGTAACACCCACTTCCTCCGGCAAAGGGCGCTATCACTTTTAGAACATTCCCCTCCTGCGGCAGCAGGTGACTCATTCGACTCAAACCCAAAAGTCCCGCCTTCATTACAACTCCCGCTTAACCAGGCGCCCTCCAGGTGGAAGTCAACCAGATTTTGTTAATGCAAACTTGTTAATCAGTTAGGTCGGAAATACTAAATACCCGAAAATAGCTAAGGAAAACGTTGAACTGCATGTATGCGTAAATTATTGAACTTCTCATGCGAGCTGTAGTTTAAGGCATTCTTTTGGAACAAAGATAACAACATCCCACTATCTGCAAAAGACTAAGCCGATCCGAATGACTTTATGGACACTGCAAGGGTGGGACGTCAGATCAACAGCATGGAAGAAACCCTCGTGCTTGAGGCATCGGGGGCAAGCAAGAACATCCCGAGCCACCCCCAAATCATGGTTTCCCTACTGCCGTTTCTGCTAAACGCCTCGGCTGCAATCCAGAACCTGAGCTCGGGGCCCCCCTCGCAGCAGGAGGAGTTGCTGGCGGAGTCCGGGGCCCAGGGCTGGTGGCACGGCAGCCGCATGGCTAAGATCGGCATCATCACGGCCCTGGGCGGCCTCATCATCGTGGGTAACACCTTCGTGCTGATGGTCATCGCCTCGTCAGTGTCGGGCTGGTCGCGCAATTGCCGCTACATCCTCATCTCGCTGACGGGCACCGACGCGGCGCTGGCTCTGCTGGTGGTGCCCCTCAACCTGTACGGCAGCCTGGCACTGGAGCCCGACGCCGGAGGGCCGGACGAAGGCCCGCTCGGACCCTACTGTCACATTGTGGCCTTTCTGAACTCCAGTATCTTCGCCTCGTCCATCTATTCGCTGGCCACCATCAGCCTGGAGCGCTACGTGGCCGTCTTCTTCCCGCTGCACTACGGGCGCGTCATGAGCCGGCGGCGGGTGCAGCTGCTCATCGCCGCCGCCTGGCTGCTGCCGCCCGCATTCCTCTTCCCCATCGCTATCCCCGGCGGCTCGGTGGTGCGCGTCTACTTTTCGCGGGCCTCGCTCATCTGCAACCCGGACTACGCCAGCAATGTCACCTACTCGCTGCTGCTGACGGCCGTCATCTTCTTCCCCTGCTCGGCCATCGTCACCTTCGCCAACCTGCGCCTCTGGCTGGCCGCGCGCCGACAGCGCCAGAAGATGGGGGCGCACGACGACGCCGCCTCGCGCGTCCTCGTGCCGGTCGTCATCGTGTTCTACACGTGCTGGGCGCCCTGCATGGTTACCATCCTCTACAACGGTGAGTGGCTCCTGCTTGTCCCTGATGTAGGGTGACCAGGCGTCCCCGATTTGCCAGGACGGTCCCTGTTTTTAACCAGCTGTCCCAGCAAATTTCAAGAAATTTAGCCTATGTCCCCGTTTTTGGAGAGGGTCGACTGAAAACGGTGGGAGGTGTTTTTTATGTTTTACAAAGCAGGGATACTTAGCAGTTATTTGAAGAAAGCAATTTAATTAACAGGCAAGCTACTGGGCTCAAACAATTGGATTTTATGTATGTTCTTACTGCCTGTTCTGTAATTCACTGCCGAGGAGCGCTCTCAGTGCTTGAAGTAAAATTGTAATCTTTCTATTTTTGTGAAATGTCCAGTTTTTTGGCTTTAAAATTCTGGTCACCCTATGATGGGGCCTTAAACACAAAGACAGTTTTCTATCTGTGCTGGCAGCCCACTGAGCCTAAAGGAAAGAGTAACGAGGCTGATTCACAGTTCTCAGGCATTGAAACAAAGCTGGCAACTTGCCCCTTGATATGTTTGTGACTTTAGAGCAGGGCTGACTTGTCAGCCGACAGTATCAGTTCAAATGAGACTTGTAGTTTTAAGCTTAGCACCATGTGTGCGCTCCTCAGTCACAGTATGCATGCCTGAACATGTTGGCTGATAAAGCAGGAGTGGGTGAAAATGCATGCCTTGATTTGGGGCCATATCCAGGAAGTGAGTGAAGCACACTGTATTGCTTTTGGAGTATTACAGAAGCATATTATTGTGCCAGAAAGCATGTCGTTGCCCAAAATTTGTTTCTGGAATAACACCTTGGTAAATATTGTCTCAGGTTGTATGGTAACAGCCCTTTACAGCAACTGATTTTCTATAAAAGAAGCATTTATACTTTTCTTCCAAAACATCATAAAGGTAGCCAATGTGTTTCGTTCCTCACATCGAAACGTTTTCAGGGCTCATTGTGTGTGTTTTGTTACTGAGATTCTTGCTGTCTGTATGGTTCAAAGAGTAAGCATTGTGTGTTTTTTTTTGTTTTTTTTCTAAGTAGTACCTCAAAATTAACACGGGAGATGACCATAGTTGAACTTCTATTTCTTCTTTTCAGACAAATATTGTGTACAATTGTGTGTAGGCCTTCCAACCAATAATTGAACTAGCTGTGCGGTGATGTGAATGCCAGTGAGAAAAAAAACAACGCACTATGAGCCCAGAAGAAGTTCTAATTTAAAGTACAAAACATGCTGGATGTGTTAAGGAGGCTTTGAAAGAATTGACTGAACATTTGCTACAAAGAAAAACAGTTGGTGTAAAGGGCTCTTATCGTACAAACTGAGAGAATAATCAGTAAGATGTTACTCCATAACCCATTTGTGACTTTCTAGAATAACAGAGTGCCTCTCTCGCTTCTTGTACAATATTTTGTCTGAGGTTTTGTGACAGCTGGCACACAAATGCGGGCACCGACGATACATAGAGATTTGGTACAAGTGATTGATGACGTATAGTCGTCACAACCGTCCAATGTAACTTGAGATGGGGCTAGTTGAGTGCTTTACTGAAGAATATCAAGTTCTTCAAAGTCACTTTAATTCCCACCGCCTTCTTTTAACCTACAACATTTTTTTCATACTGAGCATCTAGGCCCATTCTTATCGATAAAATGCAAATCTCAACACACAAATTATGGTGGCTTGAAAGCCAGGAATTGAGTTGTCCTTGTTAACAATATTGGGCCATCAGTGGAGAAGTGTGGCTCAATGGTTAGAGCGGCAGACCCTGATGCAGAGATCTGGCCCGGGACCAGGGTTCAATTCCCGCCTCGGCAGGTCATGGGCTCAATTTCCTCGGACCTGATAATTCTTGCCTCGGTGCCTATTCTAATCATGGGTCCCATTCTGCAACTCTGGGCAATAGCTTGCTTAATCTCCACAACGGCCCCAACAGCGCTGGGATGCCTGGCTGCACCTGGGTGATGCCCAGGAGTGGACATTTCACAGGGAAGACAGGAAGGGTTCTTAAGCGGTATACGGACAGCGCCGGGACACCTCCGGTGGAGGTAGCTGTGCGCTTTACAAATGCCGGCATTTCATTTCATTTCATTTCATACTTCTCAACCTGTTACCTTTCTGAGTGTGAAGTCAAATGTTTGATGGTGCTCCCTTTAAAGTCGTGGTACACAGTTTTAAGATTTAGGGATATGATGAATGTTTGTGAAACGTGTGCCCCTACTGAAGTTTATGTAGATATTTTGCTAATTAGGATGATTGTGATTTACAAGAGGGTGTTGCCCTCAATATGAGGTTGAGTTGACTGATACAGTTTCAAGTTAGTTTATTTGATTCAGTTCTCTTGCGAGAACAAAACACATTTTTAACAATAAAATTACAATTTTAGTTTTAAAATTATCTATCTAATACAATTTTAAAAATGATTTAAAAAGTTATACACTTTGATACACACAAATTCATTGGGTGGAGTGTTGCAAAGGGTAATCAAATTCTGAACAGAATTTATATTACATTTGATTTTGATCGGTGTTATGTATCTGTTCCTGGCAGCGACAATAGTCGGATTTGGACAGGCAAAGAGAACATGTTCCAGATCTTGCACCCCACCTTTACATAAGTCACAGAGGTTAGACCCTCCTCCTTTTGGCAACCATTTAATTGTGTATGATTTCAGGGGTAGTATCCCAAGTCGTAGTAGAATAATACTTCGCCTGACTCTATGATGTAGATTTAAAAAAATGTATTGTTGCGTTTTTTGAAAACGATTGTGTCTGCGTACTGATTGCATGTTGAGAGGACAGAGCAATATTGCTCGTTGAGGGTCATGCTTAACCTGGGGGTAAGATGCTTCAGGCATAGTTTCAGTTGGGCTGGTGACCAAGATTTTAGCATATCCAAAGTCACAGATGATAATTTGAAAGCTCTGCATACGTTTTTAAAAAACACATACTTCGGAGAGTCTGGGTCTAATGTTTCAGTTTTTAGCAGAGCTCGTAATGTTCCTAGATCAGCATGGACCAGGTTATCTGCCCATCTAATTATATTTGTGTTCCCTATAGAAAAAGAGCTGACTAATGATAGTTCGAGCCGGAGAGCTTGGACCGGCACTGCTTGCGGCATCCTGATTAGTTTCCGCAGGATTTTTCCTTCTTTGATATCAATTTGTTTCCATTCATTGATTGAAATATGTTCTATTGCATATGATAGAACGGCTGGAATTTTAGAGCTATAGACCTGTAGCAAAAAAGAGAGGTGTCTTTGACCGGTGGAGGTATATAATCTTTGGAGGGCTCCTAGATGGACGTCTGCTTTTCGACCCATTTTTTGCAAGTGAGGCAGGTTGTGCAGGGACTGGGTGAAAATTCTCCAGAGATACATATATATTCTTTTACAATTTCCAATTGATTTTCCCCTAGTGTCCAGTTATATTTGACATGATTCTTCTTTCCTGTGAATGGTACTATTTTGTTTTGGTGACATTTGGAATTAAATAGTTTTCTCCAGTATATTTGGTGAGTGCCAACAGATTTCTTTGGAGCCCGAATGGGGTCAGGTCTAGAATCACTACGTCATCTGCGTACTTCAAACAGTGGATTTAAAAATTTGCAATTTTAGGTGGAAAATTATTTACCTGATTAAGGTTTTCCGGTAGGTCGCTCAGATATAAGGAAAACAGCAAAGGAGCGAATAGGCATCCTTGACGCAGACCATTTAAAGTTGGTATTGGACTTGTAAGGCCCTTCTCTCTCCCCATTTGGACTTGGCACCATGTCCCAGAGTGCAATGAGATTATTAGGTGAAGAAGATTTTGAGGGATTCCCATTTGCTGCAGTTTTTTCCAAAGTTTATCTCGGTCAACTCTATCAAATGCGGTCGTAAAATCAACGAAAGCTGCATACACTGCCTGCGACTATCTGATCACGTATTTTTCTAATAGTGTTTGGAGTACTGCGATGTTATCTATCACCGTATGTTTGGATCTAAACCCGGCTAGGTTAAGTGACTGATACAGAGCAGTTGGCAACAGGAAAACCCTTTAACATGATATATTATTAAATAGTGCCCAGCTACTACGCAACCTTTTGATGTTGATATTAACAAGATTGGTGTGGACATTTTTAGCAGTGAAGACGTAGTGAAAAAAACATTGATAATTAAAGGCTGTAAACTGCAGGTTCCCCAACAGCTCTTATACCCGTGAAAAATTAATGCAAAGCTACATGGTAACTCTTAGACATAGAAGAGAAAAATACGTCTTATTTTGATACTGGGGTAGGAGCAGGTCCCAAGTATCTGAAGTCCACAGTTTTATTTTTTATTTTCACAACAGGCTTTCTCTATCATCCCAAATAAATAAACGACATTTTGCCTGCTTCAACCTACTCTGTCTCCTTCGGGTCGCCTCCTTCCAACTACTCTGCCACCTTAAAAAAAAAAAAACAATAATAATAATCCTTCTCTTCCTTTGCTTCTCAGCATGCCAAATGTAATGCGGGCCCTTTTTCTCTCCAGTCTAGACTACTGCTGTTCTATCTTTTAGTTTTCAGGAAGTCCAAAGGTTGCAGCACATTCAAATTTTTGCTGCAAGATTCATTTTATGCTTCCTCTCAGGTCTCCCATCTTTTCCTGTCGTTAGTCTACAGTTTATCAGTGTGTTAACTTTAAAGTTCTCCATTTAGTTTACCAGGCTTTCACAATCAAGACCCTCCTTTTCGTCAGGGCAATATTTATCGCTAACATTTCTCTGTACTGCCGAGATCCTCTTGCTGGAGTCTTTTGCTCTTTCCCCAAATCCATTTAAGTTGTGTTGGTGACCACTTATTTTCATTTTTAAGGCTCCTGTATTGAAATAACCTGCAATCTGATATTGAATCACTTGACAACCATTCCACAAAGCACTCTAAACTTTCCATTTTAGAACTGACTTAACGACAAAGCTATCGCTGGAACTTATGTGATTAAAGAAAACAAAGAGCCTTAGTGGCACTATAAGAGTGGGACTTTGGCTACACCCATATGTTGGTTCATCTGAGTACAGCCTTTCAGTTGTCAAACTTCCACAGAAAGTGTGCGTACCCTCAACAGCTGTGATCATTTGTTTCTCCAGCTGCTTCATCTAGGCCCTTTCTCAAGCAAAGAGATTGTATTTGTCCTTTTGGCCGTGTCCTTTATGGTCAAACAAATGCCAGTACAATGCTATTTTTTTTTCTTTTAGATATTTGTGGTGTTTGGTCTTCCCTGGTTGCCATGTATGAAAGCTTATGCACAATAACACAGACTTTGTTGGTTTTGGTGGCATACTAATGACCATAAACTAGATTATTAGGAAAACTGTAATAAAGTCATTGTTAGGCCCTCATAGGATACCTAGTATTTTGCCTTGCTAACTGCACCGTGGTTTCCATTTATAATTTTGAGACCGTATACTAGATAGTTGCCTTATTCGAAAGCTTACAGTCCATTGCGTAGGCCTGAGTTGGTTAATGTGACAAGCTAATGATAAAGGATACAGACCTGATTGGTTCAGTGGTAAATTTTCTGTCTGAGGTCCTAGTGGGATTAGGGTGAAAAACATTTGTTAAAACCATTAGGCCTATAATGGTGGACTATTATCGCACTGTTACAGACTGTAGGCAGGTATTTTGGTAAATAACATTGTACAGATTACCATAGTAGGCAAATGTTTTGGAGTTCATCGTTCCCTGTGACTAACCCAAGAATTTAGAACATTTTATTTTTGAAAGTCCTTGTTAAGCCCTTTTGAGAAGGGTTGTAGATTTTGGCAACTGTAATTTAGTACATATTTGTAAGTTTATAAATATGAATGATGGTTGCTTGTGAATGCACACCAGTAAACTTGTGTTCTTTATGGTGTCAGGCCAATGCTAAAGGGGCTAGGCCTGATTAGTACATTGAAAAAGGTATGTCGAAATTTGTTATTGGGGTTCCTAGTTGCCAATGGCTTGCACCTTGTCCAAGTAGGGATCCTCACTCTAGTCAGGGTAAGGGGATTACATAGCTAAAATAACCCATGCACACCCCCTCAGTAGCTTGGCATGAGGAGTAGTCAGGTTTATATCTGAGGCAATGTGTAAAACATTTGTACATACACACGCACAGTAATACAGTGAAAACACTACAAAATGAGACCAGACCAGTTTAAACCATATTTACATTTATTTAAACAAAACAATGACCAAAACGACAAATCTAAAATACATAAGCCAAGACATTGCGTTTAGAAGGTTAAGCAAGTTCAGCCAATAGGAATCTATGGGTGCTGTTGTTTTGGAACAAAATACCTTCGATGTGTCAAAATCCGAGATGGGGAAACAGCCACAGAGGTGGTGAGGCACCAGAAACCAAAAGTGATGCATCGATTTCTTAGTCCCAGGGGAATGGAGGCGTCCGTTCCTACTGCATGGTAGGGGAAGTGTTGCGTTGATTCCTTACTGCGAGGTGAGGTGAAGCGTCGATTTCCAGACAAGCAGCCTTTCTGTCTAGTGGATGGCTCATAACTGTTGCTATCATTCAGATGCATATATTTTTTAAATTCATTTATCATACCATCCTCAAATACAGCGAGGTATGATAATTCAGAAAGAAAAGAGAGTACATTAAGGGTGATCTTGAAAAGAAACACTTGGATGTTTTTAAGGAATTGCAAAAGAAGAAAGATATTGTGATTAAAAAAAATCTGATAAAGGGGGCAATGTAGTGGTTTGGCCATTATATTTGTACCTCAATGAGGGATATAAACAGATTAATGATAGTAACAGCTATTACCTCCTCGTAAATCTTCTTCGCCACATGAAAAACGAAGTGAGCTTCAGCTCCACACCAGAACCGTTCAAAGCAAAAGTTAGCCTCCCATGGCTCCCATCCCATCCCTTCCTAACATGGCCTACCCATATCACCCGTGACCTCTATAAGAGGTGGGTCGGCCCAACCCTTCAGCCTGTTTTTTTTAGTTCTGCGCACATTGACTCTCCAGATGCGCTGTCAGGTAAGTGGTTTCTGCTTTAGCGGGGGTGTGGGTCCTTGGTTGGTGGTCCTGCTCTAGCAGACTCTGGGGATCTTGGACCTCCCCCCTATCTCCTGTCGGGTCCGGTTAGGCACTGCATTAGTGAGCCAGGGGTATACAGGCGGGGGCGGATGGGGTGATCTGGGGCTCTACGTTGTTCCTTCTGACCCCTAGTTTTGCACTTGTTGGCCACGGAATATTCCCATGGTCTGTGCTTCTCCTTTCGCTGTTTTTTCTTCTGGGTTTTTCATTCTTCCCTGTGAAGTACTCGTGGGGCTGCTCCCCCGAGCCTTGGGGGCGGGGGTGGGGGAGGGAGGTGGTTACGTAGCGGGTGACCCTACATGAGACGGCTCCTGTGGCTGTTGATGCTTTGGGGGTTGGACACTGGGGCAGGGCAGTCCATTTCCTTTCCCACTGCCGCACCCCATAGTTGCGGGGGAGATTGCATGCCCGGATGGTTCATGGTTGCTGGCTCACAAGCAATATAGATTTTTAAACACCTTATACCCCCAAGTTACCTCTGCCGCACCATGCATTGCTGTGCCACACAGGTGATGCTAGTCCCGCGGACTATTATTGGTGTTTTTTTTCCTGGCGGCTAATTATTCCAGGGCAGGGTTGGTTGTGCATTCTGTCTTAAGGGGAATGTGGTATTTATCCCTTTTCCTGTGTGGTTAATCCTTTGATGTTATGTTATGTTGGGGCAGGGGGCGGATCCCCCGGCGGGGGCTAGCTCGTGCTCCCAGGGCCTGGCTGGGTCATCACCTTGCAGTCAATCCTGGATTTGATTCCGGCTCCACTGCCTGCTGCTATTGATCTGCGTGGTGGGGGGGCCTTCTTCCCATATACAACCACACTTGCCCCCCCTTCCCCGGTTTCTGATATTGATGGGGTAGTGCTGGACATCCGAGGCCGGTAGGTCCAGGCTCTGGAGCTGCGAGAGGTGCTCCTCCACATCAATGACTACATGGTGTATATTGATATTGATATATGTTTTACGATTCCTGGAGGGGCGCCAGACACCTGTTGCTGTATTAGGTCTGTGTTTGCCTCGCAGCTTTCATTGGATAATAGGGGTTAGTTTGTTTTCCCCACTCTGGGTGCTGTTTGATCATTGGTTCCCCCCATTATGGACTTTTGTTGTCAGACCTGCTTCTATGTGTATCTGGCACTTTTCAATTTGTGTGCTTGGTTTACGTTTGTTCTCTACATGCTACTTTTGTGGCTATGACTCTTTGTCTGTCTTTCTGGCTGGTCATTGGTCATTGTTGTCTAGTGTTGTAGTGAGGATTGATGATTTTTTGAGGTGGCATCATTGAGACGTGCGTACCCATTTACTTACACTGCATGTCACAGCATTGGGCCCTTCCAGGTGTTTTTGCACTCCTTCTTTAGTCTGAGTTTGCCAAGTGGGTTTCCATGGGCTCCAGGGGATTCTGGGGGCTGAGGGCTGCTGCGTGTCTGCTGAGGGACGACTGCTGTTAGCACCTGTATGCCCTTCTCTGGGCTGTTTTCGTGGTCACCAGGTGGGTTTTTGCTTCTGCTCCTGGAGGGCTTGCCCTTTTCTTGTCCGGAGCCATGGCTGTGGCGCCCCTCCTCCTCCCTGGCTCGGCAGGCGGCTCTTGCGCCCCCCCATCCTGGTCGTGCTTCTCCTCGCTTCCTGGGGGTTACTGCTCTGTTGGAGGTTTTCTTTTGCCTCTCCTTACGTCCTGGGTGGCCTATGTTTCACCCACCCGCTGCTGGGCCGCTCTGGTTGTCTGTTATTGGGCTCCCCTGCTCAGATCCGTGGTGCTGTGGCTCTTTGGTTGATCTCCTACCTCTGGGTGGTGTTTGCTTGGTTGGGCCTGGAGTTCGGCTCTCCCCTCTGCAGGCGTATGCATTTTGGCCTGTTCATGAGTGATCGCTTCTTGGTGGTCTCGCTAGTCCTTCCCCAGTGGGTCCTGTTCGTCTGGTTCCGGTTTTCCGGTGGGGTGTTGGTGTTTACCGAATCCTCTTTCTGGTTTTCCAGTTTATTGGTTGCCTTCCTCCTGGTGCCTGTCCCCCTTCAGCTGGTGTTGGGGTTGTCTGCCTTGGTAGGGGCCTTCCACAGGGAGTGTTTTGGTCGGTCTGTCCCTTGAGGGTCCTCCCCGTCCAGTTGGTTTCAGTGCCTCTGGGCCTTCCTTGATTCTGGTTCATTCCTGGCTTCGCCGGTTTCTGTGAGTGCCCTTTTTTCTCTGACCCGGTGGCTCCCTTCCCACCCTGTCTGTTGGTGTGGCTGGTGGTCTTTCTGTTCTGGTATCCCCTTCCCGGGTGTTGGCAACCTTTGCTGTCCTGTGGGGCTTGCTTGGGTTCCCGGTCTGTACTTGGTCGGTTGGTACTCCTGATGGCGGATTTCCCGTCTTCCTTCTGTTGGCCGTTACTTGGCTTGTCTGGGGTTTTCCCCTGCGCTGCAGGGGCTTCTTGTTGCCGTTCTGGGCTGTTTTTTCACCTGCCTCCTTCTCCGGGGGGTGGGTGGGCCTCCAGCATTCTTTTCTCTCCTGACCCCTCAAAAGAGGAGGATAGGCTCCATCCACTGGACCTCAATAGGGCATTCCTCTGCATCACAATCTAATTGGCCACAAAGCAGCCCTCAGAAGGTCGGAGACCCCTTTTTATCATGCCTAAGGCTGCTACCACAGCCTTGGTTCGTGGAGTGCCTGCCCAAGAGATCTGCCAGGCTGCAACAAGGGCGTCATTGCATACGTTCGCAAAGCTCAACTTTCTTAACAGCCAGGTCTGGCTGGCAGCACTCGTTTACTGCAGAGTCCTGCAGCACTTTGTGATCCGAGTACACTCTACAGACACTACGCCTGGACAGTTACTGCTTTGATATATAGTCAAGGCAAGGAATTTGTGGTTAGAAGTAATCGTCCAAAGAAAAAGTTACTTAACTTTTGGAAATGCATTTTCTGGTGATATTCTCGCTAACTGCAGATTCCTCACTACCCTAGAATTTAGCACACTGATACCGACTCTTGTTCATGCTCCTCCTCTGAAGTCGCAGAAAGGAAAAAATATGAAATTTGAGTCCGATCCCAGGGTTGGCACTTATGAGGCTCCACTACATCACTTCCTGAGCCGTACAGTGCCATCTAGCAGCGGGTGGGGCACTGCTGAAGATAATGTTTCAGGCAAATGCATTATAAGGTGAGAAACCTGTGGACAATGCATTACCGAACGTAATTAATAGTCTCCATTTAAAAAAGAAAAAAAATACGGTTACAGACTTTGTGGTCTGCTAATTCCAGCAGATCCACAATGCCAGTGATGGCATCCATTTGGTCACAATTTGTGACCTACCTCATTAGTATTCACGAGGTGAGTCAGATTGAGACTCTGTCCAAATGGGAATTTTGTGAAATTACCTATTAGTATATAGGTCAATTTGCAAAATTCCACACTGCACATAAAAATACTCTGCTCAGGTTACAAGAGGCCCTAGTTTTCTGATTCCTTTTCAAAGCATTTGTTGGACCTGGCCCCCTCTGCAGAGTCACCCCCCAAGCCTTTTGCCTTTTCTCTTTACTTTTTGGTGAACTTGTTTTTGCTGGCCTTATGGCTCTGCACACTTCACTACTGCAGTCTATTACTAAAGGCGATTCAGAAAAGCTAAATAACGGTGATGGATCAAGCCCTGATCTTTGGACTGGGTAAGAGTGGTCTGCTTAATTCAGGCACTCTGTTCATCACCACCCCCTTTTCTGAATCATTTTGTCCACCATAAGCGTGGAAGGGTATACTCAGATGTGAGTCCCTTGCTCATTGCACCATCAGGATTCAAGCAAGCCGGGCCGACGACGCCTGAAATGGCAGAAACCGGTCCCCGGAAGCTTGTTTCCTTCCCAGTACAAGAATTGGCTTGGTAGTTTAGTTTGCCCTGTTCCCATCATGCACTGGGACAGGAACAGACTAATTTGCATATAGCCAAGTTCTGAGCTGGGATGGTGCAGTGAGCTAAAAAACGGTGATGGATCAAGCCCTGATCTTTGGACTGGGTAAGAGTGGTCTGCTTAATTCAGGCACTCTGTTCATCACCACCCCCTTTTCTGAATCGTCTATTACTAAAGAGCATGTGCTCACTGCTTAAAACTTGGTAACATTGGCTTATCCCCAATTGGCATATTTAATCTATATCTATACTATCTATACTACTATTATAAAGGAAGAACTTTGAACCTTTGAGGAGGGTAAACTCGGGAACCACAGCGCCAATCCACACACCCGATACATTGTTGTAATCGTCAGGGTGTGCAGATGGACATAGGCTATATAAACGTAATAAATATACGTAATTTCAAAAATTTACCCCAAAAAAAAGTAGTCCCTTGGAAGAAGCGACAGCAGCGACGTGCGCGCTGACGTTAGGAGCGCGGGGAGGAGCGGCGTACAGGAGCGCAAAGAGGACCGGTGAACATGAGCGTGGGAGGAGCGGCGCACAGGCGGGGAGGAGCGGTGAGGAGCGGCGGTGAGGAGCGGCAGACAGGCGGTTAGGAGCGGCAGACAGGCGGGGAGGAGCGGTGAGCGGCGGATGAGGTAGGTTATTTATTTATTTAGGAGAGGTGATCGGCGGCAAAATACAAAAGCAAACGTTACATTAAATGAAGCAAAAATGACAATCGTGAGCCAACAAAATTCAAGAGGAAGCAAACGGTGCATTACAAAAGTGAGCCAAACAGTGCATTACAGGAGGAAAAAGTGACGTGTGCAGGTTACAAAAGCGTACAAAGTAAGCAAACGTTACATTAAATCAAGCAAAAATGACAATTGTGAGCCTACAAAATACAAGAGGAAGCAAACGGTGCATTACAAAAGTGAGCCAAACGGTGCATTACAGAAGGAAAAAGTGACGTGTGAAGGTTACAAAAGCGTGCAAAGTAAACATAGAGGTATAATACTGCAATATATGGAGGAAGGCTCCGGGGGACCCACGGACAACGTCGGGCCGGGCGGGGGCCCTGAAGCCTAATTGCTCCCGGACAACGTCGGGACGGGCTGCTAGTACTAATATAATAAAGAGAGAGCCCAAACCTTTGAGGCGGGTAATCTCAGGAACCACAGCGCCAATCCCAACACCTAATACAGCGTTGGAAAGGGCAGTTGCAGCAGAAGGACATAGGCTATGCAGACGCCCACCATATACATTTAAAAGGTAAAAGAACCGTGCCAGCAAAGTAGTCCCTTGTGGGCGTGTCTGCGTTGTGCTGGGGGCGTGACAAACGCTGGGGGCGTGTTGTTTTTCCACCCTTCATGTCATGTCTCCTATCGTGTGCTAATCCCACCCTGCTCCCTTTAAATACCCCTGCACCCTATAATCATAACCCACCCGTACTCCTTAAAATACCCCAACACCCTTAAACACTAACCCATCTTAACCCTATAAATATACCCTGTACCCAAATCCCAAACCTATCCCTAAAAATACCCCTGTACCCCAAAACCCAAACCTAGCCCTGAACCCTATAAATACCCCTGTGCCTCAAAACCCAAACCTACCCCTGAACCCTAAAAATACCCCTGTACCCCAAAACCCAAACCTAGCCCTGAACCCTAAAAATACCACTGTCCCCCAAAACCACCCCTGAACCCTAAAATACCCCTGTACCCCAAAACCCAAACCTAGCCCTGAACCCTTAAAATACCCCTGTACCCCAAAACCCAAACCTACCCCTGAACACTAAAATTACCCCTGTACCCCAAAACCCAAAACCTAGCCCTGAACCCTAAAAATAACCCTGTACCCCAAAACCCAAACCTACCCCTGAACCCTAAAAATAACCCTGTACCCCAAAACCCAAACCTACCCCATAACCCTAAAATACCCCTGCACCCCAAAACCCAAACCTAGCCCTGAACCCTAAAAATACCACTGTCCCCCAAAACCACCCCTGAACCCTAAAATACCCCGGTACCCCAAAACCCAAACCTAGCCCTGAACCCTTAAAATACCCCTGTACCCCAAAACCCAAACCTACCCCTGAACACTAAAATTACCCCTGTACCCAAAACCCAAAACCTAGCCCTGAACCCTAAAAATAATCCTGTACCCCAAAACCCAAACCTACCCCTGAACCCTAAAATACCCCTGCACCCCAAAACCCAAACCTAGCCCTGAACCCTAAAAATACCCCTGTACCCCAAAACCCAAACCTAGCCCTGAACCCTTAAAATACCCCTGTACTGCAAAACCGAAACCTACCCCTGAACCCTAAAAATACCCCTATAACCCCAAACCTAGCCCTGAACCCTAAAAATAAAAATACCCCTGTACCCCAAAACCCATACCTATCCCTAAACCCTAAAACTACCCCTGTACCCCATAACCCAAAACTATATCTGAACCCTTAAAATACCCAAACACCCCAAAACATATACCTCAGTACCCCAAAACATATGCCCCTATACCCATACTTACCTTATCCAAACATATAATAAAAAACATGCTTTTACCATTCATGCATTTACAACGAATTTCGTTGTAAATGTATGCGTGGTAAAAGCATATAAAATGTAATGCCATGCGTTATAATGGCATTGCGGAGTCATGGTACCTTCGCAATGAAAGTATGCAGAGTGATGGTATGCGGAAAGAAAGTTGCGGAATAATGGGTGTTTACCCTCCCCCGGTACGTACATTGGTGGCACGGCGGCCCACGTCTCCAGCAACATACTCATATTTTTTCACCACCCATTTGAAAAATGCACAGGTCTCTCTCATTGATGGCCAGCACGGACATACACTTTTAGACACACCTCCTGCCAGAAGTTCTAGAATTGCGAACTTTAGAGCTGGGGAGCTACGTTCGAATCTCGGCATCAGCTCAACATCCTAACTATCGGCCCATATCCTTACTACCAGCATTGGCCAAAGTTTGTGAGAAGGTGGCTTGTCGTCAACTGGATGCCTTTGTGGAAACATCTGGGGCTCTGCATCCGGCACAGTCAGGCTTCAGATCATCCTACAGCACAGAGACTGCGCTGGTGGAGATGACGGAGGCAATTAGGGAATGCCTGGATGGGGGCGGCAGAGCGGTTCTGATTCTATTGGACCTCTCTGCCGCCTTCGACACGGTACCTCACCAGCTTCTTCTCTCCCGCCTTTCTGCCATCGGCCTCTCTGGTGCAGTGTGGGCCTGGCTGGAATATTTTTTGAACACCCATTCCCAGCAGGTCTGGAATCTATGCCTCCCTTCTCATCCTCGGCCAGGGAGGTCTTGACTGGAGTTCCTCAGGGCTCGACTTTGAGCCCTTTGCTTTTTATAATTTATTTGACTCCACTGATCTCACTGGCTGAAGAGCTGGGTGCCAAAATCATGGCTTACGCTGACAAGACCCAGCTTTTATTTACCTGGAATGGCCCTGACCTGTGCACGGAGATGGCACAAAGATGCCTAGCGGCCGTGTTCACATGGCTGGCACTGGCCAAACTTAAGTGCAACGAGGGGAAATCAGAACTTTTGCTCTACGACCAATTTCCTCCTTTCTTCACTGAAGCTTTGTGGCCTCCTGACTTCCCCCACCCACTCTCTGAGGGCGGTCCGGCTAAGAACCTGGGAATCTGGTTTGGGGAGGATCTCAGGTTCTCGGAACACATCAAGAGACTAACGGGTGTTTGTTTTGGTACTCTTAAATCTCTTAGCAGATTCTTCCCTTTGCTCCCTCAGCAGGCCAAGGAAATGGTGGCTCGGGCGCTTATCATCTACCGCCTGGACTATGCCAATTTGCTTTTTCTTGGCATTCCTGGATATTTGGTGAACAAACTACAATTAATCCAGAACGCGGTGGCCAGACTCTTATCTAACATCTCTAAGAGATCAAGTATTAGATCTCACATGCGCGACCTTCACTGGCTGCCCGTGGTCCAGCGGGTGCAGTTCAAGGCTCTCATTTTAGCTCATAGAGCTTTGCACGACACGGGTCCCTCCGACATTAGGAAACGGGTGGCCTTTTATACACCTCGGCGATCCTTACGATCTACCTCCCATCGGCTGATGGCCAGCCCCCACTTTCGTCGCTCTAGGATGGGAGGTCAGTCACTTTCAGTCAAAGTAGCCACTCTATGGAATGCTCTTCCTGTCTTGCTGTCACACCCAGGATTTCTGCTGTTTTAAAAAAACTTCTTAAAACTCATCTTTCTAAACAGGTTTCTTAATTTTTCTCTAGCCGCACGTCTGAGACCATATCGCGCCAGGATACTCAAGAGTAATTGTGTGCGCTATAAATCCTATATAACATAACATAACATATAATATTGCAAGGAAAAATAAAGTAGGGAAACTCGAGTTCACACACTACTGAACGCGCACTCTTAAGCGCATCAGCAGTGCACTGTGAATCGGAGCGTTTCACAGGCCTGTCACAGATAAGAAATGCTATCAAAACGAAATCCTACAAAACAATATACTACTGGCTGGCAGCAATTCATACCCGGACAACGTCGGGACGGGCTGCTAGTTTACTTATAAGACCCTAGTAAATGCATACTACTGGTATGCAGAGCATATACAGTAAATGCTACTACTGAGCCTAAAGCACTGATTGTGCCACCCACTTAAGTAGACCATTAAACATTCCTCAAGCCTGTTATAGTAGCCTATGTATGCTGTCTTATACTATCATTTCAACCTGGCAAAATAAGCCTGTTGCCAGGCCAAACACTTCTTTTTAGTACATATGTTACCCCTAGGTTAACCCCTGGATAGCCCAGAGGGCAAGGTACAGTGCATTTCAAAAGTAGGACATGTAGTTTTATGTTTTACGTGTTCTGTCAGTGAAAAACTCTTAAATTAGTTTTTCACTACTAGAAGGCCGACCACTCCCATAGGATAACATTGGAGTTACCTTATTAAATTTAATAAACTATAATTTCCAAATGGGAACAGGTAACCACTTCACGTTTGGGGTCTTTGGAATTGTAATTAAAAAACCCTCTCTTATGCTAAAGTTGGATTTTAAATTCCAATTTTGAAAATGCAACTGACTGGATGCAGCTGGGCTTTGTGTGTTTCTCCTAGACAACTATACAAAATAGAGACTAGGTGTGCCTGAATGGGCAATCACTGGCAGGATGGGAGGGCGAAGCTGGACACTGCTTACTTACACTTGAATAGGCTGCATCCTGCCTCCACACAAAGGGCTGCATACCCCCTGTAGTTAGTGTGGAGCTAAGACAGGGATGGCAGGATGCCAGGGGACTTCAAATGGAAACCTCTAGAAGCTTCTCCCACCTTCCAAAGGGAGGGCACCAGATATAATTGTTTGAACTACCGCTTCAGTATACTTCTGGACCTGTGGCACTTTGCTGGACTGCTGCTCTGAAGGACTGCAGCCCTCTTGCCTGGATGAAAAGGACTGAACCTGCATCTGTTGAGCCCAGGAACTCAGTGACTCCAAGGGCTAGTTGGCTAGCCTCATGACTCGAGCCTCAGGGATCAAAGGCTCCGACAACTTTGAACCCAGCACCTGGATTCTGCCATCTGGGAGTCCTATGCTGCCAAGTAGTGCTACCCCAAACCTGGACCCTTGAAAGTGGGTTTGAAGGTGCTCGGCCAGCCTGTCTGTGGATCCAGCAGAACCAACACATCTTTTCCGCTCTGCAGCTACAGCAGAACCGACACGTCGCCTTTTCTGTTCGATGCATAGCCTTCAGAACTGATGCATCGCCTGTGCTTCAAGGTTTATTCTGACGCAAAGGACTCCACATCGACCCCACAGCCATTTTGGAACTGCCGCCTGTTAGAAGATATTCAGTGCAGGCCCTTGCATCTCTCGCTGATGGCAGCCTCGACGACCATGCAGGTTCCCACACCGCAGCCTCCCAGGTCTTTAGAAGCACTGAATCACCTCTACTGTGTGACCCTCCTCGACACTGAACTTTCCATCACAAGCCCTCTTCAACAGGATCCTAGACAACGCCTGACCCCGCATTGCAGCTCCACCTCCCCTCGGAACCAACGCATCGCCTTGGCTGTACAACGCATTCTCGGGACGGAACCTCGCAATGATCTTCAAATCAGGCTTTAATGTACTCTTGTTCAGTGGACCTAACTTGGTGTCTTTAGCTGGCCCACACTCTATTGCAGTCAGCCTGTTCTTGTGACTTTGGCCCGGCCTGGTATGACTAGATATCTAGCTTTGTGCTTTTTGCCACTATTTTAACTGAAATCTTTAAAATTGCATATCTCCGGTTTGACTGATTTGCATTATTGTTGTTTTGGTCTAGTTTTATTTTTTGTAAAATGTTTGTAACTTGCGGGGGGATTTGTGTGGTGTTTCTCACTTTTATTACTGTTTGAAGAGTTGCACAAATACTTTGAACATTTCCTCTAAGTTAAACTTGACTGCTCGGTGCTAAGCTACCAGAGGGTTGAGCACAGGTTAATTTATGGTTGGCTTGTGCCTTACCCTGACAAGGATTGTTGTTGTTGCTGCCATCCAACAACCCAGTTTCTTACAACACTGTTCTGTCATCTTCCCTCCTCTCATACAGTCTGATCACCAAATAGCCTTCCTTTCAGCGTACATATTTAGGTAGCCCAAGAAGTTGCTGACTACCTGGTGCATTCCGGACTCCCTACTAAGACCGATCCCTCCAAATGTTACACTGGAATATGTGGATCCATATTAAAATTGAGGTGTAATTGAGGATATCAACAAAAAATTCTTCTGTGAAATAAAGTAAAGGTTGGTTTTAGACCCCCTTCTGTTCAGCCTATACAGTGCCGACTAAGGAGTTAGTTACAAATCCAAAGTATCTTTCCACCATAGTTGGGCTCCCTACACATACCAACAATACATTATGTGGACAATACTGTAGTTCTGGGTGAAACACAATTTGACTGCAGAAGTCATTGCATGTGTTAAATGGATACCATTTAAAGAACAACTTAATAGTTAATGTTTCAAAACTAAAATCCCCATATTTGGGGGAGGGAAAGAGAAATTGCACATGGAAATAGCTTCACAAAATAGAAGTATGGCAGGGTCAAGAACACACTTTGATTCACTCAAACTAAAAGCTACCTTCTTAGAACACAAATTAAGAAGGCTTTATCACAAACTAGAGTTTTATGGCCTTACCATTCCTCTGTCTTTTTGGCTAATTCATTCCAGCAGAAATGTATGACACTTTATCCTCTAAAAATAATTTGAACAAAGGTCTGGAATAAAACTCTCCGATATATTTCCTTCCTCACCCAACTCTACCCCTTAGGCACAACTCCATTTTAGAATTTGGTTTCTCCAACATAGAGAAACCAAATTCTAAAATACTCATTATAGCATTAATTCTCAATGTATCAACTGCTGCAGAGAATAATACTACCCGTATGGATAAAAAAAAAACAAAGGGTAGCGAAAACATGGAAACTCTTAATGCAGTTGCATATCAAAGAAGAATAGAGACACAATAGAAACATTGCAGATTTCAAAGCACGTATGGAAGAAAGTCTCTCTAACATAATTTGTTATTAATTATAAACGAATGCTACATTACAAACAAAAACTATTGTTGACCCTCATGAATTACTGGAGAGTCAATCTTCTCTGTGCTAATTTGAAAACAGGCATGAGATCAAAATATCTACAATTTCGACTTCTATTGCTGCCAATATTAGAATTGAGGGCACCTTGGTATTGCACCACCAGCATCGTTATCGAGCAAATCAGGCTTTGAGGCTAGAAATATGAATCCTTAAGTCTCTTGGTCTTCAGTTACCCCACACCATGAAGTCAAAAGAAGAAGCCATATTCTGTTCTATACTTTATTGCACGAGCCACGCTATCAAGGCACAGATGACGTTTTGATTTGTTGCTTTGAAAAAGTCTTAGGTGGTACGATCCAGTAGCCGGGAGATATATTAACTTATGTTGGAGTTGATTGGTTTTTATCACATCCTTCTTTGATTCTATCAACTTCTTAGACAAACTATTCTTTGGCATTCATGCTTTCAGAGTTTTATGCTAATTGTAGTAATCTTAATTTATATACAGTAAAGTATTATCATTATTGTTTAGTCCATAAGGATGTTTCTTTGAGATTTCCTTTCTAGGAGAGTTGTGAACACCACAATAGTCTCCCAACTATTACTAAAAACTTCCCTTAACAAAAAGCCATACATTTTTGGCTTTGACAGTGCTTGTTTTGAGGTATGCTACACCATTGAACGTTTCAATTTTTACCAGTATCTGATTTGTATGCTTTGTGGGAGTTACGATGTTCCGTTTTGCATTTCGTTATGTGCCAATACAAAATGCATGACCCTAAACTATTGCTAAGAAACCTGTAGGTAGTAACAAAGGAAAACCTAAAATCAAAAAGATGTGTAGTTACAAATAAAACTATTTTGTTTTCTGTTACTGTGTGCAGGAATTCCAGTGTATAAATAGACATGTTTATTTTCACCTCAAAACTGCAGTCTGGCTTTCATGTGGTTAAGTGTGTGCTCATGATCCTGTGTTGCACAAAACTGCCTAACGTAGGTTTTGGTTACTGGTATGGGATTTGTGAACTTTACAGCAGAAAAGATGAAACAGAATATCACAGTTTCCTTCTGTACATTAGTATAACTGATCAATTTCACTTCTTTGTTTCTATTATAGCAATTGCTCAAGAAAGAGTTGCAGAATGGATAGAATTTGTTGCTCTGTGGTTACCAAGTGGCAATGGTTTCCTCAACTGCTTTGTATATTTCTGGATCAACCGAAGCTTCCGTCTCAAATTCCAACAACTGGGACATAAACTCTGCCCATGGAAATGCCTCTCTTCCCATCAGCAGGACAGCAAAGGTCGAGTGAGGACCCCCACAATCAGTTTGATGGTGGACTGCATGGCCAACAAAGACCTTACTGTGCGGTCATGCAGTGTATCATCTGCATGCATATTGTTGTCTCCGGGCCCTGAACAATTTTACGATGCTGTGTCCGAAATGCCAAACTGTTTGGGCAATCAGAAGAGGTCCTCCGTTTTCTCTCTGTGACTGTCTCAAAGCACTAAGGTACTTTTACCACATGGGTTACTACTACCTGCACCTTGCATACTTCATTGCACAGGAACTCTGTCTACCTCTGGATTTTCCTAAAGACATTGCTACAACACTGTTCCCCTCACAGCTTCGGCTCTGCTGCTAAATATGCAATTGCTGCTGTTCTTCCAAAATGACCGATGTTGTGAGACCAGCTAATCCTACTATAGTATTAACTCTTGAACTCTAACGACTAGCCAATGTAAAATAATAGATTTTGTCAATGTAACAGTGACTGTCTCAAATAATGCACTTTTCCAGTCTTGAGCTGAATAATGTCATGGCTGTATTATAAAGACGTAAGATAGCAATGGCACAGACCCTTCATTTACGTATGAACAGGGAATCGTCTGCCCAATGGGCTTCTTTTAGAACTGAACAGTTGAATCCTTTTGACCCGCTATCAAGACCAGTCTGGTATTCTCCAGCATGACCACCAAATCCCTGCCCAATCCCTCCAACACGCATTTATCATAGTTCGACTCAGAACCTGAATGTGCAGATTGAGGCAGGAAGTAGTTGAAATTCAACATAGTAGTGACAGGTAACAGCTGAATTCCTTTGAGGTGTACTTCTATTCATACAATGGACTATAAATTGACCACCTGTTGGGTTAGCCAGTTAAAACTGATATTGGCTAAGAGGTGCATCTGTAGAACTAAAGCAAATTCTCAATTTTCTGGACTAAAATGCTTTAATGTTTTCTTTACTGTAACTGGAGTTTTTCTCATCTTAAGCCTGGCCTAACTAATTTTCCCCAATGTTTTCCACACTTTACCCTCTCACTTCTGGCCCTTTTACTCTCTCCCTTAAGCTTCTAAAGATGCTGTCGGAATTATCGACGCATAAACCTATATGAGCAATTTTCTTGCAGTGAGCAAGTGTTCCCTGTATAGAAATATATATATTTTTTTTAAATCAGAAAAGAGGTATATACTTAAAGATGCAAAAATGATAACAGGGTCTGCTAATTATTACGGTTTTAAACCAATTAATTTTACTCAGCAGCATCTAGTTTTTGAATCTTAAGTATTTTTATATATGGTTTTACTTCTGTTCTAAGCATATGTTTACAGCCTATGTATGGTGTCCTTTGTCACACGGTAGTAACCACCATTTGAGAATGCAAGACCTTAGCTCGGAAGACATTAATTTTGTCTAATTTAATCTTAGCCTTCCTGCAAGGAGCAACTTTGTGTCTTTTTGACTATTTCAGAGAGCAGTCCCATGGTCAGAGAAAATTCATTCCTAATATTCTATTTCTGTGGCGAATCATCAGAAAGCAAAGTAGCAAATTCCTACTCAACAATGCAGTCAGACACCGACCAGCATTTGAACTCTCAAACTAGCAACAATTGGAGTGTGAAATGGAGAGATTGTATTTCTGTTCCATTTGTGTGTATGGGAGTTTGAACCAATTTATAGGCGGGGTGGGAAACAATTTAGCTTTAAAGATGATACATTCTTACTCCAAAATGCTTTCTGAAATCGGGAAACTTTGGCACACCTCCCATGAAATAAACTGGTACTGATTTCTCTTGACAATCTTTGTCATAACTACCGTTTATTAAAGTAACAAGGGGTGGAGATTTATAAGAGCACAGAAGGCAACATTTAGGTTAGAATGTGATGGAAGTAATGCCCAGTTGCTTAATCTTTTCTACTCGCTTAAATATTATTAATATAGGTTGTTCATTTATTTTGTTATTCAAAACTATTCACCTTTTTCTCCCATCCCCTTTACTCCTGATGTTTGAAAAACAAACATTTCCGTTGGATAAATAGATTTAAAAAAAGACCAAGCATTTGATAAAATATCGTTTTTGGGCTAGATACATCAGTAAAACTGGACTATTTACTTGTATATATAAGAAGCTTGTCTGAATTTAAAGTAAATGAAATGTGCTTGTCAACACAACGTACTGTTTCAATGCACTTTTTATGTTTTTTTTAGATTGATGTAATTCCTGAGTTTGTATTTATTTTGTCCCCGCCCAGCACAAATCCTAAATGCTAGCCATAAGTATTTAAAAAATAGAAAAATTGTAAAATTTAAAAAAAAGTTAAAATATATATTTTTACATATGTGCGTAGTAAATAAATTGGAATGAAAAATAAAGTTTCAAGCTTTTTTTCAGAGTGTGTTGTAAATGTTTCGAAAAATCTTTACCTGTGATCTAAAATGAACAAGAAGTATGTACGTTGGTGTCCATAATTGTTTTTTTAATGGCATTTTGGCCTGTGCACTTGTTTTTCGAGGGCTCAGTTTGTTTCTTTTTCTTCTTTTTCCGTTGCCTTCTTCTGGTCCCTTCTGAACTGCGAGGTCAGAGCGGACCTGACTTGACAGTTTGCCCTAGACTGTTCTACCGGAGCAAGCACCAATGCCACTTACAAGACCGGACTGGCAGTGCCGGGCATCAGGCGTATCCCCACGGAAGGCTAGATGGGTGGGGACCGCTTTTGTTACTAGGGGCCGCTTTTGTAGCTGTGCAGCAGTTTTAAAAGCGCTGCAGAGTTCCTTGTGTATCCAACAGTTTTCAGGCAACAATAAACATGCCAAGTACCTGCTGGAGAGAGATCGGAGTTTTGTCTTGTGGCAGTTTAGACTGATCTAAGTTAATGTAGTGGTTTAATATGCCTGCTGCCAAGAGTGTCTACTATGCAGATCGCAGAACTGTATTTTATGTGCATAGCTCAGTGGGTTACTGCTTTTGTCAAATATCCTTTTGTTACTGTGTAGCAGTGTTGGCTCCTCTGCCATGGCAGAGGAGCGTCACCCCACTGCTTTTAAGCAGTGCAAAGTACAAAACATGGTGGGCGGGGCTGCTCTGCTCTCAGAGCTGGGCAGAGGAGGAGTGGTTTGCCCACTCCAAAGTGTGCAATGACTGTTTGGTTGGCCCTCTGGGGCCGCCCAAACCAGTCATCCGCACTTTCCCTGTTCTTCACTCAGGCTGCATTACAGCCTGCATGGAGAACATGCCCATCCCTCAAGCCCCTGGCTGAGCACCGGGTCACAGCACTCCGACCAATACCATTGCTGCATTGCAGAATTGTGATTGGTCAGTGGGGCCTGGCTGTGATTCCTGTACCAAAACGAAGAGAGCAGGAGCAGAGATGTGGGGCTGGCAGCAAGGTATGTTTATTTATTTTATATTTTCACCATGCGTGATCCCCCCCACTCATGATCCTCCTGCGTCCGCCCACCACCCACAGCCATGCCGGCTGCCACTGTGCACAGATAAATAAATGCAGAACACATCCATAACAACGGAGAGGCAAGTAAATGCAACTATCTAAAAGAAAATGTCAATTTTGGGAATACAATACTTGTTTTGTGTTGAAAGTTAGTTAAAACTTGAAGTCCTTCAGATGAGTGGATTTGTGGGTTCAATAGGGCATACAGATCCTGCTAAAACAATTACAGTGCAATTTACAAAGCAAGACAAAGTAAATACAGGATCTTCCCTGACATTGTGAAAAGTAAATAAGGCACTATCACTTTACATAATTCAAAAGAATGGAGGATTACTATAAACCATCCCACTAAAGATGCAAGGCACCATAAGAGTAGCATGGCTGCAGATGAACTTCCAAAGATCCTCACACCAATCAATCAATCAATCAGGCGCTTGTAAAGTGCACTACATACCCGTGAGGGTCTCAAGGCGCTGAGGGGGGGGGCTGCTCCTGATCGAAGAGCCAGGTTTTGAGGAGTCTTCTGAAGGCCAGTAGGTCTTGGGTTTGCCATAGGTTGGTGGGGAGGGTGTTCCAGGTCTTGGCGGAGAGGTTGGAGAAGGATCTGCCGCTGGCCGTCGTTCTTCGGATGCAGGGGACTGTGGTGAGGGCGAGGCCGGCAGAGCTGACTAGTGGGGGTGTAGAAGCTGAGTCTGTTGAGGTATGCTGGGCCGGTGTTGTGGAGAGCTTTGTGTGCGTGGATGAGGAGCTTGAAGATTACCCTCTTGTTGACGGGGAGCCAGTGCAGGTCACTCAGGTGGAGTGTGATGTGGCAGCGGCGGGAGATGTCGAGGATCAGACGTGCCGAGGCGTTCTGAATGCGTTGCAGTCGTCTCAGGAGTTCGGTCGATGTTCCTGCGTAGAGGGCGTTTCCGAAGTCCAGCCTGCTGGTGACGAGGGCCTGGGTGACTGTTTTTCTCGCTTCGGTGGGGATCCACTTGAAGATCCTGCGGAGCATTCGGAGGGTGTTCACGCAGGATGAGGAGACAGCGTTGACCTGCTTAGTCATGGAGAGGGTGGAGTTGAGGATGACCCTTAGGTTGCGTGCGTGGTCGGTGGGTGTCCGGACTGTTCCTAGTGTTGTTGGCCACCAGGAGTTGTCCCAGGCTGAGGGGGTGGAGTGGAGTATGAGGACTTCTGTCTTGCCCGAGTTCAGCTTCAGTCGGCTGATCTTCATCCATTCGGCGACGGCCTTCATTCCGTCGTGGAAGTTGGTTTTGGCGGTGTGAGGGTCTTTGGTGAGGGAGAGGATCAGCTGGGTGTCTGCGTAGGAGAAATGTTGAGGTCGTGCTGTCGGGCGACGCGGGCACCATGTAGATGTTAAACAGTGTCGGGCTGAGGGAAGAGCCCTAGCGTACGCCGCAAATTATCTCTGTGGTGTTGGAGCAGAAGGGGGGGAGGCGGACGCTCTGTGTTCTGCCGGAGAGGAAGGATGTGGTCCAGTCCAGGGCCTTCCCTTGGATTCCGGCGTCGTGTAGGCGTGTACGCAGTGTGTGGTGACAGACAGTGTCGAAGGTGGCTGATAGGTCTAGGAGGATGAGGGCAGCTGTTTCTCCGTTGTCAAGCAGGGTTCTGATGTCGTTGGTGACGGCAATGAGGGCGGTTTCGGTGCTGTGGTTGCTGGGGAATCCGGACTGGGATGGGTCTAGGATGCTGTTCTCCTCGAGGTACCGGGTCAGTTGTTTGTAGACGATTTTCTAGGTGACCGTCACCGGGAACGGGAGCAGGGATATAGTTCGGAAGTTCTTGAGGTCCTTTGGGTCCGCCTTAGGTTTCTTCAGCAAGGCTTTGATCTCGGCGTGCTTCCAGCTTTCCGGGAAGGCTGCTGTCTTGAAGGAGATGTTGATTACTTTCCGGAGATACGGTGCGATAGCGGTGCAGGCCTTGTTGAAGATGTGGTGAGGGCATGGGTCTAACGGTGATCCGGAGTGGATGGTGTTTGTGATCTCGCTGGTGTCCTCGTCATTGGTGCTGGTCCAGGATAGCAGGCGGTTGGCCGAGGTGGTGTTCGTGGGGGCAGTGGCTGTCGGGGCGGTCGTGGCGTTGAAGCTGCTGTGGATGTCGGCAATCTTACGGTGGAAGAAGGTGGCCAGCGAGTTGCACAGGTCTTGCGAGGGCAGGATGTCGTTGGTGTTGGAGCTGGGGTTGGAGAGTTCCTTCACGATGTTGAAGAGCTCTTTGCTGTTGTGTGCGTTGTTATCTAGGCGGTCTTTGAATGAGGCCCTCTTGGCTGCTCTGATAAGTTGATGGTGTCTGCGGGTGGCGTTCTTGTGGGCTGCGTGGCTGTCTGGTGTTCGTTCGCGGAGCCAGTTCTTCTCCAGTTTTCGGCATGTTCGCTTGGAGGCCTGGAGGTCTTTGGTGGCTGTTGGGGGGTGTCTTGAGTGGGGTGAGGGTGTTGGTGCAGTCGGCGATCCATTTTCTGAGGTTGCAGGCGGCAGTGTCCGGCTTGGTGGGCTCTGGGCGAGGTTGGGTGATGTCACTAGGAGTCTGAGTCCGAGGTTGGCGAGGTTGTCGATCAGGGTGATGGAGTTGGCGTCGTTGTTGTTCTCCAGGTGGAAGTTCAGGTCCCCGAGGAGGATATAGTCGGTGGATGCGAGGGCGTGAGTGCAGACTAAGTCGGCGATGGAGTCGCTGAACTGTGGTCGGGGTCCGAGGGTCTGTAGACGAGGGTTCCTCTGAGGGTGGTGTTGGGGTCGTTGTGGATCTGGAAGTGCATGTGTTCGGCGGTGCTGAGAGTGTCGTTGGTGTTGGTGGAGACTCCGAGGATGTTCCTGTGGACGATGGCGATTCCTCCTCCTACGGTGTTGGTGCAGTCCCTGCGGGTGATCTTGTAGCCATCCGGAATGGCTATGGCAATGTCCGGAGCTGAGGTGGGGTTCAGCTAGGTCTCCGTCAGGAAGGCGACGTCTGGGGAGGTAGAGTCGAGAAGGTCCCCAAGTTTGATGGCGTGTTTGCGGGCAGAGCGGGTGTTGAGGAGGATGCATCTGAGGTAGTTGGGTTCGTTGGTTGGCGGTTTGGTGGGCCGGGTGCTGGTGAAGCTGCAGTTCCGGCAGGAGAAGGGTCCATGGGTGCGCTTCGGGGCGGCCAGGCAGCAGGTGCGTGTTCGTCTGGTGTTGAGTGTGTGGAGGGCGCTGGAGTCGTAGCGGGGGCAGTCTTCGTGGTCGTGGTGTTTGCATGGTACAGGGGTCCTGGCGCTGGGTGCGGTCCAGGCGCAGACGGGCTTGCCTTTGGAGCACTTTCGGCGCGCCTGCTGTACGACCATGCATCTGTCTGCATTTGTTGGGGAGGGGAGGGACGCTCAGTAGGGAGGCGGGAAAACGGGCGGGAGAACGGGCGTGAGGAAAGGGGAGGGGGACCAGAAAGAAACAATGGGGTCAAAAATGGCAGAAGTAAAGCAAGAACCGGGCACACACTCATAGTAGAAAAAATACAATACAAGTCAGAACAAGAATTTGGCAGTCTCGAGCAGCCTCGAACCCATGGGACCAGGGGCAGCTGGGGGGGTGGGGGGGGTGAGCGGGACTGTGACCGCGGTCTTGCGAGGCACCATTATCATAATTAGTACACATGACTGGGAGTGGGGAAGAAAGGCCTTCATATGGACTATGGTGTTGGGGGCTGAGATTCACAATAACGTACCCTATACACATAAAACAAATGCATTAATCAATGGGATCCCAGTTTTCCAATAAACTTTAAACACCCTGTAATTCCTTAAAAGATTGTATTCAAACTGGTGGCACTGTCTGAGCCAAAATACTGTCAGCAGCCAAGCAACAAAAGTCCCCCCTTGAATTCAGCTGGTGGTTTAGGACATCGTTGATAAAGTTGTAAAGTGCTTGTTAAATGTTACTCCAGAATCTTTTGTAATGAATGTGTTTATATAAATCTCTGACCCTCCCTTCATGTAAGTGAGACCTTTGAAGGAGGGGCAGGAAGCTCACTGCTCTTCTCTGCATCTTTGTTGAGGGGCCTTTGGGGTAGGGGTATCGTCTGGTGAGGACATGCCACTTTCTCAATAGCCATTATAGTGAGATGTCGTAGGAATCTGCGGAGAAGGAAGTATGTTATGTTAACACATATTTATAAAGCGCACGGCTACTCCCAGGAGTGTCCCAGCGCTAAGTAGCCTGCATGTGTTGGAAATGATCAGGCTGTGTGAACCAGAGCTGGCATCTGTGTTGATAAGGGCATTTGTGTGTTCAGATTGGGGACTGCCAACAGTGTTCAACATCCTGGCCATGCTTTTCTTTGCTAGAGTCTAAGTGAGTGGGGAGGGGCTGCCCAGCCATTATCCTCTTACTATACATCACAGGAAGACATTAGAATGAAGGTTTGAGGATAGGTAAGTGGGGTAGCTGGAAATAGTGATAGCTGCTCACAGCCCCTCCCAATGCTCCTTGATCCAATCTTCACTAGAAGACCTCATAGGGAATAGTGAGCTTGTATTTCTGTTTAAAATGCCGAAGGAAGCATAGCTTGCCTCAGGATGGGGAGTGACTCCTAGTTAGTCATTGCCATTCCTGCTTATTTGAGACAGGGGATTTTCTGCCAGCTGTGAACTGCTAAATGTGTGGTTATCATAGGGGAGAATATTCTGATGTACAAAGGAGGGTGTGTCTCATTACAAAGGTGCAGCAGGGGGAAGATAGGGGTAAATTATGGGTAGTCTAGACGTCTGCGTCATCCTATGTGTGCTATGGATCCCTTAACTCGCGAAACCCAGGAAAAGAAATGTCTTGAACCTTCAACTCCATGGATATGCTCTAGAGCAGTGATTCCCAAACTGTGGCCCACCGACCCCAGGGGTCCATGACATATACCCAGGGGGTCCCCAGGCAGCAGTTGTAAAAGCACTGCTAAGTTCCTTATATAATCAGCAGTTGTGGGGCAAGAATGAAAGTGTCAAGATAACTCCAGTGATGAATGTACCTGCTGGAGCGAAATGGGAGCTTTGTCCTCTGGCAGCATCGACTCATCTAAGGTAGTGCAGATAGTTAATTTGCCTGCTGCAAAGAACATGTACCATGCATTGAAAAAAACAGTATTTTATGTGAATAGCTCAGTAGGTCACTGCTTTTGTCACAGAGATTCTTTTGTTACTGTGCAGTTCATAAGTTACACTCGAAATCTAGCACAGTGTGCTATGAACTGCCATCAAAGAGCTGCATGCAAACTGCATGGGACAAGCTAGTAGGTTATGTGTTTTCCGCAGCAATATCCTGATGGTGCTAAAAAAGGTTTGTTTGGATAGAAATAAATTCTTATTATTAAAGTCTGCAAACAACTGTGTTATGTTCTGAATCCTGAGTTTGTGCTTCTCCAGACCAAGCCCATTTACAAAATGCGTACCAGTGTAGATGACCTGTGAATCCTACACCTTGTAGTCCCATTTGCCTTATGTAACATTTTCTATACACTGATGTATGATTCATTCGTTATGTATATGTATGATATAAAGTGCTCTGACACTCTCCACTGGTATGAGAGGTGCTTTAAAACAAATGAAATACATGTAACAGAGGGGTTATGGAGACTGATGAGAAGCACTGTTAGAGGATGATAGTGAGGGAATCCTTGATAGCCCCAACAATGATTGTTGTATCCTGGTGCAAAGAAAGCTCATCATTTACTATCAGTCGTGACTCGCATAACTTGGTGGTGGGGATGTCGTGAGGGGGGGTTTAAAAATAAAAAAAAACTCACCCTACCTTTTCCCACGCTGCCTCCACTGCTGGCCTGGACCTTTTTTTTCCTGCTGCTTTCCTGCTTTCCTGCTCTCCCGCCTCTGGCAGGAACAGGAAGCAGGCAGCCTCCCTCCCCTCCCCATAACCAATCACAACACTGCATTAGCAGCTTTGTGATCGGTGGGGACAGCACCCAGCGGGGGCGCATATGGGGAGGCCATTTTCTCTGAGGGCTGACCAAACAGTCAGGGCCCACAGCATTGGGCCAGCCACTCCTCCCCCACACGCCCTCCCCCCCCCCAACCTGGCATACCTTTCTGCTTTCTCGCGTGTGAAAAGCAGAAATGTAAAATGGTATTTAAAATGTCAATTTATGTTTCTGCTTCTTGCACAGCGTGAAAGCAGTGGGGTGATGCTCCTCCACTGTGAAGGAGGAGCCGACCCTGTTTACTATGCTTTAAAAGCTAATACAATTCAATAAATAATGACAAATGTGTTGTAGAATGCATCATTTTTTCCAAGATTTACTAGGGTGGAGAGCTCTGCAAAGCCCTCTGTTATAGTGGTCGGGTTCACTCGCTGCACTTGGTGTGCTTTATACGGGGACTGATCTGAAAACATTTGCCAGGGCTGCTTTGGGTTTTTAGTCCAACCCTGGCAGGAGCAGGAGCCTCGTGCTGCGAAATAAAACCAAGTATTAAAAAGTTAGTTGCCAAGATGCAGCACCAACCGTCCCATTAAAATTATTTGATTTCTGCTAATTTTTTCAATATAAAATCGTTAGTATTATAAGATTTGTTTTTAATGTGTACTAGTTTGTGTATTTTTTGTAAATTACTGTTTTAATGTTTAAAATTTAAATCATAAAAATTGCTTGGGGGTCCCAGACTTCCAGAAGTGACTCAATGGGGTCCTCCGGAGTCAAAAGTTTGGGAATCACTGCTATAGAGGGCTTTGGCATTATTGTAAACATTACAAATTGAGAGTGTACACAAACTGATAGCAAGTTAAGCTTCTTTAGCAAGGGCTTAATTTACTTTTTATTGATTTAAAGTTTTTGATAATAGTACTGCTACATCCCAAAGAATAACCAAGCACAGTACAACAAAGATTTAATACAAGAACAAGTGTTCATTCATTGGGTGTAAGCTACAATCCATCAGCAAGTAAAGGTTGCTTAACTACTTTTCCGCATTCTACTCATTCTTCAGCTCCTACGCACAATTGACCTGTCTAAATCTCAGAGGTTTTTTTCTGGTTTCCGACTCTCTAGCCCCCCCCCCCCTCCCCATCCCCCTGTACACAAGTTTAGTGGGTTTTCTGGTCTGTTTCTCTTTTCAGTCTGTGCAAGGAAAGAAGTCAAGACACGTGTGCAGTCAAGAAGATCAACTGTGACATATTGCCTCACATTGGTTTCAGCCAACCACCTGTTTTTGTGATGTCAAGGGAGAATCCCTTAGAAGGGTGAAACAGAAAATGAAGTATTAAATGACTGCCAGCTGTGTTGGTCTAACCCACTATGTAATTGGACTTTATGTATTTGTTGTCTGGAAGTACTGGGTCATGACTAGGATTAGCTTGAGCCTGAGTTGAGTCAAATCTGAGAAACATGTGTGACAGGAACTAGGCCCCAGCTCCTAACCAAGTCTTTCATTTCAGCTTCATTGTAAATCCTCTACGAAATGCTACAGAATGCACCACAAAATATGGCCTGAAAATATAGTGTATCATTGCGGACCCAAGGCACTTTTGAGGAGAACCAACAGCACCAAACAGAAGAGGGTGATCTTGAATGCATGGAGATCCAGTTTCCTAAATATGGAAGCCTCATTTCCTGACCACCAACACCCCAAGTTCCTTGATGTCCCCATATCCCGAACAAGGGAGATCGCAGTTGCAGCAGCTGTGACTGTTGACATAACGAAGTTAAGAAGATCTACAACATCAACAGGTGCAAGAGATATATTGTACTGTAGTGTGACTAGTGAGACCAGTATACTTTTTTGGTATGCATCACCATCTGGGGATTTAAAAGATATAAAATTTTAATTAGACCGAGATTTAACATTTGTTGAGCGTAACCGTATCGAATAAGGCAAGTAAACTATATGCATTTGCAGTAGGTAACAACTGTGAGAATAACAATGATGTAGTTTGTACATTAAGGGGAGACAGAGTTCAGACAAACTGAGTGGTGCTAAGGTTTTAGCATATAGCGTCTAGAAGGGTACTGCGAACAGTAAGCATTTTGTCATTGGATTGATAGATTCATCAGCCAGATGGGTGTCCTGGCATGAACAGAGTGAGTGACGCTAATGTAGGAAATTCTAGTTCTGTAGAAAACTCCTGGTAGGACAGACCTGGTGCACCGCATTATTTGTAGTATCAGGAATGTTCATAAGTGTCTCCTGGAAATGCTTCAGTAGTCCTGGTTTGCAGAACTGAGGGCTAGATGTACATGTAACTGGTCACAAAATACAACTCTCAACTTGCTGCCAGTATTTTTGCGACCAGTGTGGTAATTTGTAAAGCAACTTATGTACTAATCGGTCGGTTTGCAAATTACTGCTTTGTAGTAGGTTTCGATTCGACCGGCCTTATAAATATTAATAAGGTGGGTCGCTATTTATAACCCACTAGGTTTCGCTGCCATCTCAGGTCCTTATGTCCTTAAGATACGTTGAGGTGCCTTGTACTAAAAGTTTTAAGTAGAAACCACAAAAGCATGATAATGGTTCCAAAAATGAGCCTATGCCTGATACTATTAGGCATCCCAGTGGATGCGACTTGTTCTTTTGTTTCTTCGGTAGGGTATAGAAATAAGGATTTTTTTTTTGTGGTTGTCACCAAAAACTCTGCCTCCTTCTTGGAGATCCAATCATTAATTTCAGCTCCTTCGACCAGATCTTTGATTTCTATCTTCTCTCCCTGGGTCAGATCTGTTTGTTTTTCTTGTTGTCTGGGACAACATAATCCTGTGGAAACGCTACTTTGCTAACATTCTGTTGATTTTTGAAAGGAGAAAGGACTCTAGTCACCCCATTCATAACATGAATTAATGAGCAAGACCCTAACCTAAAATTCACCTACACGGTGGACAATCAGTCTTTCACTTTCCTGGATGTGACAATCTTTGTAGATGATGGAAAACTGAGCACCAGGACTTCGCAAAAACCAACAGACAGGAATACTGTGCTCAATATTGACTTCGTCCACCGCAGGACACTAAAAGAAAACCTTCCGCATAAGAATGAATTGTACAAAAAAAAAATCAGACTACAGCATACAGGCGACAGCCTTGTAGAATAAACTGAGACCTTGATTACCCAGAGAATATTGTCAAGACATGTAAACTTGTAAACAATCAAAATAGAGAAGCCTTGCTGGAGACCACCACCTGCACAGAAGCCGCCGCCCCACCTAATGTGTTACCACCTACAACAAGGGCACGGACAAAGTTAAAGTTATCAACAGATATTGGAGGATTCTCCATACAGGCAACCTGAATTGGGAGAAACCACTCTTCTCCTCCAAAAGAGCATGAGTCTCAAAGACGACCTCCTATCCACATGCCTACAAAAAAAAAACTACCCAAACATACACCAATGTGTTGAGGAGATGAGGCCTACTGGATTTGACAGGCCAATATGCCTGCGGAAATTGCAGTTTGTCATTTCACTAGCACAACAAAATCTCAATCTGGAACTGGGCAAAATATGGACACTAAGAAAGCACACTAATTGTAATTCCCCCAATGTGGTGTACCTCATCACTTGTTCCTGCAATCTTTGTTATGTGGGGATGACCATGTATCTGTGAACACCACAGTAACATCTGATGCAAGAAAAGCACCACTAAAATGATGGGCCACTTTCTGAGACAGGGCCCACCACCAACGAAATTAGATGGGTGGTGATTAAACAATTCACCATATCCCAAATACAGAGGATGCATTACTGGAAAAAGAGCAGAGACTGATTTATCGCATGTCCACCAACAAGACCAGATTAAATCGCAATACTCCCTGCCACACTGTATTACACGTCATTAACTAACCCTGGGTGGTGAACTCCGCTCGACTTGCGGAGTTTTCCGCACTCCACGCTAGTTTTTTTCCTCGCTCGCGTTCGTCAACATCAAGTTGGCGACCGTGAGCGAGGAAAATCAACCTCCCTGCGAGATCTCTCAACGCGGGAGAGGTCAGGTTTCTCATTGCGAGTGGTCACATATGCTTCGACAACTCCTGTTTAGAAACTTCCCATTCGCGTTGCAAAAACTGCTGCTTGAGTAGAAATCTACTCGAGCGACAGAAAAGGAAAGCAGGGACCGTTGCGCTGGCCATGGCGCCGTTTTCAATGTTTGCACAGTGCAGACAAGCACCCGGCACTATGAAATCAAGGCGAACTGCATTTTTTTTTATTGTACTCCACCGCTTGCGGAGCTCTGTGTAGATTTTTTTTAAGCGTGGGTGCAAAATCCGTTCCGCTCGTGGATTTTCGGCAATTTCGCGATCCGCGACTCTTATGAAATTGCCGAAAAATCACGAATCCGCGAGCGGGCGGATTTTGGCCAGTTGAGCACAAACCGGTGGCGTCTTCTTGGATAAATATGAAGGGCAGGATTCATTCTGGCACGATGCTCCTGTCACAAAAATTAAACCTCAACAGGAAGCACTTACAGATATAAATAAAGCAGGTGCCCGAGTTGAAGCTCAAATTCAGTAACGCATTCATCAGCCCAAAAACAATCGTGAGCTTTGTCAAGTGGAGAAGTGTGGCTCACTGGTTAGAAGCGGCAGACCCTGAAGCAGAGGTCGGCCCGGGACCAGGGTTCAATTCCCAACGCGGCAGGGTCTTGGGTCAATGTCCGCGGACTCGATAATTCTCGCTTAGGTGCCTACGCTAACCATGGGTCCCACTCTGCAACTCTGGGCAATAGCTTGCTTAATCTCCACAATGGCCCCAGCAACGCCAGGGATGCCTGGCTTCACCTTGGGGTGCCCTCTCACAGGGAAAGCCAGGACTGGTTCCCCAGCAGTATACAGCGCCAGGACGCCACGTAACGAGGTAACAGTGCGCTTTACAAGTATACATACATTACATTACATTACAATGCAGGGCAGGTGTGCTTTCTCTCCATATCTACCGTCGAAAATTAGCTGTGATGCTGGATAGAGGCCTTTGCATCCTTCACTTTCACGAGCGCAATCCCCTTGCAGTTCCTGTGACCAGGAGCTTCTTTCTCCTCATCTACTGCTCTGATCAGTCTCTCACCTTTTATACACACAAGAGGCATGTGAATGTGAACTCGCATAGAAGCCTGCCCGTTTGGCCCCGCCCACACCCTAGCTGTGTGCACCGTCTTCCCGCCATTTACCCACTATGATGGGAAGCTCACTCCAGGGACCCCTGCGCCCTTCGGCACGATAGCATAGTAACACACACACATGGTCACTGGAGACAACTCTTCTGGCACTTTCAGCATCTGTAGTGTAGGAAAAGCACTATACATTTACCCAACGAGGTAGCACTTACTGATTAGCCAGTAGAAAGTACTCCAGTTGATTAGAGGTATCGCATAAAACAATGGCGTATTCTTGGATAAAGGGCAGGGTTCATTCTGGCACGATGCTCCTGTCACAAAAATTAAACCTCAACAGAAAGCACTTACAGATAGGTGCCCGAGTTGAAGCTCAAATTCAGTAACACATTCATCAGCCCAAAAACAATTGTGATCCTTGTCGAGGCTGGGCAGGTGTGCTTTCTCCCCATATCTACCGTGGAAAATTAGCTGAGATGCTGGATAGAGACCGCTGCATCCTTCACTTTCACGAGCGCAATCCCCGTGCAGTTCCTGTGTCCAGGAGCTTCTTTCTCCTCGTCTGCTGCTTTGATCGGTCTCTGACCTTTTATAAACACAAGAGGCATGTGAACTCGCATAGAAGCCTGCCCGTTTGGCCCCGCCCACACACTAGCTGTGTGCACCGTCTTCCCGCCATTTACCCACTATGATGGACAGCTCACTCCAGGGACCCCTGCACCACGATTGCATAGTAACACACACATGGTCACTGGAGACAACTCTTCTGGCACTTTTAGCATCTGTAGTGTAGGAAAAGCACTTTACATTTATCAAACGATGTAGCACTTACTGATTAGCCAGTAGAAGTACAGAAAGTACTTCTACTGGCTAATCAGTAAGTGCTATTTGTGCAAAACTGCAAATCCACCAGTTCGCAAATTTTTTCACAAACTCGCGGATTTTTTTGCAATTTCGCGCAAATCCGCGAATTCGCAAATTTCGCCCATACTTAGGTTTTTTTTTGCACTTCGCGGAGCTCTGGGTAGTGCAACTCCGTGAACTCCGCCCAGGGTTATCATTAACTCCAGGGACACATTAGAACTATATTGTTAAACCCAGAGACTTTCCTAAACCCAATTGTTAACCGGTAGAACACAATTGAAGACAGTATTGAACACTACCACTTGACTGCTAGTGCACCATTCAAGGAAATTTTTGCACCATAGGAATTAGCACCCCATTGCCAGTACCTGTACTAGTACCATAAACCGAAGAGAATCTTTGTCTCTAGAAGATAATGACTAAACTAAGACACGTAGATAAAGTACCCTCACCAATGGGTAGTGTGACCAAGTAGAACAGAATGGGCATTTTAAATATCTTATGCTTGACCCCTAATAAACTGCAGCAGAATCAGTAGTGGGCAAATATCATACAATGGGTCTACCAGCGCCTCTTACAATTTAGGGATCACTAGGAAGAGCATACTCCATTTCCCCCTATATCTGTACAAGGGACCTTGCCACTAAGGTTCATAATGACAACCCATGTCAGCCACACATTTATTATAGACTAATTCTAAGATGTAAACCATAAATGATTAAGACACACAAACTTGTGTAATACGAGGTAGAACCCCACCACTTAGGGTCATAACAATGGCAGTACTTTTCCGGCCACTTCAATAACACACACGAATAGCCACTACATTATGTCTCTCATGGACAATTAAGATACACAGGCCGGCTGGACTCCTCTTTTGTGGGAGGAGCTGAAGGGCAGGACCTCCTCCAGGCTCCCGATGTGCGGTCTGGATGACTTGTGCAATGCACTCGAGAGCGCCATGGCAGCCTAACCTAAGGCTAATCTCCCCGGGGCCCAATCAAACACTACCAAATCCATGTGGAGGCCACCAGTGAAAAGATAACAGTCCTACCTTGCCCTATCAGATGGTGCACCTTGAGAGGAATTGTGCCTAATTTATTACATCTGTGATATGAGCCATCACAAGCAAAACCTCCCCTTAACACCCAACCATAATAGAGGCTCCTAGTAGCTGGAGAAGCAATTACCCAATCAGACACACTGCTGGTGCATCCTCAGATACAGCACACGTTGTGATTATTTGGTCTTGAAGCACCCAGACTCTGAGGTCCAGATTACCATGCGGACCGTTACGAGGAGGAACTCTAGGTGTATCAGAGGATGAGACTCCAAGAAACTAGAAATTCAGACCCAATAACCTGTGGTAAGTTTAGAAAAATCACTCTCCGCACTTCTGAATACCTTAGAGATACATCTTCTTCATCTATCACAGGCCACTATTTGGCAAGAAGAAAAAAAATCATGATGAGGTTTTTACAAAAAAATTGAAAGATAAGGTAAACAATAAAAAGCTGCAGTTGTTACATTTCATAGTTGGGTATTAACTGACCAAGCCTGAAACACAAACTAGTAAAAAAATTCTTCTACACTGACTTCATGCCCAAAAGTAGTCCCACCGCATGACCAGTTGGGGTGTTTGTGGCAAAATGAGAAACGTATGAAAAGAATCTAAGATGTGCATGAAAGGGGCTCAGCGTTTAAAGACCTCCTCCTCTTCTTAGCAGCTACCTTTTTACGTTGAAAATTATTGCCAACAGAGAATACAACAGTGAATATAAAAAAGACCTACTTAATGGGAAAATCCATGTGATGAAAGGGATCATAGATTTGAAAGTCTAAAAACATTACCATGAAAACCTTCCCCCAAAGTACTCTTGCAACTGCAAAGGTAGCTGAGGGCAAATGGGTAACAGAACAATTTTCAGAAGGGGAGAATCAAAGACTAAAGTTTCCACCCTGAAATCTGATGGCATTAAAATATTTTTTGTAACCAATTTTATTAGGTTTTACTACAACTATAAACCATATTTAAACACAGTCTGCGACAATGACCTCACATTTTTGTGCCCCCTGGTTAACCCTTACCGTAAAGCAGCATACAGTTTATTACCTGAAAAGTTCAGTGTCCCAAATACAACAATATTAATCCTTCTTGCAGAACAGCCGCAGACCGCGCAGGTTCCCTGCAAAGTAGGTCCAGGGAGCCCATATCTTTTTTATATTTTTGGGTACTCCTCCGGCCTTGTAGAACAATTTTTCCATTTATATGCACTGGTCTATGTCCCTGATCCACTCATGTACAAGAGGGTACTGCTTCCCTATCCAGTGCTTGGCCAAGTCTCTTGGCCACCAGCAAGGCCATAGCAATGAACGAGCGAGTGGCTCATGACCCCCACTCGCACTCCGAGTATCCATAATGCCTAGCAGTGTTAGTTTCGGATCCAAGGCCAAATGTCTCCCTGTCACCTTCCGAACAATTCTGTTGAACTCTCTCCAGTATGTTTGTTCCTCTGGGCATTCCCAGATCATATGTAAAATAGAACCTGGGCCATGGCCGTACCAGAGGCACTCCAGCCCCAGACCTTCCCCATACGAATGTATGACGTTACAACGCATACATTTACAATGCATGCACTTACAACGCAGTTTTTACATCGCAACATCCACTACAACGCATTCCATTACATCGCATGACACTACATCACATTTAAAAAAACTACCTTTACAATGCATTCCATTACATCGCATACTACCTTTGCAACGCATACCATTACATTGCATTTAAGGTAAGTATTGGATAGTATAGGGGTAAAAATTACTATTCTAACCCCAGGGGGTGCAACAGTAGGGTAAGTGTTGGATAGTGTAGAGGTAAAAATTACCATTCTAACTCCAATGGTATGTGTTGTAATGCCTGCATTGTAGTGACATGTGATGTAGTGTCATGCATTGTAATGGTATGCATTGTAATGCCTGCGTTGTAGTGACATGCGTTGTAAAGGATGTTGCGATGTAATGACTGTTGTAAGTGTAGTGCGATGTAATGGTTGCATTGTAAAGGTTGTTTCCCTCCCCATATGCCACAGCTGGGTGGAAGACTAATAAGTTTGGTGTAGATAAGTGAATTGTATGAGGTGAAAGTGCATGGAGCTTTCAAGCTGTCTGGGCGCTGTCTTAGCCTAGGCCTACTCATCAACGTAGAGGGCGTTCCACAACCACCTCCCATCTCATACTCTGATTGGTCAGGAGTATGGGTTACTAGCAATTTGTATATTGGTGAGATGCTTACCTTTCTCAAATTGTCAGTTATTAGTAGAACTCTAATGGGCTGTACTCGGGTAACATTCTAAGGTTCTCCTTAATGCCTTCCAGGGCATTCCAAAGTTGTAGATATTTGTAAAACTGTAATTATTGGAGGTGGGATTCAGTCCCTATTTCCTGGAACGATTTCATGTGGCCCTTCCTCCAGATATTCCCCCAGCGTTGATACCTATAGGGTCCCAACAGTAGAACCCTACTAATCCCGCTGCCTCCGACAAACGCATTCCCTGCCATAGGTTGGTCGCACCGGTGCCGAACCATTTCATTTGGCGGAGGGCAGCATACCAACAGACGATGGGGATGCAGATGACCGGTAGTAGGAAGCGAGAGGGAGGTTTGCTGTACAGCAGTGTGAGTACACCATGTGGGTGAAGCAATTCAAATTCCAGTCTGAGCAGGATCACACCTGTCTGCCCAGAACCAATCGTTGATATTGACAAGTTGAGAGGCCCAATAATATAATCTCACATCCGCCCCAACCAAACATGTCTCATAAGAAGAGGAATTGCGTTTTTAAAAGGAGACACTGGGTATTATCCTGTCCCAGAGAAAAAACTAGTGGTTTGTGTCTGCAGCTCTATTAAAAAATATAAATAAAAAGGTAGGAAAGAGTAGATATGGGTAATGTTGTAAAATGCAGGTCCTTGATTATGGGGTGGTCTCATTCGGTGGAAGATGGTTCACTTTGAGCACACAATGTTTTAAAGTGCGAGGCAAACTCTCTTACTAAGAGGACCATACTTTGAACTGCCATTCCATTCAGGGACTTTAGCTCAGGCACCAAGCCACATCCTACACTGTGAGTAGAGCCCACCAAGATGGGCTCTATCCAGGTCGTTCTGTCTGAGAGTAAATCAGGTCTGGTCAAGTTAACACTTCGTTTCTGGTGGTGCAGGGAAGGCCTGCATCACCTGTACAAGTTGATCTCATTTTTGGAATGGTGCAACCCACTCTCCCTACGCTTAGTCTTATGTAAATATAGAAAAGCCCTCCCTCTAAGGACTGTTTTGAAAGCTTACTAGAGCATGATTGGTGTGGAGACTGTTCTGTTATTGAGCTCAACTCAATCAGTGATTGTAGTGCTGAGTTGTTCTGTGAATTCGCCATCTAGGAACCACCAGGGTTTCAGCTGCCCTGGTCCAAGCTCCCCCCACCATTGCCAGCACCGGGGAGTTGTCTGAGAGGCCCCTTGGGAGGATATGTGAATGAATGAATGAAATTGTACTTGTATACTGAATGGCTACCCTCAGGCCTTTCAGCGCTATTTGATAGAAGAGCAGAGAAAAGCAGAAGCTGTGAAGTTAAGGGAATGTCTTAACTCCATGCGTGCGGCGCATTTTCCCGCTGTGCGCTGAAGTTTTTAAAAACCCGCGGTTCATGACGAGCTCAGCTCGTCATGAGCGTACGAGAGGTGTACCTCATGACAAGCTGAGCTCGTCATGAGCGTCAAAGGGGTTAAAGAGGTGGGTTTTTAAGAGCTTCCGGAAGGCCAAGAGGTTGTTGTCCTTTTGTAAAGTGAGGGGGAGAGTGTTCCAGATCTTTGCAGTATTAAACGAAAAGGAGCGTCCGCCCCGTCTGGATCTTCGAATTTTCTTGGGGTCGACCAGGCATAAGGAACTGGAGCGCAGGGTTCTGTGAGGAAAATAGGGGGTGACCAGGGACTGGATAATAGCCGGACCAGTCTTCAGGATGGCTCTATGAACTAGGCACATAGCTTTAAACTGTATCCTGGCCGGAATAGGGAGCTAGTGAGGACTCCTCAATGCTGGTTTAGCAGATTGCCACCGCGGAATCTGGAGAAGCAGGTGTCTGTGTAATATGTCAGAAGTCTGAGAAGGGGACCGTGAGGAGTGGAGTAATATGTGTATTGCCTTTCTGCCCAGTGGTGTAAACACCAGACATCCTCTAGCCCTAGTGCATCAGCCCATGTCTAAAGGTGTTGGACCTGGGATCCTGTGTGGCAGAGTTCGGGTCATGTAGAGGGTCCATCACAGCATGAAAATCTGCCCTTATTAATGTGAAGCCAGGTGTGGTGGAGGTTAGCAGTTGTGATACTGGTTCCATTGTGAATAGATGAGAGGGGTGTTTACACTGCCGAGTGTCCATACCTTACAAATATTGAGTTATAAATCTCATTATAAACTGCCTTAATGGGTCTCTGAGGACTGTGTGCACTGCCAAAAGGAAGGTCCTCTTGAGCAATATTGCCGACCCTCTGAAACCTCCAGTGTATCCTGAATGACATATCCTCAAGTAGCCATGTCATCCTAGAAAGCAAGATTCTGCTCCAAGTTAGTGTGTCTCTTAGAGCAGAAGCACCGCTGGATGGTGCCTCTTAGCGTAAGTGAGGAAAACCCTCATTTGATCTGGTAGTAGGGTGGCAGGGGGAAGAGGCTCTGGTGGGTGGCCTGGTAGCCATGGACCTGTGGGTGTGCTCCATAATGAAGGACGCAGATGGCACCTTCTCCAAGAGCTACGATTTGGAGACAGTGCATTATGAAGCTGATGGCATGGTGCCCCTCAGCACCCTTGGGGACTCCTGCAATTCAAATGTTATCCCTCCTGTACTCTGACTCCTCCGCCCTGGCCTCTATTTGCCCCACTCTGTGCTGGAGGGCCACCAGCATGTTCTGCAAGGATGTGATTCCCCCCTTTTTTCCAGAGAGCCTCCCCTCTACCTCAGTCACCCTTTCGGCTGTGTTGTGGAGATCCTAGCAGAGCAGGGACAGTTCAAGACTTAGCTCTCCTATCTTGCCCTCTAAGGATGTTTGAGAGTCCTGTGTGGCCTTGAGAATGGAAGTGGTAGACTAGAGGAGAATGGCTGAAAGCAGAGACCCCTGTTTGCGCCTCTTCCGTTTAGCCACTGTGGTCTTGATGAACTTAATTATCTTTCCCTGGGTTGGGAACGCAACTTTAAGTTGTCAATCCAGATAAGGGGGCCCCATAGCTGTTTTCTTGAACTAAAAAATGCAGAAAAAGGTGAGGTCTTTGGCCTTTTCTTCCTTCTTTTGAAGGTGGTAGGTGCCTCTAGAATCTATTTGTACTACTATTGCCTTGTTAGTTTGAACTTCCGCTGATGCTTGTTCAGGACTTGTTGATTTATTTTGCTTCAGAATTTTGTTTTGTTGCCAAAAGTTACTATTTTTGTGTTGCTTAGATTGATCTCCAGTTGGTTTTTCACTGTGTACTCATGAAGTTTATTGATTACTCTTGCAGCGCAACCTTTGTTTTGCTAAGTAACACCAGATCATCGGCACAGAGTGAGTTAGTTGTTTGTTCACTGCCTAATTTAGGAGGGTGTGCATTAATATAATCAACTTCTTCTGAGAAATATGCAATAAACTGGTTTAATAAGGTGGGCACTAGTACACAGCCCTGTTTCAGGTCATTGCGGGTGTATATTTTGTCTGGAGAGGTGGGTCCCGTCGCACAACTTAATATTTATGCACATGTTTGTGTACAGTAGTTCAATCACTCACAGGTGGGTTGGAGGGAGATCCCAGAGTTACAGCTTAGACCAGAGTTTGGCTCTGGGGACCCGATCAAAGGCAGTTCTGATGTTCAGATTCACTTTTCCACCAAAGAGCAACTGCTGTCAAGTTTAGTGTGGTTCCAGTTCTTTTGCCTGAAGCCTGATTGGTTAAGTGGGATTTTCTTTACCCCATGTGCCATGCTGTTATCATTTATTGGCAATATATTTTGCCTCCTTATCGATAAAAGCACTGAGACGGTAGTTGTTCAGTTGTGATTTATTATCGCCTTCATATATAGGGTGGATAATTGATACCTGCCAGGACTCGAGGATTGTCTCGATGTGCAGGATATGATAGAACAATTATAGAAGCGTGTTAGTCCAGAACTCGGTGTTTGCTGTAAATAATTATTATGGGAGCCCTTTTGGGCCCCGGGTGCCAAATAAACGTGAATTTCAATAAACAAATTCAGAGAACCTTGAAGTCTAATACTGATGATCCTTGATGGCCTTTTCAGCCTGACCTACCTGTGAACAGAGAAGTCCAGTATCAAAAAGAGCCAATGTCTCACAAGTTGGTCCTTCCCTAAAGAACTCAAAATGGTTACCAAATATTTTTTTTCAATTCAGGTAAAAGGCGTTAGAATTATGGTCTATTTTTCTATGATATATCTTGTGAATGTATTCTAATTATAGAGAAAAATCCAAATGAATTATGAAAACTTAATACAAGTTGAGAAAAGACCACAGAATACTACATAAGAGACAATGCATATTGTTGATAGCTGTAGTAACAAGCATTGGCATAGCCAATAGGTCTCGCTTTTGAGATCTTCTAAGTATTTAGTTATGCAGCACAATATCGTTGGTGCAACAACATCAACTGTTGCGTGGCTAAACACTTATAAGGTCCCACAGGTGAGACCTATTGGCTATGCCAATGCTTGTTACTTTTTGTTCTTTGGGGAAACCGGGCTAGTGCCAGCAGGGTCAAGGGTGAGTGGCAGGGAGGTGAGGAGTGAATGCCAGGAGGAACAAGGGTGACTGTAAGGCCATGTGGGTGAAGGGTGAGAGCCAGAGAGGTGAGGAGTGAGTGCCAGGGAGATGAGACGTAAGAGTCAGGAGGGTCAAGGGTGAGTGCCAGGGAGGGGATGGGTGAGTGCAGAGAAGGGGGAAGTATGAGTGCTAGGGGTGAGGGGTAGCTGCCAGGCCAGGGGGGTGAAGGGTGAGTGCCAGGGAGATGAAGGTTGAGTGCCATGGAGGTGAGACATAAGAGTCAGGAGGGTCAAGGGTGAGTGCCAGGGAGGGGAAGGATGAGTGCAAGGGGTGAAGGGTAGCTGCCAGGCCAGGGGGATGAAGGGCTCGTGCCATGGAGGTAAAGGATGAATGCCAAGGGGGTGAGTAGTGAATGCCAGGAGGGACATGGGTGAGTGTCAGAGAGGTGACAGTTGAGTATCACTTAGAGTCAATGCTGAGTGCCAGAGAGGGAGAAAGGTGAGTGCCAGGTGCAAGGAGTGACTGCCAGGCCTGAGGGGTGAAGGGTGAGTGCAAGGTAGGTGAGGGGTGAGTGACAGACTGCAAACTGTAGTGAGCTGGGGTCTAGAAGGAGGTGTGGAGATCATCACCTGGTGTGTGCTAGGCTGGGACGCACCAGTGCCAGGCCAGACTTGGGTGGATGCAAGAACCTCTGAAAGGTGGGTGCCAGGTCACTCGTAACCTTAGTACAGGGTTGGGGTGTGCAGGAGAGAGTAACATCTTCAAACAAGAAACTATTCAAAATCCTGAATACTCCACTTTATGTTCCTGCAACCTTATGTGGAAAATAATTAGCAAATGAATGGGCTTCCGTAGAGGACTTGCAGCTTATTACAGCAACTTTTTGAGATAAAGTTTGCATTGCAAATAAGCCAAAGCTAACACAATTTTAATTAGTAACGGTAAGATTCGCAATGAATTAGAGACAAGTTAAAAAACCACCCCAGAATTGAACTGAGGATACAGAATATTAAAAATGAGGGCAATATTGGTCTCCTTTTCACAGCTGACAGCCCAAAAAACAGGGTGCTGTGGAGGACTCGGATTCTGGTGGAATCAGAATTTTCAAAAGTCAATTTTTCATAAAACATTTTGTTGCAGTTGTGCGTGTGGTTGTGTGTGTGTGTTTGTGTGGGGTTGTGTGTGTGGTTGTGGGTGTTGTGGGTGTGTGTGTGGTTGTGGTTGTGATTGTGATTGTGTGTGTGGTTGTGTTTGTAGTTTTGTGTGTGGTTGTGGGTGTGTGTGGTTGTGTGTGTGGTTGTGTTTGTAGTTTTGTGTGTTGTGGGTGTGTGTGTGGTTGTTTGTGTGGTTGTGTGTGCGGTTTTCTGAGTGTGTGGTTGGGTGTGGTTGTGTGTGTGGTTGTTTGTGTTTGTGTGTGTGGTTTTGTGTGAGAGTGGTTTTGTGTGTGTGTGGTTGTGTGTGTGGGTGGTTTTGTGTGTGTGTGGTTGTGTGTGTGTTTGTGTGTGAGTGGTTTTGTGTGTGTGTGGTTGTGTGTGGGCTTGTGTGTGGGCTTGTGTGGTTTTGCATGGTTGTGTGTGTGTTTGGGTGTGTGTGGTCGTGTGTGGTGTGGTTGTGTGTGTGGTGTGTGTGTGTGTGTGTGTGTGGTTGTGTGGGTGTGGGTGTGTGGGTGTGGTTGTGTGTGTGTGGTTGTAGGTGTTTGTGTGTGTGGTTGTTGAGGTTCTGTGATTTTGCGTGCTTTTAAAGTGCACGACTTTCTTTTCTAAACATGGGTTTTTGCCATGCGTCGTGACTGTCATCTGGTGTTGCCTTTTACGTAGGCCTCAGAAGTTAGTCTGCGAGCAAAGCAGTCTGACCTTTTGTGGGTCATGTGTACATTAACTAAGGTTTCCTTCGTGCGCTGGAGTTAATTTCAGAAGCTGGCCTTTCACCTGGAATTGACCCTGCCAAGCCAATTTCCCTGCAAGATCGTTTTCCACTTTCCCAATCACCATTCAAGACATTTGGTAACTTTTAGGTTTCTTTACGTTTTTGTTATCTTGCACATTATCTGAAACGACTTTTCTTTACTGTTTCTTCATTTCATGGGTTAGGCTTTCAATTAAGGGTTTGTCCGGGCCTTCCAGATTATTATTTAGATATGCCTAAATATTAACTTGTGGGTTGGGACACTGTAAAATGAGCTTTACTATATGATGCTGTGTGATGTCATGTATTTTCTATTGGTTGAATTTTGGTGCAGGGGCGTGCATTTTAAATGTACCTTTTTGTGTATAAATAGGGATGTCTCGCCTTAGTAAAATTGAGCAGTTTCTTGAGTTGTACACCGTGTTGTGTTGCTGGGATTTCTGCTACTAGCTGCAGCTAATAAATTTGATCTCTGATGCCACCTAGAAGTATTCTGTGTCTCTGTATACCAAGGCAAGGGAACCCAGAGGACTTTGGGCGTGTCCCTGGCGCCGCTGGGTACTTGAAATCCCAGTTCTTCATTGTGTGTGGTGTGTGTGGTTGTGGGTGTGTGTGTGTGTGGTTGTGTGTGTGTGGTTAGGTATAATTGTGTGTTTGGTTGTGGTTGTGTGTGTGTGGTTGTGTGTGGTGTGTGTGTGGTTGTGGATCTGGGTGTGGTTGTGTGTGTGTGGTTGTGTTTGTGTGTGTGGTTGTGTGTGTGTGTGGTTGGGTGTAATTGTGTGTGTGGTTGTGTGTGTTTGGTGTGTGTGTGGATGTGTGTGGTTGTGTGTGTGGTTGAGTGTGGTTGGGTTTAATTGTGTGTGTGGTTGTGTGTGTGTGGTTGGGTGTAATTGTGTGTGTGGTTGTGTGTGTGTGGTTGTGTGTGTGGTTGAGTGTGGTTGGGTTTAATTGTGTGTGAGGTTGTGTGTGTGGTGTGTGTGGTTGTGTGTGGTTGTGGGTTTGGGTGTGGTTGTGGGTGTGTGTGGTTGTGTGGGTGTGGTTGTGTGTATGTGTGTGGTTGTGTGTGTGGTTGTGGGGTTGTGGTATGTGTGTGCATGGTTGTGGGTGTGGTGTTTGTGTGGGTGGGTGTGGTTGTGTGAGTGGGTGTGTGTGGTTGTGTGTGTGTTTGGGTGTAATTGTGTGTGTGGCTGTGTGTGGTTGTGGGTGTGGGTATGGGTGGGTGTGGTTGTGGTCGTGGGTGTGTGTGTGGTTGGGTGTAATTGTGTGTGTGGGGGTGTGGTTGTATGGGTGGTTGTGTGTGTGTGTGTGTGCGGTTGTGTGTGTGTGTGGTTGTGTGTGTGGTTGTGTGTGGTTGTGTATGTATGTGGTTGTGTGGTGTGTGTGTGTGTGTGTGGTTGTGTGTGTGATTGCGTGGTTGAGTGTGTGGTTATAGGTGTGGTTGTGGGTGTGTTTGGTTGGTTGTGTGTGGTTGAATGTGTGTGGTTGTGTGTGCGGTTCTGTGTGGTTGTGTGATTGTGTGTGGGTGTGTGGTTGTGTGTGTGGTTGTGCGTGTGGTTGTGTGTGTGTGGAGGGGTGTGTGTGTGGTGCTGTGTGGTTGTGAAAGTGTGTGGTTGTGTGTGTGGTTGTGTGTGTTTGTGTGTGTGTGGTTGTCTCTAGGCATGTGGTTGTGTGTGTGGTTGTGTGTGTGTGATTGTGTGTGGGTGTGTGGTTGTGTGTGGGTGGTCGCGTGTGTGTGTGGTAGGTCATGTGTGGGTGTGTGGTCATGTGTGGGTGTGTGGTTTTGTGTGTGGTTGTGTGTGGTTGTGTGTGTTTGTGTGTGTGGATGTGTTGTGGTTGTGTGTGTGGTTTTGTATGTGTGTGGTTTTGTGTGTGTGTGTGGTGTATGTGGTTGTGTGTGTGGTTGTATGTGTGTGTGTGGTTGTGTTTGTGTGGTTGTGTGTGGTTGTGGTTGTGTGTGTGTGTGGTTGTGTGTGTGGTCGTGGTTGTGTGTGTGTGGTTCTGTGTAGTTTTGGTTGTGTGTGTGGTGGTTGTGTGTGGTTGTGGTGTGTGTGGTTGTGTGTGTGGTTGTGTGCCTGATTGTGTATGTGTGTGGTTGTGTGTGGTTTTGTTTGGTTGTGTGTGATTGTGGTTGTGGGTGTGGTTGTGTCTGTGTGGGTGTGGTTGTGTGTGTGGTTGTGGGTGTGGGTGTGGTGTGTGTGTGTGGGGTTGTGTGTGTGTGTGTACGTACTGTAATCCATGCAAGTTGTGTGTTGGGAGCAATTAAATTAGGCCCAATACCAATTTGTATAGTTGGTAGACATTGACGAGCAGAGTCAATATGATGTCGTGCATGGAAGAGACTACAAAGTTTGAGACCAATAAGTTTATTGATAAGACTAATAATAATAATAAGACTATTTTGATGCAACTCGAAAAAGTTTGCACACCATGGTAATTTAAATTTGGATTCAAATGAAAGTGAGAGTGATCGGATAGAGGCAGAGGGGAAAGCAAAGGAAATAAAAACAAGCAACTTAATGACCCGTGACGGAGGAGACAGATGACGGCTGCGCGCGTGCACGCTTGCATGAATGCAACCGAGTAGCCAGCCAGTAGCACTTTGAAAACTCACCTACTAAATGTCTCGGCCAGACCAGCGCATGCGTTGGATCAGGCGAGACCTAAAAAGGCCTTTGCCTTTTTTTTTGCATAGTAAGTGTGTGTACGGAATCACACTCCATACATTTTGACACGTTATACCAACTGGCAACCAGTCTTGATTTGTCTAATCTGTTTTTTACTGGACACTATCGTGAAAACAACTCATACAATTTGCAGCCCTAGCAGAGCATTAAAATATGGCAAAGTTCTTACTTGTATTAGGTTGCTGCAAAAGAAAGATGCCAAAATTACCTTGTGCGACTTTGAAGGCATAGAAGGGGGAAAAGCTGTCTGGGATTGACGTTTATGTAAATGTTCACACCACCATGTTGATGAAAGGGTTTCCTGTCCAATATGTCTTTTTCATGAGAAAATGTAATTCCCAATGGACAGTCGTCTGGTTTGATAACCAAGTTTACCATTGCTATTAAGAATGAGTATTTGCCTCATTTAATCCTTCTGACCATAGGGCTGCTTTCAGAAGAAAGCCTAAATAGGAGGAGGCACCTAATATCGCAGAGGGTGTGTTTGTGTGAACTGTTTAAGCTCACAAGGTAAGACAGTCTGAATCATAAGTAAAGATAATTGTTCCAATCCAAATTCTCAGTAGTGCAGGATGACGTTAAGAAAGTCTTACAGTTGAGTGCATTTGTTAGGCTGTGTGATGATTAAATCAGTTCAAAGTGAAATAGGGATGGCCTTTCCAAACTTTCCTGTATGTATGTAATCAAAAAGGTAAATTATAATGGCATTGTCCCAAAACAGTTATCTTTGCATTTGACCGTAGAATGTGAGAAGGGAAAAATATCTCAGGAACATATTAACAAATGTTTTTCATAGAGTCAAAACACTCTTATACAAGTGAAAATGTTGAATTAAATCTAATAACAATTTGGTCTTCCACAGACAAAATACCTCTAAGGGCAACCTTTCCATTAGTGTTCCTGTGGGGAGTGAGGCACATCCAGTAACCAGAAGGTGCTAGAGGACTGCTCATGGAAATCCCCCACAGAGATTGAAAACATGTACTATTGCTCGGCAATTTCTACAATAGAGAAAGATGAGAATGGTAATCCAACCTGGGGTATCGGCACAGATGAAAACAGACTCATATATGATGGCAGCATCAGCCAAGAGACATTATCTATTCTAAGGCATAGTATCTTCACTGGGGAAAATCGGATACCCATTTGTATGATCAAAATGAAGTCTGAGTGAAATTTCCTTTATGGCAGTATTTGTTACAAATGAGATGCATTATGCCTGAGAATATACCGTTGTGCATCTGTTGTTTTTACCATGGGGGGTTGATAATCAACTCGATATTCACTGTGAGTTCAATTTTCACACGAGCAGACAAGTCAAGTAACTTTTTTTAGTATGAAATTGATCTTTTTCATCCTTTTTATTTATTTGTTTTTTTACTGGGGAAGTGACGTTTAGTGTGGCTATTGTACAAATCATATCAACTTTTGCTTTCTGTTTTGAAGATTCCTCCCTGTTCTCTATTCGGCCATTGGTCATTTTGGATTTAGATTCTGAGGAGAAAGCATTACCCAAGTCTCCAGTCTCTGCTGCATCTTCCACTGATGGATGTTTACTTTTTTTTCAGGAAAATTATGTAAGTTTAAAACATGTTGCAAAAAGTTTGATCCTTAATGGAGAGAGTGCACCACCATTTATTTCCTCTTGCTCTGATCTCTTTCATGTTTTTGTTTCCTCACCCCCGACTGCAACACTTCCTGCTCTTGTGATTACATATTTTATTTATTTATCTTTCTTTTTCCTTTTCTTCCGGCTACAATAATCAAGTTTCTACTAAAAAGTATTCCCTTTCCTGCCTATGAAAAAAATGACAAAATTCAGAACGCATTATTAGCCAAAACACAACGCAGACCACATAAGTGCTTGAAATCTAGAGGGTGGGGAATAAATACATCAGTTCATGTCTGTTTGCTAAAGCCTAGCGATTATTCTCACTAGCCCTATTTCCCCGCTACAATTTCCTCCAGTACTTTCTGCATTTGTATTTCAGACGTAAAATAATAATTCTGTCCTTGAAAAATGACTTTTAGTTTAGCAGGGTTTTGTAGATAAACCGTTGCGCCTGTTTTCTGGAAAGGTGTGATCAGCTGCCTGATCCGCCATCTCCTCTTTACTGTTGCATGTGCGAAATCTCATTTGAAACATATACGAAAAATTCTCCCAGTTTCTTTTCTTATTCGGGCTCGCCAGTTCAAACACTGTCGGAGCAGAAAATTCCCGAAAAAGATTAAAAGTGCTCTTGGATATGATTGATCATTCGGGTTACATCTATATATAGTTAGAGGAAATCTGTGTACCCGCTGGATTTCTTTATCCCAGTCCCATTGTGCAAGTTTGGGTAGAGAATTCCTTAACAAATTTATTGTAAATTTCCTGATGTCATTACCCTCGCTCTTCTCTGGTATTCCTAGCAGCTTTAGATTGTTGCGGCGTTGCCTATTTTCTGCCTCTTCTAGCTTCCACATTACATCCTTCGGGGTACTTTCTTGAGATAATGATTGTTTTTTCAGGCTATCTTCCATGGTTTCTAGCACCTCCGTTCGATTTTCAACCATACTTAGGCTCTTCATGATTACTATGCATGTTTTCCCAACTTTTCTAATTGAGCCTTGTAGTTTTTTTTTATGCTTGTCGGGCTCGCCTGTTTTCTAGTTTGACTTCATGTTGAAATGATCTGAGTAATTGTAGGATCAGGGATAGGGATGGTTCGCCAGGTTGTACAGAGTCTTTCTGTCCGATCGTATCCTTTAACTGTTTTTAGATGATTTCACAGCCTCATGTATTCCATTACCTAGCAGCGTCTGTATACCAAGTAATCCCAGCCTAGTTCACCCTCTTCCTCTCCCTCTTTCCGCCTATGGACACCCTTTGTTCCATCCGATAGCCTCTTGATTTTCCTAGATACCCTTTTTTCTCCTTGCTGGTTGCAATTACTTGTAGATGTATCATCATCCCCTTCCTCATTACTGCTCGTACTTGACATCACATTTTCAGACTTCCCCAGATTCCTCATTCAGAGAGTAAAAGTTTTCCAAAGGATCTGGAGACAGATATCCCATCTCGTAATTTTTTCTCCCCTGTATTTCTTTCTCAGTGGGAGCGGTTTGGCCATTAACATTAGTCATTTCAATTCCGTTTGAATCTCTTGTTGCTGTTTCTGCCTCTGATATCTCTGCTTCCGTGGCAGGGAGAACCATAATCGGGGTATTGGCTAAGGCCAAGGCTAAGTGAACTTGCTCCCCGCCTCGGTGATCACTTAAGCATAACTCTGGCGTTCCTAATATAGTTTTTTCCCCCGTTTCACCCCATGACAGCCGCTCCATGCTGATTTCTGCCATCATATCCGGGTTAGTACTGACAGCTTGCTGGTCTGTTACACACGTTTCCGCACCGGTAGGGGTTTTAATTAAGATATCATTTGTATCCCTTATCTGTTCCTGCTCCTTTTCACATTCATTTGCACCTTTAACCGGGAACAAGCTTGTTATGACTAACTGTTTTTTTATTTTGTTCATCAGTTACAGTACCTTTTGACCTGGGATTTTTATTTCCTTCTGGTTTGCCCCCCTTACCGGAACGCAGCTCGTGTTTTTTCCAGTCCATGTCCACTTTGTTATTCATTTCACATTGAGGAGACAAGGGTAGCGCCGGTACAGCCAAACGCGTCTTGCTCCGCACGCCTCGAGCTGCCATGAACTCTCCTGTTTGCGTTCTGGGCTCACCGGCGTCTGCGTTGCTAGGCAGCACCAATCCTACGTCGATAGTCCCCCAGCCGGCCGCCGCCGTCAGCAGGATCCGAGCAAGAGATTCCCAGGGTCCATACCGGTCCTTGCTTTCCTTGCTCTTCTCCACAGGTTGACGAACACACGAACTTCGGCAGCCCCTGTACCATCCAGTCAACAGATGCCAACCATTACTCTCTCTGCGCGTAGACAACGCAACTCGGTAGAAAGCCTCATCGATTCAGGGAGAGACGCGGAGGTGAGTAACAGAGCATTTCACTCAGGTGCCATCTTGCCCCGTTTAATGTGGGAGGAGAGAGAGAATCTCTGACCTGGGGTAAAGTTGATGCAAAAAACCTCACATTTGGATATAGAAACAATGAATAAGGGGAGAAAAATATTTATCCGGAATCAGGGCAGAGGATAATAAAATGTAAGCTCGGGATGGAAAAGCATCAGTATGGCTAAGTTGAAAATTTTGACCGTTAATATCTGTGGCCTTAACGATGAGAGAAAAAAAAGGCAAAGAGTGTCTGTTGGGTTACAATTGACAGGGGCCAATATTCTCTGTATACAAGAAACACATATTGAGGGGTCACAAATTAATCTACTTAATAAATTGGGCTACAGGGTGGTCACCGCCACAACACAAGGAGTCAGGACTAAGGGGGTAGCTATAGTTGCAAAAGGGGGGGACACAATTTACTCGCTCCTCATCTGATAAATAAGGATGTTACAGAGTGTCAACAGAATAATGGTGGGAAAATGACTATCTGCACAATATATAGCAATATTAGCGATGACCCAGAAGTACTGGCTCATATATCTAATGATCTTGTTCATTGGCCTGTCCCTGTGATAATTTGTGGTGACTTTAATTTAGATTTACCGAGTGACTGGTCAGCAGACTCAGGTTTTAAGTACAAGGGCAGGAAGTCAAGAGTGTTTCAAGCTTTTAAAAATCTATGTCAAAGTCATGGTTTGATAGACTGCTGGCAAGCAGAACATACAAATGATCCTCGCTTTACCCATTATTCCTATCCACATGCAAGACATGCAAGACTGGACTATATTCTGGTCTCTAACATACTAGTAGCTAGCAGTACAATAGAAAAGCTACCAAGAGTGCTCTCTGACCACAACCCTCTTGTTTTAACTATTGAATTTATATTAACGAAGCATAATATGAAAACATGGATGTTTGAAAGAGCATTATTGGTCAATGAGAAGTACTGTGATTACATGCGGTATTGGATCTCCAAATTCCTGGAAGATAATATAGGTAGTGAAGTGCACCAATCGACATAGTCTGGGATGCCCTAAAAGCTCTAATAAAAAAACCAAGCAAGAAATGAAGGTACGTCAGAATAATATAGCTGAAGCGGAGGAAGGACTAATAAAAGCTGTCCTGGAGGGTAGGGAAGTTGAAAATAAATTAAGGCGGGTTGCAATAGCCAAAAATGTTATTACTGATAGCTTAACGATAAGAGCTATAGATAGAGCCACAATGCATAAGGAAATTTTTTATGAACTAAGTGAACACGTGGGACATCAGCTCACGGTACGGACCCGATAACAAAGCACAACTAATTTCATCAAGGCAATTCGGGACCCAGAGCTCGGGTTAAGGACAAATCCCGACGCAATAAGAACTGCGTTTCAAAGATATTATCAGGATTTGTATAGGGATATATACAACAGGAATCAATCGATGAATATATAGACCAAGATATTTTTTTAAGATTAGAGATTGAAGATCTAGAAAGTGTGGATAGTATTCCGCAGTGGGAGGAAATTCTTCTCTCAATTAATAGTCTAGCTCCAGGTAAAGCGGCGGGTATGGATGGGATTCCCACAGAGTTTTATGTTAAATTCTGCCCTCAGCTAGAAAAATATGTTGAGAGATTTGATCGCACATATATTTCAGGGGGGACGCCTTCCGGGATAGTGGTCCATGGCCAAAATTGTGTTTTTAAAAAAAAACATAAAGACCCTATTGAACTTGGGTCTTATCGCCCTATACCATTAATAACCGGGGATTCTAAAATGTTCTAAGCTACAAAAATGTTGGTGTATGCGGACGATATCGCATTGGTTACTAGTGACCCTATGAGCGCAATTGGTATAATTGAAGAAGAGCCTAAAAGCTTTGGCGAGGTATCTGGATATAAACTAAACTAAGACAAAACTCAGATTATCACCAACAGTACAATTGAGATGAGGGATGAACGGAAAACAGAGAAAGCAACATATCTAGGTGTTAAAAATAACAGCCAAATTAACTTAGTTAATAATAATATTGTACCGCTAATACAACGCACAAAGAAGGATATAATTCGGTAAAATAATTTACATCTATCCATAGGGTGAAGATGTAACCTGATTAAAATGCTTTTTACCCAGAGTTTTATATTTTTTTAGGACAATTTGTTTGGCATTCCCTTCACAACTGTTTAACCCCTTTGCAGCTGGGGGGATTCCCCCGCTGTGCTGAGGGGCGCGCACAGCGCCCCCATGCTCATGACGAGGTCAGCTCGTCATGACAGCGCCCGTTCCAATGGAACGTTCAGCACAGCAGGAGAATCAGCCCAGCGTGCGTTCCACGGAATGGGCGCGGTCATGAGCACCGGAGCGCCGTCGCTCATGACGAGCTGAGCTCGTCATGAGCATTCAAGAGGTTAAAGACATAGATAGTATGTTTTCTAGGTATATTTGGTGTTACAAGAGGCCACGAAGAGCATTACGATTCATCACATTACCTAAGGAGAGAGGGGGAATAGCATTGCCTAATATCAAATTATATTATTGGGCCACCACATTTAAATACTTTGCTGATTTATTATTCAAGACAAATGTTAGCAATGAAGATAATATTCCAACACCACAAGAACTTTTATTAGGTGATGGATCCAGAGGATGTCTATGGTGACATCTGAATGATAGTTACTTCAAGAAGTTCAAATTCAAATCTATCTTTGGCATTTGTAAGGTTTGGAATAATACACGTAAACTATTGGGTATCGGACGATTATCTCATTACAAACCAATCCATAAAAACAATAATCTCCCAGGGATTTCTAATGATACCTGTATGGAGAGATGGGTACAGAGAGGGATTACACAACTAGGCTGTTTTTATTCCATTTCAGGATTGAAATCTTTTGAGGAATAGAGTATAAATTAGATCAGCGGGATTTTTTAAAATATTTACAAATTTGGGATTTTCTTTGGAAGAAAGGTGGTGGGGGACAAACATTTTAAGTAGACAGACAATGGAGAACCTGTATAAAAAAAAAATATATAAAAATTGGAGAAATTTATGAATTGCTGAACGTATGTTACCCGGACGATATGGATAAATATATTACAAAATGGCAGGTTAAACTTGGGGTTTCGGCTGAAACTATCCACCACTCCTTCGAATTATATCAGTCCTGTCTAATGTATATAAAATTGCAAGCTCAATGTTATAAAACCTTTTTTCTATTATATTACACTCCATGTAAAATCGCTAAATGGGGGCCTGGAAAAGGAACATCATGTCCCTGATGTGCGTTATTCAAAGCTGACAGCGTACATATATTTGCTTCATATGATGTATTAATGAAGCTAGTGAATGATATATCAGCTTTTTTATCAGAGGTATTAGACACAAGAATAGAAATTTCCGTCTATGAAATAATGTTAGGTTTAGCTGATTCAAATCAACCAAAACACATGCGAGGGCTGATATTCATGGCAATGGCAGTTTTCAGATTATGTATAGCGTCAGCGTGGTTGGATCCAAATCCACTGGTGTTCCAACAATGGAGATCTCGATTGCTGGCTACTTGCAGTTTAGAGGTAGCCATATATTAAAGAAAGGGGCGTAATAAACTTAAAAAGGGACCTGCAATATGGGACCCGTTAATGCAATGGTTACAAAGACAGGCAGAGACTGGTTAATGTATATTAAATGTCAATCATGATCTGGATTGTGATGTATTATTTTTTGTGCTAAACAACTTTTTTTTTCTCTTTGTGAGACTTTGTTACAATGCTAAAACTGTAATATATAAAAAGTGAAAACTCTATTATTGTGGAGGAGTGTGGCTCAATGATTAGAGCGGCAGACCCTGATGCAGAGTTCTGGCCAGGGACCAGGGTTTGATTCCCACCTCGGCGGGGTCTCAGGCTCAATTTCCTTGGACCTGTTAGTTCTCGCCTCGGTGCCTATTCTAATCACGGGCCCCACGCTGCAACTCTGGGCAATAGCTTGCTTAGCCTCCACACCGGCCCCAACAGCGCTAAGGATGCCTGGCTTCACCCTGGGGGTGCCCAGGAGTGGACACTTCACAGGGAAAGCCAGGAGGGGTTCCACAGCGGTATGAGTATCAGCGCCAGGAAGCCGAATAGGCGACACCGCAAGGTGACCGTCTGGTGACAGTGCGCTCTATAAGTACCATGACATTTACATTTACATTTACATTATTATTTGTATGTGCTGGGCAGGTATGAGTTAGGGGTGGGGGCGGGATATTGAATGGGGGTGTACATGTATAAAAACATAAAACCTAATAAAGATGTTTTTTTTTAAAGTACGTTTGACTACTGCTCTGATAAAATGACAGAGCTGTACATCAAACAACTTTTTTTTTATTTAAAAAAACAATCCCACTCTGGTATTTTCTTTTTATAAATAAATTGAAAAATGGTTCTCCCCCTCACCGTGGAAGGTATTTGAAAGTTTTCGCTGCCCCTTATTCACAAGTTTTTCATTTTTCATGGTGGTAAGCAGTGAAAACTGGTCATGTGTCCTCCCATTATAAACACATGGGCAAACCCCCCACACTCTTACTCCGTCAGGCTGTTGGAGGTGTTTGTAGGCATCAGTAATGGCGTAGCCTCCGGCGTCTATACACTGAGGGTCCACCTTACTCTAAATGAGGTGGACCAATCATCAGGTTGGCGGAAAGAGTACTGAGTCACCGTTGCAACAGAGTTTCTTTCCGACAAACTTTGAAATCAGGCCATAAGGCATAAGAAAGTAAGGCCAGTGGATATTTTGACTTTGTTATCCATGTTTTCTGCCTTTCCAGCCCATGTGTTTATCTGCTATTTTGTGAAACCAGTGTGTACCGCACAGGGTGCCATTTTGTCTTTGTTCTCCTAGTCTTCTGCCTTCCAAGCCATTTGCTAATCAACAATTTTGCAAAACCTTTGTGTGCACACCTGATTATTGATTGATAGTTATTTTAAGTAATTTTCAAAAGACGTTTGCTGGGAGCATTGCATGTTATGGCTCACAGATATTTTTACTCAATCTAATTTTTTCATGTATATTCCCTGTTATATATTGTGGTAATGCAGTGTTATAGTAGTCTTAAATACACAGAGGTTACTTTGTATTTAATTGATTTTTGCCCTCCCCTCTCAGAGAGAGCCCCACAGGCCTGGTAGGTACCCCATGTATTTATTTACCATTTTTCCCAGGTTCTGCCACCTTGCGATGGTTATAATTTTAGATTTAATTCGTTTTTGCCAGCCTCCTCTGGCTCCCATTGGGGTTCCATGGGCTCTGGCACGACACCAAGTATTATTATTTATGTAGCTGTACATAAATGTCGTTCTAGGATTTGGCGGCGAATTGGGAGAGGGAGCGTCCTACGGAGAGCCACTGCGAATGTAGGGTATCTGTGCGAGGGTGAGGTGTGCGGAGGGAAGGATCCTGGTAGGTTTGATGGAAAAGCAGGCAAGGGTTCATGTTTATGCCTCCACTAGCTTGGTTCCATTTTGTAGAATCTTTATTTTAACTAAAACTATTGCACCTAACTGCCCTTATCCCTTCTCCCCCTACTCTATTGTTACTCCTTTCCTATATTTACTCCTTGCCCCATCGCATTTACACTATATACGCCTTGTTGCGCAGTGAATGGATCCAACTTGATTTTACTTGACCCCATCCGGTTTGTTGACGCTTTAATCCATTTTGTCTCTGGTGTCCACTATAAGCCTATCTTCCATAGCCGGTCTACCAGACCTGATCTACTTTCCAGCCTCCTGATTCTCATCCACTGCCTTTCTATGCTCCATTGACTTTATGTGTAATGATATGCTCTGTAACTGATGTAACTCTGTAACTTTTGTTTTTATTGTTAACCTAATGTAAAGCGCTCTGATACCTCCGGGTCTAGCCAGAGCTATACAAAGCTTTGCAAATAAATAAATAAATGTAGGTGGGTTCTTGGTTTTGAAGGGCTTTGAAGGCATGGGTCAGAATGTTAATTGGGCATCTCTTCTGAACAGGAAGCCAATCAAGGTCCTTCAGCTGCTGGGTGATGTTGGTGCTCTTGGGCAGGTTGAGGATCAGTCTGGCCACTAGGTCCTGGTTTGTCTGGAGTCTCTTAATGAGTTCTGTGGTGGAGCCTTCATAAAGTGCATTGGCATAGTCTAGACAACTGATGATGAGAGCCTGCATCACCTTTTTCCTGGTGCTGGTAGAGACCCACTTGAAGATTTTGTGGAGCATGCAGAGTGTTTGGAAGCAGACTAAGGAGATGGCATTGACCTGGCATTTCATGGAGAGTTTGCTGTCCAGAATGATGCTGAGGTTTTTGGAGTGGTCTTTCGAGGTGGGTCTGAGTTCCAATTGCCTCCAGGAGTCGTTCAAGAGGGTGGTGTGTCTGCTGAAGGTCAGAATTTGTGTCTGTGTTGAGCTTCAGGCAGTTGTCTTTCATCCAGGCTGAGATGTTCTTCATATAGTTGTGAAAGATGGTCTTTGTCGAGGTGGGATCCGATGAGATCAAGAGGACGAGCTGGGTAGCATCAGCGTAGGAGATAATGTGGATGTCACGCAGTCTGACGATGTCTGCGAGTGGTGTCATGTATATGTTGAAGAGGGTTGGGCTGAGGGATGAGCCTTGGGGGACGTCGTAGATGGTGTGCTTGGGTTGTGAAGTGAATGGAGGGATGCAGACTTCCTGGGTGTGTCCCTTGAGAAAGGATGTCATCCATCTGAGCACATCGTCTGTGATTCCAATCTGGCATAGTCGATCAATGAGTGTGTGGTGGGAAACAGTGTTGAAGGCTGCGGAGAGGTCCAGCAGGATCAGGGTGGCTGATTCTCTGTTGAGTAGGGTGTGGATTTCATCTGTCACAGCAACTAGGATTGTCTTGGTGCAGTAGTTGACTCTGAAACCTGTGAAGGGGCCAGTTGGTTGTTTCTCTCCAGATGTTTGGTGAGTTGGAGGTTGATGGCCTTCTCCAGGACTTTGGCATGGAAGGGGAGCAGTGAGATGGGACGGTAGTTCTGGAGCTTGCTGAGGTCTGCAGATGGTTTCTTGAGGAGGCTTCTTACCTCTGCGTGTTTCCAGACATCGAGGAAAGTGTCTATGGTTATGGAGGCATTGAGGATGGTGGTGAGCTGGTGGCTGATGCCATCTCTTCCGAGGGTGAAAAGTCAGTGGAGGTATGGGTCGATGGGAGCTCCCAAGTGGATGGAGTGCATAAGAGTGGTAGTGTTCAGTGTGCTAAGTTGTTCCCATGCGGTGAGTGGGTGGTCAGTAGTGGTGGTCAATGGGATGCTGAGGAGGTCCAAGGGTTGAGGATCGAAGTTTCTACGTGCCATGTGCGATATTTCATCATTTTGATAACTGCATAAAGATTTCATTACAGGGATGGGTTTAATTCAATCAAGAATTAAAATCTCCTAAAAACTCCCCAATCTAAAAACTAGTAAAATTTCTCAAACTATTCCGGAACAATAGGTAGAACATGCCAACAAAGACATACAGTACTTCGTAGATGATTCAATTGTTACTCAGAGGTTTCAGCATCCAAGTTCTTAGTCTCCAAGTATATAACAGATATCTAGACATGGTGAAAGTTAAGAACTCTGTTCACTTTTTAAGATCCAAATGACCTCTTTCAATCGATTTGCGGATAAGATCTGACAAATCGGAATTAACCAAGTTCTTCTAATCTGCGTTTACTTGGGACAAAACAATAAAAAAAGTTCTTCAGTTTCCTGTTCACTCTTACATGCAGGGCAGCTGGGTGAGCTATTAGCACCCTTTCAGTTACTACAAAAACTGTTAACTGGTAGGATGCTGTACCTAAATTTCAGATATATGAATTTAGCTAACAGGGGACCAGAAACTCTTCTTGGAGCATGTTATCTTTAAAACTAAAAAAACAGCTTGTCAGCTCCCTTGCAGGTCCTTTGGTTAACCATGTGTCCTTTGCATAAAGCCAATATCTCTTTTTAAGGATGGGCAATATTCTTTTTAGAATGCTACTGGTATTAGGCCAGAGATATCTCATACCCAGTCTATCCAACCAGCCCTTGATAAAGTTGAGCCTCTGTATACTCACTCTAGTGTCGTGTGATAGTACATCGAGTAGTTATTCTTTCATACGTAGTTGTGTGTTGTTTGATCAGATACGGATCCAGTAAGCAAAGGGCCTAAAAGCAATGACATGAGCGACATTCATTAGACCCAGATCCAGGTGCATCGGTGTCAGTGGGGCATTCTGATGGAGCTCCAAAACTGATCTCATAAATTAGTTTTCGGTTTTTACTATGACACCTACATTGTTGTGGGCCCATAGCTCTGCCCCAGAGAGTGCAGCTCCAAAGCCCTCAGCTTGTTACACTTGAATTACTGGAGCAGTGGTCTGTTAATTGAATTTCTTAACTTTTTGGCTAGGGCCGTGCCTACGTGTTGAAGTGAGAGCTGACTTTTTATGAAGAAATACTACATGTAATCACAAAAAGGGAAGATTTTCTTTAAGGCAAATCAATCTGTCTTTAAAGATATACATCTCTACCATACATATCACTGAGAATACTTGACTTTGATTTTGATCATGTAAGAATGTACAGTGTCAGGAGGTTGGGTCAGAGTAATTTGTTGACACTTTTTGGTGTGATTTATTAATACGTTCTACAAGAATATGACACATATATATCTTCAATAGAAGAAAAACTATTTTTCCACAACATCTATTCCATTTCCAGTCACATATTCGGAACCCAATTCTCTAATTAAGGAATTCAAAGGTCTATGTATGTGTTCTCGGAATGAATTTAGCAGTAGATAAAAGCATCACGGATATAAACAATGTACCGTTGAACCAACTCTCGTAAATCCAGTCTATTACCCGGTTATATGTGCGACCTTTTAAATATCTCAAGCAAGTGAGCGGTAAGAACCCAGGTAAATTCGTGCTCTTGCCACATTTCTTGGATATATTTGTAGGGTCCTCACCCACATGTACCACCTGTGGCCTGCTTCATCATTGGACCCACACCAACATCACCTAATGTGAGTTGGTAGGCTCTACACATTTGTAAGCGGAGCACTTAGAAGGTGAAAGGCAAGGGATTTTGTGAGTGAGTTAAAATTGCCTCATAAATTGTTAAACTATGATTTAATTAATACGGTTTGGGCAAGATTAAAAACAGTGAGATGTAATTAGGATCTAATTGTCCTTGACATCATACCATCGACATGCCTCAGCCATATCACTGCCCCTAGGGGTCAATCGTCTTTCATCTGGACCACATTTTTTTTCTATTTTAAACCCCGGCATTATGTGGTTGAGCTTTCAAATCATTATAATGCATTCATAATAATTGCAAGGAAGCATGCACACAACAATTCAGATCATGCTTAAGACACTTTCCTTGATATGGTCATAGATAAAAAAGAGAATATGTGTCATAGTCATAAACATATAAGACATTCCATTCTGAATATCCTATCACTGGGGCACAATATCCCTTTAAAGTGTGGTAAAGCATGCAAATATGTGTCAGTCACCCCTCAATGCGTCATCTGATTTCTCAAAGTCACAAATACATACAAGTATCTTGCACAAAAGACGAATGAAGAAATAAAATTGAAACCAAACTTAAAACTGACAGTGTACTGCATGCACACACATAGTGGTGATAATGACAGTCTACCTATATATCCTCTATATTAATAAGGTATCATAGGGTATTGCGGGAGGGGAGGACCCTGTAGTCAAACCGAGGGAAAAGAAAAATAAGTAGTTTGCTTTGCAGTAGCATCTATGGAATGCTCCTGCTGAGCACTTGGATACAGGAGTTAAGGCACTTACTTTGTCACATGATCGCGTTCATGATGTAACCTGAATCTATCCCTGCAACCCTGCTTCTTAGCTTGCCTCACGCTTAATGGCATTTAAAAGGGCTTGGCAGCTAAAGTCACGTGACCAGGGTGTTCCCCGATCACGTGATCGCATCTGCAGTATGTATTTATCAAGCCGTCCCAAGCCTATGTGTGAGTTTTTATAAAATATTCCACCATGGAATTTAATCGAGACCCCTGATATGGGTGGACAATGTATTAATCCACCTTTGTTCGCTTTCAAACCAGGGTCAATGAGAGTCTCCACTAGACTCTCATTGACCTTGGTATGATGCTTGCCTGTCGCGGGCACTAGGCCCAGCCACAAAAGTGAAGTAGCATTTTTATTGGGACAAGTGGGAGAACGCTGGGTGGTAGGAATTTTGTGGATTCCTGCTGATTCCAGAGGTTTACTTAGAGAAATGCAAGGAAAATGTACAAAGTTTTTTTAGGGCATTGTGGGTAAGAAAACTTTTTGGGATCTTGAGATGCACCCAAGGTATACCACCCTGGCCTCTCCTTGAAGTCTAGTTTTCAGAAATGTCTGGGTTTTGGTAGGTTTCCCTGGATGGCCATCAATCCCCGGCCAAATAAACACTGCTACACCAATTGGCAAATCAAGTCATTTTTAGGGCAGGCAATGTTGATGTCTCCACATTGTATCTTGGGGCGTTTCCTATTGCAGGCACTAGGCCTACCCGTACAAGTGATGTACCATTTTTATCGAACCTTGTGGGAATGGTAGGTGGTAGGAAATGTGTGGTTCCCTGAAGAGTCAAGATCTTTGCATCACAGAAATATGAGGAAAACGTTTTTTTTACTCAAAGTTTGAGGTTTGAAAGGGCTTCTGGGTAAGAAAACTTTTTGAGTGCCACACAAGTCACCCCACCCTGGATTTCCCTGCATATCTATTTTAAAAGAATGTACAGCTTTGCTGGGTTCCCCAAAGTGCTGGCTGAGCCAGGGCCCAAAATCCACAATTAGCCACTGTCGGTGCCCAAACTTTGCGGGGCCAATTGATGACCAGTGCAAACCCAAAACACTTTCAATAAATGCCTTCTATTTTTGGCATTCCTCTGTCCTCAGACAAATGGATCTTTGCCACCATGATAGAATTGAGCTGTAATAAATTAACCACAGCAGTAGCTACGATCAACATGAGGCGAAAGTCTCCTCATAAAGAGAAGAGAGTAAAAGGTATATTAATTCCCCAAAAATATAACCAACTAATTCATCGTTGCAGAACAAAACTTTGTTAAGGTGCATGTGCAGCGGAACATTACAAGAGTATTCAATTCTGGCAACAGTTTGTTACTCAATGACTAATGAGATGTACATAAAACCCACAAAGAGCTTCACATGGATTACCTGATTGGATTGATACCTAGTGTGGTGGACAGCTCTCTGAGGCTACGGAGTTAAGGACATACATATCATCTGGCCTAGCACAAAGTGCCAGTGCTAATTTAACACATTTAACCCCATAGAATTTAAAAAGGGGAAGGAGCCACCGCTGCCATGCAAAGTCGTATTTTTTTCAAAACAGAATAAAATGAGTTAGATTGTCTATCCATCTAAAGCTACAGTCACAGTGGTCAGGTCCAACAGCGAGCCTGGGAGTATATATTAAATAGTCCCTGGTTGCCAGAGTACCACGTCTGTATTTTACATGCTGCGTTTGTTTAAGCTCAGGATAAATCAAATCCAGATAACCAGTACAGAAAGGGCCATAAGGTTTGCTAAAGTAATTATGTGATAGATCCTGACTTCAACGCGAGACACTTCCTCGTCTGCATACACTCATGGTATCGATCTTTGGTCAGATCTGCAGTATCCTGACTTATTCTACAGGAATCCGCTCACAAGGACTCCATCTGCAGCTCATTTAGAACATTTTGTCAATGGGACTATCATGTGCTCCCCCCACAGCCCCCACTGGAGGACGTTTCTTACAGGGGTCCCAAGTATATTGCTGCCCTTGAGTGTCTTACCAGCCTGACCCAATAGAGCACTGGCCTAAGGGCTGCTGTTTCAGATATTGGAGTAAAACTAAGCTCCACATAGAGTGCCAATGAGGGAGTGCCCAGCCCCAACCTCAGCAAGGCTCTTAACAAGTTAATCTCGGCCCCTTGCAGTGGACGTACAAATGCATACTCCCAGAGGGCTGCCCCGTAGAGTACTGCCGCAACTGCCTTTTGTTTATATATTTGCAGGATAACACTAATACTTCTGGCCCTTGCCTAATGCCTAAACTTCAGAACCGCCCAGCTATTGGTTTCAGGACTTTAGTTGCCTTCTGTATGGGGCTACCCCAGTGCAAGTTCCCTGCAAAACGGATCCCAGGTAATCAAACTGCCCAACGGTTTCTATGGGCACACCATCAATCAAAGGCTTCTTGCCGCAATACCATGCTCTTCGTTTTGCTACCATTAATGGCCAGTGATTTCTTGTTGCAGTTATCCTCAAAATGGCTTTAATAGCCTGTGGGTTGTATTTTTCCAAGTCATACAGTCATACTGTATTGCCAGAGTGAAGACAGTAATATCAACCCCTAGATCTACCAGTGATCTTCAAATCTCCTTCCAGTCAACTAGATCAAAGGTGGCTTTCAGATCTACAAATATTAGTTACAGTGAAGATTTTCTGACAACAGTAAATGTATATGAAATCTTATATAGAGAAAGATCAATGGTACCTTTCCAAGATCGAAAGCCAGCTTGCACTTCCGTCATGATATAATGAACATCCATCTTGGACATGGTTGAGCACGACTTTCACAAGAACTTTGTCTGCCCCATCCAGAAGGAAGATCGGGTCATAGTTGGAATGATTGCCATATTCACCCTACTTGTGGATCCGTACAATGATGGCTGAGCACCAGATGGATGGCAAGCACTAAGTTGAACACTTTAGTAAGGACACTGGCCCACAAATGGGGCTCCTCAATGTAAATATCAGTAGACACAAGGTCAGGCCTGGTGCCTTATGCTTCTTCATAGCACTCAATGCTCTTTTCACCTCTGATACTAGGATTTCAATTGCCCAAGGACCCTTGCAGAGATCCTCGTACACTGACGGGAAGCCAGGCAGTCCTGTGGGGTTGGCACTGTATAAGGCACTAAAATTACAAACTCACGCGGATGGGCCAATATAAGTTTCTGGAATATTCACTACTCCTTCTCCATCAGCGTTGCAAGTTCACAAAATCTTCTGGTGTTATTGTCATACGAGGCCTCGCTCAGTTCTGCCCATAGTGCTATTTAAAGCAGCAATTTCTCAGCTTTTGGAAGTCGTTTGTACTCGTCCCTACATTTTGGTAACAATGCTTCACTCTGGGGGCTGCAGTGTCGCCATGTTAGGGCATGTGAGACAACTCTCTTTATTCTAAAACATTCTTCATCATACCAACTATCCCCCAATGATCCATCTCCCTCCAGTTGGACCAATGGCTTTAGACCGAATATGCTTGGACCACAAAACTTTCAGCTCATTTACAATTTCATCATAGGCTGCTAAACCTTTTCCACTATCATCGGTCAAGGTTTTCATTATTTTGGATCCATACTTGGCCACTATCCACTCGAGCAGCGGGAGTTCAAGTAGGTACTTCTCACTACTCTATCTTATTCTCCTCCTACTGTTGGTTGGGACAATCACATGCCCATAACTCCCCTCACTCAGGTCGTTCGTGCTCGCACACCACTTGGGACACAACTTCAAGCAGAGTACCACCGGACCGTTGTCACTCAACTCTCTTCTGATAACGGTCATATCATGCACACATTCCCAACCCTCCATATAGACTATAATTTAGGTAATTAATGATAAACTTCTGCCGTTGTCACACGTGACCATATCAGTGCGATCTGAGGCAGTATGGTCATACAAAAAAGTAGCTGATAATTTATCAGAGAATGCACCACCCTTCTTGGTTGATTTAAAAACATCTCATAGTTGACTCAGGGATACCTGGGCAACCGTCTGCCATTAGAACCTTACTGTTGTTGATAGCATCAGATGGTTGTGTATTAAAATCTCCTCAAATGAATAGTAAATACTCCCCCCCCCTCCTTTTGCACTCCTCAATCAACTTACAATCGGCTACATCCTCCCTAACACTTCCAATATAGGAAAAAACTCCGCCTGAACCTCTGGGGATAACTGAGGTGGAATCTATATGTTCCAAATATCGACCACACCATTTTCAGGGGCCCGTGAACTAGACCCTCACATTTTGTACATTAGAAGACAAATGAGCTACCCGCCCCTCCCCAATTGCTCTATCTTGCATTTCAGTTTACAAGACACCCACACTGCAAGCCTTCTCAAAGGCCATCCCTTTCTGGGGTGGGCAGCCAGAGTGTTAACATCTAGGAATACGTTTGCACTGATTCCATTGAGGGCCCACGTTTCCTGGAAGCAGCATAAAGCTTATTGATCGATAAACATCAGCCACTCCTCATCCTCCATTTTTCCAGCCAAGCATACGATTTATATAACATACAAGGATTCGTTGGCAGAGCTACCCATTAAATTGGCCTTAAGTAACCTGTTTGAGATTGTGGCAGCAGTCAAGGAGGACGAGCTCTTCCATACTCAATCGGACTCACCTCTGTGGGACACTCTGTAGCTTGTAGCTAGTTCTGCTGCTATCCAGGACCAGTCTTTACAGTCAGTCTTGGCCTTCCTAATACTAGGGTTTAGGAGCTTGATTGTCCTGGTGTTATTAGAAAAAAAAATCTACACACGATGCCCATAGTTTGTAAAACACGGTACTTGTTTAATTTTGGGTTTTTTCCCATGCATTCTTGGTGATTCCTTTAATGCCAAAATCAAATGGAGGAAGTGGTTGTAATTATTTGGTGGCTTGTTTAAAGCCATTTCTGTTGCATTCTAATAATAAAATGCATTGTCTATCTACATTTTGAAAGTTTCCTCAAAGTTTTATTGTTTCCAACTATTTGAGTTGTTTAAGCCTATAGATGGCGTACATAAAAAGTCAGACTTGAATATTTCATTTTCAATAACTTACCTGGGGAATGTGTTGGCGTTTCTTGTATTCTGCATAATATATTCTGCAGACATAGTCATTAATGGTAATTGGATTTCAGAGACGCGCGAGCGCGCGACCAAGATGGCCGCCGCCTGAAGAGCTCCGTCGTGTTTTGAGCCCGTTTTTTGTCACAAACGATGAAATACTGTCAGTGGCTTCGTTTTGAGGAGGTCGCTGTGTTTTAAAAGCCCTCACCTGATCCTGGAGGCAGTTTCAGCCGCTTTTCTGCACGGCAAGTGGGTTTCTTAGCCTCTTGGTTCTTGCTCCCTGTCGTGCTTCCAGGTACAGCCTGAAATCTCTGTCAGGGGGGCGGAGTGTACTTTAGGAGAGGGCCTGGCTTGGGCCTAGCCACTCCCACGATACAGTTTAGCTGCTGCACCAATACTTTGGAGCTATTTTGTTTATTTTCATATTCTCTGGCTGATATTTTCCAGATTTACGTAATTTTGAATACTATTCTGATAAAATGGATAATAAAGCTCCCAGTAAAAGCAAACAACAAGTTTCACCACCTCCTTTAAAATCGAAATTGGTGGAGTCTTCAGAGCCTTCCCTATCTCTAATTTTAGAGGGAATTCAAGCACTCAGGGCGAATACTGACACTATTGCGACAGAAATTAAAAATGTGCGTAAAGAAATGGCTTGTTTATCGATGAAAATTTCAGATAATTCAATCAAAATCTAAGATAATAAAACCAAAGTAGATGCCTTCGCTCCACTCGTGGCGAAAATGTCTCGGATGAGCTCGCACCTTCTGGATATGGAAAATCGAAATAGGCAATATAACCTGCGAATTTTTTATTTACCAGAAGAAGTTGAGGGAAATAATTGTCGATTATATTTGGAGTCCTTACTTCCTGGCCTTTTAAACCTCAAATTTCCCGAAACATTAGAAATTGACAAGGCCCATCGAATTCCTACACATCGTAACCCACAACATACCAAACCTAGACAAATGATACTTAAGGTATTTCGTCATCATGATTTGGTTGTGATCAGAAAGGCAGCAAGAGACATTTCTTCATTGATGGTTAATGGTCACAAAATCTTTATTCATCAAGATTTTGCAAACGACACTGTTGCAATACGTAAGGAATTCGCTGCTCTTCGCCCTCAACTAAGAAGTCTTGGTTATAAATATGGTCTCTTTGATCCTTCAACGAAGCGCATTTGGAAGGACGCATTCTCCAAATCTTTTCAGAGACCTGAAGATCTTCGCCATTTTCTTGATCAGCAACTTCAACGTCCAATGGACACTCATGATCCTCATCCGGACTCTTGAATTCTTGTTGTTCATTGTCTGCTGACAGGTTTTTGAATTCTTATTTTACCTTGAGGCTCCAACGGTTACAGTCATGCTTGTAGATCGTGTGTGCGTTTCGCTGCTCTTATTTATGTGTACTGTTTTGTCTCTGTTTTGTTTTTTGTTTTATGTTTTCTCCTATCCTTCACTTTTCATAATCCTTTGAGCTACTTATACTCTTCTATTTCTTCTTTTTTCTATCATCCTCTTCTTCTTTTTCTCTTTTTTAACTCTTCACTATGGCTAATGTTAAAGTAATTTCATTAAATGTGAAAGGTTTGCGACATCCAGTTAAACGTACTAAGATTTTAGATTATTTAGGTCGTTCCAAGGCTGATTTCTGTTTTCTTCAAGAGACTCATGTTGATGATAAAATTGGATTATATGAAAAAGAAATGGGTTGACTGTATAGTTTCATCTCCTGCTATTGGTAAAAAAAATGGTGTAGCAATACTAATTGCAAAAAAGTCTCATTGCCAAATATTGAGCAAAGTTGCTGATGCTGAAGGGAGTTACTTAATTGTAAAAGTTAAAGTTCATGACACTATTATCTCTTTGATAAATGTTTATGGTCCTACTGCAGATGAACCTACGTTTTGGTCTACTCTTACTACTGAGGTTATTAAAATTGGAAATGTTCCTTTGATTGTTGCAGGTGATTTTAATGTAGTAGCTGCCCCTTTGTTGGATAGATTGTCTCACACAAAATTTCACACCTCTAAACTTTATTTAGCTTTTAAACAATTTCTCCAAACCACAAAGTTAGTCGATATTTGGCGCCTCCATATCCCTACAGACAAAAATGTTACTTTCTTTTCTAATCCACACAATTCGCATTCTAGAATTGATTATATTTTAGTTTCACGATGACTCATTGCATCTATCACGAACCCCGTCATTGGAAATATTGATATCTCTGACCATGCCATGATTTCCTGTATTTTAAATCTCCAGACAATACTCCCTAAACAATCTAGATGGAGAATGAATTCTAGCATTGCTCTCAACGAACGGAATAGATCAAGACTTTTATATGCTATATCAGATTACTCTCAGCTGAACCCTGAAGGCTCAACTTCTTTGATCAATTGATGGGATGCGTTTAAAGCTTATATTAGAGGGGCTACGATTTCTATTATGGCTCATGAAAATAAAACTTTTAATGCTAACATTGTTCGGCTGCAGAAACAAATAGCGAAATATGAAAGACTTTTAATTACCTCCAATGATTTGAAATATAGAGATATATTGCAAAAACTACGTTACGAATTCAATACTATTCTTAGTAAAAGAGCTGGGGTCCAACTTTCCAGAGCCAAAGCTAAATTTAGTTTCAACGCAAATAAATCTGGTAGGCTTTTAGCTAATTATCTTCGTATTAAAAAAGACAAAAGACAGATAGCTTCCATTCGTAATCCTACTGGTAAAATTGCGATCTCACACTTGGATATTGTTAATGAATTTTTTGAATTTTACTCTACATTATATAATAAGGCTGATTTTAACGATGATTCTATAGTTGACTCTTTCCTTTCTTCCTGTGACTTACCCAAACTTTCTCAAACAGATAAACTTGGACTAGATTTACCCATTACAGTAGATTACATTTTATCTGCTATAAAACCCCTCAAACAAAATAAATCCCCAGGTCCTGATGGCTTACCAGCTGAATTTTAGAAAGAATTTCAATCCCAGCTCTCGCCCTTTTTACTTCAACTATTTACTTTCTTTAGCTCTTCAGGAACTATGTCTGGGTCCTTTTCAGAAGCCTTAATTATTGTTCTTCCTAAACCAGATAAAGACCCCACCCTTGTTTTTAAGTACCGTCCCATTTCTTTAATAAATCAAGTTTGTAAATTATATGCAAAAATATTAGCTTCACGTTTATCCCCAATATTAGATTCTATCATATATTCTGATCAATCAGGGATTATGAAAAATAGATATTCAGTTAATAACACAAGAACGTTATTACATGTCATTGAACAAGCACAAACATTACATACTCCATCCGGTGTTAAGGCTTTAGATGCTGAAAAAGCCTTTGATAAGCTTCATTGGCATTTTTTATTTCATACCTTATGTTCGTTTAATTTTGGTGATAATTATATCCATATGGTTTCAGCCTTATATTCTGCCCCTACTGCTAGATTATTTATTAATGGCCAAGTCTCTACTCAATTTTCCCTTCACAGAGGTACACGTCAGGGATGTCCCCTTTCGCCTCTTTTATTTTTATTGGGTATTGAACCCTTTCTTGCTTCTATCCGGCAATGCGATTCTATTAAAGGGATTAAAGTTAAAGATATAGTGGTTAAAACACTGGCATATGCAGATGATGTGCTTTTGTTTATCAGTGATCCCATGTCCTCGTTTCCTTCCTTATTAGACATAATTTCTAAATATTCTTTAGTTTCCGGTTATAAATTAAATTCCAATAAAACTGATTTTTTTCCCTTAAATGTATATTGTCCTCTTCTATTAAATCAACAATGACTTTAAATAGTGATTTTGTTTTAAATTATATTAAGGATAAATCATCTAAATGGTCTTCATTGCATCTTTCATGGTGGGGACGAATGGAATGCATTAAAATGAATATTGCCCCTAAAATCTTTTACACATTGACTATGATCCCCATTCAATTCCCATTGAAATTTTATAAAGATATTGATAAATTTCTCTCCAACTTTCTTTGGAATAAAAAAGCTAAACGCATTTATTATAACAAATTGAAGATGTTAAAAAGTAATGCTGGTTTCAGCATTCCAGATTTTCTTCTCTATCATAAAGCTTTTATTATGAAACAAAGTGCTATTTGGCTTAACCACTCCTCTATACATAAACCTCCCACTTGGTTCCTTGTTGAAAAATCCATTGTAAATCCCTTTCCACTTTCCACTTTACTGACCATGTCAATTAAATCTTCCTATGTTCATAAATCTCATATCATTAAATCCACTAAACTCATTTTTAATGATCGCGATTCTATTTTTGAACATCCCATGTCTATTACTAGTGATTTGTCACTATGGTATAGTTCTGTTATTAAATTGAATAGACATATTAGTTTTTGGTCCTCATGGATTAAAGCTGGAATTTTGTATCTTAAGTATATTTATAATGCTAATACGTTCATATCATTTCCAATGTTACAAACTACATTTAAATTGGCGAATTCAGATTTTAGTAAATATGTATGTTTAATTAATTCTATCTTGGACTCATTTTCACAAACTATTCCCTCTGTTGTTCATGCTGATTTATTCACTTATATTCAAACTGTATCATCAAATCCTCATTGTGTTTCTATTTTATATAAAAAATTATCTAATAATTTAGGTTCGAATATTAATGTGATTGCACGGTTTTGGAACATTGAACTATCTCTTTCTCTATCCATTAATTCATGGGAAACTATTTGGATTAACAATATATCTGGTTGGTTACCTGTTTCTTTGTTTCAAACGAATTCTTATATTCTATTTAATTGCATGTTGACACCTTTGCGATTATTCAAAGCTAAATTACTTCAATCTGATACATGTTGGCATTGTAATTTACACTCTGGTTCACTACAACCTATGCTTTTTTCTTGTCCTTTAGTTTCTAAATTCTGGACAGATGTTTGGGACATTATTAAGAAGATTCTTCATATTCAAGAGGATTTAACATATAATCTGTTGATTTGCAAATCCATACTCTTGTCTCATGATTTAAATACACTTGAATGTAAACTCTTTAATTTCCTAATTTCAGCTGCGTTAAAATCCATTACCTGTTGTTGGAAAGATGTTTCAAAGTTATCAGTTCATGCATGGTGGTCCTGCGTTATTTTTACGAGAAGAGGAGCACAATTATCTTTATCCGGGGTCTGTCAAAACTCATCTTCTTATCATTTATTTTGGGTTCCTATTGATATTTATTTATCAAAGTAATTTCAAGTATCGTATGTTATGAGTTTAGTTCATATTTGGTTATTGTATATAGTAGCTCAATTTATTGCCTATTATTTATCTGATATTATATGTTTCCTTCCCATCCCCTCCCTCCCCTTTCTTTTAGTTGTCTCATTGCATTACTTGTACTTACACTTGGAACCATGAATTTATTATATTTTTCTGTATGTCTTGTTTATTGTTACTTATGATAAAAACCTCAAAAAATATTTTGAACATAAAAAAAAATGTAATTGGATTTGTGCTGCTTTTGCTGCTGGCGTGCTGTTTGGATGACCATTGCTAATTTGGCAGGCAATTTACCACAGGGGTAAACTCAGAGGCTTCTTAATTTAAACAGGAATCAGTTTTTTAAAACCGGAAGAAGTCCACACAGAGACTAGCAGGACTTTATCTTTATCCTTTTTAAATGTGGACAATAGTTCTCTAAATACTGTAAAATAGAATGTTTCCATCTCACTAAACGGCACCACTGCCAGAACCTTTGTCACTTTGCTACCAAACAAAAATACATACAGAGGGCTTTAACATAGCAAATAGGTCTGAACTCATGCTTTCGGTTGTTTGGTGTATCATTACAAATCCCAGAAATTGTTTTGATTCCAGTGCATGAGGTGTGTTTTCAGCATGTGGCAGGGACTGGTTTCTGTATGCAGAAGCCATCTTGAAAAGAAAGCTTTCTATCTACAAGCAATACATTCTCATTATAAACAAGTTCACACTTTAAATATGTTAAAAAAATTGATAAATGCTGCATAGGATGCACCTTGTATTAACTTTAAAGAATAAGCAGCATAGCTGAGGGAGAACAGGAATGAGAACCAGTCGCAGAAGTGGCCATAGTATAAAAGTTAGTAAGACAGCACATGTCTAACCTTAAAGAATTTCTGTAAAGAGAAAGATGTTGTGTTTAGTAAATGGGATGTGACAGAGAAATTGTAGCAAACTGGAAGAAGGATTAGCAGCAGCCCTGGCTATTGTGAACAACGCCTAGCTCTAAATTCTAACCTTTATGGTTCAAGCGTTTTTTATCCCAACTTTACACATATACTTAGCTACACCCACTGGGCCACAAGGAATATCAACACCCTAACTAACTAAACCGAAACTCTATTACTCTGCCCCCAACCTTTCACTAGTTCAGAGTTTCTATTCCATGTCAAAAGGTAAGGATAGTTTGTCTCTCCAATTCTCATTTGCTTACACTTTCCCACTGGTTTACCTATTTCTGTGACCCAAACAGCTGTGGCGGCTGAGCTCATTGTGCCACAGGTGTTTGGGCAGTGGTGTGTGTACAAATGTGAATCTATCCCCATTCATTGCCGACTGATCTCTCTCCACTTTTTCTGCACTGGTGTTGTGTGTGTCAGCTCAAGGTATGACAGGTGTCTGTATTGATCTGGGACCACCATTTCTTCTGTCTCTTTTGTGTTTAAACATCCCTTCAAAGCTGTTAGCTTTCTGGAAGTCATCAGCTTTATTGTGAGGTGTATTGCCCAGTACTGAGCTTGCGTGTAGTGACATTTTTTGGTTTCAGGGAGGCCATAGTCTTTTTTTTCTTCAAGTTGTCAAAAGTTGGCATGCACTCTTCATATAATAGATCTCCTGTTCTTCTACAGGTTTGAGTTTAAAAGGTGCATAGCTGCCCAAAATAGGGTACCCCAGAGCTAAAGAACCAAAGCAGCATCACCAGCAGACATAATAGCCAATGGTCATCCTAAAAGAGTCATGTCTTTAAGTTGTTTCCTAAAGTGCACCTAATTAGGACACATGCTTAGATGGAGTGGGAAAATGTTCTGCAATTTTGGGGCTAGATAGCTGGAAGACCACCTGCCCTATCTGACTCTTCTTATTCTGAGGACCTGGGCTAGCCTAATGGGCAGAACACCTAAGTGCACTGGAAGGAATATAGAGCTTAGGATTTGACCCGCTTAGCAGTTGGGAGCCAATGCAGATCAGATAAATGGGCTGAGATCGAATGGGGCTTAGGAACATGCATCAGTAACCGAGCTGCTGCTTAATCAGAGCCTGAGATATGCTCAGATGTAGCACTCTACAACCCTGTTTTTCCATTATTCAAACTTCCCAACATCCGCAGCTAAGCTAAAGTCTTAATTTCTCAACAGACTTTAAGAGAGAGTGAAAAGTCTCCTGGTATTCTGTCCAACCTGCCAGAGTTGCTCTGGTGATCAGGGGGAATACAGCTCCCATGGCCTGTGTTTCCGTAGTAACTCGGAAACTTTCACTGTTCCTGCTATAGTCTTGTCCCTATTCCAGTATGTAGGGCAGCCGACGCACCAGATGTTGATACCCGACAATAAAATACCTGGTATAGCTTAACCTCCAGTAGGCCCAGACCTCCTTTGGTTGCTTCTGCATGAGGATCTTCGGTAGTCATGCGTTCTTCAATGCCGATACAAAGTTATCAGTTAGTCCCTACAATCCCTGTACTGTTGAGGTTGTTTATTGGTCAATCTCCTTTACCAAGATAATCCATCCACTTCCTACATTCAAAGTTCTCGTTGCATTGCTTGCAGTAGCAGGTCAAAACTTTCCTGCATGGTCTTCCACAGACTAGGGGTCAATTGTAATTACTCATTTGTCCATTCAAACGACAGCAATTTCTTAAGATTCCACCTGTCTAGTAGGACTTTTCACATTGTGCAGGACCGAGGCGATTGACATGGGCTGGGGATCTAAATGAGGGAAGCTGACTAAGGGGGAACGGCAAACTGTGGTCGGTTGCCTAAGGCTTATCCCAAGAAATACTAGGTTTAATCTGATCCAATAAATATCTGATGGAGCGAGGTTCAGAATGATATTTTGTTCTGACTCGCAAAGTTAAACTTTCATAAAACAATAACCGTATTAATTGGTTTGTGAAGAATTATTAATCAACATAGTTTAAAAATGCATTTACACAACACGAGGGACTAATTCATGTGCTCTTTGTTGCAAAAGCAAGTGCGTATAAAAATAATAAACTAACCTTGTCTATTGTCTTTGTCAGTATTAAATGGGGCTGTTTAACTAATGGCATGTGCTTATTTGTGTGCTTATGTTATGTCTTTTCGTCTTTATGTGGCATAAGCTCGTGGAGAATCCTGCGGCCTAAATGAAGAAGGTTGATATGAAATGCAGCTTTGTGTGCTCAGCTGGGTAACATAAATTAATGGGATAATAATTAGCTAAGGGGGTGGGTAACAGAATGGGTCTCAATTCTTTAATTAATTGATGTCTTGTGTTTGTTTAATTAATAGTTTCCAAGAGAGGCCTAAGGCCTGAAAAGAAATGGTAGTGGTCGTGAAACCTGTCCAGAGTGGAGCCTTGTATTTGCACAGCAGTGGAAACCTTTACCACGTTGTTGATTTTGACAGAAAATGCAGACTATTAACTGTGCTGAACTTGCACTTGGTGAAGATGGCTCAAGGGCAGGAAGTCAGGCGACATTGCCAAGGTTAGGAAGTCGAGGACTGTATCATCAAAGAAATGTTTCATTTTTGAGGAAGCCAAAAGTCGCGTGAGTGAAAGGACAATAGAGCTTAAGTAAAGCTCGACTTTGGATTGAAAATGGTGATGACATCACATGAACTGACATAAGTCAACCAATGAGGACACAGGATGGCAAAGAAAATTTTACAAATTAGTGAGATTAGCTAGACAGAAAAGGTATCAAATCTGACCCCATGGGCAGGAGGGTGCCGATTCCTGAAGGGCGTGACGTGCTGTTGGACTCTTTGGCGCACGTAAGGATAACAGGCTTAAATGACTTTCTTTTAGGTGAAGCGAGTTTTAGTCAGGGAAATAGAATTTAGGGAATGGAAACTGTTATTTTCTTTAATTCATGCTAATTGATTTGCCTTTGAAGTGCCAGTCTAATATGTTTTCTCCTTAATAAACTGCTTTCATTATTGCTAATAAAATAAAGATTCTTAATAAGATGCTCTTTCTATGATTAATAAAGTTAATAAAATTAGATTTTGAAACGACAAGCTGGTCTTTTTATTCATGGTCTGGTTACCATTAGCTGATCCATTTACCTTAGTGACTTAATTAAAAGATATATGTTTGAAAAACCATGGTAAGAAATGATAAACTGCAGTTGTATATAAATATGTAAATAGTTTGTGAATAGTTCTGATTAATTAGGTCACATGATTGAGTTGCCCAAAAATTGTCTCGTTGGTTTATGGGCCTTGTGAGTGATTTATGATTAATGGTGAGTATCATGGTGTTGGGTAGCGTTGCTGAGACAGATTTTCTATAGGGGCGCTGGATCAATTCCTTGGTAGCAGAGTTACGGTTGCTATGGTAACTGTCATGCTACATGGTAATTACATAGGATCGATGTTTAACATATGTTGAGTTTGTTCAGTTGTTATATGTAGTCGAAAGGTTTTTTCCAGCAGTGTGAAAATTCCTAGTTGTGCCGGCAAGAGTAGTGTTATAAAAAGAGGGATGGTCGATTACAAAACAGTTAAACAAATCATTACTTAAACAAAAAGGTACACCCACCAAGTACGTGTCATTTAAATTGCATTTAATCCAACTATTCGCAATGATTTGCTGCAGTTACACATATATTATATTTCATATTCATACAATACATGGTAAATTGTGTATAATTCATCAATTAGTGCTCGGTGATTGTCAGATAAGAAAGGGATTTTAAAGGAGGGTAGGGTGTGATTGGAAAAGAATGAGGGACAAAGAAAAAGGAATTGTGTCCTATAAACAATTCTGTTCTATTCACAGAACATTTCAAAGACAACATTATCTACACATACACGCCCTACCGAATTTGCTAAACTCAGCTAATGTGTATAGTGTACTGCTTGGGAACAACTGTGATCTGTAACATGACTGGAAATGGTTTGTTTAAGTAATGATTTGTTTAACTGTTTTGTAATCGACCATCCCTCTTTTTATAACATTGTACTGACCCAGGTCGATGAGGTAAGGGTTTACCCCATTATTACCTACCACACTCTAGGCAAGAGTAGTGTAACAGGTGAAGTTGCACAGTGCATTTGTTCTGTTTCAAAATAGTGGTATTATCATATATGACTAGTGTTGCGGTCGTACAGCACAAGTTTAGGGATTCTAGGTATGCAAGGTAGAATGTATAGTAAGGATTGTCTACGAAATTGTAGCTTTCGAGTATAGGGACTTGGAGCCTGTTTTAAAACTCACTGTGAAAAGAGTAGTAGAATTTATTCAAGCTTGAGTGAAGGGTAAGGAAGTGTCATCTACCTTACTGGCGTATGAGGTTTTCTGGTGTGGGTTAAAGTCTTACCAAGATTCATGTATACATGGTTAGGGATTTTTCCGTTTGAATGTGCGTAAATGATTTAGTAATATTCGATCGAGTCTAACTTTGAAGTGTCACTGTATGTGCATTCAGAGAGAAACGAGTTCGTTATTACCTGTCATAAGGGTAGAGTAGCCTTACTTTATCAACAAAACTAAATATTCTGTGAAAATAGCGTTGTCTATTTCACGCAAAAAGAATACTTGAGTGACTGTGAAAGCTATCACTTTATTTTAGCAAAACGGACAAATGGTTTGTTTTTCTGGAGTTACTAACTGAATTTCATTGAAAAGTTTTGTTAAAATGGCACTGTGAAAATATTTTGTGAAGGAGGGGTGAGCTATAGGAGCGAGAGACGAGAAGCTGCAGCGGCAGTGTACGTCACAGGGGCCGCGCTGTGATTGGCTGGCTAACATACGTCACAGTAAGCGCACTGATTGGTTCACGTGACTAAGACGAGCTGACTGCTGATTGGTTCATCCTGAAAGCAGTAATTCTATTGGTTGAGGAAGGTGGTGACGTAGCTTAACCTGATTGGCTTGTTAGTGAGTTTCGCGCACGGATTGGCTGGCGTGGCGGAATACCAACTTCCTTGTTACGATCTTTACTGAAGCAAGGGAAACAGTTTAAAACATGGATTATTATTACATTAAAGAGAAAAAGAAGCTTTCATGGTTTCAGAAATTGAAAAATAAATTGAAACCTGACAAGAAAATTGAAACGCGAGGTGGAAGATTACTTCATAAGTAGAAAACACCTGCAGCTTATATGCAAGGTGAATATGGTTATCATACTTGTCTTTGGATTGAGAATTGGATGGAATATACCAAAAATGATGGTGTTTTAGCATGGCCGGAAGATGGATCGTTTAACATTAAAGTTATGAAAGATTTAAGAGAAAAAATTATGACTCTTGATCCAAAGCCTAGGCCTACACAATTTGAGGCTTTAGCTGAATGGGAGGATGACATGTTTGAAATGGAACGAGAGAATAAAGGTATAACAAGAGGTACCAGATTGGACATAAATAGGGAAACTCATGAGGATAGAATGCGTCGATGGAGACGTAGTGCATGTGATGGTTTGTATCCTGCAAGAATTGGTGAGGCAACTAGTCAAAACAGTGCCCAAAAGAAAAATAATAATGCTGAAGAAAGTGAATTAGAAGATCCAGTTTTAGAAGAAATTTATATTACAAAACAGAAACGACCTCCTCCTTATCAACCAGCTTGTTCATAGTCTTCCCCGATGGTTCCTCCAGGAACTTCCCCAAGTGCTCCTCCTAGAGAAATTATTGATGAGGCATCACCCAGATTATATCCAAATAATGCAAAAACTCCTGAAAGAGTAGAAACAAGATCTAGTTCCAGTATATCTGGTGAAAACAGAAATTATGCTGAAACCCCAGTTTGCAGAAATGAAACCCCAAGAAATGTAATGAGAACAGAAAGATGCGAGGAAATGCCAAATACTTCAGAATATTTTTGAACAAAAGATTAATTAATACAGCAGTTAACTAAAAGCATGGAAGCAGTAACGGTACCAGTAACGATTGGACCTGTTCAACCAGTATTTGATCAAAGAGAAATTAGACACTCAGCTTTAACTATTTTCATTAAATGCAGAAATTCAGAAAGTGGCTGAAAATTTTTATTCAGATATATCAGAAATTCACCGAGAGAAATCAACGATGCCTGACTTAACTTTTAATCAAAGCTTCTCGAATAAAACTCCATCTGGTGCAGAATCTGATTCTGGAACTCCGGAAAAGAGCATTAATAAAATAGATTTAACGCATTCTCCACAAAGCTCAGAATTTAAATTACTTGATGTTGCAAAACTGAAAGCAGATTTTGAGGAATTAATTATTGGCACAATTGGACCTGACAGTTTAAAGCTATATCAGGATGATGAATTGTTGTTTATTTGCAAAAGCATACAATGGAAAACGAAAACAAAGTATGATCAATTAGAGGAAATGGCTGTTGAATTAGAAATAGATTTAAGCAGGCAGAAAAATTTGCAGAAACATTACAGAGTGGATTTCTCAGAAAAAGACGTTGAGAACATGAATACCACAGGAAGAATTATTCACATAAAAGATTTAAATGTGTTTCTAAAAAGATTAGGTGAATTAAGTAAATGGAGAGTAAAATGGACAAAGAAAAGAGAGGAAGAAAGACGAGAAAGAGGTGAAGTAGCAAATGAGTTTCCAATGAGAGAAATAGCTGGTGGTGGATATGTGCATGTTCCTTGGTCAAGACAGGACATTTTACTGCTTACAAATGATTTTCCTCGGCTGAGAGAAAAACCTGTAGAATGGTATCGACAGGTAGACAGGTTTGTTAAGGTTTCAAAAGTTCTGTGGATTGATATTGGTGGATTCTTTGACATTGTTGTCCCATCGGATCTTTGGACAGAATGTAAAATTTCTATAGATTGGCCCAAAGAAGAACCTGCTCGAGATAAGGTAACAGGTGCTCCTTCAGCAGATGTTAGCAATCTGTATGATAAAGTAAATTTCTGGTTGAAAAACAAGATTCCCCCGAAAGAAGTTGATTGGGTTAAAATAGATAGAACAAATCAAGAGCCAAAAGAATCAGTACATTAATTTTACGAAAGATTACTGCTAGTATTTAAACAAAACAGTGGTTGTGAAAAATTGAGTGAGAAGGATATGAGCCACTTCATTTACAGATGTGTTTATGGCTTAAGACCTGAAATTGGTGAAATGATAAGGTCTGGAATAGTTGGCTGGCAATCACTCTCAGTTGATGACATTTTGAGAAAAGCAAAATATTGTAGTGACGAAATAGATGCAAAACAGAAGAAGCTGAAGGAAAAAGCTATGTGGGCACAGGTAAAGGTAGCTGAACAGCAAATAGCAACCCTAGAAAACAAAAATGTTAATCAGAATGAAGGAAAATTTAAAAGTAATAAGCCTAGAATGATGGGAAATATTGAAGAATTAAAGCAGAAACTCCCATGTTTTAATTGCGGCAAAATTGGATACTGGAAACGCGAATGTAAAAATCCGCCCAGAAATTTTAAAAATGCATCATTAAATCCACAGATGCAGAATGAGATAAATCTGCAGCAACAGATACAGCGACAGGTAGTGAATCAGCAGAGTCAGATTCCACAACCGCCACTTCCAAATTGTGTGAATGTGCAGAGATACAATACAGAAACCGGATTCTGCGGAGGTGAACAGGTAAACAGATCGTCAAGAATGAATGTGTCAAATGTTTCTCAACAGTATTTATTGAATGAAAATGGAGGAAGTGATTCTGACGATTACTTATGACGGTGCCTGAGAGAGGAGGAAGAGTGTGTGCTTGGAGCCACTCTTGAGGTAGATCAGGCTGGTCCATTTGTAAATGGTAAAGTGAATGATGTAGAAATCACTTTTCTAGTGGACACTGCTGCTACCCGTTCTACTGTTAGATCAGTGGAAATAGAAAGCCTGCCTCTCTCGGGAGAACAAATTCAAGTAGTAGGTGTAGCTAATCAACAAATTAAAACAGATTTAACAGTACCAGTTAAAGTTGAAATTGGCAAATTTAAAGATAAGCATAGATTTGTAGTTTGTAACAGAAGTCCTGTAAACTTGTTAGGAAGGGATATATTGTGTAAGATGAATTGTAAAATATATTGCTCAACGGATGGTATAGAGCTCCAAACTCAAGAAGAAGATGGGCTTTACAGATTAAAAATGTTAATGGTTGAAGCAGAGGAAAGTAAATTATTTCCTGCATTTGTTAAAAATAACCTGCCTGAAGAATTAAAAGAGACAGTCAATGCTAAAATTTGGGATCTCACAGGAAGTGAAATGGGTTTGATGAAAAATGTAGACCCAGTTAAAATTACAGTAAAACAAGGAGTAGATTTTCCAAACATTCCTCAGTATAAAATGAAAGCAGAGACTACTGAAGGTGTTATACCTGTAATTGACAAGTTCATAAAACAAGGTGTACTAAAAGAAATTGAGAGTAGTCCATGTAATTCACCGATTATGAGAATCAAAAAGCCAAACGGAACTTTCAGGATTGTTCAAGACCTGAGAAAGGTTAATCAGATAGTTGTTCCATGTTTCCCTGTTGTACCAAACCCAGCGGTAATTCTTTATCAGATTCCGCATAATGTTAGAAAGGCGAACCCGGGGGACGCAGAAGGTGTCTGACTGATCACTTCTAGGTCTACCCCTCCTTTAGAGAAGGGACCGAGCGATGTCGAGAGGCCTCCGGCGGGAGGGCCCTCTCCTAGAATCGTACAGCAGAGTAACCACACCACTACAAATGTACACCACACGTAGATAGAGTTTTCAATCTTTATCGGTCAATAAGTATCGTTTCAATATATACAGCAGATCCCGGGATCTGGAAGGTCTCGTGGCAAGGGGCGAGGTAGCGGGACAGTCTTATAGATGGTCGGTTGCAAGGGGACCCTACGCACAGCTCTCAATCCTCGAGCTGGGGGGTTCCGGAAGGTTGGGCCGCGGCAGCGCCAGCAGGCTCCAAGATGGTTACAGCAAAGATGGACCGCGGCAGCGCCAGCAGGCTCCAAGGTGGTTACAGCGAAGATGGGCCGCGGCAGCGCCAGCAGGCTCCAAGGTGGTTACAGCGAAGATGGACCGTGGCAGCGCCAGCAGGCTCCAAGGTGGTTACAGCGAAGATGGACCGCGGCAGCGCCAGCAGGCTCCAAGGTGGTTACAGCGAAGATGGACCGCGGCAGCGCCAGCAGGCTCCAAGGTGGTTACAGCGAAGATGGACCGCGGCAGCGCCAGCAGGTTCCAGGGAGAGCAGCAAGGGGAGTTTGTCTCAGGGTCAGCCGCGACAGCGTCAGCAGGGCTTCTCGACTCCGGGATACAACTGCCGTCCTACTCCGGGGCTGGCCCAGATATAGGTCTGGAGTCCTTTGATGTCCGGACCCTCTCGCCTGGGGGTCAGAGGGGCCGGGATGATGGTGTCCAGACACCTAGCAGGGGGTGGGGCCAGCGCTCAGGGAGGCCGGAGGTCGATCGAAACCAGGCATCCGGGGACGGTTGGCGAGCCATCGAAACTCCCCTCTCCTTGTCTCTGGTTGAGTGGCCACTCTCCCATCCGGAGGGTTCTTGGTGCCTCGAAGGCGGGCTCGCTGGGGCCGTGGCCGCGGCTGGTCCGGGACCACGTGTCTGTGACGTGATGGGCCCAAGATGGCGTCGGGCCTGGAATGAGGGTCCAGGGTGGGCACCGGACCGGTAATGCTGGGGCGGCCCGAGGGTGCCGTGTCAGTGGTTGTGGGCCGCAGGGTGGCGGATCTGGTGGTTTGGAGGGCGTGCAGAGGGGTGCCCGAGGCCGACCCGGGCTGGATGGAGGGCCGATGTCGTCCGGGGCCCGCCATGCGGGAGGGGTAGGACCACGGCACGAGGCCGGGTCCAACACACGTCCCCTCCAGCTGAAGGCAGGGGAGAGTCACCCATCTTCTTGGGGATTCTCCTCGCCAAGGCGGAAGAATCTGGAGAGGCCGTCAGCGTTGGCGTAGTCGTTGCCAGGGCGATGCTCCACGGTGAAGTTCATCCCTTGGAGGGAGATGGACCAACGTAGCAACTTCGGGTTCTCGCCCCGCATCTGCATCAACCACCGCAGGGGCCGGTGGTCGGTCTGTACTCGGAAGTGGGTGCCCAAGAGGTAGGGCCGGAGCTTCTTTAGGGCCCATACGACAGCGAATGCTTCCCTCTCGATGGTGCTCCATCGTTGTTCTCGGGCCATCAGGCGCCGGCTGATGAAGGCCACAGGAAGGTCAACTCCGTCAGAGTTCATTTGGGACAGTACGGCCCCAATGCCGTGTTCCGAGGCGTCAGTTTGGACGATGAACTCTCGGCTGTAGTCGGGGGCCTGGAGCACCGGGGCGGTGCTCATGGCCGTCTTTAGTGTCTCAAAGGCTATTTGGCACTCGGGGTCCAGTGCACCTTCGGGGGTAGTCTCTTGGAGGTTAGTTCTGTGAGGGGCCCCACAATGCTCCCATAGTCCTTTATGAACCGCCGATAGTATCCAGTGAGCCCCAGGAAGGCTCGGACGGCGGTCTGGGTGACCGGGGGCTCCCAGGCCTGGATGGTGTCGATCTTGGGTTGAAGGGGAGCCACTTGGCCGCTCCCCACTTGGTGTCCCAGATAGGTCACGGACCCTTGACCGATCTGGCACTTGCTGGCTTTTATTGTTAGTCCGGCCCGTTGGAGGGCCGTCAGGACCTTCCAGAGGTGGGTCAGGTGCTCGTCCCAACAGAGGCTGTACACCGCAATATCGTCCAGATAGGCGGCACTGAACTCTTCCAGCCCTGCCAGCACCCGATTCACTAGTCTCTGGAAGGTGGCCGGAGCATTCTTCATGCCGAACGGCATCACGTTGAAGTGGAAGTGGCCATCGGGGGTCGAGAAAGCGGATCGTTCTTGTGCCCCTGGCGTGAGGCCGATTTGCCAGTATCCGGCCGTGAGGTCGAAGGTGCTGAGGTACCTGGCGGCTCCCAGGCGGTCGATCAGTTCATCCGCTCGGGGAATGGGATGGGCGTCGGTCCTGGTGACGGCATTCAGTCCCCGGTAGTCGACACAGAACCGCAGCTCTGGGGGCACCCCAGGGGCGGCGGCCTTAGGGACCAGGACGACGGGACTGGCCCATGGACTGTCTGAGGGCTCGACTACCCCTAGGGCTAGCATCTTGGAAACTTCGGCTTGGATGCAGGCCCGGACTCGGTCGGGGACTCGGTAGGCTCGGTGCCGCACGGGCGGACTGTCCCCGGTGTCGACGTCGTGCACACACCACTGGGTGATTCCGGGGGTGAGGGAAAATAAGTTCGCGAATTGACCCAGCAGTTTCTGGCAGTCCTGGCGCTGTTTGGGTGTCAGCGCGGGAGAGAGGGAGACTCCCTCGATGGAGCCATCTTTCTCGGAGGTGCTCAGGAGGTCTGGTAGAGGCTCGGAGTCGTCCTCTGCTCCGTCATCGGTAGCCAACAACAGGCTTAGTTCGGTGCGGACAAAGTGGGGCTTGAGCCGATTGGCGTGTAGGACCCGGAGGGGGTTCCGGGGGGACTCCATGTCCACTAGGTAGGTGACGGGGCTCTTGCGCTCCACCACGTTGAAGGGCCCCGTCCATTTGTCTTCGAGGGCGCCGGGGTCGACTGGGGACATGACCCAGACCTGCTGGCCCGGCTCGAATTCAATGGACGAGGCATTTTCATCATACCAGCGCTTCATCTCCTCTTGACTGGCCTGCAGGTTGGTTTCGGCCAGTTCCCGGAACTTCCGAGTCTGGTTGCGGAGAGTCAAGAGGTATGGAAAACATCGGGCGGAGTCTCGGAGGCGGCCAGCTCCCAGCCTTCCTTGACCAGGCTGAGGGGCCCTCGCACCGGGTGTCCATATAATAGTTCAAAGGGGCTGAACCCCAGGGACTTCTGGGGTACCTCCCGGTAGGCGAACAGGAGGCATGGCAGCAGAACGTCCCATTTGCGCCGGAGGGGCTCTTCTAGGCCCTTGATCATTCCTTTCAGGGTCCTATTAAATCGCTCCACTAGTCCATTCCCTTGAGGGTGATATGGGGTGGTGAACTTATACGCGACCCCGCACTGTTGCCACAGGGACCGCATATATTTCGATATAAAGTTTGTGCCCCGATCACTGACGACCTCTCGGGGGAAGCCGACTCTGGAGAAGATCCCCATTAGCGCTCGACCCACTACGGGGGCTGTGATAGTCCGGAGGGGGATAGCGGGTGGCATGGTCCACCAGGACGAGGATGAAGCGGTGCCCCTGAGAGGTTGGAGGATCCAGGGGCCCCACGATGTCGATCCCTACTCGCTCGAAGGGAGTGGTCACCACGGGAAACGGTTGGAGTGGGGCCTTGATTTTCCCCCCACTCTTTCCGCTGGCTTGGCAGGTCGGACAGGTTCGGCAGTGGTTGTACACATCGCGGCGCATCTTCGGCCAATAAAAGTGGGTCACCAGGCGGTTGTAGGTTTTGTCCTGCCCCAGGTGCCCGGCGAGGGGCACATCATGTGCCAGGTTTAAGAGAAAGTCTCTGAAGTGGAGGGGGACTACTAGCACTCGGCCGGCCCCCAGCTCGGCGATCTTCTGTTCACTGTACAGGAGGTCCTGGTCCCAATAGATCCAGTGGGACCCCGAGGAGTCTCCTGTGGCTTGCGTGGCGGCTTGTTGTCGGAGTCCCTCAAGGGAAGGACATGTCTTTTGTTCCCGACGGAACTGCTCGCGGGTGGGGCCCCCTTCTGGGCGACACTCGGCTAGTTCGGGAAGGGGCCCGAGCTCGGGAAGTTCTTCATGGCTGGGGCCCTGCTGCCCCAGTTCGGGTTCGGCAGTGGCGGGTGGCGGAGGTGCCGGCCATTCAGGTTCTTCGGGCAGATTGTCTTCGGTTGGGACGGCGTCCCGGGTGGACATGGATCGGGTCGTTACGCGAGCCCATTCAGGAAGGCCTAGCATCCCCAGATGCTCTCTTTGCTCGATCTGTGCCCAGGGGGAACTTTCCAGGTCGTTCCCTAGGAGGCAGTCCACTGGGGCATCGTCTCGGATGGTGACTTTCAGCATGCCGGACACTCTTCCCCACTCGAAGGGGATGCGAGCCATCTGGCACAGGCTCTCGGAATTGTCCGCTGACCGGACAGGGCACAGAACGTGGGGCAAGATTTGTTCCGGGGTCACCAGATGGCAGCGGACGGCGGTTATGCTGGCCCCCGTGTCACGGAGAGCCTCGGCCCGGCGTCCGTTGATGGTGACCCACTGGCGGTACTTCTGGGTGTTGATCGGAATCTGGTCTCGGGGGATCATGTCTTTGTCGCCCAGGGAGGCGAGGCACATGGCCGCGGACTCCCATTCTTCTGGTTCCATATGGACCTCTTCTTCTTCATCCTTTTCTTCGCTCAGAGCAGCGGCAGTGATTTGTCGACCGGGGGGCCCGGTGGGGCCGGGCCGCTGGTTCATGGGGCAGAGAGGATCATTGGCATAGTGACCCAGCCGCTGGCATCTGTGGCACGTAACGTTGGGGCGTGGCCCCGGTCGGGCTGGATGGGCCCCCCTCGGGCTGGAGGCTGGTGTAGAGGAGGCGGGCAAAGACCCCGGCGGGAGGTCTCGGCCTCGGCTGATGCCAGACCCGCCGCCTCGCGGCCGGTGGTTCCCCGGGGACCCTCGTCCGTATTCTCCTGTGGTGTTCTGGTGGACGCGGTTGCTCGCCCATCGATCTGCTTCGACCGCTAGCTTCCGCGGCTCGGTCAACTTGCTGTCGAGGAGGTGCTGTCGTAGTTCAATGAAGCAGTTGTTGGAGAGGTGCTCCCATAACATCAGGTCGACCAACTGCTGGTAGGTAGCGACCTGACTGCCTTTGACCCACCCCTCGAAGGCTCTGCTAAAAAAGTTCACATATTCTACCCAAGTGGTACCGGGGATTTTTTTACAGTCTCGGAACCTCTGCCGGTACATTTCGGGGGTGAGTCCGTAACGCGTGAGTAGGGCCGTTTTCATGTGTTCATAGGAGGTCATTTCGGTGTCAGGGAGTTCCAGCAGGGCGTCCCTCCCTTCGTTGACGAACTTTCCCCACAGGCCGGCGCCCCAATCCTTCAGGGGCACCCGATGGGCGGTCATGGCCACCTCGTAGGCTTTGAACCACTGTTGGATATCATCGTTCTTGTAGTATTCTTTGACTACATCTTTTGGTAGGTGAACCTTGGTGTCCACGGGAGGGGCCGAGGTCTTGGCCCCGGCCGCGCTATCTTCGTTGATCTTGGCCTTGATTTCTAGTTCTCTCAGGCCTCGTTCGTGTTCATATGCTAGTCGTTTTTCTTCGAGGTCACGTTGTCTCCGTTTCTCTTCTAGATCCCCCTCCAGCCGTAGTTGCTCGAGGGCTATCTTTTTCTCCGCTAGCTGGAGTTCTCCGTCTAGCCGGAGTTGTGCAAGCTCCACTTCGTGTAGCCGGTTGCGCTCTCGTTCTCGAGCGTCTTCATAGATGAGGTCCGCGTTTAGTGTTGCGGTTCTTTCCTCCGTCGAGGGTACGCTGGTTTCCGGTTGCCCGGTCGGGCCATTCTCCTCTTGGGGTGGTCTGTCTCGGGTTTCCACCCAGGCTTGTAGGGCCGATTTGAAGTCCTCTTTTGTGCTCAGGCCAGTGGTAGCGATACCCATGTCTTTAGTTCTTTGTGGCTGTATTCTTCTATCTTCTCTTTCTGGAATCCGGCAGGTAGGTTGGTTCCTTGGGTCGTCATGGTCTCTGTGTGTTTTTCCGTCGTAGCGGGTAGATCACTCTCTGTAAGATTTTGCGTTGGCTCGGATCGCAGCGCCTGCCACCAATGTTAGAAAGGCGAACCCGGGGGAGGCAGAAGGTGTCTGACTGACCACCCCTAGGTCTACCCCTCCTTTAGAGAAGGGACCGAGCGATGTCGAGAGGCCTCCGGCGGGAGGGCCCTCTCCTAGAATCGTACAGCAGAGTAACCACACCACTACAAATGTACACCACACGTAGATAGAGTTTTCAATCTTTATCGGGCAATAAGTATCGTTTCAATATATACAGCAGATACCGGGATCTGGAAAGTCTCGTGGCAAGGGGCGAGGTAGCGGGACAGTCTTATAGATGGTCGGTTGCAAGGGGACCCTACGCACAGCTCTCAATCCTCGAGCTGGGGGGTTCTGGAAGGTTGGGCCGCGGCAGCGCCAGCAGGCTCCAAGATGGTTCAGCGAGTGTGGACCGCGGCAGCGCCAGCAGGCTCCAAGATGGTTACAGCAAAGATGGACCGCGGCAACGCCAGCAGGCTCCAAGGTGGTTACAGCGAAGATGGGCCGCGGCAGCACCAGCAGGCTCCAAGGGGGTTACAGCGAAGATGGACCGCAGCAGCGCCAGCAGGCTCCAATGTGGTTACAGCGAAGATGGACCGCGGCAGCGCCAGCAGGCTCCAAGGTGGTTACAGCGAAGATGGACCACGGCAGCACCAGCAGGCTCCAAGGTGGTTACAGCGAAGATGGACCGCGGCAGTGCCAGCAGGCTCCAAGGTGGTTACAGCGAAGATGGACCGCGGCAGCGCCAGCAGGCTCCAAGGTGGTTACAGCGAAGATGGACCGCGGCAGCGCCAGCAGGCTCCAAGGTGGTTACAGCGAAGATGGACCGCGGCAGCGCCAGCAGGTTCCAGGGAGAGCAGCAAGGGGAGTTAGTCTCAGGGTCAGCCGCGACAGCGTCAGCAGGGCTTCTCGACTCCGGGATACAACTGCCGTCCTACTCCGGGGCTGGCCCAGATATAGGTCTGGAGTCCTTTGATGTCCGGACCCTCTCGCCTGGGGGTCAGAGGGGCCGGGATGATGGTGTCCAGACACCCAGCAGGGGGTGGGGCCAGCGCTCAGGGAGGCCGGAGGTCGATCGAAACCAGGCATCCGGGGACGGTTGGCGAGCCATCGAAACTCCCCTCTCCTTGTCTCTGGCTGAGTGGCCACTCTCCCACCCGGAGGGCTCTTGGTGCCTCGATGGCGGGCTCGTGGGGCCGTGGCCGGTCCGGGACCACGTGTCTGTGACATGATGGGCCCAAGATGGCGTTGGGCCTGGAATGAGGGTCCGGGGTGGGCACCGGACCGGTAATGCTGGGGCGGCCCGAGGGTGCCGTGTCAGTGGTTGTGGGCCGCCGGGTGGCGGATCTGGTGGTTTGGAGGGCGTGCAGAGGGGTGCCCGAGGCCGACCCGGGCTGGATGGAGGGCCTATGTCGTCCGGGGCCCGCCATGCGGGAGGGGTAGGACCACGCCACGAGGCCGGGTCCAACACCGCATGATGCAGAATGGTATACAGTTATAGATCTTTGTAACGCATTCTTTACTGTTCCATTGCATCCAGAAAGCCAACAAATGTTTGCGTTCAGGTTCCAGGACCGTATTTTAGCATGGTGTTGTATCTCTCAAGGGTATACAGAGAGTCCATCTATTTTTAATCAGTTGCTAAAGAAATCCTTGGAAAATCTAGACTTACCTGGAAAATCGACATTAGTGCAGTACATTGACGACCGCCTTGTAGCTGCAAAAACACGAGATAACTGTGTAACAGATACCATTACTCTCTTAAATCATTTGGCAGATGAGGGGCATAAAGTGTCTCCTGCAAAATTACAGTTTTGCAAACAAGAAGTGGAATATCTTGGTCACAGGATTGCAAAAGGAATTAGACAAGTGACAATTGAGAGAATTAAAATGATTCAGGGAATGCAACCTCCAAAAACACAGAGACAGGTCAGAATGTTCCTAGGAATGGTGGGTTATTGTCGCCAATGGATTAGTGGATTTTCAGTAATTGCAAAGCCACTGCAGAGACTGACAAAAGCAGACATAAAATACCCGATTACCTTAACAGAAACTGAGTTAGAAGCTTTTGAACTGCTAAAGAAATGTTTATGTGAAGAACCTGCTTTAGGCATGCCAGATTATGAAAAGGAATTCGAGCTGTATTGCAGTGAAAGGGAAGGATGTGCATTATCAGTTCTGATTCAGAGACATGGAAGACTGAGAAAGCCAATAGCATATTTCTCAGCAGTTCTTGATCCTGTTGCAAAAGCATTACCAGGTTGCTTAAAAGCAGTAGCTGCAACAAGTGTAAGCCTTGAACAGAGCAAAGGAATAATAATGGGATTTCCTGTAAAAGTGTATGTACCCCATTCAGTTGAAATTCTTCTTACCAGAAGCAAAACACAGCACTTGACAAGTAATAGGTTAACAAAATATGAAAAAGTTATTTTGGGATCAGATAATGTATCGATTGCAAGATGTGTGAATTTAAATCCTTCCACATTATTGCCTGATGGTACTGTAACAGAAATCAGAAATGAAAATGACATTGATCATGAATGCTTAGATGTTTTAGAATATTGCACCAAACCTAGGCAGGACATTAAAGATGTCCCATTAGCTGAATCAGATTTTGTTTATTTTGTTGATGGTTCATGCTTAAGAACAGACGAAGGTGTTCTGAGAGCAGCATATTCAGTCTGCACAGTTGCAGATGTAGTTGAAGCCTCTTGTCTCAAAGGTATTCGTTCAGCTTAAGTAGCAGAATTGATTGCTTTGATTCGTGCATGTGAAAGAGCAAAAGAGTTAAAGATTACCATAGTGACTGATAGTCAGTATGTATATGGCGTAGTCCATGACTATGGCCAGCTCTGGTCTCAAAGAGGTTATTTAACTTCTGCGGGAACTCCTATCAGAAACGCAAAATTGATAAAAAGGCTGATCGACGGAATTCAGCTACCAGAGAAAATTGCTGTCGTGAAATGTACAGCGCATAAAAAAGGAAACGACTATATGACGAAGGGAAACGCATACGCTGATGAAATAGCGAAGTTCTGTGCAAAGAACAATATGTCAATCAATCAAGACAATGAACATGTTTTGAACTCACTTATGCTAACATCTGTAGTTGAGACATGGCAAGGAGTAAAAGATTTACAAGATGAGGCAGATGATGAGGAAAAAATAAATGGTTAAAAGCAGGTTGCAGACAGCAAGAGGAAGATGAGATTTGGGTTTACAAAGATGACAGACCAGTTATGCCCGATAGCATGATTGCTGACATGGCTCGATCTGTTCCTGAGGCTTGAGCCGGGAACCTCGCACACACTTTCCGACATCGTGTATACTTTTAGACTCGCGCTGCTATCGCGCTGACACCTAGGATTTTTAAACTTGTACAGGGTGATTTACTACCACTGTCTAATTTTTAATTTTGGGGTCTGTGCGTTTCACTTAATATTTGTTTAGTTGTGTCACTTAGCGTGTTGAAGCTTTCCCACTACCATTACCTTGCTCCTCGATGGTTTCTGGGCGCGGATTGTAGCGCGACCGCCATCTTGGGGATAGGAGTTTCTGCATGCTAGTGGTTGGAGTCAGGTGAGCATAAAAACCCTGTTCTCCTCTTCCCATTCAGATCTGTTCCTGAGGCTTGAGCCGGGAACCTCGCACACACTTTCCGACATTGTGTATACTTTTAGACTTGCGCTGCTATCGCGCTGACACCTAGGATTTTTAAACTTGTACAGGGTGATTTACTACCACTGTCTAATTTTTAATTTTGGGGTCTGTGCGTTTCACGTAATATTTGTTTAGTTGTGTCACTTAGCGTGTTGAAGCTTTCCCACTACCATTACCTTGCTCCTCGATGGTTTCTGGGCGCGGATTGTAGCGCGACCGCCATCTTGGGAGTAGGAGTTTCTGCATGCTAGTGGTTGGAGTCAGGTGAGCATAAAAACCCTGTTCTCCTCTTCCCATTCAGATCTGTTCCTGAGGCTTGAGCCGGGAACCTCTCACACACTTTCCGACATTGTGTATACTTTTAGACTCGCGCTGCTATCGCGCTGACACCTAGGATTTTTAAGCTTGTACAGGGTGATTTACTACCACTGTCTAATTTTTAATTTTGGGGTCTGTGCGTTTCACTTAATATTTGTTTAGTTGTGTCACTTAGCGTGTTGAAGCTTTCCCACTACCATTACCTTGCTCCTCGATGGTTTCTGGGCGCGGATTGTAGCGCGACCGCCATCTTGGGGGTAGGAGTTTCTGCATGCTAGTGGTTGGAGTCAGGTGACCTACCTCCTCCTATTTCTGTAACATGGCCCCGAGGACGTGCAGCGGACGAGTGCAGCGGACGCACCTGGGACGCGCCGACGGTGCGCCTAAGGTAAGCCCGTCTGCGCCCGTCCGCGTCCCGGAGGCGCCCGGCCCTGCAGAAGACCTGGTTCACTTAGGTCGTACTGCAGAGAGGGTGATTAACTACGACCGTGCCACTCTATTCAGGCTTAGGGACATTACTAGCCGTGTGTGTGTCAAACATCTATGTGACCCCGCTACTGTTAGTCATATTTGTGAGGTTTGTGGATGGTCGTCTACCACTACGTCTCCTATACAAGATACCTCCGGCGCAATTAATACTGCTGGGGGGGACCTCTGCGAAGGCCTATGTTCACCCATGCATGCTTCTAAACACTCGGTCATTTGGCAAGCATGCCCTTGACCTCTTCAATTTACTCTCAGAACAAAATCCGTCATGTCTCTTTCTTACGGAGACCTGGCTATGTGACTCCTCCAATCCTGACATCTCCACTGCCCTACCCCCTAATTACTACATTGTGAGGAAGGACCGAGAGCTAGGAAGGGGAGGAGGAGTGGCCATAGTGGTGGATAAGCGTTATACCTGCTCAGCTCTTGAAATTGACACCATCCCTGGGGCTGAATCACTTGGTTTCTGCTTATCCTTTTCCCCGCATCACTCTTGTGCCGGCTTATTGGTCAATCGACCACCTGGCCATCTTGGCCCTTTTTGTGACAAACTCCATCAGGCCTTGTCCCCACTTGCAATGAAATATAAGCATCTCTTACTTCTTGGAGATTTTAACATCCATATGGACGAACCTGAGTCAGCTGACTCTGTTAAATTAAGTGATGTTACCAGCACGTTTGATCTCCTTCCTTATTTTTCCGCAGCAACCCATAATAAAGGTCATTTGTTAGATCAAGTCTTCTCTTCTATGCCTATTCAATCTTATCCACCACTTCCCGTGATCTGGTCAGACCACTGTTTGCTGAACTTTGATATCCTGGGTCTTTCTAAACCCTCTAGTACTGAGAATGGCCCTCAATCTATGGTTTTTCGTTCTTTCCACCGTGTTACCACCGATATGCTGGAGCAGTCCCTGGCATCCCACCCCTGCCAACTGACCGGCAAACTTGTGCAGGATCTTTCTAGCTTTCAGTCCTGGCTCGTGCAACGCTTTGATGAATTAGCGCCCATTCCTGTCAGACCTAAAACAGTTCAACGTACTTCAGCCCCTTGGTTTACCGTCGAACTTCACGAGATTAGGAAAAGCTGCAAGAAAGCTGAACGAATGTGGCGAAAAAACTACGAAGCCCCCCTGAAAATGAGGTTTAAAAATCTTACTAAGACCTATCATAAAGCCATCATAATGGCGAAGAAGTCTTTCTTTGCCAAAAGAATTGACTCAGCCTGTAACATCAGCAAGGAAATTTTTAAATCGTCAGGGAATTTACTTCTCCCCCTGCTTCAAGCCCTAAATTTTCTCTCTCAGAATCTTGGGTCAATCAGCTGGCCAGCTTTGTCTTCAACAAAATTCTTAACATTCAGGCGTCCTTCCCGCCCATTGCCCCTACCATAGAACTAGGTACCCTACCATCTGCAATGAATATCTCTCAAGATACTTATACTCTTTCAGAGTTTCCACCCCTGTCCTTTCAGGCCTCGCTTGATCTGTTACAAAAACTGGAATCCGGTTCCCCTTCTGATCCATGCCCTGCTAAAATCCTCTCCAAAATGGCCCATGCTCTTAATCCTCTGATTAACCCTCTTCTTAATGCCTCCTTCACCTCTGGCGAGGTTCCGAAGGCCTGGAAAAAGGCTCATGTCATCCCTCTCATAAACAAATCCAATTTGGATCCCTTAGAGCACTCCAATTACAGGCCGATATCTTTGCTTCCTGCCCTTGCCAAACTTGCAGAAAAACATGTGCACTCCATCTTGTCTAATTTCTTAGAAGCTCATGACATTCTGCACCAGACACAGTCAGGATTTCGCTCCAACCTTAGTACAGAAACTGCACTGTTGGAGGTAACCGAGTCTATAAAGGAAGTGACAGATCGTGGTGGGAAGGCAATGCTGGTATTACTCGATCTCTCAGCGGCCTTTGACACCGTCCCTCACAACCGGCTCCTTTCAAGACTCCAGGAGATCGGAATTAGAGGGACGGTGTTCAATTGGCTCAAGTCCTTCTCTCCGAGCGCCAACAAATGATCTGGTCACCACCTTTTTCAGCAACTGTTTCATCACTGGATGTGGGAGTGCCACAGGGATCAGTTTTAAGCCCTACCTTATTTAATGTTTATCTTTCCCCTTTGGCTGAACTAGTGGAGCCTTATGGCGCTCGTATTGTGTCCTATGCTGACAATACGCAGCTGCTTTTCACCTACGATAAGTACTTCGATTTTGCAGGTGATTCCATCAAAAGCTGCCTGGAGGCGGTCTTTTCCTGGTTTCAGCAAAACCAGCTCAAATGTAATTCAGACAAGTCGGAAATTATATTTTTTGGCTGTTCTCCTGATACTCAATGGAAATCCTGGTGGTCGGCAGATATTCATCCTCCTTCGTCACCTACCGCGGTCGCCAAAAATCTGGGTGTCAAAATTGACAATGGTCTTACCTTTAAACCCCTGATCATTACTTTAGTCGGCCAATGTTTTGGTCTACTACGCACTCTTAGGAAATTCCTTCCTCTATTGTCGCACTGTCATAGGAGAATTACTGTGCAAGCAATGATTGGATCCAGGCTCGATTACGCCAATGTACTCTGTTTAGGACTCCCAGAGTACCTCTTGGCTCGCCTACAGACTGTACAGAATTCTGCCGCTAGGGCCATTTTTGGCCTGAGCCGCAGAACCCATACCTCGACCTTTCTTGATTCACTCCACTGGCTCCCGGTGAGGAAGCGTATCATCTTCAAGACTCTGACCATGACTTTCAAATCTCTGCATGGTATTGGTGCAGTCTATCTTAGGAAACATGTCCAGTTCTATCATCCTTCTAGATCTCTACGCTCGGCCACACAAGCCCTGGCTGCTGTCTCAGCAGTAAAGCGTGCACGTATCGGAGGCCGCTCTTACAGGGCTCGCGCTCCGCAGCTCTGGAACCAGCTCCCCCTTTCTCTGAGAAGAACAGACAATCTCCTGTCCTTCAGGAAAGGCCTTAAGACCTGGCTTTTTGGCCTTTAGTGTGCTATGATGTGTTCTGACTCCCTCTACAGATCTGTACAGCGCCGGGACGCTCTGCCCGAGTAGCCGTGCGCTATATAAATCATCATCATATCATATCATGTATCATGGTCCAGGACATATTGGAAGCGATTCAATGATTAGGTTGTTTAGACAAACATGGTACAATCCAAAGTTCAGACTAATTGCAGAATCTTTTTGTCAGAGATGCTTGATCTGCCAGCAGATCAACCCAAACAGACAAACAGTTGTGAGCATGGGAACCATAGGACGGCAGGGTGGTCCTTTTACTAGATTGCAGATGGATTTCATTGACATGCCACCCCATAACAAGTTGAGATATGTCCTAGTGATTATCTGTCTGTTTTCAAGATGGGTGGAAGCGTTCCCAACACGTCACAATGATACGGTTACTGTGGCTAAATTGCTTTTAAGGGAAATCATACCAAGGTACGGTTTTCCAGTGACGGTCGAGACTGATCGTGGAACACATTTTGAAAACAGATTGCTAAAATTGATTTGTGAAGCACTGAACATAAAGCAAAAGCTCCATTGTGCATACAGACCAGAAGCATCAGGTGTTGTTGAGCAAGTGAATGGCACAATTAAAAATAGAATAGCCAAAATGTGTTTAGCTACAGGAATGAAGTGGACTGATGCACTTCCACTTGTTTTGATGTCTTTGGGAAGTACTCCTGATAAAAAGACAGGTCTAAGCCCACATGAGATTCTCATGGGCAGAGTCATGAGACAAGCATTTGTACCAGTTGGCAAACTCATGAGCATTAATGATTGCGTCATTTTGGAATATTGCAAGAACCTTGCTGACGTCGTGACTTTTGTGTTCCGTCAAGTGGGAACAGATGTGATTACCAAAGAGAAGGAACAAGCTCATGATTTGTTACCAGGAGACTGGGTGAGAACAAAAGTTCACCGGAGAAGAAACTGCTTAGTACCCAGGTGGCAAAAGGCAAGACAGGTGATACTTGTTACAACAAATGCAGTAAAGTGCAGAGGTTTGAAAAGATGGATTCATGCTAGTCACACCATTCGTGTAGCTCCACCTGAAAATCCCGAAGAAGGTGATACTACAGCTGATTCAGATTCTGAAGAAGAACCTGAAAGAAATCCAGATCCTGAAGATCGACAAGAAGGTTGACATCTGGAAAATTCAATTGCGAATGAGGCGTTGAATGAAGACACTGAAGAAATTGTGATGCAAGACTCTGAAAATGATGAAGATCGACTAGAAAAAGAAGCAGAAGATGAGTCTGATCAAGTGGTGATTCAAGATCAGGAGAGTATTGAAGAGCAGATTGGAAGCTCTGAAGGCAGGAACGGAAGTTCTGAATCTGGGAAGTTGGAAATAATTGAAGAAGAAGAAGACAAAATTCTGAGTACCAGTTATAAGGAGGATGTTCCTAACAGAGTAAAACTGCCAAGTAAAGAAGTACCTGAATCTAGAATTCAAATCTCAGAAAGCGAAACAGATGAGAGTGACGATAAACCCAAATTGAGAAGTTCAAGAAAAAGAGCTTGGAGAGCAGAGTGTAATATATCTGAACCAAAGAAGAAATCATCAAGGAAAGCAGATAATTGGCCAAAGGAAAATGAGAGTCTAAAATTCAAATTAGTAAACAGATCAAAGGAGCAGGTTAATGAAGTCTCAAGTCAAAAAGGAGATACAGATATGAAAAATCAAGCAGGAAAAAAAATAGAAGTGATTAGCAGTAGAGCAAAGAGAGTAGTAAAACCTAACCAAAAGTACAAGTCCCCTGAATGGACTTATATCATCATCCCACCTATGGTGGAGGTGAATAGCAGTAGTCAGGAAGATTTAGAAGACACAAGTGATAATGATTTATTTTGTTCCAATATAAAGTTGAAATGTATATTTGGCATAAGGCTGAAGAAATTGTGTTAGGTGACACAAGGTCGAAGAAATTGTGTTAGCTGGAAAAACACATTTGATGTAAGACGCAAGGTCGAAGAAAAGCTGTTAGAAAGTAGGGTTTTCTTTTAAAAAAAAGAAATTTAAAACGGGGGTGTATATATTTTGTGTATATTTTTGATTTTTGATTTTTTTGTAAGGCTCTTGTTACAGAGTAAAGATGACTTATACTAACAATAATTCAAGATGTTCCATCTTAAGGAGATGTTGCAAAATGTCTTCTATTTGTGTGATTTTAAAAGTTTTGGTCTGGTTAATTTTAGCTGTCATTTTTCCTTTTGGCATTGACAGGGAAGAGTATAAGACTAATATGACTAGTAAAGCTGTGCCTAAACAAGATAACCGTAATGTAGTAGGCAAGTCTAACAGAGTTATTGAGCACAAACCAGAGATCCACCTAGATAGGTCTGTTGGTGATTTTTCTAGTAATACTTTTTCAAGACTTATCTGAATATGTTAAAGTTATGGATGTGAAAGATTGTTACATTTGTGTGAAACTACCCGCTTCTGTTTCTGAGGGGGTCACATATAATATGCTTCCCCTTACTTATGGCATAACTTGTATTGTAAAAGCTAGTTTATTTTATCAAACAGGTCGTTTAGAGTACTATTACTCAAACTATGACGACATTTTTGCAAATTTAAATGTTGACAAAAGCTTGAATAAGCATAAACAAGCTAAACAGATGAGGAAATTTTTCATTGTAACTAATGAACTTACTTATAAGTATGCTTTTAGAAATATTTTAACTTGTAAATTGAGAGCTGAAGAGAAATCTTTCTTAAACTTAGTTGAAGAGAGAAGAGCAATTTATAAAAGAAATGAGATGCTGAAACAAACCAAATCTAAGTTTTGGCAGATTGAGGATGAGAAGCTAAATGGTAGAACTGAAAATGTTGCTATTCACATAGATAAACCTGTTAGTGGAAAGCTTTGTACTAGAAGAGATAATACTCAATTTGATAATTACTTTGTTGGTGCCAGTCAGTGTGAAGATACTTATCAAATTTTGGGTGGTTGGGGATTTAAAGGTGGTAAAGATCCCATTTTTCCTGGAATTTATTTTGTGTGCGGAAACAAGGCCTACTACAATCTCCCAGACCACTGGTATGGGACCTGTTATGTTGGTTTAGTTTTCCCAAAGATTTTTCATGTAGATAGAAATACAAAGGGTTCATTTGAAATTAGTAATCATCTGAGTAGATATAAAAGGGAAAGTTTTTCAGAAATTTTGGGAGATATTTTTGGTGCAGTAATACCTTTGGTGGGGATAACCCTGAATGCAGTTAAAATCAGAAAAATGTCTACAATTGTTGACAGACTGTCTACTGATAATGCTAGTGAATTCCAATTAGTCGATACTGAACTTATTGCCATGAGATCGATGGTTATGCAGAACCGTCTTGCTCCTGACATTCTTTAAGCTAAAGAGGGAGGAGTTTGTGGAATTTTACATGTCCAGCATTGCTGCACATATATTCCAGATAAGAGGCAAAACATTGAGATGTATATCAAATACATTACAGAATTACATTCAGAAATTGTACCTTTAGAAGATGAGGATTTTTCAGAACGTTTGAGTAAAAGATTTGCAGCAATCAAAAACTGGTTTCAAGAGATTGGTAGGTCAATTTTAGGTAAAATATTGTGTCCTTTATTACTTATAGTTTTTGTGATATTTCTGTTAAAGATTAGTTGCATGTTACACAAAAGAAAGAAATATCTTAGGGAAAAGAAGAGGATTTACAAGCTCAGAAAAGAACAGGAGAAAGAGATAGAATTAGAAGAATTTCGTAGGTCACAATATGAGAGTTACAAACAAACAGCTGAATCTAAGGTTTAGAAATACTAATACTGTGATTGTCCAAAACATGTTCAAGGGTTTTTAAATTTTTGCTAAAAATTTTGGGTGTAGTTTGGTGATTTTGAAATCACCAGATGAGGGAGTTGATGGAGCGAGGTTCAAAATGATATTTTGTTATGACTCGCAAAGTTAAACTTCCATAAAACAATAACTGTATTAATTGGTGTGTGAAGAATTATTAATCAACATAGTTTAAAAATGCATTTACACAACACGAGGGACTAATTCATGTGCTCTTTGTTGCAAAAGCAAGTGCGTATAAAAATAATAAACTAACCTTGTCTATTGCCTTTGTCAGTATTAAATGCGGCTGTTTAACTAATGGCATGTGCTTATTTGTGTGCTTATGTTATGTCTTTTCGTCTTTATGTGGCATAAGCTCGTGGAGAATCCTGCGGCCTAAATGAAGAAGGTTGATATGAAATGCAGCTTTGTGTGCTCAGCTAGGTAACATAAATTAATGGGATAATAATTAGCTAAGGGGGTGGGTAACAGAATGGGTCTCAATTCTTTAATTAATTGATGTCTTGTGTTTCTTTAAATAATAGTTTCCAAGAGAGGCCTAAGGCCTGAAAAGAAATGGCAGTGGTCGTGAAACCTGTCCAGAGTGGAGCCTTGTATTTGCACAGCAGTGGAAACCTTTACCACGTTGTTGATTTTGACAGAAAATGCAAACTATTAACTGTGCTGAACATGCACTTGGTGAAGATGGCTCAAGGGCAGGAAGTCAGGCGACATTGCCAAGGTTAGGAAGTCGAGGACTGTATCTTGAAAGAAATGTTTCATTTTTGAGGAAGCCAAAAGTCGCGTGAGTGAAGGGACAATAGAGCTTAAGTAAAGCTCGACTTTGGATTGAAAATGGTGATGACATCACATGAACTGACATAAGTCAACCAATGAGGACACAGGATGGCAAAGAAAATTGTACAAATTAGTGAGATTAGCTAGAAAGAAAAGGTATCAAATCTGACCCCATGGGCAGGAGGGTGCCTCTCGCTTTCCGATTCCTGAAGGGCGTGACGTGCTGTTGGACTCTTTAGCGCACATAAGGATAACAGGCTTAAATGACTTTCTTTTAGGTGAAGCGAGTTTTAGTCAGGGAAATAGAATTTAGGGAATGGAAACTGTTATTTTCTTTAATTCATGCTAATTGATTTGCCTTTGAAGTGTCAGTCTAATATGTTTTCTCCTTAATAAACTGCTTTCATTATTGCTAATAAAATAAAGATTCTTAATAAGATGCTCTTTCTATGATTAATAAAGTTAATAAAATTAGATTTTGAAACGACAAGCTGGTCTTACCATTAGCTGATCCATTTACCTTAGTGACTTAATTAAAAGATATATGTTTGAAAAACCATGGTAAGAAATGATAAACTGCAGTTGTATATAAATATGTAAATAGTTTGTGAATAGTTCTGATTAATTAGGTCACATGATTCAGTTGCCCAAAAATGGTCTCGTTGGTTTATGGGCCTTGTGAGTGATTTATGATTAATGGTGAGTATCATGGTGTTGGGTAGCGTTGCTGAGACAGATTTTCTATAGGGGTGCTGGATCAATTCCAATATATAAAAAACTGTGTTGTGTACTTTTGTTTTATGTTATAACTGATACGTACCTTCTTGTGTTTCCTAAGTGCACTTTCACCTTGTAAAAATGTAATAAATCAAAAAAGATCCATTATAATATAACGCACAGATTCATTTTCTCTCACACAGTCGTCTCCATAAATTTACTCCTCAGAACCAGACACATGTCTAGGGTGCAAAGCTGCCAACGCTGACCTTCTACAAACCTCACTCTCTGAGCTTCACAGAACAGCTGGCCGACCTCAAAGCATGCTTCCTCGATCTAGCGAAGAGAACCAAATGGAAAGAATGACCTGTGTTTTTTGCGCTTGCCCTGATCCTGGCTAAAAATCTATTTGCCTTATCGGGGAATATTGCACACCAGATATTGCAATGAAAAAGGCAACTTTCCAATTGGGTGGAAGCTGAAGGAACAGTATTAGGTCAGCAACAAGTAATGGAGTTACGGAATCAATCAATCAGTCATTTGTTAAGCGCACTACATACCCGCAAGGGTCTCAAGGCGCTGGGGGGTAGGAGGTGGGGGCCGCTACTGATCGAACAGCAAGGTCTTTAGTATCCTCCTGAAGGTCAGCAGGTCTTGGGGCCCTCATAGGCTCAGTGGGAGGGTGTTCCATGTCTTGGCGGGGAGGTGGGAGAAGGATCTCCCGCCTGTGGTTGTTCTTCGGATGCACGGGACGGTGGTGAGTGAGAGGTCGGCGGAACGTAGCTGGCGGTTGGGGGTGTAGAAGGAGAGCCATCCGTTGAGGTAGGCTGGCCCAGTCTTGTGGAGTGCCTTGTGTGCGTGGATGAGGAGCTTGAGGGATATTCTCTTGTTGACGGGGAGCCAGTGCAGGTTTCTCAGGTGGGGGGTGATGTGGCCGTGTCATGGTACATCGAAAATCAGTCGTGCCGAGTCTGCTGCTGACGAGGGCCTGGGTGGCTCTCTTTCTTGTATCTGTCGGGATCCATCTGTAGATCTTGTGGAGAAGCATTGCTCAGTGGTTAGAGGCGGCAGACCCGGAAGCTGAGATCGGCCGTGGACCAGGGTTCGATTCCCCGCCTCGGCGGGTCTCGGGCTCAATAAAATTCCACGGACTCGACAATTCTCGCTCCGGTGCCTACTTGATTCACGGGGTCACACTCTGCGACTCTGGGCAATAGCTTGCTTAATCTCCACTACGGCCCCTCGCGGCGGGATGCCTGGCTTTCACCTTGTGGATACCCTGCCGGGGTATCTCACAGGGGAATACCAGGACGGGTTCCCTAAGCAAGCGCCTTGATGCCTTCGGGTGATACGTGCGCTATATAAGTCGCAATACATACATACATGCGGAGGGTGGTGAAGCAGGAAGAGGAGACGGCGTTGACTTGCTTGGTCATTGAGAGCGTTGAGTCGGGATGATTCCCAGGTTGTGTGCATGGTCGGTGGGGGTCGGGGCTGCCCCCGGTGCCGTTAGCCACCAGGAGTCGTCCCAGGCTGACGGGTTGGAGCTGAAGATGAGGACCTCCGTCTTGTCCGAATTCAGCTTCAGACGGATGATCTTCATCCAGTCGGCGACGGCCTTCATTCCTTCATGGAGGTTAGCTTTGGCTGTGATGGGGTCCTTGGTGAGGGAGAGGATCAGTTGAGTGTCCTCGGCATAGAGTATGTTGAGGCCTTGCTGTCGGGCGACGTGTGCGAGCAGGCTCATGTAAATGTTGAACAGCGTCGGGCTGAGGGAGGATCCCTGGGGTACACCGCAGATGATCTCAGAGGCTTTGGAACGGAATGGGGGGAGGCGGACACTCTGGATTCTGCCGGAGAGGAAGGAGGTGGTCCAATCCAGAGCCTTGTCTCGGATCCCTGCAGCATGGAGGCGTGCACGTAGTGTGCGGTGGCAGACGGTGTCGAAGGCGGCAGAGAGGTCTAGCAGTTGTCCAGCAGGGTCCTGATGTCTTCGGTGGTGGCGATGAGGGCGGTCTCGGTGCTGTGGTTGCTGCGGAACTCTGACTGGGATGGGTCCAAGGTTCTGTTCTCTTCGAGGTATTGGGTTAGCTGTCTGTTAACCATTTCCTCGATGACCTTGGCCGGGAAGGGGAGCAGAGAGACGGGTCATAAGTTCTTGGGGTCTCTTGTGTCTGCCTTGGTTTTTATGAGTAGGGCGTTGATCTCAGTGTGTTTCCAGCTCTCTGGGAAGGTCGCGGTCTCAAGGGAGAGATTGATGACGTTGTGTAGGTGGGGTGCGATGGAGTTGCTTGCTTTGTTGAAGACGTGGTGCGGGAATAGGTCTGACGGAGAGCCGGAGTGGATTGTGCTCATGGTCTTGATGGTGTCATTGACGCTCACGCTGGTCCAGGCTAGCAAGGGGATGTGGTCGATGGTGTGCGGAGGGTCTGTTGTGATGCTGTCTGTTGGGGCTGTCTGGGTGTTGAAGCTGTCGTGGATGTCGGCTATCTTTCGGTGGAAGAAGGTGGCGAGGGTGTCGCACAGGGCTTGCGACGGCGGGATGTCGTTGGTGTTGTAGCTGGGGTTGGAGAGTTCCTTCACGATGTTGAAGAGCTCCTTGCTGTCGTGTGCATTGTTGTCGAGGCGGTCTTTGAAAGAGGCCTTCTTGGCAGCCCTGATGAGGTGGTGGTGGTTGCGGACGGCGTCCTTGTGTTCTGCGTGGAGTTTGTTCACTGTGCCATTTCTTCTCTAGTTTCCGGCAGGCTTGCTTGGAATCTAGGAGTTCTGGGATGAACCAGCTGGCCCTCTTGCTGGTGTCTCTGTGGGGGGGTTTCTTCAGCGGGGCGAGGGTGTTGGTGCAGTCCTCGATCCAGCCTCTGAGGTTGTGGGCAGCGATGTCGGTGGTGGAGGATTTCGGTGGGTGGGCTGAGAGCGAGGTTTGCATGTAGTTGGTCTTCGGTGATTGTGCTCCAGCGGCGGCGGGGGATCTGTTGGGTGCGGTGATGTGTGTGGTGGGTTTTTGTAAGGTGAAGTGGATGCAGCGGTGGTCAGTCCAGAGGAGTTTGGTGGTGTGGCTGACGGAGACGTGTGGGCTTGAGGAGAAGACGGGGTCGAGCGTATGGCCGGCAGAGTGGGTGGGCATTGTGACGAGTTGCCTCAGTCCGAGGTAGGGGAGGTTGTCGATCAGGGTGGTGGAGTTGCTGTCGTTGTTGTTCTCAAGGTAAAAGTTCAGGTCTCTGAGGAGGATGTAGTCGGTGGAGGTCAGGGCGTGCGTGCTAATGAAGTCTGTGATCGAGTCACTGAACTGGGGGTGGTGTCCTGGGGGTCGGTAGACAAGGGTGCCTCTGAGGGTGGAGTTGGGGTCTGTGCGGGTCTGGGAATGCATGTGTTCGGTGGTACTGAGCGCGTCGTCGGTGCTAGTCGAGACCCTGATGCTGTTCTTGTGGACGATGTTGATTCCGACTCCGTTGGTGCGGTCTCTGCGGGTGATCTGGTAGCCTCTGGGATGGCTATGGCGATGTCGGGTGTGGAGGAGTTGTTCAACCAGGTCTCTATCAGGAAGGCGACGGGGAGGTTGTGTTGAGCAGGTCCCAGAGCTTGACTGCGTGTTTGCGTGAGGAGCGGGTGTTCAGTAGTATGCATCGGAGGTGGTTGAGGTCTTTCTTGGCGGGTGGTTTGTCGGCTCTGTGGCTGGTGTAGCTGCAGTTCAAGCAGGTGAAAGGACCGTGTGTGCATTTCGGGGCGGCCTTGAAGCAGTTGTGGGTCCGTTCAGGCTTGAGAGCATGCAGAGTGCTGGCATTGTAGTGGCGGCGGTCGTCGTGGCGGGTGCGGGGGCCAGGGGTTCTGGCGCAGGGCACGGTCCAGGCTTGGACGGGCGCAGAAGGGCTTGCTGCACGCCAGCGGCGTGACTGCGCAGCGGCCGGCATGTATGGGGAGGTGGGAATGAGACATGCCTGTTGTATTTAACAAAAAAGGATAGCAATAGGCCCTATTGAATCACATCCTAAACAGTAGGCAATGCATTTGATTAAAAAAAAAAACAATGGCACCTCCTTCTTCTCTCCCCTCCCTTAGTATGAATAACAGTACTGGAAGAACCTAACTAAAGGTATATGCCTTACAAAGAAGCTAGTAATTAATGTTGCACAATATTGAAATATACCAACCAACCTGCACATGAGTTTGTGCAGTTGATGGGTATTGTGTAACTTGTAGAAAATGCGAGGGAACTCCTGTTACTGATTTTTAATTATTGCACCATCTTTCTGTGATGTTTTGTGCCTGTTACAAAAGATAATAATACAAAAATTTTCCAATTCATTCAGCTGTGTACGTCTTCCCTCTGGACTTGCTGTGGTCTGCAGTGACATTCATGGCCCAGTCAAAACGTTAGTCCAGCTCCCACTGAAAGATGATGTCCAGGTCCTGCATCTTTTCTTTATATACCTCGTCGAAATGTGCATTCTGCTCTAAGGTGAAGTTTTCCTTCCAGTCTCCAACATTACCTAGAAATGAACACACAAAACATTACTTGTGAGAGGTCACTTCATAGGATGGTGATTTTTAGACCATATAAGAATGTTTTCTTCTATTTCATTTCTGCACGAAATTGCAAAATCTCCTTGGTATAGAAATCTCACTATTTGTACTGCTTGCCAAGACAGGTGAGTGTACAGCTGTCCTGCCGGGAGATATTTAAGGCTTAAATTGTAACCAACCAACCTACTTCCTGTAGAGCTCTCCCTAACACTCCTCTTATGACCTGTACTCCTCCATCAGAACCCTCTCTGTCTTAAGGTGCTACCAAACTCTACCAATGCGCCTATGCTGCTTTTAGTAGGTTGAAATGTTGCTTTTAATGTGGAGCAATATCTGTGGTGAGCAGTCCAGCCTCGTACATAGTTGTCAATCAGCATTCATTTTCAATCCACTTCCAAATATTACCTCCTCTCTTGGAAATTATTACCCCACAAGATGTCTGTTTAGTGGGGTGTTGCTGATTTGTCACTTAGACGAATCAGACATTTTCCACAAGTGTGAGATCACAAGTGGTGAACTGTTTTGTGTGCTTATCATGCTTTTTTGTACTTTTGTGTATTCTTACAGGTCATATCTCTGGTTCATGAGGAAAAAGAAAGTTGAGCCGATGCAGAACATAACATTCATGATAACAAAATATCAAGAAAAAAGTGGAGGTTGTACCTGCTCGGAGTTCCTGGTGAAAACAGAGGCAAATCGAGATTTGCTGTCATTTTATATATAATGTAACTTGTTGTTTTAGAATGCAAACAGCCTATGCATAGTCATGTTACACCAGTAGCACTGTAAGAGGAAGGATTCATTCTAGGACATTGATAAAACCATCAATACTCATTGATGAACATTATAATATAGTTCCCCTACCAGATAGGGATCTGATGAAATACTAATATCTTATTTTCTCATTGAAATCAAGGGAAGCGAGGGAGCATCAGGAAAACCCAGTTAATAACCACACCCTTAGAATCCACATGCTTAGATTTTGAATGAGTCCCAAGTTAAATTTGTTTTTTTATCATGCTTTCAGCTTTGACTCAAAAGCACAGGGAAGACAGTTATGTCAGGGCCAGATTTACACCTGTTAGTTATAATCACATGGTACTCAAATAACATTTTCTTTAATTATACTGCCACACCTTAAAGAAGTACCACTCCTATGGAACATTTCTAATTGTCCTATAATTAGGTGACAAGATAAAGTGTGTAGAACCCCTTCGTCAAGAAACACAAAGTTTTCAGTACGGAAAAAAGATCATGAAGATAATGCAAAAATGAGTCCTAGGTACAACATGGAGGTACAATAAAGTGGGTAGATCCTTCTTTGTGAACTATGCTTGGCACAGCCTTGTGCAGGAGATTTAATGAATCTTTAATTAATTAAAGATGTAGATCTACTGTCATCGTGTGGTTAACAGCTACGACTATATTATTAATTTGTAGATACTGGGCACTCAAAATAGTGACATGGCATTTAGAAAGTGCAAATTGAATGAATCTCCATTTCCCTCTCGTTCAGGTTATTGAAAGGAATGCCCACTTTAATTGTTTATTAGAAAGATAGCTACACGTTTTTATGTTAGCTCTGTTGGAATCAGGGGACACTGCTATATGTTGAGCAGATTTATATACCATATTAGAAAGTCTATGAAGAAGAGATGTCCTGTTCCGCAAATAAGTTTATAAATTGCAAGCAACACCATTACCTTATGGAACTCCAAGGATGTGAAATGCAGGGTGTTAATGGCTCTATACAATTATTTGAATAAACAGTACATATGATAGTCTGGTATGTGTACGTGAGAGGAATAGATTTTTAAATGAGCACGTTTGATCAGTTACAATAAAACAAGGAAAATGCAGTGCTTATGCCTTGAAATTATTCAATATCAGAGAAAATGATTGTGTTTACTTCCATCATGGAGTGTGCCAAGTCCACACACTATCTTTTTGATATAAACGTTAACTAAACTTGGGTGGTAAATGTTGTTTTTAATCTTCCTCACTTGTTTATAGAAGTTGAAAGTATTGTTTCATCTGGTTTGTAAATTAAAATCTTGCATTACCAGTTTGGCTATGGCTGTAAAAGTGGCAAAATATGCAGTCCTTCCTGAAGCACATTATGAAGTGCAATATGGCAGCTGCACCCTCTGCCTGCTACCTGGTTGCCTAGTCTTTGATAAGATTGGTTAAATGCCTCTGACAAAAAATGTAGGATTTTAATTTGGAGCCCAATATTGTTCTACTCAGACTGTATAAATCCGAATTGTGCCTGGCACGAAATTATTTTTATAACCGTATTAGCATGTCCATCACTTAGCTGAAACTTTCAGAATTGTTGATGAACTTTCTAAATCTATAGTAAAGACTTTTAGTCTTACTTTTACCCAAACTCTGTTGGTCTACTTACTCTCCACTTTATTTGAGTTATAAGTATTAAAGGTTTGCAAAGCAGTTTCTTCAGAAGGCAAACCCTCAGGATTTTGGTATGTGATATTGCCAAGTCCAACCGTTTTTGGGTTTGCTTTGCCCTGGACTCGACTTAGTAAACTAATCATGAGTTTGATATTGAGTTACTTCTTAAACTCTTGTCTAGTTATGTGTTACAAACATGAGGCACATCGCAATCTGTGCAGTCAGTGTTTTGTAAGGTTCCGCCTTCTCCTGAAGCAGATGGTGGATTCCATCATGTCAAAGAAGTCATCACTGAGTCAGTGGAACCATAAAGCCTTCATCCAGGCTCTCATCTTTGCAGTTTCTAAGATCCTAGAGACGGTTACATGAGGTGAACTTCTTGGGTGACAGTCATGTGGATGGTGAGGTGAACTTTAGGCCATTCTGGTATAATTATTCATTCTTGCTGGTTGTGCCGGAGGACCTCCAGCTGATGGAGGCCGGGTCATTGCTTTGAATCAATGATCCAAAGTGACATTTGTTACCTTTGACCCTGTCATCTTGCATAACCATCTCTAGTTCATTAGTGTGGGGCCTCGGTCCAACAGTGCTTTTGATCCTGATTAACAGACCACTCCCTGGTGGTGCCACTACCTCTTTTTTAATTTGACATGCACATCTTGACTTGTGGATTCCTGAGGGTTACCGATCTGTGTTTCTGCCTCATTATACTTTATGTTGAGCTTCTGGGGTTGCCTCATCCATCTCTTGGGGCTCTCCTTTGCACAGGAGGATAACAGAGGAACAGGAAGGGATGAGCCGCATTGCATAAAATACGAATCTGAAGTCTGGTGTGATGATAGTGGGAGGTAGCAATAACATTTAGTACGCTGCGCACTGATCCCATGAGTGAGATATGTGTCTCTTCTGCAAAAATTGATTGCGATGCAACTTTAAAGGCCCAGTTTTCTGTCATTATCTCCTTTTTTTCTACTACCTGTTGCTTCTGAGAAAGATCCTTCCATGTTGACAATACAGAGTAGGCTTTCTGCAGCAACAACTGCATTGCCTAAGATTAGGATCCTACTAGGTCCAGTATCTACTGATGTCCCTTCTTTAGTGCTTGAACCCGGTTGTCTGATTACTGACAGGAGCCTGAAGGTTTTATTCTGGTTCCTCTTTTTGAGGACTCAACTTTGGCAATCAATTTATTGCAGGGTAACTTTTACGTGGTCTCTATGATGCATAGATCCATTGTTAGGAAAGCCCTGGAGTTCACCCAAGACACTACGGCCACATGCATCAAACTAAAAACCGGTCACAAATGTGCAGATTTGCAGATTTGCATTTGGGATTCATCATCCTAATTGCAAAAATCACAATTTAAGTAATCGCAAATTGGGATTCCTTAATTGCAATGCATTAACCTAAAAAAAAAAATGCGATTTTGCAAATAGGAATCGCAAATTACCGTCATACTCAAGTTGATGGTAATTTGCGAATTCTTTGAAAAATGCACTAAAGTGCAATTTTGAAAGTCCCATGTTACGCATGTGTGTGCGCAACATGTGGTAAAATGGAAATTTTAGGGGTGTAACAGTGTCCTTTTGGCACCCTTGCACTCTTGAAATTGCATGCGCAATTTGCTAGTACCTATTGGGTACTCGCATTCTTTTAATTGCGACTTGCAATTTGCGAGTCGCAATTAAGGAATGTGTAGGAATTGCAATTTTTTTGTGATTCCTACATGCATAGGCAATTGTGATTCTATAATTGTGATTCCTTAAAAATCACAACTGCCTATTTTGATGCATGTGCACCATCGTTCTTTGTGTGCTTTCCTGTGTCTGAGATTTGCCTCGTTCGTTCTTGTTCCAATTTTGACAGTGCGGCAAAGAGCTAACGGAGGTCACCCGTTATGGTGTTGCCTCTGTCTTTGTTGCTATTTTGTAGCTAACTGTTACCTATCCCAATCTGTCAGTGCCACAGCACTCTACTAAACTATTAATACTTTACAAAAGGTACCTGTTCATACATACATCTCCTAAAGTCACCCTCTATAGCCAGGTTTGATGTTATACTTAGAAATTGAGTGCAATACGAATTGATACATTATTTGTCTGCTGGGCTTCAATAGACATAATTCTGTCTGGATTTGGTGCCTTGGTGGCATAATATATCCACTGTAGGGATCTGTTTTTCCACATGGTCACAGATTGAAATGCCAGTGAAGTCCATTCAGCCCAGTGGAGTTCATTCACAGGGTCGATAAAATAAGTACAATGTATTTGTTAATTTACTTTACTTCTGAGGTACAGTAATGACATTTGTGACCCACAGCTTTATGCAGATATGTTTGGAAAGATTCACTAGTACACATGACCATGCCTTAATTTAAGCTTTAGGGAAAAGGTTCATTACCACATGAGCAGCTCTACCTTATTTGAAGTGGGATGGCTGCATTTCAGGTTCTTGCCTAAGCAGATTTCCCAATGACTGGAATCTCCCTGGCAAAGGATTTATTGTGGCCTGCACTATTGGACAAATAAGCTACATGTCAACACAGACCTCTACCACCTTACAATTTAACTAGAAATCTGTGGGCAACTTCCTACTGGCAGCCAAAAGCCTTGACTGGCATCTCACTACCTATGGATCTCATCACAAGTGTGTATCATGGTCCAGCCCATACTAGGATTATCTGAAATTGTCTGTGTCTGGACACGTGTGTCCATAAATATAAATATAATGGTATCCAAATACAAACACATTGCTCAGCCTTTAAAATCCTTTAGTGGGCCCTCTGTGTTGTGCTTTAGAAAAACTCAAGACCACTTATGGACCTTAGCGGTACATTTTCTTTTGTGAAGGCAAATATTGTCCATCTATGCCCTTACTCTTGGGAAGTAGTCAGTCTCAGACTCCCTCCCACATTTCAGAAAATAACTCATAGGATACCTCCTCGGTGTCGGAAGGAAGCGGCAAGATGGCGGCTGCGTAACGGTGGTTGTAACGAGGAAGCAGTGAGAACTCGCAATACAAGGAGCCTAAATGGAACTTTAGACACAACCAGGTACTGTCATCTGGCGCCTATGTAAAGGAGAAAATACCTATTACCTTCGAGCTTCTTGGAATGCTGACAACTTTGTCCTGTCGAGGATCTGCGAGGCAATTGCTCTGGGAGCTGGCGTCCACACTTGCCGCTCTCCCACCCGGTCAGAAACGCCGAGGCATTGCAGGAGGGAGGAGTTTGGGTCGAAGACCGCTGCAGACAGTACAGCCTCCGCGGTCAGATCTCAGAGCGGAGCGCTCGAGCAGGAATTCATCCGGGGAAGAGCTGAGCGGGTTTGATCTTCGGCGCCAGGCACCAAGGGAAGCGATGGCTACAAAAAACAATCCGACTTTGAAATCCGCCGCGGGGAAAAAGAAAACCCAACGAGATGAGGGAACCACAGAGACACTCGGTGGTCAAACGCCCCCGACCGAACATCCAAGGAAGAAACAGACCGCAGCTAGAACCCGCTTGGCAACGGCTTCAATAGCAGACCTGTTTGCTAAAACCGGTAAGGAGAAAGCAGTCGAGGTGGACAATAAAGGGGCGGAGAGAACCACTACAGAGGCCCCCCCGGTCAGGGACGATATTGATGCCGGTGATGATACTGAGGTACAGGGCGAAATTGAGGTCCCACTGGGGAAGGAGATCCTTGGTAATTCCACAGTAACACCTGAAAGTAAGGATGAGCTCTTGGGATCCTCTGATTCAGGCCGACATACCAACATCCCGTAATTGCCGGTAAAGGATGTGGCGGGGGAGCAATCAGAATTTTTGGATAATGGAGCTACCCCAGGGATAGATATTCACTCCTCTGCTGACGGATCAGCAGTTCTTGAAGGCGCAGTGGGGGATGGGATAGAATCTGCCTCAAGTGAAGCTTTTTTCTCGGCCTCTGACGCGGCCGGATGGTCTGAGGAAGACGAGGAGTGTAGCTCGTATGCAGACTCCGAGAGTGACTCGGAAATAGATCACCCTGCAACTGCATTAAAGGCCCCAGTTGTGGCTGGCAAGGCATATACTAAAGGGGAAATGAGTGGGGATCACCTCACCTCTATACAGCTACAGGACAGCCCTAGTATGGAATTCGCCCAAATGTCATTGCTAGAGACAATTCACCAGGAAACCATAGCTCACAGAGAGGAAACCAGCTCTGACAACCTTAAATCGCAGGCGGCATTGAGGAAGATGTGAGGCCTAGTCAGGAAACTCTCAAAGGTCTGCGTAAATACTGGGGATAGAGTCTCAAACTTAGAAGACAGAATAGTCTCTACTGAGACGGAAGTTGCACAGGCTGTATCCAAGGTTAATGCGCAATCCTCCCAGGTTGTGGACATTCAATGGAAAATTGAAGAAATGGAGAATAGGCTACGCCGTAACAATCTGAGGGTATTGGGAATACCGGAGGGAGCCGAGGGATCTGACATTAGGGCATTCATCATCAAGCTCTTTCAACAAGCATTCCCGGAACTATCTAGCTGGAATTGGCCCCTGGAGCTGCAGAGGGTACATCGCACTCCCTTTAAAATAAAAAGGAACATGAAGGAGGGGGACAAACCCAGGGCTGTTTTGATATTCCTTGGCAACTTCATTCTCAGACAGGCAATATCGGATTTAGCCAGGCCAAACGCTAAGCGAAGCAGTGATGGAATAACATTTTTTGTCCGACCGGACTTCTGTCATTCGACAGTAGAGAGACGCTGGCGATTAAGAGGGATGATTAAACCATTCCAGGATAAAAAGATGCAGGCATTTCTGATAAACCCAGCTCAACTGAAAGTCATCAATGAAGGAAGGACATTCTTTTTCTCCTCAGAGATAAAAGCGAAGGAATATCTGGACGCTGTTGGTAAATAGACTGGAATTTTGATACTCGAATTGATATTGCTCTTAAAACAAAAGACTTCTGGCTGTCATATAGCGCTAAATCGATGGACAGTGTGACTTTGGCCGGTCTTTGGTTTAAGGATTTTTGGTTTTTCACTTGGGTTATATAGGGCTTAAAAATTGTTTTATATTCTCTTTATGAATATTGGCTTATTTTAAGTTCTCACTGCTTTCTTCGTGTTCCATCACATGCACAGACTAGGTCTGAGCGCCTCTTTGAGGAGGGAGGGGGGGAGAGTGGGGTTTGTAGGGGTGAGGGTGTAAGGGTGTGGAGGGGTTGGGTGGGGAAGGGGGAAAGTTGGGGGTCAGGGGGAAAAATGGAAAAAGTGGGAAACGATGCAGAATAGGACAAAGTAATGGGACACTAAAGGAAAATACAATCAAGGGTCAGTTTCTAGTAGAAGGTGGTATAGCACAGCAGGATGGCGAACATTAGAATTTGCACAATTAATGTGGGGGGTATGAATGACTGGAAAAAAAGGGAGAGACTGGCATATTTCGTCAAATATAATAAAATAGACGTCCTTTGTCTTCAAGAAACTCATCTCCCATGGGCTAAGAGGAAATTGATGTCTCTTAATGGTTTTGAGCTGGTGGCTTGTTCTACCCAATCTTCAACTATCAGGGGGGTCGCGATATTAGTAAGATCTACTTTGGGAAATGCTAGAAAAGTCAAAGCCGACAGCAATGGTAGGTGGGTCATAGCAGAACTGGAAATAGGTTTTACACTAAGCACTATATACGGCTCTAACAGTGACGACCCAGAGATCTTTGATTTTTTAGAAACGGAACTAGCCAGCTGGCCCTCCCCTCTAGTATCAGCCGGAGACCTAAATATTTCAGCAAATTGGGGAACTGGAACAGTATATGCTGGGCGTAAACCCAGAGTTTTTAGGGCATTACACGCTTTTATCAGCTCACACGGACTCCAAGATGTCTGGGGTGTGAAAGAGCCCAAAGATTCTGGCTTTACGTATTTTTCAAACCCAGGCCAGAAGTACTCAAAGATGGATTCTTTTCTTATCTCGTCTTCTGAGATTAAAAAAGTATCTATTACAAAACTCCCAAGATTAATCTCAGATCACAACCCCTTGGTATTGTCATATGAACTCGGTAGGGTTGAAAGGAAAAGGATAGGATGGACCTTCGAAAGGAGACTATTGGCCGACAAGAGGTTTGTCGAACATCTTACTATTTGGGCGGGCAAATTTTTCGCAGCAAATAGATATAGTACCTCTCGTAATGGGGTTTGGGAGGCTTTCAATGCGGCTTTAAGAGGAGAAACTATAAGTTGTTCTGCAAGGCTGAGAAAAGATGATAGATGTAAGGTTGAGGTTTTGATGGAGAAACTAGCAAGGGCCGAAGAGCAACATGTAAAGGTTATTGCCTCAGAAGGGGATAGCAGCGAAAGTCAAAATGCGCTGCTGGCGGTTAAGGCAGAACTACAGAAGGAGGTAACTCAAAGGGCGATTAGCGAGTTTCAATCCTCTAGGGCTAAAAGGTATGAAACAGGGAAGCAAGCCGGTAGAGCCCTAGCCCTCCGGTTAAGGCAGGAAAAAACTAAAAACTTAATTTTGTGAGGAGGATGGGAATGACTATACCGAAGTAAAGGATATAGTGAGGGTTTTCGAGAATTTTTATAAAAAGCTTTATGATGAGGCGAGCGGTGTTAGAACTCAGAGAGGCGAGTATCCGGATAGTGGACCTCGTCTGTATGATGCAGCTAGGGAAGACCTCGATAAAGACATTACACAGAGCGAGGTCATAGCCTTACTACGGGAACTAGCCCCCGGCACAGCATCAGGGCCAGACGAGATCCCTCTCGAGGTCTATAGAGCGATCGAATCTGAAATTGCCCCACTATTGGTCGATCTGCTTAATGGGATTATGTACTCAGGGGTAATCCCAGGTTCGTGGAAAGAAACCATTATAATAATATTCTATAAGAAAGGGAAGCCAAGTGAAAAACCAGGGTCTTACTGCCCGATCTCATTAATTAATTTGGATACAAAACTGTATTCCAAGATATGGGCAAAGAGGTTGAGCAGGATCGTTGGGGGTGTGGTATCCCCGTGGCAGCATGGATTCGTCCCAGGTCGTGGTACGACAGACCATATAAACAGAGCAATAACACTGTTTGATGTCCAGGCTGCCACGGGGGGGAGATGGCCATGATCCTGCTCGACGCAGAGAAGGGCTTTGACCGTGTGGTTTGGAGCTTTCTCTGGGGTATCTTGGCCAGGAGGGGTTTTGGCGAACAAATTATTAAAGCTTTAAAAGCCATTTACGTAGATCCTACAGCTAGGGTTATGGTGATGGGCGAGAAATCGGGTAAAATCGATATAAAGAGAGGCACGCGTCAGGACTGTCCCTGTTCACCCATCCTGTTCTCTCTTTATATCGACCCCTTAATACAGTAAATTCTCGAGTGCCCCAGGGTAACTCCCGCGATTTTTAATGGGTATACGCATAAAATCTTGGCTTACGCCAATGATCTGGCGGTTATCACCACTAATCCACAGCAGGCGCTCCCGGCTCTAGCTCAGATGGCGAAGGACTTTGGCCATCGGTCGGGATACCTTTTAAATGAATCAAAAACTCAGATTATCTGCTCAAAAAATATTGTTAAATCCGACTAGAGATTCGTTGATTCTGCTTCTTATCTAGGGGTGAAAATCAATGCTTCAGTTGATCGTATTGTTGAAGAAAATTATCCTCCCCTGATCAAATCCATAGAAGCCGAACTAAAAAGAATAGATGTCCTACACCTCTCTTTGGTAGGAAGGGTTAATGCATTAAAAATGTTAATGTTTCCCAAAGTGTTATACTTGTTTCGCGCCATCCCCCTTTTTTTAGATGAAACAACAATGAAAAGTTCGGAATCCACATTCATAAGATTTTTTTGGCAGTACGGGAAGGTTAGGCGTTCTACTTGCCTAATGTCCTTACCTAGGGAAGAGGGGGGGATGGCCCTCCCAAATCTTAGACTTTACCACAGGTCTTGTTTATTGATTCAAATATCCATCTTTTTCCAATTTGAGCTGGACTCGGGAACCGAAAATACTGATGTACAGAATCCTCCCCCGATTTTTAAGATGTTGCTGGGGGGAAGGCTACAGGGTTACTGTTGCGTGAAGTGGAAAAGAGATTTTACAAAGGGGCAAGATTCAAGACTTTGTATAGTGCTTGGCTGGTCTGGAAATCTATTCTAAAGTTTTTTAATGTTTCAAAGATACATTCATATTTACACCTTGGAAACTCCAGCCTTTTTCCTCAGTTGAGAGCAGATAGGAATATTCAGCTATGGAAAGGATTAGGAGTTAAGACTCTCAGGGATATTCTGGAGGGCGATAAGATAATTGGGTTTGAAGTTTTACAAAGTAGGTTTGGCATCCCAGCCGACCATTGGTTTCTGTATGGCCAAATAGTTCGAACCCTTAAGGCACAAAGACCAAAGCTCTCTGCCCCTGCGGACATTCCTGTAGTCGATATACTAGCTAGAGGCTGCAATAAGATTAAATTGGTGTACAACCACCTCCTAACGAATATCCAAGATGATATTGAGAAGACTGAACATAATTGGGCTATTAAACTGGGAAATCCAGATGTAGATGTGGATCTTGCGCTATGTCTGAATAAAAATATATTCTGGGCCTTTAACCTACGTGCCCAGCACTATAAAACAGTTTTTAACCTCTATCATACTCGTGCAAAATTATTCGCCTGGGGCGTAAGGGAAAATGACAGATGCCCAAGATGCAATGATAGTCAAGCAGATATCGTACATATGTTTTTTCATTGTAATCGGTTAGAGCCAATAAGGGAAGAGATTATGAAATTCTGGGAGGGGCTGCTAGGTCATAAGATCGATCTATCCCCGACCCTGATGTTACTTGGTACGGATTCTATGCTGAATCTTGGGAAGGAAGAGGAAGCCCTAGCTTTTATGTCAGACACCGTACTAAGGATCTTAATTTCGGCAGGCTGGAAAGATGTCACAGCTCCCTCCTTCCAGGTGTGGCTTTCTAGACTTTTAGGTATACGTAATGTCGAATCTTGCCTATATGAATTGAAAGGGAATAAAAAACGGGAGTTTGGTAGGCGCATCTGGGCTCCTATAACAAACTGGAGGGAGGCAAGATTATGAGAGGTGGCTGTATGTTAAAGATGTGTAATTGAAAGAATACCCCATAAGAACAGCTTTTTATTATTGTATGTTTTTTATCCTAACTGTGCATTTATTTATTCCTTGATTGCTATATCTATTACTCTGTATATTGGTTTTAGGTATATGTGTATTGAAATGCTCTGTCCTTACTGCATCTTAACCTAATAAAAATATTTATTTTTAAAAAAAAGGATACCTCTTCAAGGAGAACCTCTGTCACTGCTCTTCTGGAGCCTTTGCCTCTGCTCTCTTACCTTTAAAGATCTGCACAAGGAGCGTGTGTTTCCTTTGTGCCCCTCTACCCCAGCTTGCCCTCATTCCCTCATCAAATATCTTGTTGTCTGGCCCTCACGCTGCCCAGAACTTGGCAAAATACTCTGTTTTCCAAAACTAATCTTGTGCACAACAAATAACTAAAAGAAAAGGGATGGGGATATTGTCCATGGATGTCTGTTCACTGAAAAGAGGAGGTAACAGCACACCCTCAATAATCCTTAATGATACCACATGGTTGACTCTTGTCCTTAAATGCCTTCTATTTGCTAATGAAAGAAGTGGAAATTACAGAAAGTAAATCGTGGTTTTAATGCCTGTTTCTGACCTGGTCACTGCTTTCATGTCCCTAAAACTAGGGCTAATGAGAGTGGTTTCATGGGTTCCAAAGAGGAAGCCGGGGCCGGCAGCAGTTGCTACCCATGGCCATCTTGTGTGATGTCGATGATATTGACCCAAAGCTATGTATGTCGATTGCTGAATCACAACAGTATGATTCCATTTCTTTAACACATGCGCATTATTTGGATAAAAAGCAAGGGACCCATGTAAAATAATGTATGGTACCTGTGCAGCAGCACTTTTCACTTGGAATCTCACAGCTACTTTAATGCATGCAAGATGACTAAACACTCATTATTACTCCCCCCAAAACAATTTAAATTCTGAAAGCATTTTGATGCCAAAAGGGGAGCAACAGGTTACTTGTCATTTTCACTGATTATGTTAGGATTCTCTTCAATACCAATAAGTAGTTGCATATCTGGTAAGGCTGAACTGACCTTCACTCTATCTGGGTACTGCTGGGCCCACATTCTGTATAAGAGGCCTTTCTGTCAATGCCATGCTCACTTATGGTTGCTTCATTATGTGTGTCCACACTCCTTATTGGCTTCACTAAAGATAAGAATGTGTTTTTACAACTGCTTCTTAGTGCAGGAAGCCTTGTGTACTGCATCCCGCTGGTTGCTTGAGGCATCACACAGAGCTCTAGAGATTACCGGTCCTCCCATGATCCCCATAGGGGATTTTTGCTTAGTCTGTTGCTTACCTTTCCTCATGAATTTTCCTTGGTTGTGGTCCAAGATCTCAGGGGCTATCAGAGTGCAGTTCACCATACTGTTCTGGCTCATGGTGGTGAAGGTGCAATGCTTCTCAATGCCCTCTAACTCCTCCTGATACATCGGGCAGCTCAGAAACTTGCATACCCTCTCGATGGAGTGCCTGAGATCCTGAAAGCATAGAGAGGTCAAATGTATATCTTACTCGCTTGGTTTGAGACAAGGCTCAGAACATAGGGTGCTGGAGTGAAGTGATAAACCATTCATCAAAATCTTGTTCCAAGTTAAAACTACCAGTGGTGGCAATGATGCACAGCTGAGCATAGGTGGCATGACATTTCAATTCAACAAGAGATATTTTCTAAGCTTGGCCAGTGAACTCCGCTGTGCTCATGGAGTTTGCAGAGTTTTCCACACTCCACGGAACACGCAGAGTTCCAAAAAACTCAGTTCCGCAGAGCGGAGTTTTTTTCTCCACTCACACTCCCCAACGTCAAGTTGGCGATCATGAGCAAGAAAAATCCACCTCCCGGCGTGATTTCTCAAAGCAGGTGGTCGTATTTCTCAATGCGGGTGGTCGCAACTGCTAGCGTTGCGAAACATTCTGTTTGCATTGAGAAAGTTGCAACTCGGGTAGAAAATCTACTCGAGCGGCAGAAAAGAAGCGGCGCCCTCTTGTGCTATGCATGATGCTGTTTGTGTTGATTTTCCAGCGCAGGACAAACACCCTGCGCTGAAAGTGAATGTGAACAGTCATTACCAAGCGCACTCCACCGCTTGCGGAACTCCACATAGCACAGCAGAGTTTTTTTGCTCACTCAGCATAAACTCCATGCAGGCCTAATATTTCAACAAAATCCCATCCAATCTGCTACAAATCCTAAAATCTGCTTCAAAACCTATATGAGCTTGGAACAAGTAATAATGGTTTTATGGGGGAGTACATGATCAGATGAAGTTCCCCTTTTTTAGTAAGGTAGTTAGAGTAGGTATGGGCATTAATTGACTTAGCAGATAGTTGAACCTGAGGCACTGATTTCGAAAGGTAATATGGTCAGCGAGATATGATTCTTTGAAAAACACACAAACACAGCAATTCTCAAAAAATGCAATGTATGCTGCCAAGTCCCTGTATTGAATACTACACATGAAAAATGCAGTGATTCTACCATCAAACCGGTGTATGAGCCCTGGATTTAGCACCCTACTTTAAATGAGCAGCAATGTCTATTTCTGTTCGGAAGACTATGATGGCTTACTGTGGTGGATAAGGTTTAAATTCTGCTGCAAACTACTCACTGACAAGCCTACCCACAAATCCATACATTGTGGAAATAGTTTAGTATTATAATAAATAGGGATATGGTTGCGCCTGCATACAGAGTGAGTGTAGTTGGCTGGGTCACTGCAGTGAATGGCATTATTTGCACGAAGTAAGAGCTGTGTGGGTGCTCCTAATGCCTTTCATAGACAGGAGTGCTGCATATAGCGGGGAGAGAAAGCTTTCTCCTATTAGGAGAAGCTAGGAGGATGGATCGGTATGATTGAAATCTACTTGGTCTTGAACAGTGGTTCTTAACCTTTTGATTTCTGTGGACCCCCACTGAATCACGACTGGATTCCAGGGACCTCCACTTAGTCATTATTGGAAGCCAGGGACCCCCAGCCTAAGCAATTTCTATGACTTGGACCTCAAAACAATATTCACAACTACAAAAACAAGTATACATCAAACAAATACTAAAATATTGAAATATTTTATTTACTTCACAGTCAAATTTAGACAAAACATCACATTATTGATTTTGCTTCTGGATTTATATATAATGTATTAGCTTTAGTGTATGAATTTTAAAATGTAATTTTTTAACACAGTCACGTACTCCCCTGAGTAGGCCTCATGGACTCCCAGGGGTCCTTGGACCACGGGTTAAGAACCACTGATCTAAAATGTTCCAGGAGAATGAATACGTCAAGGTGGAGTGCCTCCAGAGGAGGAATCTGATAAGGTAAGTGGTTCCCAGCACCTGCAGGGGTGTGCACCGCTTGGGTGGGGGAGGAGGCAGCTTAGATGGGGTCCCTTAATCACTGGGGCAGGACCCAGCGAGAAGCCCAAAAATACCACTGGTGGGTATGGGCAATAGGTCCATCCTGAGTAGGCCTGGGCAAATCACTACGCTACGCTCGCGTAGTTTGCGAAGTTTGCGCTCCTTCGCACTACGCAAACTGCATGTAGCACAGTGCAAACACACGTAGCGTAGCGCAGCGGTCATTTTTTGCTTGCTCGTGGTCCTCAACGTCAAGTTGGCGACCGCGAGCAAGCAAAATGACATCCCGGCGAGACTTTTTCCTCATTCGCGATCAGCAACATCAAGTTGCTGATCGCGAGTGTGGAAAATAAACCTCCCGGCGAGATTCTCAACGTGGGGAGGTCAGGTTTCTCATTGCACAGTGCCGGATGCTTGTCCGCACTGTGCAATCATTGAAAACGGCATCTTGCACAGTGCGAACAGGCTTCTACGCAGTTCGCGTAGTGCTACGCATAGTGCGAAGTGCACTTTGCGTAGCTTCGCGAAGCGCTACTTCGCAAACTACGCCCAGCCCTAGATGCTCCCATGTGGATAACTTGTTTCCCACCATTTTGAAGGAAGGAATGGTCTTTCACATTAGCCACTTGGCGCTTGGGACTCTTGAGGTAGTGCAAACATGCTGGGTCACAACTATAGAGCCACCAGCCCTGAGGGTGGGGTCTGGGTACTGGGTCCCCAGTGAATGCTTGACCCCAGGAGCTGGTAATAAGCCAACTGTAAGCATAGACATATTTCGGTTTAAGAATCTTGGCACCCCCTTGGCACAGAGGAGGGTCTGGCAGGGAAGTCTCAAGGCTTATGCCTTGTGGTGGGTTATGTGGTTGCAACAGGGATATTTTGAGGAAATAGTATTTTTTACTGATTGATTTGGGTACTTTAAAACAATAAAAAAGTAATCTGTATTAACTGTCTTGGTGGTATATTTAAATAGTTCATATATTTTGAACAACATGCATTTGATTGATTATGTATAGTAGAATTAAATTAATAAAATGAAAAGGGAATATGAAATATGATAGCCTGGGTGACCCAGAATGAGAACTTACCGAAGGAGCTAATGGGTAGTCCCTAGCCCCTCTATCCTCTGCACGGGTAAGGATATTTAGCACCGTGTATTGCTTTTAGGACTGGTTTAGTAGAGACAAGCTTAGATGTTTTGCCAGCCTTGTGTAATCAAAAATCATAAATAAAAAAATACATTTGCATACAGAATGGGGCAATAGTTCATCTCACTTCAGCCTTTGGCTGGTTTGCACTATGAGTGACAATATTTCGCCTGATTACATATGCAAAAGAGAGTTTCAGTGCCAGCGCCGGTGTGCTTTATTTTGTAAATGTTTCTTTTCTTTCATTTTCCTTTATTTATTTTTTCACCTATTCTGGTATACCTTTCCTTTGTCCCAGTAAGATTATCCTGACATGTAGTGCTTTATATGTAAAAAATGTTTTAAAAAAGAATTCTGGGCTTTAGTCTGGAGGCCACTGCAGCTTGCACCACAAATTGCCCCTGCTATGTTTCCAATGATAGCAAAAACACAACTACTAAATATCACACTTCAACAAGTGTGACAATTTGGAGTATTTCAGGCCACCAAAGATATAAGAATGGCTTGTGTGGCAGGTAATAGTCATTTTCAATGTATATTGAATTAATAATTAACCGTTGTTGTGGTCTTCTCTAAATTAGCCAGGAAGTGCCACCTTGCGGCAGAGTATCACAAGCTCCGGTGTTGACAATTAAGTGCCAGTGCCGAGCACTGGAAATCACCAGCTCAAACTAAGCACTGCTGTCCTGTGTATTAAAGGGTTTTGGTGTATTTTCTAAGTACTCCTCTTTACTAGGAAGTACCAGTTCTGCTGAGTTATAATTATAAGCGACGGTGTTAGACTTGGCATTTTTGGCATGGTTTCCCCTCACTTTTTGCCTCTACGTCCTGTATTTTTGACGATGTACTGGACTTTGTCATTCTAGGCTTAGAAGCTTTGGGCACTTTGCCACTGCTGATCAGTGTCAAAGTGCAAGTGCTCCCTGTGTAAATTGTAATTACAATTGGTTGTCCCTGATTGGCATATTTAAAATGTACTGGTACTTCCCTAGTAAAGTGTACTGAGTGTTCCAGGGACAGTTAATCAAATGTAGCGAGTGGGCCTGCAGCACTGATTGAGTAGCCCTGAAAAGGTATCTCAGAACTGCCACTGCAGTGTCTGTGCGCAGTTTGAAACTGCCATGTCGATTTGCCAGGCCCTAGCCATGGGACGGGTGCAGTGTATGTAAAAGGTAGGACATGTACTGGTGTGTTTGTGACATGTCATGATGGTGAAAAACAGTGTATTTCGTTTTTACAACTGAAAGGCTATCTGCCCCATGATGATAACATGGAAGGTAGGCGGTAACATCATGCAAGAATAAATTCCCATTGGAACAAGATAGAGAAATAAAGTTTTGGCTCTCTGAACTCGGAATTTAATGACACATCTTTTAGTAAAGATGGTTTTAAAATTTTGTTTTTGAAAATGCCACTTTGAGAAAGTAGTCATTTTCTTGTTTAACCATTCTGTGTACCTCGGCCTGTTTGTGGATTGACTCTCTGGTTTTGGAGTGACAGGGGCTGGGGATGTGCATTCACTGTGGACAGCCACTAGGGGGCTAGGGTGTGCCTGGCCCTTCCTGGATGACTAAGAGCTGAGCTGAATGGAGCTTGGTTGCATTTAGAGTAGTTGGAAGAGTTTTCCTTGCACCTGAATAGGGTCTGCCTCCCTTGCACAATGCTGTCTCCTCCCCCTGTGATCATACTGCACTTGTGGGGACAGAACTGGTTTGGACTGGGTTCAGAAACCCTTGCACAAAGAAGAACAAAGACAAAATGAGCAATAAGTAGTGGACATTAAACTCCAGAACTTTAAATCACTTCTGAACTCAAAAGGAATATTTTCCAAGGAGAAGAGCGGGAGAGCTGTGAGGCGCAGTACTGCCCCTTTGCTGTGTGGGGTTGACCTGCAGTTGCTGCTTCTGCCAATGAAAGGATAAATACTGGAGCTCTACTGTGAACCTGATTGAAGAAGAATCTTCAAGGGCCAGTGTGTGCTACCCTCCTGTTCCGAGTCTCAGGGACACAAAGACTTCACCCCTAGTTCCCCTGCACTCTATTGCTGAGAGTTCTGACCTGGCAGGTGGTTCTAATTCCAGTTGTGGGCCTCTGGAGGTTATTCCTGCTGTTGGGAGCTGGAAGAAACCCAAGAGAAGCAAGAAAGGCAATTTCGGATGCCGTCAGCGCCGCAGCCATGATGCAGTGACCTGCACAACACACTGCCCGCCAGCACCACAGCTCCGACACCTGCCAACGTCTGCAGTTATCAGCCTTCCAGAAGTAAGTGCTCGCACTGACTCCGTCACCGCCAGTGCCTGCATCCTATTATCACAGCACCGATAACCGCCAAGGGTGACTCCACGGACTCGCTGACTTCGCACCGTCACCAGAACTGACGCCTCACCGCCGATGCAACCCACTTTTCCCTGTCATGGATTTGCTGCATTGCACCCTTGCGGACACGACGCAACGCCTCCCCAGTGGCAGCCAGGGAGCCGGCTGCGACCTTGGCACCAACACCTCACCTTCACAACGCTGTGCATTGTCATAGACTTCGTTATCCAAAGGTACTGCTTGTTTGGGGGTCCGTGTGACTCCGTGCCTTACGCTGCACACCTCGCCTATGGCGCCGTACTTTCGATTTATTACTGTCACAACATCGTAATAGCCCCAGGTAAAACTATTTGTATTCTACATGCTTTATTTTAGAAGTAACAGTTTTTAATTGCTATTTTACTACCTGTATGTTGGTTTCTTGTCGTTTTGATCTTGTTGAGTTTAGATAAAGATACTTTATTTTTCTAAACTGTTATGGTGTTCATTTGTGGTGTTATCACTGTATTTCTGTGTGTTTTAAGTACAAATAATTTAAACATTGCCTTTGGGATAAGCCTGTCTGTTCATGCCAAGCTATCAAGGGGGTGAGCAGGGGTTATCTAAAGTGTGTATCCCCCTTATCCTGACTAGAAGCAAGGGTCCCTACTTGGATAAAGGTACCTACCTCTGCCAATTAGAGACCCCCAATTTTAACAGATGGCTATTTTTTTCTTCAGGTTTTTATTACAAGAATATGCCTTCCACTTGTAGAAGATACAAGTTTTCTTTTATCTTCTTCTTATTTTGGTTTCAATGCTTGCACTTGTTCCTCACTGTGGTGTAAGCTGTGCCCTCTGATGGAAGCCATTAATGAAGGTGTCTGCCACTCATTGGCTATTACTGTCCTCTTTGAAAGAAATGGGTATGCAGTTCTTTGACTGCTAAGCTTCAAGTTCACTGAAGTATTAAAAAAGTGATGGGTGTAATGCTTGAATTAATCTCGGCCACTGGTAATTACTCAGGCCAGGACAAACTAGACCATGTCCTCCCTGAACCAAAACACAAGCAACTCAACACTGTTTTCACCTTAATTGGGGCTTTTCAATCATGTATCACTTGGTTCCAGTGGTACAGTGAGCAAGACACCCATGTCTGGCCACATCCCATCCATCTTTATTTTGCACACCATGGACCCAGCCTTACGCAGTCTTGACCCTGCTCCAATAGAAACAGTCGAGCACAAATTGAAAGGCCAGATCCACTCTGAACTGGAGGCAAGCTGCACCCAACCGAAAAGCCCAAGCGTTGGAGAAATGGTGTTGGGTTGTTTGTGTTCTGGTTCATAGAGGAGCTGGCTTGGCAGTACTGGTTGGGCTGTTCCTATTGGAGCAGGATCGAGGCTGATTTGCATATGGCTGGTTGTAATCTCAGTTGTTGTGATGGACAAAGCAATTAAGGCGGGGGATGCGGCTAGAGTAAATAATTATTAGTGGCTTAGGTTAATTCAAACATCCCACCAATTACTTTTTTGTTACTTAACTGCAAAAGTCCAAATAGAGACATTAGAATGATGATTTGTGAATTTGTGCATGGGAAATCAGACACCATCCCATAAATACCCGTGCTGTTTCAATACTTTTTTTTTTCCTCTGCAAGTACGAGATTTTCCTACCTTTTTCATATCCTCGTAGCTCATGTGCAAAAACTTTATTTCCTCCCTGTGGCTCCACCAGCCCTTCACATGCTCGAACCAGGAGCCAAAATGCACTAAAACAGGAAAGGATGGAAATTTTACATTCAACAGACTTAGTAAGTGTCGAGCCAGTCACTATATCACAAAGTATTGTACCGTTCATGGCAAGTTTGAGCAACGCTGCCAAACTAAAGAAAGCGAAAACATAAAATTACCAAAACTGCATTCTTAGATATTGGTGTTCCTGAATTTTGTAAGTGGGTGGTGTTGTCTTTGCGCTGCGGTATTCGTGGCACGCACTGGCATTTTTTATCCTTCGCTATTGTTTCTGGTGGTTATCCAAGAACAAAGCAGATATTTTCTTCATGTTTTATTCTTGGGTTCTTGCATTTTCTCACAAACTATGTCCTTCTAAAGTGAGAAGTTTAGGACAAGTGTTCGTCGTGATTTTTGCTTTGGAGGATACTGAGAATAAGCCATGGACTCACTTTACTATTGATAAAATGTCCCCTTAATGTCGTGTCAGGCCAGAACTCCCAACATCACATCCGCATTTGCGGTCGCAAAACAATCGCAGTTTACCACCTTCTTCAAGTAGGTGGTAAACCACTTGCAAACGGGAAGGGGTCTCCAGGGGACCCTTTTGTCAATGGGTGCGAAAATATTTTTTAAGAGCAGGCAGTGGTCCCAGGGACTATTGCATGCCCTTAAAAAATGAAACTGAAAAGTTTCATTTTACTTTTTTAGATGCATCCCGTTGTCCTTAAAAAAAAAAAAGAACTGCTTTATTAATAAAGCAGCCACAGACATGGTGGTCTGCTGACCCCAGCAGGCCACCATCCCTGTGAGTACTAGCCCTTCCCAATGGGGTCGCAAATTGCGCTTGCCCCATGAATATTGATGAGGCATGCAATTTGTGAACCCATTGGAGACCGCAAACAGTGTCTAGCGGTTCGGTTTAGCGAGTCGCAAATTCCGAGTCGCAATTCTGCGCTATTTGTGACTCACTAAACTGAATGGCCATACATCTAGCGCTTTGTCTATATCAACTTGCCCACCAGTAAACATATCAACCCACTCCTTGCTTCTAACTCCCTTCTTCTGATTAGCATCTACAACCTGCCAGACTTTCTTCCTTGTCTAGACCTATTGGTCCCCTGCCAGGATTGCTGACCCAATACTTTCTACTAAACTACCAATCTTTCCCCCTCTTTGTCCAATTGCTTTGCTTCCAAGCCTACCTGCTCACTGGATCCCCACTGACAAACTGATCTATACTAACTGAAGGAATAGATTCTCCATGACGCTGGTTAACTCCTTGGACCAAGGCTGCCTAACTAACCACTGGTTGTTTTCTAACTTCGGTACTCCAGCAAGCCTCTTCAGCCATCAAACCATTATCATTTAACACCCTATCCAGTCCTGTCAAGTATCACGCATTAGGTGTAACGCAACACCGCACTGAAATGCATTGTCACGCATTTGCCACCACCTGCCAACCTGCGCCACCAGCCGTGCCAACCTGCGCCACCAGCGGCCCCTCACCCGCTCTCTGTGCTTCAGTTCTCTCGAGTTCAAGCACCATCTGCGCTCAGCTCTGAGAGCGCTACATTGTATCAACTCACTCTGCCCCAGCTGCCTGCTGTGTTGCCTGGCAACAATGCGCAATATCTGGCCGTGGCGCGCGGCCGTTTACACAGAGTGCTGTCAGTCATGGAACACCACAGGGGCCGGAATTACTCGAGAGCTGTGAATCTTCATGCTAGGCTTCAGGCCCTGGGCATTCCCAGACATAGGGGGAAACCCTAGATCAGGCGAGGAGCTTGATCGGGTGTAATTATAATTGCATTTAGAAAGTGCTTTCTACCCCTGATGAGGAGATGATACGGTTTGCGCCGGGCAGTATCCGGATGGCAGGTAGGGTGCCGTCACTTCCAGAGTCTCTCTCTCATGGCCGCCCGCTGCGCAAGAGGCATGACAATCACATCGCAGCAGGCGGCCGGCGGCGCAAAACACAGGCTCACAGTGAGGGTGGCCAGGGAGCGGCGCCGGGGTCCCGGGACGAGTGGCCATCTGTCAGCAGCAGTCCGAGCACAGGTAGGCTGCAGAGAGTGCACCATCCATGGGCAGCAGTGCAGTCACAGACCGCTGCAGTCTCTGAACATTAAGTAAGTGATTTAGTCGGTGACACATTATACGGTCAAGTATTTATGACGTGCATGTATGCTAAATTATAGCAAGATAAAAGCGTGGCAACAACTAATGTGGAAGTAACCTGAGCCTGTGTGTGTTTGCAATAAACGGTGATGATGCCAGAGCAGCGCGCAATCTCATCAGGCAGCAGGCGTGCGTTATGGAAACCTTGTATTCCGAAGTCGTTAGAGAAAGGCTTATCGACACTCTGTGCAGCAATGGAAATTGTGTCTGTGAGTGTGCTTTGCTGAAAAACGGAATGCTGTCTTCCTCCTGGTTTGTAAATCATGACGGCTTAATTGGCGACGTAGCCGTGTTTGCAAAGGTCGGTGTGAACTCTCCTTCACTAGGACTTCCTGAGTCCAGGAGAGGCTGAGCAGGAGTTTAGCGGTACAAAAGGGGGTGGTGATGGAAGCAGGAGTTTAGAGCAGGCCTGCCTCTCACATTACCCGAACAGTGCCACTATAACCAGTTCTGCATAGAGATCTCCTCAAAACAAGCGTTGTGACTGGGGACAGACTAACTTGGCCACTGTACAGCAGCAGACACAAGGTATTATTAAATTAAGTCTACCACTGAGGAAAGCATTTGAATGTTACATTGCATATTCCCAAAACTACGATCCGTTTGCAAGGCACTAGGTTAATTCCCTTAGATTTCTGGTGATTAGCAGCAAGTTTAAGATTTTCTTAGAGTTTCTTGTTGCTTAAATGGGTGTCATTCTGATATTTATATATGTTTCCCTCGTCTTTACTGCTGGATTTTGCTCGTGTAAAAGTGTCACTCATAGTGGCTGAAATGTCACTCATAATTACACTGATTTTATGAAAATGTCACACACAGCAATCTGAAACCTTGGCAGCTATGCCTATCAATCCTTCCTCAGCTGGACCTTCTGCTCCTCTGCATGCCTGCCCACCCATTGGATTAGTGTTTGCCTGTCACTTACCATCTCTTTTCACAACAGGGTCCATCCTTGCTAGGCATGCCTTATCCTTAATAGTCACAGGGCTGCCCTATCGGATAACCCTGTACTCATGCAACCCTTAAAAAAACCTCAAAACATTAAAAAATATATAATCTAACTTTCCTTCTCTTGGCAATTTAAATTAACTTGTAAAAGTCCTCCCCATATTTTTGTCCCCACACCCATGATAACTCTCTCAATCTGTATTGCAGAGTGCCTCTTCCAGTCGTTTTTTCCCTGAATCCCCACCTTTAAAACCCTCCATTGCAACCAGGACAAAAAAATCCAACATTGTAGCCCTCAACCTAACCCATCATGGAACATTCCCTTGAAAACCATAAAACATTATCCTAATGTTCCATTGGATGTAAAAGACCTCCGGGTGCGCGGGGAGGAAACAAATAGAACAGAAAGCAACTTAATATCCAGTAGACCGTCTCAGTAACCTCTATCACATTGACCCCGTCTTCAGTCTATGTTGCAAAACAACGGAGCTGTTGCCATGACCCAAATATTATTTTCCCTGGCAACGCCCTCATCGCCATAGAGGTGGAAAATTACCCTTGCATGCCGTCTGTGTGCCTCAAGGGATTCGAAGCCCAAAGTAGAACTTCAACACCACACACTGCAACAAACAAACAACCCCATTCGTCTCTTTCTTTTAATCCATTCTTTCAACAACCAACTGTATTCCATAATAAGGCGTGCCATCACTGACCATGAATCTCTCCCTAACCCTTAATGCCCATTCGTTTGGGTAATGGGCAGCTTTAGCTCCTCTCTCCTGATCCCAGAGTCTGTGAATCTTTACATTAACCATCCACATTTTTCTTCCCCTCCACTAACCTATCCCACTCTCTGTAAAGTAGGCCCTGCTATCGGTAAACTGTACTCTGTAATGAAGAGGCCGCCCCACACACACAAAAATGTGTTTTGTGCTAACCTGCCTGCCTTATGCTCTCTTCTTCACCTAAGACCTGATCTGCTCCTGGCACGCTGGATATTGTTGCTTGGGTATTACAACACCAGGATAGGCAAACAAGATCAGGGGCAAGTGGCCATGGTCATCTTTTTCTCTTTAATTCCACTCCAAAGAAGTTTTGGGCCTTAAAGACCTTCTGTTTTTGTCCCTTTCCCAAACACACCCTAATTCTCCCTCTGCATGATCTACCTTCTTAATTATATGCAAACTATCACGCACCTTCCTGTATTAACACAGGCTTACTGATTCAAATCGAACATTTCACATTCAAGTTTGTCACTGTGCAATTTTATCATGGTGGGGGAAATGTGGAATTCTCGAATGCTTACATTTCTTGCCTTTTCTTCCCCATGTGAAAGAACTCATGCTGCACCTATTGGTCCATACTCCTTCCGGCTCCTTTCCTTGCACCACCAGCACCCAAATTTCAGTCCATTTCATAAAGAAACTTAAGAGGTTCCAATTACTCTGTTTACTCATATTTTATCCCCATTTGACTCAACATTTCTCTTTGATTATCCCCTAGATTCACTACTTATCTGGCACTACTCTGTCTGATGTTTATCTATTTTTCGGCCCAAGCAATGTAGCTCCTCCCTCTTGTGGTTCTCCTTGCTCCCTGAAATATCACAGGTGATCCCTTTATTTCTCTCCTAGCAATCCTTGCCTGGTCACCCACCTTTGGTATTCTTCATCCCGCCTCACCAACATTTTTTTATTTTCAGGGGCCTGTCCCCACTGCGGTCTGACATACCTCACTTTTAATACCCTCTTGGGCATCCTATCTAACCCCGGCTTCTCCTTGGCAAGAACATACAGCTTTATATTTAACTGCTCTTTCTCCCAGTTTTGAAATCACAGAAATTACCATTAGCATAAGCCATTTTGATCCCTCTGCTTCTTCTGTCTTCACTGTTGCCTGCTTTTCTATTCTGCTTGAGTCATCAACTATAGTTAACTCCTTCAGTACTGAGGCAGAGCACTGCACATGCACTGCACATGCTCAGAAGGGCCTGTAGCTGCTAGAATGCACCTGTCTTAGACTGTAACTGTCAGGCTGTTTCAACTGATGTAAGCAGTAATGTTTCCCCTCCTACTTTGCTGACCAAGACATATTTGTATGCTCATGTTAGTCGATAACTATTCCTGTATATGCCTGTACCTCCTCTGTGAGTCTCCATGCTTGCTCAGCTGTAAACTGGGTATATAAGGCCCATGGCCTCTGTATTCTATGGACTACCTCAAACAGTGCCCGAGAGTGTTGCATAGATGTATTCCCACTCATGGGAGGTTACTAAATCTATTTATTTGATATTACAGCTTCCGTGCCAATCTTTTCTTCGTTGATTTCAGAACCAGTGGACAGATAAGCATGAACCTGTGAACTGGTGGGCCCCTAAAAAGGCTCATTTCCTCACCAGCTTCTTCACAGTTTTGAAGCTCCTAAATCTGAATCCCCACCATTTTTTAACACCTTGAGCAGCTTCACTCAGGACATTTTCAATGGCACCTGCTCTAACCCCTCACCTTGATCCCGGTCTAACCTTTGACAAGACCTGTGCTTAAAGCTCCTAAATCTGAATCCCCAGCAATTTTTAGCACCTTGAGCAGCTTCACTCAGGACGTTTTTAAAGGCACCTGCTCTAAGCCCTCACCTTGATCCTGGTCTAACCTTTGACAAGACCTGTGCTACAATGTCTTTGCATTCCCCATGGTTCTCTGGGGTCTCACCCCCGTTGAGACCATCCCTCAAGACTGTGAAGGCTACCCTCTCTTGCTTGACTCTTTACTCCAGCTATTATCCTTCTGCAAACGTGTCCTACTAAGTCTGTCATGCTCACAGGCCTACCTGGTGGTCTTATGCACCCCGTTTGTCCTTGCAACTTAGAGTAAATGATTTTAGAATTTTGTGACTGGCACCCTCACTGCACACCTTGCCCCAATATTCGTACCCTTACACACACATGTGACGCATTGTCTTGCCATTGCTCTCTTAGCTATTCGTAATCCATTTATATTCCTTACATGGTGCTACCATAGCCTGCCTATCTGCTTTACCTTAGGCAAAAGGAGCATCCCAAATCTCCATTCAACACACTGCATCGAGCAGTCACTGTTGGCTTATCAACTTCATAACTCCTTGTCTGGAAAGTGGGCGCTCAAGCCATCTCTCCTTCTTCCAACCTCTGCACTCCTTGACTGGGATGGCACACTTCCCAACCCTCCATTGCCCTGTCTTCCATTTTCCTGCTCTTCAGTACCAAGTCCTGTAGTCTGCTTGTGGGAATATTCTATCATAAGCCTATCCACTTCATCACCTCTGCTTCCATGATGGTGTACCCTGGATGTGAATTCACTCCAGGGAATTTTTATTTCTACTGTTTCTGGTACCCTGTCCCTTGGATAGCTGGGCCACTCCCTCTATTGTTTTGACTTTATTAGCACAACCTTTGGGTTGAGGAGAATATGTTTTTACCTATTGACATTTACCCACTAATATTAGTGCCAGTGACAGAGTTGTTTTCAGCTTACTGAAAGAATGGATGCTATCAAAACGTATGGATTTAGTGAAGAACAGTTTAACAAAATTATCAATATGAACACCAAAAATGGTAATAAAGTTACTATACTATCAGGTAATAATGAAAAATGGGGTAAGATTTTAAACTTAAAGAAAAAACTGATTCGGACTGAGATACACGCCGAATTTCTGATCAAATATGTGAAGTCAGGTGTAATTCCAGTGGGTTTACAAGTTAAGAATGAACCTGGTTTGTTTATTGAGAATATGAAGTTCCTTGAACCTGATCCCATATTTCCAACCATTGCAGAAGGGACTGGATTCTCCTTATTATTGAGACTGCCCAAGAAATTATCATCCTAGAGAGAGAGGAAATAGAAAAACTTGAAGCTGAGTTGAGCAATAATACAGATTTAGAAGATGCCAAAAGGGAGCTTGAAGAGTTAAATAGAGAAGTAGATTGCTATAGAGAATACTTATTGAACACAAAAACAAATAAATTACAGAAAGATGCAAGTAAATACAGTATGGAAACAAATTATCCCTTTCTGAGCAAAGATTACTACCAACAAAAAAGAGAATCAAATTGGGAGAGACCTCCCTTTCATAAACCCGTTACTCAAGGGGTGGACGGAAACGTATTACGTTTTCTGAAACTTCGGGATCCAGCAGTGAGGAGGAATGTGGCAATAGACAGGAGCAAGGGAGCCATTATCGAATTTACGAACATAGCTCAGAACCATCTACTTCCTCGTCTTCGTCTTTTTTAGATCAATGCCCCAGAGGGGGCACGAGACAGAACAGGAATTTAGGAAGAGGACAACATATGAGGAATCCCCTACAAGAGGAATACCTCGAGACCAGGAACCAATGATACTGGCGTTAAATAAGTTTCCAATAATTAACTTATCTCCAAGGTCTCTCAATAAAATGGAAATCGAGGTTCTTGAAAAAGGCTTTAGCTTTACCCCTACTTCCCATATTTATACATTTATTTTAGAAAAAGATTTGAAATCTTTCTTCCGGAAAATTAGATTAAACCGTTTCTTTGAAAATAGGGAAGCTACCACTGAGACTAGTATTTCTGGTCTTAAACTGAAATCCACATTTACTCCCAACCTTAATATGGTTGGTAAAAACATTGAAATGTTTGAATGGATTGTTGAATCCAAGATACGTAACATCTGGAACCACCCCCGCCTACTAATAACAATATGAACAAACAACAGAGAGAAGCCATCATGTCATTTAAAAATGACGTTCAGATTATCATCAAACCAGAGGATAAGGGGGGAGGAGTGGTCATATTTGACACTCAGGATTATGAACAAATAATATTGGATCTCCTTAGTGTAGAGGAACATTATTCAAAAGTTCCTATGAAACATTAGACAACGTTAAAAGATAGGGTGTCCGACCTGACTAAATTTGCTAAAGACAACCAGTTGATCACAGAAAGTGAATATAAGTTCTTAACCCAAAGTAGTGCTAGAATACCGGCAATATACAGTCTTCCTAAAATTCATAAAAGCGTTGATGATCCTCCGCTTAGACCTATTGTCAGTTGTATTGGGTGGGTCTCCTCTCAAACCACTTAGCAAATATATAGAAGGTTTTTTAAAGCCTGTGATTCAAAAACAACGATCCTACATTAAGGATTCCTCCCACATGATTAGCATTGTGGAGGTTTTAGCTTTGATGATCAGACTCAGTTACTGGTTACCCTTGATATCGAGGCTCTTTACACCAACATCCCCCAGGATGCCACAATTTCTGTTGTTCAACACATCCTGGAGGATGTTGGTGTTACCAGGGGTACCAGTGCCGGATTTATAATACAATGTACCAAACTTATATTGAAGGATAACCTTTTTTTATTTAAGGATGATCTGTATTTACAACGCAAGGGTACCAGCATGGGGGCCGCTTGTGCTCCAAGTCTGGCCTGCTCATGTGTCGGCCAATTTGAGGTGATACACATTGTGGTTCTGAAAAATATGGATCCGTAACAGTACCGGACTCGAGAATAAAAACTTCGTCGAAATAGGACGAATTTGGTATCAAAAGACCGGAAATGACGAGTACATCAAGCACATGTATTTTCAGTATATTCGAGTGACAATTTCACCTCGAAATCGTCATTTACCTTCTGAACCCTTAATTGCATGTTGCCCTTTTCATAGGCCTTAATCCAGTCGAATTTGATTCCACAAGGACACGTACTCCTTAATCGACTTCTTCCTGACCCCAGTACAAGTTAGAACCATTGCCCCAGGCCGAGCTCGTTAGGTCAGTTCCCTCCCAGTGACCAAGCAAGATAGTATCTAGGCCCAACCGGCCATAAAGCCATTTCAGCACGCACACCTGCCATATCTCGCTCACATCTTTCTTCTTTCCTTTTCCTCACTTATTTTATGGTGGGGAGGTGACCATTTTTATTAGGGGTCCAGCGATATCTGATGAAATGTTGGGCCTTGCCGGATGATTTGTTATGGGCATCACAACGTGAAATATGTACATGTCATCATGACTCTGCTTTCTTTTGTAATCAGTAACCATAAATGAAATACCGCTCACCCAAGGAATGTTTCGCCAAAGGGCAAATGTTATGTATAAGAAGAGAAGCCTAACTTTGTGAAAGTGTGCAGTCTCCTGAATATACTGGCATTGTACTTCTAGGAACCTGTCACCTTGGTTGCAGCCAATAAACTAATCTTTGACTTCACCTAGAAGACTCTGAAGTTTCTGTGGGTCTGACTCAGGAGAACCCGAGGTCTTTGGTGTGTTGATCCCCTGGCACCGCTGGGTTACCGGTTCGGTACCGGTTCCTAAAAACCCAGTACCTCATTTGGCGCCCAGCGTTGGAGCGATTCCAGTGGTACCAATCAGCCTGAAGATCGTGAGGAGCTTTGTGTGAAAATTCCGGAGGAGGGCCCACCACCTCATCGACCCCTGCATGTCGACGTGGTCCGAAGGTCTTTACTGCGAGGTTCCCCGCTTCCCGACGGCTACAAGGACTGCTGCCCTGGCTATCGCACTGATGTTGGACCCTTGACATTTTCGGTAGAGCGAAACGCTGAGACGAGTCTTCTGGTGAAGCCATCGATAATTTTCAGTTAAGTATAAGTGGAGCGTCTCCTAGTCCTTAGTTGGACTTACTTTGTGATATCTTAGAGATACATAAAGGTTTTTATTGGTTCTTGCAAGTACCATAACCGAAGGATTCGTGTTTTCACGAGCAATATCGTAATCGATAACTCCTTTGAAGTTTTGGAACTAGACTAGAGAGAAAGGATGCCTAGTCTTAGACTCGGGAATTTGTTTTGTCTTGGTAATAATAATAGGGACTCCCGATTGGAGGACTCATGTCCGGTTCCTCCAGTTGGAACTCCGACTTACGAGCTATACGTTAAACATGGGGTAGGCCCCATCGTTTACAACGAGGTATGGATTAAATACACTAGGAAAGACGGTGTTTTAAAATGGCCCCAATATGGTAGCTTTGATTCTGAAATCTTAGACAACCTTGAAGTTAAACTCTTCAAAAAGAAAGCCCGGCCGGCGATGTTTGACTCTTTCCGCATATGGCGCAAAGAAGCCAAACAAAAAGAGATTAAATTAGCTAAGAAAAATAAGAGAGAAGAGGGACTTTCAGTAATACAAGCTGCCGTGCAGTTTAAAGATAATGAGGAAGAGCAGATAAATGAACAATTGCACAGGCAACGTAAAATGGCAATAGATAAATGTTATCCAGTTTTGCCGTCTCTTCAGCAAGGGACAGCAAAAGAGCGTGAAAAAGACCAATTAATGTCGCAATTGTTAACTTCGCCACCGCCCTATGCGCAGAATGCTACCGCACCCCCGCAACCTTTAGTTGCACAAGCTGCGCCTCTGGCTTTTCCACAGCACCCACCAGCTGTTCTTCAACTGGCTCCTACTTCTTCGGTGCAGCCTCCTCTAGGCCCACCGGCCAATTCTGTTGCTCCTGTGTTTTCTACGATCTTGCCTACTGTACTTTCTACAAATGCCCCTTCTATGATTATTCCTCATACCTCTTCTGTCATCTCTGCATCCGCTTTACCTCACCCCGTTCTTTCATCTGTTTGTTCTTCCGTTTCACCTTCCTTTCGGCAGAAAATGGCCAGTACTGTTACTAATCTTCTTTTACCACTTTTCGGGTCGCCTGCTACGACCCCTAACATAGGAAAAAGACAGTTGCGAAGTCAACTGCCCGATTATCAAGAGAGAGATTCCCTGAATAATTTAGCTCGGAAATGGGTCATGGACACTGCAAAATATGATTTACAGTCTGTCATGGAAGTTTTCCATCAATGGGAAACAGCGACACAGAGATATGTGTTCGAACAGATGTGTGTTTTTCTTTGCGAAGATTTAGAAGACAATGATCAGGATTGCCTCCCACAAGAGATGTGTCGTATAAGGTTTCATTTTAGTCTGGGTATGATTGTAGGTCCCGATGTGGAAGAAGCAGTTGAAATGCTATTATCACATCGAAGTAAGGGGAGTAGTTCTGGGTCACCATCAGAATCTAGTGCATCTAGTAGGAAAAAGGCACGACAATACCCTATGAGAGAAGTACCCCCACAATGGAGAGAGGGTGACGCGACAGCTGTCCCACCTGTCCTGCCCCACTTTCACCGAGTATGGGTACATGTTCCATGGAAGCGAGCTGAAGTTTTAGCACTCAAACAAACACTACCAGATCCGCGTAAAAATCCTGCAGGGTACTATAAAGAATTGTCGCAAACTGCTGGATCATGCATTATGAATTTAGCCGATATCGATATGTTATTCGGGAACGTCGTTCCACAGCCTTTATGGGGAAAAATTCGTCATGAAGATCATGACCAGGAATTAGGTGACACGTGGGCTAATATTACTGTTGCAGATGCACGACAAGTTGGTGGTGCCAAGCCTGAGCCCCTGATAGCGGAATTACCTGGTAGGATAGTAGATTACATGAAGACAATAATGCCTGCGATACGTGTAAATTGGGATAAGTTATCTGCATGCAAGCAAAAGAAAGAAGAAACCGTGTCAGATTTCTTCACCAGATTTGAAGAAACATTCATTGACCACAGCGGTCAAGATATGACTACAGAAGGTGGTCAGAGATTGTTCGTCGATAAATTTGTGCACAATCTGCTTCCAGACTTGTGTAGAAAATTGAAAGATTCAGAAAGCTCTTGGGCAGTCTCATCTTCAGCCCAGATATTAGCTACCGCACAATACTATGAGAATAGAGACAAGGATGAGAAAGATAAAGTAGAGAAGAAAACTAGAGAACTCAAAACGAAGGTTTTGCTACAGCAAGCATATCCTCCACGTGGTGGTGGTAATAAAAATAATAATGGTCCGAATCACTACCGGACCACTTTTCAGCAACCGCAGAGAAACTTGCAGAGATTCGATTACAATGAAAACCGCGTAGGTCCCAATCAGTGTTTATACTGCAAACAAGAAGGTCATTACAAGTATGACTGTCCTGCCCTGCCGCAACGTACGAACGAGTTTTCTGGTATACGAGGTCGTGGTAGTCAGCAAGCGCCTAGAGGTAGAGGGCGTGGAAACACCCCTCAGGACGCACGTCCCCTTCCACCACAAAACTCTATGAACAGGTTTGACCAGCAAAATAACGTATCTGACAGGACAGCTCAATACTACGTCGATGAGTATTACACAGAAAATGAGCAGTGGGAGAATAACGATTGCTAGGACAGCCTTAGACGAAGAGAGGGAGTTGTTTCAGTTCCAGTAGATCAGAGTGGACCTTACGTTGAGGTGATTACATCGGGTGTGTCAGAACCTTTTCTGTTGGATACTGGTGCTACAAAGAGTTCTATTATGCACTCCAAACTCCCTGGCGCACCTTTGTCTGGCGAAATGAACGTTTCCGTAGGTTTTTCTGGCGCCCCGGTTAGAAATCCGATTTCTGACCCTTTATCTCTTTCTGTTGGTCCTTGTGAATTCGAAGCACCCCTTATTTTGACAACAGGTTGTGGTGAAAATTTGCTAGGATTAGATTTGCTAAAAAGATTGTATGCGACTTTGTACTGTTCTCCCTCAGGAGTACAACTGACTTTAGGTAAGAAAGTGGTTTCTCCCATGTATTTGTCGAGAAATACGCTTCCAACAGAATTGACACTTCTTCCAGATATTCTTTGGGCTACTGGTCCGAATGATGTGGGTCTTTTAGAAATTCCACCATACGTTGTAACATTGAAGTCGAATGTCAAAATGCCACGAATTCCCCAATACAGAATATCCAATGAGGGCGAAAAAGCTTTGCTAGCGATTGTTTACGAGTTGATTGAGAAAGACGTAATTGAAGAAACACGAGGCAATGTTTGCAATAGTCCTGTTCTGCCTGTTTTAAAACGAACTGACCCTTCTCAGCCACCTGTGTATAGATTCGTGATTGATCTTAGGGAAGTAAATAAGATAGTGGTGCCACAATTCCCAGTTGTCCCCGACATTACAACATTATTGACTATGATTCCAGCCTCCGCATCATGGTTTTCGGTGATTGACCTGAAGAATGCTTTCTTCAGTATCCCGATTGCTGAGGAGAGCAGGGATATTTTTTCCTTTAGTTTAGGTGGTCGCAGTTTCCGCTTTAAACGCGCTCCTCAAGGCTACTGTGAGAGCCCCTCAATATACAGTCAAGCTCTGAAAAGTCAGCTTGACGCAATGGTTTTGCCCAAAGGTTCCACTCTCGTACAGTATGTGGACGATTTGCTCATAGCTGCGGATACTGAGAAAATATGTAAACTGGCCACATTGGCACTACTGCGTCATCTATGTGATCTACATCACAAGGTGTCACTTTCCAAGCTCCAATATTGCCGACAAGAAGTGACCTACTTAGGTCATCTCTTATCGAAGGAGGGAAGGAAACTGACCCCAGAAAGAATTCAGGCAATAGCTAAATTGAATGTGCCAAGAACACAGAGAGAAGTACGCGCTTTCTTGGGCATTACATCGTACTGTAGACAGTGGATTCCAAATTTTTCGTTATTAGCCAAACCCTTATTGGCACTAACGTGTACAAATACACCCAATCCCATTCCTTGGTCCGATGAGTGTCAGAAAAGTTTTCTCGAATTACGCACAGCATTATGTTCGGCCCCTGTGTTAGGTAACCCCAACTACAGTAAGCCCTTCACATTATATGTCCACGAGAAGGAGGGCTGTGCATTGTCTGTGCTGACTCAGTTACACGGAGATAGACAACGGCCAATGCGCCTATTTTTCGTCAACTTTGGATGCGGCAGCACGAGCTTTGCCAAGTTGTCTAAGGGCCACAGCAGCAGCAGCTGTTTCTATTCGACAGTCTGCAGGCCTAGTAATGAATAATACACTAATCGTGATGGTCCCGCATGCAGTAGACACATTGTTAAATAGGACCAAGACACAGCACTTAACTAGTGCTCGACTGTCCAGTTACGAATTGACGCTACTAGCAAGCCATGTGCACATCAAAAGATGCAGTACCCTGAACATAGCCACATTGTTACCAATTGCTGAGGAATCAGATGCTTCAGAAAAGCACGATTGTTTCCTCAGGACGGAGGAGGAGACCAAAGGGAGAGTTGATCTATCCGATACTCCTCTCGCCGAATGTGATGGTACATTATGGGTGGATGGTTCATGCTTTAAACTCCCACACGGTAACGTGACTACAGCGTATGCTGTCACAACTTTGCACACAATCGTTGAAACTGCGCGAATACCACATGGTTCGGCTCAAGCCGCCGAACTCGTGGCACTTACGAGAGCATGTGTGTTATCAAAAGGAATGAAAGTGACTGTCTATACCGACAGTCAGTATGCTTTTGGAGTGGCTCACAGTTTTGGACGATTGTGGAGAGAACGTGGGTTCCTGACTTCGCATGGAGCTAAGATTCAGCACGGTCAGTTGGTGAATGAGCTTCTTGAATCACTGACGTTGCCCCTGAAAGTAGCAGTTGTGAAATGTAGTGCACACAAGAAAGTGATCGATGATGTTGGTCGTGGAAATGCATTTGCTGATGAAACTGCTAAAGAAACGGCAAAGAATGTGATGAGCCGAATGTATGTTGCGAGCCCAGAAAGATGGACTGGCGATGTTGGAATATGTGAAGACACAATAGAGAGTGTGAAGTCCATCCAAGCTGAGGCCACGGAGAAAGAGTTAAGCATGTGGAAAGAAAGTACAGGGAGAATGGATGTAAATGGTTGTTGGATTGAATCGACAGAGCAACAAAGATGGTTGTTACCCGATGCGTATGTGCCTGCAGTGGTTACAATGGCTCATGGGATGGCCCATATCAGCGCGAAAGGGATTTGCGAGTTATTGGCCCCAGTGTGGAAGAATTCAGGGATCCCCAAGTGTGCAGAGAACGTTGTCAAGAATTGCATGGTATGTCTGAAACACAATCCTGGTAGGGGAACCCCAACTCCAGCTGGTCATTTCGCACCTCCTACGTATCCGTTCGAGGTTTTGCAGCTAGATTTCATACACATGGAGAGGTGCAACAACTTAAAATATGTGCTTGTGGTTGTTTGCGCCTTCTCAAGATGGGTAGAAGCCTATCCCCTAAGGGACAATACTGCCTTGTCCACAGCGAAAGCCCTTGTGAAAGAGTTCTTCCCCAGGTTCGGAATGCCTAGAATGGTCTGGTCGGACAACGGAAGTGAATTTGTGGGTTGTGTGATGAAACGAGTGTGTGAAGGGCTAGGCATTAGTCAGAAGTTCCACGCTGCAAATCACCCCCAATCAGCTGGATTAGTGGAATGTTACGATGGCACGCTTAAACTTAAATTGGCCAAAATCCAAGCGAGCACGTGTCTTAAATGGCCCGACGCTCTACCCTTAGCACTCCTATCCACCAGAATGACTGTGCATTCGCGAATGAAACTCAGCCCCTATGAAATAGTCTTTGGTCGGCCAGCCAACATATGGGGAGTGCCTAGGCCCACGAAGTTTAGCGAGCTGCAACACCCAATTTTGCTCGACTATCTGTATGAATTGACGGCTAAATTGCGTGTTTTATATCAACAGGTCCACAACACCTTGCCTCCGGTTTCCGAGACACCGGGTCACTCCATTGACCCCGGCACCTGGGTGTTGGTCAAGAATTTCCAGAGAACAAGAAACGACCAGCCCAGATGGACCGGACCTCACCTCGTCCTCCTGTCTACAAGGTCAACTATTAAGGTGGAGGGGAAGGCCAATTGGGTCCACGGGATCCATTGTAAGAAAATACCTTTCCCTCTGCCACATGACCAATGGGTCCGGACAGGAGGCACTGACCCAAAGCGCACAATTGATGAACGCGTAAAAGAAGCTAAACGTGATTGTGACAGTAAGAACATTTTTCAAGAAACTACGCCGCCATCAGAACAATTGAACTCTGTGGAACCTGAGCTACTATTTCCGGACCAGACAGCACCCGGGAAAAGACGCTATAATTTCCGACCGAGAAAAACAGACTAAAGGAAAAGTGATTTATTTTTGATCCGAGAGAAAAACCTGTGGACTAATAAAATAATGAATTTTTTCCTTCCAAAATGCTATTTTGAAAATGCAGATTCTCCCATCTAGGTAACTTGCTTATTTTTGTTTTTTTTGAACCGCCATCCGGGTTCCGCTGCTAGGGTCGCGGTTGACTAAAGACTTTTGGGTGCAGCTGACAACAATAGGTTGCTGGTTCCAGTTGGTCGAAGGGAGCCACCCTAGACTGACGGAAGCATCCCTTAGCAGAAACAACCTACCGCCGCGGGCAGCACCTTAGAGAGGATGGAGTTTCCTGATGTGGAGAGAACTGCCAGACAAATGAGCTTTAAGCAGAGACTTTTGAAAACAATGAGAAAGAAAATTTTTATAATGATGTGTATTTTTATGATATTTAGCGTAATGGTGTTTTTGATAAGCTATTTTTTATTCTCTTCTCATATGACATTCACGCCTACTACATCACCCATACCTCCCCCTACTGTTTCCTCTCATTCTTTCCACTCTTTGCCTGACCACGAATCAAATAGGAGATTAGAGTTCATTAATAACTCCTTCGTTCAGCTATTACACCAACACCAACTTGTAATGAACACAACCAACTGTTGGGTGTGTGGTCTCATGCCCCACACCACGGACAGAGGTATCCCCTATTTGGTCCTGCCATTTAGTCACAATGGGTCAGTATGGGCATATAGGACAATGTTCATATATGCACGAGAAATCCAACCCCTACGTTCTGTAAAAGACAACCTCAAGACTAGCGCCCTAGTGAAGGGTATAGTTGACATGATCAAGGAAGTGACTTCTTACGAAGATACCCCCGACGATGAGATACTTGCATATGTAGGTTGGAATGTGACCGGATATGGCACTACACTAAGTGAGAAACAGCAAGCTAAGAGATCGTCCCCTATCTGGATCGTGCCCCATCAAGGGCACCTGTGTCTGCAAGGTATTGGTAGGAATTCCAGAGCTCAGCTAGGGAAGAGTGTCTGCACAGAAACGTATGTTTTTGGATCTCAGACTTCCCCCGCCTTTTTAGCCGCAAAGGGTACTTATTTCATCTGTCACGATAGAGCCTATACATGGTTGCCCCCTGACTTCTCGGGCTCATGTTTTGTTTCATTCCTGTTACCTCCCACCTACACAGCAGCGGCGGATTACCATCGGACAAGGACAGTCCGAGGTGTTTTGAGTAAAGAAGACACTGCGGGTCAAGAATTTGGTGACTTTGCAATGGGTATTCTGCCGTTCTGGGGAGCCATGGTTAACAGCAGAAACATAAGGCAATTGACAAGGGTAGTTGAATCCACTGTGATCGAGACTGCCGGTGCCCTTAGTAACCTGACTGCTGAGCTCCAGTCGGATCGACTGATGACCCTTCAGAACCGGGTCGCTTTAGATGTAATACTTGCGGACCGGGGTGGAGTATGCAAATTGATCCAGTCCAGTTGTTGCATTTTCATTCCAGATAATGCTCCAACAGTGTACGGGGCCATCTCCAAACTACATAAGATTTCCGAATCTATTCATGTGGATAACGGAGATTGGTCATTAATGGGATGGCTCTGGGGACTGATATCTGCCTGGGGATGGAAAATTCTGATGGTCATTGGGATGGTCTTAGCCATTCTTTTCCTGTTCTGTCTATGCATACAGTGTGCTCCTGCAATATGTGGCCTCTGTGCTACATCATGTGTAAGGAAGCCTGTGTCAAGACACGAACTCAGCACTAGAATGATGTTGCAGCAACACCTCAATGACTTTAGGAATATAGATCTGGACTCAGATTAACATAAGGATAGATTAATTGCCTATGTAAGGGCAAAAGGAGGGTCTGTGGTTCTGAAAAACTATGGATCCGTAACAGTACCGGACTCGAGAATAAAAACTTCGTCGAAATAGGACGAATTTGGTATCAAAAGACCGGAAATGACGAGTACATCAAGCACATGTATTTTCAGTATATTCGAGTGACAATTTCACCTCGAAATCGTCATTTACCTTCTGAACCCTTAATTGCATGTTGCCCTTTTCATAGGCCTTAATCCAGTCGAATTTGATTCCACAAGGACACGTACTCCTTAATCGACTTCTTCCTGACCCCAGTACAAGTTAGAACCATTGCCCCAGGCCGAGCTCGTTAGGTCAGTTCCCTCCCAGTGACCAAGCAAGATAGTATCTAGGCCCAACCGGCCATAAAGCCATTTCAGCACGCACACCTGCCATATCTCGCTCACATCTTTCTTCTTTCCTTTTCCTCACTTATTTTATGGTGGGGAGGTGACCATTTTTATTAGGGGTCCAGCGATATCTGATGAAATGTTGGGCCTTGCCGGATGATTTGTTATGGGCATCACAACGTGAAATATGTACATGTCATCATGACTCTGCTTTCTTTTGTAATCAGTAACCATAAATGAAATACCGCTCACCCAAGGAATGTTTCGCCAAAGGGCAAATGTTATGTATAAGAAGAGAAGCCTAACTTTGTGAAAGTGTGCAGTCTCCTGAATATACTGGCATTGTACTTCTAGGACCCTGTCACCTTGGTTGCAGCCAATAAACTAATCTTTGACTTCACCTAGAAGACTCTGAAGTTTCTGTGGGTCTGACTCAGGAGAACCCGAGGTCTTTGGTGTGTTGATCCCCTGGCACCGCTGGGTTACCGGTTCGGTACCGGTTCCTAAAAACCCAGTACCTCAACATCTTTAACGAGCCAGCACCGTTCTATGGAAATGTGTCTAATTGGCACACATTCATAAACAACATTTGGTTCATGTGGAATGGTTTGGGGACTCTCTTAAAGAATTTTTAATATGGCTAAATGTAGGTGATGCCAATTTGAAGTTCACGGCACATTATAGAGGAAGCGAAGTTCATTTTTTGGAGCTGAATATAAAACATATAGCAGGCAATTTGGAAGTAGAACTTTTTTCTAAACCAACTGATAAGAACACGCTGCTCCATTATACCATTCCATTACTCAAATATAAAGGTACACACACAAATTAAGTATCATTTAGACTGAATTTAATTCAGCTTTCTGCAATGATTACCTGTAGTCTCACACATATTATATTTCATATTCATACAATACATGGTAAATTACGTACAGTTCTTCAATTAGTGCTCGGTGATTGTCAGAGAAGAAAGGAGGTTTAAAGTAGGGTAGGGTGTGTTTGGAAAAGAATAAGGGACAAAGAAAAGGAATTGTGTCCTGTAAACAATTCTGTCTTATTCACAGAGCATTTCTAGTCCTGTTACAGATCAATGTTGTTCCCTAGAAGCACACTATACACGGGGGCCAAGTTTGGCAAATTTTCAATAGGGCGTGTATGTGTTGATGGTGTTGTCGACGTTTCGACCCCCAGGGTAAGGGCGGGTAAATCCTCAGTTTGGGGTCTTCCTCAGGACAATTAAAAACAGTGACATTGAGCACCTAGGAAAACAAAAATGTGTATCACTAGATAGAATTACTTAAAGTTTAAAAAACAGGGCACCAATCACGGTGTACCTACATGTACAGGCGTTTGGGTGATGTCCCTTCTGAATTAAGACTCGCGCCTGTTGAGTTGTTCTATAGAGGAAATAAATTCGTATTAGGAAGGGTTTGCAGGCAGGTAGGGGTAAATTAGCCCAAGAAGGAAAATAGGGGGGAAAAAGACTTACTAGGTTCTCCAGTCTTTAAAGAGCATAAGTCAATGATAGGCGTCCCAGATGACGGGGTATCAGAATCTGTTGATAAAAAGAGTATCCATGTCTCTCTGTTCATATGGGGGGGCGGGGGTCTTTTACCAAAGGATACGAATCATAGCATGGGGAGGTCCCCAAACTTACTTGAACAGTGTATCAGTAGGTGTGGCAAGCGTCCTACATCCACCGGGCGATTCAATCCAGGGTGTAGATGTCTTACACCATCTGAAAAAACACAGAATATCTGTACTCCTCCGAATTCGACCTCATCGTAAATAAGAAAATAGAGGGTGTCAGCCCCACCATCCGTCACTGAGAAACCCGAGATGGCTGACTTGACTACCCTCTCACTAGACAGCACGCGCACGTCAGTATGTGCAACATTAAAGGTACCAAATCTCTAAAATGGTGGTAATCCATGCACAGTAATATTTATTGCTTAAAAGACAGCGGTCCCTATCGGTATCCGTTGTGGAAAAAGTGAGTGATTAATATGAATATCCTTGTTCCATTACTTAAAGCGGGAAGTAGCGTGTATAATACACTACGGTAAGCGCTACTAGCCGAAGATTAGGCAAACCTCAAGCCCAGAAACCCGGTGGTTCTAAAATGCTAATTTGCAACCCAGAGCGGAGCAGAAATACCTGTGTTACTGCTGACAGTGTGTTCAGAGTGACAGCTCGCAAGCGCTCGTAATCCGAGACATAGACCCGGCTGGGTAGCGGGCGTGTCTGTGGGGCGTGTCCCGGCACCTCGCGGTGCCGCCGCTGACTGCTGCTCGACTGGAGGACTCCGTGAGGCGCATGCGCGGGGCTAGGAATACTAATTACTATGAGGAACAGAGCATCCCTTGCCAAATGTCTGTACATCAGGTGGGATTACTTGGAAGAAGTATTTCACAAAAAGCCTTTACACATCGGTGTACATAAAAAATCTGATGAGCCCACGAGCATTATGACAGCGCACTCGCTTGAAGGGAGGCAGACGTAATGGGATCGTCGCTGGGCATGAACCCACGAACATTATGACAACGCACTCGCTTGGAGGGAGGCAGACGTCATGGGATCGTCGTTGGGCATTAGTACAGTGAAAGTCAATGGCACTTGTAAAATGAAACGAGGTGACAATACAAACAAAAACAACAAGTATTTGGAGACACATGATGGTATTGTTAGTAACACATTACTTGTCATAATGCGCGACATTTAAGCATATATTGGTACTAGTATTCATATCCATATCCCTACTAAACCTTCTGCTAGAGGAAAATTCAGTGGGGAATCTCACACATTATTCTGTTGGTATGGATTGTTCATGTATTAACACTTCATGAGTTTAGTCTTTAACCAGCATAGCTAAATCATAGACCCTTTGGGTAAATTTGTACAGTTCTAAAAGAGTTCATGTCTTGGATCTCCTACACTTTTAGATCTCACACCTTACTGGTCGGGTACAAGTCCAGCTAATTGCGAGTAAGTCGCATCAAGTTCATTAAGGCCATTGTCGACAGTGTCCAAAGTGTACATCCATTTACACTCCCTAACGTTCAGTAGTGAGTTCAGATTCCCACCTCTAGGTCCGACCGTAATTTTCTCAATCACCAGCCATTTGAAGGATTCAGGGGTATGGGATTTGGACATGAAGTGTTCCACCAAGGGGGAGCCTGGTGTTTGGCACCTTATCCGGCTGCAATGTTGCAGAATCCGCTTTTTGACATGTTGTTTTGTCTGTCCGATATATACAAGATCACAAGGACATATAATGGCATAGATAACGTCACTTGTGTTGCAGTTTGTCATTGATTTCAAAGTAACCGTGTGGTTACGATAGTTCCAAACCTTGGTTTCCATTGTCTGTGGACATGCTTTGCACTTCGTACATTTGAAATGACGTTATCTATGCCATTATATGTCCTTGTGATCTTGTATATATCGGACAGACAAAACAACATGTCAAAAAGCGGATTCTGCAACATTGCAGCCGGATAAGGTGCCAAACACCAGGCTCCCCCTTGGTGGAACACTTCATGTCCAAATCCCATACCCCTGAATCCTTCAAATGGCTGGTGATTGAGAAAATTACGGTCGGACCTAGAGGTGGGAATCTGAACTCACTACTGAACGTTAGGGAGTGTAAATGGATGTACACTTTGGACACTGTCGACAATGGCCTTAATGAACTTGATGCGACTTACTCGCAATTAGCTGGACTTGTACCCGACCAGTAAGGTGTGAGATCTAAAGGTGTAGGAGATCCAAGACATGAACTCTTTTAGAACTGTACAAATTTACCCAAAGGGTCTATGATTTAGCTATGCTGGTTAAAGACTAAACTCATGAAGTGTTAATACATGAACAATCCATACCAACAGAATAATGTGTGAGATTCCCCACTGAATTTTCCTCTAGCAGAAGGTTTAGTAGGGATATGGATATGAATACTAGTACCAATATATGCTTAAATGTCGCGCATTATGACAAGTAATGTGTTACTAACAATACCATCATGTGTCTCCAAATACTTGTTGTTTTTGTTTGTATTGTCACCTCGTTTCATTTTACAAGTGCCATTGACTTTCACTGTACTAATGCCCAACGACGATCCCATGACGTCTGCCTCCCTCCAAGCGAGTGCGTTGTCATAATGTTCGTGGGTTCATGCCCAGCGACGATCCCATTACGTCTGCCTCCCTTCAAGCGAGTGCGCTGTCATAATGCTCGTGGGCTCATCAGATTTTTTATGTACACCGATGTGTAAAGGCTTTTTGTGAAATACTTCTTCCAAGTAATCCCACCTGATGTACAGACATTTGGCAAGGCATGCTCTGTTCCTCATAGTAATTAGTATTCCTAGCCCCGCGCATGCGCCTCACGGAGTCCTCCAGTCGAGCAGCAGTCAGCGGCGGCACCGCGAGGTGCCGGGACACGCCCCACAGACACGCCCGCTACCCAGCCGGGTCTATGTCTCGGATTACGAGCGCTTGCGAGCTGTCACTCTGAACACACTGTCAGCAGTAACACAGGTATTTCTGCTCCGCTCTGGGTTGCAAATTAGCATTTTAGAACCACCGGGTTTCTGGGCTTGAGGTTTGCCTAATCTTCGGCTAGTAGCGCTTACCGTATTGTATTATACACGCTACTTCCCGCTTTAAGTAATGGAACAAGGATATTCATATTAATCACTCACTTTTTCCACAACGGATACCGATAGGGACCGCTGTCTTTTAAGCAATAAATATTACTGTGCATGGATTACCACCATTTTAGAGATTTGGTACCTTTAATGTTGCACATACTGACGTGCGCGTGCTGTCTAGTGAGAGGGTAGTTAAGTCAGCCATCTCGGGTTTCTCAGTGACGGATGGTGGGGCTGACACCCTCTATTTTCTTATTTACGATGAGGTCGAATTCGGAGGAGTACAGATATTCTGTGTTTTTTCAGATGGTGTAAGACATCTACACCCTGGATTGAATCGCCCGGTGGATGTAGGACGCTTGCCACACCTACTGATACACTGTTCAAGTAAGTTTGGGGACCTCCCCATGCTATGATTCGTATCCTTTGGTAAAAGACCCCCCCCCCCCCATATGAACAGAGAGACATGGATACTCTTTTTATCAACAGATTCTGATACCCCGTCATCTGGGACGCCTATCATTGACTTATGCTCTTTAAAGACTGGAGAACCTAGTTAGTCTTTTTCCCCCCTATTTTCCTTCTTGGGCTAATTTACCCCTACCTGCCTGCAAACCCTTCCTAATACGAATTTATTTCCTCTATAGAACAACTCAACAGGCGCGAGTCTTAATTCAGAAGGGACATCACCCAAACGCCTGTCCATATAGATACACCGTGATTGGTGCCCTGTTTTTTAAACTTTAAGTAATTCTATCTAGTGATACACATTTTTGTTTTCCTAGGTGCTCAATGTCACTGTTTTTAATTGTCCTGAGGAAGACCCCAAACTGAGGATTTACCCGCCCTTACCTTGGGGGTCGAAACGTCGACAACACCATCAACACATACACGCCCTATTGAAAATTTGCCAAACTTGGCCCCCGTGTATAGTGTGCTTCTAGGGAACAACATTGATCTGTAACAGGACTAGAAATGCTCTGTGAATAAGACAGAATTGTTTACAGGACACAATTCCTTTTCTTTGTCCCTTATTCTTTTCCAAACACACCCTACCCTACTTTAAACCTCCTTTCTTCTCTGACAATCACCGAGCACTAATTGAAGAACTGTACGTAATTTACCATGTATTGTATGAATATGAAATATAATATGTGTGAGACTACAGGTAATCATTGCAGAAAGCTGAATTAAATTCAGTCTAAATGATACTTAATTTGTGTGTGTACCTTTATATTTGAGTAATGGAATGTTTAATTGTTTTGTAATCGACCACCCTTTTTATAACTTTGTACTGACCCAGGTCGATGAGGTAAGGGTTTACCCCATTATTACCTACCGCTCCATTATACCAGTTACCACCCGAAGGTCCAAAAGGATAACATACCCTTCGGACAGTTCCTTCGTCTTCGAAGGAATTGTTCTTCTTTGACTGATTTTTATAAGCATTCGGAAAATCTAAAAAGCAAACTAAAAGAAAGTGGTTATCCAAAAAGATTAATCAATCACTCATTCAAACGGGCAATATTTTACAATAGAGACAGTATATTGGAAAATTCTCATAATAAACAACAGAAGTAAAACCTTCATAAAATTGTTTTTGTTAGTCAATTCTCTAGCATCAGCAATAAAATAAAGAACATTATTAATTCCAACTGGGCCATTTTGAATGATAATGAGGAAATATCTTTAGATCGCCCTATTTTTGCATTTAAACGCAACAATAATTTGAGAAGGAACCTGGTTCGTACATATAGGGAACCAGGGGTAACCAGACAACTAACGATGAAGGGCAACAAAGCAGTTGGCAATTATAAATGTGGCAATTGCACCATTTGGATCAATACATTGAAGGAAGAAATTTGACTTACTACAAACAGTTAATATCAGCCGAGGATCTTAACAACTGTAGAAGTAAAAATTTAGTGTATCTCTTCATTTGTCCATGCAACATGGGTTATGTGGGGGAAAGTGGACGGGAGTTACGTACCCGTCTGTCTGAACACAAATCTGCCATAAAAAAATAAGAACATCAATGCCCCCCTTGTTGAGCATTTCTCACAGACAGGTCACACTCATTCTGATGTGAGGTGGTTTGTAATAGAGAAAATTTCTGGTAGCAAAAGGGGTGGAGATATCACTGCCAAGCGGAAAAATCGTGAGCAGTGGTATATATCCAGACCTGACACGGTAAAAAATTGATTAAATTCCAACGAGGACTGGGAGAGAATAATAGGTTAAGCCCCAACTTTGATTTTATCATGCTTTAGTCTATATTGGGTCCTATATAAGTGTTTTTAGGTAGCATTCCCGGTATACTTTTTTATCACCCTCTATCTGGATAGGCACCGTACCGGACGGTTCCTTGACATATGGGGTTATATTATGTATATCCGGGTTTATGTTGTGGATGATAAATTGTGATTCTGCCTATATCCTTTAATAGATTTATGTCGGCTCGAAATAGCAGGACATGTGAGCTCTTCCATTTATGTTTCATTTAGGGGCCACACTATACTCCAGCATGATTACTATAGGTGCCATGTAGAAATCCCGACAGGGACCCATATCACATGAAGTGTATTAGCCTTTCTCTTTTTGCAAGTGCACCTCTATCATTGATTATACGACATACTTATCATTGTTTTTAGATGTTGTTTGAGTTACCGTATATTAGTGTTTTTAGGGTAACCATGTTTAGAGAAGTATGGGCATAATGATATGAGAACAAACAATGCGCTTCATCAAATTGGTTTGACCGTTGTAAGATTATCGCATCTTAGAATCTTTAAGGTAACCTTGAGTTTAACATCTTTAACGCAGTGTTATGACATCATACTGCGCGCCCCTCAGCTTTGACAACCGCTTCAGGTGTTGATGATCACAGATTTTAGTTCACTATTTAAACTCGTGGTCCTGGTTTGTCTCCAACTTTCCGCCACTTACAAAGGACGAAGACGCGAGAGTCATACTTTCATAGACAAGGTAAGAAGATAAGGATAGAAACACCTCGTTAGCCTATAAAGATACTGTGGGACTCTCGCTATTTGGAGAGTTTCCCTCCTCCTTTCCCTCCTTCCCCCCCTTTTCCCCATCTCCCTTCCCCCCCCTTTTTCCTGTGGGTCCTTTGACGAAAGAATATCTATCATGACAGTTTTTTAATACCCTGCAGGATTACCGGATATGGGAACCAAATAGTGCATATGACACAACGCCACTACGGAGCTGGTCGCATTTGAAAGATATTTGTGCAACGGACCTTTGTCAGCCGGCTTTCACTGATTTTTGTAGTGGTTCCGTTTGTTGATACACCGAGGTATGCTAACTCAATAATCTTGGTCGTGAATTTAGATACGACTCACTAGGTAAAACTACGTCTATCTAGGAGGATTTTACTCTTAATTAAGTATATACTTTCTTTATTATTGTCTCACAGGTAACCTAATTTAAGCTATTGTGGCCCTTGGACAATATAATACTCGGATTTCACGAGATGTTCTAAACTTTTAATATTCTATGGGATAAATATAATCAAGTTGCCCTCATAATATTACATAACTGATCAACTAATAGGTTGTTTTTTACGTTGAGCTTTCCTTTGTACTTTAGATGATCAGCTTTTAAAATCACCCTATACAATATATACAAGCAAGGTGCGGGTAGTGGTGTTGAGTATAACTCCCACAAGGTATGTACTCGCTTGTTACTGGGTTATAGCAATTACCCGTTTAGAGATGGCTACGGGCATTATTTAGCTCAAAGGTGGTCAGTCATACTTATGCAGAGTTGTCGGTATGCAGACATGTAAATATAAGCATCCGATGTTATTGGGGACTTAATATAATGATGTGCGGGATACACAACAATTTGGGTGTATGTAGAGGAGAGTATGTATGCATGATGTGTCATGGTCATTTGACTGAAGGGAGAGAACCTGATTATAATTGGAAATGTAGCCACTACTTTCTGATTATATGATATTCCTAGGTGGTTGTGTTATCCTTCTTTTAACAATTTATCTTGATACATCTTTGTGGGAAAAAGGTTATTGGCAACTGATGTAATTGATGTTGCAATAGAATGGTTTATCCTATTGTTTATGTATGTTTTTATTTTTATTTGGATTTATATGAAAATACTTTTTATGAAAGAGACTAGCATCCAAACTAGTCTTGATAAAGGTGGTGCATATCTGGCAATACACTGAAAAGCATTTACGCTACAGTTTTGTTAAATTCGAGGAACTATCTAGTCAGGATTGACATATGGGACTCTGACCGTAATAAAATGGATTCCAACGAATTAATGTCTGTTTGATGAGTATGTATAAAAACCACGTGTTATTGTCTCTTGCTCTCCCCTTTTTGTAATTGTTTTATTATATGCGTATGAATAGAAAAAAGATTTTTTAACAAGTGCCTAAATTTGGTATTTTTTTGTGCACATTGATTAATACATTTATATATTTACTGAAAGCTTTTTTGTATATGATGATTATGTGTTTGGATTTGTAATTAAATTGGGTTCTCCCTTTTGTGTTCAAATTGTGGTAAGTCCTGTAGTCTGCTTGTGGGAATATTCTATCATAAGCCTATCCACTTCATCACCTCTGCTTCCATGATGGTGTACCCTGGATGTGAATTCACTCCAGGGAATTTTTATTTCTACTGTTTCTGGTACCCTGGCCACCTGGATAGCTGGGCCACTCCCTCTATTGTTTTGACCCTGGTCAAAACTGCCATGCCAGATTTAATGGATTTACTTTATCTCTGAACAGACCACACCAGTGCTTCATTGGCCGTGCTCTCTCTTCTTTGATACCCCCTCCATGTTAGGTGCACAGTGATCATTAGTGCAAGAGAAGCAATGGCTCTAATGACAAAGGTATTGTAGTCATACTCCAACCCAACAATGACTGTCTTGTGCTACACAGTCTGAGGGTGTGGAGGACATTTTACATGCTTCTATGGCACTCTTTGCTATGCAGCCACTGTATGTGCCCATCTGGTCTCATCCTGGCCTCCTATTTGCCTCAGATTGTTGTTTCTTGGAGTTATATACCCATCATGTCCATTTGCACTATGTACCTGCTCCTGCAGGTGTAGCCACTTATACATACATTTTCTTATTCTGTCCTCCTGTCATAGTTAGTGGTGCAACATAAAAAGGTGGGCTCCAGAGTCTCCCATATCTCACAGATAATCATTAGCTTTGGGCTGAATGAGGGCTCTCTGATGGACTGAGGAGGCCCTTAAAGGGTAGGGCCCCTGTGCACGGTAGGTATCTGTGTTAAGCCCCCAGTCATGGTTGCTGGCAGCTCATACATCAGTACTGCCAGCCCTGACACTGAAGATGGCATGTCTATTCTTCACGACTTTGGCACCTAGCCGAGCTTCTCACTAGTATTGCCCTGAAAGAGCAAAAGGTAGGCCACATGCCTAGAGGTTGTGGAGAAAACTGACACTACTTTTAATTCTGGATGAAAAATAATGAAAGCAGTGGTAATGTAACTGATTCCAGGATATAAGATACTGTGGTCTTCACTAGTTGCCTGTCTATCACAGGATTCATGTTGTGTGTGTAAAGTTCCAGCATCATTTGAGAGATGATCTCTAAGGAGAACTGAAGCTTGTTGGTCATGCCAAAAGAGCAGCCATTGAGGGACTCTTCCCTCCGAGGTTCAGTATGGTTAGCAGTGAACTGATGTGGGAGACTCCGGTAGGCCCAGGTTGGCTTACACAAGACCCAAGGCTGGACAACCGGTATTTAGACCTCTTGGAACCAGTGGCTGGTAGATTCTCCAATGGTGACTGAGTCAGCAGCCAGTATTCATGAGGGTCAGTGATGTCAAGTGATGTCACTGACCATGTCATGAATTATGTAATATGTGACATCATCAGCAGTGGATTGCAGGCGTGTGAGTTATAGTGGATACAACCAACTATAATGGAGGAATTTCAATTTTTTTTGTACGAGTGAAATGTCCAGCTAACTATAACACCCCTAAAACCTATGGTTTTTTCAGTGAATTGTTAAGGTTTTTTAAATGCTAATCCCTAACTATAACATGTCTGAAACCTATGTTTTTTTCTGTGAATTTCGAAGATTTTTTAAATGATAATTCCTAACTATAACAGGCCTGAAACCTATGTTTTTTCAGTGCATTTCAAAGGTTTTTCAATTATAGTTTTTAAATGTTTTAATTGTTATATTTATTTTTTCATATTGTTTCACTATATTTTTTTAATCTAGTGTGTGTGTGTGGTTGTGTGTGTGGTCATGTGTGTGTGTGTGATTGTGTGTGTGTATGGTTGTATGTGTGGTTGTTTGTGTGGTTGTGGTTGTGTGTGTGTGGTTGTCTGTGTGGTTATGCATGTGGTTGTGGTTGTGTGTGTGACAGTAATACTAAAAGCATCTCAAAATAAAGGAACACAAACATCGAGTTTGTGGAAAGAGAAAGCACGTTGTAAGTCAAACAGGCAGCAGCAAAGCATTCACACAACATGTTCTTTGATGTTTGATGTGTGATGTTCTTTGAACGAGAACATCAAAGGGGCGCTGCGAAAGTGATCGCAGGCGAACATCAAAGGGGTGCTGCTAAAGTGATCGCGGGCGAAACTGATCATGGGGATTAATGAGAATGACAAGGTTTGCCATATTGGTGCCTCGGCTCCTAAGCGCGCCTCCGTACACATGCACTGTAGCTCTAGGCTGGCCAGGCTAGCCATGGTAGCATTTTTGAGCCCTCACTAAAGGTCTCGCCAGAGTAGTGCATGCGCTGGGTCAGGCGAGACCTAAAAATGAGGAGAAATGAAAATAATTCTCCTTGTTGTGCCTTGTTACACCAATTTGAGGATGGTGAGGATTCACACACATGTCCTGATTCATGATTTCTAATAAATCTGGAGATGTGTCTTGTTCTATGAGTGTTCTGTGCAAACATGCACACCTATGGAGCGCCCCTTCAACATAGGAGTTTGAAGCACTCCGTGCCCTAAAGCCTGGCTCAGTGCATGAGTACATGTATACTGACTGAATGATAACAGTACTATAAGGAGAGACACTGGGTGAATTCATAATTGGTTGAGTTTTACTTTAGTCAATGGATTAGTACATGGTACTGAAAGAGTCATTATGGTATTGCAAGAGCAGTCACAGGGTGTTTGCTGGAGTGAATGGATACTGACTGTTGAATTGTAGGCCTGAAACACAATTGTGTACTTAGTTAGTTAGTCAGTCAGAGTCCAGCACCCAACGCGTAGAAGTCGTGCACGTTAGAGTCGTGCATCTAACGCGCGCACACCAGGGGGCCACACTGAACACCGCGCAGGGTGTGCAACTCCTAATTTTACTGTTAAAAAAGATAGCCCCTATCACTAATTTCTATTATCCCCAGGCACCCCATCCCCCGAGGCTTACATAAAACGTTGGGGACCATAGGGGGAGCCCCAATGTCCCAATGGTCCCAGCCAGCTCCCCGCGTCCTTCAGGAGCCGGCATTGCTTTTCCACATGCGGAGCTGCTGACATGCAGCTCCCAGTGTGAAAAAGCAATTTGGTTTGGATTTTGAAAGAGAGAGCAGGTTTCCCTGCTCTCTCTTTCAAAATCCAAACCATGTTCACTATGGGAGGGCGGGAGCCGCGAGACTCCCACCCTCTCATAGCAAACAGCAGTGTCCCGGAAGTGGGCACCCTGGGACACTGCAGGAGCCGGCCCTGGGGGGGTGGCGGTCCCCAGGGCCCTCAACGGCTCCAGGAGGGGGGGCCATGCAGCCCCCTCCCACAATACACAAAGTCCCGGGGTGGTGGTCCCCGGGGCTTGGGGGGCCGTTGAGCCCCCAACCACGTATTTTGCTGGGGGGGCCTTGGAGCCCCCACAACCATTTATTTTCAAAGCCCCAGGGGGTGGTGGTCCCTGGTATTTGGGGGGCCATTGAGCCCACCACCCACGTATTTTGCTGGGGTGCCTTGGAGCCCCACCAACCGTTTATTTTGTAGCCCCGGGGGTGGCAGTGCCCGGGGCTGGGGGGCCCCTATGAGCCCCCCATGAATTTTAATATTTTGACCCCGGGATTTGGCCCCCCCAGGGGCTAATTATTAAAGAAGCTCCATTTTATTTTTATTTTTTATGGCAGGATCCACGCAGTTTGCCATTTAAAAAAAAAAAAGAAAATGTTGTGCCCTGGGAGTCCTTGTGGGACCCCCTAAGCAGGGTCAGGGTATTTCTACCCTGCCCCCTTTATACGTTTTGCACACTTGTTCCACTGACTTCTTCAGCCTCACATCTACCGAGGCACAAAATGGCAGCCAACACTTCCTGGTTTTGAATGTTGACAACCACTTGACAGCCAATTAGCATTCAGCGCGCGATCGGGACAGTTCGCTTAGGGTGCGCTCAGGATGCGCGGATCTACCGCGGCCATAGATATATATTACCTACTGGCGGTCGCCAGTAGGTATATATAGTTAGGATTTTTTCTCTATGGGATTTTTGAAAATTCTATGTCTAATAACTTTAGAGTTTGTGGACGGAATTGGCTGAAATTTTCAGGAAAATGGCACATTTTGTTTCTGAGCAGCCCTTGAAAATTTGTGGGTGGGGTTCGTCAAGGGGGGGCCAAGGAAAAAGGGGGTCCCAAAACGTGTTTTTAACATTGAGTTTTCCATAGGGCGGTTGGCCTCACTTTTAGCCCGAACGGCTGAATGGATTTGCACGAAACTTGGCAAAATTGTAGGGACTGGTAGCCCGATGTGCCTTTTGTAGGTCTCAATATATGTGCTACAGTGGATTTTGAGAAATTAACGTTTAAAAAAAGATATATATCTGTAACAGCGGACCGGGCAGCGCTCCAGGACGCGTACTTTTCGCGCAACGGAGCTTTGTGAAGCGAAGCTGATTGGTTCTCCGGCGTCTGTCAACATTCCAAACAGTCCGTAGCGGCCGCCATCTTGTCTCTCGGTAGGATCGAGAGACAAGAGGAGGCCAAAGCGAAGGGGCAAATGACCATAAGGGGGAATAGTAGATCCTCGCTGACCCCCTAGGTTTGATGTGGAGGTTTTAAAAGGGCCCCGCGGGGCAAAAAAAAAAAATTAATAATAATAATCGAACGGCTGAATGGATTTTCACGAAACTTGGTAAAATATTAGGGACTGGTAGCCCGATGTGCCTTTGCTAGGTCTCAATATATGTGCTCTAGTGGATTTTGAGAAATTAACGTTCAAAAAAAGATATATATCTGTAACAGCGCTCCGCTTCGCGTAACGGAGGTTTGCGAAGCTGATTGGTCATTCTGTCACTGGGCTATAGTTGGGCTACATCTGGCTGATATTTGGGCTACATTTGTTTTTTTCGTCTCTGGCGGCCATCTTTGGGCTACATTGGGCTACATTGGGCTACATTGGGCTTCATTGGGCTACATTGGTCTACATTTGGGCTCCAACATATATATAGGCCAATGTAGCCCAATATATATTTTTCAAAGTTAATTTTCGTAAAAACCACTGGAGCATATATCTTGAGACATAGCAAAGGCACATCGGGCTACCAGTCCCTACAATTTTGCCAAGTTTCGTGGAAATCCATTCAGCCGTACGAGCTAAAAGTGAGTCCAACCGCCCTATGGAAATGAAGGAAATGAATGGGTAATTTGTAATTAGCAAATAGCTAATCGCAAACTAGGAATGGTAAAGAATCGCTATTTATTCCTTAAAGTTCGCTATTTAGGAAATGCAAAAAACTTTGATGATACATATGGCGGTTCATCTCGAACAAGATAAGAAGCATAGGGATAGATTTATGATGACTGGCGCATCACCAGGGATGTGTTAGTCATTCTGTGCCGCTGTTCCGTCACCTATGGTGTGCTGCATTTACAATGCGGCGCATCATGGGGCAAAAACAGCACAGATGCGTGATGTAACTGTGCCGTAAAGGTGGCGCATTGCTGGAGTTGTATCGCAAGTGTGATGAAGCTCCAGGAAGGGTCGGGGGTGCCCCTGTTGCAGGGTTTCTGTTCTCACACAGAACTGTGGACAGAGGATTGGAACCTCGGCGAATTAGGGTGCCCCAAAACTCACCTTAGTACTCAAAAACCCCTTAGCAAGCTAGGTACAGTGTCACATTGGATATAACAAACTCTCAATGTTTAGACAATCCAGAATATGAACTTATAGTACCTCAGGATACGTGGAACTCATGAACAGTCGGTCGTTATATATTTCTTAGAAACCAGAACATGGAGTTAAGAAGAACACATGTGTATTTGAAATGTTTATTTACTAATGCCGTCTTCTCAGGCGTAGTATCTTAGATAATACAAGTACACATATTATCAGTAGCAAAATTACCAGCATAGTTACTAGTACATAAAAAGCGAATGGTGACAGTATGTTAACATGCTGTAAATGAATAAGAGTTATCAACACTTATAAGCAGCCACGGGCCGTGGAGGGAGTTACGGTGGGGCAGGGAGGCGGGGAGGGGGAGGGGCAGGGTGGAGAGGGCTCCACCCTGCCCCTCCCCGCCTCCCTGCCCCATCGTAACTCCCTCCACGGCCCGCGGCTGCTTATATCTCACCCTCCCTAATACACATATTATATTATTTGCTAAGAAGGTCTCTTTGTGTTGGTTTAGGGCGTGCCCATACTTTAGTGTCTTAGATTTGAAGGAATCACATCAGCATACACCAGCTCTCTCTTCATGTGAACCGCATCAAGTGTTGTGTATGTGTGTTCGGCAAAGCAATATAAAACCCGCCTCATGCCCAGAATTGGCAGAAGCTGCACTTATGTTATGAGTATGAAGTCGTGGAGATCAGACCTCATAACAATTCTGTATCGTGTTGTTCTTGAAACTTCAGCACTCGCTGTACAGATATAGTTTAACAAGTAAAGCAGATAGTAGAGCAATAACATATTATTCTCATGTAAATCACGATGAACTATTAGGTTGAAAGCTAAAGCAACAACTAAGTGTTGTGTGCAGAAGTTGCAAAAAAGGAAAAATGGCGTTTAAACCGGTAATGAGCCCATGCTAACTTAACACGGTGTAAAGATATCCAGGACCTAGATGACACCTCCCCATGATCCGGAAACGAACTGAATAAGATAATAGAAGTGCCATCTCATGAGAGCAGATTGCAACTTTATATGTGGACGGTCCGCAAGGTAAAATATTAAAAACTAGGAAAATTTAATGCTAAAGAAAAATAAAACAGCCAAGTACTTTATCGAGTCTTAAGCCAATAGGCAAGCTAAATAATAAAAACTTGACAAATAAGTCAATGAAATGCTAGTACTCAGCATATCAAAAATGAAAAAGGTCTATGACATAACTGTGTATGCAAAATAAGCTGCAACAGCCTCCAATAGGAAGTCACCGTCTTCATCCGAAAAGAGTTCAGCCATCCAATTTAAAAGCGGAAAAGAACATACGTGCTCTCCCAGCACCGGATCCTCTATCACCATCAGAGGACAGCTCGGTGGGTTTTCAAGAAAGCTCTGTTCCAAGAAAGACTGTGTTGCCGCCAGTAAATTCCAGGGACCAATTAGTCCATGCATCAATGCCACAGCCATAATCCTTTCGCCAGGACAAACCAACTCGTGAGTAATGATAGGAGTCATCAGCTGATTAAAGTCGACGTCAGGAGAAACCGGTCCGCAGAGACACAAATCAATGGCCCAATCGAAATCACAGGTCAGGCAGTGAAATACAGGCTGGACACAGGTGAAGTAGGAGAATCGAAAAGATAATCCATATGCCGTGCTTAATATCGCCAACGGCATTATGCCATAATATTCTAGCATGCGATTGCGGAACAGTGTCAGCAGCTGCAGGGCGGGAGGTTGCATAGGAGGGACATCCATATTTAAAAATGTAAAAAAGCACAAGAGCGTCCGCTGGTAATGCAAGTAAAAATGGCAATCCACGAAGCAGAGTGGAAAAAATAGAATGAAAGAAAGCAGGGATGACTCCAAAGATTTTCTCAAATGAAGTCACGAGACCACTGGTAACAACTTTAAAAAAGTGCGCCAGGGCCTTTGTGGAGGATGCGTTAAAGATAGTCCGAACCATCTTGCTGAAATGGAAAGGCAAATCTGAATTGAAAAGGGTCTGCACCTCTGTACGGGTGTTCGCTATGTGAAGCACGAAAGTTTCACGGGCCGAACTCAAGGCCACCTCTCTCTGAGACAAAAGAGCTCTTATTCTTGCCATGCCGTTGAAATCTGCTCCCAAGGTTGGTATTTGTGGCGAGATTGAAAACTCCCTATGTTCATGTGTGGGAGGAAATAGAACATTTCTGCAGCAAATAACCCGTTCACTTACTGTTACGATAAAAGGAATACTTTTAATTAACCCAGAACAATCTTCATTATTGAGCATCAAATAACTACCATTTTCCAACAACTTGAACGTGGGGATGATAGCAGGAACTGGCGTGCCTTGCAACACGCAAGCCATATTTGGTCGGTGTTTGTTGCATGAACCGTGTAACTGTATGTGCCTACACATTAGTGAATGATCTGGCGTCTCAGTGCATTCCTCTCCATTCAGATAAACTTCTTGATCATCTTTGAAACATCTGTATGTGTATGGAAGCGACCAGACCTCATGAAGAAAAGCACTACCTAAAGGTTCATAACGACCTATTGGTATATATTTCATACAATTTGAAAACTTATATAAAGCAAAAGGCAGCGTTATTAAACCGTGGATAAGGCACGTTGCCAAAAAACCCGCAATCCTCTGCTGATGATGTCACTGAGCATGTCATGAATGATGTAATATGTGACATCATCAGCAGTGGATTACGGGTAATAGTATCTCTAGTTTACTCCCCTATAGCTGTCTTTCTTTTAACATAAGTGTCTGTTTCCTTCCCTTATACTTACTGTTTTTGGTTCGCTTCCGGTTCGCGTACCGGCGAGCGAACTGGGAAGCGAACTAAGAGAAATAGAGGTTGGCACAGTTCCAAATATTGTACCAATTTTTTAATAACGGGGAGGTAGTTCTGAAAAGAACTTTTTTTTTATTGTTTTTGTTGTTTTATATTTTTTTTATTATTTTTCGGAACATTTTTTTACTTTTTTTGAATTTTTCTGAACAGTTTTATATTTTTTGGGGTTTTTCTTGGAGGGGGCAATGAAAACGATTCATTGTAAAGGGCTCAACAGGAGCAACAAAACAAAAAAAAAGTATTTATTATTTTGGGCGTTTCGTACAAACTTGCATATGATAGTCAATAGCTCTGTTGATCAGAGTGATGCTTCTTTCTCCGTAGCAAATGAATCCATCGCAATATACGCAGATGTGTTTTACTTCACCAAATCTCATTTGTATATTTGGCACCATCTCCCTGCCCTCTGGTCCCGTTACTTCCGGTACAACAGATCTTCTGGCCATAATAGGGAGATTATCTAGGTCGTTCCGAAACTGTGCAGCACTGTAGTTGTTAGGATGCCACCTAGTCATATGGCGATGCATTGTGTAGTTTCCGAAACTGTATTTTTTCTCGGTTCCTCTGGACAGTCTATCTTGACATATAAGGCAAGTTACGTATCTTGCATTTACTTTTTTCTGACCTTTGGGAATTTTAAAAAATTGCCAAATGAAGTTTTCTTTCCGGTGAGACGTCCTGGGCTCCTCAGGCAAAAACTGCCTCTCTTCGTGCTCGTCGTTCTGTTCCTCTTCTTCCTCTTCTTGTTGAATTATAACTTGAGCAGGTGGTCCACTCTTCCTTGGATGTGGTGGAGGTGGTGGGGAAGCACCAGCTGAAGCTACTAAAGAAGCCATTGCTCAGTGATCACAAAGGGTCTTTCTCTCACAATGATGAAAGTCAGAGTGAGGAAAGAAGGAGGGATTTTCATCATTTGGGAAAAACAAGAGTTCTCAACCAATGAAAAGTGTTCATTTTAGATTATATGACCTAGTCTTACATCATTAGGAAACCAAAAGTGAAATGAACCAATGAAAAGTGTTATTACCAAGTCACATGACCTGCTGTGTTTACGTTAAGCGCTTTGCAGGGCCTCCCGGTTTGCTTCCAGAAACCTGCGCTTTGCGACTCGCTTCGCGTACCAGTTCGCTAACGTAGCACGTCATATGACGTATCACGCGACAACGTGAAACGTCATGCGGACGGGAGGCGTCACGATGTTGTTTTCTAACGCGGCAGTTGCGGTAAAGAAACGTTTACCGGCTCGCGGTCTATTTCGCGGCATCAAGGTCAGCTAACGGGAAGCTTCCCGATTCGCGAAGCGGGAACGAAGAAAAAAAAATATTTAAAAAAAAAATTATTCATAAACATATAAAATATATTTTTGGATTTAAAGAAGAATACATTTTACAGCTACAGATATTAGCTGTTAAAAAACCAATGAAATTCACTGAAAAAACCATGGGTTATAGACCATATATAGTTAGGAATTAGCATTTACAAAACCTTGAAAATTCACTGAAAAAACCATAGGTTATAGACCATATATAGTTAGGAATTAGCATTTACAAAACCTTATTTTACTCACACAAAACCATTGAAATTCCATATATAGTTAGTTGCACTAACTATATATCGCGCACCCGCATCCACTGCTGATGATGTCACATATTACATCATTCATGACATGGTCAGTGACATCACTGATGACATCACTGATGACATCTCAAATGACATCACTGATGACATCACTGATGACATCTGATTTGACATCAATGACCACATCACTGATGATATCATTCATGTGACAATACAATGCATCTCCTCACATTTTAATATAACCTCTGTTTCACCCAGTGTTAAATACAGAGTATAATTTTTGAAACCATTGACACACCAATACTAGTTACTACATACGCACTCACTGATTGCTATGTCTACACACACATTCACTCATTCACCCATACAATCATTCATACATACAATCACTCATCTTTACAACACTATCATATGCACTCATACACCTATACAGACACTCACAGTCTGCCACTCATCCATGGAGTTACTCACACACGTAGTCAGTCCTGTTAAAGAATCAATGACACTTCCATTTTCTTGTCTATACAGTTAAACATAGAGCACCTTACATTTTCAAACATATACTAACACATACTTACCTTCTTATAGAATCATTGATACAAGTACACATTGATCTGCACAGAGTCACACACCTCCCAGCCAGCCAGCCAGCCACACACACACTCAGTCTCCCATACAAATACTTGGACAATCAATCAGTAACCCATATAGTTAATCATATAGCTACTGATCAACACATGCAGCAGTTTACAGAACAACAGACATAATGATGCACAAATTAAGACAGTTTAGTCACTAACCCATGCATTCAGTGAGACACATTTAATCACTCACTCATACATTCAGTCATGCACCTACTAAATCCTTTGTCCAGACACTTATACTTCCACTCATTCTTCAATATGTAAGACACATTTTAACTTTACAGAAACACACAGTCACTGGATGATGTCATCAGTGATGTCATCAGTGATGTCATTTGAGATGTCATCAGTGATGTCATCAGTGATGTCATTTGAGATGTTATCAGTGATGTCATTTGAGATGTCGTCAGTGATGTCATCAGTGATGTCATTTGAGATGTCATCAGTGATGTCATCAGTGATGTCACTGACCATGTCATGAATGATGTAATATGTGACATCATCAGCAGTGGATTGCGGGTGCGCGATATATAGTTAGTGCAACTAACTATATATGGAATTTCAATGGTTTTGTGTGAGTAAAATAAGGTTTTGTAAATGCTAATTCCTAACTATATATGGTCTATAACCTATGGTTTTTTCAGTGAATATATATATATATATACTTTTAAATGTCATTTTCTCAGGAACTACTGAACGGATTTACACCATTTAAGCAAAAGGCACGAGTCTGAACTAAAGACTACCTATTTGCCCAATGTGGTGTAATTCCGTTCAGCAGTTCGGGCCGTAGCCGCTATGAAAGGTTCCTATGGGAAATTGCATGGGAAAACACGTTTTGGGGCCCCCCTTTTTTCTCGGCGCCCGCTTCACAAATCACCCCGAAACTTTCAAGATAGGAGCGGACTGGAGCTGGCCATTAGTTTTTAAACTTTTGCGAAGATTCGTCAACCGGCGCCAAAATTATTCCAAATAAAATGTTGCGGATTTCCTATGGAAAAAAGGGTCTAACTATAACTACCTACTGGTGACCGCCAGTAGGTAATATACATATATATATATATATATATATATATATATATATATATATATATATATATATATAGAAATCCACAATCCTGAGGCGCCGAACACCAACAGCAACGGACGCAGCCAGGTACAGACCACAAACCAAGGAGTTTAGAAGAAAATAGTGTGCTTTATTCCATCAATGGGGATGGCGGCATGACGCGTTTCGTCCGGAAAACCGGACTTGATCACATCATATATATATGCAAAACAGAAGGAGAGAACTCTGGGTAGTTCCCAAGTTTAGGTGGAAGGCAGCTCCAGTATAGAGCACCCTCAACACCAGCGACACTCTAAATTTGCTCACCTCAAATGTCTGCTTTTCTATCAAAGTTTTTAAGCATAGGATTAGCACAGTGCTATCCATGCCGAGATAGAAATGGACAAAGTCTTTTGCCATTTGTACAGCAAAGTCTTTAAGCATAGGATTAGCACAGTGCTATCCACGCCGAGCTGTAAAATGACTAAAGCCATTTACCACTTCAGGCACAATATTATAGCTTTGGATTGGTAAAATACCATCCAAGCCAACCTGAAATGAATAAAAGCAACCCCTGACACGTGTTTCGCTGTCATTACAGCTCTTCAGAGAGGTTTAGCTTTGTCCAGACACAAGGGAGCACCCAGTATAAGTCAAAACAAAACCCTTGCAGGAATAGAGTGACGCATAAATTATGCAAAACAGAAGGAGAGAACTCTGGGTAATTCCCAAGTTTAGGTGGAAGGCAGCTCCAGTATAGAGCACCCTCAACACCAGCGACACTCTAAATTTGCTCACCTCAAATGTCTGCTTTTCTATCAAAGTTTTTAAGCATAGCACTTTGATAGAAAAGCAGACATTTGAGGTGAGCAAATTTAGAGTGTCGCTGGTGTTGAGGGTGCTCTATACTGGAGCTGCTTTCCACATAAACTTGGGAACTACCCAGAGTTCTCTCCTTCTGTTTTGCATAATTTATGCGTCACTCTATTCCTGCAAGGGTTTTGTTTTGACTTATACTGGGTGCTCCCTTGTGTCTGGACAAAGCTAAACCTCTCTGAAGAGCTGTAATGACAGCGAAACACGTGTCAGGGGTTGCTTTTATTCATTTCAGGTTGGCTTGGATGGTATTTTACCAATCCAAAGCTGTAATATTGTGCCTGAAGTGGTAAATGGCTTTAGTCATTTTACAGCTCGGCGTGGATAGCACTGTGCTAATCCTATGCTTAAAGACTTTGCTGTACAAATGGCAAAAGACTTTGTCCATTTCTATCTCGGCATGGATAGCACTGTGCTAATCCTATGCTTAAAAACTTTGATAGAAAAGCAGACATTTGAGGTGAGCAAATTTAGAGTGTCGCTGGTGTTGAGGGTGCTCTATACTGGAGCTGCCTTCCACCTAAACTTGGGAACTACCCAGAGTTCTCTCCTTCTGTTTTGCATATATAGATTTAAACATGCATATAGGATGTATTCCTCACCGCTAAGTTACATATGCCTGGATACTTGTCTGTTTAACACATGATATGTTAAAACTAACACCATATGCATGGCATTGAAAGGGCACTTAGTCCAATGAATAATGATAAAAACGATTATGATTTATGAAAATCTTTGTCATTTCCATACACGTTAACAAATCAGTTAGGAAATGTTGCTTTAAGTTGAATGATGTTAATTTAACTACAATGCCCAGAATGCATTAGGAGCACCAATGTGTATATAAAGCAAAAGTGAAAAGGGACTTATTGTTTAAAATGTTACCGTGATCAAGAACGTAACGTTCTAAACGCGTAGGTCTTCGCAGCCTAAAATAAATGCTGTTTAAAAGATTTCTCGAGTGGAGTGCCATCAATTGTTGAACTTTGCGTGAATATATATATATATATATATATATATATATATATTCGCTGAAAAATATATGTCATGAATGATGTAATATGTGAAGTCATCAGCAGTGCATTGCGGGGGCGCGAGTTATAGTTAGGTGAACTAACTATAACTGGGGAATTTCTGTGGTTTTGTAAGAGAGAAATGTCCAACTAACTATAACGTCCCTGAAACCTATGGTTTTTTTCAGTGAATTTCTAAGGTTTTTTAAATGCTAATTTCTAACTATAACGTGCCTGAAACCTATATTTTTTTCAGTGAATTTCAAAGGTTTTTTAAATGCTAATTTTGAATTATAATGTTCATTAAACCTGTTTTTTTGGTAATTTTGAATTTTTTTGGGGTGATATTTTGTAACTTTAATATCCTAAAAATTGTTGTTGTCATTTTTTTAAAATACTATAATGTTTTCTTGAACATTAATATATATATTTTTTTTTGTTGAGAAAAAAGTGGAGTTGCGGACCCATCGTGTACCTATCTTGGTGGGTGTGCAGATTCAAACCGCCATATTGGTAAAGTCATGAAGGATGTGTGTTTCAGCCAGCCCACTCCACTTACGCTTACAGGGAGGTAACTACAATGCAATGTCCCAGGTCTTCCCTGTACTGATCTGCTGATCACAGATCTAGTTGTCAGCATGCCACAGCCACTCCCTCACGGCTAGTTTACACCCACACCACACCCATGCAGCACAGGCATCACAGGATATCTGACCCTGCCAATAAAAAGGGCCGGGCGTACATGCTCAACGCCATCTCCACTCTCTATCTGGGTGTATCCGTGTGCTTATTATGTTGGTGGCAGCAGAGGCACTTTTGCCAATACAGGCCTCCCGCTACGTGGTGATGACTTGAGGTGCAGAGAGTTGGTGGCAGCCGAAGCACTTTGCCAGACAATGGCCTCCTGCCACGTGGCGATGACTTGAGCGGCACTGAGTTAGTGCCACCAGAGCTGAGCGGGTGTGCAGCCTGCGATGATGCGTAGGCCTCGTTACATCATCCTGCCAATCAAGACCCGATTTGAATTGTGAGCTTGGCTGGACCACCTGTACGCCAAAGACAGCTGGCTGTACAGACATGACTCCTCGTCGCGGTGCAGCAGGATGCGCTGGGGGTCTGCCGCGGGATCCAGCGGCAGCTGAGGAGGTTGCTCCGGCACGTGGTGGGCCCTCTTGAAGAAACGCCGGTGATGGCGGGTGAGCATTGAGGTCTGGGTGCACAAGGTCGGGCAGTCATCTCTGGGCCGAGGACTGGTCTGGGATGTTAGCAAAAGATGTAGCAATCATGCACACTGCCTGAGAAGTTTGCGACAACATTAGTGTACAGGCTCCGGTGGTCCAGTTTTGCCTGCACATTGTTGGAATTTATTTATTTATTTATTTATTTTATTGAATTTATATTGCGCACAGCTACCCGCAATGGGTTTCCCGGCGCCAGGGACAGACTAGAGAGAGAAATCAGGTAGCACTAAAAGGAATCAAAAGGAAAAAAAAAGTTAAAACAAAAAAGTCTTCAACTTTTTTCGGAAGGCCAGAAGATTTGTTTCTATTTTTAATGCCAACGGGAGGGCATTCCACATCTTTGGTCCAATATATGCAAATGAGCGGCCTCCCATTTTTGCCAGTCGGATTCTTGGAATCAAGAAACCGCCATTATTTGAAGACCTTAAGGAACGGCCAGGTAAATAAGGCTGAACAAGATTGTGCAGGTATGTAGGGGCAGAACCCTGACGGATCTTAAACAGAAAACACAGTGTTTTGAAGGTCACACGTTCAGAAATTCTCAACCAGTGTAGATCGCGTAAGGCTTGCATTGCGGACGTTCTCCGTGGAACATTACGCAAGAGGCGAGCAGCTGAATTCTGTACCACTTGTAGTTTGTGGATTGTTGCTTTATCCGCACCAAGATAAAGCACATTGCCATAGTCGATCCGTGACATCACAAGAGCCTGTACGACTGTTCTTCGGGTGGATTCGGGCAGCATCCATAAGATCTTCTGCAGCCATCGTAAGATGTTAAAACAGACTGCAGCTACCTTAGTCACCTGCTGCCTCATCGAAAGTTTGTCGTCAAGCAGGACTCCGAGGTTACGAGCGACAGGCACGGGGTAGGCAGAGGACCCATGTCACATGGCCAATGTCTAGAGCCCCATAGATCTTTGTGCTTGCCTAATATATTAACCTCCGTTTTCTCGCCGTTTAGCTTCAGCAGATGGTCTTGCATCCAAGCTGCGACGCGAGATAGGCCAACTTTAAGGACGGAAGCTTCCTGAACCCTGCTGCTGGAAAGAGAAAACACAATCTGCGTGTCGTCAGCATATGAATATATGGACAGACCGGCATCCTCTACGATGGAAGCAAGAGGTCGGATGTAAATATTAAACAGCAATGGGCTTAATATAGACCCTTGGGGGACGCCGTAGGTTGAAGAATAGATCGCAGATTCAGCCTTGTTTGAGAAAACCTGAAAGGTGCGCTCATTCAAAAATGAGGCCACCCAGGCAAGCGCAGATCCGATAACACCAAGGGAGCGGAGGGACTCCAAAAGGATGGAATGAGACACGGTATCGAATGCCGCGCTTAAGTCAAGAAGAATAAGCGCGAAGGTCTCACCGCAATCGATACCGTGTCGGAGTCGCTCGGTCACCCCAAGGAGTGCGGATTCGGTTGAATAATTAGCGCGAAAGCCTGATTGGGATGGATGGAGATATCCCACGTTTTCAACAAACTCATTGAGCTGAGTGTTAACATGACGTTCCAATATTTTGGAGCATGCTGGCAGCAGGGATATAGGCCTAAAGTTGGCAAGGTTTGTGATGTCGGCACCAGATTTTTTGAGCAGAGGAACCACCATGGCGTGTTTCCAGTCCTGTGCCACTTGAGATTCAATAAGAGAGATGTTTAATAGCCTCATTAGGAATCTCCGTGGTTCAAGGTCTAGTTGTTTTAGTATCTTCATAGGAACTGGGTCCCGAGGGGAGCTACTACTGATACTATGTAGACAGGACAGGAAGGAGACGTCATCAAATGGTAACCAGTTGTCAATAAATACAGTGGGAGAGAAAAAGACACTGCGGGAAGAATCAGGTTGAGGTGACTCAATTGGCCGTGAAAAAGAGGCCAGAGATTGGTGGATTCCCTCAACCTTAGATACGAAGAAATCCGCAATGGCATTGCACTGTGTACCATTCAGAGCCGGCAAGGAAGGAATAGTATCTGCTCCAGTAAGTTTCTTTACCGTGGCAAAAAGGGCCCGGGGACAATTTTGCGTTTGCGTAATAGTAGCGGCGATATAAGTGGCCTTAACACGTTTGCAGTTTGCATGATAGATTTTTAACTCATCTTTATAGGTCACTTTGCAAACGGCAGAATATGAAATCCTCCACTTCCTCTCCAAGGCTTTGCATTTAGCACGTTGGATTTTCAACTCGTCGGAAAACCAAGGTGCAGGAGGACGTAGAGATCTATGCTTGCTACTCGCACGGGGAGCCAGATCAGTCACAGCGTCCGTCAGCCAGCGGGAAATGGGAATATTTAAATCCTGATCTGTACTGACAGAAGCCGGAATCGACTCAGTCAGACGTAGATTAAAAGCAACCATATCAAGCTTATCCCAGCGGTAGGACGATTTGATTTCCTCCACGTGAGCATAGGCCGAAAAAGAACCGGGAGGTAACATAAAATGTACCGCATAGTGATCAGACCAATGTAGTGGACGCGCCAGTGAGGTGCAATCAAACGAAAGGGTAGAAATAATGGGGTCCAATAAATGGCCAGCGATGTGGGTAGCCCCTAAGTTACAAAGATTGAGATTAAACACCTCAAGATCTGATAAAAAAGTTTTGTTCTGGGGGTTATTTGCATCTTCTAAGTGGATGTTTAGGTCACCGAGGATAGTAAAGTTATTTGATTTCAATAATGTTGCTGAGAGGCAGTCAACAAGTGAGGGAATCCATGAAGCTGCATTCCCGGGCGGCCGATAAATTAGCAGACCGGAAAGTGTCAGTCGGGGGTTAACCCTTAGTTTAAATAACGCTGCCTCACTACCTGGAAGATGTACATATTCCAGTTTACAGTGATAGGTGGACTTAAAAATGATAGCGATTCCACCACCAGCTTTGCCGGAAGGTCTATCCTGATGCAGTACAACGTAGTTGGAAGGAATAGCTGTAGCAATATCCGGACCCGAGCTGGCATGTAGCCATGTCTCGGTCAGGAACAATGCATCAGGAGATTCATCACAGATGAAATCATAGATGTACGTGTGGTTTTTGTTGCGGTGATTGTGTTCAGAGTTGGCAGGGGGCACAAGTAGTACATGTGTGCAGTCAGTTGCCTCCAACACGTGGAGGAAGCCTGCTATGGCGTGGTTCCCGTGCTTGGTCTCCAGCTGTTCCTACGCAATGTGGGTGAAGTGAACATGCAGGTGTATCAAGCTAAAATGAACTGAGATGCTTACAGGTGTGATAAATCCTGCATAATTAGACCGTAACAGAAGTTTGTGTGGTTGTAACGTTCCTTTTGTTTCCTACGAAGGTTGTAACCATATGAACTTCTGTTACGGTCATTTGGTGCAGGATTGATCATACCTGTGAGTATTCCGGTTTGTCCAAGTGCACTACATTGTACCATATTACATTTGTGACCATACTAACGCTTGACCATTGTCTTCATTTATCCAACAGGTTTCTGAATATGGGCTTTTGGGATTTCCAGGACGATCTACAGTTAATTAGATCCACAAGTTGATGTTCCCCGTTGGAAATGCCACTCGTTGTTTGATGTTTTTGTGTTGTTAATTTATGTTTTTCTAATAAAGTACTGTTTTTCCACTACTGTGGACTACTAAACTTCATGACCTGGCGCACCCCATTTCAGTGACTAAAATCTTGGATCTGGAGCACAGAGGCGTCAAGCAATGGCTGGGGTTGGGGTTGGTTGTGCAGGAATACTATGAATTGGGATGAGCGGGTGGTGCAGATACAGGGGCCCTACGTTGCTTTTGTAGACATGCATCCAAGACGTGTGAGGAAGTTTAATAGGGCTGGCTGTGAGACTCCTCTGACTCTTGCAGTTGTTAGTTGGAAGGTACTAGAGACCAACAGGTGCAGCACATCCAGCAGCTTTGTCTGTGTAAGGATGTTGATAGTCCGCTGTGTTGGTACCGTCAGCCTGTGGGCAATGTGGCAGTGTGCACCAACTTGAGAATGGGGTGATAATTCTTTCAACACTTTTGCTGCGCTACAGTGCCAATAACTTGGCAATAAGTCCCCACTGTTGGGTTATAGGGTGACTCTAAAATTATCTCTTGTGATTATTAGGACTTTGTTGTAGATACATGAGAATCACAAGAAAAAAGATGAAAAAACAAGAAAAGTGGGCAGGGTACAAACACCCTGACCCCCTAGGCCTGCTCAGGGGATCGCACTAAGAGCCCCAGGGCCAAAAAATTACTATTTTGTTTTAAAAAGCAGCTGGTGCACGAAACTGGACCAAAAAAAAACGGGTGTATTCTCAAGGACTTATCAGTGAGTTATTGGCACTTTAGCTTGGCGAATGAATTATCATCCCATTCTCAACCGGGTGAAAACTGCCGATATAGCCAGTTTTCCAGCAATAGCTTCCGCAAAAAACATTGCCACGAATGAGATTGACAACTAACGCTAATGATATGCAGAGTAGGCGTTCCTGTGCAAAAAAACACGAAAACACCACTGCCCAATATTTTCAACGACCAGTCAAATCTGCGATGCAATCCAAAAACAGGCGATAAGCCATGTAAAAAGAAAGAATTTAACATCTGCCTTTTACTGGTATAAAGCAGGACGACTACCTACAGTATAAAAGGGAGCCCAGCCCAGAGCCACATCTGAAGACCTACACATGTCATAGAGCTACTAATCATGCAGCTCCGACACCCAAGAAGGCCACAACACCCACCGCCACTACCCCCAGGACCTCCCCCGGAGCACCCCCCCTACTACCACTGAAGCAGCGCAGAACAGGACCGTGGACCTACCCAAAACAGCATGGCCCCTCAGCCACACAATATCTGAATGTTGGGAGACGTGTCAAACAAGTATGTGCGAAGGAGGCAAGTCACCCATCAATAACAATGCACACAATGCCAAATGTAGCAGTGATGTGCTGGACAGACCTCACTATGCAGAGCACAAACCGCTCAATGTGTACATATACTACTGGTGCTTATAGTGTTGTGGACAGTGGATGTAACCATGTTACCTCAGGCAGTGGGGAAGATCTCAGTCATGTAGCTGTGTCGTCCCCACCTGTAAGAGGAAGCGGAGTAGAATGGTCCAAAGTATGCCACTCCAGCGGGGGAGTGTGAATAAATAGGCCGGGGCTCTGGGCGTGGTTCACTTCTGGGAAGGCCAATGCATCTGCCAGAGTGGCGGCCCTCACCCCGCCACGAGGCCGCCACCGTGACCGCCGGCCTCCTCGACACAGGCCCCCTGTGAACCGCACCGCAGAGTCATATCTGTACAGACTACTGCCTTTGATGTACACTGCGGACAGCAGTGCTCACAATTCAGCTCGAGTCATGATTGCAGATGAAGCAGTCCAGTAGGCAACAGACATTGCTCCCAGTGCGGCCCACCCGGCCCTCGCATCATTGCTGGTTGCACACACGCTGAGTGCTTCAGGTGCCACTAACTCTACAGCTCAACTCAAAGCCATGTGGCTGAGGTCCTTTGCCAACTGCTGCCTCTGCCCAACACTGCGGACAGCAGGGCTCACAATTCAAATTGAGTCGTGATTGCAGATGACGCAGTTCAGTAGGCAACATACATTGCTCCCAGTGTGGCATGCCCGGACCACACATCATCGCTGGCTGCGCACATGCTGAGTGCTTCAGGTGCCACTAACTCTGGGCAGCTCAAGTGAGTCCCACGTGGTTGTTGGCCCTTGCTGACCGCTGCCTCCGGCGTACACTGCGGTCATCAGGGCTGACTCCCATTTGACTGTAAAAGAGAGCATTTGATTGGTTCATAAGGTTTCCCATTCTAACAGTAGAAGGACCCCACCCATTTTAGTCTTTCTCTCTGCAGCTTCACAGGAGAGACACATGTTGTGTTTGTGCAGCTAGTCTGTACATTTTTGGGGTGTTTTTTGGAAAGATTTGCAAATGGCTTCTTCCAATCCTCAGCAAGAACACCTCTCAAAAACAGACCAGAACCCACTTGTGGAAATTATTCACCATCCCAGATGGTGAAAAGAGAGTAAACGCAAGGAAGGTCAGTTGTAGCCTCTGTCCACGAATTTTGTCTAGAGGTAGTGACAAAAAAATACTCTTGTGGCACATCGAGCATGTACAAGCACCTCCAGACAATCCACCCCAGACCTTTTGCACGGGAGCGGATGCGACGTGCACAACAAAATATGCAACAAGGGAACCAGGGAGCTGGTCACAGCACTTCAGGAGCATCAAGTACATCATCTCGAGGGCCGGACATACGCTGTTGGCCCTTCCTAACCGCTGCCTCCGGCCTACACTGCCGTCAGCGGGGCTTACAATTCAAATTCAGTCTTGATTAATTAATTTCAGAGTCCAATAGACAACTAACTATAACGTCTCTGAAGCCTACATATTTTGACAATGTATTCCATACATATTTCATCTTTTGTTCCATACGTCTACACTGTGGTCAGCAGGGCTCACAGTTCGATTTCAATCTTGATTTATTAATTGCAGAGTCCAGTAGGCAACAGACATTGCATCCACTGCGGCCTGGCCGCACGACGCATCATCGCTGGCTGCGCACTCGCTGAGTGCTTCATGTGCCATTAATTCTGTGCAGCTCAAGTCAACGCCATGTGGCTGTGGGCCCTTGCTGACCGCTGCCTCCGGCCTACACTGCGGTCAGCAGGGCTCACAATTCAAATTCAGTCTTGATTCATTAATTTCAGAGTCCAATAGACAACTTACTATAACGTCCCTGAAACCTACATATTTCGACAATGTATTCCATACATATTTCATCTTTTGTTCCATACGTCTACACTGTGGTCAGCAGGGCTCACAGTTCGATTTCAATCTTGATTTATTAATTGCAGAGTCCAGTAGGCAACAGACATTGCATTCACTGTGGCCTGCCCGCACGATGCATCATCGCTGGCTGCGCACTCGCTGTGTGCTTCAGATGCCACTAATTCTGTGCAGCTTAAGTCAATGCCACTTGGCTATGGGCCCTTGCTGGCCGCTGCCTCCAGCCTACACTGCGGTCAGCAGGGCTCACAATTCAGATTGAGTCGTGACTGTAGATGACACAGTGCAGTAGGCAAATGACATTGCTCCCAGTGCGGCCCGCTCGGACCAGGCATCATTGCTGGCCACACACACAGTGAGTGCTTCAGGTGCTACTAACTCAGTGCACCACAAGTCACCGCCATATGGCCTTATTGAGGAAGAATTCATTAGGCAAAAGTACACCCGTTTCAGGCCATTGTTTGTATGGAGCCTAAAACAGGTAAGCTGCCTCCATCAGATTTACAATGAAGCTTAAAAGGAAGAGTTGCGTATTTACCTTTAGATTTAAAAAAAAATCTTTAAACTATTGCTGTAGAGAAAGAGGAAACTGAACCTGTAGTTATTCTATTTAATGGCGTTCCTTCGAAGAGTTGAAAAATATGGCAAGAGTTAGCAGATGTCACCAAAATGCAAAAGGCTACGTTATAGCTTACAAAAAACAATGTGGACTACAAACATGTGTATGTGTAAGAAGAAGAAATCGATTAAGTTGATGATAGGGAAATTTCACGTGGCCAAATTGAAAAAGTGGAGCTCTCCAAAAGCAAAGAAATTTATGAACATTATAGTGTACATCCTTTACATTCAAAGGAAGTGATTGGAAATACTATGGAATTATTCAAAAAGAAGAAAGCAAAGTGAACTCCCATGAGTGTTTGGGAAAGAAGTTTGGAAGCTCATTGTTTTCCACAGATCTTCCCCACTGGAAAAGGTGGACAATATGACAAACGACCAGTACAGATCTCAGCTTCAGAATATAGTACAAGATTGTACTCAGAAGATCGAATATTTCGACAATGTATTCCATATTTATTTCATCTTTTGTTCCATACTCCTACACTGCGGTCAACAGGGCTCACAATTCAAATTCAGTCTTAATTCATTAATTGCAGAGTCGCTGCCTGCGCACAAGCTGATTGTTTCAGGTGCCACTAACTCTGTGCAGCTCAAGTCAACGCCATGTGTCTATGTACCCTTGCTGATCACTGCCTCCGGCCTACACTGCGGTCAGCAGGGCTCACGATTAAAATTGAGTCTTCATTTATTAATTGCAGAGTCCAGTAGGCAACAGATATTGCATCCAGTGCTGCACACCGACGACGCATCATCACTGACTGCGCACACGCTGAGCTCTTCAGGTGCCACTAACTCTGTGAATCATAACTCATGGACCCTTTATGATTGACTTTTGTGCTGTAGACACCGGACGCAACAATGTCACCTCAGGCAGCAGGAATATCCCGAAGGGACATTAACAATTTCTTCACATGAGCACGCTCATCTCTGGTGCCCCTACCTCAGTGCACCACAAGTCATGGACCCTTTACAATACAATCTTTTGTGTGTGATTTAAGATCTGGTGTCCCTACCTTACTGCACCACAAGTCATGTATCCTTTATGATTGAACCTCTGTGTGTGATGTGATGATCACTGTTGTAGTTGTTGCCAGCACCAACCATTCCCTGAGGGCTGGCTTACACACACCGCACACAGGCGTCACTGGACATGTGACAATGTTAGTAAAAAGGGGCTGGGCGCACGTGCCCATAGCCAGGTTCTCTGTCTATCTAACTGTGTCCGTGTGTTCATTATGTATGCAATATGGCCCCGGGCCCTACCACATTACATTGTGCTGTTCACTGCGCACACAACCATGTTACCTCTGGTAGTAGGGAAGACCTTCGTTACGTAACTTTGTCTGGGTCATTCTATGAGTACATGGGTAGAGACTGGGGGATTAGAGTACTGCAAGGAGAGTGTATGGTGAATTTATAAGTGCTTGGGGATTGGTGGAGTGATTGGATAAGTACATATGTTGGCAGAGCCTAACCCCCGAGCACGAGCTTGGTTCTAATTGGCTACCAACCAGTGGCAACCCTGGCGGAGCTTCAGGATTGCAAACCAAGCTTCGGGAGAGCCGACGCTACGCACGGAGCGTGAGTAGGCACGGCGCCGGTTCCTGAGGCACCCACCTTCTTTGCTACAGGATCCCCACAGCTTTTGCTCTAGTACCCTGGGTTCCTGCCCATTAAAATCTGGGCCACTGGCTAGCAGGAATAACGCACAGATGCCTGGAAAACCCGAGTCCAGGAGCTTGGAATTCTCATTGTGGTTGGTATACTGCATTCTCATTCAGTGGATACCCTCCCAGGTCGCTGATCTCTGGATCAAGGAATTCTGACTGTTGGATCCCCAGAGTTCTTTATCACTGGATCACCTAAAGCGAACTGCTGGGTCTGTGGAGCACCGGTAATAAAAGGCCCGAAATCCTGTCTGCAAGATATTCCCAGCCCCACAGCTGGATCATTGACATACTACGGATAGAATCTATGGAATTCTGCAAGCGTAAGCGGAGTCGGCAGAGCCGGCGTACGCCAGTCAGGGGCGCAACTAGAGCCAAATTTCAGGGGAGGCTGATAAAAATTTCAGGGGTGGCTAATTCTTCCAGTCATAGGCAGAGTGGAGATGCAGGGGCTCTAAGAAGGGGTGAAAACACAACAAAGCATCAATACCCGGTAAATGGTGACCTGTGAAGTACTCGGGTGCCGCAATGAGAGCCGCGCACCCAGCGAGTTCACACCAGGGGGCCGGGCTGAGAGCCACGCACCCAGTGCGTTCACATTAGAGGGTTTGCGCTGAGAGCCGTGCACCCAGCGCAGCGCGTTCACACTAGGGGGGCGGGTTGAGCGCCAGGTTAGGATCGCCACTCCAAACTTTTCTAAAAAAAACTATCCACTTCCATTAATTTATATTCGCCCCGAGGACCCCATCCCCTGGGGCAGGCCCAATTCTTGAATGTTTTTATTAATCATTAGGAAGGGGGCCGCGTGGTCCCCCTTCCCTTGTCCACTTCTGGCCCCGGGGACCCCATCCCCTGGGGCCAGGCCTCTTCATTGGGGACCGTGGGGGTAGCCCCAATGCCCCTGCGGTCCCTGCCGGCTCCCCACCTCCTGCGGGAGCCGGCATTGCTTTCTGAAAAGGGGAGCTAACTTCAACTAAGCAAACCAGGGTTTGCTATAACAGGACGGGAGACGTGCTTCCACCCTGTCATAGCAAAGAACAATGTCCCAGGGTGGGTTCCCCGGGACATTGCAGGAGCCGGCCCTGGCGGGTTGCTGTTCCCAGGGCCATCAAGGTCTCCAGGAGGGGGCTGTGCCGCCCCCCTCCTTTTGTCAAAATAGTAAGGGTGGGCGTTGTGGGGCTTCGCAAAGCTTCGTGAAGTGGGCAGGAAACTACGCCCACCCACGCGCTTCGCGTAGCCCCACTACACGCAGGCCGCCTCCCTCCCGCCCCACTCCTGCCCTCTTCTACATCCCTAATTTAGTTTTAAAATAGTATAAAAATAAAATACAAGCACTTACCTGATAAGCGGCGTCCCGGGGCTCCATCTTCTATTTCATGCTGACTTCTTCCAACCAAATGTGCATACGCTGGCGCCCACGCATGCGCATTTCTTGCAAGGAATGCGCATGCGAATGCGGCCGTGCAAGCGCATTTGGTTGGAAGAAGTCGGCGTGAAATAGAAGATGGAGCCCCGGGACGCCGCTTATCAGGTAAGTGCTTGTATTTTATTTTTATACTATTTTAAAACTAAATTAGGGATGTAGAAGAGGGCGGGAGGGAGGCGGGTGGCGGGCAACTTCGCTCCGTCCACGGGTGTGCGTAGTGTTGCCTACTACGCCTACTTTGCGAATCGCGAAGTAGGCAACAATACGTGCACTCCGTGGGCGGAGCGAAGCACTCTGTCCAGGGTTACAAAATAGCTCAGGAACTACTGAAAGGATTTACCCCATTTAACACAAGCATTGGTCTTCCTTTTGGGACCTTATAAGTATTCCGTTATGCCGCACAATGTCCTTGGTGCAACAACATCAACTGTTGCATGGCTAAACACGTATAAGGTCCCAAAGGCGAGACCTATTGGCTATGCCAATGCTTGTGACTATTGTGTCAGTGCAGAAGAAGCCAAATGCGCTCAATGACCTCACTACCGGATGTATAGGTGGCCGAAAAACAGCATCCAGATGTGCCCTGCAGTGTTCTGCAAAACGCACAAACTTGTATCAGCAGGAGCTGCCTGACGAGTCATGCTGGGAGCTTGTGATCCGCAGACCCCCTGCCTGTCTCCTGTTCTGACAGCACCCAGAGGTGGCCAGGTTGATGGACACAAGGCTTCCTCTAGGGCCTGCCAGCACAACCAAGCACGCCTGATCCCCTTCGCACACACACAAGCAGGACTTATGTGCACTGACAGCCAAGCGTGGTTATGTTACTGTCAGGACGTCCTCTCCTGCGTGGGAGTACATGGTTAACATTGTGCGGTGCGCACAGTGGGCCATTTTTTGCCAGCACTTGGAGTTCGGAAGATAGGATTCGTCAAAATATTTAAATAGTCCATACGAACAACTAGGATGTCAGTACTGAGAGGGTATGTCTGGTAGAAACTGTCTCCAACCTCAGCACGACTGGAGTAGAGGGCGGCAGGACCCCCCAACAGATGCCCCCACCCCACTGACCGCCTTATGCCACTCCTGGCATGGGTGAGGTCTGCGGGGCAAGACCCCTGACCCCTCAAAGTGCACCCACCAGGGAAGGAAGGAGAAATGTGTTAAGAAGCAGAAACCGGGGGAACGAGGTGCCTCAAATTAGATCAATAATGCGCTTTTTATCGATTTACATTAGGAGTAAAGATGAGAATAGGAAAGATGGAGAGGGAGCGAGGGAAAGTGGATTCAGAGAAGGGAGAGGGGGCAATGGGACAGGAGAAGGGCAAGGGTAGAGGAGAGAAGCCAGGGGATGAGAGATGGGAATAAGAGGAGCGAGGAACGAGTGTGGGGGAGAGAGGGACACACACACACACACACAGAGTGGAACCAAGGAGAGCAGAAACACGGAGCGGCAGGAAAGACCCAGAAACAAAGAGTTGAAGGAGAGACATGAAGAAACAATCGGAAAACTGGAAAAGAGTGGGTGATAAGAGAGCAAGAAACAGAAGGACAGAAAGAGGAAGAAAAAGTGAAGAATGGCGGAGAGGACTACGAGGCTGGGGAGGGATCTGGGTGGAGGGGGTTGTAGAGAGAGACAGACAGTTAGCTGAACTAACTATAACGGGGGAAATTCTAGGGTTTTGTACGAGTGAAATGTCCAGCTAACTATGACGCCCCTGAAACCTATGATTTTTTCTGTGAATTTCTAAGGTTTTTTAAATGCTAATTCCTAACTAGAACGCGCCTGAAACCTATGGTTTTTTCAGTGAATTTCAAATGTTTTTTAAAGGCAATTTGTAACTATAACGTGCCCGAAATCTATGGTTTTTTCAGTTAATTTCTGAGGTTTTTAAAATGCTAGTTTCTAACTATGCCTACAGGGGTAGGACATGTGAAGAAAGAAGAAAAACACACAGAAAGAAGAAAAAGAAATGCAGAAAGAAGCAATTGAAGTCCTCAAAGACGAAGAAAAGTGCAGGAAGAAGAAAGACGTGGAGAATTAAGAAATCGAGTGCCAGGACTATCCCGCCTAAAGCGCCTAGAAACGCCTGCAGGGGGTACATCAAGTACCAGCCCTGCTGTTCACACTCGATTATCAAGGCGCAATTGGTAGCATTCCCTCTGGTTCTGTCACTAAAATGGGAATAAGGAGTCCAACCTAAACACATTATTTATGAGACGGGTCAACGGTTGTGTGCTAAATGTCACAATGTGGTATTTTATTGCAGAGTACTTTGTGTGAGGCGCAGACTGCAGCACAACAGAGTGTGCCTGTAAACAAACTTAACGGGCTAGTTCGGAGTTTACGGACACAGACGCCGTACTGAGGACTACCTATAAAGATGTTTATCAGATTAACAGAGGTGCGTGTTTAAAGTACACTCTGGTGTTTAGCTAAAGGTTATACCAGACAACTGAGTAGAATGTGCACATGGAACCTTTGTTGTTAGGAGTTATGCTAATGGAGCAATATGGGATGTGTAATGGAATCTAAACCTCTGATTTATGTTGGAAAATCTATAAATAAAGATTTAAAAAATGAGGGGGCTGTGATGGGCCCCGTCTAGGAGGGGTGTGATCTTAGGTGTGATGCCCCATTAACAGCAGCTCGAAAGCTGCACTGAACATGGGCACATAAGAGGAGGCAGCAGGGCTTGGTCTGGATTCTGCATGTATGTGAAGTCATGGAAAGGAACGCCTATAAACCGCCACCATAGCACCACCCCACATGCAAGCTGCCACCACAGGACTATAGCTGTAAGACATGAGGAGATGCCCAGCCACAGGAAGCACACTTGAGGTCAGGGAAGGAATGCTGGGTTCAAAACTTGGCTGCCTGGCGAAGATTGCTGGTTTTTAACGACGGGAGAATTAAGCGGCTTGTCTTGAATCACAAGATAGCGAGTCGGACCAGGATTCAAACCTTAGTCCCCATTTCCAAACTTAGCAATTCAAGCCATTAGGCCACACCAAGACGCCTTTGTATTTAGCAAAGAAGGTGAAAAACATGGATGCAGGGCTCTAAAGTGAATGAATCAAGATAATTTGTAAACAAGCCCGGCTTTGAAAGAGGTGCGGGCGCGAGTGCCCACCACAGCGAAAGTGAAAGCACATATGTTTCAAATTAACGCAGACATGGCGGGGGAGGGGCGAAGGAGCGTTGAGAGAGCACTGAAAGCTGGCCACTGAAAGGAAAATTAAGCTGACGAGGATGGAGTGGGAGATGGGAGGGGGTAGGGGAGGGGATTCACACCCTGTAAGGCTTAATGAGCCATTACAGAAAGCCAGATGGCAGCTGTGCACGTCCACGCAGGCGTAACCGCACGCTGGAGGCTGGCAAAGCCTTTGGGTAGCACTTTGAAAACCCTGTTACTAAATGTCTTTCCAGTGCAGCGCATGCGCTGGCTCAGGCGAGACCTAAAAAAGGACTCTTTCTGAACCAAGGGCTACCTTTTTGCCAAATTTGGTGTCATTCCGTTCAACAGTTCGGGCTGTAGCTTTGTCTAAAGTTTCCTATGGAGGACAGATATCGAACCTTTTCTTTTTCAAATTTCTCGGGAACTACCAAACGGATATACACCATTTAAAAGAAGGGCTATTTCTGAACCAAGACCTAACTTTTTGCCAAATTTGGTTTAATTCCGTTCAGCAGTTCGGGCTGCAGCTTTGTCTAAAGTTTCCTACGCAAATTAACATGGGGAAAATGCGTTTTGGGACCCCCCTTTTTTCTCAGCCACTGCTAGACAAATCCCCCCGAAACTTTCAAGACAGAAGCTGATGGGAGCGGGACACTTTTTTTGAGAATTTCGCGAAGATTCATCAACCGGCGCCAAATTTCTTGGGAAAAAACGCTTTTCCTAAGGAAACTAGGTCCTAACTATAACTACCCACTGGCGACCGCCATTAGGATATATATATATATATAGATATATATATATTCACTGAAAAAACCATGGGTTATAGACCATATATAGTTAGGAATTAGCATTTACAAAACCTTATTTTACTCACACAAAACCATTGAAATTCCATATATAGTTAGTTGCACTAACTATATATCGCGCACCCACAATCCACTGCTGATGATGTCACATATTACATCATTCATGACATGGTCAGTGACATCACTGATGACATCACTGATGACATCTCAAATGACATCACTGATGACATCACTGATGACAACATCCAGTTACTGTATGTTTCTGTAAAGTTAAAATATGTCTTACATATTGAAGAATGAGTGGATGTATAAGTGTCTGGATGAAGGATTTAGTAGGTGCATGACTGACTGTATGAGTGAGTGATTAAATGTGTCTCACTGAGTGCATGGGTTAGTGACTAAACTGTTTTAATTTGTGCATCATTGTGTCTGTTGTTCTGTAATCTGCTGCATGTGTTGATCATTAGCTATATGACTAACTATATGGGTTATTGATTGGTTGCCCAAGTATTTGTATGGGAGACTGAGTGTGTGTGTGGGTGGCTGGGAGGTGTATGACTCTGTGCATAGATGTGTGAGCAGTTGATTCACTAGATGTATGGGTTCAAAAGTGCATGTGGAAACAGCTGTATGGGCGGTTGACTGTGTGCATGAGTGTATTGGTGAGTGAATGGATATCTCAGTGCTACATGTCAAAGTAAGTAAATATGTAAAACACAGTACATGTGAGAGTTGACATATATAAATAACTGTGCATAAGAGCCAGTGAATGTGTGAGTGGCTGTATGGATCATTGTGAACTTGTATCAGGGATTGTATAAGAGAGTAAATATGTGTTAGTATATGTTTCAATAAGTAAGGTGTGTATAACTATATAGTTGAGGAAATGGAGGTGTGATTGATTCTTTGCAAGACTGACTAGGTGTGTGAGTAACTCCATGGATGAGTGACAGTCTGTGAGTGTCTGTTTACACTGAGTGTATCTAAGGTTATATTAGAGTCTGAAGAGGTTCATCGTATCATCACATGAATGATGTCATAAGTGATGTGATCAGTAATGTCAAATGAGATGTCATCAGTGATGTCATTTGAGATGTCATCAGTGATGTCATCAGTGATGTCATTTGAGATGTCATCAGTGATGTGATCAGTGATGTCACTGACCATGTCATGAATGATGTAATATGTGACATCATCAGCAGTGGATTGCGGGTGCGCGATATATAGTTAGTGCAACTAACTATATATGGAATTTCAATGGTTTTGTGTGAGTAAAATAAGGTTTTGTAAATGCTAATTCCTAACTATATATGGTCTATAACCCATGATTTTTTCAGTGAATTTTCAAGGTTTTGTAAATGCTAATTCCTAACTATATATGGTCTATAACCTATGGTTTTTTCAGTGAATTTCAATGGTTTTTTAATAGCAAATATCAAAAGCTTTAAAATGTCAAGTACGTGGTAGGTAAAAACATTTTCGTGTTTATGCACGCTGATGTGCTTTGAACGTTGCCCCCCCCTCCCCTCTTTTCTTTTAGGAGTATTCTCTCTTTGCAGATAGTGAAGGGTAGGTAACGCAGGCCTTTGCCCCCGTTGTAATCCGTCGTGCCTGCTTCCCTCTCCATTTGATTGATTGTTATCCAAGCATTTACTGTTTTGGAATTGCTTCTCTTTGGTTCATTCTCTATTTACAAACAAGCACATTGTCGCAATACTCTGTTTAGTCTTTGCAGATAGTGAAAAATCGTTAGAAAAAACAAAAGGAATCAAGCAAAATCAGTAGCCCACTAATGGGATCTCTTTTTGACCTCGCTAAAATAGAAACATTAGGAACAACCCCTCATGAGAAATATGAAACTAGTGAGAGGAACCGAGCTCGACGCCATGATGGCTGCAAGACAGCTCGGCTCCGCCGCCCACCCCGCCCAAAATAACGACAAACCCTATGCAAATATTATAAATATATACAACACACCAGCAAAGTAACAGGGTAAAACGTTTTATTAAATAACTATTTACATGGCAGTCTGCTGCAACATCGATCCAAATACATGCTGCCGTTCCCGGGATTTCTCCCCGACTACTCTGCGGCCTACGAGATGGAGAGGCCGGGGCGTTGACTATGCGGGGCCTCCGGCCGCAACCACAGCGCCAACGATCGCTGCTGACGGAGGGGAGCCTTGCCGGTGAGACCACACTGATCTGAAGAACCGCTGCCTGCGGTGCCAACCTGAGCCGCTTGACGGAGGCCCCCGAGGGGCGGTGTGGTGGCGCGGACTCGGAAGGGGCGCTTGGCTCCTGCCCCCTCCCCAAGTCTTATTGCCCTGCTGTGGCTTGAGATCGCCCCCGACATAGGCGGCCGGCTCCCGGGGTCCGGCGGAACTTTTTGTCTTTTGGTGACTCTTCCATTCTGGACCTTGTCCCACAATCCGTTTGACCTGAAGACATGTCCTGCGGTGCCCTGGTCCGACCATCACATATACCTGCGCCAGGAGACGGCGTGGGGTGCACTGGAAGGAAGAGGCGGCGCGAACGAGCCTCCCCCACCTCCCCAGGTGGAGGTTTCTCAGCTGCACCCCAGCGCTTCACTCGGCAGCTGAGTTATGCCCACTCTTGCGGCACAGTGCCTCTCTCGGCCAGCTGAGTTGTGCCTGCTCTTGCTATTACAGCGTCTCACCCGCCATCCGGCTGAATTGCACCCACTCTTGCGGTACAGCGACAGGCGGCTGCCACGGAGCTCACGAAATGGTGGTCGGCTCCACAGACTTGGGCCTGGCCTGCAAGGATGGCTCTGGGCAACCCTGGAACTCGGACGCTTGACTGCTAGGGCATGGGCCCCATTCCCAAAAGCGTCCCCTCAGCCTTGAAGATTCTACAAGAGTCACCGGGGCCCCCGACTCCCGCAGACTTCCGGTGGGGAGCGACTGCCATGATTGCTCGTGGAACGGTCACGACGTAGCCACGGGGTGCTCTCATGCTGACACCAGCTTCAGTCTGAAACATCCAGAAACACTGTAGTATCGCGTTGTCGCGTAATGCGTCATATGACGCGCCGCGTTAGCGCACCCGATGCGCGAAGCGAGGCGCGAAGCGAGGCGCGAAGCGCGAAGCGAAGCGCAGCTTCCCGGAAGCGATCCGGGGCGCGGCGCGGAGCGCGTAACGTAAGTATAACAGGTCATGTGACTTGTTATTAAAAATTTTCATTGGTTCATTTCACTTTTGGTTTCCTAATGATGTAAGGCTAGGTCATGTGACCTAAAAATGACACTTTTCATTGGTTTAGAACTATTTTTTTTATCCCAAATGATGAAAACCCCTCCTTGTTTCCTCACTCTGACTTTCATCTTTGTGAGAGGAAGACCTACAGTGCCTCGCTCGGCCACCTGAGTTACGCCCGCTCTTGCGGCACAGTGCCTCGCTCGGCCAGCTGAGTTCCGCCCACTGTTGCGGCACAGTGCCTCGCTCGGCCAGCTGAGTTCCGCCCACTCTTGCGGTACAGTGCCTCGCTCGGCCAGCTGAGTTCCGCCCGCTCTTGCGGCACAGTGCCTCACTCGGCCAGCTGAGTTCCGCCCACTCTTGCGGCACAGTGCCTCGCTCGGCCAGCTGAGTTCTGCCCGCTCTTGCGGCACAGTGCCTCACTCGGCCGGTTGAGTTTCGCCTACTCTTGCGGCTACAGCGTCTTACCCGCCATCCAGCTGAGTTGCACCCACTCTTGCGTCCTACGACATGGAGAGGCCGGAGCGTTGACTAGGCGGGGCCTCCGGCCGCAACAACAGCGCCAACGATCGCTGCTGACGAAGGGGAGCCTTGCCGGTGAGAGCCACTGATCTGAAGAACCGCTGCCTGCGGTGCCTCCCTGAACCGCTTGACGGAGGCCCCCGAGGGGCGGTGTGGTGACGCGGACTGGGAGGGGGCGCTTGGCTCCTGCCCCCTCCCCAAGTCTTGTTGCCCTGGTGTGGCCTGAGATCGGCCCGGACATAGGCGGCCGCCTCCCGGGGTCCAGCGGAACTTTTTGCCTTTTGGTGACTCTTCATTCTGGACCTTGTCCCACAATCCGTTTGACCTGAAGACACGTCTTGCGGTGCCCTCGCAATGCGGCCTGGTCCCTGAATGTGTGCAGGTGGACAGTATTGATTGGATCAAGATGGCGGCTTCACACAAAGCTGACTCAAGTGTTGCTGCTGATGCTATGCAGACAAAAACTGGTTTTCAGTTTGTACATTCTTCAGGATTTTTCCATCCAAGGCTGGTTGAGAGTTTGTAGAACGATGGCTTCAGATTTTCAACATACTACTCTTCAACATTCTTCATAAATGTAACAATGTGAGACTCACTAGGAGAACGGCCGTTTATCTTTCCTTTCAAAATGCTGCCAACAATATTTTCTGAATGGAAGACACCATCTTGTAGCATAAAGGGCTGCGTCAAGGGTGGTATTGCCCAGAATGTCTTGTTTTCTAGTGCTCGTAATGACGAAGCCAGAACTGCCGAAAGGGATTCTGCTCCTGCCGCTACTTATTGGAGACATTGAACTATACTCTGGACCTGCCTGGCCTAGACCAAAATGGCGCCAGTATGGGAGCGACTTGCAACTCCTTATGACGTTCTAGTTACTTAGCCTTGACGTTATGGGGGATGTATGCGGTCTTTGTGCACATGGCGGGCGGGGAAGGGTACTGACTGGGAATACGGACAACCCTATTGATGTCGATTTTTCATTATTGATTATTGTATTAATAAAGCTTCGAAGTAATGTTACCCATGATACTCGCCCATGGTGTGCGTATGGACGATTTTATTGTAACTGATCCTGTTATACTTTCAATTAAAAAATCAACCTTCACTGATTCTGCAACCGTTTGTCACGTTTAGTTTTTTCAATTAAATGGCTCGCTTGTTACATACTCCTATACCCCTGGCTTTTAAAAGACACCATCTTGTAGAATAAAGGGCTGCGTCAAGGGTGGTATTGCCCAGAATGTCTTGTTTTCTAGTGCTCGTAATGACGAAGCCAGAACTGCCGAAAGGGATTCTGCTCCTGCCGCTACTTATTGGAGACATTGAACTATACTCTGGACCTGCCTGGCCTCGACCAAAATGGCGCCAGTATGGGAGCGACTTGCAACTCCTTATGACGTTCTAGTTACTTAGCCTTAACGTTATGGGGGATGTATGCGGTCTTTGTGCACATGGCGGGCGGGGAAGGGTACTGACTGGGAATACGGACAACCCTATTTATGTCGATTTTTCATTATTGTTTATTGTATTAATAAAGCTAGAGATAAGTCAAGTACGTGGTAGATCAAAACATCTTCGTGTTTATGCACGCTGATGTGCTTTGAACGCTGCCCCCCACCCCCCTCATCATTTAGATTACCACCGCCCATTGCACAAAAGCGTACCGGGCGCTCCCCACGCAAAAAAAACGATTTTTTTTTTTTTGCCTCCACATCAAACCTAGAGGGTGAGGGAGGATCTACTATTCCCCCTTATGGTCATTTCCCCCTTTGTTTTGGCCTCCTCTTGTCTCTCGATCCTACCGAGAGACAAGATGGCGGCCGCTCCGGACTGTTTAGAATGTTGACAGAACTTCGCGAAGTTCCGTTACGCGTCAAGTACGCGAACCGGAGCGCTACCCGGAGCGCTGTTACAGATATATATATTTTTGAACGTTAATTTATCAAAATCCACTGGAGCACATATATTGAGACCTAGCAAAGGCACATCGGGCTAACAGTCCCTACAATTTTGCCAAGTTTCATGCAAATCCATTCAGCCGTTCGGGCTAAAAGTGAGGCCAACCGCCCTATGGAAATTAACATGGGAAAAACGCGTTTTGGGACCCCCCTTTTTTCTCGGCCCCCCCCTTGACAAAACCCCCCCCCCAAATTTTCAGGGGCTGCTCAGAAACAAAATGTTCAATTTTCCTGCAAATTTCAGCCAATTCCGTCCACAAACGCCAAAGTTATTAGACATAGAATTTTCAAAAATCCCATAGAGAAAAAATCCTAACTATATATACCTACTGGCGACCGCCAGTAGGTAATATATATATATATATATTTGGGTTTTGGGGTACAGGGTTATTGGGGTACAGGGTTATTTTAGGGTTCAGGGGTGGTTTGGGGGTATAGCGGTATTTTTAGGGTTCAGGGCTAGGTTTGGGTTTTGGGGTACAGGGGTATTTTTAGGGTTCAGGGGTTCAGGTTTAGGTTCAGGTTCAGGGGTACAGTGGTATTTTTAGGGTTCAGGGCTAGGTTTGGGTTTTGGGGTACAGGGGTATTTTTAGGGTTCAGGGGTTCAGGTTCAGGGGTAGGTTTGGGTTTTGAGGTACAGGGTATATTTATAGGGTTAAGATGGGTTAGTGTTTAAGGGTGTTGGGGTATTTTAAGGAGTAAGGGTGGGTGTGTCTGCGTTGTGCTCTGGGCGTGTGCTGGGGGCGTGACAAACGCTGGGGGCGTGTGGTACATTCCGCTCTTCCTGCCATGTCTCATATCGTGTGCTAATCCCACCCTGCTCCCTTTGAATACCCCTGCACCCCATAATCATAATCCACCCTTACTCCTTAAAATACCCCAACACCCTTAAACACTAACCTATCTTAACCCTATAAATATACCCTGTACCTCAAAACCCAAACCTACCCCTGAACCCTAAAAATACCCCTGTACCCCAAAACCCAAACCTAGCCCTGAACCCTAAAAATACCACTGTACCCCCAAACCACCCCTGAACCCTAAAATACCCCTGTAACCCAAAACCCAAACCTACCCCTGAACCCTAAAAAGACCCCTGTACCCCAAAACCCAAACCTAGCCCTGAACCCTAAAAATAACCCTGTACCCCAAAACCCAAACCTACCCCTGAACCCTAAAATACTCCTGTACCCCAAAACCCAAACCTAGCCCTGAACCCTAAAAATACCCCTGTACCCCAAAACCCAAACGTAGCACTGAACCCTTAAAATACCCGTGTACCCCCAAACCTACCCCTGAACCCTAAAAATACCCCTATACCCCAAAACCCAAACCTAGCCCTGAACCCTAAAAATACCCCTGTACCCCAAAACCCATACCTATCCCTAAACCCTAAAACTACCCCTGTACCCCATAACCCAAAACTATATCTGAACCCTTAAAAACCCAAACACCCCAAAACATATACCTCAGTACCCCAAAACATATACCCCTATACCCATACTTACCTTATCCAAACATTTAAAAAATATATGCTTTTACCATTCATGCACATCTCCAGCAACATACTCATATTTTTTCACCACCCATTTGAAAATTGCACAGGTCTCTCTCATTGATGGCCAGCACGACCTACACTTTTAGACACACCACCCGTCACAAGTTCTAGAATTGCGAACTTTAGAGCTGGGGAGCTACGTTCAAATCTCGGCATCAGCTCAACATCCTGTGATTCCAGGCAAATCGCTTTGTCTCCCCGTGCCTACCACAAATGAATGTGTTCTTCTGTAATGTAAATTGTGCTCATGCCATGTTGTCGAGTTCGCGCTATATAATATTGCAAGGAAAAATAAAGTAGGGAATCTCGAGTTCACACACTACTGAACGCGCACTCTTAAGTGCATCAGCAGTGCACTGTGAATCGGAGCGTTTCACAGGCCTGTCACAGATAAGAAATGCTATCAAAACAAAATCCTACAAAACAATATACTACTGGCCGGCAGCAATTCATACCCGAACAACGTCGGGACGGGCTGCTAGTGTATTATATATATATATATATATATATATATATATATATATATATATATATATATATATATATATATATATATATATATATATATATATATATATATATATATACACACATACACATACACATATACATATACATATACATATACATATACATATATATATATTGAGTATGGGCAACCACACAGAAGCGTGTGGAATATCACTTAGATTTTTTTATGCGTTGGGGTACCCTGTGATTACCATGGCCTCCTCTGACTGAGCGGTGTTCTAGCTGGGGAATTGCTGGGGCAATGTTTGACTGAATTTGACTGTATTGTTTTTTAATTCTTTTAAAGTGCACTCACAATTCTGCCCACTGCAGCTTATGCTTTTGTATAAAAAGGAAAAATCTAAGTGATATTCCACACGCTTCTGTGTGGTTGCCCATACTTCCTGGTTGTTTATCCTCCCACGCTGTTAGGTTGGCCCTTAGCCAATCAGTGCAGAGCACGGGTGGAGCCTGTTGAGCCCCCGTGGCTTCAAATACACACTACTGCGAGGACGCGCAGCAGACGCGTGCAGCGGGCGTGCCAAAGGCAAGCCCGTCTGCACCCGTCCACGCCGGGACGTCGCCAGGAGCCAGGGACCCTGCTCCCTCCAAAGCCCAAAGAGGTAGTTACACCGGCGAAGAACTACGGGCCCTATATAGAAAAGGCTCCTGTGGGAATTATAGCTGGGACCCAGAAAACTGTCCTTCTCTTTGTGAACACTGTGAATTCAGACTGCTTCCCTTGAGGCACGCCACACTCTTTGGTCCTGGGGTGTCGATACACACTCTTCTGAGCATCAATTGTCGCTCATTGCCTAAACATCATGCTGAGGTGTTCGATCTCCTACAGGAATACTCACCTGAGATTCTTTTCCTAACAGAAACTTGGCTTTGTGAATCCTCTGTGGCCATACCAGCACTTGCTCTTGCTACAGGATACACAGCATAAACAGATCTGGAGGAAGAGGGGGCGGTATTGCGATTATTTACAAATCAGTCTACTCCTGCAGCCTATCCCCCTTAGATCTTCCTGACTGTGAGAGCGTACTTTTTAAAATCTCACTGAGTGCCAACTTTACTTTCTCCGACCTTCTTATTTATCGACCTCCCGGCCCATCAAAGACCTTCAGAGAAGCTCTGATAAACACTGTCATAGAGATGGCTCTTCAGACTGCCAACTTTAACATTATAGGCGATTTGAACCTCCATCTAGAGCTACAAGAATCCTCGGAGATTGTCAGCTTTCTGGGGGATCTGGCAGCCTGTCAGATGATTCAACTGACTCCCAGTGCCACGCACAGAGCGGGACATCTCTTTGACCCTATTTTTACGAATCTAGAGTCACTGGAAGTTCTGTCACCGCTCCCTATGATCTAGACAGATCATTTTCTCATCCTGATGCGGCTAACGATAGCTGGCGATAAGCCCCAACTTAATCAACATCCCTCATTAAAACGGCCCTGGCATAAATTGAACCAAGTAGACTTCCTCACAGCCCTGAGTGCAAAGCCCCTGGTAAAAGCCACAAACATGGAAGAAGCTAACGCGATCTTCCAAAGGTGGATAATTCAAGCCTTAGATACATGCATTCCCCTTCAACTTACTCATTCTAAAAGCACTCGGGCCAACACCTGGTTCAATGAAGATCTAACACTCGCTAAGAAGAACTGCAAGATCTTGGAAAGATCTTGTAGGAGATCATATGACCCCCAGGCCAAAGCACTATATAGAGTGGCCATTAAATCCTATCATAAGTTGGTGCGCAAAACCAGAGCAGCTCATTCCTCCAGCCTGATTAGTGCAAGCACCAACCGCAGTAGAACTATATTCTCTCTACTGAAAGATTTGATTTCCTCTCCAGGGGCATCGGGCAATATTATTTCCTCCTACAAACATTGTGAGGAGCTGGCAACCTTTTTTTTTGAAGAAGGTCGAGATATCAACCAAAAGTTTGATCATGGTATATCCTCCAGTGCTTGCAGGAAGAATGTTTATATTGGCTCTGAGACTGTCCTCCTTGCATCTCTTCCCTCTATTTTCCTGAAGGAATTAGAGAGAATAGTGGTCAAAATTAAATCTGGATCTCCAGACGATCCTCTCAAACCAGATGCTTACAGGAAAATTCAACAAGGGCTTTTGCCGGAGTGTCTGGAGCTACTTAATTTATCCCTCTCTACTTGTAGCGATTTAGTACAGGCAGAGAAAATGTCTTACAGTAGTTCCCCTTTTTCACGCTGCAGAAAGGGATGAGAAACTACTATTACCAACAGGCCATGGGGCGCATGAGAGCAAGGCACAGGGTGGTTCCTATATTAGCACCTCCCCCACATGGGAAAGGTGCTTGACAATCTTCCCACAGCTTCAGGAATGGCGGATGGTGTGTCCCCGCCGGATTTCAGCTTGAAGACAAACAGCCGATGATCAAGAGCCTGCGTGTACAGTTTTCTTCGTGTACTTTTGCCGTTTTCCTGACATTCCGTTTCCTGCTCATCCGAGAGTCTTCAACATCCCCAGAGAGAACCTCTGTGAATTCCAGGTATCGAGGAAGGAGTGCGGGCTCGCCTCCTCCCTCTTTCGTTCAGCTTGTAATCCTGGTTCGTTTTTCAGCGGTACTCAGAATGCGCTGGAGCGCGCATGAGTTCCGTGACTAAATGATTTGATATTGTCTTTTGTCAGCATTTATCTTTCACAGAAGCATTTCGGGCGCAGTACTATGAAGCACTTGGTTTTGGAAAGTGCTGTACTCACATTGTCCATTGACCGCTTTGAAAGAAATATTTTATCCTTATTTGCTTGACAATTTCATTATTTCGTGGCAAAGTTTGTTCTTTGGCTCTCTCTCTTATTTTTGGACAAAACCTTGAGATCCTACTTTAACTTTTCTTGGCCTTAGGTGTTGTGACTTAAACTATACCTATATCTAGTTAGGATTCTCCTAAGGGTATTGTCTACTAGGATCTTGCCTTTCAAATAAAGACTGTGAGGACCTTCTGATGACCGTGCCCAAATAGAAAGTTAAACTACTTTGGATTGAATCTTATTTTGGCTTTCTTATTGCTGGACTACAGCTGTATAATATCCTCGTGAGTTGGGGTAAAAAGAGTGCTGAGAGATGTTACACATATAGAGAGCATTTTCTAATGCTTGTCTACTTGTCTCCCTGTCCTGCAGTACACACATCCCTACTACCACCGTGCTGCATCCCGGACCAGACTCAGAGGGGAGTACAGAATTTACAGCCAGTTTATTATTTTATCCACTTCCCTTTTCCCCTTGGGCCCAATTTCAAGCAGTAGGTCTTCCTCCTCTGCAGGGAGGTGCGTCAGGGGGAATTGGGGGGATTATCGTCTGTCATCGTCTCTGCTGGTAACAAGAGACAGGTTAGTGACGTCTTTATATATTCTTGCGCTGCTGACGATCACGGCAGATTGTCAAGCCCAAGGGTAACGCCCGGCCCAGACGATGGATACCAATGAGGTGTTGGCCTCGCTGTTGGAAAGCGTCAATGCATTGCAACAGGAGGTACAAACATCGCGCTTAGAGAATCAGACCATACATAGGGAAATGGCCACATCGCGTAGGGAGGTAGCAGGCCTCACCCACAGGGGTCCTAGAAGGGATTCTTACATCAGACCAGCCACCCTACCTCCTCCTTCATCACATACCCCTTCCACAGGCGCTCAAGGGGGTGGGTTTTTTGTCGCAGCCCCTACACCCCTCACCCAAACAGATAATGTTCCCACAGTCCAGATCATACAAAACACAGGAATACCTTTAGCTCCCCCTGAAAGATTTTACGGGGATCCAAAAAAGTTTGAGACATTCTTGAATCAATCAATCAATCAATCAATCAAAGACATTTATAAAGCACACTACTCACCCGGAGGGTCTCAAGGCGCTTGGGGAGGGGGGGTCCGCTACTGCTCGAACAGCCAGGTCTTGAGCTTCTTCCTGAAGGAGAGGTGGTCTTGGGTCAGGCGCAGGACGGTCGGGAGGGAGTTCCAGGTCTTGGCGGCCAGGTAGGAGAAGGACCTTCCTCCTGTTGTCGCTCTTCGGATGCGGGGGACGGCGGCGAGGGCGTGGCTGGTGGATCGGAGATGGCGTTTGGGAGCGTAGAAGTTGAGGCGGTTGTTGAGGTAACTCGGGCCTTGGTCGTGTAGGGCTTTGTGCGCGTGGGTGAGGAGACGGAAGGTGATTCTCTTGTTGACGGGGAGCCAGTGAAGGTCTCTCAGGTGTCCGGAGATGTGGCTGCGTCGGGGGATGTCGAGGACGAGTCTGGCTGAGGCGTTCTGGATCCGCTGGAGTCTCTTCTGGAGCTTGGCGGTGGTTCCGGCGTAGAGGGCGTTGCCGTAGTCCAGTCGGCTGGTGACGAGGGCCTGGGTGACCGTCTTCCTGGTCTCGATGGGGATCCACCGGAAGATCTTCCGTAGCATGCGTAGGATGTTGAAGCACGACGAGGAGACGGCGTTGACTTGTCTGGTCATGGAGAGGGAGGCGTCCAGGATGAAGCCCAGGTTGCGTGCGTGGTCTGTAGGTTTGGGTGCGGTGCCCAAGGCGGGGGGCCACCAGGAGTCGTCCCAGGCGGAGGGCGAGGAGCCCAGGATGAGGACTTCCGTCTTGTCTGAGTTCAGTTTCAGGCGGCTGTTCGTCATCCACTCGGCTACGTCTTTCATCCCTTCGTGTAGGTTGGTTCTGGCGGCGTCGGGGTCGTTGGTCAGGGAGAGGATCAGCTGGGTGTCGTCGGCGTAGGAGATGATGTTGAGGTTGTGTTGGCGTGCGATGGCCGCAAGGGGGCTCATGTAGACGTTGAAGAGGGTGGGGCTGAGCGAGGACCCTTGGGGGACGCCGCAGATGACTTTGGTGGCCTCTGACTCGTACGGTGGTAGGCGGACTCTCTGTGTCCTTCCGTCGAGGAAGGAGATGATCCATTCCAGTGCCTTCTCCTGGATTCCGACGTTGCTGAGGCGCTGCACTAGGGTGCGGTGACAGACAGTGTCGAATGCTGCGGAGAGGTCTAGGAGGATGAGGGCCGCTGTTTCTCCGTTGTCCAGCAGGGCTCGGATGTCATCGGTGGCAGCGATGAGGGCGGTCTCGGTGCTGTGGTTGGCTCGGAAGCCAGACTGAGAGGGGTCGAGGGATCCATTCGTCTCGAGGAAGGCGGCCAGCTGCTTGTTGACGGTCTTCTCGATGACTTTGGCTGGAAACGGGAGGAGCGAGATGGGGCGGTAGTTCTTGAGTTCGGTGGGGTCCGCTGTTGGTTTCTTTAGTAGAGCGCTGAGTTCGGCGTGCTTCCAGCTCTCAGGGAAGGTGGCGGTGTCGAAGGAGGTGTTGATGATGTCCCGCAGGTGGGGTGCGATGACGGCGTCGGCCTTGTTGAAGACGTGGTGAGGGCAGGGGTCGGTCGGAGATCCGGAGTGGATAGCGTTCATCGTGCGGATGGTGTCTTCTGTGTTGATCGGGGTCCAGGCGCTGAGGGTGGTGGTGGGGGGCGTTGGTGCGGTCGTGGGGAGCGTTGGTTGTGTGCTGAAGCTGTTGTGTATGTCGGCGATCTTGTTGTGGAAGTGGGAGGCGAGGGAGTTGCAGAGGTCTTGCGATGGGGTGATGTCGTTGGATCCAGCATTGGGGTTGGAGAGCTCTTTCACGATGTTGAAGAGTTCCTTGCAGTTGTGTGCGTTGTTGTCCAGCCGGTCTTTGAATGCTGTTTTCTTGGTGGCGTGGATCAGTTGATGGTGCTTTCGGGTGGCGATCTTGAGGGTGGTCATGTTGTCCGGTGTTGGCTCCCTTCTCCAGGCTTTCTCGAGGGCTCGGCAGTTCTTCTTGGAGCTCTTGAGTTCATCTGTGAACCATGGGGCCTTCTTGCTGCCGGGTCTGCTGGGCGGGGTCTTCAGTGGGGCGAGTTCGTTCGCGCAGTTGCTGATCCACTTTGTGAGGTTGTCGGCGGCCTGGCTTGGGTTCCCTGAGCTGGCGGGAGGGTGCTGGCTCAGGGAAGCGGCGAGCTGGTCGGCTGTGATCTTGTTACAGCTTCTTCGTGCAACCTGTTGCTGGTGGTGGTGGATCGTGGTTCTTCTGAAGGTGAAGTGGATGCAGCTGTGGTCCGTCCAGTGGAGTCCGGTGGTATGGCTGAAGGCGATGTCTTTACTGGATGAGAAGACGGCGTCGAGTGTGTGTCCGGCGAGGTGGGTGGGGGTGGTCACCAGCTGCTTGAGTCCGAGGGTGGCGAGGTTGTCAAGCAGGGTGGTGGTGTTGAGGTCGTTGTCGTTCTCCAGGTGGAAGTTGATGTCCCCCAAGAGGATGTAGTCGGCGGAGGGGAGGGCGTGCGGGCTGATGAAGTCGGCGATGTCTTCGCTGAATGGTGTGCGTGGTCCCGGGGGTCGGTAGATCAGGGTGCCTCTGAGGGTGGTCTTGGGGTTGACGTGGTTTTGGAAGTGCAGGTGTTCGGCGATTGTCAGGGTGTCGTCGGTGTTGGTCGTGATGCGGATGGTGTCCCTGTGGATGATGGCGATGCCTCCTCCAGTCTGGTTGTCGCGGTCTTTCCGGGTGATCTTGTATCCGTCCGGGATGGCGATGGCGATGTCGGGCGCTGAGGAGTCGTTCATCCAGGTTTCCGCGAGGAAGGCAACGTCAGGAGCTGTGGTGTCGAGGAGGTTCCAGAGTTCGATGGCGTGTCTGTGGACGGAGCGGGTGTTGAGCAGGATGCACTTGAGGTGGTTGATGCTGGTGTTCGGCTTGGTCGGTGCTGGTGTAGTGCAGGTCCGGATGCAGGTGAACTTGCAGGCGTGGCAGCTGAAGGGTCCGTGGGTGCGTCTCAGGGTAGCTCGGTAGCTTCCCGGGATTCGGCCGGTGTTGAGTGCGTTGAGGGTGGCGGCGGCGTACGTCCGGTGGGTGGGGTGGCCTCTGCGGGGGCCAGGGGTCTTGGCACTGGGCGCGGTTCAGGCGCGGACGGGCGTAGACGGGCTTACCTTTGGCGCACCTTCGGCGCGCAATCGGCGCGCCCGCTGCGCGTGCACGCTGCGCGTTCGCCACTCTGCCATATGAGGAGAGCGGGGGGGCGGAGCGAGGGAGGGGCAGCTGGGAGGGGGAGCGGGGTGGCGAATGGGGAGGGCGAGCGAGGGAAGGGGGCGGGCCGGAGGGGGGCAGCGGTGGGGAGGTGGCGGGAAATGCGGCCGGGGCTGGGCGAGAGGAGGGGGGGAGCCCAGGGGGCTTGGGCAAGCGGCGGGAAAACGACGAGAAAGGCGGCGAAGCAAGCTGGTGGCAGGGGGCACAGGAGATCCGCGGACCAAGCAGATCCGGCGGTCGGGGCTTGGGCACAGGGCACAGCTCAGGGAAGAGGCGGCACCAGGGGACGGGCTCACTCGCGAGGAGTGTGCTCGGGGGGTGACCTGCCCGGAGGGTCAGAGGTCAATCAATCAATGCCGTCTTCATCTTTTATGTAAGCCTGTTGCCTTCCATGATGAGGCTGCTAAAGTTTGTTCTTTGGCTCTCTCTCTTATTTTTGTACAAAACCTTGAGATCCTACTTTAACTTTTCTTGGCCTTAGGTGTTGTGACTTAAACGATACCTATATCTAGTTAGGATTTTCCTAAGGGTATTGTCTACTAGGATCTTGCCTTTCAAATAAAGACTGTGAGGACCTTCTGATGACCGTGCCCAAATAGAAAGTTAAACTACTTTGGATTGAATCTTATTTTGGCTTTCTTATTGCTGGACTACAGCTGTATAATATCCTGGTGAGTTGGGGTAAAAAGAGTGCTGAGAGATGTTACACATATAGAGAGCGTTTTCTAATGCTTGTCTACTTGTCTCCCTGTCCTGCAGTACACACATCCCTACTACTACCGTGCTGCATCCCGGACCAGGGGAGTACAGAATTTACAGCCAGTTTATTATTTTATCCACTTCCCTTTTCCCCTTGGGCCCAATTTCAAGCAGTAGGTCTTCCTCCTCTGCAGGGAGTTGCTTCAGGGGGAATTGGGGGGATAATCGTCTGTCACCGTCTCTGCTGGTAAAATGAGACAGGTTAGTGGCGTCTTTATATATTCTTGCGCTGCTGACGATCGCGACAGATTGTCAAGCCCAAGGGTACCGCCCGGCCCAGACGATGGATACCAATGAGGTGTTGGCCTCGCTGTTGGAAAGCGTCAATGCATACAAACATCGCGCTTAGAGAATCAGACCATACATAGGGAAATGGCCACAGGGGTCCTAGATGGGATTCTTACATCAGACCAGCCACCCTACCTCCTCCTACATCACATACCCCTTCCACAGGCGCTCAAGGGGGTGGGTTTTTTGTCGCAGCCCCTACACCCCCACCCCAACAGATACTGTTCCCACAGTCCAGATCATACAAAACACAGGAATACCTTTGGCTCCCCCTGAGAGATTTTACGGGGATCCAAAAAAGTTTGAGACATTCTTGAATCAATGCCTTCTTCATATTTTATGTAAGCCTGTTGTCTTCCATGATGAGGCTGCTAAAACGGCTTTTATGATGTCCTATATGGGTGGCAATGCAGCTAGTTGGACCATTCCTTTGATGGAAAGAAACGAGCCTGTATTACACCACTTTTCTGATTTCTGTCTGGAATTGCGGAAGTTGTTCGACAGAAAATCTCATATGATGACACTCGATCGAGAATTGCTTACCTTACGTCAAGGGTCACAAGATCTGTTGACATATATCACCACGTTTAATCGTCTAGTGGTTGAGACAGACTGACCTACTGAAAAAAGGATTACTTTGTTCTATCAGGGGTTAGGAGGAGAACTTAAAGATGTACTAGCTCAGGTGGTACAATTACCACAGACCTGCGAGGAACTCATAGATTTAACGGTTCAACTGGACCACCATCTACAAGAAAGAAAAGGGGACAAGAACAGAGGCCAAAACCGGTTCTTCTATCCTAGACCAAAAGTAGTGGCGGAAGAAAATCCCCAAAATCCTGAAGGGCATGAACCAATGCAAATCGGAGGTATAAGAGGGCCTCTCACATCTGAAGAGAAGGACAAGAGAAGGAGGTTAAAATTGTGCCTGTATTGTGGTAAAGGGGGAAATTTTATTAAAGAATGCCGAGCCAGAAATTCCGTTCCAGGAAGAACCTTTGTACAGCGATTACAAGCAACCATGAGAACCGGTGAACCGTCGGAAAACTAATGGTCCTGAATCAGAAGGAGATCTCTGATTTGGGGCAACATTGTACTATGGTCTCCCCTGTCCTTGCTAATACCCTACACCCGGCAGTAGCCCACATGAATGTCAGTGTTTCTCTCTGGATCACGTCTCAGGAGAACTTGGAGGTGGACGCTTTACTCGACTCTGGTGCCACCGGTAACTACATCGACCAAGACTTTGCCATGAAAATGGGGATTCCCTGTGAAAAGAAAGAGACACCAGAAATGGTGAAGGCAGTTGACGGAACAGTCCTTTCCTCGGGTCCCGTGGTCTACAACACTCACTCCCTCTTGATGAAGTTTGGTAGTGACCATTACGAATACATCCAGTTTGACCTCATCAACGCACCCCAATTTTGTCTCATATTAGGGATGCCTTGGCTAACCTTACAGGATCTCTTGGTTAGTTGGGCTTCTCGCACAGTAAACATGACATCAGATTATTGCAGAGAGCATTGCAAAAATAAAACATCCTTGTTAGCAAACCAAGAACCATCTCCGGCTACGTAGCTGGCGACTGTTTGCACCCAAGATCACTACTGCTGTGCCACTGTCCTACCTACGGAATATAGCGAATATCACGCTCTGTTTAACAAACAGAAGGCCACACAGTTACCACCCATAGGTTTATGACTGTAGGATTGAATTGACACCGGGAGCTGACATCCCTTGCAGTCGAGTGTATGCATTAACAGAGAAAGAGACACAGTATTTGAAGACGTATATCGAAGACAATCTAGCCTCTGGATTCATCAGACATTCCTCATCTCCGCCATCCTCTCCTCTTTTCTTCATACGGAAGAAAGACTGCAAAGAATTGAGAAACTGTATTGATTACAGAGCCATAAACAGGGTAACTGTTAAAAACCGTTACCCACTTCCTTTGATACCAGTGTTACTAGACCAACTGAAGGGTGCTCGTTACTTTACAAAACTCGACCTTCGTGGAGCCTATCATCTGGTTCGGGTGCAGAACGGAGATGAATGGAAGACGACGTTCAGAACCAAATTTGGTCTCATTGAGTACTGGGTGATGCCATTTGGTCTCTGCAACGCCCCAGCAGCCTTCCAGTTCTTTATGGATGAGGTTTTGAGAGGCTGCTTAGAGACATTTTGCGTTGTCTACATAGACGATATCTTGATTTATTCAACAACACTACTGGAACATATAGCCCATGTGAAAACAGTACTAGGAAGGTTACAACAAAACTAACTGTATGTTAAGCTTGAAAAGTGCATTTTCCTATACAGGAAGTTGCCTTATTAGGTTATGTCATCAATGCCCAGGGTTTTAGATGGACATGAGTAAGGTCAATGAAATCACTACATGGAAAACGCACCAGAACGTCAAATCTGTGCAAAGCTTCCTTGGCTTTGCCAATTATTACCGGGCATTTATCAAAGACTTTTCTAAAATCATTCAACCCATCACGGGCCTATTGCAGAAGAATGCTCCTTTTATATGGGGAGAAGAGACGGAGAAGTCGTTTCAACTTCTGAAGAAGAGGTGTACTCAGGCACCCATCCTTTGTCACCCAGACCCACAGATATCTTTTGTTCTTGAGACTTATTCCTCACAATACGCCCTGGGCGGGGTGTTATCCCAACGCCATCCCACAACAGGACAACTTCACCCTGTAGCCTACCATTCACGAAAGCTCACTCCCTGCAAAGTCAACTACACCATTTCGGACAAAGAATTACTGGCGATAAAGAGGGCATGTGAGGAGTGGCGACACTACCTTCTGGGGGCTTAACATACTGTGGAAATCTACACTGACCATCGTAACTTGTTATTTCTCAAGACAGCAAAAGCCTTGGCTCCTCGGCAACTGAGGTGGACCCTCTTCTTTTCTGACTTTGATTTTGTGATTAAGTATAGACCTGGATCTCACAACGGAAAAGCAGATGCTCTCACCCGTCTAGGGGAAGAGAATGGAACCATACAACCAGAACCTCCTCTCATCTTAATAGAGGCAGAACATCCAGAGCAGACTCTAGCCTTAATCACCTCGCAGGATTTTTGGGGGGACGTGAAAATTGCATTAGCAGATGTGGATATACAAGCCTGGATACAGGACGAACCGGAACATCGATAAAAAAAAGAGGATCTAGCCTATCAATTCCATGCACTGTATATACCGCAAGAGCTATTGCAACAACAAGTACTGAATTGGGCACATGATTCGGTGTTGGGTGGACATATGGGTATATACAAGACCACTGCTAGTGTGGAACGCTCCTTCTAGTGGCCTGGCTTACGCAAAGACATAAAAGACTACGTGAAGTATTGTGCGATTTGTGCACAAGGAAAAACCATCCATGCTAAACCTTCAGGATTACTTCGCTCATTACCAATCCCTCCTTGTCCATGGCATACCTTATCCATGGATTTCATTGTTGAAATGCCACCCTGTGAAAATCAGACTGTAATTTTGGTGGTGGTTGATCACCTAACGAAAATGGGACATTTCATTCCCTTACCTGGTCTGCCTACATCATCGGAACTAGCCAAGGTTTTTCTCCAACACATTGTACGAGCATATGGAATTCCGTGCGTTTTGATAACAGGCAGGGGCACACAATTCACATCACGTTTCTGGAAGGCCCTCTGTAAGGTCTTGATCATTGAAGCGCGACTCTCCTCTAGCTACCATCCGCAAACCAATGGAAAGAGAGAGCGTCTGAATCAAACATTGGAACAGTATCTCCATTGTTTCACCCTACAGAGCACCTTGGATTGGACTAATCTCTTATGGATGGCAGAATTCGCCTACAAAAATGCTGCACATGACACCCTAGGTTGTTCACCTTTTTATTGTCTCAATGGTTTTCACCCAAACATGCTTCCATTCGAATGGCCTGCCAGCTCCCCAATACCCAACATACATGAACACCATGCACATCTTAAGGCTGTATTGTTAGACGCGCAGCATAGTCTAGCCACAGCTCAGGCTACTCAGAAACATTTTGCGGATAGGAAGAGGTCCCAGGAACCTGAGTACCGTGTGGAGGACAAGGTATGGCTCTCCACAAAAATCTACATCTTAGAGGGGTTAATAAGCTGAAACCGAAATATGTAGGGCCATATGGTATCAGTGAGGTTATCAACCCCGTAGCTATGGAGTTGTCATTGCCTGTGTCCTGGAAGATACATCCCGTATTCCATGTCTCCCTGCTTCAACCTTGTCCTCCTAGTATGAGATTGCCGGATAAACCTGACAGTAGAGGTGGACGGGCAAGAAGAATATGAGGTCCAAGCAATATTGGATTATCGCATGGTGAGGGGCAGGATCCAATACCTAGTAGACTGGAAAGGGTTCGGACCTGAGGATAGACCTTGGGTACCAAAGGACAATCTCCATTGCCCCATATTGGTTGACCGTTTTCATGATGAACACCCCGGTAGACCTGGGCGACCGCCGAGTCGGCTGTCCTCGAGAGGGGGTACTGTAGCGATTTCGTACAGGCAGAGAAAATGTCTTAGAGTAGTTCCCTTTTTCACGCTGCAGAAAGGGATGAGAAACTACTATTACCAGCAGGCCATGGGGCGCATGAGAGCAAGGCACAGGGTGGTTCCTATATTAGCACCTCCCCCACATGGGAAAGGTGCTTGACAATCTTCCCACAGCTTCAGGAATGGCGGCTGATGTGTCCCCGCCGGATTTCAGCTTGAAGACAAACAGCCGATGATCAAGAGCCTGCGTGTACAGTTTTCTTCGTGTACTTTTGCCGTTTTCCTGACATTCCGTTTCCTGCTCGTCCGAGAGTCTTCAACATCCCCAGAGAGACCCTCTGTGAATTCCAGGTATCGAGGAAGGAGTGTGGGCTCGCCTCCTCCCTCTTTCATTCAGCTTGTAATCCTGGATCATTTTTCAGCGGTACTCAGAATGCGCTGGAGCGCGCATGAGTTCCGTGACTAAATGATTTGATATTGTCTTTTGTCAGCATTTATCTTTCACAGAAGCATTTCGGGCGCAGTACTAGTGAAGCACTTGGTTTTGGAAAGTGCTGTACTCACATTGTCCATTGACCGCTTTGAAAGAAATGTTTTATCCTTATTTGCTTGACAATTTCATTATTTCGTGGCAAAGTTTGTTCTTTGGCTCTCTCTCTTATTTTTGGACAAAACCTTGAGATCCTACTTTAACTTTTCTTGGCCTTAGGTGTTGTGACTTAAACGATACCTATATCTAGTTAGGATTCTCCTAAGGGTATTGTCTACTAGGATCTTGCCTTTCAAATAAAGACTGTGAGGAGCTTCTGATGACCGTGCCCATATAGAAAGTTAAACTACTTTGGATTGAATCTTATTTTGGCTTTCTTAGTGCTGGACTACAGCTGTATAATATCCTGGTGAGTTGGGGTAAAAAGAGTGCTGAGAGATGTTACACATATAGAGAGTGTGTTCTAATGCTTGTCTACTTGTCTCCCTGTCCTGCAGTACACACATCCCTATTACTACCGTGCTGCATCCCGGACCAGACTCAGAGGGGAGTACAGAATTTACAGCCAGTTTATTATTTTATCCACTTTCCTTTTCCCCTTGGGCCCAATTTCAAGCAGTAGGTCTTCCTCCTCTGCAGGGAGTTGCGTCAGGGGGAATTGGGGGGATAATCGTCTGTCATCATCTCTGCTGGTAACAAGAGACAGGTTAGTGGCGTCTTTATATATTCTTGCGCTGCTGACGATCGCGACAGATTGTCAAGCCCAAGGGTAACGCCCGGCCCAGACGATGGATACCAATGAGGTGTTGGCCTCGCTGTTGGAAAGCGTCAATGCATTGCAACAAGAGGTACAAACATCGCGCTTAGAGAATCAGACCATACATAGGGAAATGGCCACATTGCGTAGGGAGGTAGCAGGCCTCACCCACAGGGGTCCTAGACGGGATTCTTACATCAGACCAGCCACCCTACCTCCTCCTACATCACATATCCCTTCCACAGGCGCTCAAGGGGGTGGGTTTTTTGTCGCAGCCCCTACACCCCCCACCCCAACAGATACTGTTCCCACAGTCCAGATCATACAAAACACAGGAATACCTTTGGCTCCCCCTGAGAGATTTTACGGGGATCCAAAAAAGTTTGAGACATTCTTGAATCAATGCCGTCTTCATCTTTTATGTAAGCCTGTTGTCTTCCATGATGAGGCTGCTAAAACGGCTTTTATGATGTCCTATATGGGTGGCAATGCAGCTAGTTGGACCATTCCTTTGATGGAAAGAAACAAGCCTGTATTACACCACTTTTCTGATTTCTGTCTGGAATTGCGGAAGTTGTTCAACAGAAAATCTCATATGATGACACTCGATCGAGAATTGCTTACCTTACGTCAAGGGTCACAAGATCTGTTGACATATATCACCACGTTTAATCGTCTAGTGGTTGAGACAGACTGACCTACTGAAAAAAGGATTACTTTGTTCTATCAGGGGTTAAGAGGAGAACTTAAAGATGTACTAGCTCAGGTGGTAGAATTACCACAGACCTGCGAGGAACTCATAGATTTAACGGTTCAACTGGACCACCGTCTACAAGAAAGAAAAGGGGACAAGAACAGAGGTGAAAACCGGTTCTTCTATCCTAGACCAAAACTAGTGGTGGAAGAACATCCCAAAAATCCTGAAGGGCCTGAACCAATGCAAATCGGAGGTATAAGAGGGCCTCTCACATCTGAAGAGAAGGACAAGAGAAGGAGGTTAAAATTGTGCCTGTATTGTGGTAAAGGGGGAAATTTTATTAAAGAATGCCGAGCCAGAAATTCCGTTCCAGGAAGAACCTTTGTACAGCGATTACAAGCAACCATGAGAACCGGTGAACCGTCGGAAAACTAATGGTCCTGAATCAGAAGGAGATCTCCGATTTGGGGCAACATTGTACTATGGTCTCCCCTGTCCTTGCTAATACCCTACACCCGGCAGTAGCCCACATGAATGTCAGTGTTTCTCTCTGGATCACGTCTCAGGAGAGCTTGGAGGTGGATGCTTTACTCGACTCTGGTGCCACCGGTAACTACATCGACCAAGACTTTGCCATGAAAATGGGGATTCCCTGTGAAAAGAAAGAGACACCAGAAATGGTGAAGGCAGTGGACGGAACAGTCCTTTCCTCGGGTCCCGTGGTCTACACCACTCACTCCCTCTTGATGAAGTTTGGTAGTGACCATTACGAATACATCCAGTTTGACCTCATCAACGCACCCCAATTTTGTCCCATATTAGGGATGCCTTGGCTAACCTTACAGGATCTCTTGGTTAGTTGGGATTCTCGCACAGTAAACATGACATCAGATTATTGCAGAGAGCATTGCAAAATAAAACATCCTTGTTAGCAAACCAAGAACCATCACCGGCTATGTATCTGGTGACTGTTTGCACCCAAGATCACTACTGCTGTGCCACTGTCCTACCTACGGAATATAGCGAATATCACGCTCTGTTTAACAAACAGAAGGCCACACAGTTACCACCCATAGGTTTATGACTGTAGGATTGAATTGACACCGGGAGCTGACATCCCTTGCAGTTGAGTGTATACATTAACAGAGAAAGAGACACAGTATTTGAAGACATATATCGAAGACAATCTAGCCTCTGGATTCATCAGACATTCCTCATCTCCGCCATCCTCTCCTCTTTTCTTCATACCGAAGAAAGACTGCAAAGAATTGAGAACCTGTATTGATTACAGAGCCATAAATAGGGTAACTGTTAAAAACCGTTACCCACTTCCTTTGATACCAGTGTTACTAGACCAACTGAAGGGTGCTCGTTACTTTACAAAACTCGACCTTCGTGGAGCCTATCATCTGGTTCGGGTGTAGAAAGGAGATGAATGGAAGACGACGTTCAGAACCAAATTTGGTCTCTTTGAGTACCGGGTGATAACATTGGGTCTCTGCAACGCCCCAGCAGCCTTCCAGTTCTTTATGGATGAGGTTTTGAGAGGCTGCTTAGAGACATTTTGCGTTGTCTACATAGACGATATCTTGATTTATTCAACAACACTACTGGAACATATAGCCCATGTGAAAACAGTACTAGGAAGGTTACAACAAAACTAACTGTATGTTAAGCTTGAAAAGTGCATTTTTCATGTACAGGAAGTTGCCTTTTTAGGTTATATCATCAATGCCCAGGGTTTTCAGATGGACATGAGTACGGTCAATGCAATCACTACATGGAAAACGCACCCGAACGTCAAATCTGTGCAAAGCTTCCTTGGCTTTGCCAATTATTACCGGCGATTCATCAAAGACTTTTCTAAAATCATTCAACCCATCACGGGCCTATTGCGGAAGAATGCTCCTTTTATATGGGGAGAAGAGGCGGAGAAATCGTTTCAACTTCTGAAGAAGAGGTTTACTCAGGCACCCATCCTTCGTCACCCAGACCCACAGATACCTTTTGTTCTTGAGACTTATTCCTCACAATACGCCCTGGGCGGGGTGTTATCCCAACGCCATCCCACAACAGGACAACTTCGCCCTGTAGCCTACCATTCACGAAACCTCACTCCCTGCAAAGTCAACTACACCATTTCGGACAAAGAATTACTGGCGATAAAGAAGGCATGTGAGGAGTGGCGACACTACCTTCTGGGGGCTTAACATACTGTGGAAATCTACACTGACCATCGTAACTTGTTATTTCTCAAGACAGCAAAAGCCTTGGCTCCTCGGCAACTGAGGTGGACCCTCTTCTTTTCTGACTTTGCTTTTGTGATTAAGTATAGACCTGGATCTCACAACGGAAAAGCAGATGCTCTCTCCCGTCTAGGGGAAGAGAATGGAACCATACAACCAGAACCCCCTCTCATCTTAATGGAGGCAGAACATCCAGAGCAGACTCTAGCCTTAATCACCTCGCAGGATTTTTTGGAGGACGTGAAAATCGCATTAGCAGATGTGGATATACAAGCCTGGATACAGGACGAACCGGAACATCGATACAAAAAAGAGGATCTAGCCTATCAATTCCATGCACTGTATATACCGCAAGAGCTATTGCAACAACAAGTACTGAATTGGGCACATGATTCGGTGTTGGGTGGACATATGGGTATATACAAGACCACTGCTAGTGTGGAACGCTCCTTCTGGTGGCCTGGCTTACGCAAAGACATGAAAGACTACGTGATGAATTGTGCGATTTGTGCACAAGGAAAAACCATCCATGCTAAACCTTCAGGATTACTTCGCTCATTACCAATCCCTCCTTGTCCATGGCATACCTTATCCATGGATTTCATTGTTGAAATGCCACCCTGTGAAAATCAGACTGTCATTTTGGTGGTGGTTGATCACCTAACGAAAATGGGACATTTCATTCCCTTACCTGGTCTGCCTACATCATCGGAACTAGCCAAGGTTTTTCTCCAACACATTGTACGAGCAAATGGAATTCCGTGCGTTTTGATAACAGGCAGGGGCACACAATTCACATCACGTTTCTGGAAGGCCCTCTGTACGGTCTTGAACATTGAAGCGCGACTCTCCTCTAGCTACCATCCGCAAACCAATGGAAAGAGAGAGCGTCTGAATCAAACATTGGAACAGTATCTGCATTGTTTCACCCTACAGAACACCTTGGATTGGACTACTTTCTTATGGATGGCAGAATTCGCCTACAAAAATGCTGCACATGACACCCTAGGTTGTTCACCTTTTTATTGTCTCAATGGTTTTCACCCAAACATGCTTCCATTCGAATGGCCTGCCAGCTCCCCATTACCCAGCATACATGAACACCATGTACATCTTAAGGCTGTATTGTTAGACGCGCAGCATAGTCTAGCCACAGCTCAGGCTACTCAGAAACTGTTTGCGGATAGGAAGAGGTCCCAGGAACCTGAGTACCGTGTGGGGGACAAGGTATGGCTCTCCACAAAAAATCTACATCTTAGAGGGGTTAATAAGCTGAAACCGAAATAAGTAGGGCCATATGGTATCAGTGAGGTTATCAACCCCGTAGCTATGGATTTGTCATTGCCTGTGTCCTGGAAGATACATCCCGTATTCCATGTCTCCCTGCTTCAACCTTGTCCTCCTAGTATGAGATTGCCGGATAAACCTGACAGTAGAGGTGGACGGGCAAGAAGAATATGAGGTCCAAGCAATATTGGATTATCGCATGGTGAGGGGCAGGATCCAATACCTAGTAGACTGGAAAGGGTTCGGACCTGAGGATAGAACCTGGGAACCTAAGGACAATCTCCATTGCCCCATATTGGTTGAACGTTTTCATGATGAACACCCCGGTAGACCTGGGCGACCGCCGAGTCGGCTGTCCTCGAGAGGGGGTACTGTAGCTATTTCGTACAGGCAGAGAAAATGTCTTAGAGTAGTTCCCTTTTTCACGCTGCAGAAAGGGATGAGAAACTACTATTACCAGCAGGCCATGGGGCGCATGAGAGCAAGGCACAGGGCAGTTCCTATATTAGCACCTCCCCCACATGGGAAAGGTGCTTGACAATCTTCCCACAGCTTCAGGAATGGCGGATGGTGTGTCCCCGCCGGACTTCAGCGTTAAGACAAACAGCCGATGATCAAGAGCCTGCGTGTACAGTTTTCTTCGTGTACTTTTGCCGTTTTCCTGACATTTCGTTTGCTGCTCGTCTGAGAGTCTTCAACATCCCCGGAGAGAACCTTGTGAATTCCAGGTATCGAGGAAGGAGTGCGGGCTCGCCTCCTCCCTCTTTCATTCAGCTTGTAATCCTTGTTCGTTTTTCAGCGGTACTCAGAATGCACTGGAGCGCGCATGAGTTCCGTGACTAAATGATTTGATTTTGTCTTTTGTCAGCATTTATCTTTCACAGAAGCATTTCAGGCGCAGTACTAGTGAAGCGCTTGGTTTTGGAAAGCGCTGTACTCACATTGTCCATTGACCGCTTTGAAAGAAATATTTTATCCTTATTTGCTTGACAATTTCATTATTTCGTGGCAACGTTTGTTCTTTGGCTCTCTCTCTTATTTTTGTACAAAACCTTGAGATCCTACTTTAACTTTTCTTGGCCTTAGGTGTTGTGACTTAAACCATACCTATATCTAGTTAGGATTCTCCTAAGGGTATTGTCTACTAGGATCTTGCCTTTCAAATAAAGACTGTGAGGAGCTTCTGATGACCGTGCCCAAATAGAAAGTTAAACTACTTTGGATTGAATCTTATTTTGGCTTTCTTATTGCTGGACTACAGCTGTATAATATCCTGGTGAGTTGGGGTAAAAAGAGTGCTGAGAGATGTTACACATATAGAGAGTGTTTTCTAATGCTTGTCTACTTGTCTCCCTGTCCTGCAGTACACACATCCCTACTACTACCGTGCTGCATCCCGGACCAGACTCAGAGGGGAGTACAGAATTTACAGCCAGTTTATTATTTTATCCACTTTCCTTTTCCCCTTGGGCCCAATTTCAAGCAGTAGGTCTTCCTCCTCTGCAGGGAGTTGCGTCAGGGGGAATTGGGGGGATAATCGTCTGTCATCGTCTCTGCTGGTCACAGGAGAAAGGTTAGTGGCGTCTTTATATATTCTGGCGCTGCTGATGATCGCGACACTACTGCGATGGTGTCTAAGTCATGGGAACATGCAAAAGTGGTCCCTCTACTTAAGAGAGCAACACTTGACACTTCTAAATCAGAGAATTACTGTCTGATTACATTACTCCCTTTCCTCTCTAAAATTCTGGAAGCACATGTGAACTCTACTCTAAAACAGTTTCTAGAATCTAACCATATACTTGATAGTACACAGAATGGGTTCCGACCAAGGTACAGCACCGAGTCAGCTTTATTGGCTGTGGTAGAACAACTCAAATCCACGCTGGATGCCGGCAGCACATCAGCGCTGGTGCTGCTGGACCTAAGCGCGGCATTTAACACGGTGTCCCATTAAATCCTGCTCCTACGCTTGGAGGAGATAAAAATTGGGAATAAAGCTCTAGTGTGGTTGTCCTCCTTCCTGGCCGACGGGACGTTTCAAGTGACCTCTCCACCCTTCTCTTGCCATGTCCACTCCCTCCGTTGTGGGGTTCCTCAGGGCTCTACATTGAGCCCTACCCTCTTCAATATTTATATGAGCCCTTTGGCATGGATGGCCAAAGCACGAGGAATCTCCCTGGTGTCATATGCCGACGACACCCAACTGGTGATTGCCCTGTCCAGTGATCCCAAGCTAGACAACATAAAATTCAAAGAAGACATCTCTGCAATTGCAGAATGGATGACAGCTAGTTTTCTGCAATTGAATTCTACTGGTTGGTAAAGAGTCTCATCTCTGGACAATCGAATGGTGGCCCCGGGCACTTGGTGATCCCCCTGATCCCAAACCTGCGGTGAAAAATCTAGGTTTCTTAGTTGATAAAAACCTCAACTTTGAAACACATGCCAAATCAGTGGCCGGGAAATGTTTTGGACTATTGCGCGGCCTCCAACCGATTTTGGGCCTCTTTGATGCCCAAACACGCCAACTTATTATTCAAGCTTCTATACTGGCTCATCTGGACTACTGCAATGTGCTTCTGCTCGGTTCGAATGAATCTGTGCTTAATAAATTGCAGCGGGTCCAGAATGCGGCAGCACGTGCTATTTTTGCCCTTCCTAAATTCAGTCATGCTTCTAATCTTCTCCGCCGCCTGCACTGGCTGCCCCTTGAACAGCGTGTTTGCTTCAAGACGCTCTGCATCACGCATAAGATACTGACAGGAAGTGCCCCAGACATCCTAGGTGATCTCTGCACCCTGTACTCCCCTGTGCCCTATGTACCGCAAACCAAAGTCTTGCATGTATCCCTCACATACGTAGAGCTAGATCTGGCGGCGGCTCCTTTGGACGCCTGGCCCCCACTCTCTGGATCTCTCTCCCCCTACACATCCACAGCAACCCTGACCATCAGGCTTTCAGACGTCTTGTGAAGACTTGGCTCTTTTCCCAGGTTAAATTCCCTCTGTCTTGTTCCCTGTCCCTTCCCAGGTATATTTCCCTTTTTCTTGTATCCTGCTTAGACTGGCTTCAGCGCTGGGACGCCCCTTTGCCGAGACAGCCATGCTCTTTATAAGTATTTTAATCTAATCTAATCTAAGACCCTAGTACATAATAGGGCAGGGGTATTAAAACTACCTCTTAAAACGTGCTACAGGGCGCGTTTGCACACTGGTGAAGGGAGGGGTGTGCTGAACTGACATGTGCAAACACTCCCTGTGGACGTTTTAATTTGGTGGATAAAGTCCCCTTGAATCCTGAGTGTCCCTGGGGTACAACTAGCCCACCAGTTATCTCCAGTTAGCGCCACAGAGCTGCGTTACAGAGAGGTGTAAAATGGGCACGGCCTGGACCACCTCTCTGCAACGCAGCGCAGTGGCGCTTACTGGAAGCACCTGGTGAACTAGTTGGCCCCCAGGGGCCCTCAGGATTGAAGGTGAAATATTTCCCCAACTTAAAACGCGACCCAGGGCATGTTTGCACGCAACACCTCAGGCCCCTCCCCCTCCCTTCACCACTGTGTAAACGCGCCCTGAGGTCGTTTTAAGTTGGAAGATCCCTTGAATCCTAGAGTGTCCTTAGGCTCCAACTAGCCCACTAGGTACCTTCAGTAAGCTCCACAGAGAGGTCTAAAAAGGGGCACTGGCTGGACAACCTCTCTGCAACGCAGCACAGTGGTGCTTACTGGAAGCACCTGGTAGACTAGTTAGCCCTCAGGGGCCCTCAGGATTGAAGGGGAATTATTTCTCCAACTTAAAACGCACCACAAGGCGTGTTTGCACACGTCACCTCAGGCCCGTCCCCTCCCTTCACCACTGTGTAAACACGCCCTGTGGCCGTTTTACGTTGGGAGATTAAGTCCCCTTGAATCCTAGGTCCCTAGGGTCAAACAAGCCCACTAGGTACCTCCAGTATACACCGTTGCAGAGAGGTGTAAAAAGGAACACGGCCTGGCCCACCTCTCTGCAACGCAGTGCCATGGCGCTTACTGGAAGCACCTTGTGGGCTACTTGGCCCCCAGGGGCTCTCAGGATTGAAGGGAATTATTTCCCCAACTTAAAACAGGCTACAGTGCGTGTTTGCACATGTCACCTCAGGCCTCGTCCCCTCCCTTCACAACTGTGTAAAAGCGCCCTGTGGCCATTTTAAGTAGGGAGATTAAGTCCCCTTGAATCCTGAGGGTCCCTAGGGTCAAAGTAGCCCACTAGGTACCTCCAGTAAGCGCCGATGCAGACAGGTGTAAAAGGGGACACGGCCTGGCCCACCTCTCTGCAACGCAGCACAATGACGCTTCCTGCAAGCACCTTGTGGGTTAGTTGGCCCCCAGGGGCTCTCAGGATTGAAGGGGAATTATTTCCCCAACTTAAAACACGCCACAGTGCGTGTTTGCACACGTCACCTCAGGCCCCGTACCCTCCCTTCACCATTGTGTAAACGCGCCCTGTGTCAATTTTAATTTGGGAGCTTGTCCCCTTGAATTCAGAGGGTCCCTAGGGTCAAACTAGCGCACTAGGTACCTCCAGTAAGATCCACAGAGCTGCGTGTGTGTGTGTGTATGTGATTGTGTATTTAATTAATCCTCTGGGAGGCCTGATGATCCGACAAGTAGTTGTATTGATTATCAACCAAGTTATATTGACTGCTAAGGTCAATATACCTACGTTGATATCATAACCATTCATTCAGGCATGCGTTTTACATCTTAGTCTAGCTCATTCTGGTAGCTGTGTTTGTACCTGTGAACTAAAGAAATGTATATACTGCTTCTATATGGAATTCTGGGTCATCAATATAAGGCGCATTAGCATTAATCTCAATAATCCTGACTGCAGATAACCCCATTGTTTATATATTCTTTGTTCTAATTGCCACTTCGGTACTTTATCCAAAAAAAAAGATGATGGACAGAATGCTGAACAATGCAAACATTCAGTCCCAGTCACAGATCTGAGTTTAATCCATTGTTTTTTTGCTCACCACGTCACCCCAGTTTGGACACAGTCATACACAAATCAGTCTTGATACTCCTGCTCATTAGAACATTCCATCCCGAACAGCCAGGAAAGGTCCTTCCTGGACTAGAAACAAGCATCCTGGGACTGGTTTTGGGGCATCACCCCTCATCAGCCAGGATAGCTTGAGTCGAGTGGCACAGTGAGCACGGGACCCATTTCTGGGCATACCCTTTCCACTTAGCAAAAAGAACAGATGATGGATGGCATGCTGAACAATACCAATATTCACCCCTAGTCACAGATCTGGGTTTGATCCATTGTCTTTTTGTTCACCAGGCCACCCCAGATTGGACCCAGCCATATTCAACTCAGTCTTGACCCTGTTCCTCATGGGAACAGTCAAGCCAAAACTGCCAGACCAGGTTCTCCCTGGACTTGAAACAAGTATCCTGAGACCAGTTCTAGGGCATAACCCTTCATCAGCCTGGCTAGCTTCAATCCAGTGGCACAGTGAGCATGGGACCCATATCTGGGAATACCCTTCCCACTTAGGGCGACATAAGCAAAAAGAAAGATGACGGACAAAATGTTGAACAAAGCAAACATTCACCCCAGTAACAGGTATGGGTTTAACCAATTGTTTTTTTATTCACCACACCACCCCAGTTTGGACCAAGTCATATGCAAATTAGTCTTGACCCTGCTCATGTGAACAGTCCAGCCCGAACTGCCAGGCCAGATTCTCCCTGGACCAGAAACAAGCATCCCGGGACTGGTTTAAGGGTATCACCCCATATCAACCAGACTAACTTGAATTATGTGGCACAGTAAGCACAGAATCCACGTCGGGGAATGCCCTTCCCACTTAGGGCAACAAAAGCAAAAATAACTAATGATGGACAGAATGCTGAACAATGCAAACATTCACCCCCAACACATATCTGGGTTTAATCCATTGTTTGTTTGCTCACCATAACACCCCAGTTTGGACCCAACCATAAGCAAATCAGTCTTGACCCTGCTCCTCATGGGAACAGTCCAGCCGAACTGCCAGGCCAGATCCTCCCTAGACTGGAATAAAGCATCCTGGGACCTGTTCCGGGGTATCACCCCATATCAGCCAGGCTAGCGAATCCAGTGGCACAGTGAGCACATGACATACGTCTGGGCATACCCTTCCGACTTAGGGCGGCAAAAGCAAAAAGAACAGATGATGGATGGAATGTTGAACAATACAAATATTCACCCTAAGTCACGGATCTGGGTTTGATCCATTGTCTTTTTGCTCAACACGCCACCCCATAATGGACCCACACATATTCAAATTTGTCCTGCCCCTGTTCCTCATGGGAACAGTCCAGCCATAACTGCCAGGCCAGATTCTCTCTAGACCAGAAACAAGCTCCCTGAAACCAGTTTTAGGGCATCACACATCATCAGCCAGGCTAGCTTCAATCCAGTGGCACGGACAGCACGGGACCGACATCTGGGCATACCCTTCCCATTTAGGGCGGCAAAAGCAAAAAGAACAGATGATGGACGGAATGCTGAACAATGCAAACATTCACCCCCAGTCACAGATCTGGGTTTAATTCATTGTGTTTTGCTCACCACGCCACCCCAGTTTGGACCCAGCCATATGCAAGTCAGTCTTGACCCAGCTCTTAATGGGAACAGTCTATCCCGAGCTGCAAGACCAGGTTCTCTCTGGACTGGAAACCAGCATCCTGGGGCCGGTTTCAGGATATCACCCCCCATCAGACAGGATAACTTGAATCCAGTGTCACAGTGAGTTTCGGACCTTTCCTTGCTTCCATGCTCTATGACCCATAATGCAGAGGCTATTTCACTGGACACAATGGACCACATTCATAACTCTCCCTGGGAATGCCCATAGGAACCTGAGATACTGACCTGTGCCCTCCAGGAATTTTTTCAGAAACTCCTCAAATGACCCGGGGTCTGGAAGGAATTTCGCCATTTTATGGAAATGGTAAAAAGAAACTGCCACGTCTTTCGGGTTCCTGGTCACATAAATGACCTGTGAAAACAAAGAAGAAAATATTAAATGAAGTCAATGGAGAAGCAGCTTGATTCAAATTTGCCTACTCACTTTAATTTTCTTCAAGTCCTTTTAAAGAGCTTTAGTTGGCATATGATAACGCCAGCAAATGTGTAGGCCGAGTCAGGGGTCTGGCCTGGCTGTTACAGCCAGTGCAGAAGCTGAGCCATAAAAATATTTTACTTATGAATCATGCAACAAACATTATGTAAACAGTATGATAAAGCTAAAAAGAAATTTTTTAATAAGTACTTTTTTTTAAACATTAGTGTTCAAGTTTTAGGAAGATTTATTGAAAGGAATCGTTCCTAAACCATTCAAGAAAGCCTCTAAACCCTGACGGCACTGCCATAAGTGAACTGAGAAATAGCTATGTCATGTTATTGTAATTTGTAAAGTGCACTATCAGCCGGTAGGGTAACCTGGCACTGAGCAGGTGTGAGTTTAGCAAGCCTAATGCTACAAGTGACTATTCGAAAAGCAAGATCTTAAGCTTCTTGCGGAATCCAAGAACAAAGGAGGAGACTAATGGGTAGGGTAAGGTCATTCCATGCATTAGAAGTGATGTAGAAGGGGGCTCAACTGTCGGATCTGTTTTTTAAATTTATGGGATGTGTCCAAGTAGGACTCCAGCCCAGCTGAGTGAAGGTGTCTAGAAAGTTTGTGAAAGTAGATGTGATTGTTGAGGTATGAGGAGACAGATGTATGTAGCGACTTGAAGGTGTGGGTGAGAGATTTGAAAAGTATTCATTTGTGTATGGGTAGCCAGTGTAGCTCCTTGAAGTGAGGTAAGATGTATGTGGGCCACAGGAGGCTGGGAGTGATCATGTCCCCTGATGTTGATCTTGGCTGAGAGGGTGTTCCCATAGTACAGTTTCCTTGTGATTAGGGCGTGGGTGGCAGCTTTCCGGTTATTGATTAAGAGCCATTTGAAAATCTTCCTCAATTTCTGCAGTGTGGAAGCATGAGGTAGTGATGATGTTGATTTGGGCTGTCATATTATGTTGTAGTCCATGATGATCCCAAGGTTCTTGGTGAGAGCATTGGTCTTGCAGAAGATTATGACTTCAGTTATATGAACTCCATATGGCTGATGTTGTTATATGTGAAGCTTTATTATTGCTTAATAAACCATATATAAATGGGGTGTTTGTATGGTGCAAATGCTGAACTGAGTTACTCTAGCGTGCTTTAAAAACTTGCTCAAAGTGCGATTTGAGTTTAGCATGGCAACTTTCGTGCAGAACCGTCAAATGGTGAGGGGAAGAGGACACAAAAAAGTGACATTTCCCAGTTTAACTCCCATAGGAATTATTTGACGGAGCTACAGAAAAAATGGCTGAAGGTTTCTGGAGGCCTTCTTGGTTCACTTTGGTTCTCCATTTTAGTTTTACATTTTACACGTTTTAGGCTGACATCGTTGTAGCAATATTGTTTTACATGTATAAGCTTGCACAATATTATTCTGAGAAAATGTTGTACATGTTGCTTTTTTAAAGACAGCATTTCTCACAATGTATTTTTTTGCGGGATACAACAGGTTTGAGGCGTTACTCTTTATATTTTTAGCTCGTTTTATTTTTCTTGTTTTAGTCTGAGCAACCTAGGTGTAGACATCATCTGTTCTGCTTCTTTGAGGAACTAGGAAGCCAAGGCCATCGTGGAAATACGACCCTTAAATGAAGAAGAAAAGCCACAGGTAAGTGCCTACATTTTAACTGAATATTATCTATTGGGAAAGGGTTGTCTGGGATGTAACCCAATTAGTCTACCACCAGGTGTGCCAGTGAATCTTTAAACCTTCAATTTTCTTCCTGTTTAGCAGCAGGGTAGGACAGAAGGGTAGTAAGTAATTGTTATGCATGCCAAGAGAATAGGTAATAAAACAAAACAATTGGTATAAAATTGGGGATTACTCCAAGGTTGTTTGTCTATAGTACATTCAATTGTGGGCTACTAACAGGTCTCTGCCTTTTTACACTGGAGAGCCCTATCTGTCTACAACCCTGGCATTCGCTTACTCACTAACCTCCTGCCTCCTCTGCCAATCAGCATGTACCTTGGCTAGCCACGTTCATCCAGGAATGTGACGGACGGCTCATGAGAAAAATGGTCTTCCGGCTTTCTTCCATCATCTTCCCGTGAACTGGAGCTCTACGGAAAGGTAGTAATCCTACTCAGGATGGCATCTTCTTCCCTCTTTGGCGTCTCCTCGCTTGCTTCACCTCCTTCCTTTTTTGGTTTGACAAAGCAACCTATGTCAGCTGGCTTTCTTTCACTTGATCGGGTTGCGATCACATGATTCTCTAGCCCAGAGATTTTAAAGGAATCCTCAATATGTTTTGAGTTATTTTCTCCCCATATGCTTCCGTACTCAGGAAGCGTTAGCAGGCTATCAGTCCCGGTTTCTTTTGCCTGACTTCCGGTTAGGGCAGAACTTAGAGCCCTTCATTGGCTCCCTGTTGAATCTCGGATTCAGTTTAAGGCTTTGTGTTTGGTCTTCAAAGCCCTAAATGGCACTGGTCCTGATTTTCTGAAGCAATCTCTTCAATGGTATGTCCCTGGAAGGGCCCTTAGCTCCATGCAAGCCAAACAAGTTACCCTCCCCCGCGTTGCGAAACAGAGCTGGGGTGGAAGGAGTTTTCGAAATTGCGCCGCCAAAGCATGGAACAGTCTTCCTTTCTCCCTAAGGAGCTCGACAGAGCTGCTCCTGTTCTGAAAAGGATTAAAAACCTGGCTCTTCAGGTAAATTGCATTTGCACACTGTGCTAATCATAAGTTCTCTCAGACGGTAGTGTACAGTGCCAGGACACCTCGGGTAGCAGAGCGCTTTAAAAATCTTATTAACATTAATATTAACATTAATCGGTGCAAAATTAGAAGAGCAGTTTCAGTGTTCTCCACCCTCGGGCACCAGGGAATAGCGTTGGAATCCTCCTCCCCCTTTCTCTTCTGACCATATGATTGACATCTGTACACTCCATTCAAGGCTAGGAGCACAGAACAATATATCCTAGTGCTTGCATTGCCCGTTTGGAGACAGCTTCTAAAATCTAGACATAACCTCAAGACCTATCTTTTCAGAGGTGCCTCTTTTCAGGCAACTTCCTGATGGTCCGTCTACCACCGTACAAGTCAGAGGCCACCGAAGTCATCTGCGGCGTACCCCAAGGATGCTCGCTGAGCCCAACCCTCTTCAACGTCTACATGAGCCCCCTCGCGACCATCGCACGCCAACACAACCTGAACATCATCTCCTACGCCGATGACACCCAGCTGATCCTCTCCCTGACCAACGACCCCGACGCCGCCAGAGCCAACCTGCATGAAGGGATGAGAGAGGTAGCCGAATGGATGACGACCAGCTGCCTGAAACTGAACTCAGACAAGACGGAGGTCCTCATCCTGGGCTCCTCGCCCTCCGCCTGGGACGACTCCTGGTGGCCCCCCGCCCTCGGCACCGCACCCAAACCGACGGACCACGCACGCAACCTGGGCTTCATCCTGGACTCCTCCCTCTCCATGACCAGACAAGTCAACGCCGTCTCCTCGTCATGCTTCAACATCCTGCGCATGCTACGGAAGATCTTCCGGTGGATCCCCACCGAGACGAGGAAGACGGTCACCCAGGCCCTCGTCACCAGCCGACTGGACTACGGCAACGCCCTCTACGCCGGAACCACCGCCAAGCTCCAGAAAAGACTCCAGCGGATCCAGAACGCCGCGGCCAGACTCATCCTCGACATCCCCTGACGCAGCCACATCTCCGGACACCTGAGAGACCTGCACTGGCTCCCGGTCAACAAGAGGATCACCTTCCGCCTCCTCACCCACGCGCACAAAGCCCTACACGACCAAGGCCCGAGCTACCTCAACAACCGGATCAACTTCTACACTCCCACGCGCCTCCTCAGATCAACCAGCCACGCCCTCGCCGCCGTCCCCCGCATCCGAAGAGCGACAACAGGAGGAAGGTCCTTCTCCTACCTGGCTGCCAAGACCTGGAACTCACTCCCGTCCGACCTGCGCCTGACCCAAGACCACCTCTCCTTCAGGAAGAAGCTCAAGACCTGGCTGTTCGAGCAGTAACGGCACCCCCCCCCCCCTCCCAGCGCCTTGAGACCCTACGGGTGAGTAGTGCGCTCTATAAATGACTTGATTGATTGATTGATTGATGGCGAGCACCTAGTCCGGGCTGTGTAAATATAATTAACTTTGCCTACTGTACATGTATAACCAACATTTAGTGGACTATTCACAAACTATATTTTGTAGCATGTTTAGTAGTACTACAAAGGTACTCCAAAATACTGTTAACAAACCGAAGTGCAAATCCCTCCCACTCCTATCTTTTCCATGGGGAGATCCTCACACATGTAAGTTTACTACTTAGCAGTAAATGTAGGTGGGACCATGGGAAGTGGCTGGAAAAAGGGGCATGCATGCTACTAACTGGGAGGGATTTAGGGAAAGACATGCACCCACCCACAAACACATATGTCCATTGCTAAACTGCACTTCTAAAGTTACTACAGTCAAAAAAAGGGACACAAAACAGAATTGAAATACTCCAGCTCAGAGCCTGGAGTAATTCTAGCACCATGCATGGCCAACCTTTTCTATTGCAACACTCTTCCATAGTCAATAATGGACATAGGGAGTTAAAACTAAGCCTTATATGAAATCGTGTTAAATTAAATTATTTTAAATAGCTAAAAATATAAATAAATATACATTAATGTTTAAAAAAATCTAAAAATAAAACATATTTATTTAATTATTAAATATGTAAACAGAATGTACATAACATTTAAATTAATGAAGCATTCGTTTTTATTAAAAGATAATTACATTACTTTTAATCATTTCTATACATCAATTTTAATCTTAGGTGAATATTTGTTTTTTTTAATTTAAACTTCAGGCAAATAATGTTAATTTGCTTTGATATATTTAAATTAAACCTTTAATTTGAAACTGATTTAATAGTGAGCAGTATTTTTTTATTTTGTTCTACATTTGAATTAAATATATGCAATTGATTTACTTTATTATTTGACATATGTGGGTTTTTAATTTAATTCCCTGTCTCCATTATATTCAATGGGAGGGCGTTGCAGTAACAATTGTTGGCGATGTGTGTTGCTCGACTTATTATTCTTTTTGCCAGTAGTAACTTACACTCATAAATTTGGCTCCACCCCCTTTTTGAGGAGGTGGAGGCATGCAATACTATACCTATGAGTAACTGTACCTACAGCTTTCACTAGATTTACGCTCAGAGTTTGTGAATAGCCAAAAGCAGTAAAGTTACTCAAAAGTGTAAGAGTAAATTACACGTGTAAATTACTCATAAGTTTAAGTTACCTTTGTGAATGCACTCATTATTCTGCAGTGCTTCTGTCAGCCTTCTAGTAGGCAAAGATTGCCGGAAAAACATTGGAGGGTAACATCAGAAGATTAGATTATAGCCTGTCAGGGGTAGTATGAGGTTGCCGTTATAGCGCTGTTTTTGTGTGAACATGTTCAGAGATAATGATCAGTTATAATTACTCCATTTTTAACTGAAGCCCTGTTAAAAAGTATTTCTCACTACCAAGCATAATGTATTTCTTTGCCTATTGCATAGACAATATGAATATTCTTAATAGCATATTCTTTTGAACGTCACAGGTCAGCATTGATACAGACCCTTTACAGTAACTTTGATCTTTTTTCCTACAAAGCCTTCAAAAAGGAGATATTTTAGAGTACCAGAGGGTAAATTTAGCACTTCTGTTTCTTTGTTCAACCACTATCGTGATTAAGTGCTAATGAGGAGTTATAAATCAGCGAGTGCCTTCCACCAGTAAATTTAAGGGTCTTCATTAGTTTAATGATTTTTCTCTCATCCATAGTCACCTCATTTTTGGTCTGGTCTAATTCACAGAAATAAAATCTAAAAAAGGTCTTAATTTCTTCATGTGAAATCCAGTTTTCCTTTGCTGTCTGTCAATTGTGTGTTACAGTTATCCTGACTAAGGAAAAGTGCAGCCACTTAACTATTCTTCATTTCGAATTTGCAAAAAAATAAGTTAATAAGGAATTAAATAACACCCTGTTTTTGGAAGAATAGTGATAAAGCATGCCTGTGTGGGTGAGGAACATGACAAAAATAAACCTTGCACTGAACTATACTGGGATGTATTTGAGAGTATGCAATACAAATGCCCGTTTAGAACAAGATATCTAGACCATTCACCTTCTTGTGCGTTAAGTCGTTTCAGCCAGCCAGTCAATGGCTTTCATCAGGAATGGTACATTTTGGCCACGTATTTGACCGAGACTTTGCTGCCTCATAACAATAGATAAATTGACTAAATGCAAAATAAGTTTATTAAAATAAGCTTCAAATATTTTTTATCGAAAACATAATAAATCCTGTCCCAGGTCTTTGTTGCCAGTGTGTGGTTGGGTGGCAAAGTGACCTAGAAGTTGGTACCCTACAAATGTCTCCATCTGTTGTCACTTACTGTCTTACGAATCGCGGAGGATGACAAGAGGAGCAAGTCATTAAATAAATTGTCTTATTGCTTTCTGTATAGGTCTTGAGAGGTTTATTTAGATTTCTAGATTATTGTCTATTTTGCATTTTTGTAACTTGCAGTAACAGAATTAGAATTTCCAGTTGGCCTGTGTCGAGCAAGGTGAGAAGATCTCCCCTAATATTGGCCACTTGTGTTTGGTGCCCCTAAGACAATGAAAGCCAACTTGTTGATAGTGCAGGATATTATTCAACTCCATGAACTTGGGAACAAGCATGCATCTCACCTTTTATGATCTCACTTGGAAAATGGATGTTTGAGATGGCCTCTCTATGTCAACCCTCTAACCAGCTAGTCACCCAATGAATTTGTTTAGCAGAGTAATAGATCTCAAAATGCATGGTCCCTACGCCTCCTTCCTCCCTGAGTAATTTAAATGTTCAAAGTGCTAGTCTATAATGGTTAGAACTGTATATATCTAATGAGTCAATATTACGTCTAAATCCAAGATGTTCTATCTGGGAATCCAGATGGGGAGTACACTAAAGTAGTATAAAAAGCATGGGAGCATGGAAATGTTGGCTATTTGACTCATCACCAAATAAAAAAGGAGAGTCAGGCAAAACTTAATGCAACCCCTAATCAAAGTGAGTGCCTTGTTCAGGTTGCCCATTTATATCTACATCTGTGTGGAAAATGTGCACTCCTATATATTTAGATGTTCTAGACACCAAGCTCATATCCTCAGATTATGTTGTGGGAGGAGCTGTCAAGTCTGTTGTTCCGAGTAGGAATATGCACAACTTAAGCATGTTTTCCTGTAAATCAGATATGTGTCTAAAATCTTCTAATGCTTGAGCTGTAGTATCTACTTCTAAGTGCTGTCCTGTATGAAAAATAACAGATTATCTGCATGAAGCAAGATTTTGTGAATTTTATGTTTGTGTGGGATGCCTTTAGGCTTTTATTCTGTCTAGTTTGTTCTGCCAATGGCTCCACAGTGACACCAAATATTGTAGGGGACAGTTGATAGCCTTTTTTGGTACACTTACATACCTTAAATGAATGTGATATTAGTTACTCTGTGCATACCGTTGCTATTCGAGCAGTATATAGAAGCTGGACCAGCACTATCCTATGCTCTTCCATTCCCAGTCCTTGGACTGTTAGAAGATAGTTTCAATGTAAAGTATCAAAAGCCTTTTCCAGGTCTATAGATATAATTATAAGTTCAGCCAGGTCCTTCGGAGGTTCACTAATAACTATATAGAGGCGTTTTGTGTTGAGGGCAGTATGACGGCGGGGATAAACTCATTCTGGTTCACATGGGGTAACAGTTCATACAGTCTCATAGCTAATAATTTACTGATTATTTTATAATCTAAGTTTAACAAAGATAGCAGCCGGTATGACGTTTTGTCCATATGGTTAAGTCTTGGATTGGGAAAGGTAAATGTTAGGGCCCTTATGTCAATTTGAGGAGATGTTTTTCTCCTCAAATCTCCAGTAGTTTCAGGGCAACTAAATTACTACTTGTCTCACAAAATTCCATGGGAAGGCCTTCCACACCTGGCATCTTGCTGGGTTTCATATCTCGTATATCCTCTTCTATTTCCCCCTCAGTTATGAGATGAGTCAATGTGTATAAGGGTTCCAATTATGTCTGATTGTGTTGTTGTTTCCCAAAAATGTTATACCATCGAAAATAGTAGGTAGCAAATGACTCATTTATTTAATTTTGAGTATACATGGGAAAGTTCAATTCATTTTTAATTCATGCGAAAGGGGAGCCTCTCCGTTCTGATCTAGACACCTAGGTCATTAGGCAGCCCTTTTGTCCCTATCTGTGTTTGTTATTTCTAGATATCCTCTATACTTTAGACATCACAAACACTCAAGAAGCATTGCATATTTGTTCTTTCTCTGCTATTATTTGTTCCATTTTAACGGTATTAGTTACGGATTCCATTTCAAGTATTTTAATATAAGCGTCTAGCAGATTTAGGTCATTTCAAGTGCTTTTCTTGACCCTACTTTTATATGAATGCAATGACCTCTAATTATAACTTTAAAATCTTCTCATTCTATTAGTGCACCATATGCTGTGTTCCATTTCGATGAAGTAGTATTTGATTGTGTCTCTGAGCATTTCCCTTACAGCTCTATTTTCAAGCATGCTTCCTTGGATTCTCCACACAGGTATGGCAGAGCATTACCTACCCAAGCCCAGTGTTTGTAGTAAGGGATTATGGGCCAGATGTATGAAAGCCTTTTGCATTTCTTAACAGGCCGAATCGCAATTTCGTCCCATTAAGAAATGCAAAACAGTCTTTTCATATGAAGAAAGGCCAAAAAACTGGTCACAAGTTGTGATTTCTACAAGGTAGAAATCTCAAATTGCAACAGCGATACAGGAAACACAAATAGAGATTACCTATTTGCGATTCCTAAAGCACATGTACAAAGCATTTCCTAAATGAGAATTGGGCATTTAGGAAATGCTAGCACCATCAACTCAAAGTCGAAGGTAACCAAATGCAAAATTAAAAAACACATTTAAAAATGCATTTCTTATGTGACATGAAGAGCACTTACATGTGCACTACGAAGGCACCCTTGGGTTTGGGTTTGGGTTTCCTAAACTGCGATTTACTATTAGGAAATCGCAATTCAGGAAATGCAAACCATTTCCTATTTGGCCCACAGGTGGGAATGCATTAAAATTTCCTATTTGTGATTTCCTAATAGTGATTCCTAATTAGTGGGGATCACTATTAGGAAATCGTAAATTTTGTTCATACCATTTTGCATTTCCTAAAGGAATCGTTATTTAGGAAATGCAAAATAAGGATTTCGTACATCTGGTCCTATGTTCCAAAATGGTCTTTTCTAAGTACTCAGCCCTTCTGATGCCTTGTAGACCGCCTTGTATGCAGTCGTACATGCAAGTCATAAACCGGTGAATAGAATGCAAACTTTCTTGTGTTCAGGTTCAATCAACACCAGCTGTCGACTACGTTACATTGTGATACCCCAGTGTGCTAAGGTTCATCCAGTTAAAGGTTGTGTTAAATTCCCCCCGCAGGGTGATAGCTCGGATACCTCCGTGAGGAAGAGGCCTGATCTGAACTTGGTGCATATATAAGACCCAATGCTATATCTATACCATCTAGACAGACAAAGCTAGTTCCCAGCCCTTCCTGATCTATACAGATGTCATATGGTTTGAATAGAGTGCCATATATATCCTATCCTCCATCTTGTGAATTGCAGCCTACCTGTGCCCCAGATTGCATTGAGCAGAGTCCAGGAAGTGGTAAGGAGACAGACTAGTGCTGTCTCTTCCCAAAACAAAAGTTGTTTAAAAAACGATTTTCCCTATCTGTGATTACTGTCTTTGCATGTGGTTGTTACAGTTTAAAATTGCAGTTTTGACCTGCCTGTGATTGCATATTTTATTACCTGTTTTGTGTTTTAAACTTGTGGTTTTCCCTGCCCATGATTGCTTGCATTTAACGTGTTGAATTGTGGGATTTGCAGTCCAACCTCTGTAGTTTGTCCCTCTCATTCCTTGGTGACAAATCTGTTTTCCCTCCAAATTTCTCCTTTGCTCTGTGCTAAGACCGGTGTGTTAAAACAGTGCACCCCCTGCGCAACCATTTTGTGTTCACACGCCAGTGAGGCCAGCCCCCCTGCCTCCCCCCCCCCCAGCAACAAGCATATTCTACATCAGAGGGTGCTTCTGTGAGCTGTTTATACTGTATTTACTGGGGCCTGTGCACTTCGTTTTTTGGCCAGCAGGGGGAGTAAAGTTTAATTCAAACAGTATTGTTAGATTTCGAGTTAGTGAAGCCTTTTCCTGCAGAAGTCCAAAGTGTGGATTGAGCCTGTCTGTCTCTTAGGAGATTCTGAACAGGAGAAGCAACTTCCAACTCCCTGGCCAGCAAACCTTGTCTCAGGTCGCTGGGACCTTATATTGTCTGCTAGTGGTTGGCACATGTGTACACTGATTGGTGGATGTATCTGGTGTTTCTATTGGGTTAGGGTTAATGTCCTCATGGGTTTGGTATTTGAGGGTTCTGATTGGTTTCTGTAGTAAGGTCCTGGTCTCCTATTGGTTCTAGATTTTAGGGCTAGTGTTGTGATTGGATAGTGTTAGGGCTAGGGTTCCCATTGGCTGAAAGGGTCACCTGATTACTAGGGCTACACGAGGCCAGGGTTAGTGTGTTAGTGTGTCTCAGCCCGGGCATCGAGGCTAATGGTGGAGAGGACAAGGGTAGTTGCCTGTTTAAGCCTGCTCGAGACTGGTCGGGACTAGGGCCAGAAATGCTGCCGTTTTTCTCATTTCTCTTCTACTGCTAAGACCTAAAAAAAAAATAATAATAATAAAAAAACTTTCACTCTTTTATCCCTCCACTATCCCTTTCAATCAAAATTAACAGACTAACATGTTCACTTCTCAAATTCCATATTCAACTATACTAATCTACTGCCCCAATAACTGAATAACATATCTACTACTCAAATGACTTCATATTTATACTATACTAATTTTAAACACAAATCCTTTATGGGTTCTGGAGTGGTGTGTTACTCGCCAGAAAAGCGCTTCAACACCCATCAGGGTTAACAAGTGCTATATGAATGCTAATCTTTCTTCCCCTTTTATCCCTCCGCTATCCTTCTCACTCCAGTAACAGACTAATATCCACCACTGAAATTACCTCCTATTTCACCATATTAATTCACCACTAATCCTTTATAGGCTTCCGGAATAGCGTGCGTCAACAAGCAATTAAAAAAAAAAAACCTTTGTCCTCCTCTATCCTTCTGCTATCATTCCATATCCAAATAACTGACTAACCTATCCACCACTTAAAATGTACTTGCATATTTCACTATACTAATTCAACACTAATCCTCTATGGGTCCTGGAGTAGTGTGCTACCTGCCGAAAAAGCGCTTTGACGCCTCGTCAGGGGTAGTAAGTACTATATATATGCAATTACAATACAATACAATACAATATCAACATACCCTTTCCATAGGACAACTACTTATTATTATATGTTGGCCTCTCTATCTATGTTAGAGTTTGTGTATTTTGTGATTCATAAGGTAGGTCTCATGAAGAAACGCAATTTGTGTGTCCTACATTTTAAAAAGGTACGCACCTGAAAGCACATAATGCTATTGCACATTACCCTTAGTTTCCAGGTTGGTAGTGTGTATTTATTGATTTGTTTCATGTAAGTGTATAGCAGAACAGCTGTTGTTTTTTCTTTTTCTCAGGGTTTTCCACCACCCCTAGAACAACTTGAATCCTTCTGTACAACTCCATCTGCTTCCCAATCTCATCAAGGCCCTTGTCCATGCTATTCTTGTGGATGTAATACTGTAATCTAGAACCCCAACTACCATTCCCCAAGACAAGTGGTATTTAAACTCCCCACCCAAATATGCTAGAGGGTATTCACACCTGCTCTTTTTGACATTAACAATTATTACTCGGATGCTAAGTGTTTTGTAGCAAACGTACATTTGTGTTTTAATAAGGTCTTGTATTTTTTTTTAAAGATTGTATACCTTCACACAGTGTAAGGTTTATGCTGGAGGAGGAACTGACTGTGACACTACCAGGGAAAACGTGCAACGCTTTTTGGAGTTTGATAGTTTTGTGGCACATTGTCAATGGGATTTCAAACATACATAAGGTACCCAAGATACTCAAGTATTTGCTCAGGAGCAACAATCATTCCTGTGGAAAGGAGAGTGAGTACCTAGGTGTAGTAGCTTGTACAATTTTGCTGTGAGATTTAATAGGTCTGCATTCTTAGTGCTAATCAATCTCTTACAGCACTTGTTCCTAAACTTTTTACATTTGTGGACCCCCACTTATTCATTTCTGGAATCCGGGGGTCCCCAATGAATCATTACTGGAATTCAGGAACCCCCAAAGGCATCACTGGATGCCAGGAAGCCCAGCTTAAGCTATTTCGGTGATTTTTACCTCAAAATAATACACAAAATCATAGAATCAAGCATTTATCAAGCAAATACACAAATGATGGAATATTTTATGTAATTCACAAACAAATGTGGAAAATAGACATATTACATTTTAATAGGTAAGTTATGGCTTTTCTATATTCACCAGAGGCCACCCATACATACTTTATTCTGTATGATGCACAAATTAGTCTCAGGACCCCATCTTAATTGTAACCCCTCAGTTGAAAACTCTTTCACATTTACATGATGTTTTAAAGTTTTCACGTTTATATTTTTCTTCTCGATCTACCTACACTTTATTAATTTGTTAATCATTATGTCATTTTCTAAGCAGTCACGGACCCTTTGGATAAGCTTTATAGATCCACAAGGGTCCCGGCCCACAGGTTAAAAACCACTGTCTTATTCTCACCTCCACACGGGTGATGCTGACTGCATAGAGAGAAGCAATGAAAGCCACTGGATGAGCTGTCTGACATTGGAGACCCTGTTGTGGAAAGGGACTATACTCCTGCAAGTGGCTGCACTCTGCGACTCCGCATGTGGGACATTAGGCATCATGACACTCGGAGAAGTGCTCACAGACTGGTTTCTTAAGTCCTTTCCAGATCTGCAGGAGAAATACCATTGCACCGTACCCAGTTTTTTCAATATCTCCAGCTCCGACATGCACTCACCACATACTTGCCATTAAGCACCAAATTCCGGCCTACTCACCACTGGAGGGGAAACTCTTACTAACTGATTTTAAAACACATAAACTGTCTGTACTTTATCAAACGCTGCTATGTCAACAACCAGACCCATTAATGAAGGAGGCATGGTCACAGAACCTTGGCCAGCTTCAGGATGAGGATTAGAGGGAGGCGGTGCCCGCCCCAAGAGAAGCGTTGGTGGCCGCTAAGTTCTGACTTTTCCAACTCAAAATACTGCACTGCAAGCACACTGCTGTTCATAATGGTGCTGATTGACTCCAGGTGTTGCCTGTGCTGTGGTGATGCCACTGGGGATTTACTACACACCTTTTGGGGCTGCCCAGTGATTCCACATTTCTGGGAGAGGGTGATGGGGGCTCTGGGGATGATGCTGGGTTGGAGGGTTCCCAGGGAGCCTAAACTGATCTTGCTTCATATTGCAGATGATCTGGAGGACAATAGATGCCAGAGAGTGCTGCTCTGGCTGGGGCTGCTCATGGTTAAACAAGATATTGCAAAAGCATAGATGGATGCAGAGGCCCCCTCTTGGGACGGGTGAGAAAAGGGTGTGGATTTCTGTATGGACCTGGTGCACCCGACATATCAGGTTTGGGGGTACCCTCATAAACACTTTAAGATATGGAAGGGCTGGGTTGACCACCAGAGCATACATGTTAAACCCTGTCAGTCTAGGACCTGATCCATTGACAGTGAGATATGCTCCTTTAAGGTCATATAATGTTGAGTTCGCAGGGGGAGGGATGGTTCTTGGCTTTACGGGCACTGTGTTTGAGTGTGTCACTGCTCATAGTGTTTCCAGTGTCAAAGCTGTCAATGCACAATGCTCGTAGTATACTTGTGTTGTGACAGCTAAGATTTGCTTGTTTTATTCTGCATGGGTTGTGCCAGACTTAGCTCTTGTTATTAAAACTTAGACCTCAATAAAAAGTTTTTTTTTTTAAAGAACTACTGTCTTACAGGACCACATGGGCACTTTGCGAACAGCCTGAAACGACTCCCTCCTATTTCGCAACAGTGAACAGGTCATATATTTATGTCATGGAAGTTTTGGTTACAAGTGGTCCTAAAAAGCCTACCTCTCTGTCCCTTTTGTTCACCATTCACAATTTCGAAATGGCTTATGTGATCTGGGACCAGGGTCTCAGATATTGAACGCTAAAAGGCTGTGGAAGACATTACCTAGTAGATTTAGAATATGCAAAAATCTGCCTCCAAGAAACTTACTCCCATAATAATAATAATTCCATTTGTAAAGCACCTGGTTACACCCAACGGTGTGTCCCCGCGCTAGGATAAAGACTCCCAGAGGAAATAAAAAGGAAAGACTGTATCTAGACTAGGAGGAAATGGGATTCTGAGAAAGATATACAGAAAATCCTAACTTAGGGGTGAAATAGTTAGGTTTTTATTCCTTTGTGAAAGATTCTTTCAATGGGTTCGGCTCTCAGAGTCAGTGGTAAAGTGTTCCACTTTTTGGCTGCGAGATAGCCAAAAGATCAAGCTTTCATCCTGGCTCTTTGGATTTTGGGCACTATGACTCTAAGACTCTAAGATTGCAGGAGTGTAGGAGGTTATCATCTAGCGGACCTCTATTCCACAGAATTCTGTGACAAGAGAACATGGCTTTGCAGGTGATCCTCTTTTCCACTGGCAGCTAGTAAAGAGTAGGCAGAGCTTTAGAAGTGGATGTTCTTCTAGGAAGATTCAGGACCAATCGTGTGGCAGCATTTTGAATACGTTGCAGGTTACTGAGGCTTTTTTGGAGACTCCTAGATAGAGAATGTTACCATAGTCTATTGGGATGTGACTAGAGTGTGCACAAGGGTTTTTCTAGGCTCGATAGGTAGTAGATATAGGAGTTTCCTTAGGACTTTAAGAGTCCCAAAGCAGTTTCCGGTTACCTTACTGAATTGACTCTTAAACAAGAGTTTGGGATCAAACCAGACCCCCAGATTTTTAGTTTCCTCTTTAGGGGCAGGAGTTTGTTCCAGAGCCTGGGGCCACCATGCCGATGACCAGATTGAAGGTGTTTTCACGACTGGCGTTACTTTGGTTTTATTGCCGTTAAGTTTAAGGCAATTGTTCATCCATGAAGTGAGCTTCCCTAGACAAGAGGAGACCTGATTAGCCACTGTCTCCGTGTCCTGAATTAAAGTGACAATAAGTTGCGTGTCATCCGCATATGACACAATAGTGAATTTGTATTTTTCTACAATTTCTGCAAGGGGGCCAATATAAAGATTGAATAGAGTGGGGCTCAGTATTGATCCCTGAGGGACCCCCTGGCTGAGAAGAATGCTTTTAGATGTATGAGGGTATTGAGCGACTTGGAAGCTGCGAGAAAGGAGGTCATCAAGCGAAGAGCTGAGCCCCTAACCCCACAAAGCACTAGTCTTTGGAGAAGTAGGTTATGCGATATGGTGTAGGATGCTGCACGTAGGTCCAACAGGACCAGTGCTACAATATGTCCTGCATCTGCACATTTCCTCAAGTTTTCCGTAGCGAGAAGTAGGGCTGACTCCATAGAGTAGGAGACTCTAAAGTCAGATTGTGAAGAGTGAAATAGATGATTAAGATTGATGTTATTTACAAGTTGATTATTCACTACTTTCGCTGTAATTTTGGCAAAGAATGGAAGGAGAGAAATTGGGCGTAGGTTATCTAGCAGCATAGGGTCGGCGGAAGGTTTTTTATGCAGAGGAATGAGGAAATAAAATTGGAAATTGCGCACCATCGTTTCCCTTCTCCGCCTGTCTGCCATTTTGATTCAGACAGCACCCTTTTTCCTTTTGCGTGTGTCATCCATTTTGTCTCCAAACCCACGAGCAAGACACCCTGCACCTGGCCTCTCCGTTCATTGACCACACATTCTTGTGGCTCTGCCAATTCCGAGAACCAAAGAGATAGTTCCTGTTTTAAGAGACCGTTCCTGTTCTTGACTCTAAGCCAGAAATAACCCCCCGGTTGAGAAAGGGCCTTCAACTGAAAAGAGCATTTCGACACTGAGGAAGGACCCTCAACTGAAGGGAGCACATTTCGACACACTACATGCACTCTCATGAGACACAAGAGACGCCCATACCTTGACACATCTGGTTGGAAATTACTGTTTCTATTCTTCTTCTTCTCCTTTTTGCCTACTGCCTGAACTGTATAAATATTCAGCTGTGTGAATAAAACATCAGACCACTCTTGAACCCGCTTGGTGAAGGAGCTCTCCCTTAACTCGAGTTATTGAATAAACCCTTCTTTACTCGAATACCACGGACTCCTCTCTTTACTTAATTTACAGTATTTTACTAATATAGAAATTCTAAGATAAGGTAATTATTTACCACATTTCTGGTGCCTGACAGGGACGTTCCCTCTCCCCCACGCGCCAGCGATGTCGGACCCGGTACTGCCTCCTCCTGACCTTCGACGGACTTCAAAGTGCACAGACGCGGGGAATTCCTGCTAACTCCCTCGAGACGAAGGGGGGGGGCGACTGCGGCCCGTCATCCACACGAGGCGGTGAGGAAGATTGCGGAACGTCCAGACCCAGAGCCCAACCCGTGAAGAAGACGAGTCCGAGGTCTTGTGAGCCCCGTTTCAGAAGCTGCGCGCATTTCAAGATCAACAGGCCTTCTAGTTTGTTTCTCGGTGAGTACTACTGAAAGTATAAAGACGGAGCCACAACTTTTGTGGGTACGGTAAAGATATATGTTTGTTGTTTCCCATTTCTATTTTTAATAGAAAGTCTGCCATCATGCCTATTTTTTTAGAAAATACGTAAGATGGGAACTAGAAAAAGTATTCTCGAGAAGGAGATTCCCCTCCCTCCTCGGGATACTCCAGGACATTTTATGTATACAAAACATGGCATTGGTGCAATTGTTTATTGTGATTTATGGGTAGATTACACCAAAGATTTCGAATATAAATATAGGTGGCCCGAGGCAGGGACTTTTGACATGAAATGTGTATTGAACCTAGAAGAACAGTTGTGGAAAAGAAAGGTCCGACAGTCACAAAGTGACGCGGTCGAACTATGGAGAAAAGAGGCCCATAGGAGGCAGGAGAAAGCATTGAACAAAGTCGAAAAGAGTAAGAGAATGTCAGAGCAGGTTCAGAATGAACGATTACAAGAAATAGGACGAGAACTAGAAAATGAAAGGAATAATAGGGAACAACTAGCCGTTTCCACCGGTCTCTATCCTGTATTACCTAAAACTTCCTCGCAGATAGAGACCGTCCCACCTAAGACACAACCCACTGCCCCATTTCCAGAGGATACTTTCACCACCTTCCTCTTGGACGCCCCACCTCCATATGACACCCCAATAGTCCAGGCAACCCCACAACAGCCCTTGAATACCAAACAAGCCCAACCACGGCCTGGAAGTAACGAGGGTGCAGAGGGACTAGCCACAGGGGACACGATTCCCGAGTGCCCCTATGATCCGGCCCCAAGTACCACTGGGGAGGCGGGCCGAATAACAAAAATACTTCACGATTCATGGATAGAGATCAAGGGTTTACCTGCTATAGGCCCACTCCTTGAGGCAGCTTCCGAGTTTCTCCGTACCGGGGAAGACTCTAAGGCTGTTAACAGATTAACCAAAAGCAGACTTTACGCTATCAAGGTACACATGTATAGGTTTCTTATTTGTTGTTTTATTAAACACCTACAAGTGGGAGGAAAAGATGTACCCACGTCATTTTATGAGTTATTGGACTCAACTTCTGACCATACCGATGTAGGTTTGGTAAATGACGCACTTGACAGGTTCACCCGTAAGGTGACACGTACTTGGCAAAATGTACAGACCGAGGAGGAAGAGAACAAAGGTGAGGAACACACAACACTACCGGTTGTAAAAGCTCTACCAGTAAGACGCTCCATTTCCACGTCACGATCCCCACCCCTCCCATTTCTCCAGGGCCATCCAGAACGGCCGTCAATAGATGACCTGTTTCAAGCCACGGTAGTAGCATTAGACGACTGGCTAGACCAGGAACCTCCGTTTACACCGGAGGAGAAGGAAATAGCCAGAACTGCGACCCTATGGGTCTCTCAATATAAGATAATGACAGTGATCTCATAGCCCAACTCTTTTTAGCATTACCACGCCCACATCAAAGATTAGCGAGTCTCTACATGGTACAGCATCTCATCACTCTCAATGACACTTTTTTAAAACATAATCCAAGACTAGAAGATTTTCTGTCAGACTGTGCTGATAACATATTCCTCTACAATGGCTCAGTTTTTCTCAACAGATTCATAGATTTTAGACAAGAATACCAGAAAGCGGTTGAATATAGACTTTTCACTGATACTTGTGGATCGGTTAATAGACTTCCTCAAACACGCCACTTCCCCATGAGGGAGGTTCACCCCAGAGCTGACGCAGATGGCGCGTTACAACGCGTTTTCATTTATGTACCCTTGACAAAACGTGAATTACTAAGAATGAAAGAGATGGTTCCCCCTCACTCAAAAGATCCTGCTGGATTTTTTAAGGAATTAGGAGACATATTAATGATGGGAACATATACTCTTTCTGATATCACAGCAATTCTGAAACTATTATTGCCCTCGGGTATATATGACAAACGACGAGAAAAAGATTGGGAGGTGGCGGGCGAACACATTAAATGGACCGAACTTCAGAATGACGAAAATACTAGGGTAGCAGGTCAAGGTATAGGAGCCAAACTCAAGGCACTTCCCTGCACTATTTTGAAGGTGTTACCACAGTTATTGACAGTGAAAAGGAGGATTGGGATGCCATTTCCTCCTGCAAACAGAAACATGGTGAAGACATAGGAGATTATTACACAAGACTTGAAAAGTGTTTTGCGGTAAATAGCGGTCTTACACTGACAAGCGAAGCTTACCCGCATCTGTTTGTTTCCAAATTAGTAGACAACGCCTTGCCAGCTATAAAGGAAAGAGTACTGAAGGTAGAAAGTACCTGGCAAGCCCATACACCGCCACAGGTGTTACAAATGCTACAATACCATCAAAACCGCATTAGGGATGAAGACGAGAATGATAACAAGCGCATGAAAGACACAAAGATGAAAGCATTAGTAGCCCATACTGCACCCCAGCGCCAACAGACACCAGGCAGCCAGACAAACGCAAAGAGTACTTGCAATTATTGCAAAAAGTCGGGACACTTTGTTAAAGACTGTCCTGTCTTAAAACACAATTTGGCCACTGGTAAGACACAGCCGTGTCCATATCAGCCAAAACAGAATGCCCCACAAGGCACTACAGCACCTCCAGCTCCACCGACAGCACAAATGACCCAAATATTCATTGGAGATGATGGCTATAATGAATACTACCCAGATTTTTCATGATGTTGCCCAGGGAGAGAAGATGACAAACTGCCCCTAATCCCCATCCCAGTAGATCAGAAAGGTCCATTTGTAGAGGTCCGACTTCTTGGGGAGGATAGAAAGTTTCTACTAGACACTGGGGCTAGTAAAACAACAATAAGCCATCAAGAGGTCCCAGAGGCTCCTCTCTTGGGTTCAAAAAGTATTTCTCTGGGTTTCTCCGGACAGCCTGTGACAAACGTCACGTCACAACCACTGCCCTTACAGGTTGGTCCCCTCACGACAACTACAGATCTTATATTGACAAAATCATGTCCAGAAAATTTACTTGGTATCAAGACATTGAAAGAATTAGGAGCTGTTATTGTTTGCTCACCTAAGGATGTTAGATTATTCCTACGAGATTTTAAAGGACACTACACCAGTGGAGAATTAGACGAACTTTAGAAAGATTTGCCACACACCCTTTGGGCCACTGATTCCACCACAGTAGGGTGTATGGAAATAACACCTCACGAGGTTACACTGAAAGAGGGAGCCCAACTGCCACGCAATAGACAATACAAAATTCCACCTCAAGCTGAACAAGCGTTAATGTCATTTATTTAGGATCTAATACAGTCAGGTGTGGTTAAAGAAACGATTTCTAATATTTGTAATTCCCCAGTTTTAGCAGTTCATAAAAAGTGGAACTGGGAACACCCCCTGTCTATAGACTAGTGGTGGATTTGAGAGAACTTAATAAATGTGTCATTCCACAACACCCCATGGTTCCAGACATCTCCACGTTACTCACAGCCATAGATGCAGAAGCGACACATTTTACTGTAATTGACTTAAAAAACGCATTCTTCAGTATACCCATTCACCCAGACAGCCAATACCTTTTCGGCTTCTCCCTACAAGGACGGAGCTTCCAATTTACAAGAGCTCCCCGAGGTTTCACCGAAAGCCCAAGTGTATATAGCCAAGCGTTAAAAAGACAACTGGATACTATTGAAATGCCCCCTGACACTGCATTGTTGCAGTATGTTGATGACATCCTCATTACGGCCAGATCTGACCCAGCCTGTGCTGAAGCATCATTGCTGGTACTAAAATTCTTAGCTGAGAATGGCCATAAAGTTTCCCCTGGTAAACTCCAATTTGGTTTGCAGCAAGTGGCATACTTAGGGCACTTGCTGTCAAAGGAGGGTAGGCAGCTTACACAGGAACGCATCCAACTTATACAACAAATGCCACAACCAACAACACAGAAACAAGTCCGAGCTTTTGTTGGCCTTACCTCATATTGTAGACAGTGGATCCCGCAATTTGCCCTCATTGCTAAACCATTAGTACAGCTGACAACACTTGAAGCTGGCGCTACCCCAAAATTACCCTGGACGGATGAACACACACAAGCTTTTCAGTCTCTTAAAAAGGCTATGTGTCAAGCCCCAGTGTTGGCAACACCTGATTACACCAAAGATTTTACCTTATTTGTAACAGAAAGCTCAGGTACAGTCCTGTCGGTCCTGACCGAACTTCAGGCAGACAGGCATAGACCATGTGGTTATTTTTCCAGTACATTAGATCCGGTGGCCCAAGCACTCCCTGCATGCCTCAAATCAGTGGCTGCCAAGGCACAAGCCATTAGACAGAGTGACACTATCGTACTAGGACACCATCTGGTAGTCCAGGTTCCACATGCTGTTGAACTTCTCCTAAACAGAACGCAAACACAATATCTGACAATAACCAGACTCACAGGATACGAGATTACACTTTTTCAGCCACACATTGAGATCCGACGATGCAACATTTTAAACCCAGCAACACTGTTGCCACTTACCTCTTCTGCTGAACAACTTCACGATTGTATTGATACAATTGATTTAGTGACCAAACCCAGACCAGATTTACAAGATACACCCCTCTCCGAGGCAGAGATGACACTTTTTGTTGATGGTTCTTGCATGAGACTCCCCACTGGAGAACTGGCGGCAGCTTATGCCGTCACAAATGGTATAAACACTTTGGAAGCACACAAAATAGAGATACTGTCAGCACAAGCAGCCGAACTAGTAGCACTAACACAAGCATGTCACTTAGCAAAAGGAAAATCAGTTAACATCTACACTGACTCACAATACGCTTTCGGGGTTGTACACAATTTCGGCACATTATGGAGGGAGAGGGGATTTCTCACATCACATGGGTCCAAAATACAACATGCTGCCCTCATCACTGCCCTCTTGGAGGCTAGCCAATTACCAACCAAAATAGCGGTGCTGAAATGTAAGGCACACACAAAAGGAAGAGATGAAATATCAAAAGGAAATGATTTCGCAGACAATGCAGCCAAACTGGCGGCGAACACAGAATTGAATACACTACACCGCCAATACGCAATACGAGACCCCTTTTCTGACATCCAGGATGTCCAAAGTCACACCATACCACAGGAACTGCTAAAATGGAAGGAAAAAGGAGGGGTCCTTACAGACCAGGGTTGGATGACACCTGAGAGAGCAGTATGGCTACTACCGGATGCTATGGTTCAGGTTATAGTAAACACCATACATGGACCAGCGCATCTGGGAGAAAAGGCAATGTTAGATAGCATACAGAACATATGGCATAACAAACATTTGAGAGCTGCAGCCAAACAAAAAGTAAAAACATGCATGATTTGTAACCAGTTCAACCCAGGTAAAGGCACAAAGGTGGAGCAGGGTGGATTCCAACCCCCAGACCATCCATTTGAAGCTCTCCAGATGGACTATATTCAGATGGAGAGATGTAGAGGTTACAAGTATGTACTGGTGGTGGTGGGCGCATTAACAAGGTAGACTGACGCTTATCCTGTCCCTGACTATACCGCCACAACGACTGCTAAGGTTCTAGTAAGAGAGTACTTCCCCCGTTATGGATTGCCAAGAGTCATATATTCAGACAATGGCCAACCTTTCTCTTCCAAGCTAATGAAACATGTCTCCCTTCTATTAGGATACACTTGGAAATGTCACTGCGTGAGACACCCCCAGGCAGCAGGATTGGTAGAAAGACACAATCAGACTCTTAAAACTAAGTTAGCCAAAATTTCAGCAGAAAAGGGCGTAGATTGGATGACTGCCTTACCAGTAGCCCTGTTCTATATGCGAATTGTACCACACTCCCGAATAGGATTAGCCCCATTCGAGATGGTTTTTGGCAGGCCACCAAACATGTGGGGAGTTCCTAGACCAAAATCTATTACCGATGTAGATAGGAGAATATTGACTGATTACCTGTCTTCCTTGATGTCTGCACTCCATTCTTGTCGTTCACAGGTGGCTGCAGCCTTCCCAGACAAAACCAACCCGGAAGAACACACCATCCGACCCGGGGACTGGGTCTCAGTCCGGAACTTCGACAAGACAAATCCCCTCCAGCCCAGGTGGAAGGAACCGAAGTTGGTCCTCTTAACTATGCGGACTGCCGTCAAGATCGAAGGCCGAAAAGGCTGGCTACATGCCAGCCATTGTAGAAAATACTTTGGAGAAATAGACTCTTTTGCCAGCGAGATCGCCAAATCCAGTGACACTGTGACTGAACAATCCTCATTGCCCTTGGAACAGACCCCACAACAGGAATATAAATCAAAACTGAGGTCCGCCACCCGGATTCTGGCTGATTAAGCCCACGGACACAGGTCTCGTGGTGAAGCGGTTAGAGCATGGGGGCAGACTCAGACACTCTGACTATGTGGGAAAAAGAGAAAATGAGGCCCCTAAAGAAGAATGTCAAGAAGTTGCATAGCGGACCTATCATATGTTTGATCATACTGTTTTTCTTGATGACAATCATGACGTGTCTTGGTTGGGCCCTCCACATTGCTTTCCCACCAGCACCACATTTCTCTCCTGCACCTAACAACACTCAAGAGCACACGTACCTCGACTTGCCCCCTCATGAACAAGCTCATAGGCTAGCTCTCTGAAACAATACCTTTATACAGATGCTACACTATACGCATCAGGTCAGCAATATCACAGACTGCTGGATATGTGGTCGCCTCCCACCTCATCAAAAGGAGGGAGGGATGCCTCTCTTCCCCTTCCCGTTTTCTTATAATGGAACTTGCGAGGCCTGGTTCGCCCTAATAACAACCGACAGGACTACCCCCACCTCCTGCCCTGATGGAAATAAGTCTTGCAAGAATGGGTGGCCTTGGGGGGACTTAAATAAGGTCCTTAATGCTGTCTGCTACCCGAATGAGGATGGAGATCCTCAGGCGACAGGTACGGCCCTAGAAAGCGAAGAGTACAAACAGGGGAACGTGAGCATGTCCTACAGGATATTAAATACCAAACCTAAAAAGAATGCTGGACCCCCTTCTATCTCGGTCTCAACAGTAAAAGGGCACCTGTGCGTCCGGAAAAATGGCTCTGTCCCATTAGGACACAGTGACTGTCATACCACTGTGAGTTTTGAAGACAAGGGAAAATCATCATTTCTAGCATCCCGCCATACTTATTTCATCTGCGGGCAAACAGCCTATGTGCGGCTGCCCTTGAACTGGGGGGGGAACGTGCTATATAACATTTCTGCTACCTCCTGTCTTTGTGGCCCCATCCACTTACCACCGAGACCTCCTAGTACCCCATGTTAGACATAAAAGAATGATCGATATCTCCGGGATTGATCACACGGAAACTACATTAGACCAATAAACAGACTTCAACAAAGGATTATTTTTCTTTATCGGCCCTGTGCTGAACAGCAAGCTCATACGCAAGTTGACAAGGACCTTGGTGGCTGTTATAAATCAGACGGCGTCTGCCCTGGGGATCTTGACCCAGGAACAGTCTGCCATAAGATTGGTTGCCCTCCAAAACCGCCTTGTCCTTGACGTCATCCTGGCTGACAGAGGCGGAGCCTGTAGAATTATCGGCTCTAGCTGCTGTATTTTCATCCCTGATAACTCTCCGTCTGTATATACAGCTATAACAAAATTACACAAGATAGCCGCCAGCCTACATCAAGAACCTGGCACTTGGACGTTGTCTGACTGGTTTTGGACAATAATATCATCCTGAGGATGGAAACTGCTGTCAGCAGCAGGCATAATATTCCTGGTAATAACTGGATGCTGCCTTTGCATCCAATGTGGCCCTGCCCTGTGCGGGCTATGCACCGCAAGCTGCATTCCTAAACCACATATCCAGCAGAAAGAAAACGAGACAATTATGCTACAGGAATGCATAGACAATCTCCTGCAAATTGAGATATAGATACAGGTACACTCTGGGGCAAGGAGGGAATGAGGAAATAAAATTGGAAATTGTGCCCCATCGTTTCCCTTCTCTGCCTGTCTGCCATTTTGATTCAGACAGCACCCTTTTTTTTCTTTTGCGTGTGTCATCCATTTTGTCTCCAAACCCACGAGCAAGACACCCTGCACCTGGCCCCTCCGTTCATTGACCACACATTCTTGTGGCTCTGCCAATTCCGAGAACCAAAGAGATAGTTCCTGTTTTAAGAGACCGTTCCTGTTCTTGACTCTAAGCCAGAAATAACCCCCCGGTTGAGAAAGGGCCTTCAACTGAAAAGAGCATTTCAACACTGAGGAAGGACCCTCAACTGAAGGGAGCACATTTCGACACACTGCATGCACTCTCACGAGACACAAGAGACGCCCATACCTTGACACATCTGGTTGGAAATTACTGTTTGTCACTTCCTTATTCTTCTTCTTCTTCTCCTTTTTGCCTACTGCCTGAACTGTATAAATATTCCGCTGTGTGAATAAAACATCAGACCACTCCTGAACCCACTTGGTGAAGGAGCTCTCCCTTAACTCGAGTTATTGAATAAACCCTTCTTTACTCTAATACCACGGACTCCTCTCTTTACTTAATTTAAAGTATTTTACTAATATAGAAATTCTAAGATAAGGTAATATTAAATTATTTACCACAGGGAGAACTATTGCTTGCTTCCATTTCAGTGGAACCTCACCTGAGCAAAAGGATATATCTATAAGCTGTTGGATATAGGGTAGAACAAAATCCATTCCTTGCATCAAGAGTTTGGGCGGAGCTGGATCAAGAGGGGAGCCAGATTTGATGCTCATGGCCAGACCCTTCAGGTCATCCAGCGTGGGGGTTTTGAATTCAGAGAGGCCAATCCCCCCCAAATGCTGCTTCATGAGAGGTGTCAAAATTGATACAGCTACATGCTTCTGACGGGAATGTGTCATAGATCTTCACTGCTTTAGACGCAAATGTGTCATAGATCTTCACTGCTTTAGATGCAAAGAAGTCAGCAATTTTATTACAATTTTCAAAGGATATCAGTGGAGGGGTCATTGCACTTTTTAGCGATGACAGATATTTGAGACTAGAGAAAAGTTCTTTAGATGAATTGTTGGCTTGCTCAATTTTATCAGTATAGAAAGCACAGTGTGTTTTCCTAATGAGTGCATGATACTGTTTAAGCTCATTTATAGATGGTTTTACTAGTTGGGCAGCAATCCGTCCTCCACTTCTGCTCGAGGTTTTTACAAGTTATTTTAGCTGCAATCAGAGTTTTGTTTAACCAGGGGCAGGATTCCGCCGTGTTCTGATAGGTCTACAGTGCTATTTTGTCTATAGCTCCTAATATCTATTTTTTGACAGCCGAGTTTGCTTTATTGAAGTTATCCCCAAGTTGGAGGTTGGTACTCGAGAGATTCTGAGTGAAGGTTTCAGTGTTAAACTTAGTCCACTTCCTTCGGGTGATCATCTGACTAGGCATAAAGGAAAGGGGTGGTCTGTCAAGAAGCATGCCAAAGGCCACCAAGTGGTGGTCTGACCAGGGAACTATTACTGGGGTGTCCACTTCAATCTAAGGAAAGTTGGTAAATATCGGGTCTAGGAAATGTCCTTATTGGTGGGTGTTCACTTTTTGAGTTAGATTCATAATTATAAGTTGCTTACATAGAGATTGGGCTTCTAAATTGGAGTTATTGTCAAACTGCAAGTTAAGGTCACCTAGGATTATCAGGTTGTTATGGAAAAGTGCTGGCTGGACAATACTCTCAGCGAGACTGGATATGAACTATGCCGCTCGTCCTGGTGGCCGATAGATCAAAAAGCCCGCTAAAGCGTAGTCTTCTACTGCAGCCAGGGTGAAAAAGATGACCTCACAGTTTTCAATGTTAGCAGCCTTAATGGTGCATTTTAGGGACGGTTTGTAGATTAATGTTATCCTCCTCCTCTTTTAATAGGGCAGTCTTATCTTAGTATTCCAAAGCCTTGTGGTAAGGCACCTAAGATGTCAGGAGCTGAAGACTCATTAAGCCAGGTCCTGTCAGACTGTTTTTCCTTAGGAATTTCAAAGATTTCATTTTTGTGTTTAGTCAGTGATAGGCAGTTAATTAGCAGAGACTGCACTTTGTACTTACTAGTGGGCATCTGCTTTTCTATGTTCCGGGTTGTAGTTACAGAGAGGGCAGTTAAATGAGTCGACATCTACGATTAGATTGTGCCATCATGCTTCAGGGTTCTTAGGAGGTGCTAGGTCTCTAAGTTAGTTAAAAAAGTATTTTAGGGGTTGACAGGCAGTAAAAATGGCAAGGGGGGCCCCAGCCGTATACATACGGGCGCAAGCAGGTTTGCCTTTGGTGCGCCAGCAGAGCGCCCGCTGCATGCGTATGTGCCGCAGCCATCCTGACATAGTCTGCCTACAGGGGTGTGGCCAATTCCAGCTAATCCAGAGGCAGTAGGGCAGGGAGTGAGTACATTCACCGTGACCTGCAGTCGGTGGCTCAGCAGGTAAGATCAATCGCAGAGAAGTAGTGTGCAAAATATCAGCAGTTAAGTTAAAAGGGGTCTGAAAAGTGGAGACAGGCAACTCCTGCACCGAGGTGCTACAAGGAAAGTAAAATTAAAAATATAATAGAAGGAGCCAAGCACCTTCCAGCATTAAGTGCTACAAGTAACTAAATAGTTAAAACACTCCAGTCTGAGTGATAAGACACTCAGATGGGAGTGGAATACACTTTTAAGAAACCGCTTCTACCGGAGGTTAGATCTGGCGCGTCCGTGCCATGGCCATCCTGAAATAGTCCGCCTCCAGGGGAGAGGCCAGTTCCAGCCAATCCAATGAATCTGATATCAATAATTTACATCTCTTTCAGTGAGGTCTACTTCATGGGAACTGGTACACAGTCTGGGAATGCTGTGTGACTCCTACTCAGTCTTTCGAACCGGAGTATGATAAAGTCATAAAAGCAGCCCTGCTCCCCTTCATTAGAGATGGCTCTAGGGTTCCCCATTTTCCAGCATGGCATAAGTAGCTCTGAAAGCAAGGTGGCATTCTCTGTAGGTTGCAGCAATGACCATCAGTGTAACTGACTGCCTTTAAGAATCATCTTTGTGATTTAAGGTGATGCCCATGTTTCTGACACCCAGGGAAGCATCAGTTCACCACAATCTGATGCATATCATGTAACATTAAAAGCCTTCAATTGCATCAGTCATGCAAATCCTTGCCTTATCAATGACTCACATTGGTCCTGGACTCTCACGTGCATTTCATGTTACAAAGACTACTGTACCTCTTTATTTGCCTGTTCAACTAAGGAAACTATTTAAATAGCACTGTACTATCTTCAAGAGCAGACACACAATGGATCATGCTTATTTATAAATACAAATGCTGCCTTATCTTCTGACTAAAACATTAGCATCTGCTGGCCACTATATTCTGCTTAAGACACCTTTCGAAATGTCCTCTTTTGTGGTCAGAGAGCCTGCTGGGGAATAGGAACGTAACAGCGACACATTTATGAGGAACCTTAAGACCTGTGTTTTCAGAGGCTACTTCCTGATGGCGTGTGCCTATTTTGGGCATGTAAATGTCTTTAACTTTAACATTTAATCTGCATCACTGCTGGCACGCTTTTAGTAGGCAAGCATTCCCGGATAAATGTTGGTGACTGAAATCTGAAGATTTAACCATAACCCTTCAGGGCGAGTATGAGATTAGGGTGATATAACATCGATGCTCCTTTATGTAATAAATACTACTGATCAGTCATAATTACTCCCTCTTTAAACCGAATTCACATTATCAAAAGTAATATTCCACTGTCCGACATAATGTATTTCTTCTTCTATTGCACAGTAGATTTTTTTAATCACATATTCTTTTGGAAATTACTGGACCAGCATTGGTACAGACCCTCTATGGTAACTTTGATCCCTATTTCCTACAAACCTTCAAAAGATAAGTATTTTAAAGCACTATTAGGTACATTTAGCAGTTCCATTCCACTTGAGAACCACTTTCGTGATTAAGTATTAGTTCTAATAGTTATCCTGACAAATTAAAAGCGCTGTTATCCATCAACTATTCTTCATATACAGTGTGCACAAAAAACAATAAGGAAGTAAAACACACTGTGTGTTTGGAAGAATAGTGATAAAGCAAAACTGTTTGGGTAAGGAAAATGTAACTTAAAAAATTAAACTATTACTGAAATGTACTGTATTGTATGCATTACAAATGCCTTATTAAACTACATTTCTTATTCATTCTCGCAATTTAAAGTGTGTCACCGTGCATCTGCGAGTCAATCAATGGATAACACACAAAAGGGAGGGGGAAGGGTCCAAGGGAACTAATTTAAAGACCAAGGAGGAGAGTATCCCCTAATAAAATACAATTGTAACACAAGAAATCCTTAGGTCAATGTTAGCACACAAATATGCATCAACAAATATGCATCAGTAGATAGAAGGATTTGAGTCTCACAAAATCTCCCATATAAGCAGGGAGACAACCCCTTTTAGGACGAAAACCCTCACCCACCATAGGTGGCATGCTTCATCATATGGGTTTCTGTGGTGCATGTAGTGCTATAAGGATCAGCCTTAACCTCATTAGCAGGTTCTCATACGTTTATTAGAGAAAATGCACTTACCAACATATTTAGGATAAGCGGCCACACCTCTACCTGGCATAAGCTCAGGGAAGGGGGCCCAGCTCTGTAAAAAACAGGATCTTGTGTCACACCCTGCATCTACAAATGTGGGCAGTGATCTGTACATCAATGTGTGAGCTGGAAACCGACCATTCAGGACAGCACGTGTAGGGAAACTATAGACCTAAGCAGATGTATCTATATCACTTTAAAATGGTGCACATGGCTGCTAGCCTATATGCACAGAGCTCCTCAATAATCAGAGTGTAATTCACTTGTCCAACCACTCGTTTGGCTGCGGCTGGATCTGGTATTACAATTTTTATGTATGGAGGATTATACCAATATTAGTAGACATATGACCCCAACCAAGTGGTATCATGACCTGCAGCTGTTGTCACTTACTGTCTTATTGATCACTGACGAACGAAAGATGAGCAAATATTCGAATTAATTTTCTAATTGCTCTGTGCAGAGCACAGACTTTAGATCTTCCCTAATATAGGCTACTTCTATTTGGTGACCATTAGACATCAGAATACAGATTGTCGATTGTGCGTGCTCTTGGAACGGGCATGCTTGCTCACCATCTGTGATCTCACTTGGGAAATGGGTTTTTGAGAAGGGCTGGTAATTGCTCAAATCCATAGGCATTGAAGTCACTTTCTTCAGGACTAGAGTTATCTCTGCATATTTAGACCTTTTCTCTTGTGCAGGGGTACATTGCCTGTGTTCACCTCTCCATTGTTCTCAACAAGGTTTGTGTTATATAACAAATACATACATACATACATACATGCATAGATATATGGCACTTCTATAGCTTCAGCAATTTAACCTAAATAGGGCTAGTGTTTGCACAACAGTTGCAGATAGTTTCTGTGGGAAATGATAAAAAATATATATTTATAGGAATGTAACTTCATTTTGAAAGTAATCTGGGTCAATGAGGCATTCCTAGGGGTCTTACTGTTCTAGGACAAGTAACGTAATACGCTTCGCTTGTCTGAGGTCTAGAAATGAATGTGCTCAATAGCAGTAGATGTGGGTAGGACATCACTCATACCCATCAAGAGCAGCAAAGATATTACATAATTGACACGCTAGACATTCAACCTTCAAGGTTAACACTGTCCCCACCTTTGCCTTTGACCGCTTCAGCGCAGGCCCCAAGATCTCGTACTGGAGGTGACTTGTGATGAAACGGGGACCTCCACCATACGTCAGCACGTCTGGGAAGTAAGTGTGTTCCAGCCAAGGAGCCCGCACCCAATTTGGGATGGTCTTGGCCAAATCTGCATCTCCCTTACTGTATATGAGTGTTAGGACTTCCTGCATCCATGTTGTGCCTATGTAACAAGAAAGCAGTTGTAATTAGTTTATATAACTCAATAAGCAAATGGACACAGAGAGACTTTATTGATTCATGAAAAACTGTAACTTAGCATTTTCTATCACACGGCTGTGGAGTTGCTACTGTGTAGCAGCTATACAATATTGCATATTAAAGGGCTGGGTGCTTTACAGCAGTGTGGTACTGTTATGTTGCACGTATTGGGTCAAGCAGTAAATACATACAAGATGTTATAGTGATACAGTGGGGTAATGTATAATTTTTCCATATCTAGAAAGTGTGTTAAAGACTGACTGCTAAGCACAGGGTTGGTGTACCGACCTTTGACATTTAGAAAGAGAAGTTGAAATACAGGTAACAAATCTTCAAATTAAGATTGTCACGACTTCTCATATTATAAACCCAAGTAGTTTAAAATGGTATATATTCTGCACTGTTAAGATACATTGACCAAATAAATTCTATGCCAAAACTAAAGTTAAAGGGAAGTTAAGGTTGATGGAGTTTTGATAACTTCTAGACAAACAAAGGGGGGAGGGTAGAGGTTAGGGTGATAGAATCAACCACCCGAACTAGATAATCAAACAATAGGATTCTATCAAAGGGTGTCTTAATTTTTATTTTATTTTCAAAATGCGATGCGGAATAAATTCGGTGTGTGTAGCTGGTCTTTGTGGATGACAGAGACAAACACTAAATAGTGCTTGTCTCTGTCATCCACAAAGACCAGCTACACACACCGAATGTATTCCACATCGCATATTGAACATAAAATAAAAATTAAGACACCCTTTGATGGAATCCCATTGTTTGATTATCTTGTTTTGATAACTTCTACAGTGCAAAACCTAAAAAGCTATTGAATTCATCGAAAGAACCATCTTTTCGCCCACCACGGTTGTACCAACGTAACCTTAACTCCCATGCCATCCACAAACTCTTACCAATGTCAAACATTTGTATACATAAACTACAACAATATGTAATTCTCCATGTCATGAATTACATCCATAATTATGACGAGTGGATGGAATAAAAAATTCTAACATCGTACTACAATAAATAAAAAGGGCTATCATGCTCTAGCACAGAAGTAGTATGTTATGATGTACCATAAGACCTCATGACGGTCCTCAATGGAAGATGCTTTTATACAAAAAAAGAAAATGCCCCCAAAAACAAACACTTGTTCAATCAACATTTCTGTTAAGACTCACTTCTGATACTTCGTCACGCAGTCACAGAATGTTTTGCACTGTTATCAACATACTCACTCATCTCACATTGACATCTCATTTTCACCTTTCACATGTGATGGTGGTTGTGGGAGTTATGGATAAGAGAGAGTGCAGCAGTACTTAGGGAAATGGCTTAGACAGTACTTTTTCATTTTTCCCTAGGCGGAAAAGCATCACATCAGATAGATAGGGGCTTCAAGTACTCCAGGATGAATATACTCTAGCTTTCCTATACACCCCCGCCCTACACACACACATGACATGCACATTATCTTCTTGAGGGCACGTGTGCATTTTATGGAAGGAAGTTCATAGTTCCTTGGAAAAGGGAGCTATAGAGAAACAGAAACCGAGACTCTTTGCTACTCCTGTTACTTTCTTGTACCCCAAAATAACTGAAGACATTTTCCTATTTTAAATCTTCATCTTCTGAACTTTGTCCTCCAAAAAGACAAGTTCAAGATGATCGCCCTGGGCCTGAGTTCTGTCTGTCCTGTATTCAGGCGACAGGATGGTGATGTTGTACTTGCAGGACACCTATTTTCACATTCCCATCCTGCAGTCCAACAGGCGTTACCCATGATTTCAGGTTGGCCTTGAGCACTTTTAGTTCTTATGCCCAAAGTTGTCCTCACCAATGCCCCTCTAGTGTTCACAAAGGGATGCCAGTGGTCAATCCCTCTCGCTACCCCACCCAGAACTAACATTTGTCATGGATGCATCATTGCTGGGTTGGGGAGGTCATCTGAGAGCAGTGGAGACTCGCAGAAACCATCTCAATATCAATCTGTTGGAGTTGAGGGCAATTTGGTTGACACAATAAGCTTTCCTCTGAGCAATCGGGCGGATTGGGTGCTGGTTCTCACAGACAACTCCACTGCCATGTGGTATGGATTGGTTGCAGGTCCTCACAAACAACACCACTGCCATGTGGTACTGCAACTTGCATGGGGGAGTGGGATTATACGTTTTGTGTCAGGAGGCTTTGCACCCCTGGAACTGGCTGAAACTTCATGTCTTTGGTCATATTACACCTGGCAGGATCCTTAAATATCAGGTGGATAAACTCAGCTGGCGTTGCCTAGGTGATCACGAATGGCAACTACAGTCATTGGTGGCACAGGGTGTCTTTTAGCAGTGGGGAGAAACCTTGCTTGAGCTTTTTACCACCACTGAGAGCTAGCAGTGTACAAATGTTTTCTCACTGGAGTTCCCAAGTCAGTTCCTTCTGTTCCAATGGATATAAAGACTGCTGTTTGCCTTTCCACCTTTACCCCTCCTGCCCAAAGTTCTAAAGAAGATCAGAAACGACCAAGCCCAAGTCATCCTAGCGGCTCTGGATTTGGCCCGGAGAGTATAGTATCCAGAACTTCTAACCTTGAGCATCTCTGCAGATTAGGCTTCAAATCTGGGAGGTTCTCTTGTTGCAGCAGCAGAGTGTTACACGAAGGCCAGCACACCTTATACCTGCATGCTTGGAGACTGAACAACAACAGTTAACTACCTTTGATGTACCTCCCGAGGTAGTGAATGTAAATTTAGCAGCAAGGCATCCTTCCACCAAAACCATCTATGCTGGACTCTGGTGGATGTTTGTTGTTTGGTGTCCTTCTCTGCATATCCATCGCCTAAAAGCACAGTTGCCTGATGTTTTACTTTTTCCCCTACCCTTAGACCAGCAAGGCTTTTCTGTGGCTACCGTTAAGGGTTACTTGTCAGCCTTAACAGCTTTTTTGCGACTGCCTGATCAGCCATCTCTGTTTAGATCACCTGTTGTGGTGCATTTTCTAAAAGGCTGACCCACATGTTTCTGTCAATACATTTTGTGATGTCTAAGTGGGACCTGAACTTGGTACTTACATTCTCAGCTGCCGTCTAAGGTTATTAACCCTGAAGACAGGGTTTCTCATAGTAAGCTCATTGCATGAATGAGTTACAAGCATTGTCTCTCCAGCAACCATACACCACCTTTTTCCTGAACAAACTAGTACAAGGACTAAGGCAGCATTTCTTTCAAGAGTTGTGGCACCTTTTCATATCGGACAGTTGGCTTCTGATGGCATTCTTTGCCCTACCTTCCCCATCCAAGAAGGAGCGGAATTTCCATAGTTTAGGCCCAAAGAGAGCCCTGAGCTTTTATATCAATTGCACCAAGCCCCAACAGGTGGACAAACAGGTCTTTGTGGCGTTCTCTGGGACAAAGAAGGACAAACTAGTGCAAAAACTGCCCATTTCCAGATGGATTGTGCTTTGCATAAAGGTCGGCTGTGAATTGGCTAAGGAACGGCTTCTGGAAGGCCAATAGGCTCATTCATAGGCTCATTCTACCAAGGCTGATACCACCACACTGGCAAGCGGAATATCTGTCTTGGACATCTGCCAGGCTGTAACATAAATGACAGTTCACATGTTGACAAGGCACTTCTGTCTGCATTTTCAAGTCCGGCGGAAGAGATGTTTTTCCCATTCGGTCCTGCAGGACTTTTTGATCTGAGCAATTCCACAGACTCACCACTTGGGTAGGCACTGATTTGGTATCTATTCACAAGGTTAGGAATCTGCCTTTAGACATATTCATCAGAAGAACAAGTTACTTATCTCTGGTAACACCCGTTTCTGGGGGATACTTTATCTAATTGCAAATTCCTCACCGACACTCCCACTTCCCCATTTTGCAGACTGAACACTCTTCAACATTAAAAAGGTCTCAATTTAAGAGATCTGCACAATGTAAAATCTGATTCACGAAAGGATGCACATCTGACTATAGACAGATTTCAGAAATAAGCTGATGTAGACGAGTAGGGATGGTGGTTATATGTGGCCCCATTGTCACTTCAGGGCAGGACAGACCAAACGTGGAGCTGCACGACGCCATCTAAAGGCATACATGGGAATTGCTGAGAAGAACACTCCGGATCCAGTCTGGCGCCTGGGAGTTTCACAAGGTGAGGAATCTCCAGTTAGAAGTATTAATCAGAAAGAGTGTAATTGAAAGTAACTAACTTGTTTTTCATAAAAATGGAGAAACATTAAGGTTATGGTTGGATGCAGGTTCTTCACTATATATGGCCAAAGGCTGTGCTCAGCAGTGGCAGAGCTAATAGAGGGGGCCAGAGGTGCCATGGCTGTCCTCCCCCCGGCTTACTGTTTATTCTAGATGCATTTCTGGTGCAGTGGTTGGTGATCTTGTAATTCGAAATTGCATTTCAAAACATAAATGTATTAGAATTAATTTTGTTTGAATGTTTTCCCTGCCAGTGACTTTTATTTTGAAGTGCCACTTCAGGTCAGCATCAAGTGTACTGGGCCAAGGTCAATTCAAGATTTTAGTAGACGTGGGAGCTAGAGAGCCGGCAGACAAGATGACCATACCTTAGGGAGGCTCTGTCAGCCCAGGAGCAACATCCTGCACCATCCTGCGCATACAGGGTGCCCACTCGATCTAAAACCATGTAAAACTGCCTGTGAACACAGCGAGAAATGGAAAAGTTATCCTGTAGCCCCCGCAGAGCTGTTTTCGATGATATTAAAGCCTGCTCCTGACTCTGGCCTGGGTCGCGAGGTGGACTGCAAAATGGCGGCGCTTGGGCGCTGAAGGGGTGAGGCCTGGAACCCCAAGCGGCCTTGTTTCGCAACCGTGACAATACACTGAGGACTGCTGTGCTCATTAAATATCGGAGTCCATTGGGATTGGTTGCGGCGGTGCCCCGGTGCATCTGTGCTACCTCACTGCGGCCTGTCGTGGAAGTTTGCTTGAGCGACTGCTGGGGACCTCGCTGAGGGGTCTGAGGCACCGGTGTTCTGCTCTCGACAGGCTGGCGTGCGAGCGGGGGCCCGCTCCTGTGTCTAAAAAGGCAGGGACAGGCGACCCGAGGCCGATACTGCTGTGGAGCTCTGACTGGTGAGTCGAAAAGATTTGACAGACTGCAGAGCGCTTTGCGACCCCGCACATTCGCTTGGCCTGCCGGCGGGTGAGTCGGGGCAACAGATTTGGTTCTGTAGCGCGAGCGGCGAGATAATACATGTGCTGGCAGGTGGCTTCGGAACCCTGAGGGACGAGTCGCAGCGCCTGGGAGGACCAGAGCTACTGCAGCTGGTGCGTGGGCCCTCTCGGAACTTCGAAACCTCGTTTGGTGCAGAGCGCGGAGGCTGCATGTGGAACCCAATGCTGCTGGCAATATGCCCATCAGCTGCGGTGGCTGACGCGATCCGGGCCTGAGGCATAAATCTACAGTGAGTGCCCATGTTGCCCATACTGCATAGACGAGTGAACCTACATCTACTGAGCTGCAGCCTTGGAGGTGGGGAGAGGGCTCATATTGCAGACAGGACACACTAGACCCTTGCACACTACATGGTGGCGCCCTGTGAAGCAAGTGGGCCATGGTGAATGTTTTGCACCCCCAGGCTTAACAAGAGCCCCATGCTTGCGTGTTGAGAGAAGTAGTGCGGCTTCACATAGAACCTGGTGTTTGGAGCAGGGACGATCCTTTATAACCCCCCTGCGACTCCTTACCATCTTAGACTTGCTGCTGCTGATGGCGATCTCTGTGAGCTACACAAGATCCGGAACAAAACCTACAGGAGAGAGGTGCATAATGGGCCACACCGAAGGCAAGCAGCTGAAACTGCAATTCTCAGCACAGAAGCAGGCCCTTAGTCAGGATGCGGAGTCGCAGAGAGATGACGACTAACCTCCCCCGGCCCAAACACAAGATGAGGACTTCAAAGCTATCTTTCTCACGATCGGGCAAAGTTTAACCTCCATCGAATCCAAGATGGACTCCATGAACCTACGCATTGACTTTCGTGCAGAAATAGGAAAAACATGATGGCCGCATCTCTGAAACTGAACTGCGCATTTCCAATTTTGAAGATACCACCGGAGCAAGTAGCGCCAAACTGCAAGGTATGGAGAAACTTCTCCAAGTCATAGCAGCGAAATACGAGGACTTGGAGGTGCGCTCGCGCAGAAACAATTTGCACATTGTGGGAGTCCCAGAGTTCACGGCCACTGCTCACATGGAGGACTATGTTGAGTGACTGCTGCTGGGCCTCTTCGGAGCCGACGCATTTTCCAAGGTTCTGATCATCGAGCAGGACCACAGATCGCTTATGGCGAGACCGCAGCCTGGCGCACCACTGCGCCGTATCCTAAATTATAAGGATCGAGACACTGCACTTAGACTAGCGCGGGAGAAGCAAACTTGGTCTATGAAGGAGTGAAAGTGGCGCTCTATCCAGACTTCACCATGGCACCATGGCAGTACAGGAGGCGCAGAAGAAATTCCTCCCAGTGAAGAAGAAGCTCCAGCATGCTGTCATTCCCTATGCCATGCTCTATTCGGCTAGGCTGCTTGTTAAACACCGAGGGAAGACGCAAATCTTCACCAGCCTACAGCACATCCTGAAGACCTGCACGAGGCGATCATCCACTCCACGGGCTGCAGACTCTGGCTCTGGCCACTCCTTGCCTGGTCATGAGGAGCTGTAGAGTTATTTTGGGAAGTTTAAAGATGCCACTAGGAACTGGTAAGACTGTTCCCTTAGATAAGCTAAAGAGTGAGGCGAGATACACACTGTTCCAGGAACTCTGACACTTAAACTGCACTGCCAAGCCTCTATGTCGAATGGCTTAGCCCTGAGGCGTCTACTGAGACACTGTACTTCCGGGCTCCTACGCACTTGCGAGGTGCGCTGCAGACCTCTCTAGCATGTACCCCCAGAGGGAATTCCCCCTGTGAATGTTATGCCCGTTGTATGTGATGTTACTAAAGTTTTTTTTTTTTTTAACATGACTAATGCAGAGACTAGTAGCATATGCCCCCTTTATGCCTTGTTCTCTACTTAGAACAGAAACCGTGATTTGGGGTGCTATTTCTACAGAATACCATACACAATGCCTATGCTGTTGGTTTTTTGGGGTTGGGGGAATTTTATTCCCTGCGGGGTTGGGCCGCAGGCGTGGGTGGGAGGTTGCTTAATTAGAATGTTTAACTGTTTTGTCTTCCATGGTATCAATTATCTCTATATACGGTGCGGTTGCATACAATGTACATGGCACAGATTTTCCTTGCAAAAGCTGCCCTATATATACCACGTTCTCAGTTACCTAAAACTATATGGCTAGCGTGGAATGTGCAGGGTCTCCGGGACCCTCGTAAGCGTAGACAGGTCCTACATTATCTTGACAGGCATCATGTCCAGGTGGCAATGCTACAGGAGACGCACTTGGCCGCCGGATACAGCCAACGTTTGGCAAGAAATGGGCTGTGCACAGCTACTTCTCCACCTTCTCTACAAATGCTAGAGGTACTGCTATTTTTGTTAAGAAAGACCTGGGCTACCACCCACTGGGCTCCATACAAGATCCTCATGGCAGATTCTGCATAATGTGGGGTAGAATAGCGGACCATACGATTCCCTTAGTAAGTTGTTATGCACCCAACATTGATGACGTGCACTACTTTACTCAGTTATGGGGCGCATTTTGGAGATAGGCTCCACATTCCTTATATGGGGAGGAGATTTTAACCTGGCGATAGAGCCTGAGCTTGATCGTTCATACCCGCACTTGGCATCCCACCCACAGGCTACTAAACACCTCTCGGCCATAATAGCCGAGCATCGGCTCTTTGACGCGTGTTACTCTCTGCATCCAACGCGGAAAAAGGGCACGTTCTCCTCGTCTGTGCATAATAGTTTGTCCCGCATAGACCACTGGCTATTGTCTGGCAGTTTAAATACCTGGCTCAGAGAGGTAACACAACTAGCTCACACCTAAGCATGGGCGGATTTTGCGGATCCACGATTCACGAATTTGCGTATTCACGGATCGTGGATCCGCAAAATCCGCGGATTTTGCGGATCGGCGGATTTGGGGGCGGGGCTTCCATGCCAGGACCATCGTGCCAGATTGAACCCTGCCCTTCATATTTATTCAAGAAGACGCCACCGTTCTGTGCCATACCTCTACTCAACTGGAGTACTTTCTACTGGATAATCAGTAAGTGCTACCTCGTTGGGTAAATGTATAGTGCTTTTACTACACTACAGCTACCTAAAGTGCCCGAGAGTTGTCAACAGCGACCAGGTGTGTGTTACTATGCAATCGCGCCGAATGGCGCAGGGGTCCCTTGAGTGACCTATCATAGTTAGTAAATGGCGGGAAGACGGTGCACACCTCGAGTGTGTGGGCGGGGCCAAACGGACGGGGCTTCCATGCGAGTGCACATGCCTCTTGTGTGTATAAAAGGTCAGAGACTGATCAGAGCAACAGATGTAGAGACAGAAGCTCCTGGTCACAGAACAGCACGGGGATTGCGCTCGTGAAGGTCAAAGATGCAAAGGCCTGTATCCAGCGTCACAGCTGATTTTCGACGGTATATTTGGGAAGAAGGCACACCTGCCCAGCCTCCACAACGCTCAGGATTGTTTTTGGGCTGATGAATGAGTCACTGAATTAAAGCTTCAACTAGGGCACATGCTGTATTGATATCTGTAAGTGCTTCCTGTTGAGGTTTAATTTTTGTGCCAGGACCGTCGTGCCAGAATGAACCCTGCCCTTCATATTTATTCAAGAAGACACCACCGTTTTGTGCCTGTTGTAACTAATTTACGATGGCGCCGGCAAGCTGCCAGCGCCATCCTAAGATAGTTACTAAATTAGCTTCAACAGGAAGCTCTAATTGGTAAAATAAAGCAGGCGCTCGAGCCCCTGCTTTATCTTATCTATTAGAGCTTCCTGCTGAAGCTAATTAAGTAACTTTAGGATGGCGCTGGCAGCTTGCCGGCGCCATCGTAAATTAGTTACAGACCAGCAAGGCTTGAACTTTTGACCGAGGAATCCGCCGCTCGCGAATTGCGAATTTTCGGTAAATTCGCAAGAGTTCGCGGATCGCGGATTTACCGAAAATCCGCGATCGGAGCGGATTTTGCGCTCATGCTTACTCACACCCTCTCGGACCATTCCCTGGTCCTTATGAAACTGGAACCACCTGGAGAGGAATCTCCCTACCACTCCTGAAGACTCTTGCCCACAACCCTGCTAGACAGTGCATTTAGAGAGGAATTGCACCAGGAGATAGTAAACTTCTTCCAATGTAATATTGACACCATCCCTACCCTGGCATGCGTTTGGGAGTGCTTTAAAGTTACTATTAGGGGCCTATGCATGACAAAGAGCAGGGGTTTGTGGTCCATTAGGGGCACGCTGCACAGGTAAGAGTTAGATATCAAAATCACTGAATCATGAATCACATCATCGCCTGATGCTCTGCCACGAGCTCGACTTAAAGAGCTCCTAGTGGAATACTCAGAAGAACCTGAACGTGAGGCCAAATTCCGATCGAAATATCACATTGCCAGACTCTATGGTGAGGGCAGATGCCCTGGCAGAGCCCTGGTGGAGGTCATCAGAGTCCCCAGGTTTGCCAACCAAATCATGGAAATCACGGACGAAGAGGGTAAGAGACATACAGACTCCCGAGAAATACTCCATATCATCACTCAATATTACAACACGCTCTACCATACTGTTGGCTGGACTCCCTCAGACATAGGCACATATTTGGAAGACACAGCTTTGGGCTAGATCAGTGACTCTTGTAGGGAGTTCTTATCCGCCGACATTGAGGAGGACAAGATACGTGCTGAAATAATGGGGTTGGGTTCAAGCAAGGTCCCAGGCCCCGACGGCCTGCTACAGTGAACAATTGACTCCCATTCTCAAACAAGTATTTGAAGAGGCGCAAGATTTGGGGTATCTCCCTCTTTCCATGCGGCAAGCTTTGATTATATCCCTGCTCAAACCTGCAAAGACTGCTGATAAGTGCGAGACCTACAGACCTCTATCTTTAATTACCTGCAACACAAAGATACTAGCTAAAGTTATAGCCAACCTACTGTCCTTGCTCATGGAGGGTTTGGGTCTGCCAGACCAGGCAGGATTTGTCCCGGGCAGAGCCACCTCCCACAACTTGTGCACCATATCCACACTCCTTCATGACATTGAACCTGATTGCTCAGTTACCGGGATGCCTTTTAGATGCCACAAAGGCATTTGATTTACTGGAAAGGGATTACATGCTTGCCATCCTGGGTAGAATGGGTCTCTCACGTCCTTTTTTAGCCTGGAGAGGTGTGGCGCCGCGGCCAGGGCGACTGACGCTGGAATCTGGGGACCACGGTTCGATCCCCGGCTCCGGCGGCAGGTTAGCCCAGCACCATGTGACTCTGGGCAATAGCTCGCTTAATCTTCCCGACGGCCCCCAGCGCCTAGAGACCCTTGCGGGTGATTGTGCGCTTTACAAATGTAGACTTTACTATATTCTAAGCTGGAGGCTGTGGTCCAGATCAAGGGCTTTATTCTGAACCAATCTCCATTAAGCGAGGTACTCGCCAGAGATGTCCGCTATCCCCGTTGCTTTTTGCCTTGGCCATTGAGCCCCTAGCAGCTAAAATTAGGCAACACCACAGAGAATACCCTATAATTTATCCCTCCCGTCAAATCCTCATATCGCTGTATGTAAATGACATTACCCTATACCTCAGTGATCCCGGTTTGAGTCTCAATCCCATCTTGAGGGAATTCATCAGGTTTGGTCATCTATCTGGGATAAAGCTGAATTGGAGTAAGTCGCAGATTTTCCCACTCAAGCCCTAACACTTCTAGATTTACCCCTGATTACCCGATGAGATAGTGCAAAAACGAAATCAAGTATCTGGGGGTCATCATTACCAGGATCCCTGAGGACATGATTAGATCAAACTATGGGGCTGCGATAGACACGATTACTACATGGATTGACCGCTGGATCACCCTCCCACTCCCCTTGGCGGGCAGAGTGGCCCTGATGAAAATGAATATCCTCCCCAAGTTACTCTACTTATTTCCTAACATACCCTACTACCCAGGCCGCAATTTTCTTAACACTCTTCGGTCATTGCTATTTAAGCTGGCCTAGGGCGGGAGGCAACCCCGCTTGAGCTGGAAACTTATGACCGCCTTTTCCAGGGGAAATGCTTGACAAAGGTAATGGATAAGGCCCTGCCCTACTCCCCCCTTGTGCTGTTGCCATACCTTCCATACGCCTCAGTCACACAGAACGCAGTATGTTGTGATATGCTGCGCAAGAGGGGTTTGCACACATGGGGTGAACTGTATCATGAGTAAAGGTTCAAAGGTCAAAGAGCGCTACTTGTCGGGGAGAGAGTTACTCCCCTGGAGGTGTTCTTTTATATAAGGCTCAAACATGAAATATGGGCCAATACACCCTGTTGCCCACATGAGCCTGCCCCACTAGAGGTCCTGCACACCACATTAAAGATATCCGGCCCCTCACACGCTGTGTCTCGCACCCATCGGGTGGCGCTGTTGGAAAGACCGCCTGTGCCACCAGGTGCCAGATGCACATGGGAACTGGACCTGGAATCCCCCTTAACAGATGTGCAGTGAAATTACTGCTGTGCACAGACCGCAGAAATTACAGCTAGCAGCAGGCTGTGCATAATACACTTTACATTTTTGCACAGAACTTACTACACACCCACGTTGCTGCGTAAATACAAGCTCCAAGAAGATGACCGATGAAAGAGATGCCATCAAGAGGGGACTGATTTCTTGCATTTGGCATGGTCTCATGCCCAGATCCAAGGTTACTGGCGGGGGGTGTTGGTAGCACTATCTGAGATGATTGTGTTGCCCCTCCTAGTTTCCCCCCTACTTGTGTTACTGGGGTATACAGCGACAACCCTAAGGCGTACAGGAAGTTCACTGCTTTTGGCCTGTTTCTGGCCAAGCGGAGGGTGGCCTGCAGATGGGTCAGGGGGAGAGCTCCTAAATTCAAAGACTGGCTACATGACTTTATATATGGTAAAGACCAACTAACAACCTATGCAGAGCTGCTGCCGGCTACATCCCGGCCCAGGGATATTTGGGAGCCACTAATATCATACCTCCTGGAACACAGTGAAGATGCCCAGGGAGTTCCACCGCTGGGCACCCAGGGGGAGCCCTCCAGATTGTAGCACAGCAGATTGTAGTATAGCCTGTGTATACCGTGAGCATTATGTACGGTTGGCCTACAGGTGGATCATGTGAGACACTGGACCTTTTTTTGTTTTGCAGTGACCTATTTGTACACCCTGGACCGGCTGTACGCTGGGAGGGGAGAGTGGGTTACACCGTAGAACTGTGCAGTAATGTGTACATCAAGCTGGTCAGCATTTCGGGATCTCAATGCATGTAACTTCTATTTGATGTATTCATGCGCCATGCAAAGAATGCTTTAAGTTGATACTGTGGTTTATTTTGCTGTTAGACCATAATGATAAATAAAGTTAAAAATAAAAAAAGATTTCGGTAGACAAGGGGACCCCAGTCAATGAGAAAAGTGCAATAGGTGCAGAGGTACTAGATGCGTATGCAGATCCAACCTGATTTCTACTTGTTTTTGATAAATCAAATAGTGAGGTGGTACAATTTACTTGCTATACATCTAGTCCTTTCCACACTTTCCTTCATACTAGTACCATCTTCCAAGTACAGAAGGAGATCGGGGCAACCCTGCACAACATAATTTCCCTTTTCGTCACATGCATATAGCCAAGGTGCAGTGGTGACCCCGTTTCACTCTGGTTAAATTCACAATATGAGACATATAGCTAGATCTGTCCCAAAGTTCAAAAACTTATATACAGAAAAAGAGAGGACTTTGGAATTGTTGTCTGGATAAATAACAACCAAGGTCTTTGTTATGAATTCAGAGTAGAAGAGAGTGTGACCCCATCAATAACTTGGGTGAATCATGCTTACGCAAACCCAATGCATTTTGGGAACTTTCCATGCTCCTTGAACAGGACGCCAACATTCTGTTTGTTTACCATTGTGATGTAATTTACCCCTGATGAAGGGCTTGCACAAAATCCATTGGGTTTGAGTAACCATGATTCACCCAAGTTGCTGATTTTGCAACACCATAAAATTTGAACTTTGAACAATCACAGTGATGAATAAAATCAAAATGTGACTCGATTTTTGCTTTTGCTTCTACTCTTGAACTAACATTTGATTACTTCTCCCTTTGGAATCTCGGCTGTGCAATCAGGGGACGTTACTCCTGGGGTAACGCTCTCTTCTACTTTCTAATTACGCTGTTGGATCAGCAAGCGATACCCTGATCCCACGCACAAAGTTATGTTACCTTCTTGAATCTACTCTTCTGTACTTTCTAAGGAGTGCATGTACCACCATTTTTCATTCATTAAAAAATACCCATTATTATATATTATATACTCAAATAGCATACCCATTACTTATTAATACTTCAGGGTGAGTTATTTTGCAGAAACGCGATTTGCACATCATTCGGAGATAGCACAGTCAGATTGAGGCATAACATGCATACCAGATAAGCGCATGTGTTACTTTACTGTGACTATTTTTAGGATTCACCTGCACAGCGCTTGGGCTGTGCTTGCACCATCTCTTGTAAATGAAACAAAGCTTAAAACGGGCTTAGAGCCAACCCATTACATACCATTGGTTCAGTTCGACATCACTCTTGTTTACTTGATTCCAATTGGTCAACGCCACCTCCTCTCATGCTTCTTCCTTGGGCTACGCCTTGGGTCCTTTTCCAGCAGTACTGCTTCCTGTGGCCAGTGTCCTTCCACAGGCTCCTCCAGGTACTCTTGTGTTTTTTCCTACTTTTCGATCTGCACTCCTAGAGTGCATGTCTCTGCAGTTCCTCTCCTTCACGCACGCCCTCCTCCCGCTCTGGGTTGTATTGTCATTCCTGACCGTTTCTGTCCATTTAGCAAATACTTACTTGTGGTCTCCAATGTTTTTCAGGCTCCATAAATGTATTCCAAAAATCACATCCAGCAGCCCCTTAGTGTTTCTTTTAGAAAATTCTCTTTGTTTAATCACCCGCTGTTAATGTCATCCATGCGTTAATGCACTCTAGAGTGCCAGAGAACTTTAAAGACCACTCTGATGTGCCTGGAAGTGCACAGCACCATGACAAGATGTTGTCAGATGACTCGCCCTGCTACACTGTATGTCTATTTCCATGCTTGAAGTGGAAACTGAAAACGTCTTTCAGTGGAGGATGGAAAGTCCATTAACTCAAGCAAAGCGACAGACAACGAAGGCCTCCCCTTCAGGCCCCTCTTCACCTTCTCCAGATCTAGACACCGAATTCGCCTGGCGCCATTTTGCTAAAACTGGCAAATTAACATTTTACAAAGTATTTTTTTATTTTTTGCGTGGTCCATTATGTTTTGTACTGTGTGAAATCACTGTATCTGCAAATGCTCCGTAAGTTTTCCCTGAATGGACTATTGCGCAAAGAGCAAGAGGAGAGAATGTGACATAACAGCTAGAACTGCTGACTATGGAGCTGGGGGACCAGGTTCGAGTCTAAGCTTTGGCTCCACATGCTTTGATTCTGGGCAAATCACTTAATCTCCCTATGCCAATTAAAAGAAAATGAATGTGTCCTTGTGTAATGTAACTGGTGCTCATGTAAAGCACTCCAATACCTTTAAAATGAGTTTGCGCTATATAAAACTGCAAAAAACGAAATCATCACTGTGCAGTGTTCCCTTGTTTCACATACACCCTCTTCTGGTTTCTGCTGTTTCCCACCCTCCTCCCTCGTGTTGTTCAACCCACCTGCACTGTTTTTAGACATATTGCAGAGCATCTCCGGCTGCTTTGAAAAATGTCTTAAAGGGAAGAAAGCGCTATGACACACCCATTGCTGTTTGCATGATAGTGCATTTTTCTTGTTTACTCAAGCCATGCTGCACAGCAACTCTAGTTGGGGTGCAACTTGTAAAACAAAATTGACAAAGCCAATACCTCTTGCCTAGGTGAAACCCAGTGGCGTAGCAAGGGAGGGTTGGGGGGCAGGTGGCGCAAGTTTTGGGGGCAGCCGCCTCTACCCCCATCTGACCTGCAGCCCTGCGGTGTGGCAATAGTAGGAATCGATCACCAGGACCCCGCTGCTTTTACACCCGCTGTGGGCAGTCAAAGGCTGGGACGCCACGGACGGCAAAAGGCCGAGCAACACCACTGGTGAAACCTAAAGGCTTTGCCGATGCTTGTTCTTCAGGCAATTGTGCTAGCTTTTTCTGATGGAATATCACTACTCAGAATCATGAATTGGGCGCAAACACTTGTAATGAGGCACTAAGATTTACTATAGCTGTCTCCATAGTAACATGAAGGTTAAAAACAAACTTTAACCTGTTGGAAAGGACATAGTATGAGCCAATGAGCTGGGGAGCACCCAAAAAGGCTCATGAGCGAGGCTTGGACACATTCATTATCCATTCTACAGATCAAGTTCAATAGACAATTCTTAGGAAAGGTTTTTGAGTGGCCCAGTCACAGCTTTATGGATGATATCCAGCAGGACACACCATAATTAAAAACACAGATGCCTCTTTAGCTCCAGCTGCATTAGGGCTGTTTCCTTCTATAATCCAGGAAGATGCCCTCCCTGAGGATATTTTGACTTCTCCATGCACCCAAACCCACTGAGTTTCCTGCGAATTGAATCAATGACATTCCATGAGTTTCAAAACCATCTAATGGTCATTTTCTACATTGACTACAGTTCAAACCTGACCGGACCCTCAATACAAAAAGCATCACCAAAGCAGACCAATTCCTAAAAATGCCCATATGCCATTACGGTTTATTTGAAATTTAAAAAAAAGCCTCCTTTGATCATTGTGATCACTGTCACATGTCAGCAGGATGTAGAGCAAAGAAGAACTAGAATGTGGTTTTACGGCCATAGCTGCCGACTTCAGAACTGGGAAACCAGGTCCGTGTCTCAGCGTCAGCTCAACATCCTGTGATTCTTGGCGAATTAATTAACCTCCCCTTGCCGAAAAATACATGCAACCTTGTGTAATGTAACTGATGCTCATGTAATGCACTCCAATATCTTCTTGGGTTGAGTTTGCGCTATATACAAATGTACAAGATTAAAAAAGAGAGACATTGGTGCCAGACATGGAGGGCAAACCCAGACCATCCGGTGGCAGGTGAGTCTTGTAACACTTTTTCAGAACCTTCATGTAAGTCCTACTGCATGCATGTTTGGCACCCCAGGACCTGTCCCGGTGGAGCAGGTGCTGCGGTAAACGAATACTGATCAAGAAAGCTTCACTGATCCAGAAAACCAGGATGTAGAGAACTGGTCTTTTGGTTCCAGGGCCTGTGTCTTGTATGCTTCAGAGCATAAAATTCCCAGAACTCGTGTAAAGGCTTACACAACTGTTGAAAAAACTTACACTCCAGACTATGTTTATGTATCTGTTTATTTTAGCTGTTTTATAGTAACAGAAGTCACTTTACAATCGGTATAGTGAGCTGGCCTGACATTGTGAGCTGTGAGCAGTTGGGAAATCCGGTTGAATGGGGCAGTGCTCTGTGTTTGGAGGGGCATGGTGCAATCCAGAGGGGACTGTTTTCCAGTCTTATCCTCAATGATGTGAAGGCTTTGTCTCAGTGCTGTTGTCCACAACAGTTGGGAGGGTACAGGAACAAACAATCACGGTTAAACACTATCAGTAAAAGAGTAAGAGTTATCCCACTGTAAATATAATAACCGATTCCAACATGGCACAATAGCATCCCTGGGTGCTTCAGGTCAGAGGCAGCACTCGGAGACTATAGAGGGGATCAGCATTCATGCCATTTTCCAGTACAATGTTTTACTATCTGTCTTTGCTGCCTTTTATACTCCTCTCTCTGAGTTCCTTTGTTTCCATCCTGCTGTTTGTGATTCCTATTCTATTTCCCTGGATTTGTTGATTATTGTTATGTGATTCTTAGTAAAGGTTTTGTGAGTTTTTGCTTTTTCCTGTACTGATATCTTCTGATCGGTACCTAAGTTTGTCATCCAACTCTTCTTAGTGCTTTTCTCAGCACTTCCCTCTAGATACTCTGAAGCACCACAGTCTGGCATGAGGCTGCCCTTGCCAACCCTGCAGTAGCATGAAGGAAACAATAAGGCAGGATGTGCAATCTGCTGTATCAAACTTGGTCCCTGACTCAATTTCTATATCTAAGACAGGACTCGAGTTGCATATACTTAATTCTTCGTATTATTAGAATAAAATCATCTCGTAGGGGGCTTTTGTATGGTGGCACTTCACCAATCCCACCTTGCGGTTAATTCCTGTCCCCCCTTAATATGCACCTGCAGCAGGGGTTTGTAGCAAGCAGCCGAATTCCTTTGTGGCCAAGCCAGCCTTGAGAGCGCTACACTGGCCACCTATCTCCAATAGAGTTACATTTAAGGCCCCGTGCATAGCCCATAGGACATTCTGGGGCACTGGCCCAGATATTCATAGACCTCAGATTACCCCCTTTCGCCCTTGAAGATGCCTCTGTTCTACCCATCTCCATTTAGCAGTCACCCCGAAAATAAATAGGGCAAGAAGCGTAGGCTGGTCATTTGTCTACAATGTGGCTAGACTGTGGAACGCAATGCCCCCTTCCTCCGAGCTGAATCCTATCTGATTCCCTTCTGGAAACTTCTTAAGACCTGGCTCTTCCAACAACCAGTTGTATAGCCTGTTGTAAACTCCTGTCTAGTCGCAAGCGCTGGGACGCCTCCGGGTAGCTACTCGCTTTATAAAAGCTAATAATAATAATAACCCTTCCTGAGCACCACTTCCAATGTTATGAGCAAATTAAAAAAAACGTTTTTTTACCTCCTCATCAACTGTACCCTCACCTGATTAGAGCTCACTGAAACACCTCGCTGGGCTTAATTTGCTACCAGGCTATCGCATTTCATGTAGATTTATTTAACAGCTCCAAATTTATGAACACTTTTTAAAAACTCCTTTAACTCTGCCCTCTTCCAGATATTCAAGAAACTCAACCTATCCAGCCTAAGCTAAACATACTAAGGGGCCGATTAGGATGGCGGTTTTTCCGCATCCTCCGGGCCGGCGGAAGTGTCCGCCGGCCTGGAGGATGCGGAAAAACCGCTGCGGAGCCTCCAAAGACCCACCGCCAAATTAGGATGGCTGGTGGGTCTGGAATTCCGTCCGCCGCTTTTCCGCCGCGGTCGGCTTCCGACCGTGGCGGAAAAGCTATAAAATGGCAGGCGGTGTCTATGAGACACCGTCCGCCATATTAGGATGTTCGTGAATACATGCTTTTCCACGGCGGCTTTTCCGCCATGGAAAAGCATACGGACATTCACTTTGGGGGCCCGTTGCGGGCCCCCTGGGTGAATGGGGGGTGGGGGGTGCACATGGGGGGTACCTATGGTACCCCCCTGCATTTGCGTGCACAAAGCAGCAGGCACCGTGCGGTGCCGGCCGCTTTGTGCATGTAAATGTAAAACATGCTTTTTTAACATTGCGGCGGGTGCAGCTTGAAGCTGCACCCGCCGCAATGTTAAATATAGAGGATGTGACCGCCACCCTGGCGGTCACATCCTAATCAGCACGGAGGGAACGCCGCAGCCCCTGCGGACGTTCCCTCCTCCTCAAGGGTGGCGGACGGACGCAAGTCCGTCCGCCATCCTAATCGGCCCCTTAGTGTTTTACACATTTTGTACAGATCTATGAAGTTCAACCAATGTTATTAACAAATCAATTATGTCCAACAACCCCACACTCATATTAACTATGATGCCCTCTTTGGATCTATATAAGAGCAGTAATTCTAGCACTGGGCTTACCTACTAATTTTCATGCAGATTCATTAAACTGAGCCAAGGTTATTAGCGTTATTAGCAAATCAAAACAGCACCTTTCATTTTTGGTCCTTTCTTTGATCTGCATAATACTTGACATACAAACAGAAGACTAAACATGCTAATTGCCTGCCGATTAATCCTTCAAAGCACACAGACTTCTATTTTTAAATGCAAATATCTCAAAAACTACTAAATGGATTTACATTGGATATCCATTCATTCAAATTTACTTTATTTGGTATACAACAATACCATAAAAGTACAGAACTGATATTTAAAACACAGGAAATAAAACCTTCTACAAAGTACTTGGATTGTTAATAAGGAGTATTTAACAGGTGTGAGTACGAGACATCATGGAAATGAAAATCAAGTGGTCCTACAATTATAATGACTGGTGCAACCTGGCACATTAGGATCAAAATGGAAGGTTTCCGAGGAATATATGATGATATCCCGCATTCTTTCATCCCGCATACCATCACTCCGCATTTTTAACTCCGAAAGTATCATTACTCCGCAAGCCATAATTCCTAAAACTTTTACAATGCATATGACTTTATTACGCATGCCATTACAACGCAAATGCATGTGTAGTGAAGTCATATACTTTGTAAAAGTACTTTATTAAAAAAAAAATATATATATATATATATATATATATGTGTGATCAAGACTGTGGATACAGTCGAAACGCGTCATGGCGGCATGCTAAGCTTCAATCTGCACGAATAAAGACACCTTTGATTTAGCATCAGATTTGGGCTCCACTCTTCATCATTTATCCAGTTTCAACAAAGAATTGGTGACGCCGTCGGCGTCTGGCGAGTTTCTGTTCATATATATATGAAATGCCTTGCCCAGGATGCTGACGACCTTTGGTGACTGGGCACTGTGGTTGCTGACGCATAAGCGGTGAGGTGTGTTGGGCATATCTAATTTATTTCCACCGGTCTCCTACTACCCCGTTTGTGTGCCTAAGATCCACATATTTTGTGCTGCCTGGCAACACTGACATTTGAGATACTCCCTGCATTAATGACTTGAAACTTTGGCTTCAAGTCCTCTGTGGGACAAGGTTCCGGTTAATGACCGCATCAGTTTATGAAGCACTTGCAATTTGAACTTTCAGAAAAGATTCTGATGAAACTCGGACACGTAAAGCCACCAGAGGGGACTATGGGTGATGTAGTCCCACTCGGAGCAGTAGCAAGTACCCGGAGGCTGGCATTGCCGTTGAAATTATGCACAGCATGTGCAACTAGGAGCCCCAGGGAAGTGCTACAAGTCTAATATGCTTTCATCTAGAGTGCCGGGCCCCGGGGGAAGCACAGTCGCAGACTAGTTTTCCCCCGGGGTCATTCGCGCGAGACCCAGGCTAGCTAGGGGGAAGGGGAGGAGTTAGTGGGGAGGTTATAAGTGCAGGGGAGGAAGGGAACTTCCTCTTCCTGCACTCAGCACCATCGGGAGGGTTGTGAAAAAGGGTAGTGGTGTTTAGCTCGGGGGTCTTGTCGGCATAGGGGGAAGCCTTTCAGGTGTTTTGCGGCGAGGTCACTGCTCGGTGACAGGGTATTGGGGTACTGCTAGGAGCGTCTGCGTTTTCGTGATGACGGACGTCCCGACAGATGAGGTGAGGGCAGCCTTGCTGGTTCTGCGATGGCCGGTCTAGGAAGCTTGCTGCGGCCTGGGGTTCTACCCCAGGCGTGGGTTGGCTGTGTGAGGGCCCCGCGCGCGTCCTCGGCTGGGGTCGCGGCGGCGGTTCTCGCGTGTCGTGATGACTCATGGCCGCCCAGTGAGCAGGCAGCCGTGTGGGGGCAGGGCAGTGCGACGAAGCCGGCAACGCGGGAAAGCAGGCGCATGAGCCTGCCCCCGTGCGGGTACCTTCAGCTGGGGTTTGTGGCCACAGGGGGGGGAGACAGCCACTTCAGCGCCGGGGTGAGGCATCTGGGGAGCCGGGTGGAGGTCGGGGGAGAGGGGGGGGGGCGAGGCATGTGTCCCGGCGGGAGGGGGGGGGGGAGTCTCGAGGCCGGTCTTGTGGAGGGCAGGGACTGGGAGTGGGATTATGGCGACTAGCCCGGTAGCGCTGCAGCTTCCTGCGCCTGGGCATGTGCTGTTAGGGGGGCATTGGGAGGACGCTCTCAGTGACCTTTCTGTGGGGTCGAGGGCGGGGCTCCTGGCCCCAGTGAGTGGGGGGAGGGCGCCAGCACAGCCAGGGGAGATAGGTGGGGCGGCCTTCCTGGGTGACCTGGGGAGGGTCGGGGGTCCTGCCCTGGGGCCCCCCATGACTGGTTCTTGACGCCTGGAGCGGGGTTTCAGGGCTATTGCCCGCCCCCTCCCCTCCCGAGTTGGGGGGCCAATTGGCGTGGGAGGACAGGTTAATGGGAGCGGAGGCTCCTGGTGCATTGGCAGGAGGCGAGGTGGGCCGAACAAACTGCGGCCCGGGTGGGAGCTGCCCGTGGGGATGAGTTGGAGGGACCCCCTACCCACTTGCCGGAAGAGGAGAGGTTGGCAGAGTGGGTGGAGTTGGATAGGAAGGCGAGGGGTATGTCGGTGAGCGCAGGGGGTGCACAAGGTCAGGGGTTAGAGGCAGGGACAGCCAAGACGGCTCTGAGGCCAGATGGTGCTGGGGCCCACTCAGGCTGGAGCGACCTGAGGAGCGGGGTGGGGATCCAAGCCGGCAGGTGTCGGCAGAGTTCGGGGTGGCCTGGCGGGGCGCAAGTCGGCTCCAAAACGCAGGCCGGAAGCAGCAGGGCGGTCCACGGCGGCCGTCCCTCCAGCGCGGGACCGGGCTACGGCGACGTGTACGACTGGTGTGCGGAGAGCGCCTGCAGGAGTGGGCAATGGTGTGCAGAGAGCGGTGAAGGAAATGCTATGCGTGACTGTGGATGGGGAGCGTGCCTTGAAACTGGATTATGGGGATGAGAGCGAGGAGCTTGAGGACGGGGAGGTGAGGGATGACGTGGACGACAACAGAGGAGTTGGTGTTTTGCAGGTTTCAACGACGAAGGGCAAGGTCCGGGCGGTGGCGGAGAAGGTGTCGGCCTCCGGGGAGCTGCCCGAGAATTACAATCTACGTTAACAGGTGAGGGGTCTTGGTGGACAGCATGGGATGATGGGTCCAAAGGGGGTAGGTAGAAGGTTTGTGGATCGGTGGGTATGGGGGATGGGTCAGTGCGGGAGCCAGGGGCACCAACGGGTGGTCCGCCTGCGGATGGTAAGAAGGCGGAGGGTAAGTCGTTGACTACGGCTGGGGTGCAGACAGTTGAAGGGGATGGGAAAGAGGACAAAAAGCGAGAAAGGGGATGCAAAGGTACGGAAGGAGCTCCCTTACATGGGTTTGGCTATGTCGCTGTGGTCTCATTTGTCGATGTAGACCAGAGGGCGGATTTGGAAACATGAGTATGTGGATGTGTTTTCAGCTTGCACAGGGTGGTGCAGCCGAAGGGAGGTTCAGAAGTAGAGGAGTGGGGAGCTGCCTAGACGTCCCAGGGTACCGGTAACGATGGAGAATTGGACCTCTGCTTTCTGGAGTTATGCCAGCATATACTGTGAGAAGTATTGGGATGGGGCCATTGCTTTGTGGAAATACATGGACATTGGACATGGACATAAGGCCAAATGCAGTTTGGAGGTTTCGCTTGGTTGAGTTCCGATGAGGGGTTCAGGGTGGGGTCAGGGCCAATCCAGAGATGAATTGGGGGTAGTTGGTCGGGTACTATGGATGCAGTGGATGGACCCGGACCGGGAGGCAGCATGGGGCTTTTCTGGGGTTTCACGGAGGGCATTTCGGGTAGGCTATCAGGGTCCCTGAGTGCAGAGATGGGCGGAGAATTTGAAATCTGCTAAAGAATTGCCAGGAGTGGTGGATGCGAACTTGAGTAAGGAGGTTGAGGACAGAAGGGTAGCCGGCCCGTTTGCTGATTGGCCGATGATTGATTTGCCCATGGCTCCACTGGGGGTGGTACCGAAGAAGGAGGAAGGGGAGTTCCGGATGATGTCTTTAGTACATTCCTGCAATGGGCCTTCATGAAATTTAGCGGCCGTCGGGATGTACCTTACTACCTGGATCTTGCCCATGGGGTGTGCTATTTTCCTGTGCCCTGTTGAACTCTTTGGTACATTCCTGCAGTGGGCCTTCCTGAAATTTGGCGGGTGTGGGGTTGTCACTTACTACCTGGGGAGATTGTGGCAAGGTTTTGGCAGGGTTTCAGAGGTTGGCAGTGCGGTTTGGTGTCCCCTTCGCACCGGAAAAGACGGCTGGTCCCAGTTGCTGCTTGACGTTCCTGAGGTTTGAGTTGGACTCGGTCCAGTGGCAGGCTCTCCTCCCTGTGTCTACGGTGGAAGAGATTCGGGCGTGTTTGCTGTGGGCAATTGGTGTGAAGAGGATTGCTTTGAGGGCAGTGCAGAAGTTGCTGGGTTTCTTGAACTTTGCTTGCAGAGTAGTCATGGCGGGACGGACGTTCCGACGGCGGCTCGGCATAGCCATGTCGGGGGCAGTGCTTCCACATCACAGGGTTCGGATCTCCATGGGGGTGCGGGCTGACTTGCGGACGTGGCTGACGTTCTGACTGAATTCAGCGGAATGTCGCTGGACTTTGAAGCAGACAGGGCGGTTTGGCAATGTCAAATTTTCTCAGACGCAGCGGGGTCATCCAGGTTTGGATCTTCTGGGATGGCAGGTGGTGCGCGGTGAGCTGGCCGGCTCACTGGCTGAAACGGGGGAGGGGCATTGCCTGTTTGGAGTTGTTTCCTTTCCTGGTGGCTCTGGAGGTGTGGGGGGCTGGAATTCCAGAATATGTCCGTTCTTCTCCACGTTGACATCATGACAGTGCTTGAGTGGTCAAACGCCAGAGAGCCAGAGATCTGAGAGTGCTGAGGTTGCTGTGAAGTTTCATGTTGCAGTGTCTGCGCCTGAATGTGGTGTTTCGAGCCAAGTCGGTACCTGGACCGAATAATGACATTGCGGATGCTTTGTCGTGTTCACAGTGGCAGCAGTTCCGGCTTCTGGCGCCGGGAGCGGTGCTGTGCAAGATCGAGCTGCCGGCCGGCAGCTGGGCCTTGGGGGAGTGAGAGTGGTAGGCCTGGTGGAGCACTCTATTGCCGAAGCAACAAGGAAGACATATAAACTGGTGTGGGCTGTGTTTGGAGCTTGTATGGGTTGGTGATTCGATGCCAAGGGACTGGTCAGCAGTGGAACAGGGTGTGTGGCGTTTTGTTTTAGGATGCATTGCCAGAGAATTGACTGCGGCAACGATATCTGGGAAACTGGCAGGAGTGTCCCTTTATTGTACTTTGTTCTTGGGGTTTGATCCGACGAAGGATGTGGTGTTGAGTAGGATGGTGAGGTTGGGGTAGAGAGCGTCAGAGGGGGGGGGGGGAGTTGCGGGAGGCGATTACATTTGAGTTGTTGGTTCGCCTGGGTAGGGTGTTGCCAGACTACTGTTATGACAGGTTTGAGGTGCGAGTTTTTCTGTTGTGTATGGTTTGGATGTTTTTGAGTCTTTTCTGGTGTCTGAGTTGTTGGGCACACGGTCCTGGGCTGGGAGACGGTATGAGGAGATACGGTTGGATGGTGTACGTTTGGGGTTTTGGCTGGGGCATTCTAAGACGGATCAGTTGGGCGGGGGTAAGTGTGTTTGGCTGGGTGAGGCAGTTGGGGGGGGGTGTGCCCGGTGGAGTACTGGAGGATGTTTTCAGCCGCATCGCTTGGGAGGCAGGGAGAGATTTTCTGTCAGGAGTCTGGTTTGAGGGTGACGTCTGGGAAGTTGCTTGCGGTGTTGCGCATGGCTTTGCGGCGTCTGGGGCTTGAGCCGGCAAGGTTTGGGACTCACTCTTTTTGCGTTGGGGCCGCGACAGCTGCGGCCCGTTTGGGGTGGTCATTGGAGAGGATTCGACGGATTGGGAGATGGAGGTCACGGTGCTGTGGGAGATATGTGCGAATGTGAAGGGAAGGTGTGAGTTGCTGTTGATGGTTTAAGGTTTTTCGGTGGTCTAACATATCTTTCTTTCGTAGGTTGCGTGGGCGGACCGGGGGCCGGGACGGTCACCTGGATTGTGGGGCATTCCTTTGTGCACTGGGCGTCAAAGTATGCGGACCAGCAGGTGTACGGTCGTCACCTGGGACTGGAAGGACATCAACATGAGGTGCACTGGTGGGGAAAAGGAGGGATGCGATTGGGGGCACTACTGCCTTTGCTCGCAAGGATGGTTCCGTGAAAGGATGTCCGGACTTGTTGATAATCCATTTGGGGGAAAATTACCTGGTGCAGCTCTCGGGTTTGGCGCCCCTGCAGCTGAGGCAAAGGGACTTGGAAGTGATCAAAGTATGGCTTGCAGGGACTTGCATAGCCTGGACTGAACTTGTCCCCAGGAAAGTTTGGAGGGGTGCAATGGAGCACAGGGCCATTGAGAGAGCACGAAGGAAACTTAATAAGGCGATGCGACTTTTCTGTGGTGTCAGGGTCATACAGGTGATCTCATGGGGGTATTCGACTGCAGGAACCCTTACTGTTCAGGGATGATGGTGTGCATCTGTCACGTTTGGGGAATGCGTATTATATGATGGAGATGAGGGATGTGGTCGGTAGGTTGTGGAACGTGGTGATCTGGTGCTGTAGGCCGATGTGAAAGGGGTTGAGGTTTGCACTTAAGGCTGACTGGAAGCAGGGGGGGTGGGGCAGTGAACCGCCCTACAGGGGGTTCACTGGTTGGCGGTACTTTGGAGGGACAGGGGGGTCAAGAGCGGGCACACCCATCCCTTGGGGGGGAAGTTCGAATGATCTGAGGAACTGAGAGCATGACAGGAATGTCAGAGGTATCGGGATAAGAGGACAGGTGAATTTGTGAATTGGATGAGGTACGGTATGGAATGGAGCGGTTGGTGTATGAGGCAGAGTGGCGGGAGAGTGTGAGGTATTGAAGAGTGATATTGGGGGGTTTGTTTATAATGTTGATGTGAGGTGATCTTTAATTCACCACGACGCAGAACCACCTAGATGGTAAACATATATTTTAGCAACCGTAGCTTTTCAAGAGACCAGATACCCCACTCACAATGAATACAAAAGACACTCACTTAATGTCTGTGGATCTCGTTATCTGATTGCTGGGGGAAGAAAAAACAACAAAAAGTATGTTTTAACTATAAGTCGTGGTGAATTAAAGATCCCTTATACAGAAGACAAATTAGTGAGGTAAGGTGCAGAAGGTGGCTGTTGAACCACAAAGCAGTTTTCAGGTTGAAATATACTCAATAACTAATAAGAGTCCCCTCTCTTTCCTTCATTTACAGTTTACGGTCCTGATGAGAACCCCATAACATAAGGGAGTTCGAAACGCGTAGACCTCATTTTTTGAACCATAAGGAAAAAATAAATGATTTTGCATTTAGACTGATTCATTTCACAAAGTGTATACTATGGTTCTTGTAGAAATTGTATATAAAATGTACATAAATAATTTTGTTGTGAGTAGAATATTTGAGTGTGAATGTGTTTAATGTGATAATTTTTTTTAGAGAGAATGTGTATGAATGACAACAAGGGGTACAGTATTGATTAGATGCATGTATGTTGATTCCATGTTTTGTTGAAATGTTTTTTTGAAATGTATAAAATCCGCTGAAATAAATGAAAAAATGACAAACTAAATAAAAATTAAAATAAAAAAAGATTGATTCAAAAGTAGACTCGGCCCTCATAGTGTTTAATTCATATGATGGGGATATAAATAGAAATTTTGATTAAGATTGGCAGGATTGGCAGTTGTTTTGTAGTACAAATTAGGCAGGGTTTGGCCTTGTTGCCTGGGAGCCCATACCCAGTGTCGTGTATCCATTAAGATCTCTCAAGGCGCTAGAGCATTGCTGGTTGAACCACCTGGGGGTATCCTCTGCTTCTTTTCTGATTCTACTTCTGAGCAGCCCATCTATACAATGGGCAACCCCCTCAAATGCTTTAATTAAGTCCGCCCCCTCTATGGTGGAGTCCAGGTACTTCCATACCTGATGATGTTCCTCCGTCAGTAGTGCCTTGTAAAATTTGTCACAGTTGATATTTGACCATCTTAATCTTCTTCCCTGATCCGTGGCTGTAAAAAGACCACTAGTCTGTTTACAGGGGGAATATTTGGCTGGGTCAGGATCCTGTAGGATCAACACCAACGGGTTTTGATCACTAAAGGTGCTTAGTTCAACGTTAAAACTCAGTATCCAACATATTAAGGAAGTGGGTACAAAGATTAAATCAATGATAGAGCCCCTTCCCTTGCCTTGAAAAGTTGGGGAGAAGCCCGAGTCCCCAACTACTCTTAACAAGTCCAGTGTGTGTGTGAGGGCATGGGTGCCCAACACCTTACTTAATTCCAATCCCTCCCTAGTGTGTTCCATGTGGGGTCCCTCTTCCATTGGGCACAAGGCCCAATCCCCCTTGCTATTAATTAAATGTTTACACAAGTGGCAATTTAAGTCTCCCATCACCACCAACTGAGCTCTATTTGCCCCCTTTAATTCTATTCCTGTCAGCCTATGATCCAGCTCTGCCAAACTTGCCAGTGTTTGGCCTCCTTTGATAGCATTATAAAAGTTAATAAAAATTAATTTCAATCCCCTGGTCGTAAACTGTATACCCTGAGTACAGGCGGAGTCCCAAGCTAAGTCCTCCCATTTTCCCCTTAACCTCAGATCCACATAAGTGATAAGACCTCCCTTGGCTCGCCCTGCCGCGGATCTTACAGCTGGAATAAAGTACATTGTGTACCCTTCCAGGGCTAAGTAGGAGGGCTCCGCCTCCCACGTCTCCTGTAGGCAAATAATGTTAAATCTCCTTATGTAATCTAACCAGTCCTGATTTTTTCATTTACTGGACAGGCCCGCTATATTCCAGGCGATTATGTTAATGGTTCCCTGCCCTCCTTCTGGTGGGGAATTGGACCTTGGGACAATATGCCCCATATGGGGTACCGGCCCTTTAGGGGGACTAGACTCAATATCATTCATACTATGGGCTGTCTGTATTAAGGGCTCTGTTGACATAACAGTCAGTTCCCCGCCTAATCCTCCAATGACCTTATCCTGATACGCGTCCTCCAAGGCACTCCCCTGTTCTATAATTGACCCCTCATGCAGTCAGTCTTAGTCGCTTAGGGCGGAAACACTTTGTAGGGGGGCATATCGGTTAAATAACGGCACCAGACACTCCCCCTGAGTTAACCTTGCCGTTATTTGCCTCGAATCTTCCCTGTTCTGGGCATGCATTTGGTCTCTATAAAAGAAGCCCAGTGGGAGCAATCTAACAATTGGTACCACTCTCCTCCTGGTATATTCCCTTCTTTTGGTGATACAATAATTCTCTTACCAGTTCCGGGTGTCTAAAGATTAAGATTACACAATCTCCCGGAAATCCCTTCCTACTTTTTCCGATCCAAGATACTCATTTAGCCATTAAGAAGTGCCGATGGTTGCTGATACTAAAACCTGCATTAGTGACCAGCCAATGGGCTGCTTTATTTATCAAGGAACGTGTGGTTTCTTCCCTACCCAATGTACTTGCGTGGGTCCCTGCCAAGACCAATGTATAAGGGCTTGCAGCTGGGGGTAAGTCTAATACTGGCAGGTCCTAGGTATAAGGTGACGCGTCCACTCCTGGTGGCACTAATTCAGTAGGTTTGACAAATCCACCCCCCTGTGATCGGGATGCATTGTCAGTATATAATCGGTCCACTGGTCTTTCCCCCCTATCTATAACTAAATCTTTGTTGCATCCCTCCAGCACTACTGCCTCACTGCAATTCGGACACCGTATGGGAATTGTCGGTGCCCCTTCATCCATGGCCTCCTTCCCTTTCACTCCACCTCTCTGTCTTTTTTCGGGGCATGATGTCCCCCTTTCCTTGTGCTCCTAGCTGGGGGTTTGATCTCACTAGGGGTGTTTGTCTTGGTAATGATACCCTTAGCCTGCAAGACCTTTTTTGAACGCGTGACCACCTCTTCTCTGAACTCTTGAGTAATTTTTTCCACTACCTCCTGAGTGGCTGTTACATCCTCCGCCTCCCTTCGCCCTAGAAGGTCCAGTGTCAAGGAGATGCGATCTAGTGTGCCACCCTCTTCTTGTGAGAAAGTGTGCGATTGATCGTGGTCATCATCATCTAGCTCGATGGTTTGTGGTGATGAGACCGCCCCTACTGTTGGTAAGGGAGGGTGTATTATAGCCTTAGTGGTGACCCTGTTTCCCCTAATGCTTTGTCCCGGGGCAAGCCCAGTAAGGGGGGATGGACATCTAGCAATGGGGCCCATGGACGATCTCTTCTGTTCAATTAACTTATCCAATGAGAGCCTCTTTTCAGTTAGCTGAATTTCATGTTTTAAAAGAGACTCCACCCTTATTATAAAAGCGTCTAGGGTCCCCCTTACACTTCCCCCCCGCAGCTAAACTTGTCTCTTTTCGATTACTCATCTCACGTGCGATTGCAACAGCCTCCCAAAAGTTTCACAGTTAATTAAGCACAACAAGTTCCTGATAAGGGAGAGCAAAGTTCAGTACCTTGGAATGAGGAGCGCTGCATCACAGTTCTTCACTCCCTCAATGTCACCGCCTCCTGTGCGGTTGCAAAGATATCCTCTTGGCTCTAATAAATTAATGGGCCGTGGCAAACAAGTAAGGGGGGATGGCCCGGCCCAGCCCAGCCTCTTACGGCCCCTGACGGGAGCCCGCCGGTGATTTTATCTTCCTGGCCCCCTGTCCCGGGTTAGGTGGGGGCATAGGAGGGGTCCCTGTAACCTCAGCTTTAGAGCATACAAGGGAAGTAGAGTCCGAGGCTTTAAGTAAGCTTTTCAGAGATGGCTTTATTTTTATATATGTTTTTCTCTTTCTGCTGGTAATTCTCTCCCTGGCAAATGCGGCTGGGTCGAACACGGTCTTGGCGGAATCCAGCTTGTCTCAGGGGGCCCCGTCTCCGCTCGTCCAGGTCAAGGAGCCGGAAAAAGAGGAAAGAGATAGGGACGAGTTAGGTCACTGTATAACTCCGATACGTCTCAAGGGCCAGGAGTGAGGGAAACCGGTGATACAGTGTTTAAGCAGGCAAAGGACGTGATGCTGTGCCCGTGAAGGGTCAAGGGTAAGGGATATGGGCTTTACAAATTTACAAGTTACTCAGTAGGGACCCGGCGTCCCACCCAGCCCGCCACTCTGCCCCGTACCTGTTGGAGCCACGCTCCTCCAGTGGGAGCGTGGCGGGGCGAAGCGTGAAGAAGTTGGCCTTCTGGCTTCGCCTTCTCTTCCGTCATCTTCTGGTCTCGTCTGTCCGCAGTCTCCTCACAACCTCAGCACTCTCGGTCTCCGTCTCCGTGTCCGCTCCTCGCCTCCGGGGAAACGCCGTCCGTCTCTTCCTGGTGTCGGCCCCCTTTTGATGTCACCGCGCTGCTCAGTAGGGGAGGAGTCTCGTCTGTGTTGAATGTCCCCTTAAAGGGGCATGGTACCATTTCTTCGGCGGTCAGCCACCAGTAGTCGGGATCTCCAGACATCCATTCATCTGCACTTTGGTGTTCCGGTTGCTGTTGGGAGGAAATGGAGGTATGTGAACGTGATGGGATGGACCACCAGTCCTGGCGCAGAGTCGGTGTTTCCATTAGCAGACCGAGACCGTCGGCCCTGTCACACCCCCCCTCCTCATGCGAGACCTCGCCGCGCTGCCTGATGGAAAATTTAGTGCAGCAGCCGGCGGTCTGCGTCCAACATGGGGGCAGGCAGTGGCGAAGGGCAGAGATTGCACTGGCGGTCAGCAGTGGCCGAGAGTCCCTATAAGGATGCAGGCAGTTCCCACAAAGTATCGGCAAAAACAAAGCAGGTAAGGGCTTCCCGCGCCACGGGAGCCCGCCGGTGATTTTATCTTCCTGCCCCCCCTCCTCACGCGAGACCTCGCCGCGCTGCCTGATGGAAAATGTAGTGCAGCAGCCGGCGGTCCGCGTACAACATGGGGGCAGGCAGTGGCGAAGGGCAGAGGCTGCACTTGCGGTCAGCAGTGGCCGAGAGTCCTTGTAAGGATGCAGGCAGTTCCCACAAAGTATTGGGGAAAACAAAGCAGGTAAGGGCTTCCCCTTATATAGCTGTGTATTTAAAGACAGAGGACGAGCGTCAGGCTTTTTCTTCCGAGGCAGATTGGTGTCTTTGACAGTTCCAGGTCCATGATGATGGCGGGCACCGTCCCTTCGCCAGCCTCCTGCCCTCAGTGCTGTCCGCTCCTTCCTCCAAAGCCACCAGCCGGGCGGGCTCAGAGCTCCGTGCACGGCTTCCTAGCCAGGGAGACACAGCCCATCCGTGGCTGCCCTGCTGACAAACACCACCCACGTCCCGTCGCTCCGGTGCGTTCCAATCACCAACCAGGGCCGCCGTCAAAACTCCAGCGGGGGACTCCACCAAATCCCCTACATTGGATATCAAAACCTACACTTTTTGACTAAAGGTCTACTTGAATGCTAAGTTTAGTATAAACCTCTTCCCATTTTGTGCTGTAGTGGGAGCTAAAGTTCTTATTAGAGCGGAAATACAAAACACTTATTTTACAGGAACGAGGGTCTACTGGAAACAGTGAGCAGAAACAAAGGGATCGCCACAGTGAACCCTAGCAAAGAGGTGCTCATCCTTCAATATGGCTTGACATGCTCTAAACTAAAGCACAAACCTAGTAAGGGATGTTGACCCATGACTGATATTTAGTTTGAAATGTTAGAACATGATAGGATATTTGCGTGCAGTAATATTTTAGTGCCTGCTGGGTGAGTGTGGCTTCGGATAATGATCTGGGTAGAGCACCAACCAAGCGAGAACAAGGTATGACCCCCACCTAGTTTTGATATGTTGTGTCTGGCTTCAGTGGTCCATTGTGCCTTAGATACCTTGTGTAATCATAACCTACCATAACCTATCTGTTATAACCCTTGGTTCCTCTGGTGTGCATTAGGGCATTAAAAATGAGACGGTTAGGGGTTAAAGTTGAGAATACACACTGGTAGGAGGGAAGATTTCAGTGTGTGTGGTATCGAGTATTAAGGGGACATGGCGATGATACACAGTTGAAGGCCGTGGCATACAGCAGGACATGTGATAAAGTGGGAAGTTAATATGCATTATAAATTCTTTATTGTGTGCTGCACACAGAACTGATGCAGCCCACTCGGAATTAAGACATAATATCGAAGTAAAAATATAGAATGGACATAATATCGAATTAAAAATATAGAATGGACAAAATATCGAATGGACACAATATAGTGATTAAAAATATCGAATTGAAGGTAAGTAATATCGATGGTCTAAATATTGAAGTCAAAATATCTAAGTATATAATATAGGCATTAAAATATATTGTATCTTTTAATATTATCAAATTTTTTAAGTGTTTTGTATGTTAGTATATGTGTGAAAAGTGTATATTATTTTTGTAATACATGTTTAATTTTTTTTAAGTAATAAATTTTATGTTATATAATTTTTGCGTAATTTAATTCTGTAGCGGGTTGTGGGTTTATAGGGGAATAGGGTGGGAAGTAATTTAATTTTATTAAATTAAATATTAATTTTTAACAATTATATTATTTTGTATTTAATTTTGTTTTTAGTTCTGTAGCAGGTTGTGGGTTTATAGAGGAATAGGGTGGGAAGTAATTTAATTGTAATTAATTAAATATTTGCATTTATTTATTGGTATTCATTTAGAATTTATTGTTAATTATTTTTAATTGGCAATTAATTTTATTAATTGGTAAATATTTTTTATTAATTGATTAATTGATAATTATGCTAATTTTATTAATTTATTTTCTGTAGCGGGTTGTGGGTTTACAGGGGAATAGGGCGGGAAGTAATTTAATTGTAATTAAGTAAATATTTTTATTTATTTATTGATATTGATTTTTAATTTATTGTTAATACATTTTTAATTGGTAATTAATTTTTATTAATTGATAAATAATTTTTATTAATTAATTCTTTGATAATTATGATAATTGTATTAATTTATTTTCTGTAGCAGGTTGTGGGGTTATAGGGAAATAGGGTGGGAAGTAATGTAATTGTAATTAATTGCATATTAAAAATATTTTTTGTGTATTGATAATTAATTTACTGTTAATTGTATTAATTTGTATTAATAATGAGTTTTTGTTATTGAAAATTAATTAGTTAATTAATTATGAATAGGTAATTGATTTTTAATAACTAATATTAATTTGTATTTCTAATTAACTAATTATTACATAATATTAAATTGGTAATTAATTGTAATTAATGTTTTATTGGTATTGATATTACTTTATTTTTAATAATATATTAAATCATTACTTTCCCTACTGCTGCACTCTCTGGAGTGGGAATAGTAATTTGTACTCCTACGCTATCCAACGCTTTCCCTACTGTTGCACTCTCTGGAGTGGGAATAGTAATTTTTACCCTCCCGCTATCCAACGATTTCCCTACTGTTGCACTCACTGGAGTGGGAATAGTAATTTTTACTCCTACGCTATCCAACGCTTTCCCTACTGTTGCACTCACTGGAGTGGGAATAGTAATTTTTACCCCTACGCCATCCAACACTAACCCTACTGTTGCACGCACTGGAGTGGGAATAGTCATTTTTACCCCTACGCTATCCAACGCTTTCCCTACTGTTGCACTCACTGGAGTGGGAATAGTAATTTTTACCCTCCCACTATCCAACGCTTTCCCTACTGTTGCACTCTCTGGAGTGGGAATAGTAATTTTTACCACTACGCTATCCAACGCTTTCCCTACTGTTGCACTCACTGGAGTGGGAATAGTAATGTTTACCCCTACGCTACCCAACGCTTTCCGTACTGTTGCACTCACTGGAGTGGGAATAGTAATTTTTACCCCTACGCTATCCAACTCTTTCCCTACTGTTGCACTCTCTGGAGTGGGAATAGTAATTTTTACCCTCCCGCTATCCAACGCTTTCCCTACTGTTGCACTCACTGGAGTGGGAATAGTAATTTTTACCCCTACGCTATCCAACGCTTTCCCTACTGTTGTACTCACTGGAGTGGGAATAGTAATTTTTACCCCTACGCTATCCAACGCTTTCCCTACTGTTGCACTCTCTGGAGTGGAAATAGTAATTTTTACCCCTACGCTATCCAACGCTTTCTCTACTGTTGCACTCACTGGAGTGGTAATAGTAAATGTTACCCTCCCGCTATCCTACGGTAAAAATATTGTATAGTTTTTATTAATATTACGTTCATATATATATATATATATGTATTAAAAAATCAAATTGTATGTTTATTTATTTTTTACTTACATTAATTAGTTATTAATTTTAAGGTTAAGTATTTTAAGTATGTTTTAGTTAATTATATTTATTATTTCATTAATTTTCAATTACTTTTAAGACATTTAAAAAAATTCGATATTTTGACTAACTATATTTTTTACACCGATATTTTTGATTCGATATCTTTGTACTTACCTGTTTGGAGATAGGAATTCGATATTTTTGCATTCTATATTTTTTCCTCGATATTTTGGTAGTTCTATATTTGTGTAATCGATATTATGTCAGTGATCCCTAGTGTTGGGGGTCAAAGAGGGCTTTTATAGATCCTATTTTTCCTACACTACAAAGACTGTAAGGAATGATCACAAGGATGCATCATTCAGTGGGACTTAACTGCTTTACCGCGGCGGAAATTCGGGCGCAGTGCAGCGGTTTTAAAGAGTGGACGGGGCCGCATCAGCCAACGGACGTGCGCAGCACTAGCCAGGCAGCGCTTGCGACGGCCGTTGGCCGACAGAAGCAGCAAACGGATTAACATTATTTTCATGTCTCTGATGCACCCAGATTTGTCCTAGTGCATGGCAATCTGACAGGTCACTCAAGGATGCTTGTTAACATATATGCGCGGACTATGAGATATTCATAGACAAGTGTCTAATTCTAAGAAATGTTGCTGGTATGTGCAGGCGATTTAAGCAACATTATAGATCTGGGGAAAGAGCGCTAAACTAGGCGCTGTTGCAACTTCATGACCTATTTCATGTCACCGATGTTTGACAATATTCCCAGTGTGTCGATAATAAAGATTCAACTCAATATGTGGGAGTCCTTTCAGACCTACAAGAGAAGATTCTGTTTCACCAAAGAGAAGAGCGTACTGAAGTCCTTAACAGGGGCACTCTAGAATTTAGAGGCCAGTCTTAAGCTCGAACCAAAATGTGAGGCCACTTGAAACAAATATATACTTGAAATATTTTAAAGTGAGTCTAGCAATTTATTTATTTATTTATTTTGAAAGTTTTATATAGCGCGAACAAGATCTTTGCAGATATCAGAGCGCTTTACATAGAGAGAGTACAAGATCCTAATCAAACAGCTAAGTCAGTAAAGCTAACAGCACAAATCGATGTAGATCAAAAATACAGATAATACAGATCAACAGAGAGGTCGAGCAGGGAGTAAGGTCTGTGCATATTCTTTAAGAGTACGAAGTAGTGGTTCAAGTGTAATTAGTCCACTTGACCTACTTGGTGGGTTGGGTTGAGTTGGGTGAGAGTTGTATGGGGTTTGTGCAGAGAAGTTCTTTAATGATGTGCAGTTCTTCTTTGACCTGGATGAGGGTGGCCATGATCTTGTCCAGCGTGGGGTATGCGATGGCGGTGGGAGCGGGGATCAGAGGTGCATGACTGACCCGTGAATTAGCGAGCCGGAGGGGGGGTAGGCTGGTGTTCGTGCAGGGCACCATTGTGTCAGTGTCCATGTACGGGCCGGAGTTAGGGAGGAGAGAGAGTTTGGGCGGGGGCGGTATGGATGAGGTAGAGAGGGGGTTGGTGGAGGGCGGAGAGAGCAGGGTGGAGGCTGGGTGTAAGTTAGTGGTGGTGGGGGTGCAGTAATGGTAGTGAGGACTGAGAGTGGGGGGGAAGTGGGATTGATGGTGGACCTGTTGAGAGGTGGGGGAGTTAAGTAGAGAGAGGAAGTGTGTTCTGCGTATTTAGTCAGAGGGTAGTGGGGGCTGAGGATGGGAGGGGATAAAGGGTGGGAATTGTCGTTGTGTGTGTCGTTCCAGAGCTGAGCTAGGTTGTGGGTGGGAGCTGTGATGTCAGGGGAGAGAGGAGTGTGGGTGGGAGCTGTGATGTCAGGGTAGCGAGGTGTGTTTATGGAGTGTGTAGAGGTCCGCGGGTTGGTAGAGGCAGAGTTGAGGGTGCTGTCAGGGGAGAGAGGAGTGTGGGTGGGAGCTGTGATGTCAGGGGAGAGAGGAGCGTTAATGGTATGTGTGGAGGTCCGAGGGTTGGTCGAAGGGGAGGGGGTGGTGTTGAGGGTGATGTCAGGGGAGAGAGGAGAGTGGGTGAGAGCTGTTGTGTCAGGGGACAGAGGGGTGTTAATGGTATGTGTGGAGGTCTGAGAGTTGGTAGGAGGGGTGGGGGTGGTGTTGTGGGTGAGAGCAGTGTGGGTGGGAGCTGTGATGTCGGGAGAGAGATGAGTGTAAATGGTATGTGTGTAGTTCTGAGGATTGGTGCGTGGGGAGGGGGTGTCGTTGCGGGTGAGGGTAGTGGAGTCCGGGGTGAAGGGGCTGGCGGTGAATTGAGTCATCGGTGCCTTACAGGAGGTTAAAAGTTAAAAGTTAAATGGGTGCAGTTTGCCTAAATGTACCGAATACAGGTAGCTGTATGGTGCTGTCAGTATACTGGACAAAATACAACAGCAACAGTAAGTCACATGAATCGCAATTGACATTAGCGAGCAACCAAAGGATATATGCGGTAGCAACTGTTGCAGTACAGGAGTTAAATGTACCAGGTGATACTAGTGAGCACCCATAAGTAAATATGAGGTAGCAGTCGGTGCATTACAGGTTATAATACCAATACATAAAAACAGATAGTTGTGGATTATGAGCATCTAAAAATAAATGAGGTAGCAATCAGTGCGTTACAGGTAAAACAATTACATAAAAGCAGGTTATAGGACCAATACGTAAAACCAAATAGTTGTAAACTGTGAGCACCCAAGAATATATGAGGTAGCAGTCGGTGCGTTATAGGTAAAAACAATTACATGACAACAGGTTATAGGACCAATACATAAGAAACAAATCATTGTACACTGTGAGCATCCAAGAATATATGTTGTAGCAGTCGGTGCATTACAGGTAAAAAACAATTGCATAAAAACAAAATAGATGTAAAAATGCTGCAATAGAAGGCAGACACTATCACAAGAGTGTGTCGATATAGGCTAAGTAAGGTGCGCGGTAGTGGAACTTAGTCTATGTGTCCGGTTCTCAGGTCATGCTCCAATAGTGAGATTGACTAGTCCATGATGGCCGCCACTGAGAAAGATCAGTCTAAAGTGGCCGCCAAGAAGGGGAGCCGGAGACAGTAGTCCTCTGTTTGTTGTTCTTGCTTTGAGAGCAGGGAAGGGCCTTCTGGGAGGGAGTCCTATCTCTATTTTGATGGACCTGTGTGGAGGAGTTATGCCGAGGAGCCTCGTGGGCGTCTGGAAGGTACAGGCAGGGATTTATGGTTTCAGTTAGTGACCCCTGCCCTTATGAACAATGGCGGTTTTAAAAATGTGAGACGAGTGGAGTAAATAAAATACCTTATGGTTATTCTCAGCTCTGTGGCGCCTTAGAGTTGAGATTGCAGTATTATTGCCGATATCACGCTTAGCAGGCATCCAGGGTCTAGGCAAGAGGTGAAGCAAGCAAGATGCGGTGAACTACTGGCAGGCTGCGTGCAAGAGCCCCTGCCCGATCCTCGGTCCCCGCCAGCACCGCAAGAAGGCTGTAGGTCTGCAGGTCCGCTCCTATGGCCCTTGCAGCAGCATGAGAGGGGGGCCACCGGGAGTCACGTCTGCCGAAGGAACCTCGCTGTTGCCCGATGTTTAGTTAGGGTGCTAGATGGGGGAATCATTTTATGAATTGCGGGAGCACAGCCAGGTGATTGTGGTGGACCAGGTCGCAGGCTTGCTTAGCTACCAAAAAATAAATAACTTCCATGAGAAATATTCAGTATTAGTGATACTGAGGGAATGCTTGTCAAGGAGGCAGACATCAAATCAGTCTTTTTAAGGGGTCATGAAGAGTTAGCTCTGCCAGGACACTCGAACCCCACAGAACAGGTAGGGAGTTTTTTAGAGTAATTTCTAATAAGCACGCTTTACAAAACCTGCTAGAAAGTACTAGTGCCACATATCTTCAGTATGCAAGTGGGGTCTAAAGAGAAGAACAACTTACCCCAAACAACCAGAGATGTCCTAATATGTTTCAGGTACATTGGGTGGCCTGAGAGCTTTCTTAGCATCTGTTTAGACCAGGCCTTTCAGACGCTTTTGCAGGCCTGGGTAAGAACTACTGGTGGGGCTTGGTCATGTTCTCCCCAAATCAAATTTATGAGAAAACATGGCAGCTCCAACATCCGTTGCCATCCAGTAGTAGATTGTTGGTTTGCTGCCTCTTTCTAAAGACATATTTTATTGTTTTCAATATGTAAACAATAATGGAAAAAAACAATTAACACAGAGCAGCAAGCAGGTTATCACAGTTCACGCCCCTCAATATTGCATAAGTATTGTATCCCAACACTCTCCTCTCAAGGCACCGCAGGTGCTGAAGCAATAGAGGTGGGAGGGGAGTGAACCTCGTCGTCTGTCGTAGTTACCTGCGATTTACAATTTAGTCAGCATTGCCCCCCAGACTTTTAGGTCCTCTTCCACCCACTCGTCATGGTGACACTTTTTGAGGAGAACTTCCTCTGCAGCTGCCCACTCATTACATCCCTTACCCAAGCGTCCACACTGGGTCAAACTTGCCCTATCCAGGTAATTGCAACTCGTTTTTTAGGCAGTGACAACAGCAGAGGCAGCAATTTTAGGGACACATGCACTACCAGTTCCTTTTACGACTCGCAATTTGTGAAAAAGGAAATGTACTAATGTGTTTCAGACACATTTAGAGATTCCCAGTTGGGTCGCAAATGACCTACTCATCAATATTCATGAGGCAGGTCGCAATTTGTGACCCATTGGGAATAGGTAATAGCACATGAATGGTGCCACAGTAGCCTAGCACCGGTGGCAACCACTAGGTTTACTTGGATCAATTCTGTTGAGCAGCACTGGTGTCACATACAAGTGGCGTAAGTATTTGAAATGAATTACTTTAAACCGTGCAATACAGGAAGCAGACTGGACCAGAGCACAGGATCAACATCATTGCGCCTCCTCCAAGGTCACCCCCAACTCCTCCTCTCTAGCAGCCCTGGCGGGAAAAGGGGTTTGGACTCTATCAGCCCTCATGGATTTTTAGAAATGCGTGAACAAGTGACTAGCTCTAATAACCTTCGAAACATAAGTAATGTGGACCGTGCCGCAGTGAACCTGGTCCATATTTCCCTTCCTATGGCAACTAAGCTGGGGTGTATTAAGAATTGCCCAAACCATAATCCAAAGACCTCCTGGGCTGCCTTAAAAGTGATACATTCCTCATTGGGGCTAGTGTCTCCAAGGGTCTCACATCCTCCCCCAGACCAAGCAGTAACATTCATAAATTCTGTGAATGTACGGAACGCTCGTAGGTCCCTATAATGTAACTCTTGAGCACCGCTGCCTCGTCATTAAAAAACAGCTAGGCTTGCTTTAAAATCTATAAATTAATTTTGAAGCAGGAAAGAAGGGGGACCCTGAAAATGCATGAGGCCTGGAGTATAATGTTCCTTCTGCTTTTCATCGATCAGTTTTAATAGCAAACTTTGGCAAAGGTGCTGACCAACAGGCTGCTGCCACTTGCACCACTGTTGGTTCTTGCAAACAACTCCGGATTTATCCCTGGATGCTCAACCTCATTTTAACCTGAGGACATCCTTTGTTCACTGGCTGCCTCATTGCATCTGATAGCCCTTTAGAGTGAGGGATCCAGCCTCAGTGAAAATTGTAAAGTTCTACAGTGACGAGAAGAAGCACTTGGAGGGAGTATTATGGATCTTCTTAAAGTAAGATAAGGAAAATGTAAAAAAGGAGAATATACTCAATTAGAACTATTATAATGATAAGATACATGTAAACATAATACTAGCAGTATAGCAAGTTAAAATACAAGAAAAGTTCACATCTAGGCTGCTTATCAGCAGATTGCTCTCAAATATGAACCTGCAGATTTCCAACTTTGCATGGCTGCAGATTTTTTTACTTTTGGGAAATCCACTTTTATATAAAAACATACAAAATGCGCATATTATTTACATGAAAAAACAACAGTGCAAGTGCAAAATGCGATACTTTTTCTTCTTTTATTCTACCCCTGTACGCCCACAGATGTTGAGGATGTTCACTTCCCCTCCCACCATGGAAAACAAATTACTCATACCCTTGACGTGGAAATCGCTGGCCTTTTTCCAGGTCAGAAAACAGTTTATAAATACCTATAGACATGAACTTTTTTTGTGGTTGTCACCACTGTAGTGGTGTGATACCAGACTACGATGGACTAAATATCGTCTGACAAAAATAGTGTCTTAAGTGCCATTTCAAAAAATATCACCTCATCTGAGTTAACAAAATACAATTTAAACCAAGCGGAAAACTATTTTTGTAAGCGATACTTAGAACACTATATTTACTTCAGACAATATTTTTGTCAATGATATTTTGACAAACAAACTCAATAACTCATAATGGTTTTCTAATATGTGTAGGAAGTCTGTCTCAAACTTCCGATTCTGTGAACACAAACGAAATTCTCTTTCTACAGTATTTGCACTGCTGCACCATTTTTTATTTCATTAACCTTACTCCCCTTTCTCCACTCTCTGTGTCTCTTATTTGGGGTATGGTGCATATTTGCCATGTTGTTGAAGACAAATGTTGCCAATGTCAAATTTGCATATTTGAGCTTGAGTTTTGCGTTGGTGACACTCATTACACGGCTGTATTATATGTAACTTAGTTTTGTAAAATTGTGAAAAATGTTATGTATCTGCCACTTATGCTAAAATGTTTTATTTATATGTTAGCACAGTTAAGAAATGGCTAATTGCTGTGTGTAAATATGTATTGTACCGTCTTCCTAAACCTTGTGTGGTGGAATCTGTGGTATATAAAAAACCAAAAATAAGTGCCGATAGATCCCACCTGTAACCACTGGCTCAAATTAAGCACTGGGCAGTGATAATTCTGGATACGAATTTGCCAACCCACTATTACCATGGAAATCGCACTCAGCCCTTAAAAAGCAGCTAGCATCTTACTAACCGATGCAAAGTGGGCAACCATTCACAGACCAAACAGAAACCGCACACAACTTGAGAAAATGTAATTCCTCTTTCCCTCGAGATGATTATTACACCAAACTTCCTCCTCACTAAATGTTGCACAGCTCTTATGTACACTAACCACCATAAAAAATAACATTATTCTCAATACGGAAACTGTATTTGCAGCCTTTTTCTGTCCCTATTTTTGCTAACCTAGATCGGCCAAAAATCAGACAAAGACTCGTGGGATGTGAAGTTTGTGCTCGGTGCTAATACCGAGGGGTAAATTTATCAATACTTTGCGCCAGTGCAAAGTTACGCATGTGATGTAAATCGGTGCAAAGTTTTGATAAAGTATTTACTTTCCAGTACAAACTTTTTTAGGTTGAGCCTAGGCAGCACATGCGCTATCTGCTGACATGCTGTATTCAGTCTATGGGCTTACAGCCCGCCTCCAGCATCTGATTGGCTTTCGTCAGTGTCTTACAAGAAGTGTTGCTTCTAATCGGATATGGTTCCTGCTTGTCCCACCTTTTCTTCTAATTGTTGATTCCCATGGATCACCGCAGCGCTTGTCCTCTTCCACTTGTGCTATTGTATATCTTGTCTTTTTAACTTATTTTTTTTACATTAACAGCGAGAACTTACAGCGCAGCATGCTGCGCTTTTTCTTTTAGTATGGCACCTTACTTTTGTTCAGCACGGCTCATCCACCTCAATTGTTTTTTTTTTTAACATTCTTAAAATCTCAGCGCTGCGCCCGTTTCACAAGGGCTGCACTTTTTCACACAGAGCACTTCCAGCGCTGGGTAACATGGTGCCCTATTGTCGAGCTTTGTCGCTTACTCATCCATGTTTTGCAGTTTTATGTGTATTATGTATTGTTCTTTGCACTTTTCTGCATATTATTTATTTTTTCTTTGCACCCATCTTCTATTTATTAGATAGACGTTGTAACTTGAACATTCAGAGGAATACTTGAGTGTCTGAGCTTCCTGTGTTTATTATCCACAATAAAAACTGCACGCGTCCTTTTTTTGTGTGTCGTTCATTGCTTCAATTGGAAGACTAGTCAAACTGCACAGGAAGTTGGGTGATTGAATATTTTGGCTGACTCCACCATCGCAATGGTCCATTTTACTTATTCAACCTAAAACACGCACTTGTCTGCTGCCGCTGCTATAGCCTGACTCCTATTTATTCGCCATACACACACATATCTATATATATATATTATATATATACATATCTATATATATGTAACCAAAAACGCCCAGAAGCTTGAGTCCACACAGCACTGCAGGTGAGTAACAACTCTATTTAAACCAAGCAGGCAGCTTAACATCCCGTTGAAATCCATGGCCTGACGCGTTTCAATGCCGCTGTTTGCATCTCCTCAGAGCCCGTGTCAGAGATATATATACGTGTTTCCGTAATAGGGGGCTTCAGTGCTACTCCTTTAGTTCATTTTTTCTTTTTTTCTTTAAATCTTTTTATTGAAACAAAACAGCTCCATCAAAAGACTCATCAGGCAGCAGCAGAAGAGCAGTGATACTTACACATAAGATAACTGCAATCAAGCAGTCGTCAGCAGCTTTAGTAGTGGTGTGCCCCCATGTCACGCCCTAACAGAATACAGATAGGTCCGCCCACCCGTCTCCACCCCCCATCTAGCCCTCCCCTCCCAGGTCAAAGTCTTACCCCTGCCTTCCCTCCCCCTACCGACCCCCCCTGGCATGTATAGAGCTCTTCACCAGCCGAGGTTCCTGACCTCCCAAGAAGTGGATGTGTCAAATGTATACATTGCGTGGTGCTCAGTGGGGGAGACCTTCATGGTGAAACATGTGGTGTAGCCATCCATTCCCCCCTGTACCTCCTCCAATTCTGCCATATCTTCTCCCATTTCTTGGGGCAACCCCGACTATTATATATGACCTTTTCTGCCCTCTGACACCAATCCATATCTCGTTCCCATTCCTCAATCGTTGGTATCAAGCCACTCCCCCAGAGCTGTGCGATGTTTCTCTTGGCTACCATGCTGGCGAAAGCTAGCCACATCTTATTTCCTTTGGACCATGTCACCTCACCCGTGACTCCCAGAACGTGCCATCTAGCCTCCAGCGGCACCTCCGCCTCTACCACTTCCTCCATTATGTCCTTCAGTCTGACCCAATATGTACGGATTTTAGGGCATTCCCAAAGGATGTGGAAGAATGTGCCCTCTTCTCCGCAGCCTCTCAAGCAAAAGTGTGACGACGCATACCCCATCTTAAATTGTACTGTGCGAGGGGTGTAGGACCTATGGAGGATGCGCAGCTGCACCAACCTGAATCGAGCTCAGATTGCCACCTCCCTAGGACACTGTAGGGCCTCATTCCAGTCGTTGTCCTCTAATAGACCAAGGTCAGATTACCACTTTTCTCTCAGTGGCCCAAGTGTGTCCGGAATATTATTAATAAGCTTCTTGTAGGTAAGCGAAATTGCTTTGTCGATCATGAGGTCTAATAGTAGCCTATCCTCGAGTGGAGCGTACTCAGGAAGTTGGTCCCCCTGCTTAAGATGCTTGTGCAGAGCGTGCTTAGGTGGCAGTTCATTTTTAAATGCATGCTGGAATTTGAGGTCTCATTTTGCCAATTAACGCCCTCTAGTGGGTTACCTCCGCTGCAGCTAATTACGGACAATTTTTCTCGCCACTCCATTGAGCCTTGGATGAGACTCTGCCGGCTTCATTAAAGGTGCCGTGCAGCTTCGGAAAGAGGAAACTTCCTCTCTCCTAATGCTCATTAGTTTTAGGCAGTGCGATCCCTCTGCAGCCTGGAACCGCTGCATAATATGTAACCAAAAACGCACAGACGCTTGAGGCCGCACAGCACTGCAGGTGAGTAACAACTCTATTTAAACCAAGCAGGCAGCTTAACATCCCTTTGAAGTCCATGGCCTGGCGCCTTTCGATGCCTCTGTTTGCATCTCCTCAGAGGCCGTGTCAGCGGAGGTGATTTGTGGCTACCGCATCTCCCCAGCGTGTTTCCGTAATAGGGGGCTTCAGTGCTCCTCCTTTGGTGGCAGTTCATTTTTAAATGCACGCTGGAATTTGAGGTCTCATTTTGCCAATTAACGCCCTCTTGTGGGTTACCTCCGCTACAGCTAATTATGGACAATTGTTCTCTGCCCTCCAATGAGCCTTGGATGAGACTCTGCCGGCTTCATTAAAGGTGCCCTGCAGCTTCGAAAAGAGGAAACTTCCTCTCTCCTAATGCCCATTAGTTTCGGGCAGTGCGATCCCTCTGCAGCCTGGAACTGCTGCATAATATGTAACCAAAAACGCACAGAAGCTTGAGGCCGCACAGCACTTCAGGTGAGTAACAACTCTCTTTAAACAAAGCAGGCAGTTTAACATCCCTTTGAAGTCCATGGCCTGACGCGCTTCGATGCCGCTGTTTGCATCTCCTCAGAGGCCGTGTCAGCGGAGGTGATTTGTGGCTGCCGCATCTCCCCTGCGTGTTTCCGTAATAGGGGGCTTAAGTGCTCCTCCTTTGTTGGCAGTTCATTTTTAAATGCACACTGGAATTTGAGGTCTCATTTTGCCAATTAATGCCCTCTCGTGGGTTACCTCCGCTGCAGCTAATTATGGACAATTTTTCCCGGCCCTCCATTGAGCCTTGGATGAGACTCTGCCGGCTTCATTAACCACTTCGACGCTAATGACAAAGCCAGCTCGTCATGGGCGTTACCTGCCCTGCGCTCATGACGAGCTGGCTTTGTCACAAACAAGCCATTTACTCCTTTCTCAGCGCAGGGCAGGTAAACGCGGTAGCGCTGAAGGTGTTAAAGGTGCCCTGAAGCTTCGGAAAGAGGAAACTTCCTCTCTCCTAATGCCCATTAGTTTCGAGCAGTGCGATCCCTCTGCGGCCTGGAACCGCCACATAATATGTAACCAAAAACGCCCAGAAGCTTGAGGCCGCACAGCACTGCAGGTGAGTAACAACTCTATTTAAACAAAGCAGGCAGCTTAACATCCCTTTGAAGTCCATGGCCTGACGCGTTTCGATGCCGCTGTTTGCATCTCCTAGGAGGCCATGTCAGAGATATATATATATATATTTATTTTTTTTAACCACCAACGTAATCCCGTTACCGAGGGCACACTTTTCACAGCTGGTGCGAGTCTCAGGGACGGGCTTTCCCTGTAATTAATTTGCCACCAACAGAAATTATACTCGCACTCCACCAGGATGTTGTTCTACAGCAGGTTTATGTTAACAGTGAGCCATTACAGGCCACTGCTGTTAACCAACTCGTTTCAATCTTACGATCTTGCTCACGGTTACAAACATTTGTCCATCCTTAATTTCCACCTTTTATACCAGGAAATCATGACAGCATTATTATGATGCATTATGGTACTGGTAGTTACATCAATAATTATTTCATTTGCTTCATATCATTTTTGCGGTATACACATGATTGCATTAAAATTCTGGTACAGGTCAGTACACATGTATTTGTCTCTGTTAATTTACAAACTACGCCATCTCGCTCCTCCCATTCCCTGCCAAAGTCATTGAGAAAGCCGTCAACAGTCAGCTCGCCGCCTTCCTCGAATCCAACAAATCCCTCGACCCGTCACAGTCCGGCTTCCGAGCCAAACACAGCACCGAAACCGCCCTCATCGCAGCAACAGACTACATTTGAACATTACTGGACAACGGAGAAACAGTTGCCCTCATACTACTTGACCTCTCCGCAGCCTTCGACACTGTCTGTCATAGCACCCTCATACAACGCCTCAGCAACGTCGGAATACAAGGAAAAGCATTTGGACTGGATCATCTCATCCCTTGCCGGAAGAACCCAGAGAGTCCGCCTCCCCCCTTTTAGATCAGAGGCCACCGAAGTCATCTGCGGCGTACCACAAGGATCATCACTCAGTCCCACCCTCTTCAACATATACATGAGTCCCCTCGCATCCATCGCGCGCCAACACAACCTCAACATCATCTCCTACGCAGACGACACCCAGCTGATCCTCTCCCTCACCAAAGACCCAAACACCGCCAAAACCAACTTACACGAAGGAATGAAAGACGTAGCCGAGTGGATGAAGAACAGCCGCCTAAAACTGAACACGGATAAAACGGAAGTCCTCATCTTAGGCTCATCCCCCTCTGCTTGGGACAACTCATGGTGGCCACCGGCCCTGGGAACCACACCCATACCAACGGACCACGCACGTAACCTAGGCTTCATCCTAGACTCCTCCCTCTCGATGACCAGACAAGTCAACGCCGTCTCATCATCATGCTTCAACATCCTACGCATGCTCAAAAAAATCTTCAGTTGGATCCCCACCGAAACAAGAAAAACGGTCACCCACGCACTGGTCACAAGCAGACTGGATTACGGAAACACCCTTTACGCCGGAACCACAGCCAAACTACAGAAAAAACTCCAACGCATCCAAAACGCCTCAGCCAGGCTCATACTAGACATCCCACGCCAAGCTCACATTTCCGGTCACCTGAAAGACCTCCACTGGCTCCCCGTCAACAAGAGAATAACGTTCCGCCTCCTCACCCACGCACACAAAGCCCTCTACGACCTAGGACCCGAATGCCTCAACACGCGCCTGTCCTTCTACACCCCCACCCGCCAACTACGATCATCCAACCAAGCCCTCGCTGCAATTCCGCGCATCCAAAGATCCACCATGGGGGAAGATCCTTCTCCTACTTAGCGGCGAAAACGTGGAATTATCTCCCCACCCACCTCCGCCTCACACAAAACCACCTCTCCTTCAGAAAGCAACTAAAAACGTGGATATTCGATAAGTAAAGTACCCCCCCCTCCCTCAAGCGCCTTGAGACCCTCTGGGTGAGTAGTGCGCTATACAAATTTTGAACTTGAACTTATTTATAACCATAGCAAAGAGATGCATGTTTAATCTCTAAGTGAGTTACACTCAATATATGTTACTACATCCATCCATAGTATGATGGTAGGTAATTTTCCTTTTTCAAGAGGCATTATATTTATGAGCATAGTGAAGCTACAATGCGCGCTACACTATGCTCATAAATATAATGCCAGAATTTTAATGCAATCATGTGTATACCGCAAAAATGATATGAAACAAATGAAATAATTATTGATGTAACTACCAGTACCATAATGCATCATAATAATGCTGTCATGATTTCCTGGTATAAAAGGTGGAAATTAAGGAGGGACAAATGTTTGTAACCGTGAGCAAGATCGTAAGATTGAAACGCGTTGGTTAACAGCAGTGGGCTGTAATGGCTCACTGTTAAAATAAACCTGCTGTAGAACAACATCCTGGTGGAGTGCGAGTATAATTTCTGTTGGTGGCAAATTAATTACAGGGAAAGCCCATCCCTGAGACTCGCACCAGCTGTGAAAAGTGTGCCCTCGGTAACGGGATTACGTTGGTGGTTAATTGGATATACTGAGGTGCACCCGACTGTTCTTTGGACTTTCCATCGTCTGGGCTAAACAAATGTAAACCGCAGAGACTCAGTAAACGCGGCAACGTGTGATAACGGACCCTGCGGGCTTGTGAGAGAAAGCGTCCCGGACTTCAAAGGTCTTTCCATCGTCTGGGTTAAACAAGTGATAACCGCGGAGGCTCGGTAAACACGGAAACGTGAGACAACAGACCCTGCGGGCTTGTGAGAGAAAGCTTCCCGGACTTCAAAGGTTTTTTTATCATCTGGGTAAACAAGTGAAAACCGCGGAGGCTCGGTAAACGCGGTAACGTGAAATAACGGACCCTGCGGGATTGCGAAAGAGAAAGCTTTCCCGGATTATAAAGGCAAATTTTTGTCCAAGAAAGCGCTTGGGAAATCAAAACAGAGGCACAGAACATGGAGTGAAGCGCGAACGGACAACGAAGGTGAGAGCGTGAAACTTAAATGTGCCGAATAAATATGAACCTTGCATATAAGTCGCAGCGAGTGTGTTTGGGCAATTAAAGCGATAGTAGTACTTTTAAATCTACCGCGAACGTTGCCCATTTGTATATTGAACTCTCCAGGAGAAGCAGGAAATTTTGTGGAGTTAGAACCACAAAACAAACAGCGCTTTGTCTCAAAGTTACTTATCTGTTTAACTGAGTGAAAAAGAACGCGGTACAAAAGGATTGCGATCGAAATAATGGAGGAAAGAGCTCTCAAACATGCACAGAGAGCAGAGGCAATGTTTCTAAAAACTACATCAAATGAAATGGAAAAGACCAACACTGAGGTATTAACAACTACTGGTGAAATTACATTGAAACAATTATTTTTTCAGCTGGAAAAGTTACTAAAAAAAGAAATAACAAAAAGTTGGGAAATCCTTACACTGGAGAAGTACTTGGAACAAAAAATGATACCAAGGGGATTGAGGATATTTACGCTCCCAAACCATCCAGATACAAGATCTGAAATGCTGATAGATTGGGGAAATAACAACATGCAGTGCTCTTACAATATGATGATGATCATTGTGAAATACGCCAAAATAGACATTGATGAAATAAAGAAAAAGGTGGAAGAAATTGAAGCAAAAATATTAGAAATTAACAAAGATGAGGAATCAAAAAAACTACGTAAAACAATGGAATCTAATCTGGATAAACATGAGAAAGAGGTAGAAGAGAGGAAAGAAAGAAAATATAGAAGAAACCAACATGACTATGCCTCAGGAACAATCCTCACTTTTGCAAAACTCTTCATAAATCTTAAGCAACAACTCAAAGCAAACAAGAAACCCCTTATTGCATCAATGAACGTGACCCCAAGTGAATCAGACACTGACTTCAGTGAGAATGAAGAACCAACACCACAAGGCCAAAAACCCTCTTTTTTAGAGGAAATGGAATTGGTATACTTCGACCAACAATTACCAAAAGGCAGAGGCAAAGGCAGAGGAAGGGGCTTCTCGAGAGGACGGGAAAGAGGGAGTGGATCGCAAGCATCAGGGGGAAAAAACGTAAAACCAGACGAAGTAAAAGGAAAAATCAGGGATACAATCTGAGGAACAGAACAACGAATGTGTAAACAATCCGAAGGAAAATGAGCCATACCTAATTATCAATTTGTCTAAACACGTATTAACTAGAGCAGAAGAGACTCTATTGAACAAAGGACTGACATTTTGTCCAGAAAAACATTGGGATCCAGTGGAAACCAAAATAGATCTCTATAAGTATGTGAGAAAGATGAAACTAGCGAAGTACTTTAAAAAACAAGGCAGACAAAATATGGACACAACCACTACTGGCACTACGATTAATGATAATCAAGGATGGAGTAGTCAGGATATACCAGCATTAAGAACTGCTCATGAACTGGCACATGAAATAAATGAAGATAACATCTCAGATACTCAAATGTTAAATGAAATGGGACAGACAACCAGTGGTCACCCATGCACAAACTTCAAAAAGCAATCGAAATGTTGCCCTATATTACATCCAGGCAATAAAATCGATACCTTTTATGATCTGGTGAATGAGGAATTGGATAGATTGAGTAACATCAATACAAAACACAAAGAAAACTTGACAATAGAAGAGCGAAAAGCATTGGAAACCTTAATGGCAAATGAAAATCTTGAAATTAAACCCGCCGACAAAGGCGGGAATATACTAATCCAAAATAAGGAGGATTATATCAAGGAGGCGATGCGCCAACTAATGGACACCAACAATTATAAAAGGTTGAACAAGAATCCAATCAATGAAATGACAAAAGACCTAGAAGTCCGATTAAAAAACTGGCAAGACTTAGGTCTATTAAGTGACAATGAAGTGCAATTCCTTAACAATCAAACCCCGATCACTCCAACTCTATACTTTCTACCGAAAGTCCACAAGACACTGAATAAACCCCCTGGGAGACCGATTATCTCCAGTTGTGGGTCTCTATATGAGAATGTCGCCATCTATGTTGACCACTTTTTATCCCCCATTGTGCCTACCCTAACCTCGTATATAAAAGACACGGGGGATTTTCTAAGACATTTGATGAATATTGAATGGATGGATGGTTACCGGCTGGTAACCATAGACGTTGTATCTCTTTACACCTTGATAAATCACGAACTGGGCCTGACAGCAGTAAAATATTTTTTAAAACAAAAACCATTAGATCAATTGAAGCATTGTGGTATGCTTATCGAAATGGTGGAGATGTGCCTTAAAAACAATGTTTTTCTTTTCAACAAGGTACACTACACTCAAGTCTGTGGTACAACAATGGGAGTTTCCTTCTCTCCAAGCTACGCCAACCTAGTGATGGGTTGGTGGGAGAAAATGGTAGCTTGGAGAGAAGGAAATGACCGATACGCAGCTAGAGTAATTCTCTGGCTGCGATTTATAGACGACCTATTCTTGATATGGAATGGACCGAAGAAGGAATTTCTGGAATATATGGAAATCCTGAATAATAACGAAATAGGATTGAAATTCAAATTTAGTATAAGTACAAGTGAAATAGTATTTCTAGACACTAAGGTTTATGTCCAGAATGGTCAGCTAGAAACTACAGTCCACAGAAAAACAACAGCTACGAATAGCATATTGCTTGGACAAAGCTTTCATCCTGAAGTTTTGAAAAAGAATATACCGTATGGGGAATTCATCAGGATGAAGAGGAATTGCTCAAATCAAATTGAAATGAATAAGAAATTTAAAGAAACTGCAAACAGATTCAGTAACAGAGGATATAAAAATTGTGATATATAACGAGGTGAACAAAGAGCAAGAGAAAAGAATCAAATTGAAACACTGATCCCGCAGAAAGAACTAAAAACTGAATCAACCACGAAGGAACCAATTAGAATGATATTGACCTATTCAAAGGAAAGCCACAAAATACGAAAAACACTACAAAAATATTGGCATATTCTGCAAAAAGACCCGGACATAGGCAAGGAACTTGGCCAATTTCCACAAATGACATTCAGAAAAGCACCGTCTTTGCGGGATAAATTAGTTAACAGCCACTTTGAAGAAAAGAAGAAAAAAACTAAGAACTGGCTAGATGGCAGACGGCAGGGCTTTACTAAATGCAGTCAATGCAAAGCCTGTCAAGTAGGACGCAATCTATCCAAAATAAAGGATCCGAAAGGAAAAATCTTCACTGTGGAAGGCACTATTACGTGTAAAACAACACATGTGGTGTACTTATTACAATGTTTTTGTGGTAAAAGGTACATCGGAAGCACCATCTGTCCTTTACACAAAAGAATATTGGAACATATCCGAGCAATTGATAACTGTGATTTAAGTTACGCCATGGCTAAGCACATGTTAACTCATGAAAAAGAAAAAAGGACATGGAAGGATATGACGTATTGTGGACTGGCAACAGTACCACTAAAAGAGAGAGGTGGAAATAGACTGATGACCTTACGTCGATTAGACTCAAGACTGATCATTCGATTTAAAACAAAGAACCCTGGAGGATTGAATGGCGATGAAGAACTTTATGTGCACCTTTGATTAATCTTTACCACCTTAGATATATTCTGGTCGATAACAAGATATATGTAGGTTAAATATGTACAATTTATATATGTCTCAGAATTTGGGCACTAAGTCCCTACAAATACTACAATGCGCGCTACACTATGCTCATAAATATAATGCCTCTTGAAAAAGGAAAATTACATACCATCATACTATGGATGGATGTAGTAACATATATTGAGTGTAACTCACTTAGAGATTAAACATGCATCACTTTGCTATGGTTATAAATAGCGTAATTTGTAAATTAACAGAGACAAATACATGTGTACTGACATGTACCAGGATTTTAATGCAATCATGTGTATACCGCAAAAATGATATGAAACAAATGAAATAATTATTGATGTAACTACCAGTACCATAATGCATCATAATAATGCTGTCATGATTTCCTGGTATAAAAGGTGGAAATTAAGGAGGGACAAATGTTTGTAACCGTGAGCAAGATCGTAAGATTGAAACGTGTTGGTTAACAGCAGTGGGCTGTAATGGTTCACTGTTAAAATAAAGCTGCTGTAGAACAACATCCTGGTGGAGTGCGAGTATAATTTCTGTTGGTGGCAAAATATATATATATATATCTGTAACACGGGAAACCTCACCCAGCCCGGACACGGAAAGGATTGACAGATTGATAGCTCTTTCTCGATTCTGTGGGTGGTGGTGTATAGCCATTCTTAGTTGGTGGAGCGATTTGTCTGGTTAATTCCGATAACGAACGAGACTCCTCCATGCTAGCTAGTTACGTGACCCCCAGCATTAAAATAAAGAAAACACCTGGCACGAAGAGCTTTGGGTCCGCATTCATCTTTCCGGAGTGAGAGTGAAGTTACGGATGAAAACGGAGATATATATATATATATATATATATATATATATTGTAGCTCCTTATTGCGCCAGAAATCCGGGTCACTCGCAGACGGGTGCCTCTTCGTGGTGACGCACCACGTTACAAACTGCAGCTCCAAGTCTCCCTTAATATCAGAAAGAATTTTCGGCACTCATAAGGGAAGTGTTCACGCTAGTTTATTATATGAAAACACTCAGCAGACAAACCTGCTTCGCCCCCAGCTATGCGAATTTATTCGTAGGCTGGTGGGAGGAGCAGGTGACCAGGAGCCCGGGTTTCAAAAAATGGGTTGGGAACCTGAAAGTTTGGTATAGGTACATTGATGACCTTTTTCTAATATGGGAAGGGTCAGTAACTGAGGCTGAAGAATTTGTGGCTTATTTAAACACTAATGCACTGAATTTGAAATTCACGGCTGACATTAATACTTCATCAGTAAACTATCTGGATCTGAAAGTAAATTTGAGAGGTACAAAAATAGAAACTGAACTGTTTAGAAAAATAACGGCAGGCAACTCAGTTCTACACGCTGAGAGTAGCCATCCCCCAACCTTGATCAGAAGCATCCCTTATGGAGAGCTTCTGAGAATCAAGAGAAATTGCTCTAAGGATTCTGACTTTGCAAAAGCAGCAAAAGACAGCATCAGTAGGTTCCAAGCTAGAGGCTACAATAAAAATCTCCTAGAAAATACCTTAAAAAGAGTAGAGAAGATACCGAGAGACCAATTATTGAAGGATAAGAATAAGAAAACTGAGCTGAAAACAAAAAATGATGGAAAATTCAGATTAATCACGACCTTCTCGGATGATTCCAATCATCTAAGAAAAATTTTGAAGAGAAGCTGGCATATCCTAAAAACAGATCAGATCATAGGAAAAGAAATTCCTGTATCCCCTCTTATTACCTTTAGAAAAGGGAGGTCTATTAGAGATAAAATCGTTCACAGTCACCTTCCTGAAAAAACAGCACCAACAGGGAGAATCAGGGATATGCCAGGATTTTTCCCATGCGGAAAATGCAAAGCCTGCGAAAAGAGCAAGGGGAAAACATCATTCGATATACCTGGGACTAATAAAACAAGAAAAATATCAAAGTTTCTTACCTGTACCACAACCCATGTTGTGTACTGCCTACAGTGTCCGTGCGGACTAAAATACATAGGGAGCACAGTGAAGAATGTCAAATTACGCATATTAGAGCATCAACGTGCCATCATGAATAAAGATTTTAATTATCCCGTAGCAAAGCACTTTGCCCTCAAGCATAACAGCAATAGAGAACTCCTACAGTACTTTGCGTTAGATCATGTACCAGCAGACCCAAGAGGTGGGGACAGATTGCGGAGACTGAGAAGGTTAGAGTCCCGTTATATTATAGATCTCCAGACAAAGGCCCCTCTGGGATTGAATAAGAATGAGGAACTAGCTTCTCACTTGGGAAATGCATAACCCTTTGAAAATGTACTGGAATATGAATCTGTTGAACATGTTTTTTAGAAAAAAAAAACGTGAGCATTGCCGATCCACGGCTTGATAGTAATTACAACATGAGTAATGGCAAATTATAAATTGTATATATATTGTAAATAATTTTCGGAAATAATTCATTTAATAATTATCTGAAAATGTGGTATGTAAACGTCAAATGGATTACATGCATATAGCCACCCACCATGTTTTTCAATATGTAAAAGAAAAAGTGATATACTGAACAAATGATCTCCTCACGGGGATTTACGAAAGTCCTCTTTCTATAGACATGCAAAAAATAATGAAATGCTTTTATTTCCGCTTCCTCCGTGTCAATGGTAGACACTGACGAAGGAAAACCGAAACGCGTTTGTCTGCTGAGTGTTTTCATATAATAAACTAGCGTGAACACTTCCCTTATGAGTGCCGAAAATTCTTTCTGATATTAAGGGAGACTTGGAGCTGCAATATATATATATATATATATATATATATATATATATATATATATATATATATATATATATATTCCACCAACCAGTCCTGAATTACAGCTTCTTCACTGCAATATGCTCAGGTACAGACTACAAAGGCGCGATAGGATCTGACATTCAATGCTTTATTTCTCCGCTTCCCTCCAGCATGACACGTTTCGGCTGCGTCACTGCAGCCTTCTTCACATGACTTTTCAATTACAATGTTTAAATAGTGATTTCCTGGCTGAGCATGTCACATGACGCGTAAAGCTAAACAAAATACTATGTATGTAAACAATAGTATTAAAAAGTATCTATCAGTGCAAATTACGTAGTATATAAATAATTAAAACTTCTTATAAATATATTCACTACTAATACAGCAAAATATAGCAGCAATATATGACAATATCTAAAATCTGTTTTTACTCCACATTGATAAAGTTACGACATAGCATCTATTTACAAATTCGGCCCAGTGGCTTAACTGCATAGTATGCATCCATTGCTCTTGATCCTATATTGTCATGTCACACCTAAAGTGCTATGCTCAGAAAGATAAAGTGCTAGTGCAAAAAAATGGATTAAGTGCAAAATAGTGCAAAGTGCAAATACTTCAGATAAAATGATATTAAAATGGCATATCAAACTTCCAGGTTAAAAATAATCATATAAAAATTAATAAATACCGTGAATGCATGAACGGACAAATTTGCTAAAATTCATTTCATTATAGCTTGACCTTCAAACATATTTGTATCATATATATAAAAATATGGATAAATTCAAGTGCAAGTGCATTACAGGTTAAAAGTCCCTTGACTATCTTAATCTAAACTACGATTCGTGCATTGTCAAGTCTTATGATGATATTCCAATACTTCAATTTCCATTATCCATTTGTGTTTCTATTTCCATTAACCTATCTAAATGATACACTAATCCAAACCTTTATCAGAGCTGAACTTAGAGTTATAGAGTTTAATATCTATATCTAGTATAGTTTTCAGAGGAGTAAATTCTTTTGTTATGTGCAACAGGGTGACTAAAACATTCTTACATTAAAATTCAGACAGCAACTGGAATCTATGGGGTACTACCGTCTAGCAGTTTTAAAGAACATTGTGTAGGTCTTCCTCCGTATTCATACCTTTTGGGATCCTCGTATCTAGTAAAAGAATGTATTTGGATTCTAGCTGCCTGAGTTGTTTCTCCCTGTTGCCTCCCCTTATACTCTTGGGCACTGAGTCGATGATATAATAACTTAGGTCATTCAAGTTTTTATCATGTACCAACTTGAAATGACGGGCTACTGGGTAGCTCTCATCCGAGTTTACAATTGCCCTTAGATGTTGAAGAATCCGGTTAAAGGCTTGCAACTTAGTGCTGCCTATGTATTTTAGCCCACAGGTGCATTGTAATACGCACACCGCATATTCTGTGCGGCATGTGTATAGTCCTTTGATCTTAATAGGGTTAATATCAAAAGCAGTGCAGTATTCGCTAGTATTTACACCAAATTTGCATGCTCTACTGGCCCTCCAGGGTTGTTAGGCACTATCTGCTATGCAAATGCTACAATTCAATATCATAGACTCTGGTTGATAATTTAGATTATCACTTCAATGCCGTGTCAGGGGTGGTAAGTGCTATATGCATAAAATTACAACTCATAGTATTTACTGAGCCTGAAGAGTTGCCTTTGGTCTGTAGATAACACCTCTCCCAGTTTTTTGCTCCAACAAAAAGAAGTAATGTGGGAAGGTCGTTTTGCATGGTGTACAGTATGGGACTCAGAGGTAGGACCTGCCAATATTTCCGATTTTTAATTGATTGCTCTAAAATTAAATTTAGTTGTATACTTGTTGACGCCAAGGTAGGATTTTCATGTCTCCTAAAATAACATATACATTCTAAATGATTTTCTAATGGAAATCTCACTTTAAACCTGCAATTATATAGCCCTAACTACACCTAGATCACACAGCACATGAACTGATTTAGAACACTTATTCAGTGGTTTAAAATTGCGATAATTGTAGACATTTGTGACTGAGATATGACAGAAGGGTGAGGGTAGCCCGTTTTATATCAGTATATTCTGTACTGATCATAAATATCTTTCACATGACAATTGTACCTAAAAGTCTACATAGATTGTTTGTAATCCCAACTTCAACATTGCACTTATTAAAGCACGAAATACTGAGCGTACTGCCTGATGTCGGTCTGCCCAAAACTGTAAATATGGGTGCTTGTACACTGAGGTCCGAATTACTACATCCCTCCCCCAGCCACATCAGATCTCAGATTCAGTTATACAACGTAAAACCTAACACTAATAGCAAAGGCTTCTAATTGGAACACACCACACTTACAGTAGCGGCTGGTGTCAGGGCAGAGTGCGGGGGGGGATGACGACAAAAATGCAAACCAAAAAAAAGAACTTATCTGCTGGCTGCCGCATCGCCACTCTTCTGCTCCTCTGGCTCCAGTTCACTGCATCACAGGCTCTCAGACTCCCCTGCGGCCAATCCAGACACTGCTTTCATGCTGCTGGCAGCATGAGAGCAGTGTGAGGACCGGCCTGAGTGCCCTGGATTTGCTCTATCAGAGACACTGCAGGCTGTGCCTCCTGCCTCCAACCCAGCAATGCAGCTCAGGTTTGAGACCGCTCAGTGCGCATGTCAGTTTTGGCCGTCCTAAGAAAGCCAGCCAAACCGAAATGCTCACTAACAGCAGTATGCACCACTCCTCCTGCAGCCTGTCACTGATTAGGCTCCACCCCCAAGACTCAGCCCGGAAAATAAAAAATAAAATAATAAACCCAGTTTATTATCATTTTTTGAACTTTTGAGGCTGCGGCAGAAGGGGATGACGCTCCTCCGCCACAGCGGAGGAGCTGTCGCTGCATGCTTGTAATGTCCTTGCTTCAATAAAAATGCTCTTTGTAAGCACTATGATGTACTTTTAAGTAGAGTCGACACTGTACCACGTTCCTAAATTAAAATGCATGTTATATAGAAATATTCTTTATAATTAGGCACAGTTTTAGCAATGCCAAGACTCAAACCCGGTTCCCCAGGTCAGAAGTCGGAAGCTCTGAAGGTTTTTCCCTTGTTTTTTTGTATATATAAAAGCTACTGTTCAATCAAAAGGAAAAAGGCAAAAGGAGGGTGATGAAAGTTTTTCCCTTTTAGTTTTCTTTGACGTATGTTCACATGTAGGTGGCTGAAGACTGACTCATCAGTCCTAATTTATGCGCTGATGATGTACATGCTGCTGTGACCAGTTTCTAAACTGAGCATCTGTATCATATTTCTAAATATCACATATGTGTTCTCTTGCCAATGGCTTTGACACAACGGTGTGAGGCCAGTTATTGGATGGGTGTCCGTGCTTGGCAAGGTCACTACAAGGGTAAAGTTCTTAAGAGACAGAATGCCACGCATTTCCTTCATTCTCAGAAGTAACACTTTTTTATTATTACTTTCAGCATGCTTGATAGCACCCAAAATGTTCTACAACATAGCTTAAACACATAGGCAAAGCCAATAGCTCAGGCTAAACACTTACAAGGTCCCAAAGGGGAGACCTATTGGCTATGTCAATGCTTGTTTGCACTGCAAAGGAGTACGCTACTTTGCAGTAAGGGTCATCCCGAGGGTGGTAGATGGCTGTTCCCACACTACCCCTAATGGCTTTGGATGAAAAGCCCTTTCTGCCAAAAATGGTATACAGTCCTTTCTGCCAAAAGTAACACTTCCACAAGGAAGATGCGAGGGCTTTAAGTGGGCACGGTCTTGCTGGTGCTCAGCACAGGCAGTTCTAAACAGCAGGCGCTGAGACGGGTCCCTATCACGCGCTCCAGTTTTGCCCTTAGGATGAAACAAATCAATCTTAACTTTGCAGCAGTACCACACTTCGCTGTCTCTAATGTAACTTCAAAGTGACTCGTTATAGTTCTTTCGCAGTTCCACCATTTCAGAACTGAAGCATTTTCAATATGCTATTCTACAAGCCAATGTTACTACTTATGCATGGTATACAACTAACACCCATTGACAAAGCCAATAGTTCTGGCTTGTTGGAAGTGTAATGCTACTTGCTGTATTATATATGTGGATGTAATGACAGAAATAGCAAAATACCAGTCGTGTGGCACACTATGCTAAGCACAGATTTTCAGCTTAGGGGCTTTTAAGAAACGCCCTTAATTACATTGGTTCCGCCCATTTGAGAGAATCCCTCAGTTTATTCATCCCACTTAAAGCCCTGGCAGATGCTGACAGAAAGAAATGTTTTTAATTCTCCTAAATTTTCACACATTGCAAGTGTGCTGCACTGTACGGCATACACACAATGTGGAAAATGTTTTAAAGTATGCATAAGTGTAGTAATTTGTGCTTAAAACGTATCCTTACAGTACAAAATCTATGCTGGGCTTCCTGCATGCAACTTTGCACTATGGTGTGCATGGTGCTAGGCAGGGCGGGCGCTGGACGTGGGCAGTGTGGGCCGCTGCCCAGGGCCTTGCAGTCAGCCCTCCAACATGGGGCCACGCACCAATGCGACACAGTCAGGGCACTGCATGAAAGGTGTCACCTTGCAAGTGCGCCACCTTAGGGGGTCCCCTTCCCTGGCCTCCTTGCTATGGTGTAGGGAGGTGAACCCTGGGGTTGGGGGGCAGTCCCAGTTTCAAGAAGCCCCTCCACCCAGGCAGAGGCACACAGGGAGGACTATTACCCTGCTGTTTTGCTCTCTGGCAGTCAAACCTCTCTGGAGATAAGCAACCATCACACCTTTATTTATGTATTTATTATATAGCGCTTGAATCAACCCCCAAAGGGGTATGTCTGTGCTTAGGATGGGCAGTGAGGGTGTGTTGAAGCCACAGCAAAATCAAGCGCAGAAAAGAGTGGTCTTGAGCAGCTTCCTAAATTGTAGGTGATCTATGCATTGACTCAAAATCATAATCATAGGAATCTCATTCCAGTATCGAGGGCCAAGATGGGAAAGAGCTCTTCCTCCTAATCTAGCCTCGGATTCAACTGGTCAAAATCCATTCGGATCTGCAGCTGGTTTCCTGCTGAGGTGATTTTTTCATAGATAGGCTCTATTTTTTGTGAAGAATAGAGAGCAATATCCTTACACAGCACTTGGGAAGGGGCCTCCAAGCTTTCACGTGCCTTGGGGGCAGAGGTTTAGGGGAGTTGCCGGCCTGGGCTAATTGCGATACTATATGGGTTTTCCGTGCTATTTTTATGTTCTTATGATAGCTGGACAGAGTGGTATAAAACCGATCTCTGTCCTTCTCATCATGGAAAGCACGCCAGATTCTCTCATATTTCTTACAACGTTGTTTTAAGATTCACAACTGAGTCGAGAACCAAACTGCCTGTGGGCGTTTAGGAGAGATTTTAGCGGCTCAATGTGATCAATGGTCATTGAGATAGCCAAGTTATATTTAGCCAATGCGTCCTCTATATTGTCCAATACAGAATTTTGAGGCCTTAAAAAAGAGGTTCGAAGCTCTCCAAGGAGACTTTCTACCACTGCCTGAGAGTATGAAATGTAACTGATTTAGTTTTTTTTAGGTTCTGTTGGGTCCTGAATAAAAAATCCGATAACCGTATGATCAGACCAGGCAAGTTGTTGGGGGGGTCACACTGGAACCTAGAAGAATTGGAAAATATGATGTCTAAAGTATGACCTGCTGTATGAGTCGGGCCTTCATTAAGCTTGGATAGGCCCAAAAGGGATAGGTCTGCCAAGAAGGTCTGTGCATCTGGATTGGAGAGACATTCGATATGGATATTAAAATCTCATAAAAGTAGGAAGTTATGCATGCATTCACAAGAGGGGCTAATAATTTGACCAATTGTAAAGAAAAATCGGCTAAAGGTCCAGGGGACGGTAGACTAATGCCCCCTTCCAACTAGCTTGCGGAGAGATATCTATCCTGAAAACCAGCATTTCCATAGTGGCATTACAACATTGATCTAGTATAGAGACCTTAATTCTATCCTTATGCTATCAATCAATCAATCAGAGTACTTGTAAAGCGTGCTACCCACCCGTGAGGGTCTCAAGGCGCTGAGGGGAGGGGGTGCTGCTACTGCTCAAAGAGCCAGGTCTTGAGGAGTCTTCTGAAGGCGAGTAGGTCTTGGGTCTGCTGTAGGTGGGTAGGGAGAGTGTTCCAGGTCTTGGCGGCGAGGTAGGAGAAGGATCAGCCACCAGAGGTTGTTCTTTGGATGCAGGGGACAGCGGAGAGGGCGAGGCTGGCGGAGCGGAGCTGGCAGGTGGGGATGTAGAAGCTGAGTCTGCTGTTCAGGTAGGCTGGTCCGGCGTTGTGGATTGCTTTGTGTGCGTGGGTGAGGAGCTTGAAGGTGATCCTCTTGTCGATGGGGAGCCAGTGTAGGTCTCTCAGGTGGGGGGTAATGTGGCTGCGGCAGGGGACGTTGACGATCAGTCGGGCGGAGGAGTTTTGGATGCGTTGTAGTCGTCGTAGGTGTTTGGCTGGGATTCCTGCGCAGAGTGCGTTGCCGTAGTCTAGTCTGCTGCTGACGAGGGCCTGTGTCACCGCTCTTCTTGTTTCGGTCGGAATCCACTTGTAGATCCTGTGGAGCATGCGGAGGGTGTTGTAGCAGGAGGAGGAGATGGCGTTGACCTGTTTAGACATGGAGAGGGAGGAGTCGAGGATGAATCCTAGGTTGCGTGCATGGTCGGTAGGTGTCGGTGCTGTTCCCAGTGTGGTCGGCCACCAGGAGTCGTCCCAGGCTGAGTGGGTGAGTCCGAGGATGAGTGCCTCCGTCTTGTCCGAGATCAGCTTCAGATGGCTGTTCCTCATCCAGTCGGCGACGGCCTTCATTCCCTCGTGGAGGTTAGTTTTGGCAGTGTGCGGGTCCTTGGTGAGGGAGAGGATGAGCTGGGTGTCGTCAGAGTAGGAGATGATGTTGAGGTTGTGTTGGCGGGCCACTTGTGCGAGGGGGGCCATGTAGACGTTGAACAGCGTCAGGCTGAGGGATGAGCCCTGGGGGACGCCGCAGATGATGTCGGTGGCCTCGGATCGGAAGGGCGGTAGGCGGACGCTCTGGGTTCTGCCGGAGAGGAAAGACGTGGTCCAGTCAAGGGCCTTCTCTTGGATTCCGGCTTCTAGGAGGCGTGTCTTAAGAGTGCGATGGCAGACCGTGTCAAAGGCGGCTTGCAGGTCCAGGAGGATAAGGGCTGATGTTTCGCCGTTGTCTAGTTGGCGCCTGATGTCGTCTGTGGCAGCGATGAGGGCTGCCTTGGTGCTGTGGTTTCATCTGAACCCGGACTGGGACGGGTCCAAGATGTTGTTGTCTTCCAGGTGGCGGGCCAGTTGCATGTTGACGATTTTCTTGATGACCTTCGCTGGGAACGGGAGCAGGGAGATGGGCCGAAGTTCTTGAGGTCCTTGGGGTCCGCCTTAGGCTTCTTGAGGAGGGCGTTGATTTTGGCATGTTTCCAGCTTTCCGGGAATGTCATTGTTTTGAAGGAGATGTTGATGACCTTCCATAGTTAAGGTGCGATGGCAGGGTCTGCTTTGTTGAATACGTGGTGTGGGCACGGGTCTGACGGAGAGCCTGAGTGGATGGAGTTCATGACCTTGCGTGTCTCGTCGTCGTTGACGTTGGACCAGGAGGTCAGACGGTTGGCGCTGGTGGTGTTCACAGGGGAGGTGAGGTCTGGCGTAGTCGGGCGGTCATGGTGTTGAAGCTGTCATGGATGTCAGCGATCTTGCGGTGGAAGAAGATGGCTAGTGAGTTGCACAGTTCTTGTGAGGGCGGTATGTCGTTGGTGTTGGCCCTGGGGTTGGAGAGTTCCTTTATGATGCTGAAGAGCTCTTTGCTGTCGTGTGCGCTGTTATCCAGGCGGTCTTTGTAGGAGGATCTCTAGGCTAATCTGATGAGGTGGTGATGTCTGCGGGTGGCGACCTTGTGGGCTGCGTGGTTGTCTGGAGTGCGTTTGGGGAGCCATATCTTCTCCAGTT